>NC_064618.1:116137346-117387346 GCF_023898315.1 Schistocerca nitens | reverse complement strand
TAAGTAATAAATTTGTAGAAAATGAATCATTAAGTAACAACAAAACCATCGCCCTAGAAAGTAGTGTTTATGTTCTGTGCCGAAAACTTGAATAATTGTCCAGTGTTGTAGTTAATAAAATCTTGTTAACAATATTGATATCATGTTTTGCAAAATTCCAGTGCATACCTTCTCAGGTCAATGTAGTTTACATTCTGCAAATTTTCTGCAGCATTACAGATATAATTTTGCGTTTATCATGTCTGATATTATGAAAATCAAGTTTGTTAAGAGGTTTGTAGAAGGTGGAGCATTAAGCTGGGCTAGTCAGTGTACTAAATAGTGACACTACCTGTGCAGTTTTTGAGAATGAATTTTGAAATGGATTTTGGTCAGGTACTGAATAAGCTAGAAGAAAAAGTGAATTTTTCAGAGGATCGAATTACAGGTAAGGTTGTGTTAGCATGAAGCAGTTTTGCAAAGATCAACTTAAAAAATGAGCTCATTTGAGCAAACCTTTCGATGAACTCACCCAGACTGATGCTTTGAAAAGGAGGTTAGCAGCTGAGGTACAATGGGACCTAGTCTATTGACCAGATGGCACGATAAACCAGTTTTGAAATATATAAATAAATTAGATAGAGTTTTGGAAGGAATGAGTAAATGTAACCCCAAAATTTTAAAGATTCTCACAGTACTAAACACAAGAGGAAGGAACATACTAACCAAACTGGTAACAACTGTCATCTGATTGAATATTATATGGTAAATGGTAAAATAATAAATGGTCATAAAACTGGATATTGCGTGATAAATGTACTAGGTGTTTTGGGATCTTAAGAAATGAGATATTGCCAAGTTGAAGGCTCATAACCCAAAAATCCACTACCATACAGCTGGGACCTAGTGTCTCATCTAAGTATGACCTGTTTATTCCATCCACCGCCACCAACCTGCCTCCATCGGTGCGCTCTCGTCTTGTTCTTGATAATGTTGTGTTCCACGCGGTGCTGAGTTGGAAGCCACTATCTAGAGATAGGCAAACTCGTTCATTTGTGCTTGGTGTATGGTTCTTATGAAAAACTGAAAACTAGTAGTGTAGGTCACTGAAGGATGGAGGGCACCAAGAGGGGGCACTTGTCTCCCCCCTGGAATATAGAGTTTTTATTCATTACGGAATTCTTACATACTTTTAGAAGTAATTTCTGTGATTCTGCAGAGCCTATCATTTAGCCAACTGTAGCCTTGGCGAACTACCCATCTCTACCACTATCCCAATTGACCAGGTTATCACTGACCCATTCTCCACTACCCCTTAATAATAGAGTCCCAGTTCTACACAGTTTCTTGGTTTCTTCAAATCGAAAAGTGTGTTCTTCACTGAGGTTGTCTGAGGCGAAATCTTCTCACCTGTTCAGAGATTAGTTGTGTTATGCAACGCTTTATCTGTCCAATATATTGTTTCCCACATTCGCAGTAAATACTGTAGACACGTGCTGTTCTTAGACCCAAGTTGTCCTTCATTGAGCCCAGCATATTTCTGATTTTTGCTGGAGGGTGGAAGATGGTTTTTGTAGTAGACTGACAAAGGCAGCCAGTCCACAGTGACAGGTAGCTGAAAGGCACACGTACACACACGCCGACTGGCGTGAAGTCTGTAACAGCATACTTTATGAACGCTATAAAGAAAAGAATGGAGCTTCTCGTATACTTAACTCTAATTTCTTGTTGTACATTGCTCTTGATAATACAAGTGAGACTCTCTCCAGATATGGTTAATGGCGCCTTGCTAGGTCGTAGCCATGGACATAGATGAAGGCTATTCTAACTGTCTCTCGGCAAATGAGAGAAAAGCTTCGTACGTGTAGTCGCTAGCAATGTCGTCCGTACAACTGGGGCAAGTACTCGTACGTCTCTCTAGACCTGTCGTGAGGTGGCGCTCGGTCTGCGATCACACAGTGGCGACACGCGGGTCCGACATGTACTAATGGACCGCGGCCGATTTAAGCTACCACCTAGCAAGTGTGGTGTCTGGCGGTGACACCACATTCCTCCCCCGCAAATCGGCGAACGGTCGTGTGATAAGGCTTCCGCCCGCCGAGGGGAGGACCCCATGTTGACGTATGCGATGAGGTGGGGAGCCTAACAACAGGCGAGGCTGTGCCACCCGCACCCTGCCATTCGGTCCGAGGGGAGCTAGGAAACGCCTGAAAACCTAGTCCAGGGTGCACGCCAACATGCGGTGTATGCGCCCGTAATGAGACAGGAGGGGCGGAAGGGTCGACCTCCATGTGGTCGGGGCACCCGACGGGCGAAGACGACATCTGGTCCGGGGTGGGCAAGAGTTCCATGGCGGAGGACAGCTGGTCACGGGAAGCGATCGGCGGCACGTGACCCAGGGAGGCGCTGGGCGGCTGCAGCGAAGCGTCCACTGCGGGCGGCGTCGGCGGGAGAACAGGCGGCGGCGGCGGCATGTCGCCATGAGGCAATACGGAAGGCAGCGTCGGTAACACCTGGGGATGAGGCGAGCCAGTAGATGGGTCCCCAGGGCGCTGACCGGACGGTACCGTCGCTGAAAGCAGACGGGGAGCGGCAGAACCCAGGCGACGACAGAGGCGCAGCTGATTGAGGTGCCGACGCACCTCACCAGAGGCCCCCAAAACCAAATACCTCGCGCGGCCGAGGCAGCGAAGAATGCGCTCTGCGAGCCAACGCCGTGAACCTCGATAGTTGCGATAGAAGACAACGTCGCCAGGAGCAAAAGCAGGAGTCTGCCGCTGCACAGGAACCTGATGCGGCGGATGCAGCAAAGACATCAAGGTTCGATGAGGACGACCGTGGAGCAACTCAGCCGGCGAGCGACCATCGCGGGGCTGAGAGCGATACGAGGACAAAAAGAGCAATAACGCGTCCTCCCGAGAATGCGGCTCTTTCAACTTCAACATCTGTGACTTGAAAGTCCGGACCAATCGTTCAGCGGCACCGTTTGACTGAGGCGAAAACGGCGCGGATGTCAGATGTTGAATACCATTGGCCTTGCAGAATGACTGAAATTCTGCAGACATGAATTGTGGGCCATTGTCGGAAACAATAGTCTGTGGAAGACCTTCAATGCAAAAAATAGCAGACAACGCTTGGATGGTGGCAGAAGACGTCGTGGAAGACATCCAGACAACAAATGGAAAATTACTGAAGGAATCGACCACAACCAACCATCGAGCATTCCAGAATGGACCGGCAAAATCTATGTGCAAGCGTTGCCAAGGGGAAGTGGCTTTTGGCCATGCAAAGAATTTTCGCGGCGGCGCGGATTGTTGTTCGGCACACGCCATGCAAGAAGAGCACATATTCGTAATCGCAGCATCGATTCCGAACCAAGTACAGTGCTGACGAGCAAGTTGTTTCGTGCGCACTATACCCCAATGTCCTTGGTGAAGGAGCCGTAAGACAGAGGACTGTAACGAACGTGGGACCACTACTCTGGACTGATCATTATCAGAACGCAACAACAAAACACCACGTCGTACAAAAAGTCTCTCCTTGTGAGCAAAAAATCGGCGAACCAACGGATCCTCAATCCGTGACTTCGACAAGGGCCATTGCGTAGCAACAAAACGCAAAACAGTAGCAAGGACAGGGTCAGCAGCTGTGGCTGTAGCTACACGACGAAAATCAATCGGAAACGATTCGACCACGTCATCGGTTTCCGCATCAATGAACATGCAAGCAAGTTCGGAAGAATTGAATGCTCGATCCTCAGCAACAGGCAAACGGGACAACGCATCAGCGTTTCCGTGCTTAGCAGTGGACCGATACAAGATATCGTAGCGGTACTGCGAGAGGAAAATAGACCAGCAAATGAATTTCTGCGCTGTACGTGGAGGTACAGGCTTGTGCGGATGAAAAAGCGATGTCAAAGGCTTGTGGTCCGTGATGATGGTAAAGTGACGACCATACAAGAAATCGTGAAACTTCGTAACACCAAACACGAGAGCCAAAGCTTCTTTCTCTATTTGTGAATAATTCCGTAGCGCTGACGAGAGCAATTTGGACGCAAAGGCAATAGGGCGATCATGCGAACCATCTTTGTGCGTAAGCACAGCATCGATCCCGAAATCCGATGCATCTACCATCAACAAAAGTGGTTTCCGGGGATCGAATGGCGTAAGGCAAGTATTAGAAAGCAACGCCGATTTCAACTGGCGAAAGGCGCATTCGCATTCCGTCGTCCAGACGAACGGAACACCTTTACGGCGTAAGCGATGGAGCGGAGCTGAAATGGAAGAGGCATGCGGGATAAACCTGGCATAATAGTTAATTTTTCCCAACACACTCTGTAGCTGCTTCACATTCTGTGGCGAAGGCAAGTCCTGTATGGCACGGAGGTGCTCTGGACTCGGATGTATGCCTTGGGCATTGATTACATGTCCCAAATATGGTAAGTCACGAGCAAAAAACACACATTTGTCCTTCCGCAAGCGAAGACCATTGTGTCGCAATACCTGAAATAATGTGCGGAGGTTGGCTAAATGTTCGGCTTCTGTCTTTCCGGAGATCACAATATCGTCCAGATAGTTCGCAGCAGTAGGGACCGACGCACAAACAGCTTGTAAATATTGCTGAAACAATGCCGGGGCGGATGCACACCCGACGGCTATCTGATTTGGTGAAGACTGCCAGTCTCGCTAGCGGGATGAAAGCAGAGCTCACCATCTGCAGCATCGTCGACAGGACTGACTGCGGACCTTTGGTACAGAGCCGAGTGGAGGGTCTGAATCAGAGGCTGAGACGGTTCTGCGACCATGTGGGCTGCAGATTCCTCGACTTGCGCCATAGGGTGGTGGGGTTTCGGGTTCCGCTGGATAGGTCAGGAGTCCACTACACGCAGCAAGCGGCTACACGGGTAGCAGGGGTTGTGTGGCGTGGACTGGGCGGTTTTTTAGGTTATATGGCCTCGGCAAGTACAAAAAGGGCAACAGCCTCAAAGGGTGCGGAGCAAAGTCAGGACATGCGGGGACCAAGCAGCAATCGGTATTGTAATTGTAAACTGTCGAAGCTGTGTTGGTAAAGTACCGGAACTTCAAGCGCTGATAGAAAGCACCGAAGCTGAAGTCGTTATAGGTACAGAGAGCTGGCTTAAGCCAGAGATAAATTCTGCCGAAATTTTTACAGAGGTACAGACGGTGTTTAGGAAGGATAGATTGCATGCAACTGGTGTTGGAGTGTTCGTCGCTGTTAGTAGTAGTTTATCCTGTAGTGAAGTAGAAGTGGATAGTTCCTGTGAATTATTATGGGTGGAGGTTACACTCAACAACCGAGCTGGGTTAATAATTGGCTCCTTTTACCGACCTCCCGACTCAGCAGCGTTAGTGGCAGAACAACTGAGAGAAAATTTGGAATACATTTCGCATAAATTTCCTCAGCATGTTATAGTCTTAGGTGGAGATTTCAATTTACCAGATATAGACTGGGACACTCAGATGTTTAGGACGGGTGGTAGGGACAGAGGATCGAGTGACATTATACTGAGTGCACTATCCGAAAATTACCTCGAGCAATTAAATAGAGAACCGACTCGTGGAGATAACATCTTGGACCTACTGATAACAAACAGACCCGAACTTTTCGACTCTGTAAGTGCAGAACAGGGAATCAGTGATCATAAGGCCGTTGTAGCATCCCTGAATATGGAAGTTAATAGGAATATAAAAAAAAGGGAGGAAGGTTTATCTGTTTAGCAAGAGTAATAGAAGGCAGATTTCAGACCACCTAACAGATCAAAACGAAAATATCTGTTCCGACACTGACAATGTTGAGTGTTTATGGAAAAAGTTCAAGGCAATCGTAAAATGCGTTTTAGACAGGTACGTGCCGAGTAAAACTGTGAGGGACGGGAAAAACCCACCGTGGTACAACAACAAAGTTGGGAAACTACTGCGAAAGCAAAGAGAGCTTCACTCAAAGTTTAAACGCAGCCAAAACCTCTCAGACAAACAGAAGCTAAGCGATGTCAAAGTTAGCGTAAGGAGGGCTATGCGAGAAGCGTTCAGTGAATTCGAAAGTAAAATTCTATGTACAGACTTGACAGAAAATCCTAGGAAGTTCTGGTCTTACGTTAAATCACTAAGTGGCTCGAAACAGCATATCCAGACACTCCGGGATGATGATGGCATTGAAACAGAGGATGACACGCGTAAAGCTGAAATACTAAACACCTTTTTCCTAAGCTGTTTCACAGAGGAAGACCGCACTGCAGTTCCTTCTCTAAATCCTCGCACAAACGAAAAAATGGCTGACATCGAAATAAGTGTCCAAGGAATAGAAAAGCAACTGGAATCACTCAACAGAGGAAAGTCCACTGGACCTGACGGGATACCAATTCGATTCTACATAGAGTACGCGAAAGAACTTGCCCCCCTTCTAACAGCCGTGTACCGCAAGTCTCTAGAGGAACGGAGGGTTCCAAATGATTGGAAAAGAGCACAGGTAGTCCCAGTCTTCAAGAAGGGTCGTCGAGCAGATGCGCAAAACTATAGACCTATATCTCTGACGTCGATCTGTTGTAGAATTTTAGAACATGTTTTTTGCTCGAGTATCATGTCGTTTTTGGAAACCCAGAATCTACTATGTAGGAATCAACATGGATTCCGGAAACAGCGATCATGTGAGACCCAACTCGCGTTATTTGTTCATGAGACCCAGAAAATATTAGATACAGGCTCCCAGGTAGATGCTATTTTTCTTGAATTCCGGAAGGCGTTCGATACAGTTCCGCACTGTCGCCTGATAAACAAAGTAAGAGCCTACGGAATATCAGACCAGCTGTGTGGCTGGATTGAAGATTTTTTAGCAAACAGAACACAGCATGTTGTTATCAATGGAGAGACGTCTACAGACGTTAAGGTAACCTCTGGCGTGCCACAGGGGAGTGTTATGGGACCATTGCTTTTCACAATATATATAAATGACCTAGTAGATAGTGTCGGAAGTTCCATGCGGCTTTTCGCGGATGATGCTGTAGTATACAGAGAAGTTGCAGCATTAGAAAATTGTAGCGAAATGCAGGAAGATCTGCAGCGGATAGGCACTTGGTGCAGGGAGTGGCAACTGTCCCTTAACATAGACAAATGTAATGTATTGCGAATACATAGAAAGAAGGATCCTTTATTGTATGATTATATGATAGCGGAACAAACACTGGTAGCAGTTACTTCTGTAAAATATCTGGGAGTATGCGTGCGGAACGATTTGAAGTGGAATGATCATATAAAATTAATTGTTGGTAAGGCGGGTACCAGGTTGAGATTCATTGGGAGAGTGCTTAGAAAATGTAGTCCAGCAACAAAGGAGGTGGCTTTCGACCTATACTTGAGTATTGCTCATCAGTGTGGGATCCGTACCAGATCGGGTTGACGGAGGAGATAGAGAAGATCCAAAGAAGAGCGGCGCGTTTCGTCACAGGGTTATTTGGTAACCGTGATAGCGTTACGGAGATGTTTAATAAACTCAAGTGGCAGACTCTGCAAGAGAGGCGCTCTGCATCGCGGTGTAGCTTGCTCGCCAGGTTTCGAGAGGGTGCGTTTCTGGATGAGGTATCGAGTATATTGCTTCCCCCTACTTATACCTCCCGAGGAGATCACGAATGTAAAATTAGAGAGATTAGAGCGCGCACGGAGGCTTTCAGACAGTCGTTCTTCCCGCGAACCATACGCGACTGGAACAGGAAAGGGAGGTAATGACAGTGGCACGTAAAGTGCCCTCCGCCACACACCGTTGGGTGGGTTGCGGAGTATGAATGTAGATGTAGATGTAGATGTAGAATGGCAGTCTATTGAAGCGATACAATCCAAGATGCGTGTTAACCACCAAGACGCGCTGGGTTCTTCGTCCACCGGTATTTGCAAGTACGCATCTGCTAGGTCCAACTTTGAAACATACGTTCCCGCGCACAGTTTGTCAAAAAGATCTTCCGGGCGGGGCAAAGGAAAAGTAGCAGTCACAAGTTGTGGATTCACAGTTGCCTTGAAGTCCACGCAAAGTCTCAATTTTCTGGAAGGTTTTTGCAAAATTACTAAGGGTGAGGCCCAGAGAGAAGCCTGCACACGTTCAATGACACCTTGTGATTCTAAATCGTTTAATGTTCTGGCGACCTCATCACGCAATGCGTGTGGAACATTGCGCGCTCTGAAAAATTTCGGTTGCACGTTCACTTTGAGTTCCAAAAGTGCTGCATAGTTCGTAGCGCAACCAAGGCCCGGTGCAAAAAGGTCTGCAAATTCTTCACATAGACTAGAAACACTGGCTGAAGGCACAGTCTGGTTCACTGATAGGACCTGATTGACTATAGACAAGTTAAACAACTGAAATAAATCGAAACCAAACAAGTTCACTGCTGAAGAAGAACGAAGAACGTAAAAAGACACAAGTTTTGTTTGTCCCTTGTATGTTGCAAGAAGGCTGCACTGTCCTAACACAGGGACATTCTGTCCTGAATAACTCATGAGCTGAACATTTGCGGCACGCAACGGAGGTGCGCCCAGTTGTTTGTACGTGGCGTGATTGAGCAATGAAACTGCAGCTCCGGTATCGAGCTGGAATGGTATCACTAGTCCCGCAAAGTCCAAATCTACAAAAAGTTTATTGTCCTGCTGACGACAAGAGCGACTGTTTTGTGCAACGTGAACAGACACTGGTACAGAATCACGTGCGACGTGACGGGATTTGCGTCGACGTCGACGCACACTTTTTGTGGGACGAACACAGTCACTGTTAGCGAGAGGAACACTGGGCGGAATGGCATTAACTACATGAACGTCCATGGGCGAAGGTTCCCGAGCCCGTGTAGTCTTGTTTCGATTCCGGTGCGAAGCAAAGGGCCTGGAATGGTTGTGATTGTCTGATCTGAGCTTTTTCTGGCAAAGACTTTGAACATGTCCTTTCTTATGACAGTAAAAGCAAATAGCTTGGCGTGACGGGCAATTCGCACGCGAATGTCTAGTTGCACACCGCGGGCATGATTTCACTGCATTTGCGTGCTTTCGCGGGACACGTGGCGGTGCGGACGTGCGCGAAGGCTGTTTACAGGTCCGCGCAGCGTGCCCGGCAGGCCGGTTAATGCGACACACTGCTGGCGAAGTTTCAAATGATTCCTGAGCAAAGTCAAGTGTGTCTTGCCTATCCAATATGTCTATCACTTGTTGAAGGGAGGGATTGACGAGTTTCAAAATCTGTTCCCGTATGCGAACATCAGAAACGTTCTGTGCAATTGCATCACGCACCATAGTATCTGAATACGGGAGGCCACATTCACATTCAAACGCACAATCCCTAGTAAGTCCTTGCAATGTTGCAACCCACTCCCGATTAGTTTGACCGGCCGTACGTTTTGTACGAAAGAACGTATACTTTTTGCAACGACATGAAATAGGCATCTAAAGCAGACAAAATTTCTTCGTATGACAGAGTTGCTACGTCGCGCCGGGGAAACAATTTCACTATTACACGGTAGGTGGACACACCTACACACGAAAGCAAAAACGGCTGCCGCTCATTACCTTGAATTCTGTAGGCGGCGAGATGAAATCCAAATTGTCGTGACCATTCCGTCCATGTCTCTTTGGCCGCCTCGTAGGGCCTAAATTGAGGCGCAAAAGCATGTTGTGGCGGCGGTAGCGATGAAGCGGCGGCGGCCGCATCGTTTTGCAGCGCACGTTGACCCTGGACGAGCTGTCCAAGGGCATCCAATAACGCCTGCGTCTGCTGATTCTGCAAGCGATAAAATTCGGACAGTACATCTGGAGATTGTGGCGAAGCCATGACACAAGCAAATTAGTGCAGTACGAACGCTAAAGTCCCTTTTTAGACTCGTCGCCAATGTAGTGGACTGACAAAGGCAGCCAGTCCACAGTGACTGGTAGCCGAAAGGCACACGTACACACACGCCGACTGGCGTGAAATCTGTAACAGCATACTTTATGAACGCTATAAAGAAAAGAACGGAGCTTCTCGTATACTTAACTTTAATTTCTTGTTGTACATTGCTCTTGATAATACAAGTGAGACTCTCTCCAGATATGGTTAATGGCGCCTTGCTAGGTCGTAGCCATGGTCTTAGCTGAAGGCTATAATAACTGTCTCTCGGCAAATGAGAGAAAAGCTTCGTACGTGTAGTCGCTAGCAATGTCGTCCGTACAACTGGGGCGAGTGCTCGTACGTCTCTCTAGACCTGTCGTGTGGTGGCGCTCGGTCTGCGATCACACAGTGGCGACACGTGGGTCTGACATGTACTAATGGACCGCGGCCGATTTAAGCTACCACCTAGCAAGTGTGGTGTCTGGCGGTGACACCACAGTTTTTATCTTGTTCATCTCCAGTATCCTGGCAATCTTGGCCGTGGGCGGCCCTGCGTACGGGAGGAATGTCAGACCTTTGTTGTTCTCTTCTACCTGAAGGTCCTCCTTCTTCTTCTTCTTCTTGCTCATCTTGAAAGCACATCTAATCTGTGTTTCGGTGTATCCATTCTTCCGGATGGTTTTCTTCAGGTGCTGAATCTCAGTAGATAAACTGTCCTTGTCGTGTATGTCATGAGCTTTGCGGACAAAGGTAGTGAGCACGGATTTCTATTGTGCTGGGTGATGGCAGCTGTTTGCGTTGAGGTACAGGTCCATGTGTGTTTTCTTTTGGCAGACTGAGTGTCCCAGTGTGCCATCCGTTTCCTTTTTTGTTGGGATACCAAAGAAGGGTAGGCACCCATTTAATTCTAATTCCATTGTGAACTTGATGTTCTCGTGTACGTTGTTCAGATGGTTGAGAAATTCCGTTAGTGTCCTCGCCGTGCTGATTTGTATTGTCTAATGAAATGACTGAAAATATGTCTGCTCAGCAACACAAAGTTCACCAGTGTTCATATTATTTAACAAATGGAAGGTGAGCATCATTTAGACTACGAGTCTACAACATTCAACACTGAAAGACAATTAGAAGTTGAGTTTTATGACAACTGTTTATAGAAATTCTACTGTTGCTACTCTCTCTGCAGTGTGTCACTATCTCAGCATACTTAATGGTGTGAAATTATGACCAGCCGCCTAAATTGTTAACTTACTTCAAAATTAATAGATCAGCTTTGGACTGCAAGAGGGTGGTGAACGGCAGAATGTGCACGTAAGCAGGACTAAAAATATTTCTGAGGTTTCAGACAGTGCTCTTGTTCAGAGCTAACTAAAATAAAGCAAACAAATTAACACATTCTAGGTTACACTGTACGGGCACTGTGGAAAGTGCCCATTTATTTAGATTATATAATGCAGTTGTGTATGTGTGTGTGCGAGTGTGTGTGTGTCTGTGTGTGTGTATGTATGTATGAGTATCAATCAATCCACAGACCACTATAAGTTGCATAATTCTTTATTTGCTGAACAGTGATATGACCTCATACACTTTTTCATATCTTGTCTTGAACTTTTGGTTCGTGTAAAATGTTTATATTAACGATTTGTTTTGTAAAAATAATTCAATTGGACACAAACAAAATCCACTTACCAAGCGACAACAGAACATACACGTAACAGAAGGATGTAGTTAGGCAAGCTTTGAGACAGTGCCTCCTTCTTCAGACAGAATGGTTCAAGGGGAAGGAAAAAGGATGAAAAAAGAAAGACTGGAGAGATCTAGGAAAAGGGACAGATTTTGGGAAAGCTATTCAGAACTGTGGGTCAGAGGAGACTTAGCACCTAGGATGAGAAAGAAAGACTGATTGTTGGGGACTGCATCAGATGAGGTTTGAAACCTGAGAACTTAAAGATGGAAGACTTGGTAATTTACAAGACAGAGTTTACTGTTTCAACATCTTGCATGAGTTAATATGAGTGAATAGCTAAGTGACTTGTACGTAAAAGAGTTGGGAGGGCAGTGAAACAAATAATTGTAAGACAATGAAAGACAAAGAAAACAGAGTGTTGAAAATAGTAGTTACTTTGAAGAAGTGCTGAAATGGAAGAAATTCCATTAAGGCCAGGTGGGTGGTGTGAATGAAGGACACCTTCCAGTGCTAGTTTCAACATCCACAGCCTTGAGAAACTGACATCCGGGGGAAGAATCCAGATGGCGCCTGTCACGAAACAGGAGTCCATGCCATGACTGTCGTGTTGTAGAGCATGACCGGCAACACAGTGTTGCATGTTGCCAGTATACATCCTCTGCCTGTGCTTATTCACCCCAGCTGAGAAGTTGATAGTAGATGTTCAACGTTTTGTATGTTACCTTTATATCATATTAAAGGTTCTGGTATTTTAATTTCTACTCTTCAGATATTTAATGTTTTCTGCATTCAACAAGTCGTATTTTTGGGTTCACGTGACGAAACAGTGATGTTTACGTGATGTCACGGATCTTGTGTTGTAATTGACTGATAAGAGCAACCTGAGCAACCACCATAGAAGTTTATAGAACGTGTTTGTCGTATTTCCACTTGTATATTACAAAAATATGCCTTTTAATTGATGTAGCACAACCACTCAGCTGCATTGTACCTTACTCTGTCAAAATTTCATTTTTACCCTTGCCTGGAATTACACTGTTTTTGTTCTTGATTCATGTTTACATCATATCTGGGTGCACAATGCTCCTTGCCTTTCATTGTAACCATACGTTCCAACGTTTTAGCTGACAATTTGAACACTCAATTTTTCTTCTATTGTTTGTCAACTTGTGGCACGCTGCTGGTATTTGAAAGAAAGTAAATTTCATTATACTCACAAGAAGCAAATGGCTAATAATGCACGCTTTCTACATTCAGCATGCGAGGAAACCACAGTAATAGGACTTACTTCGCGCCCTTTTTCCTCTAATAAATCAGAAATCCTTGTTAGGTGGCGATACTTACATTATCGTATTCTAGTGCACTCTGTGAGACATTTTCAAACTTATTTCAGTGGTGGATAGAATTGCCAATAGCAGAAACTAAACATCTTTCTATAACACTACCGAAACAATCACATTAAACATTGACTAAAGACATACCAAACTATAGGAGAGATATACAGAGGCAGGTGATAGACTTCTGTTTATTGGTAGAATGTTGGAGAAGTGCAATCAATCTAGAAAGAAGATTGCTTACAAATCACTCATGTTAATGTATACAGAAAAAGGGAAGCACATATGGTCACAGGTTTGTTAAATCCATGGAAGAGTGTTACAAAGATACCAAAGGAACTGAACTGGAAGACACTTGAAGATAGATGTGAACTCTAAAGAAAGTCCATTAAGAAAGATTCAAGAACTGGTTTTCAATTACTAGTCTAGGAGTATACTATGTATTGCTCACATAGGGATCATGAGGATAAGATTAGAATAATTATAGCATGTACAAAGGCATTCAAACAATTGTTGTTCTAATGCTCCATACATAAATGGAACAGGGATAAACTCTAAAAACTGGTACAATGGAATCTACCCTCTTGCATGCATGTCATGGTGGTTTGCAGACTATAGATGTAGATTTAGGTTTCACTACAGTAAGCAGGTTCACCTGTATGAGTTACAGGAGTGACACAAAGATGAAGAAGCTTGCACATGATAGACTAGCATGGAGAGATGCATCAAACCCATTTTCACACTAGAGTCCACAACATATAGGCAGTGTACTACTTGTGTGAAGTTTGAAAGTAATGGGTTCAGTTTATGGTGAGCTGAAACCTCAAGACATAGAGGTGTGCTCTCATAGTAGAGATGATTTTGCACTTCCTGGAAAGATCTGTATCCTTGCTCATGCCCTGACGTTTTGATGTTTTCAACTTGGTGCCAATGCTGAAGGAGTCAGAAATCACTAACAAGGGATTCATCTTAAAGCACTTTTATTCATTTGAGACAATAACACACTGAACATGCTTGTGAAGCCCACAGACAGGAGAAAGCAAGAATATTGGTCAAAGAGCAGCAGCAGCTCATAATTAAAATCTCTGAGACAGAGCCACCCCAAAATGTACATTAAAATAAATTTGCCATTGATGTAGTGCAGAATATAAATTTTAAGAACGCATCTCGCATATTTCCAACATGGATTTAAATAATGCTGGAAAATATTTCTACAACTGTTGATTTATGTCTCATGATGTTTATAAAACTTGTAGAAGCTAGTCTTAAGGCTGTACCTTGAAACCCCCTTTAGCTCTATGTGGCAGAGGCTCAGGGTGTGGTTTCCATGGAGTACAGGATTATGGGTGTTTCAGCCTAAGGGTGTCCTACCAACCTACACATAATTTTTATGGTCCACTGCATACATGGAAATAGACGCAATGTAACTGGTAAAACTTCACATTGAGGAGGTCATTTTGTTCGAGATACCTCACTATGTTTGAGTTCAGAATATGTTCTAAGATACTACAACATATTGATGTCAAACATATTGGATGGTAGTTTTGTACTACCCTTCATGTACACAGGTGTTACCATTTGTCCAATAATTGATCACAGAATTTTGTTTGAGGTATCTATGGCAGATTATAGTTAGAAGAGGGTCTAACTGAGCATCAAGTTCAGTATAGAATCTAATAGGAATTTCATCAGAGGCTGGAGCTTTGTTCAATTTTAAGATTTCAGCTGTTTCTCAATACTAATACTGATTTCAGTCATCATTCAAGTGGTGTGAAGATTAAATTGTGGTAATTTTCCTTGGATTTCTTAAGTAAAGGCACATTGGAAAATTGAGGTGCTGGTGAAATTTCAACCAAGTAACAAAAAAGATAGATACTGCCTACAGGAAAATTAAAGAGACCTTTGGAGAGAAGAGACCCACTTGTATGAATATCAAGAGCTCAGATGGCAACCCAGTTCTAAGCAAAGAAGGGAAGGCAGATAGGTGGAAGGAGTATATAGAGGGTTTATACACTCCTGGAAATGGAAAAAAGAACACATTGACACCGGTGTGTCAGACCCACCATACTTGCTCCGGACACTGCGAGAGGGCTGTACAAGCAATGATCACACGCACGGCACAGCAGACACACCAGGAACCGCGGTGTTGGCCGTCAAATGGCGCTAGCTGCGCAGCATTTGTGCACCGCCGCCGTCAGTGTCAGCCAGTTTGCCGTGACATACGGAGCTCCATCGCAGTCTTTAACACTGGTAGCATGCCGCGACAGCGTGGACGTGAACCGTATGTGCAGTTGACGGACTTTGAGCGAGGGCGTATAGTGGGCATGCGGGAGGCCGGGTGGACGCACCGCCGAATTGCTCAACACGTGGGGCGTGAGGTCTCCACAGTACATCGATGTTGTCGCCAGTGGTCGGCGGAAGGTGCACGTGCCCGTCGACCTGGGACCGGACCGCAGCGACGCACGGATGCACGCCAAGACCGTAGGATCCTACGCAGTGCCGTAGGGGACCACACCGCCACTTCCCAGCAAATTAGGGACACTGTTGCTCCTGGGGTATCGGCGAGGACCATTCGCAACCGTCTCCATGAAACTGGGCTATGGTCCCGCACACCGTTAGGCCGTCTTCCGCTCACGCCCCAACATCGTGCAGCCCGCCTCCAGTGGTGTCGCGACAGGCGTGAATGGAGGGACGAATGGAGACGTGTCGTCTTCAGCGATGAGAGTCGCTTCTGCCTTGGTGCCAATGATGGTCGTATGCGTGTTTGGCGCGGTGCAGGTGAGCGCCACAATCAGGACTGCATACGACCGAGGCACACAGGGCCAACACCCGGCATCATGGTGTGGGGAGCGATCTCCTACACTGGCCGTACACCACTGGTGATCGTCGAGGGGACACTGAATAACTGAATAGTGCACGGTACATCCAAACCGTCATAGAACCCATCGTTCTACCATTCCTAGACCGGCAAGGGAACTTGCTGTTCCAACAGGACAATGCACGTCTGCATGTATCCCGTGCCACCCAACGTGCTCTAGAAGGTGTACGCAACTACCCTGGCCAGCAAGATCTCCGGATCTGTCCCCCATTGAGCATGTTTGGGACTGGATGAAGCGTCGTCTCACGCGGTCTGCACGTCCAGCACGAACGCTGGTCCAACTGAGGCGCCAGGTGGAAATGGCATGGCAAGCCGTTCCACAGGACTACATCCAGCATCTCTACGATCGTCTCCATGGGAGAATAGCAGCCTGCATTGCTGCGAAAGGTGGATATACACTGTACTAGTGCCGACATTGTGCATGCTCTGTTGCCTGTGTCTATGTGCCTGTGGTTCTGTCAGTGTGATCATGTGATGTATCTGACCCCAGGAATGTGTCAATAAAGTTTCCCCTTCCTGGGACAATGAATTCACGGTGTTCTTATTTCAATTTCCAGGAGTGTATAAGGGAGATGTACTTGAGGACAATATTATGGAAATGGAAGAGATTGTAGAAGAAGATGAAATGGGAGATACGATACTGCGTAAAGAGTTTGACAGAGCACTGAAAGACCTGAGTCGAAACAAGGCCCCAGGAGTAGACAACATTCCATTAGAACTACTGACGGCCTTGGGAAAGCCAGTCCTGACAAAACTCTACCATCTGGTGAGCAAGATGTATGAGACAGGTGAAATACCCTCAGACTTCAATAAGAATATAACAAATCCAATCCCAAAGAAAGCAGGTGTTGACAGATGTGAAAATTACTGAACTATCAGTTTAATAAGTCACAGCTGCAAAATACTAACGCGAATTCTTTACATACGAATGGAAAAACTGGTAGAAGCGGACCTCGGGGAAGATCAGTTTGGATTCCGTAGAAATGTTGGAACATGCGGGGTAATACTAACCTTACGACTTATCTTAGAAGAAAGATTAAGAAAAGGCAAACCTACGTTTCTAGCATTTGTAGACTTAGAGAAAGCTTTTGACAATGTTGACTTGAATACTCTCTTTCACATTCTGAAGGTGGCAAGGGTAAAATACAGGGAGCGAAAGGCTATTTACAATTTGTACAGAAACCAGATGGCAGTTATAAGAGTCGAGGGGCATGAAAGGGAAGCAGTGGTTGGGAAAGGAGTGAGACAGGGTTGTAGCCTCTCCCCGATGTTATTCAATCTGTATTTTGAGCAAGCAGTAAAGGAAACAAAAGAAAAACTCGGAGTAGGTATTAAAATTCATGGAGAAGAAGTAAAAACTTTGAGGTTCGCCGATGACATTGTAATTCTGTCAGAGACAGAAAAGGACTAGGAAGAGCAGTTGAACGGAATGGACAGTGTCTTGAAAGGAGGATATAAGATATACATCAACAACAGCAAAACTAGGATAATGGAATGTAGTCATATTAAATCGGGTGATGCTGAGGGAATTAGATTAGGAAATGAGACACTTAAAGTAGTAAAGGAGTTTTGCTATTTAGGGAGTAGAATAACTGATAATGGGCGAAGTAGAGAGGATATAAAATGTAGACTGGCAATGCCAAGGAAATCGTTTCTGAAGAAGAGAGATTTGTTAACATCTAGTATGGATTTAAATGTCAGGAAGTCGCTTCTGAAAGTATTTGTATGGAGTGTAGCCATGTATGGAAGTGAAACATGGACAACTAGTATGGATAACTAGTATGGACAAGAAGAGAATAGAAGCTTTCGAAATGTGGTGCTACAGAAGAATGCTGAAGATAAGGTGGGTAGATCATGTATCTAATGAGGAGGTATTGAATAGGATTGGGCAGAAGAGAAGTTTGTGGCACAACTTGACTAGAAGAAGGGATCGGTTGGTAGGACATGTTTTGAGGCATCAAGGGATCACAAATTTAGCATTGGAGGGCAGCGTGGGGGGTAAAAATCGTAGAGGGAGACCAAGAGATGAATACACTAAGCTGATTCAGAAGGATGTAGGTTGCAGTAGGTACTGGGAGATGAAGAAGCTTGCACAGGATAGAGTAGCATGGAGAGCTGCATCAAACCAGTCTCAGGACTGAAGACCACAAGAACAACAACAAAAATATTTAAAAAACTTAAAGTACTTGTATATTCCGGTCTTGCAACAACGTATTATAACTGCTTCTATAAATAATGTTTGTTCAACACAAATTTTGCATCTATTTGTTCATTTACATTTGCAATTAATATACCTTTAAAACCTATGTATCCAGTAGTATCTTAAAAATGTTGTTTAATTTTTTTGTTTAGTTATAGTAAGTATGTTTGAGTCTAGTGATAAATAATAATTTTTTATTTTTGCTTCTAATGATTGACAACATTTTAAGATTGACTCTACTGATGACTGAATATATTTGATTTTTGAAAATATAGCATAGTTACCTTTTGTTCTGACGATTGAGTAATATTATTAAGTTTATTTAAAAAATGCGTTTTTTAAATGTGAAATATCATCAAACATTAGAATTCATACATAATAATTTCCAAAAAAATAAACACAAACGACTAAAAACTACATTCCAAATTTTTTGTTTTCCTCCGATATTATAGTAAAGATTATTTTTTACACATAGCTTAGTAGTTTATTATTGGTATGTTTCCTTGATATGAATAAGAAATTAATATTATAGCTTTATTTACTTAATAACAAATCCAGTGAGTACCATTGTGATCAAGACTATCTAAAATTACTAAACCATATTCTACATTTTTTGGTCCCTTGGGTAAATCATCAGTAATAAAACACCATGAAAATTATTAATTACTATTTCTTTAAGTAATTTCGCCTGTCTCATACATCTTGCTCACCAGATGGTAGAGTTTTGTTATGACTGGCCCTCCCAAGGCCATCAGTAGTTCTAATGGAATATTTATATAGAGATTAACAAGAGCTGAGTAAATACATGAGAAAAAAGAAATTTACGGATGTTAATAGAGAAATAGATTTATTTGAATGCTCAAATATTAACAAAACTTATTTATGAATGTATATATAAACAAAATAATGACATTAATTTTATGATTGGAGGCAATTAAAAAATTGCACAGTTTTAATGAAAATGTTTATATTCGTAATATGTTGATGTTGTTGGTAAAAACCAAAACAGAGGTTCAACATTTAATGATATTGACATTTCCCTTGAGTGTTGTTAACAAACTTAAGAAAATAAGTCCTGAAAGTCAATCAACAAAAATAGTTCACAAATAAAATTTTATAACTGTTACATTAAAATATTCTGCTGAAACTATTACAGCTGATCAAAAGATCATTACATTTGGTGAAATAATTAAATTATTATTTATTCTATATGAATGGTGAATGATAATCACATTTACTATCAGAATTGCAAAGTGTTTACTGAAACACACAATCTTCACAAAATTAACAACTACAATGGAAAACAAAGAACTGACTATTACAGCTGATCAAAAGATCATTACATTTGGTGAAATAATTAAATTATTATTTATTCTATATGAATGGTGAATGATAATCACATTTACTATCAGAATTGCAAAGTGTTTACTGAAACACACAATCTTCACAAAATTAACAACTACAATGGAAAACAAAGAACTGAGGTAAAATGTTCAATTTGTAAAACTAAAAAGAGTAAATTCTTTAAAACAAATTTGTTGGTTATCGTCTAAATATTCGTGAACAAATTATTTATTAATTACATAAAGCAATTAGAAAATTTTTTGAAAGGTACATGTAATAATCAATTGGAATAAATGATTTATGCTAATCTAATTAGGTTTAAATGCATTCTGGTAATCTGTCAGAACTTTCAAAAACAAATGAACGATATAAATGGTAATTAACTATTACAGATGTATTTTCAGTGTTTGCAGTGTAAGATAAACATATAGTTGACTCTTTCGAAATAATATTCATATTTAGAAAACAAAATGGCTTACAATTAGATAATTTTAAAGCATTTTAAAACAAAGAATATCAATAATTGATGAAAACAATGAACTTCAATCATTATCCAACTAATCAACATTTGTTGAACGGTTTAATGAAACATTGAAAAAATGTGGAATATTTTTGCTCTTCAAGGAGATTGTAAATGGCTTCATGTAGGTTCTAAAGTAATCGATAAATATACTAACACAAAATATGCAACTATAAACCAGGCACTGCGAGACATGACTAAAGAATATGAAAAGATCTTATTGAAAACTATTTATGTAACATACTTACTAGATACTGAACCTAAATATAGAATTTGCAATTAGATAAGAAGAAGTTAATTGAAAATAATTTCTGAAATACGATTTACAGCAAATTGATCAACAGAAATTTGGGAAATTCATGTGATTCATTCGATTTCAACCCGGTGTAAATTGAATGCTCTTAATGATGTACAAAAATGAAATTTTTGAGCAAGAAATATTGAAAATATATTTCCCAGATCTTTACCTATTTGAAAAATATTAAATGTGAAAGTTAATATAACATATGTTAAATGGTCAGATTTTGATAATTTTCGCAATAGTAGGTTAATGTAGGTAATGCAACTTTTATAAAATAATAAATAATAATTCCATATACACAAGGACTTACTTAAGGTAATTTTAAACATGTTTGGTATGAAAAATGACTTGGATATTCTTATGATTTTATTAAAATGTTAGTTATTTTTCTTATTAAATAAACGTTAATAAACGATTTAAAATCAAAATAATTTCATGATTTATTCTTAGTTGCTGGAATTGTGTGTTATTTGTCTATTTTATTTATTAGATTAACATTAGAATTTTTATGAATGTTATTAAAATGTAATTATGGAAAAAGTTCTTGGAAACTTAGTTTTATAGTTTAAGAAACGTTCCTGGTTTACTTACATCTTCACATAATTGTTCTTGTGAATACTCACACAAAATATTGCAATAATTTCGGTGGCAAACATTTCTTAAGTTATATAATTAATTCTTATAAATTCCTCACAAGTTGAATGTCTATTTCTGATAATATCCATTTGATTTTGTACATTTTTAAATTGTGTTCAAATAACATAATACATATAATTAAATTGTTCAATTTTCATCAGTTATTTTACAGCAAAATGTAGTAATAATGAACTTATTTGATCATTTATTTCGTTTATTATCCCCACTACATCATGAAATATTTGTTCCATATCTTCAGTACTTTCACATTTGAATTTATTTAAATATCCCAAGTGAGTTATATTTTATTTCATTTTATATTCAAAATGTGTTCTGACAGGTGGTAGACTTCTTCTAAACCCACTCTAGACAATTTTCTGCAAAAGGCATTTTCGATTTCATAACTAAAGAATATAAACCAGGTTCATTAACAATTATTGTATATGTATTAGTAGTTTTAAATAGCATGATTTCAGTGCTATTGAAATTTTCATTAGGTGTACAAAATATTAGTAATACATGACATGATTACTATGACTTGTTTGTTATTGAATATAAGTTTATTATTTCTTAGATCCACATTTATAAACAAAATAAAATAATTTTGGTTTTTTTAGCTCTGGTAAATTTTTCTTATAGTTGAAAAATGAAATAATTTGTCCGTTCTGTTGTCAAGAAAAAGTAATTCATAAAGAAATTGAAATTACAAAATATGATAGTTTTTCGAAATCAGGCTTTAATTATTGTAAAAGAAACAAATGGAAAGAACTTTTTCATAAGTGGCATATTAAAACACTTATTGGTGAAAAATATGAAAAGCAAATTAAAAAAATATTCTGAATATATGCACAACAGTGATCACTGAGAAGATGAGAAAGTAGTTAAAAATATCATAACATTAATAAAGAAAAAAAATTTCGATCTTTTTCTGGAAAACCTGTTGGTAAATTTTATTTGAGGGGACATAAAGACTTACAATATCACAAAAAATACTAAGAAACTGATTAATTATTTAATTTTATTTAATCTTCTGTGTATCTGTTTAAACTCATGAGAAATCACTATCATTAGCTTTTATTTGATTCTTTTTTAATTTATAATGACCATATATTAATATATTAATTCAATTTTGAAAAGCAACATGTTTATTAACACCAGACCATAAACTAATTTTATTACATTCAACTCTATATAATTCATGAGTAAATGATACAATACATTGATTTTTCTAGATTGTTTTATTTTGTTAGCTAAACATTTTTTATAATCACTGCAGCAAATTTCATTTCCACAATAGATTTCGAAAATTAAATTCATTTTTTTCCTTCTTTATCACCAATCTCATATGCATACATTTTCGATCTTAAGCTAACATGTAGTAACATAATTTTTGATCATTTTCATTTTTCATTTTTTATTTTTGCCAAGTCCATAAATATTAACATTCTTGATAGTCACTTGTATGAAAATAGACAATCATTTATTTCAAATCTTTATTGAAATCTTCAGTTCTTATACTGTAAATGAAAAAATCAGTATCCATATAACATAAATCTATATTTTCCTCATACTTTGCTTGTATAACATGTAATGAAAGCCACACACTTTTATTTTCGAAGTATCTGGAATACCCATTCCAATATAAATTTATTTATTGAACACAATTTTTATTTTCTTCAAATGAACTGCAGTTAAATTTTCTGAAAATACAGTAGAAAATTCATAATTTGGTTTTGAAATATAATTCCTATTTTTTTGAATCTTCTAATATTTTACATCGTTTTTCCAAGCACTGAATAATTCATTAAATCGTACAATTCATTTTGAAAATCGTTTCCTGCGTTTTTTCTCATTACTGTACTAAAATCAATACTTCTTTCAAGTAATATGTTTGTTCAAATGGTATAGTTTTATGAACTTTCTTTACTTTTAATCAAGGTTTAAAGACTGTTTAAGGTATCTATACTGTAAATATATTTTGCTTCGTTATTTAAAGTGGTTATTTATTTGTTTCATCCTTCTGGTGCTGAAGGTAACTCTGATGTTGAAACGTGTAACTTTCTGGATATTCTATATCAACTTTTAAAAGTATCCATATTTAAAATCATATGGCATTTTAAGTATTTTTTCATAACAAAAACACACTTGTTCTATCAAACTGAAGTGTTGAAATGGTAATAATTGAGTAATTTTCCAACCATATAAATTATTTGTATCAAAATATGCAAGATAACACGATTTTTTATTGGTGATATTATTTCTATAGATTTGTTACTTGATATTCCAATAGTTTTAATACTTTGAGAAAATGCACCTTGTATTTCATTTTGTAAGAAATAAAATCATATCATATCAATGTAATCAATGTAATTTAAGTTTTGACATTTTCATTGCATAATCAATTTATAATCCTAGTGCAGTAAGAAACCGACATGTAAAGTACCAAGATGGATCTGCTAAATTTAAAACATCATATTTGAAACACATTTTGTATACTGAATTATATTTATAATACTCATCAGAAATATTATCTTTATTAATTTGAGAATAAAGTCTTCCTTTTTTGAGTAATTTAGTTACTTGTAATTTTACTTCAGCATCCATATATTCACGATCAGAAGATACTTCAAGTCATTCATTTTATGGCATCCAAAAGTTTTAATATTATTCCGTTTTATAAATATATACTAAATGAAGTGCATATACGTAAATTGGTAATTCTTGATTAAGAAAATGATTGTCAATATTTGGTAAAATTTTGAATATAAACTGGATCAAATTTAGGAAATATGCTAATTAAGATTGCAACATTTATGTGCACTTACTAAATATTTTCCTGTTATATGACAATGATCTTTCACTTTCTTTTCTAAAAGGTACATTCTATTTTACAAATATGACACATCTCTGAATGTTTAAAAAATTTTATATATTCAATTGTCATTATCATTGCAATAGTTCGTTCACATATTCTAGCAATTTCTCTTGATTCTTCTCTTAAGATTTCAACAAATTTCTTGCTGAATCTCTGAAAGTGTAAGTGACCAGAATTTTATAATCACCATGAGAATATTTAACATATTAACAACATGAAACTGGTAAATATTTTTGATATTTGTTAATGTAAGATTTTTGGGATTTTTTTCGTAAGTTTTAATATCATTTAACAATCTTTCTAAACATACCCAAACTGCAAAAGGAACCCTTAATGAATTGTTATAATTTTAAAATAATTTTTTTTATCTTTTTTAGTCAAATACAATTTTACTTCTTTATATTCTTTACAATCGTTTACATGAATGTCTCAGTTTTCTTAAAAATAAAGATAACTAGAACATCTATCACTAAGATAAATTCTTCCATTTTGTTTATTTCGGATAAACTAATTCAGCTACATAGATATACCCAATAATAATGTGAATTATTTTCATATTTAATTAAAAGAAGAATAACATGGGTTCCTTATTTATTTAGCATATGGTATAGAGAATGTAGGATGCTTTTTCCTTTTCTTCATTGTTTTCATATGCTTAAACTTTATTTGAATTACATCATTTCTTTTCAGATTTAGGAATATCTGTCAACTGACCTGAAAAATTAATGTTTTTAAAAAAATTTCATGTAGTTCTAATCCAATATAATTATAATTGTTAACCCTATCCAGACGATCCCTTGCTCAGTATATAGCAGACATTATTGAAAAACTGAAACATATTTTGGCTTTGTTTTTTTGCATTAATGATGGTTTTTTAATTACTTTTTGTAAATCGATATAAGGAGAACAAAAATTCGAAAAGGTGTGTTAACACTTAATTCCAAACTATCTATGCAAAATAAGGAACCACTGCATTTATTCTTTGCGTTTCCTCCATTTCAGTTAATAGTTTAAAATATGTTTTTTGTTAATAGTCTTCTAAATTATTTGTTCGTAATGAAACTTGATTGGTTGAATTAACATTAAATTATTGTATCTCTTCTTCTCTTTTAAAATTACAATAAAATTCTTGTTAGCTTTAATTTCTCTCCTTTGTATTAAAATATTCTTAATTTAGTGATTTTTTCTTCTTTAATTTAATAGATTTTTGTGATTCATTAATATGATCATTATTGTTAGTTTTATAAGTTATTATTCTTCATTTAAAAGTACAAAGTTTGTAAAATTTGTTTAATGGATCTAAAAAAATATTCACCATTCAAACCTGATAAATTTCATAACTGGTATATTTTTATGTTATTTTTTTTTAAATTCTATCTATTTTTCTACTACAAGTTATTTAAAATATAGTGGACTGACAAGGCAGCCAGTCCACAGTGATGGGTAGCCGAAAGGGCACACGTACACACACGCCTACTGGCGCGAAGTCTGGAACAGGATTCGTAATGAATGTGATAAAGAAAAGAACGTAGCTACTAGAACACTTAACTTTTATATCGTCCTTTGGTATACAGCATTCTTGATGATACAAGTGAGAGTATCTTGAGATACATGCAATGGTACAAATGGCGCCTTGCTAGGTCGTAGCCATGGACTTATCTGAAGGCTATTCTAACTGTCTCTCGGCAATTTAGAGAAAAGCTTCGTACGTGTAGTCGCTAGCAATGTCGTCCGTACAACTGGGGCGAGTGCTCGTATGTCTCTCGAGACCTGCCTTGTGGTGGCGCTCGGTCTGCGATCCTGACAGTGGCGACACGCGGGTCCGACATGTGCTAATGGACCGCGGCCGATTTAAGCTACCACCTAGCAAGTGTGGTGTCTGGCGGTGTCACCACATTCCTCCCCCGCAAATCGGCGAACGGTCGTGTGATAAGGATTCCGTCCGCCGTGGGGAGGACCCCATGTTGACGTATGCGATGAGGTGGGGAGCCTAACAACAGGCGAGGCTGTGCTACCCGCACCCTGCCATTCGGTCAGAGGGGAGCTAGGAAACGCCTGAAAACCTAGTCCAGGGTGCACGTCAACATGCGGTGTATGCGCCCGTAATGAGACAGGAGGGGCCGAAGGGTCGACCTCCATTGCGTCGGGGTATCCGACGCGCGAAGACGCCATGTGGTCCGGAGCGGGCAAGAGTTCCATGGAGGACAGCTGGTCACGGGAAGCGAGCGGTGGCGCGTGACCCAGGTAGGCGCTTGGCGGCTGCAGCGAAGCGTCCACTGCGGGCGGCGCCGGCGGCGGCTGCGGCGGCGGCGCGACGCCATGGGGCAAAATGGAAGGCATCGTCGGTAACACCTGGGGATGAGGCGAGCCAGTAGATGGGTCCCCAGGGCGCTGACCGAGCGTCACCGTCGCTGAAAGCAGACGGGGAGCGGCAGAACCCAGGCGACGACAGAGGCGCAGCTGATTGAGATGCCGACGCACCTCACCAGAGGCCCCCAAAACCAAATACATCGCGCGGTCGAGGCAGCGAAGAATGCGCCCTGCGAGCCAACGCTGTGAACCTCAATAGGTGCGATAAAAGACGACGTCGCCAGGAGCAAAAGCAGGAGTCTGCCGCTGCACAGGAACCTGATGCGGCGGATGCAGCAAAGACATCAAGGTTTGATGAGGACGACCGTGGAGCAACTCAGCCGGCGAGCGACCATCGCGGGGCTGAGAGCGATACGAGGACAAAAAGAGCAACAATGCGTCCTCCCGAGAATGCGACTCTTTCAACTTCAACATCTGTGACTTGAAAGTCCGGACCAACCGTTCAGCGGCACCGTGTGACTGAGGCGAAAACGGCGCTGATGTCAGATGTTGAATACCATTGGCCTTGCAAAATGACTGAAATTCTGCGGACATGAATTGTGGGCCATTGTCGGAAACGATAGTCTGCGGAAGACCTTCAATGCAAAAGATAGCAGACAATGCTTGGATGGTGGCAGAAGACGTTGTGGAAGACATCCGGACAACAATAGGAAAATGACTGAAAGAATCGACCACAACCAACCATCGAGCATTCCAGAATGGACCGGCAAAATCTATGTGCAAGCGTTGCCAAGGGGAAGTGGCTTTCGGCCATGCAAATAATTTTCGCGGCAGTGCGGATTGTTGTTCGGCACATGCTATGCAAGAAGAGCACATATTCGTAATCGCAGCATCGATTCCGAACCAAGTACAGTGCTGACGAGCAAGTTGTTTCGTGCGCAGTATACCCCAATGTCCTTGGTGAAGAGGCCGTAAGACAGAGGACTGTAACGAACGTGGGACCACGACCCTGGACTGATCATTATCAGAACGCAACAACAAAACACCACGTCGTACAAAAAGTCTCTCCTTGTGAGCAAAAAATCGGCGAACCAACGGATCCTCGATCCGCGACTTTGACAAGGGCCATTGTGTAGCAACAAAACGCAAAACAGTAGCAAGGACAGGGTCAGAAGCTGTGGCGGTAGCTACACGACGAAAATCAATCGGAAACGATTCGACCACGTCATCGGTTTCCGCATCAATGAACATGCAAGCAAGTTCAGAAGAATCGAATGCTTTATCCTCAGCAACAGGCAAACGGGACAACGCATCAGCGTTTCCGTGCTGAGCAGTGGACCGATACAAGATATCGGAGCGGTTGGCGACCTCATCACGCAATGCGTGGGGAACATTGCGCGCTCTTAAAAATATCGGTTGCGCGGTGACTTTCAGTGCCAAATGTGCTGCATAGTTCTTAGCGCAACCAAGGCCCGGTGCAAAAATGTCTGCAAATTCTTCACATTGACTAGAAACACTGGCTGAAGGCACAGTCTGATTCACTGATAGGACCTGATTGACGATAGACAAGTTAAACAACTGAATTAAATCGAAACCAAACAAGTTCACAGCAGAAGAAGAACGAAGAACGTAAAAAGACGCAAGTTTTGTTTGTCCCTTGTATGTGGCAAGAAGAGTGCACTGTCCTAATACAGGGATAGCTTGTCCGGAATAACTATTTAACTTAACATTTGCGGCACGCAACGGAGGTACGCCCAGTGGTTTGTACGTGGCGTGATTGAGCAATGAAACTGCAGCTCCGGTATCGAGCTGGAACGGTATCACTTGTCCGGCAAAGTCCAAATCTACAAAAAGTTTATTGTCCTGCTGACGACAAGAGCGACTGTTTTGTGCAACGTGAACAGACACTGGAACAGAATCATGCGCGACGTGACGGGATGTGCGTCGACGTCGACGCACACTCTCTGTGGGACGAACACAGTCACTGTTAGCGAGAGGAACACTGGGCGGATTGGCACTAACTACATGAATGTCCATGGGCGAAGGTTCCCGAGCCTGTGTGTCCTTGATTCGATTCCGGCGCGAAGCAAAGGGCCTGGAATGGTTGTGATTGTCTGATCTGAGCTTTTTCTGGCAAAGACTTTGAACATGTCCTTTCTTATGACAGTAAAAGCAAATAGCCTGGCGTGACGGGCAATTCGCACGCGAATGTCTAGTAGCACACTGCGGGCATGATTTCACTGCATTTGCTTGCTTCCGCGGGACACGTGGCGGTGCGGACGTGCGCGAAGGCTGTTTACAGGTCCGCGCAGCGCGCCCGGCAGGCCGGTTTATGCGACACACTGCTGGCAAAGGTTCAAATGATTCCTGTGCAAAGTCAAGTGTGTCTTGCCTATCCAATATGTCTATCACTTGTTGAAGGGAGGGATTTACTAGTTTCAAAATCTGTTCCCTTATACGAACATCAGAAACGTTCTGTGCTATTGCATCACGCACCATAGTATGTGAATAAGGGAGTCCACATTCACATTCAAATGCACACTCCCTAGTAAGTCCTTGCAAAGTTGCAACCCACTCCCGATTAGTTTGACCGGCCGTACGTTTTGTACGGAAGAACGTATACCGTTTTGCAACTACATTAACTGTTTCTTTGAAATAGGCATCTAAAGCAGACAAAATTTCTTCGTATGACAGAGTTGCTACGTCGCGTCGGGGAAACAATTTCACTATCACACGGTAGGTGGACACACCTACACACGAAAGCAAAAACGGCTGCCGCTCATTACCTTGAATTCTGTAGGCGGCGAGATGAAATCCAAATTGTCGGAACCATTTCGGCCATGTCTCGTTGGCCGCCTCGTAGGGCCTAAATTGAGGTGCAACAGCATGGTGTGGCTGCGGTAGCGATGAAGCGGCGCCGGCCGCATCGTTTTGCAGTGCACGTTGACCCTGGACGAGCTGTCCAAGGGCATCCAATAACGCCTGCGTCTGCTGATTCTCCAAGCGATAAAATTCGGACAATACATCTGGAGAATGTGGCGAAGCCATGACACAAGCAAATTAGTGCAATATGAACGCTAAAGTCCCTTTGTAGACTCGTCGCCAATGTAGTGGACTGACAAGGCAGCCAGTCCACAGTGACGGGTAGCCGAAAGGGCACACGTACACACACGCCGACTGGCGCGAAGTCTGGAACAGGATTCGTAATGAATGTGATAAAGAAAAGAACGTAGCTACTAGAACACAACTTTTATATTGTCCTTTGGTATACAGCATTCTTGATGATACAAGTGAGACTATCTTGAGATACATGCAATGGTACAAATGGCGCCTTGCTAGGTCGTAGCCATGGACTTATCTGAAGGCTATTCTAACTGTCTCTCGGCAATTTAGAGAAAAGCTTCGTACGTGTAGTCGCTAGCAATGTCGTCCGTACAACTGGGGCGAGTGCTCGTACGTCTCTCGAGACCTGCCTTGTGGTGGCGCTCGGTCTGCGATCCTGACAGTGGCGACACGCGGGTCTGACATGTACTAATGGACCGCGGCCGATTTAAGCTACCACCTAGCAAGTGTGGTGTCTGGCGGTGACACCACATAAAATGTTTCGAATTATCAATAGTAATAATACTTTTCGCATTGTCATCATTATTAATTTGGTTCTCAGATCTATTGATAAGGTTGGGTAATTGTTGTTTATTAATATCTGAATAATTTTTTAAATATTTTGTTTTACATGTTTTAAGAAGATCATGTAATGATTTATTTACTCAGATTATTATCATTTAAACTTTAATCTATAAGATAAATTAATGGACTTTTGTAAGTTTGGAGCAATGTTTTGTTGTTGTTTTACGGATTTGATGAAGGTGTTTTAAATTTTTTTTATTTACTTCATTATCGTCAATCTACATCCACATCTTCATGATTATTGTTAATTTACAATAAAGTGCCTGTTGGAGTGGTCAATGAACCACCTTCAAGCTGTCTCTCTACCATTCCACTCTTAAATGTTGCACGGGAAAAAGGAGCTCTTAAATTTTTCTGTGTGAGCCCTGATTTCTCTTACTTTATCGTTGTGATTATTTCTCCCTAAGTAGGTTGGGGCCAACATAATGTTTTCGCAACTGGAGGAAAAAATGTGACTGAAATTTCATCAGAAGACACTGTTGCAACGAAAAACGCCGTTGTCTTAATGATTGCCAAACCAATTCTTCTATCATGTTGGTGGCACAATCTCCCTTATTTTGCCATAATACAAAACGAGCCGCCCTTCTTGGTACTTTTTAGATGTCATCTATCAGCTATTGCGATCTGATGCATTTCCCACACTTCACAGCGGTACTCCAGAATAGGGCAGACAAGTGTGGTGTATAAGTTTCTTTAGTAGAGCTGTTGCACCTTCTAAGTCAGTAGAGCCTTTGCTCCTTTTAAGTGTTCTGTCAATGAATCGAAGTCTTTGCTTTGCTCTACCCACAACATTATCTATGTGATTGTTCTAATTTAGGATATTCGTAATTGATTTCCCTAAGTATTTAACTGAATTTACAGCTTTCAGATGTGTGTGACTTATCGCATAATCGAAATTTAGTGGATTTCTTTTAGTACTCATGTGAATAACGTCATCCTTTTCTTTATTCAGGGTCAGTCGCCACTTTTTACGCCATACATATTTCCTACCTAAATCATTTTGCAATTCGTTTGGTCATCTGGTGACTTTATAAAATGGTAAATGACAGCATCATCTACAAACGATCTAAGACAGGTACTAAAATTGTCTACTATACTGTTAATATAGAATAGAGCACCAGAGGGCCTATAACACTTCCTTGGGGAGGAACGGATATTACTTCTGTTTCACTCGTTGACTTTCCATCTATTACTACAAACTGTGACCTTTCTGACAGGAAATCACGAATCCAATCACACAACTGAGGCGATATTCCATAGGCACGCAGTTTGGTTAGAAGACACTTGTGGGGAACGGTCTCGAAAGCCTTCTGAAAATCTAAAAATGTGGAATCAAATTGACGTCTCCTGTCGATAGCACTTATCACTTCATGAGTATAAACAGCAAGTTGGGTTTCACAAGAACGATATTTCTGAATGCATGCTGAATATGTGTCAATAGATCGTTTTCTTTGAGGTACTTCATAATGTTTGAATGCAGTACATGTTCCAAAACCCTACTGCAAATCAATGTTAGCGATATGGGCTTGTAATTCAAATGCTCTTAAAGCCATTTTTAGAGACAGCCTTCACTCTTCCCGATCTAGTCATGTTAGCATAGAAAAGGTGTGGAATGACTTCAGAGGGATAGAATCGCCAGCAATTGAGCAACATATAGCACATAAATTAATAAGTTATGGCATTGATCCCACATAGTACACAAAACTGGTCAGATCGCTGTTGCAGAAGCAGCGAAAACAGCATGCCAAATTTAAAAGAAAATCCTCCATCAGGAATAGCCGCACAGTCCATGACTAAATTATCCTAAGGACAAACACACACACCCATGCCCAAGGGAGTATTGGCGCCTTAGACCACTCGGCTAATCCTTCGCGGCAAACGATACTAACTCTTAGTGGCCGCTGGTCAGAGTGACATACAAATACCCAAAAACTGGAACCTGACTGGTATACAATCTGGACCAGAAACATTGCCTTTATTGAGTGATTTAAACAGCTTTGCAACACCAAATATATCTACTTCTACGTTTCTCATCTTGGCAGTTGTTCTTGATTGGAATTCAGGAATAATTACATTGTCCTCTTTCAAGGAGTCTCGCATCTTGCCACTTATGTATGACCAGAATCTCTTTGGATTTTCTGCCTGTTTTCGAGACAGAGTTTCGTTATGGAAATTATTAAAAGCATCTCACATTGAAGGACGCACTATATTTGGAACTTCTGTAAAACTTTGCCACTCTTGGGGATTTTGCTTTCTTTTAAATTTGGCATGTTCTTTTTCGCTGCTTCTGCAACAGCGATCTGAGCCGTTTTGTGTACTATGGGGGATCAGTAGCATAACTTATTAATTTATGTGCTATATTTCGCCCAATTGCTGTCAATACTGTCCCTTTGAAGTCATTCCACATCTTTTCTATGCTAACATGACTAGATCAGAAAGAGTGAAGGCTGTCTCTAAAAATGGCTTTAAGAGCATCTTTATCAACTTTTTGAAATATAATTTTCGTTCCTTTTTGATGGTTGTAGGTGTTACTGCATTCAGCCTACTCACTTTTTGTCCAGGATTATTTGTTGCTGAGACGTCAAGTATGCTTTCGCAACCATTTATGCTTTGAGTTGGCTCATAAACCAGTAGTTCAAAAATTTTTTTGATAAAGCATTCAGTACAATTTCAGATGACTTTTTATGCCTGCTGTAGGTTATAAACGTAAAATTTTTCCAGCATATCAAGGGTAGGTTGAAGTCACCACCGACTATAACTGTATAAGTGGGTTGCCTATTTTAAATTAGACTCAATTTTCCTTTGAACTGTTCAGCAACTATATTTTCTGAGTCAGGGGTCAGTAAAACGATCCAGTTAATAGTTTAGTCCGATTTTCAATTATAACCTCTAGCCAAACTACTTTGTGGGAACTATTAACTTCAATTTCCCTACAAGGCATTCTGACAGCATTAAGTACTCCATCATCAACTGTATTTAATCTGTCCTTTCTGAACACAGTTGGATGTTTGAAAAAATTTCATCTGATCTTATTTCCATCTTTAGTCATCATTCTGTACCTATCACTATTTGAGCTTCCATGCTCTCTATTAGGGCTTGGAGCTCTAGATCTTTCCCAACAGAGCTACAACAATTTAAAATACCGATCATTTCTAGAACTAACTTACTGTGTTTTACCTGTCCCCATTCAGACAGACACTTTTCCTCTGGTTCCCTGAAACTCTCTAACCAAAAAAGCCGCCCAGTCCCTTCCACACAGACCCTTCTACCTGTGTAGCCACTTCCTATGTATTGTGGACTGCTGACCTATTAAGTGGAACCCAGAAACCCACCAGCCGGTGGCGCAACCTACATGGTCACAGAACCACCTGAGCCTCTGATTCAGACTCTCCACTCGGCTCTGCACCAAAGGACTACAATCGATTTTCTATGGACTATCGTTATAATTGTTATTAATATTGTCAACAGGTTTGACATTAAGATCGATTAAATTTTGTTTATCCGGTTTGAGATAAGTCATTAAATTTTCTGTGTTAGCAACTGATCGAAGTTCTTTTACATTTTTATATTTTAGTTCTCTCTTCTTCATTTCATTATTCGTTTCTTTTCATTTAAAATACTAAATACATTCCATTAGACCTTCTCTAGTTACATTTGAACAACCATTTTGTTTACAATAATTTTCTAAATGTTTGTAACTCAATCCATACTTTCTTTCACTATAATTTTCTACATTTTTAAATAACTCAACTTTATAGTCTATTTTGTTTTGTTTGTATTTATATAGAATTTAATTCGATTGTTAGTTTTATTAAAACTTTTACCATTATAATGTATCTTTGGGATTTTAGGTCTGATGGTTCTAATTTATCAATAATAGAATTTATTAGATTTATAAATTTTTAAATGAGAAAATAAAAATTCGCTTCTCTCAATACAGGCAAATGAATATTGATGATTCTTATTGATAAAGAATAAAATTTATTAGCTTTGAAAATTTTTAAATGAGAAAATTGAATTTGGATTTTGGATATAGGAAAACGAGATGTTTTGATAGGGGAAAACTGCAAAATTAGATTCTTGGTTGGCAACCTGGAATGTTTACACCAAGATGGTCTTTGGTCCACAACTCTCTCCAATATAATACTTAAAAATAATAGAGGATTGAGTATCACTGTAGAAGAGCTTATTGTCTGTCTATAAAATTTAGAAACCTTTGTAGATATAGTCATGGTATGCCAATCTGAGTGCCACATGACTACAGGAGTAGATGCAGCTTACACATGGAGAACACATTTGGATAAAGGAGGAGTTGTTACACACACACACACACACACACACACACACATATATATATATATATATATATATATATATATATATATATATATATATATATATATATATAAAGACTCCTCTCAGTTCTGCCCCCTCCCCCCCCCCACCCCCACGTTCTTGGAGATCCGAATTAGGCACGTCAAGCTTATTGGTCTCCAAAATTGAGTCTAATTTATATATATATATATATATATATATATATATATATATATATATATATATATAGAGAGAGAGAGAGAGAGAGAGAGAGAGAGAGAGAGATAGAGATAAGTAGGTTTCATAGGGGTTACCACACAGCAGTCTGAGATTGTGAATTAATCCTGAAAAATAATTCACTTTTAATTGTGACTCTATATAAATCTCTCTGGGAAATTTTGAACTGCTTATGAGGAAGCTGGGTTCTTTTACATCCTTTAATTACTCCTTTTTTGTATTCGTGACTATATCATGCTTCTTTAATTTGAAGTCGTGATCTGAAGCCTCTTCTTTGTTTAGTCCTCTTGTGTTCCGTCTACTTACCTTAATCGTTCCTAAAACGCCAAGTCTCTTGCCCTTTTGTTGACTAGTTCATCATCTTTTAAATCCGTCTGGCCTTCTCTATACGTGGAGTAAGTGTGGATGTCCCTTAGCAGAGCAATGAGGCCTGATGAACTGCTCAATTTTTTGTTACGTTTTTCTTCTTTTATGGGAGTTGAACTATGCACAATCGTCAGAGTCTCAACTACCACGAATTTATTTCCCATGCTAGACCAGAAAGGGTTGCCTGTTACACCATCTTCATCGCATCAGAGTCCCTCTCTTCCATCATCATAGCCGTTTCCGTCTTTGTCGTCACTCTGACCAGCGGCCACTAAGAGTTAGTGTCGTTTGCTGCGAAGGATTAGCCGAGCGGTCTAAGGCGCTGCAGTCATGGACTGTGCGGCTATTCCTGATGGAGGTTCCAATACTCCCTTGGGCATGGGTGTGTGTGTTTGTCCTTAGGATAATTTAGGTTAAGTAATGTGTAAGCTTAGGGACTGATGACCTCAGCAGTTATGTCCCATAAGATTTCACACACATTGGAACACTTGTAGTGTCGTTTGGAATCAGGTGATCCCCCTTTCCTGAACTAGGCTTGGAACTAGTTATGCCGTTGATGTATATTCTCGCCAAGGAAAGTCTAATAAAATCAAACATCTGCCCAACTTTGAGTAAAACATTTCTAAGAATGTCTGTAGTACTGCATTATATTGTAGTGAACCATGATATGTGGTAAATCTGGAGAGGAAATGATGAAAGCATTTGAGATGTTGATATTAGGTGGACGGATTAGAAATGCACAGATCCTCCGCAGATTTGATAAGGAAAATTTTAAAAGCAATGTTGAAAAGTAGGGACAGATGATGGAATATGTGTTAAAGACATCGAGGAATAACGTCCAAGGTACTAGAGGGAGATGTAGAGGATAAAAGCTGTAGAAGAAGACAGATACTGGAATATATCCAACAAATAATTAAGGACGTCTTTGAGGGGGGCAGGGAAAAGCACTGAAAGTTTTCGCATGAGAACTCCATGGTTCTGTTGAGTTGTAAAATCCCCAAAGCTTGATGTGCCTAATTCGGATCTCCAAGAATGTGGGGGTGGGGGGGGGGGTGGGGGCAGAACTGAGAGGAGTCTTTAGATCAACATCATAGAGGAAATCACACCTGAACATGTAGAAAAGATTGCAGCATGGTATGACTAATTCAAACGGGAAAATTTACCATGAGAAGAATGAGAAACGAGCATAGATTACCCAGATATTCTTGGTCTTGGTATGAATCACTGGAGAGAACCTGACATTGCGTAACCCAGGGAAGGATCACTGTGTAATTTTCAGGGAGTAGTGAGCAAAACAGAAATGGTGTTGCAGTATCATTCCTAGAAATACGAGTAACTGTTTTACCAGCTATAAACCAGTTAATGACAGAATCATTTCTATCGGATTGAATGCTTCTTCAGGTAAACTCAACATCATGCCGATCTATGCTCCAACTACTGTAGCGTCGGACAAAGGGATATAAGAGTTCTATGAATAACTAAGAACAACCAATGATTTGAGGAGATTTCAGTACAAAACTTGATGGTAGTACCCAAGACACGCACTTACAGTCTGTGGATACAGCTGATAATTCAAGTGAGAGCAATGAATGAGGCAGGTACTTGTAGTATTACTGCGAAAGAAACGACGTGTATATTTGTAACACTATTTTCCAGCATCACCCAAGACGACTGTAAACCTGGATATCAACTGATGATAGATTTAGAAACCAGAATGATTTCATCCTGGGGCGAAGATTTTTGTCTTGGACTGTGAGACCACTCTTGGAGCTGACTATGGAAGTGAGTACAATCTGCTGCCTATGAAATTGCAGATTAAGCTCAACTCCACGAAGAAGACCGTAGAAAGACATTTAAAACTCGCAAACAAGGAACAGATTTGGCAAACATGAAAGACAAAACATCAGGGTGCCCTTAGCCAGCAGCGGAGGTGAACTTATCGAAATACTAACAAAATTAACGAAAATTACTCTATCATATGGATGAGACATCAAATCAGCAATTCAAAACTCATGACAATTGATCGGTGTGCACCGATCCAATTCACTAGTCGATGAAAGGAAATGGAAGTCCTGTATTCTTTCATTTATCTTTGGTTAAACATCTGCGACAGGGGAAGCTGTGAAGATGAGATCAGAAGACGGATCACACTGAGCGATTGAATTTGAAGAACTCACCTAAAGATGAGAGAACAGAGTGCTAACGAATGGCACAAAAATTTTGCTTGTTGACACACTCATGTTTTCCGTATTCTGTTATGCCTGAGAAACATGGACTGTTAAGGCGAGGGACAAGCAATGTACTCATGTATTTCAGCTTTAATGATAGCGCTGAATGCTGTGCATGATATGGATCTAAACTCAGTATTTCTGTGTGCTTTTGTTCTCGTGCCAGCCGAACGTTTCTCCAGTTATTTGGCCACATTGTGAGGAGATACTGAGGAAATCTAGAGAAAGTATTGGAGATACTGAGGAAATCTAGAGAAAGTATTCATGGACGAAAAGATTGAAGGCAAGAGACCGAGGACACACCAAATCGAGAAGGCTTCTGGCCCACCTCTTCCCTGGGCTCCAAGAGATGCTCCTAACAGTCTGGGACCCAAGCAGTTAATTCATAGGGTCACTGTGCTCAGCAATGAGTACAACGACCTGTGATGAATTGACGACATAGGGTGGAAGTGCTACTCCCAGAAGAAGAGGTTGGCACAAGAAAGCACTTCGTGTCAGTTACCATCACGCCAGTTTCGAGACTGAAAGCCCATCCGAGAAAATAGTACCAAGTCAATCCACATAACATTAGCAGAGTTTATTTCCTTATCAGTTTATCCATATATGCAGGATGCTGATCCAGCATGAAATTAAAGAAAAGTCGTTGCAGCTTCTTAATTAGAACTTTATTACCGCCACATAACCGTTTTCGGCCTTTATATTAAACCAGTATGAAGGGTAACTGAATATTATGCTGTAGAGAAGCAACATTGCTTCACTGTAACACAGCTTTTAGATACACGTGATAATGGGCTAATACGAGGGCGTGCTGTAAAGTAATGCTGAACCGAATGTCTTATGCGAAAAGTGATAACGACTTTTAAATAACACAAACGTTATCAACATTCTACATCTTTATTTTTCATATCTACATATTTATTTCTAGACATAGAAAGCCTGGCGACGAACACATTTCTCTCAACAAGACACCATTTTATTGATACCGTCACTCTAGAATGTTTGTCTTGCAGGCGGAGCACATCGTCATCTCGGCTTGGACCGCTTGGTCAGTATCAAACTCAAGTTCTCAAAGGTGTTCTTTACGTTATGGAAAGATGAAAATCTGATGGAGCCAAGTAGGCGCTGCGTGGAGTATGATCGATGAGAGCGAACCAATGGGCTATGATTGCTGCAGACGTTGCAGCTGTCTTGTGTTTGCTGGCATCTTCTTGATGAGGAGGTAGTGCTCCACGTGTGGATGAACTCTTGCAATTCGAAACTCGATTACAGCACGCTGTTTCTCACGCACTGACATAGTTACGTTACACACAGCCATATTACACTCTGAAATTCTGAGTCCTCCAGCGGCAAAGAGCTCCAAATACATATGGACGAAGAATAAAGATGTAGAGTGTTAACAGTGTATGTTTCATTAAGAAAAGCCTTACGAGATTTCGCATAAAAATTCGGAGGCACTGTTTCTCAGCATGCCCTTGTAGAAAGTCCGAAAATCATCGTGTGGACTTAACCAAGTTCTGATTACGTAAATGGAGTGGCTTCTCTTTAATTTATTTCCTTAGTCAGCAGCCCAGCGTTCGCTGTAGTTTTTCTACGAAATATCAACATTTGCTTAGCATAATATAATGATCCTGTGATTTATCACATGTTATCTGAAAGCACAAATATTTAAACTTCATGACTTGGTTAGTGACTGTTCTCTAAAATTCATCCAGGGTGTCTGTTATAAACGTTTCCATAATAGGCAATGTCTAGTTATTCATTATTTTAGCATGTTCTTAGCAGCAAGTGGGGTAATGTTAAGCTCTACATAGACTGCTTTTACTCTTCTTAAGCCAGGACATATGGTAGTTTTCTTCCATTTGCCAGTATCTAGTAAACATATATTTATAAAATTTATTATTCTATGGATAGAAGCTTTCGAAGAATGTTTAATAACATGCATGTGTCTCAGATTAAGGTATCCCTCTGTTGTTATATTCATTAGTTACCTTTGGAAATTCATCTTTTGTGATATTGTAAATAGAACTTGTTGCTGGAGTCAGTACGGGTGTTATCCCTACACTAATTATTAACAATTTTTTTTAAGTTGTCTATCCATTCTGATTATAAACTTAGGATTTCGTGGTATTAAATTTGACAAATTTCTACTGTGTTGCACTGCAGTGCCACGCTGGTATAAGGCAATTTCCGATTCTCGTGCCTGCTTAGTTTGTACGAAAAAATGGTTGAAATGGCGTACACGTCCAGATGATGTTCTGGTACAGGCTGCGTACTTCTCAGGCTTCTATCTTTTAGCATGGTCTGTGGTACCTGCAAGAGAATGCTGAGGTAAATATTATATCGAATAAATATGTAATATTTCATAAACTGAAGCCAAATGAAAACTATTAGATCCACATATGTTTCAGACAAAATAAGTTTTTTTTTTTTTTTGGGGGGGGGGGGCTGTTCATACATGGATTTATCACTGATGTTCCTTTAAGCGAAAGTAAAGTTTGAAAAACTATTTGAGCCGTGACAATTTTATTTATCACCGCAGGCTATTTCATGATCTTTGGATAGATTTCCGCTGGTAGTGATTTGGGAGTAAGAGAGAGGGCGCGAGAGGTGCGAGTGGTAGCGAGGGTAGTGAGGCCAAGGGAGACAGAGGGAGCTCCGCGCTATGTATGGAGGTCTGTGTCAGACTGTCAGGCATTGCAGCGGGTGGCGGGCGCCGACCAGAGGAAAGACAGCGCGCGGTAAACAGTCGATTGCGGCCTTTGTGTCGGTGTGTGGGGTGTTGAGACGCCAGTAACGCCGCAGGGAGGAGAGATGGCCTTCTGGGTTTGCCTTTCCATCAAGGACCTCGGCATCACCTAATTCCAGTTCCTCAATCTGGAGAAGCACTCGTCTGATGCTAGCATGTTTATGTGTAAAGGAGGACGTCCTGTACTCTTTGAAGGGCCCAATAAGCCAGTGGTTGAGATAGTGTTAAGAGAGAGTTACATTTGTAGTGAAACTGTTATATCATCGTGACCATTAAGCTGCTTGCAGTGTCTGTATAAGTCTGTTATTCCAGTGTTAACATTTGTAGCCTTTGTTAACATTCGGGAACGAAGTTATTTTTTGCTTTGTGGTTTGAATTTTCCCATCACAGTCTAAAGATTGCTAATATCTAAAATGGCTGTCCTACGAACTATTATAGCGACTTAATTGTCATTTCCCTTGAGCTGAATTGGTCTTCATTCAACATACAAAGTTGTTCAATCCTGTAATAAACAAATTATTATTTTAGAAGTATAGTCTTTTGTAGTTCATTTCGAACTATCGGCCTGTGTCCCTGCCCAGTTACCAGGCAAGCGTTTCCTGCAGTTTTTCGCTGTCCTGTTTGGCCACGGGCGTAGCGGTGTGGCACTGGTGGATGTGTTTCCTGTGTTTGAAACGGTCTAGCGATCGCATGTCGGTCTCCTAATTGCTCTGGTTCGGAGCGTTACCTAACAATTTTATATAATGCTGTGTCTCATTACTTAAACACATTTGACTTTATTTGTACAGCTGTTAACATTGTAATTTGAAAACGTATTTAACATTGGCTAGGAAATGCTCAGTTCAACAGCTGATTTCAAAACAACAAGTGTTAGGTTTTGTACGTCTGGGGATAAGTTTGATGTGAGAGTTACATGAAATGAGTGAATCGACTAGTAACCAAGTTTTAACTTAATAATTCCGTATTTGAAACATTGCAAATTAATTATTTTTGGTATTTTAGGTATTTTAGGACAAGTCTTTTATTTCAGCTCATATTCCATAAAAACTTCAAAACTTCCTACCTTTTATACTGACACCAGGAAACTCCGGTAGTACCCAGGAATACATGAAATGGCGTTGGAGATAAAGAAACAGAACTTTATAAAAATGTATTTCAGTTCTCCTCAGGATGTTCATCTTCTTAAAACTCCGGTAGTACCCATGAATACATGAAATGGCGTTGGAGATAAAGAAACAGAACTTTATAAAAATGTATTTCAGTTCTCCTCAGGATGTTCATCTTCTTAAAATTTCGTCACTCTTCCCGACTTAATCTTGATTTTACTGTGCTATGAATACCCATGGCAATTATGAGTAGCGTTTTTGTAAATGGAGAGTACTTTTCGCCTGTTTGTGACTAGGTGCAATAGGTTAATTTCTATTATTGTTGAACTGTTCTTTTTCCTTCACAGCAGATACACGAGGTGTGAAGTAGATTGTAGTTTCTGATGTTGCGTTTGTTTTTAAGTGTCCTTATAATTTATCTGTAGAGATAGTGCGGCAATCAAATACTTAATTATGCTTCATGTATCCATATTTGAGAAAAATCAACTCTGCCATTCTGTCGAAGTTAAAAGTGTGTTATGATAGAATACATTTCACATCAATAACATAAAAATAATGGTCTCGTGGTCGAATATCGCTAAGCAGGCAGTCACTGTACCTTTGGGCCAGAAAGTGAGGAACAACGTAGTGTAGGTGGTCACTACGGAGACGAAAGCAGCGACGAGGCTCAACCGCACGGAGAGTACGCCCAGCAGGTAGACCACGGGGCGTCCAGAGGACACCTGCCGCGCCAGCAGCCGCAGCTCGCGGTGGGCGGCGCCGCCCACACGCCGCCCTTCCGACAGCAACTGCGAGCACAGCCTCAGCGTGCGTTTTGATTCAGTCTCTGCCAAGTGAGCAGGAATTATCACTACAGCAAGTGCGATTAAATTTAAAGTTACTCTGAGAAAGGAATGCCTGGGATGAATACGGATCACACCTAGAACCAGTCCATTTGTTGCAATGAAGTAAATCTGCATTTATAGTAGCCAGGGACATTTCTGTGAAGAAAACTATGAGAAATCTCTCATGCAGAGAAGAGATCACCACTGATAGTTCACAGAGATTCGAATATGCCCGTCTAAGCGAGCGCACTTCGGACGGATTCTTGATAAGTTTCTCAGGTTGAAGCGCGCGTCTCCTTGACGAAGTACTGTTTGTAGCACGCATCTCCCTTCTCATCTCAAATACGCCAACATTCAGGAGCGAGACCCTGTGCCTGATCACCAACAGAAGGTTTGCAAACCTTAAAAGCGTTAGTATGGTTGCCCCTGCACTGATCACAGTGAGTATTCCTGCTGTTCTTATATACATATCAAACTGAGCGCCAAATATGTTACACAACATTGTACAAAAATAACAGAATAAATAAAGCAACTGCAGCTTCACCAACTTTCCCGCCAATGTGCCCAGTTGCCCAGCATGCTTCGTAAGAATTCTGTGACATGACGTAATCAGCTCAAGAATTTTTTCGTACTGTTTCCTACCACACAGTATATCAGAGACGACCGAAATCATGGCCATAAATGAATAATTCGACGCGGCTACAACAAATACAGCAGTTATTGCCGGATAACTGCGTATGGAACGAGAATAGATGTATGGAACGGCGCAGCCAGAAATCAGCTGTGCCGTACTGGCAAAGGCCACTACGATGGAGTCCCATCTCGATCTCTTCAGTGATGCGGCCGTCACGTCAACCGTGAATGGCATCAGACCAACTAATCTGCATATCACGTGGAACGGTTTGCTGACCAAAAGCAGTTGCTTAGTAATTGATGGAACTAGAGTGTTGGACTCATCTGCTGTGGCCATCTGTAAAATGAAACACACAGCGCAGTACAGATCAAGCATGGAGATAAAAAAAAGTCGCTCGCCCCGTCTATAGCTAACACATATATGAAACAGAAAATAAACAATTTTTTCAGCCTTCAGTTGCAAGGTAATTTTTACTCGTTTACCTAGGTTTCGATTCCAGTAATGGAATCTTCTTCAGAACCTATAAATTAAACCACATACGGACATATATTACTCACTGAAATGCATTATCAGTCTAATGATTGAATAATAAAGAAATCGTGATACTTACAAAAAATTAAATTATTTTGAGTGCCAAACACTGGCCATGTCACAGATTAAAAATTAAAACACTAAAGACGCATAATCATAAGATTATGTCTGTCAAAATTAAAACCATTAAGGCGAACGTAGACGGAGCTGCGCCGGCCAGAAATAAGGACCACACGCGAGCGGCTCGGAAACTAGGCGTCGTGAGCAGCTCTGCGGCGAGGCTCGGCCGCGGCCAAGCGCATGCGCGAGCGCAAGCGCAAGCGCAGGCGCGAGAGAGAAACTGTCTCAAAATTACTTACAGAAAATATACATATAAACAAAATGTGACTGAAAGCCGTCCTACAAATGGACTAACATATCTATTGGTATAGCAACATTAAACAATTTACCTGAGAACAAACTACAAAGCCAAGGTATAACAATTTTTTACATTTAAATATTATAGTAGGAGGGCGAAGCCCCGCTACAGTAACTAAAAATTAGTGTCGAAACCATGCTTGCTAAGCATAAAATGTCTTTAACATAAAAACGCCTTAGCAACTATGTGTCATTACCAAGCATATTACGAAATACAAAGACACACATGTACAATCGCACTATAATAAAGGGACAAAGCAGATAGGGAAACAGCATCGGCCATTCGAAGCGGACTGTGGGTCAACTCCACTGGAGTAAAGGTTGAAATCCTTCGAAATAATTCTATTTTTTAGTTGCAGCTGATCATTAAGTAAGCTGTCTCTGTCATTAATCAGATGTTTAAAAATTTGCAATTCTTCGAGGGTGTCTAGCCTACATACCTTGACTTCATTATGCAAAAGCTCTGCGTCTTTTAGAGGCTTGGGAGTATGCGCCTTTTGGACCAGATGTTCAGCAAATGTAGATCCTCGTGTTCCATCACCGCGTTTTGTCGGCAGATGCTCTTTAAACCTAACAGACAGGGCCCATCCTGTCTGGCCAATGTAATAAGAAGGACATTCAGCACACGTGATCTTATACACACCTGACAGCGATGATTTATCAGTACCTTTATCCAGTGAATGAATTAAATGTTCATTACTAGAATCGAAACCTAGGTAAACGAGTAAAAATTACCTTGCAACTGAAGGCTGAAAAAATTGTTTATTTTCTGTACATTTCACAGTTGCTGACGCGCTGTATTATGTTAAAGATTTGTACATATATGAAACCCCACCAACCATCGTATATAGTTATAATTCTCGTTCCACCATCCATTTCAATTTTCTATTTCCATTATCAGTAAATATTTTTCTTAAATGAGCCATGTCTTAGTACACTACGTATAAAATATGAAACATATCAGTAAAGCTTTCTTTCAGCTCATTGGTTTGAATCGCTTTGTGATGAACTGTACCCGTTTGTTTAAGAACAGGTTTCAGCTCGGATCCGAAAATAGCACATGAATAGGTAGGTGGTGTATTGGAACTTCCACTTTTTCTGTAAATTTATTTTCCATTCATTCTCCTAAGTATTTTACGGCAAGGGTTAAAATCCGGTTTGCCTGCAGCAATCAAGCCTGTGGACCTAGCAAGAATAGCTGCAGAACATTAATTTCCTTTATGTTTGTAAAAACTACAACTGATGTTTCATCGATCTAGTACTGTCTCTTTTTTCCCGCCCATGAGAGAGAGAGGATGTGGATTTCTGTTCAGTTCACTAATAATGTGAAATACATTAATTGTTGTAGCACGAAGTCAACTCCTTTACTAGTTCCTTATCTCACGTGATCTACCCCTCTGCGTTACCGGTATCTCTAAACAAGAAATTTATGTAGAGCTAGCTGGACGCCGTAACATTGCCTTAACAGAAGAACAGGAGGTAAATAACTTCAAGAGTCGAAGACCTACGATCTCGTAATCCAGTATTATTGACAAGGGGATACGTCGGCCCCTCATAAAACGCCCATCGTAGGCTAAGTGGAAGGACTCGACCTTGGAGGAGGGAAAACTTCATTCACCTTTTATTGCACACAAAGTTTTATTAATGTAAACAATTAATAAAAGAAACAATTATAGTGAAAATAATTTGCCAAACGAGTGGTTACCAGATATATAAACAAACACAAGTTTGCCCTAGAGACAATAATTCTGATATAGATTAAGTCGGTAAAAGCAACAAATTAGGATTAAATAACAACCCTCTCAACAGCTTGGCGTTACGGTGATTATTGTACCACGAATAACAGTAGAATGATTGGGATCAATCGTTACAGGTCAAACGGCAGAAGCCAAATTACTTAATGCAAATTTTATAGGTTTAAACTAATGCGATTACAGTAAAATGCTCTCGATGCTAAGTATATAGAGGACTAGAATGAAGACAAACTGAACAGTGACAAAATTGACTGACAGACAATAAATGATACGCTTCGCAAATGCATTCATAACACAATAAATAGAATAAGCAACTCTAAATATGGAAGTCCTTAATGTGAAATACAATTTAGCTAATGCCTGAAAAAATCTGGCAGTATTTACATATATAGACATTATTTTTAAATTTGTGAACCTTGGACCAATACATGACACTTATAAATATATCTGAAATCCAGATGCAAACCAGGTATAGATACGAACGCCGAACATAACAGGCAGTATGGACAACGGCCAGTTGTCCCGCTCGTCCACCAACTGCCGGCCCAATAGTCCAAGGTACACAAGTCTCAGGCCCACTTCGTCTCACATACAGTGGGGTCCAAAAAAATGTATCCACCGTTTAAAAGTCCATAACTGGCAAACTTATTGACGGAGGTGTCTCATCTTTGGTAGTGTAATAGTTTGTAGTTACGGCAATCGCCACACAAGTGTTGTATTCCGCTGTTTTGTTTTGTCAGATGACAGTCGCCAGGTAGTGAGTGTTTTGTTTTTAGTTGCACCTAGTTACTCGAGTAAACATGGCTGACGCAAGGTAGATTCGATGAAAGGAAGTCAGTTTTGAAGTGGAATTTTAAGTACGAAAACATTAATAAGGTTCAACGGCAATGGCGAAATGAGTATCAAACAGAGCCACCGACTCGTTTAACGATTCGTCGCATTCGAGACAAATTTGAAGCCTAAGGCTGTGTTAAAGACGTACACAAACAACGATCTGGACGACCTGTAATAGTAACAACTCCAGCTAACTCCCGTAGTGTGTTACAACAATTCACTCGCTCACCATAGAAGTCTGTGAGACAGTGTTCCCGTGAAACTGGAATGAGTCGCTCAAGTGTTCGGCGAGTTTTGAAGACAGCAAAGTGGAAGTGCTACATCCGACGATTACTACACGCAATGAACGAGGACTACCCAGATCGTAGAATGGAGTACTGCGAGTGGTTTACTAACAAGGTGCGCAACTATGAAGAGTTTTCAGAGATGATTGTGTGGTCTGATGAGGCACAGTTCGAACTCAATGGTACAGTAAATTCCCACAATTGCATCTACTGGGCCGCCGAATATCCGAACGTCCTTGTAGACAAAGCCGTGAATTTGCCAGGAGTAAATGTGTGGTGTGGGTTGTCTTACCGGGGCTTGATTGGGCCATTCTTCTTTGACGGCACAGTTACTGGTGAGGTGTACCTTCAGAAGCTTCAGACATCCATTTTACCTGCCATCTGAGACTTGTATGGAGACGGAAGAGTTTACTTTCAACGCGATGGTGCCCCAGCCCACCACCAACATCGTGTTAGGGCGTATCTCGACGAAAATCTACCAGGCAGATGGATAGGCCGTAGAGGTGGAGTATCCACCACGTTCCCCGGACCTTACTCCTCTGGACTTTTACCTGTGGGGAACACTAAAGGACGTCGTTTATCGACAAAGGCCACGCACACTGGATGAACTTCGAGAATCCATCGTACATTCAAGTTCAAATATCCAAGTGAACACATTGCAGTCAGTAGTTCGTGCTGCAGTTCGGCGGCATCGTTTGTGTATCGATGTTAATGGTGACCATTTCGAACACTTATAGTGATATCTTTAAGTAGGACTTTAAGCTACACTTTCACCAAAAATAAGACAACTCCGTCAATTAGTTTGCAAGTTATGGACTTTTAAACAGTGGATACATTTTTTTGGACTCCTCTGTATAATCCGTCAAACAGAATTAACTTTAGAACTGGAAACATGGTATACATGGAGCATAAACAGAACATTAGATCTACTAAATAAGAAAGGCACGCAAGGCCCAAAGGCGTGGCCAGATCCACAGCACAGGCTCAGAGACAATGCAAATCGTAAGAAATTAGGATCCAATAAGTCGCGCGTCCCAATACGATAACGAGTACGCTACAACTTAAACTCCTTAAGTAAATAATCCTACCCTTATGGACTCAAAGCAGCGCACTTAGAACATTATTAGATAAAACAATACCTAACTAGAACAAAAACACGTTAAAGAAAGTGTCACTGCCTCCAAGCAGTAACCAGTTCACACTCAAACCCCATGTATATAAAACAAGCAATTAAAATCCCATTACCTAATATTACCTCAAGGAAAGGCATAAAATGATAAATTAACCTTACCATAATTACACGTCCTTGATGGATCCAAACATTCAAGACTCCGCAGAAAGATCTTGCAGAATGACCATACACTGGTGCACAGAGCTGTACGATGACACACAGCTCTTTCTGAAACAGACGGAACACTAAGGTTAAAAAATAATACACGGGAAGCCCCAAGGTTTAAATGGTAATATCGGTGCAATCAGGTGCCAACATTTCTACAGTCAGAATGACACAACAAGTTTCATAGCGGCGAACCACAAGATAAATTGTACACAGAGTTTCTTGATTGAGAATCTGTCTCGGGTTCATCACACCTGCAACACGGAGGGCAGAAAATATATCTTCAACAAATGACGTAACAGTGGTATCACCTTATTGCGTCGGTAGAGTTCCGTGTCCAACAGCATCAGAAACGTAGGTCACAAGCCATAACCCCCAACAACATGTATCGGCTAACGAACACCAAACTTCCTACGCAGTTGTATAACCATGTTTATGGCTGGACTGGGGGCAAATTTTGAGTTTGATATAAAGAGGATTATTGTTCTTTCTACTTTGAGACAACCAAAACGCGGCGATACAAGCAGCGCCGACCCGAATGGACGTTTTCATTGTGACAGTATTCGCCGCCAAGGTTACCCCTCGTATCCACTACCAACCACACGCTGTTACTAACTGTCCCTCACTCCGCACGTTCGTTCGGTCCATCATCTCTCCCCGTGCGCGCCACCGCGCGACCGCATGACGAACGCCGAAAGGGTACGGCCCCTGTAGGAGAATCTGTAGGACGAAAGCCGGCACTGCTCCATTATATGTTACAGATTTTTATCACACACGAAGAATGATAAGCTGAAGTGCGCGTGGCAGTGCGTGAAATATCTGAGACACACGCTCCCGAGTGAACTCACTATCGTTGCGCCTCTTGTTCGGCGCCAGCAAATTCACATCGTAATTATTATTGTTAAAATTATTAATTACAATTTGCAGATGACCAACTGATTATAGCCCAAGACTATGAGGACATAGAGTATATGACCAGAAAATTGATTCAAGAATATAACAAAATCAGGTCTAAATGTAAACATGAATAAAACAAAGTACATGGTAATTGGTGGAGTGAATGGAGACTTAATATTAGAAGAAGGGATGGGAACAATAACAGCTGCTGAGGAATATAAATATTTAGGTCTGAAAATTACAAATGATGGGAAACAGGACAAAGAAATTAGATCAAGAATAAATTCTGGAAAGACGACAATCTCTTTATTGAATGGAATTCTCTGGGACAAACACATAACAACTGATAACAAAATAAGGATTTTTAAAACAATAGTTAGGAGCATTATTACATATGGTTCAGAAGTGTGGACAACAAAATGGCAACTTAAATCAAAATTATTAGCCACAGAAATGGATTTCTGGAGACGTTCAGCAAGAATATCAAGACGAGAAAGAATAAGAAATGAAGTAATCAGAGACAAGATGAAATGTAAAAATTCAATTATTGATTTCATCGAGCACAAACAACTTAAATGGTATGGACACATCAGACGAATGGAACAGGAAAGGCTACCAAAATGCATAATCGACTGGGTACCAATTGGAAGAAGAAAAAGGGGACGACCACCTGATACATGGATACAGGGAGTTCAGTCAGCAATGAGGAAGAACAACATTCCTGAAGATTTATGGACAAATAGAGAAGAGTGGAGAACAATAATTAGTGACTTACTGTAATCTAGAATAGGTGCTGGAAAAATGTACTCACATTGTAAATCCAGAATAATAATAATAATAAAATTATTAATTAATCAGTAGAACTGGCGCCGTTCCCAGGACGGTGTCAGATAGATTAGACAGATGCAATAATTAAACGATATAAAACATGTTGTGTAATGTTCTATTGTACTGTTTTCTATTTGCTTTGTCTTATGATTAGACATTTGCGAAAGAAAACCAAGGGCAAACATCACATGTTCAGCATAAATTACTGATGATTAATTGGAGGAATTGTAACAACAACTTCTAAGAAGATTGTGTATAACGTAGAAAAGAACTGCAACTTACAGGTCGCATGACTGCCCTCGGTACTGCCTTGATCAAACGTTATGTCAATACATTACCCTATCCAGTTATAAATTTGAACCATTTCTTAAACAATAGAGATTCGCGCTAACATTGATGAATTTACGCATCTACATATTTGAAGTAAAAAGATATCTGTGTAACAAGAAAAATGGTATGTTAGTTAACCATGGAACGACTACATTCTTTGTTTATAACTTATTGTTAACTTTCTTTTCCAGGCAACAATGCAAGGACACGATCTGGTGGAGGCAGGAAGGAGAATTTAGGTAGCTGGCACAAAACAGAAACAGGCCACACCGCAATATAAGTAATTATGTGTATACAGACATGTGTATCACTGTGACACTGGGAATGAGAATATGAATATGAAAAGGTTACAGTACATACTACAGAATGTTGTTAAATGAAGTTTAGGGCTCATTCTACCAATGCTAAAACGGGTGAAATATATTAAAAAGCACAAGTTACTTATGTGAGGGTAAAATATGAGTATTCATGATGCATTTACGCAGGATCACAACTTATCTGAACGTCCTTCTACAATATTTTCTCGGCACAGCCTCCGTAGTGACATATTTAAGTATATATATCAGCAAACACTACGTAAGTAGTTTCACAAAGATACAAAGAAGTGTGCATAAAGATTCGATGGTGTGTAGTCGGTGGATTTCACCAACAGATAAAACAATGCCTCTTTCCATTCCCTGTCACCATTCCGTGTAGACCACTAGACGCATTCCTTGTAGACTTGAGAGGGGTGGGGCTAACCGTAGTTATCTTTGCTTCTGTTGTTTAATGTGTAATGATGATTTCTTGTCTCTCGTTAGCAGTCTCGATTAAGAGGCGCGTGGGGCAAACGATGTGTGAAGATATTGGTTACGCATATCATCTAACTCTATATACAGTATGTGTAGTGTCCTGTCAACCCAGAAATTTAAATTACAATTTTAATTGTTATTCTGCGTACGGTATTACTACTGCATGAACTGAAAGATCAAAAGAGTTACCTGCTCGTGAAAAATCTGTAAGAAACAAGCAGCCTTTGAATAGTCAGAGAAAATTCAAGAATTTTGTATTTAAAATAACATAAGATGTTGTTATATGCTTCCTAATGGCGAAAATGTAATCCTGAAGGACATACCGTGGTACTGAAATGTTGTTCTGTGCACAATTTGTAAATGTTTAAGGAGCCTAGATATGAATATGTATAAACTCTACTATACATGTAACCGACGTGTCAACAACACGTAGGTTAAATCAAATGATGTCGAACCGCAATGTTTATTTTGGAGATGTTGAGTGAAACCATAAGTGTATTGACAAAGAAGACGTAAGGAGGAATTATTGAATTATCAAGCGCTTGGTGTGTGCGGCAGAAAGGTTATATTTACTTGATTTTTAGTGAGTGAAAGTGGGGGTACTTACAATGAGCCAAGAGTTTTCGGTTCGTCTGTAGTGGCGAGGGACGCTAGACTTCGCTTCAAGGGACGATATAAGGTGAAAACGTTTATGGACTTAACTGATATTTGGTGAGCTCTCGACGTGATGCTGAATGTATGGGATCGCCTTCGATACTGAAATATGTGACGCAAAACTGGTTCCAGTACCAAAGATGGCGGGCCTTTCCGTTGCAGCATCGGTAAATGTCAGTGAAGCGCTTGTCTATACTTACTATCCTAGGGAGCAGATCTGCAGACATTTTGACGACATGAAATTCGTCGTTACCTAAAAATTGTGAAAACGATCTCTATCGCCTAGCCATGTTTCACCAACGGACTTGGGAGGTTCGCGCGTAGTGTGAGCGTAGTCCTGCAAGAGGCGTGTGTCGACTATTCCGCAATAATGGAACAGTGGACTCTAAATCTTTCAGAGTATGTAAATAAAACAGTGAAATAAGAGAGATGGGGTAAATATTAAAACATGGGGTGAACATTAAAATAAATGTATTTTAAAACCACGGTCTGGCCAAAGATATAATGTAACTGAAAATAAATTTAAAATGTTATTAACGTACGTAGAAACGGCACCGCTGTTTTATAGGATATAGCGGTGCCTGTATTATTCTGATTATGATGCGAAGTTCCTTTGAACATGCATGCATGTCCAAAAGAAGAGACATTGTGGCAAGCAAAACCGTCAAGAAACACGTCAAACGAATTCGCAATTAGGAATAAGGACTACAGTCAGCTGTAGAATGGAGTGACGACAGTGAAAATTAGTGCCGGAGCGGGGCTCGAACCCGGAGCGGTCACCTTACCATTTTTTTTAATTTAATTTTGTTCGGTATTGTTCGTTGCGTTTGATCTGGGCGGACGTCACAAGTTGATCGTTGATTCTTTTACTCAATTTTTTATTACAGAGGGCGAGCAGCCCTCTGACCGAACACGCTGAGCTACTGTGCCGGCTATCATTTGGCAATCTGTACACGACTCACAGCCGGCGACTTCCAAGTACGACGTCTGACCTGCACAGAAATATACATGATGGACGTACGAGTTCAGGTCGTAGACGCATGGTTGACGACATATGGAAGTTGGGTCTGCTCGTAAGTCATTCTCGAATAGCCAAATGGCATTGTCGTCATTCCATTCTACAGCTGATGGCAGTCATTATTGGCAATTGTGTATTCAGATGATGATTCACACCTTTAGCTCATTTTCCCCTTGTGTAACAAGTGGGAGACCAAGGTTCAAGTCCGCCGGCCGAAGTGGCCGCGCGGTTCTGGCGCCGCAGTCTGGAACCGCGAGACCGCTACGGTCGCAGGTTCGAATCCTGCCTCGGGCATGGATGTGTGTGATGTCCTTAGGTTAGTTAGGTTTAACTAGTTCTAAGTTCTAGGGGACTAATAACCTCAGCAGTTGAGTCCCATAGTGCTCAGAGCCATTTGAACCAAGGTTCAAGTCCTGGCGGTGGAACAAATTTCAATTTTCGTTTCTTCAGCTTCTGTCATTATTGATGATAAAGTTGAGACTCATATGACTCAAGGAAAATGTGATTACATCAGATCAGTACAACCCATTATGATGGCCTGGATGACGAGTGTTCATCAGGGACAAGGGCATCGTCAGGAGTACCACAGATACTACTATTATTTCTACGTACACAAATGTCCTAACGGACAGGGTGAACAGAAATTTGCAGCTTTTTCCTGATGACGCTGTGGTCTACGGGAAGGTGCTGTCGTTGAGTGACTGCAGGAGGACAACAGCTAGAGTGTGAGATAATGCGGATGAGCAGGAAGAACAAAGACATGATGTTTGGATGCAGCATAAGTAGTCCCCTGCTTGACATAGTCATGTAGATTAAATATATATGGGCCTAACGTTGCAAAGCAGTATAGAACGGAATGAGCATGTGAGGACTGTGGTAGAAAGGACGAATGGTAGATTTCCGTTTATTGGGAGAACTTTGGGAAAGTGTGGTCCATCTGTGAAAGAGACCGGATATAGGAAGCTAGTACCACCTATTCTTGAGTACTGCTCGAGTACTTGGGATCCGTAACAGGTCGGATCAAAAGAAGAGGAAGCAGTTCAGAGGTGGGGTGCTAGATTTGTTACCGGTAGGTTTGAACAACACAAAAGTATTACAGACGTGCTTTGGGTACACCAGTGGGAGTCCCTGGGGGAAAGTCTACTTTCTTTTCGAAAAACAGTATTAAGAAAATTTAGGTATCCAGCATTTGAAGCTAACTGCGGACCGGTTCTATTGCCACCGGCACATGTTGCGTAATGAGAACGAAGATGAGATACGAGAAATTAGCACTCATAAGAAGACAAATAAACTGTTGTTTTCCCTCAATGTACTTCCAAGTGGAACAGAAAAGAGAATGACGTAGTGATGCAGGGTGCAATCCGACACACACCGTACTGTAGCTTGCGGAGTATGTACATAGTTGCATATGTAGAAAGTGAGTACTGTTGCCTGAACGTACTGTAAGTGACACACTGCATTATTTTAAATTGCTGCCACGTATTCCGCTTAATATTTCTGTTCTTTCTAGCATGTCATACATGTCACAACTTCTTTTGTTTAATTTATTAATTACTTCTTTGAGTTGTGTATGGTGGTGTGTTATGCAAGAGCAGACACGTCCACAATCTCTGACTGATATGGCACCACAGTTACGCTTTATTCGCTAATTACCACCAGGAGAGCTGGTGGTTGTAACTACACACAACAAAAAAATGGTTTGCATCACCCCTGTTTTCAGAACTCCGGAAGATAGTCGTTAACTGTGGATATTGTATCACAGAAACAGTCCCTTAGACTGTTCAGAAATGTCACTAAACCCGCCAAACGATGTAAACAACCATTCATGAGCAGCGCCTATTACAGGGAGGGGGTCCGACAGCCGATCAGTTCCAGTCATTCCATCACGAAGGAGGTACGTGGCACGTGTTGTCTGTAGATCAAACATGCCTAGACGGTTAATACCACGGTTCGATTACGCCTACATTGTTACTTCGTGCCAGGAAGGGCTCTCAACAAGGGAAGTGTCCAAGAGTCTCGGAGTGAACAAAAGCGATGTAGTACGGACATGGAGGAGATTCAGAGAGACCGGAATTGTCGATGACATACCTCGCTCAGGCCACCCAAGGGCTACTACTGCAGTGAATGACCGTTACCTACAGATTATTGCTCAGAAGAACCCTGGAAGCAACGCCACCACGTTGAATAATGCTTTTAGTACAACCACAGGACGTCGTATACGACTGAAACTGTGCGCAATAGGCTGCAAAGATGCACAAATTCACTCGCGATGTCCATAGCGGGTCCATCTTTGCAACCACAACTCCATGCAGCGCGGTTAGATGGGCCCAACAACATGCCGAATGGACCGCTCAAGACTGGCATCACGATCTCTTCACTGATGAGTTTCGCATATGCCTTCTACCAGACAATCGTCGGAGACGTGTTTGGTGGGAACCCGGTCATGCTGAACGCCTTAGACACACTGTCCAGGGAGTGCAGCAAGGTGAAGGATTCCTGCTGTTTTGAGGTAGCATCATTTGGGGTCGACGTACGCCGCTGGTGGACATGGAAGGCGCCATAACGGCTGTTTAATACATGAATGCCATCCTACGACCGATAGTACAACCGTATAGGCAGCATATTGGCGAGGTATTCGTCCTCATGGACAACAATCTGTGCCCCCATCGTGCATATCTAGTGAATGACTTCCGTCAGGATAACGACGTTGCTCGACTAGAGTGGCCATCATCTTCTCCAGACATGAACCCTATCTAACATGCCTGGGATAGCTAGAAAAGGGCTCTTTATGGACGACGTAACCCATCAACCACTCTGAGAGATGTACGCTGAACCACCGTTGAGGAGTGGGACAATCTGGAAGAACAGTGCCTTGATGAACTTGTGGAGAGAATGCCACGACGAATACAAACATGCATCAATGCAAGAGGACGTGCTACTGGGTCTCAGAGGTACCGGTGTGTACAGAATCTGGACGACCATCTCTGAAGATCTCGCTTTATGGTGGTACAACATGCAATGTGTGGTTTTCAAGAGCAATAAAAAGGGCTGAAATGATGTTTATGTTGATCTCTGTTCCAATTTTCTGTACAGGTTCTGGGACTCTCGGAACCGAGGTGATGTGAAACTTTTTTTTATGTGTGTATTATGGATTTATTAGTATGAGATCTAAAGATCAGTTATATTAATTACGGTTAAGTTTGAGTAATAAAACATATAGTGTTATGATAAATAAGCAAATTTTTCCTTGCATAAGGAAATCTTTGTAATTAGATGCATCTTGAGAGACAAAAACGGAGTTTGTAAAGCTTTTTTTCAGATACAGACAAGGAGAAATTGTTCATTTTCCTGGACTAGCCGGCTTTTTCAACATTGAAGAGCATTTAAGAATTTATAAGGTGGTTTCCGGATGGGTAGCACACAGAGCTGGCGCCATGACATGTTGAGACAATGATGGATTCATGACGTTGAGGATGTGAGCTCTCGTCAGTTAACGTGGTTCAGTTGAAATCTGAGTGATTTTTGAGGATAGCTTAGACCACACATCAAGATTGTACCTACAAGACCTCAGACAATAAATATGAGAGTCACCAGTGGAAGTAGATGTTGATGTGGGATGTGGGTAACAGTTATAATTTCGAGATCTTCCTTTAAATTCAGAAACAGTAACAATTCCACTCAGTCGTAAAATGTGGGTGGGAACTGATGATAAAAGTTCATTGTGGAATGACAACTTGGTTCTATCCTTCGGTTGTTACATTAATGTTAAGTCTCAGAATGATCAAATGAATATGTTGGACAACATATTCGATCATAAGAAAAAATGAGAGGCAAGATTACTTTCCACTTTCAAGGCGAGCAGTTGATTATGGTGATTTTGAGTCAGAGCGATAGACCATTTTACTTGGAACTTCCTGTAGAAGTCACCTCTAAACTGTTATAGTGATGTTTCCGATAGGGATAGTAGTTACTATAACTTGTGAAGTTCACATATCAATGAGTTAAAAATCAAAACTTTTATTAGCAATCATAGTACCTGATCCCGCAGAATAATTAGCAAGTAGGAACATTTTCTTTCGATGAGGCCAAAGAGGTTTGTGGACTTGCAGACTGGATGTTATGTCAGTCTGTTCTCCATCACACTCTCACCGACCGGAAAAATAATTTTCAGGCTCCTGTAGACGGTGATGGCAGGTGGAAAGCAAGCACAGACAAAGTAAGTGTCTTTCCATAATGAAAGTAACGACCACCTGTTTATTACCCGCCGCCCCACATATGGTGCATCAGTGCGGAAGATTCAGCTGTGAAAGTGATCGATACAAACAGGGAACTAGGTAGGCATTAACAGGATACCAAAGTGAAATACGCCAAACTAGTGGAAGAACAGCATTAAGATTTTCTCGTGAGTGTGGAAACTAAATTGTGAGTGTTAGCCATAGTGGCCCTGAACGTGACGGAAGGAGATAAGAAGACGACACTACATCGCAGTTAGCACCGGCGCTGGGGTTGGAAGAAGACGGTGTATCACTGTAAGTTATCTGAAAGCTACTGAGCGCGCTCAAAGGCGCCCAGGCCCCACTTGAGCTACTGCAGTAGGCGATAACCGTCGCCATCCTTACAGCCTTACCCGCTGCTGCTGCCTGCATTACATTGCAACACGTAGCACCAGATATGCTGGTAACCCGCGCGGGCATCGCTCGTCGAGGTCCAGCAATTAAGTCAAGAATATTTTAAGTATTTGATAACGTAGCAGGCTATTAGAAATGGAATCTGCTGATAAGTATGACGTGAAAGTTAAGATGAAACCAGTCGCTGGCGAAGAATCCTCCGAAATAGAAATTGGAAATGACAAGCATGGCTCTTTCGAAGTGATAAATTGAAAATCTGGCGGCTATTTGTCAAAAGCAGAATCAGAGGTAAATTTCAGTGTTACTGCGAAGTTATAATCAATCACTAGTGTTGGTGTAACTGAAGCTGAAGTGGAAACAGAAAAAGTAGAATTACTACAGTTATCAGATAATGAAACTGAGTTCAGTATTTCTGAAACTCAGCCAAGTCAGAGAATCCAAGAATCTCCTTTTATACAGGTTGAAATGTCAAGTAACAAGGTAGAGGCATCACTCTGGGTGCAATTACTGTTTTCTAAACCTGAAACGCACAATAAAGAACTGAATAATAAGATGAAAACCAGTAGTAAACAGTTAAATAGTAATAAAGAACTAAGGATGAAATGAATTCAAAATTGAAGAGCTTAAGTTATAAAACTGATTCTAACCACTATGATCTGCAAGTCAAAGAAAGGTGAAAGGTAGCTAAATTCCATAGTATTTTCAAAGGATGGAAGGATGGAGAGGTTTGTATGGGCGCAGGACGGCAAGGTCTTCAGCGCCCGCGCAACAACGGGTTGAGACGGGTCTCCAGAAAATACCCAAAACAGGACGATAAAACAGAACGTAAAACACAGGTAACAAAGTTTGGAAAACTATTCCCGTAGCCATGCCGAGGCATGGTACGAAGCATTGCGTCAGTAGTAAAACATGAATGGCACAGGAACAAAGTGGCAGAAGGAGCTAAAACAATAAGGCAGATGGAAGTGGCTGGTTGACCGCAAGGAAAAAAAAATGAAGAGCCAATCTCTCTGCACTACACTAAAACCTGCAGCTTAAAAGTTAAGGTCAGAGTCCCGACACACTGAAAAACTTTAAAACCCTTGTTACACTCGTCTCATCATCAGCTAAAATAGAGGGCAGTTCCCCATCAATTTTTGCTTCTGTCCTTGCATCCGGTTTAAGATGCACTCCGTTAAAATGTGGCGGACAGAGATGTGCACACCACAAGCATCACAAAACAGGGGATTCTCCAGCCTTAAGAGAAAGCTGTGTGAGAGGAGAGTGCCCAATCCGAAGAAGCATGAGGGTCGTTTCATCCCGCCTGACCAACCGGCAGGAGGAACGCCACGGCCGAGTTGTTGACCTCACCAACCGCAGCTTATTGGCCGTCACCGCCAGCAATTCTTCTTCCCACTACTGCATACACTTTCTGTGGAGTGCAGAAACGACAGCCTGCAAGGGAATATGACTCTGTGCCACATCAAAATCGAAATTGTTGGAGTTCATTAAAGTTTCAAAGACGCAGAAGATCTTATGGGAGGGTGGATGCCAGAAAGCACAGGCATTGAATCAAAACATTGCTCCCCTCGGTTTGAGGAAGTAACTAATAAAGTAAAAGCTTGTCAGAAGGATACTAAGAAAGTAAAATCTGAGTGTTTGAAATTATGCGAGGATACTGATAACAGATTTTCTGACAGAGTGGAAGCAATAGAATTACAAGTAGAAGAACTGAATAGTAGTATTACTAACATAGAAGATAGAGTAACCTCTGGCAGCTCTTGTAATACTACTGCACAGCATGTTGCTTCAGTTGACGCAGCTTTTATCGGATGTCGTCAATTCTTAAGTTTTGATTCAGATTAACAAATTGACCCGTCACAGTTCTGGAACGATTCTGAGGATATTTCACCAAATGCATAGTTATAACGTGAGAAAATTTCTGTCATAAGAAGTCATTTGTCAGAGGTACTTTACGATGGTCATCTGACGTAATGATTAGATGTAAAACTCTTTCTGTACTTAAGACACCGTTTCTTAATGAGTACTGGTCAGACAACAAACAAAAAGATGTTTTCAGATAATTTTAGAGTTATAAAAGTTTCCGATTGGAAGTGAATCAGTTAAACAGTTCTCTAGCAAGTGGGTTTCACTGCTGTCACATCTGACACAAAGATAAAACCGAAAACGATGATCGTGGGACGAGGGGTAAGCTGCCTTCGTATTGGCATAAAAGAATGATTTCCGCACCTAGAAATAATGTGGATAGGTTCATTGAGTACCTGGAGTGAGTGGAAAGAATAGCTACTGTTAAGAAGCAGATACAGAATAATAAAAGATCTTTTAATAGTCATACAAACAACCGAAATAATAACAGTGGACACCTTAGTGTTAGTACTATGGGCGTTCTGAAAACACAATATAAACAACGTACCATTGAGATCAGATGGAAAGTAGAATGCTACCCTATCTAATTCTGAATCGAATGAATACAACAGATGGCGTGTGGGAAACTACGAGGAAACTGGCCCTCACCAAACGGAAGCAGTGACACAGCCAGTAACAAAACACAGACCTCTCTCAGTCATAAAACGCAGGCCGATAACAGGAATGATGAAATAGTAACAGTCGGTACCAGTAATGTGCTAAACCACTCTCATCATCTTTCTGACAGGATTTTGAACACATCAGAAAAATGGGACAAGAAGGGAAAAGAAAACGCTGCAGATAACGGGGAAGAACAATTTAAACGGTTTGAATAGAATAAGGAAGCAGATGAAGACTTACATCTTCGTTAATGATAGCACTCTGAAAGCTAAAGATTCGGTATAGGAGGTAGAGTCAGTTTTGCAAGATTTTGAGGAGAAGGGAGTTGTTAATGAAGGAGGTAGTAATAATAATGGTGATGTCAGAGAATTCATTAGCTATACTGACTTGCCGCAAACTGCAAAAGCAAATGACAGTGTTATAGACAGCAATGTTGGGCAGGGATGCAGTTGCTTTTAGTTAAATGTTTAACGTTATTAATTCTGGAGTGATTTCGGAGACTTTCGTTATAAATTGTGCGGGTAGTAATAACGAAGCATGGGAACTGCCTATTAGAGTAATGACGAATAATGAACACGTACAAGAAGATACTAAATTCGGGAATAGGGTGCAAATCCGAAAGAGAACTATATCCTGGAAGAGACAAGGACGTTTATGCACATTTATCAAGCACAATTCAGGATAGCAGATAAGCCTCATACAAACACATGCCGATTGGAATACTGGAAGGTCAGAAAGACCAAGGCCTACGAAACGTAGTAGATCTGAAACCTTTCAAAATTGACAGTAGTTAGATTCTGTAGGGAGTCTGCCACTCGTCGGTGGATACACAGTTTCGCGTACTGCTAGGTACCAGATGGATGAAACTTTATTTCACTTTCAAGTTTCATTCTCTGTCTATAGTAAGTAAGGAATATATGCCTTCACGCTGTGCATATGCAACTAGTTTATGATATATTCCACAAAGTATTAAGGATTCCCGAAAATGACTGTACCTAAATGGTGACTTATAAGGGAATGTGATAGGTAGTTTGCAACAGTAAATTATAAATGTCAAAATAATACTTAGTAACTTAGGAGCATTATTAATAGAGTAATAATGGCTGATGTAAACTATAATAAATAAGATCCACAAAGAGGATTAGTAAAACCAAAATACAGATACGCTGCGTTAACAGAAGTAATTGAAGCTGAAAATCCCAGCAATCAGAAAGAAGAGACTCTGCATAAACTAATAATTTTCATGTTGTTAGTAAGATTGTGTATAGATAAGAAAGAAATAATATAATGCCAACAAACGCAGGCGAAAGCGTTTTTATATTAATTAAAGAAGATGCGTGAATGTGGTTTGAAGATCACACCAAAAATAGGTGTAAATAATGAAGTCAGTCGGCTGACGAAGATAGAAGGCAGAAAGATAATCGAAATATTTATAAATGAAAATAGGGAAAAGTTGGACCAATGACGACAGTAAGCTGACACAACAGGTAAAATGGTGAAAAAATGGTGTGTTATTCCATCACGTCCCATCTTGCTTAAGGCAGATCGTCGAGATTAACAGCGAAACATTATCAGATGTGGCCATCAATACAGATGAAGGAATCTGTTAAGAGATCACATTGTTGCCTACTGGTAGGTTATAATTAAAACAGCTTTTTAATTATGTGTGTAACAAAGCAAAGTAACAGCTGTCGAACATATAACTTTAGCATACTAACCCATATGATAATTGAGTCATATGAAGATAGAACTTACAAAGGTTGCCCAGTTTTCTAAATAAAGTAACATCTACGACAATGAAGTAAATTGCACTCTTGTCCAAAATGTGACTATTTCCAAAATAAAAGTTGACTTTCAGAACACAATAGCTATGGTTTATAAAAAAGTTTCGAAGTTCGTGATCCAAGCTTAATGATGAAATAACTAGTAAAAGTGAGCTAGAGTAAAGTCACAATCTTATGAAGTGGCGTATTATCAATGATAATTTAGAAAAAACTAATACTTTTCGAAATAACAGATTTTAAAAGAAAAATTCTTTCAGATAATTTCTCAATTAATTATTTAAATAATCGATGGAAAATAAAAATGTATTTTGTCCTCCCTTAGATATAAGTTGAGAGCAGAAGTATAGGCTGTTTATGTTTCTCAGAGATATGAAGTCTTCATGAAAGGCAGCATACAAACTGTAAGTAGAAGAAATGAAAAAGGCCACAAACTTGGAGACTTCTCTCCTTCTCCTTTATGTTGTAGAGTGTCGAGTAGAACACCAACTTTAGTGACTTCCAATCCTCTACCTTAAATGTTTTAGTGAAAGTGGACACACAAAACAGTGCCTATGCTGTGATTAAATGAAAGAGTACTGAGAAGCTGTAAAAGAGCGAAATGTATTGGTGTGTTTCTCTCTCAGGTTAACACAGGTAAATACTGAAAATTCTGAATCATAAAATTAATTATTTGATAACTGAAAATTTTATTTCATATTTCTATGTTATTTTACGTACATGACTGTAAGAACACTATACATACATACACACACACACACATATATATATATATATATATATATATATATATATATATATATATATATATATATATATATATATATATATCTGTGTGTGTGTGTGTGTGGTGAATTGGTTAATTCTGTGGCTGTAGTATTAAGGAAAATTTAACTAAAATCCATTTCATTTAAAGGAGATCATCTTCAGTAACATCACTTGTTTATAATATTTAATTTTCTTGAAAAATAATTTCTTTCAAAAATAAATTCAGGAAGATGACGCGAAACAAGCGCTATACCATTGAAATTGGTATAGAGGCGGGTGAGTGTGCTGGGGCTTACCCCAGTTCATTACTAGCAGCTCCATCTGATTATAACGCCCCTATGCTTAACATACAAAGGACTGCACCACCATCTGAGAGTGAAATTAAAAATTAAAATTAATTTTCCAAATTTCGTCGGTGTGTGCTTAAGTACATTAATGTTAACATTGTTAAGTCACAGAATGAAAGAACGAATATCTTAGGTGAAGTATATGATCTTAAGGAAAAATGTGGTGATTTATTTTCCACTTTCAAGGCGAGCAATTAACTTCTGGTGATTAGAAGTCAGAGTGATAGACCATTTTACTTGGAACTTGCTGCAGAAGTCGCCTCTGATGTGTTTATAATGTTGTTTCCAATAGTATTATTACTTACAATACTGAGACATTTTGTGCATGTGAACGTCATATATAAATCAGTTAAAACTGAAGACTTTTACTTACAGCCATAGTTTCTGATCCTGCTGAGTAAATAACAAGCAGAAACATTTGTCAGTGAGCACAAGGAGTAATGTGGAGCTGTAGACAGGAAATAAGGGTCAGTATATCTGTTTTGTAAATAAAAAACGCCTTCTGGTGTTCCACTGGTCTGATTTTCCCAGAACGCCTTTCGCCTTTTTTCACTTTAAGGCATCATCAGCGGGGTAGTTCTTCGCGTTTTATTTGGCATCTGCGTTTCCTCCCATCCGGCCCATGCTAGAGGTCGCACCAGCGCTCTGTTTACAAAACATAAACACGTTTTTCTGAGTTTCGAACATTTTTTGGCAAACCTTTCATTTTGTTTGTCCTTGTTGTTGTCATGCACTATTAGTCTTCTGTCACTAACGTAGACATTTGATCGAAAACTGTAACTTTAGGACGTAACAACTTTTAGTTCACTGTGTATCCCATGTTCAGATGAGAGGAAGCGCAGATGGCAACTATAAAAGAGAGGAACTGTCCCATTGATGATGCAATAAAGCCAAAAGGAGGCGAAACGCATCTGGGAGAATAAAAACAGAGCAGCAAGGGAAGAGGTTTATTTATTTACGAAACAAATATTTCTCTGCTTGCTGCAGAGGATGGCCACGCAAACAGACTCGTTATGGTCGATATGTTCTCTATCGCTTTTTGGCTGATCTCAAAAATACTTTTCAGGCTCCTGTAAAGGGTAAAGGCTGGTGGAAAGCAGGCACAGACAGTTTGTCTCCTTTCATAATGATGTAACGAAGTAACACATATTTAATTACTGTCTGCCACCCAACAAGTGGTTCTTGGGTTGTGTAGCACTTCGCCAGAATTGATCAGACAAGAAACGATTATGGATTATAGAGTTCTGGTAAACGTGGAACGGCGTATTTTTTTAATTTTTTTTATTTGTGGACTGGTGCTTTGATGGAAGTTTTTGAAGACTGCTTTCGGCTAAGGGTTCCTGCAGAATAATTTTCTTTGTATTGTGAATGCTTAGGAGCTGTTACAAATGCTATACTTGACAGTGAATGAAATTTTCTACAACAGTTCACTAGTCCTTAACTTAGATTGTTGCTGAATACTACTTTCACCGGTCTGTGATACCTTAATTTCAAACCCATGATTATTAGTGGAGTTTTTGTACACTACTGGCCATTAAAATTGCTACACCAAGAAGAAATGCAGATGATAAACGGGTATTCATTGGATAGATATATTATACTTGAACTGACGTGTGATTACATTTTCACGCAGTTTGGGTGCTTAGATCCTGAGAAATCAGTACCCAGAACAACCACCTCTGGCCGTAATAACGGCCTTGATACGCCTGGGCCTTGAGTCTAACAGAGCTTGGATGGCGTGTACAGGTACAGCTGCCCATGCAGCTTCAACACGATACCACAGTTCAAGAGTAGTGACTGGCGTATTGTGACAGTCCCCCAGCCAAACCATCACACCACACAAAATCCAGAGAGCAGCAGGTCGTAGTAAACATGTGGAGTCGGTTTTTTCCAGAAGCTGGCATAAAATAAAGAGAGATTTGAAGGACTAGGCTAATACGTTGGAACCATGCTCGGTATATAGGAAACCCAAATAACGTGTTCGCTGAGTGATTTAATGAGCCTCATTTGCACACAACTGGATCAATGAGTAGGTGTGCTAATTTCATGAGGACGACAGGTATCGACAGCAAACAAAGCTTCAGCGTCAACCTTGTCTGTTGATGGAGGCATAGCAGAATTTCAAAGAAGAAACAGACCAAACGGGCATCGACATAATTCAATGGTGAAAGTTGAAAATTGGTGTATGACCACGTTTAGAACTCGAATTTCTCACTTAATGTTAGACGTTGCCTTAACTGCCTCGGTCACCTGGACACGCTTCCGGCTGACCCAAATTCTCGGCCGGTCACAAGCTAGTAGCGCCCTCTATCCATTCACTTACTTGAAACTTCCTGGCAGATTAAAACTGTGCGCTGGACTGAGACTCGAACTCGGGACATTTGCCTTAGGACACGAGGTACTGGCAGAACTGAAGCTGTGAGGACGGGTCGTGAGTCGTGCTTGGGTAGCAGAGCTGGTAGAGCAGTTGCCCGCGAAAGGCAAAGGTTCCGCGATCTAGTCACGGTCTGGCACACAGTTTTAATCTACCAGGAAGCATCATATGAGCGCACACCCAGCTGCAGACTGAAAATCTCATTCTGGATTCACCTACTTGCTTGCTGTGAGTCCTGTATTCGCGCAAGAGGTATGGAGCGTGTTGTGCATCCGCACTTAAGTTATCAAGGCAATCATGCCGACATGTATACTAAATATATGCGTGATTTGTGTTCTGTTTTATTTGTCTGATAAAATAGACATCGTGCATTTATACAGCATGTTTCAGAATTGTAAAATTCTTGATTTACAGGAACCGCTGAATACAAAAATAGATTCATATTAGCGTCAACATATGTGTTCGAAACTACCTTACTAATATTTCTATTGTAATTCATGTGTAAGGACGTAGTTTTTGCCAACTGCAGCTATTCAGTCATATGCCGGTTCTGTCTAATGAATATCTGATTATTTTACAATTATTGTTTCTGGATTGTTTGTAAGGCGTAGGAACTTGGGGAAGAAGGATTACCATAGATATTGTGCTGGCATGGGCTTTCTTTGACAAACTACTTTTATTAAACCATAATTATCTTCTTCAACTAATAAGAAAATAGCCATTTCGCAAACTGAATTAAAATATGTAGTCCAGTTATAGTTACGGAAGCATGGACATTAGAACAACACATTTCTAAACTAAAAGTTCCCCAGCACAGTAATAAAACAATTTAAAATTAAGCTACTCCAGTAACACTAAAATTAGGTGCACAATAAGAACACAATCAATTCACAACATTTGATCTCTTAGACAGAAAATACAGTAATTATAAATTGAAAATAGCTTGCAAACAGTCCCACTTAACCCAACCAACAAGATGAGAGAAACAGCCCTCGGATTGCAGTGGGCATTCTCACGTTTACCTTTAAATATATAGCACCTCCACTAGCCATTTTCTTCACCAACTAATCACTATTAGCAACACTCCTACCAACCATCTAAAATATTACTTGTTCAAAACTAGCAACTGTAATTTTCTGTACAACAATCTATTCAGAATTGGTTACGCTCGTAGCGTAATAATCACAAACGAAATTGAAACAGCTTTCGTTTCGAGAAAACAACTGCGTTGCCAGCGTACAAAAGAAAGTAGTAATCTCACGCATCACGTTGTGCACACCACCCTTCCTCCTGGAATACGACTGACAAATCGCTACTCTCGGTGCACATTGCTTGTGCCTTCTCAACCGTGCACTAAAGAGAACTTAAATCAAATCAACCGACCAATATTTCACTGTAGGACAATTCTGCTACTGCTGTCTTCCGGATTGGGCAGATGAAATTTTCACGAAATGTGATACTACGTCTCCAAACTCATAGTTCTACACGTCAACTTGATTAGTCGCTTGGTTGCCACTTCCTCCAATGATTTAAGGAATTCTGAGGGAATGTTATCTGTTATTTATATTTTATTTGTTCACAGGTTTTTCAAAGATCTATTAAGTTGTAACAGTAAACTGCTTATGTCTTTCATGTGAACTCCTGTTTGCTCCAGATATCAGAAAAGTCCTCCTCGTTTTAGGGACATTCAATGTGGCCCTTCCCCTACCCCCTCTCCTCTTATCCGACCAGTTTGCTTTACAATCTTTATATTGACGCACTTGCCTTTAATCTCACTGAGTTTCTTTAAGTTTCCTGTATGCTGATTCAGCTCATCAGACTATCATTTCTTTTATGATTCTTTCACACTTTTCCTGCAGCCAGTTCACCTTCGCATCCTTGAACTTTTTGTTTATTTCAGTTCCGTGTGGCTTATATTTCAGTGTCCCTCATTTCCCTAAATAATATTCCACTTTTTTATTTCGTCGATTAGATTTACTATTTCTTCTGTTACGCAAGGTTCTTAACAGTTACCTTCTTTCAGCCTACGCTCATAAGTCCAACTAAATTGATTGCTTTTTTTTACAGATGTCCATTCCTTGTCAGCTGAACTGCCTACCGTGCTATTCTTTATCGCAGCATGAACTTCAAATACATCTGATAATTACTCAGTATCACTGTATCTCACTACTTTGCACAATGAGTCCCTGGACAAGTGTGCTTAACTTAAGCCTAATTTTCATCACCACTAGCTTGTGATCCGTGTCTACAGATGGCATTACAACGCAGCATCTGATTTCTGAACGTTTGTGTGACTGTGATGTAGTCCAACTGATACCGTCCTACATCTCCAGACATTTTCCAAACATACGTCTTCCTCTTGGGATTTGTGTCGTTGTGTTGTCTTTCACTAGCTGAACTTTACTGCAGAACTCAATTAGCTTTTCTTCCTCCCATTCCTGCTACCAAGCGCATATTGTGCGATAACTGTCTTCTGTTCCTTCCCCTAATTCTACCTCCCGGTCTTCCATGGTGCCGGCCGAAATGGCTAAACGGTTCTAGGCGCTTCAGTCTGGAACCGCGCGACCGCTACCGTCGCAGGTTCGAATCCTGCCTCGGGCATGGATGTTTGTGATGTCCTTAAGTTAGTTAGGTTTAAGTAGTTCTAAGGTCTAGGGGATTGATGACCTCAGATATTAAGTCCCATAGTGCTCAGAGCCATTTGAACCATTTTTCTTCCATGGTTATGAAATTATTATTTGCTTTCACTTACTACGTTATCCGTTCAATATCCTTATACACTTCCTGTACCCTTTCATAGCCTGCGTGACGTAGGAAGAGGACAGCTGATGCAGCTTCGTGAAGACAATAATTCAATTTTTCTCAAAATGACATTGTCTGACAACAAAATGAGACAAAGTGGTTGCGATAATTGTCATTTATTGCACTTTGGACTGTATTACAAGTGAGAAATTCAATACACCAGAAAATTAATTTCAAGCACAAATTGAAATCATTGTATATGGTTGACAACTGTTTCTACTCCAACAATTTTTTTACAAATGTGTATAACGCTTGTATGTGGGTGTCTGACTGTAATTAAATGTGAATCACTATGCGTAAAAAAGAACTCTGGTAGAAAAGTCTAATGGAAAAGACTATTGTACAGATTGTCAGTAAGTTATATTTTTCCTTGCCAATGGGCATTATAAGTGTAAACTAACTCGTTCAACGTAACAATGAGAGAACTGTTTTGTGGTTCATGGAACAAGCTAACAATCTTTTGAAAATAACCTGAGGGAATGCTGACCGCCATCGTCGAAAACCAACGCATTTCGACAGATAATGCACTCTGTCTTTTTAAGGCCTTGGAAATTATGTCTGTTACTTGCCATAATATCGGATTTTGTCGTATTTATACGGTCACATTCTCGCGAGTGATAAGAGCATGCAACACGCTGGGAAAACTCAACTTCTTCTTGTTCAATTTGTTGAACATTTTAGTCTGCACACCTCATGAGGTACAAATTCCTAATTAATAAAGGCTGGAAGTTCTCACATACTATGTATTCTATTGATAGGTTGACTAATAAACTTTTTAAACCATTGGTCTATAAAAACCTAGAAATATTACTGCTTTACTTATTTCCAAATTCTACATCGTAATACCATCGTCAATGCTATCTGATGCCATGTCCGAAACACCTGCTTGTACGTTTAGGATGATAGGTTCAGGGCTCATATCCGTCTGGAACACAATATGAAAATGTTCTTTCTGAAACTTTTCAGTGGACCCACATGATTGTTTCACGCACAAGCGATTCAAAGTCTGATATCTTCAAAGTTTAGTTTTTTTTATCTCAGGTACCTTTTAATCTGTGCCCAAATGAGTTATATCGGTTTATACTGACATGATATTTCAGTAAACGTAAAACTGCATGACGACATTCACGTGCAAGAAAGTTAAATTTGTATGTTCCTACACTTGACTTTTATAAATTAACGAGCTACAGAAGTTCGGCACTAGTCTGGCTTATACAATGCGGAATATTTTTATTCCTAAGCCAGATCACAATATGCGCTTTCCTGGTTTTTGTTTTCGTGTTTTGTCTGTAACAGCTGAATGATAATTGTCATGGTAATTACAGTGATTGACTTCTAAAAAAGATATGGCAATAATTGTTCATTGAACCATTTCTTCAAACTGATGAAGATAAAATCTGAATAAGAGTCACTGTTGTCGATCTTACACCCAAATACAAGTTTACTCTCAACAACAAACCTTGAAGAAGAGAATAATTATCTTAGAACCCTTTCCAATGGGAACCTTAAAACCACCAGTATCATCACTTATTTTCCAGCAGGTAGTCATGAAACGATCCTGATTCACCGATGTTTCATCGAGGTACTACACTTCTAAACAACCTCTTTCTCTTATACCGTGCACCTTGATAATGCATGTGGTTCGTGCTGCACCTATGTCAGTTCTTTCAATCAAAAACACTCTTCTTAACACATTTGGAATAAATATCTCTTAAAATTCATTGCATTGACGAAGCGCTACCTTTGAAGCCAATTTTCTCATGCATAATTTAACAAGGTTTTGTGATATCGGGTATTCACTACTTGTATACATTTCAAACACGGACCGTTTTAAAATATCGTTGTCAAAAACCAATCATTTGTGCTATAGCTGTCTTGTGGTTTCGATGTTTTTCAGGTGAAAGGAAACCAAATTTTCGTGAGATTTCTGTAACTTTGACACCTTGATTTACTATTATCTGAACAGTTCTCTTACCGACATGTACCTGTGCAGTTCGTTTCTGTATCTTCCGAACGTCAAAAATAGAAATACCATCTTAAGATCCACATTTGAAATAATTGTAAATGCGATAAATAAACTTGATGAGTAAGAAACATCTGAGACTAGTTAGACAGCGCATAGAGGCGATAACCTAGTATTTGTTCCCGTACTCTGTACGTGAATGGAACAGGTAACAGTCCTAATAACTGGTGTAGTGTGTGTAGTTCGTGGTTTGGTGGCTAGTTTCGGCATCCCAGATCCTATTCCCGTCCAGGTCGGAGAATTTCTCCGTTCGGAGACTTGGTGTTTCTGTAGACTTTATCATTCCATGTCATCCTCATCGACGCGCAAGAGGCCAAAGTGGCTTCAAACTGCAAGGCTAGCACCAGGACGCTGTATAACCACAGATGTGGTCTTCACGCCAGTAACACCATGGGATCAATATGCCTCACTCGTACGATGGGAAGTACTCTCCTCCATGGACCTCACAGTGATTTGCAAGATGAGACCAACAACAAGAATCTGGATTACTTTAAGGAAAACACATGAGAAGGTGGCCCAACTTGTTGCGTCATTTATCATTACAAAACAAATGTTTTTAATTAATAACAATTCAATCATGAGGCAACTGACAGTTACCAAGATTCTTGCGAAATGCATACAAATAGATCAGATATTTAAGTGAAATTCAAAAAGTGTAAGGACATTTGCATTTCACATAAAATTAAACATTGCACTCAAAGAGTGTAAACCATGAAATACAATGGTGGCCCGACTACAAACAGTTAATTAATTAAATAAACCTGAGGCGACACTCTGTCCACACAACGAGATCACAAGTGCGGGCTAATCCCAAAACAGGACTTGAATATAAGTTCCACAGACATTAAACAAAAAACACTAAAATGTATACATCTTCAGTGGTTAATCTGCTCTCATACAGGCAAGACAGAGCGAAGCTGCCGAAAGGCTACCCACATGTATAACCGAAGCAACAGTAGCACTTCACTGTTTGACCACAAGCCTCTTCCGCGTAGATCACGTTAATTACTTAAATAAACAGACGGGACCCAAAACGCAGTTAAGATGATAATAGCAATTAAACTCTTAAGTTTTTAAAGAACTCAAGAAACTCAGTACTGAATTCTCCCAAAGACTTTTATCACTCGCCCAGAAGGGCTTTACAAAAACAGAAATACTGAGTCTGTTACTTCCTAATCCGGCGACACACCCGCCGTGCCACAATACAGAAAGGAATAACAACGAACTACTCAACTTGGTGCTGGAACGGGAGAGCCGCAGGACGCCAACTTTTCACGTAGACAGTCCAGCTCCGTGTCCGACACACCACACGTTACCACACGACCCCGGAGGGAACACATGACGCAGCAGATATGATACGACGAGGGCCATAGTCGATGGCGCCAGTAGGACCACGAGCGCGCCCTCAAGGAAGCCGCCACGCCTCACAGAGCGTCGATAACTATGGAGACGTACACTGCCCTTCATAAGTTTGGGAGCGCCATACTGCATATTACAACGGAGCAAGATGGAAGTGATGTATGTGGGTTATTGTTTAGAATACGGAATAGCAAGGTCAAATAACGGTTAATAATGACAAGTACAATATTTTAGACTTAATTATTATACATATACATACATATTGTAACATACTAGTATTGCTCCGTCTTATGTAAACCGGTGTTACCTGTCTAAGCAGTTCTACTAAACACGCCAGGTGGCACGAGTAGACCGCATGGCTATGTAGAAGTACGTTGTTTACATTTCTTTTCACTTGTAGTTGCGTTTGCTTGAAGACATAACACGCCGCGAAAGCAACTAAAATGGCTCCAAATCACGGGTAATGATAACCACTTTGCATCAAGAAGGCAATAGTGTCCGAGAAATAGCAATGAAACTAATGATTTCCATCAGCGGAGTTGTCAAAACCATACACCGGCATTGAGAAACAGGCTCCTATGGAGATCGTCCTCGCTCAGAAGCACCCAGGAAAATATCAGAACGCCAGGAAAAGTATTTGGTAGCGACCAGTAAAAGTAACAGATTATAAACTGTCGGTGAATTGACTGCTGAACTAAACGCCACGAGGGATACACCGGTGAGTGAGTCAACAGTGAGGCGACGCCTCGTTGACAACAGCCTCCGAGGTTATGTAGCGACAAGGAAACCACTGTTGCGCCCTGTTAACAAGAAGAAAAGGCTTCAGTGGGCTAAGACACACCAACATTGGAAAGCGGGGGATTGGGAAAGATTCTTATTCACTGATGAATCGAAGTTCGAAATATTTGGAAGTAAACGCCGTCAATTTATACGCCGTTTCCCCACGAACGCTTGAATCCTCGGTGCGTAATTCCAACTGTGATGGTATGGGAACCGTTTGGAGGGAATAAAGTCGCAGATTTGGTGAAAATAGATTGAAAAATGAACCAGAAGGATTATCATGCCACTCTCCAGCGACATGCTAAGACATCTGGTTTGCGTCTGCTTGGGACAGGATTTGCCTTGCAGCAAGACAACGACTCGAATCATATGCCCCGCTTGTGTCAGCACTATGTGAAGTCTCTAGAGTTTCGTAACATATTAAAAAACATGGAATGGCCGCCCCAATCCCCTGATTGTAACCCAATCGAGCTGCTATGGACAGGAGAATCCGAAAGCGGGAAATCATGAGTGGGTCACAATTGTGGGAGGTCGTGCAGCAAGAATGGATATTAATTCCAACTGAAACCTGGTAAAACTGACGCATCGCATGCAGAGAGTGATGAAAGCAAAGGGTAGCTATTTTGAGGAATCGAATATATAATTGTTGCAACTTCCTGTGTATTATTTGAGCTTAATAAACATTTGGAAAACAACAAAAGGCATTTTTATACTGTACTTCCTTTCCTTTGTCTATAATTACTAGGTGCTTCCAAACTTATGGATGGTAGTGTAGGTATTCTCGGTTTCTTCCATAGGCCGGTGATTTGGTGAAAGCAGCTCACCTCAATTGTGATGTTTAGAGGTGTCGACGGGATACATCAATCCAAAGACTGATAGGGTTTCTGTATAGTGATACCGAGTACAGGATGTACACCATTCATTTTCTATGTTCTGTAATGAGCTCGGCCGCAGATTTCCCTGTCTTTGTTGTAAGCGGAAACCTCCCCTTGAAATGATCATCACGATAAAGTAAGAGAAATCAAGGCTTGCACAGAGTGGAACGGTAGAGAGACAGCTTGAAGGCGGTTCAGTGAACCCTCTGCCAGGTACTTTATGGTGAATAGCAGAGTAATCACGTTGATGTACACTCCTGGAAATTGAAATAAGAACACCGTGAATTCATTGTCCCAGGAAGGGGAAACTTTATTGACACATTCCTGGGGTCAGATACATCACATGATCACACTGACAGAACCACAGGCACATAGACCCAGGCAACAGAGCATGCACAATGTCGGCACTAGTACAGTGTATATCCACCTTTCGCAGCAATGCAGGCTGCTATTCTCCCATGGAGACGATCGTAGAGATGCTGGATGTAGTCCTGTGGAACGGCTTGCCATGCCATTTCCACCTGGCGCCTCAGTTGGACCAGCGTTCGTGCTGGACGTGCAGACCGCGTGAGACGACGCTTCATCCAGTCCCAAACATGCTCAATGGGGGACAGATCCGGAGATCTTGCTGGCCAGGGTAGTTGACTTACACCTTCTAGAGCACGTTGGGTGGCACGGGATACATGCGGACGTGCATTGTCCTGTTGGAACAGCAAGTTCCCTTGCCGGTCTAGGAATGGTAGAACGATGGGTTCGATGACGGTTTGGATGTACCGTGCACTATTCAGTGTCCCCTCGACGATCACCAGTGGTGTACGGCCAGTGTAGGAGATCGCTCCCCACACCATGATGCCAGGTGTTGGCCCTGTGTGCCTCGGTCGTATGCAGTCCCGATTGTGGCGCTCACCTGCACGGCGCCAAACACGCATACGACCATCATTGGCACCAAGGCAGAAGCGACTCTCATCGCTGAAGACGACACGTCTCCATTCGTCCCTCCATTCACGCCTGTCGCGACACCACTGGAGGCGGGCTGCACGATGTTGGGGCGTGAGCGGAAGACGGCCTAACGGTGTGCGGGACCGTAGCCCAGCTTCATGGAGACGGTTGCGAATGGTCCTCGCCGATACCCCAGGAGCAACAGTGTCCCTAATTTGCTGGGAAGTGGCGGTGCGGTCCCCTACGGCACTGCGTAGGATCCTACGGTCTTGGCGTGCATCCGTGCGTCGCTGCGGTCCGGTCCCAGGTCGACGGGCACGTGCACCTTCCGCCGACCACTGGCGACAACATCGATGTACTGTGGAGACCTCACGCCCCACGTGTTAAGCAATTCGGCGGTACGTCCACCCGGCCTCCCGCATGCCCACTATACGCCCTCGCTCAAAGTCCGTCAACTGCACATACGGTTCACGTCCACGCTGTCGCGGCATGCTACCAGTGTTAAAGACTGCGATGGAGCTCCGTATGCCACGGCAAACTGGCTGACACTGACGGCGGCGGTGCACAAATGCTGCGCAGCTAGCGCCATTCGACGGCCAACACCGCGGTTCCTGGTGTGTCCGCTGTGCCGTGCGTGTGATCATTGCTTGTACAGCCCTCTCGCAGTGTCCGGAGCAAGTATGGTGGGTCTGACACACCGGTGTCAATGTGTTCTTTTTTCCATTTCCAGGAGTGTATATGAAGGACGAGTGATGGAGAATTTGCTGGAATATAAGAGTCTTGTCTTATTTACAAGAAATGTTGGAAGAGTGGCTCAGAAAGGAATAAAAGCAGATTGATTTCCCATTACTAAATTACTAAGCCGTTCTATATATTGCAGGCAAGATCAATTGCACTTCCTATATGCAATTGACAACACGATTTTACAAGCTGAATGACGAAATGTTAAAAACCTCGGATAACTCGTACATCAAGAAACTTTTAAAACAGATATATTCTAAAAACTGTAATGAAGAATAAGTTCAGAATTATTTTATTATATATCAAAACACAAACAAAAGTAGACACAATATATTTATTGAAGTTCACTGAAGGTGTTTCAAAAATAGGGACGCGAAACTCGTTTGGCAACCATACAGTCTTTTACAATGAGGTGGCAAAATTTGTGGGATAGCGATATGCACATAAATAGATGGGGGTAGTATCGCGTCCTGAGGGTAGAAAACTGCAGTGCATTTGCGGAGCTATCGTTTATACTCAGGTCATTCCAGTGAGAAGACGTCAGACGTGATTGTGGGCACTCGACGGGAATTAACAAACTTTCAGAGTTGAATGATTGTTGCAGCCAAACGCATGGGACATTCCATTTCGGAATTAATTAGGAAATACACTATTCCCAGATCCACAGTGTCAAGAGTGTGCCGAGAATACAAAATTTCAGGCACTACCTGCCACTACGGACAATGCAGTAGCCTACTGTCTTCAGTTAATGAGTGAGGGCAGCGGCATTTGTGTAGAGTGTCAATGCTAACAGACAAGCAGAAAGCAAAGTGGGACGTACGAAGAACGTATCCATTAGGACAGTGTTGTGAAATCTGGCATTAATGGGATATGAGAGCAGACGACCGACGCGAGTGCCTTTGCTAACAGCAAGATACCGCCTGCATCGCCTCTGCCGGGCTCGTGAACATATCGTTTGGATCCTAAACGATTGCAGAACCAGGGCCTAGTAAGATGACTCCCAATTTCAGTTGCTAAAAGTTAATGGTAGGGATCGAGTATGACGCAGACTCCATGTTGTCAACAAGTCACTGTGCAAGCTGATGGTGGCTCCATAAAGGTATGGACTGTGATATATGGAACGGACTGGGTCCTCAGGTCCAACTGAAGTAATCATTGACTGGAAATGTTTATGTTCGTCTACTTGGAGACCACTTGCAGCCATTAAGGACTCCATGTCCCCAAACAGCGACAGAATATTTATAAATGACATTGCGCCGTGTCGCCGGGCCACAATTGTTCGCGAATGGTTTGAAGAAAATTCTGTACAATTCGAGCGAACGATATGGCCATCCAGATCGTCGCCCGACTTGAATTCCATCGTATGTTTATGGAAGATAATCGAAATATCAGTTCATGCACTACACCCCGCATCAGTTTCGTAATTATGGACGGTTAGAAATTTCTGCAGGGGACTTCAGACATGTTGAATCCATGCCAAGTCGTCGTGCTGCACCACGCCGCGTAAAAGGAAGGCCCACACGATACCGCGAGGTATCCTATGACTTTTGTAACCTCAGTGGATTTAGTCACAGAGAAGAAATTTATATCCTAATAAGACATTAATATTCTTCCTTCTGTACGAGAGATTGTGCTGCATTTCTGATGACTTCATTGGCAATAGTTCTTTAAACACCAACTTGCTTACTTCCCTTTTGTGCTTGTGAAAAACTTGTCACGTCAGTTGTGTGAACAACCCATTATTCACCAGCAGAAAACAGGAAAGTATACATTGCAACTGAGCCGTGGTGAAATTTGCTGTTTTGAAGAGCGCGCCGCAGCGCGTAGTGTGAAGCAGTCGCCCTCCGTTTCTGGCGGTGGCGCCGCTGTGGCAATCGCAGTTTTGGTGTCTCCCACTTGTGTGAAAGGGGAAATGTAGCCTGTTCGCTTGCATTTAAGGGGAGCTATGAGCTCGCTAGGCGCATTCGAGGGTTGGATTCCCTCACTTCCTCATCGAGGACTCGCACTGCCTGGGCTACTCTCAGGGTGTATCTTCGACGTGGAGGAGCCCCACCCTTTCCTGCTGTGTTGTCTGCACGCCGTCTCTACTGCTCGCCGTCCGGTCCTCCTCGCCGCCTGGTCGCCGCCTGCCGGTGCTCGCTGCCGCCTGGTCGCCGCCGTCTTCGCCCCCCTCTCGCGCGCCGCCACCATGTCCGAACCCACCACCACTATCATTTTCATCTCTCCCTCCGCTTCCCGTCCTTCCTTCTCTCCCTGTCCACCCCACCTCTGCGCCATTTGCGGCTGTAACTTCCCCCAACTCGCCCTCCCCTATCACTGTCGCCCCATCGACAGCTACTGACTTTCCGCCGCTCCCTGCACCGCCTCCAACAGGCTCAAAGCCAGCACGGACTTCGACTCGCCGTTCCACAGTCTCAGTGACAGCCACGCCCCCTCCCTCTGCATCATCCGCTGCTCAGAGTGGTACTGCCCCCCGACATCTCCCCCTGCAACATATCCCCCAGCCCCCTCTCCACCCTGTCGTGACCACGAAACCTTCCAAGCACCCGAATGTTGACCCTTTCCCCGAAATCTCCTCCAAGAAAACCCCTGATCCCCGTGACCCACCCACCCCAATGGATGCGACCCCGACCCCCACGCCTGCCACCGACACCTTTTTCCTCTCCAATCCTGACCCTCAATTCCTTGCTGCCCGCATCCTCACCCTAGCCATCCGGAAATACTACCCCAATGCCCCCATCTCCCTTCTGATTCCTCGCAAGGACTCCGTCCTCATTAAATCCCCCAATGCTTCCTTCCACAGCGATCTCCTCTCCCGCATCCCCCGTATCCAATTTGGCCAACATGCAACCCTCACCCCCTACCACACCTTGTCCTCTCCCTGTCAGCCTCAACGTCCCTGATGTCCGCCAACCTTCACCCCTGTGATCACGAAGCTTAGCCCCGTGGTCATGGAGGCTGAAGTGTTGGCAGAACTCAACTCCCGGCCCGACATCAAAATCCACTCAGCCCATCGCATCTTCAATGATGCAGGGCCAACTTTTCTCATGCGTATATTCACTGAATCCTCCACCTCCACCGACCGCCTCCTCACTGAGGGAGCGGGAGCCCTCATCTACAATCGTCATCATAAGGTGGACCCCTCCCGTTTCCCAGTCCAATCGTACTGCTGCCAACGCTGCCTCACATACCACCCTACTTGTCCCCACTGCAAAGCTTACACTTCCTCAAGAATTGCACCAATCTCACCATTCCCCCCTCCTGCAACACCTGTAACAAACCACACCCTACCTACTCCTCTAAGTGTAAAGCGAAACCTCCTCTAGTCACCCCCTGAGCTCACCGTCCCTGTCCGTACTGTTGACGACCCCATCCACCCCAACAACTCGCTCCACCCTCCTCCTACTGCAGAGGACATCATCTGTTTCATCACCATTGTGCTCCAAAACATCCACCCCTTCCAGCGCTCCCACACCATTTCCCAAATTGCCCTCGCTGCCCATTCCATCTTATCACCTATGCCACATACTCCCACAACCAGGCCCACTTCATCTTCACCCCCTCACCACCATCGTCTAACTCTCCCCTCCCATGGTACAACAAGCCTACCGTATCCTGTACCACAATATTCGCTCCCTGCCCACCCACAAACTCCTCATCCTCCACACCCTCTGTCAGCACCGCGTGGATGCCTTTGTTCTAAATGAAACCTTCCTTCAACCCCGTATCTCCATCTCCACAGATCGTTACACCCTTCGCCACACTGATAACCCGTACCCTCTGGCGCGTGGAGGAGTTGCCATAGGCCACCTCAAGCACCTCCCTGTCTGGCCCCAACCTCTCCTTAAAAATCCTGCCGAGCATCTTACCCTCAGCGCCTTCTTCCCACCCTTACTGTCACTTGTGCCACCATTTATGTCTGCAATCCCATACGATTTCCTGGCCCACATTGACTGCACCTTCTCCACCTACTTGATTTCCGCCGACCTCAATATCCACAGCCGTGATCCTGCCGACCTCCAGCGGTAGCATCAGTTTCTCACCACCCTCCATGGAGACCTGGTTCCCCTGCCTCAGCACACCTGACCCAAATCCAACACCACTCCCGATGTGGTCCTTGTCTCTCCCAACCTCCTTGGGCGCAGCACCACAGATGTCCTTGACCTCATTGGCAATGACCATGCTCCAGTTCTCCTCACTATCTCTAATGGTCGCCATCTCCGCAACGCTCCTCGCCCCGACATCCCTCCTAAACTCATCCATGATTACTGCCATGCCAACTGGGATGCCTACCGGGACTCCATTCACACCCAGGTTGACGGCCACGACCTTACCCTACAATCTCCCGATGACATCTCTCGCACTGCTGCCTTCCTGGGCCAGACCTTGTCTGACGACGTCGCCACCCATATCCCCACCAAAGCCATCCACCCTCACCGCCCCACCCTGCCTCCACAGGCCGTCCTTCTCCTTCAAGGGTCCCGCCGCCTCTACCGCTCTTTTCTCCTCACTCGTGACCGGGATACACTCACCCGCCACCGGCAATTACGACGACACATCCACAACCTGCTTACTGTGAAGAAACGCCATGCCTGGCACTAGACATGTACATAACTCAACACCACACTCCCCATAAACTCTTCCAAGTATTGCTTTCCACTGCCTTACTGGGAACCGCCCCCCCCCCCTACAGTACCCTCTCCTCCTTGATGACCATACCTTTCCTGACAACCTCAGTAAAGCCAACCACTTTGCATCTCACCTCTCAGATGTTTTTTCCATCACAGAGGATCCCCACTTTGATTATTCCCTCTTCCCTGACGTCATGGACCATACGAATACCTTTGTTCCTCCCCTTGCTCCTAGTTTCCAGTACTTGGGCCACACACCACCATCTGAACTTAACACTCCCATCACTACCCAGGACATCAGCCTCACACACCACACTAAACGCAACACTGCTCCCAGCCACAAATGCATTACCTACCGCCACCTCAAACACTGCCCTCCCTCCTTCCTTTCAGTCCTTGCCACCCTCTACAATGTCATCCTTGCCACTGGCTTCTATCCCAACCTGTGGAAAACCTCCCGTATCCTGATGTTCTCCAAACCCAACAAGCCTCCATCTGATACCTCTTCCTATCGTCCTACCTGTCTCACATCGGTGTTCAGCAAGCTCTTGGAATCCTTCCTTTCCCGGCGCATTCATCACCACCTCCACCAAAACCACCTCCTCCCCAACACCCAATGTGGCTTTCGGCCTTCATTCTCTGCCAATGACCAACTCCTCCGCCTCACTCATCTCCTCTCCCTCCAGCTTAACTCCCGTTGCTCCATCATTTTTGTCTCCCTCGACCTCGAAAATGCCTACGACAGTGTCTGGCATCCCGGTCTCCTGTTTAAACTCCAAACCTACGCCCTTGCTGTCAGCTACATCCGTCTGATGGCCTCCTTCCTCTCCCGCCGCCCCTCCTATGTTACCATCCATAATGCCAATTCCCACACCTACCCTTCTGCAGGTGTGCCCCAGGGCTCTGTCCTCTCCCCTCTCCTCTGCTTCCTGTACATGGCCAGTACACCTCTTGCAATAACCCGATGACACCACATTCCTCGCCCTGGCTCCTACCCTCCAATGGTACCAACGCCTTCTCCAGAATCACCTTGACCTTTTTGCTGCATGGTGCAACTAGTGGCTCCTGAAAATCAATCCTTCCTAGACCCAAGCAATGCTCGTAGGTCATACCACTCACTCCTTCCGGCTCCTGGATTTTTCCTTTATTGTCTGTGCCTGTCCTGTCCGCCTCACCCCCCCACCCTCACCTCCATTTGCCTCACCATTGACCGTCACCTCACCTGGATCCTTCATCTCCACTCCATCCAATCCAAAGCCCACAACTGCCTCCGGCTTGTCAAACTCCTCTCTGGCCGGACATGGGCGTCGCACCCCTTTACCATCCTCCACATCTACAAATCCTTGATCCGTCCCATCCTCTTTATGCCAGTCCTGCCAGGATAGGTGCCCCTCCTCAAATTCTATAAGTCCCTCCAGATCCTTGAGCGTCATGCGCTCTGCCTTCCTTAAACGCCTCCTGTCCCCCATGTGGACCCTCTATGACCTCATTCCTTTCCCCCATCTGCTCCTGTTCCTCGAACATATCCACATACTCTACACCTCCTGCCACCTAGATCCCCCTCACCTCATGGTTGCTCCTCTCCTCTCCAATCCCACTCCCTGCCACGCCTTCACTGTTGTGTCCCCCTACCCTCCATCTCTACACCCTTCTGGATGATGCCCTCTCTCCCTCCATTATCCCTCCTATCGACTCTGATCCCCACCCCGTCCTTAAATTCGTCCTTTTCCTGTGCTCCCTCTTCCCCCCTCCATCCTGTTTTCTCCCCACCAAACCTCTCCCTATCTACACCCTCCCCCCGCCCCCGAGTCCTTTTCTATTCCCCTCCTCTGCCTTTCCCACTCCCCGTCGCGTCTGCCCAGCACCCCACCCCTCTTATGGGTCCTCATCCTCCATCGGCTACTATCCCGCCTCCACCCTTCTCTTTTCCTCTCCTTCTCCCCTTTTTTATTTTCCCAGTCGTCTGTCCAGTTTTCCCCCCACCTGCTCTCGGCTGTGGTATGTAACATTTGCCAACTTTTTAGTGCAGTGTTTCAGTGACTGTTCAGTTTTGTTCGTCTTTCTCGTGTTGCGAACAGAAACCATGCTGTCGCTAGGTGTGAATTTTATATCTCTAGCAAACAGAAACCAGACTGCAGCCGTGTTTTTTTAATTGTCTGCTTCGTATGTATTTTATCATCCCTCTGTTCTTTGTTTAGGTTCCACATTTTTTTTCTTTTTCGCCATGTTACTCTTTAAGTCTCCGATTTTATCTCCTATTTTTATTATTTATTCTCTTCATCTTTTTCAGAAAGTCTGTTGGGTGAAGAGCGGCATACTAAGTTGCTGCCAGCCCGCCCCCTTCGGGGGGAATTGAAATTCAATAAAGAAAAAAAAAAGAAAACTCGCTAGGCGGCGAGTCTGGTCAGTTGGTCAGCCGGGTCAGTGTGGGGCAGTCAGTGTCTGTCTGTCGTCCGGAGTGCGAGTATGTGTTAGGCCGCCAGTCTGCTCGAGTTTGTTCAGGCAATGGTCATTGCCGGTTGGATCGATCGGTTGGTCGGTCGTACACTGAGACACAAGATGACTTGTCCGTCTTGAGCGCCGGCGCATGTGAGGTCGCCACGTCAGTCCAGTGGCCCGCGCCGTATAGCGAGGGGTAGTGGCTTTGCGGTCGACACGAGAGCATCAGGAGTCAACCCACGGCATCGGTCAGGCCGGCGCGAGCTGCGACGCCTTGAGACGGGAGATCGGCGCGCCTTCCTGCGTCCGTTGGAGCGGCTGGCAGCGGACGGTTAGGGAGAGCGTCTTGGGCATGCTGCGCCAGGTCTTCGCCAGACATCACAGTTTATTAAAAGTTAAGTGATTCGTGATATGTTGTTCCATTTACTTGTTAAATTCTACTTGTGTTCTTCGTCAGTCTTTCGTCCCCAGCTTGCTCGTCTGTCTCTCGTCCGCATTTGTTAGGCAGTTAGTCTGTCTGTCGGTCTGCCGGACGTTAATAGCTGCCTCTGTCATGTTTGTCGGATTCGGTGTTAACGAATTTATTGCTTCAAGTGTAACCGCCGTATTCCTGGAATACGTTTTTATCCTGCCTATCATCTTGAGAGGCGGTATATGTGTAATGTAGAGTATGTTTGTATATTTTATGTAAGACTGCATTTCATGGGTATTTATTTAAGTGGTAATTTTAGTATATAATGTTGCCACCCTTCCACCGTAAGAGATTTTTTTTTTAATCAAGTTGCACCTTCGGTGGCAACATAAATTTTTTAATGTTAGTGTTTTGTACCATTTCCATCCCTCCTACGAGGTCCATAGTTTATGTGCTTGTGTGAGTTGTTAAAATTTTTAGTTTAAAGTAATCTGGTGTGTTGCAGATTTGCATCAGTGTTGTCTTTCAGAGGTTGTTGTGAGCGGTCGTGACTACGGCCGTGTGAAGAGGGAGCGGCAAGGTTCTCAGCCCGAAAGCTCATACTGTCAAATTTGTTCCTTCTGCCTCTGAATAAATTGTAACTTGATATTTAGAGGGTGCTGTCTCATTATAATTTTAAATCTGTTAAAAATGGCTTTTAGGAATAAAATTTCCATTTCTTGAAACAAATTTAATTTCTTTTCATCAGTTACTCCCTGGCAACTACTTCTGCGCTCACGTAGTGTGAGTAAATGTGTTAATGTTCTTGATGAATCGCTAGTTAATAAAGTAAATTCTTAAGAAAAGGTTTTGAAAGTAAATTCACGGTTCATTACTGGTAGCAGAGCGTGGTTAGAAACGGTTGAGCAACGATTCTATTAAACCAAATTTCGTACAGTGTGCATAAAACGAAGGCACAAATGTAAATGTACCTCATTACGGTACTTCACTTCCCTCGCACCTCTTTGCGATGCCTGTTTCCCTTTGTAAGATTCCCTTTGAAATGTTCTGAGTCACAACTATGGCAGTGATCATTGCTCTGATGATTAAACGTGTCGTGTCGCACATTAAGTATAGACTTGTACTCTGCCCAGTCCACCTGCTTTTCCATGAAAAAAGTCGTTCGTTCTCTATATCCATCTAAAGCTGTGTATCTAGTGTGGTTCAGGATTAGAGAGATCAATGAAACCCTGCGTCTGCTGAATCCAAAAGTAGGAAGAAAACTAGATTAACCAGTAGAGACAATATGGCATTAAAGAGGAGTGTTCGACTAATACAATAAATTTACTGTTACCAGCCACAATTTATTTTATTTGCACTAAGAGTTTCAGAAGTTTAATCCATAACCATGAGATGGATATATGTGAATTAATACCACATGTACGCATTTTGTTTACGACCTTGCGGTAACCTGTGGCACTTCTAATAGAAGAAGACAAATACAAAACACTATTTTCGTAAACAGCTCATGGTACTTGGGCCATGCAATAAACTAGTGTTCTGTTATTTTATTCTGACATGGAACAGAAATTATAGGTTACGATATTTTTCTCTCTATCCCTGTAGAACCAAAGATAATTCTCTGTAGCTATTTATCTCTTTATTTATCTTTTAATTTCCGTCCTTCAGTACATTCTGTTCAATTCTCCCAGTTAGGGACCCATTTTCCTCTACATTTCGCTACATTATGACTGCTAGGCGAAGGAATATTAAAGAGAACACCTTACCGCCAGCCTCAGAATGAATACTTACAAAATTAATGTATCAATCTATTTTACTGCATTATAACGGAACTGAAAGAAGATACTTACATGTATGTTATAAGAAGCAGTAGTGACACATAGCGTCACGTCCCACTTGATGTACTAATTCTTCCGACCTGCGTAGTTCTGACTAATGACGTAGGACTTAGTATATTCTAGCACACTGCTGGTACGTAAAGCTACTTGCTGTCAATACGTACACAAAATAGTATCTCACTTGGATTTCGCGTTAGCGTTACAGTAACATAGTATGTATCAGGAACTGAAATGAAACACCTCCTCTACGAATTAGACTTTAAAACATGCTCTTTAAAAATGTCCCGTAAGCTAATAATTATTAAATAAAAACTTTTAACTAAAATCTTACAGTCGAGGAATTGCGCATAGAGAAATGGGAAACTGCTCACACCATGTTGTATGATAAAGTGGCTTAAGTCACGATGGCAATATTGTAAGTATTCGTGGAGCTGCTGTGCTGGTCAACAAGTCTGATACGTTAGATAGCAGTTTTCTCAGGACATGGGACATACCTGCGCGTTAGGAAGTCAATAAGCACTTTCGGATTATCCAATTAGAACGATCGGGTTAAAACTTTCCAATTACGTAATTAACACAACTGATGAACAGTTCCTTATCATATCAATTAACTGTTTTCTTCTAGTGCCTGGAAACCGTTTGGATTCTTTTTTAAATATTAAGTTAATATGGTTCACTAATTCGTCGATGCATCTATGACATCTATTACCAGCAAAAATATAAACTTCAGAAGCTTCTGTTACCACGTAAATAACAATACCAATATTATAAATGTGAAAGTAATTCTGTCTGATATGTTTTTACAACTAAACCACTGACAAGGTTTTGATGATAATGGGTATGGATATAGTTTCGACACTGAAAGAAAACTCAGAAGGCATGTATTTATTGTTTTGAAGAATATTACGCCAATAACCTGCCATCTGATACGTCCCTATACGTTAATTCCCATGACTTACCATGGGTCCCTGCCATCATGTGCTCATTGGGCATACAGAAGAGGAGAACAACAGTAACTGCTACCCAGATGGCTAGCGCACTTACTTCCGCTTTTCTGTGGGTGCGCTCAACACTGCTAATCTCGCGAGGTGATGCCCAGCGTCACCGGCACTGGTCAGCTAGAATTCTACTACTTTCAAACGTCTGGATAGTTGAGCAGTGCCTAAAAGGAAGCAGATGAAACAGGTTTTTATCGAGCATTTTCCTTATTTCTTTCGTAACTACCTTTTTCTTTGACCACGGGATAGTGTAAAAAATGGTTCAAATGGCTCTGAGCACTATGGGACTCAACTGCCGTGGTCATTAGTCCCCTAGAACTTAGAACTACTTAAACCTAACTAACCTAAGGACATCACAAACATCCATTCCCGAGGCAGGATTCGAACCTGCGACCGTAGCAGTCGCACGGTTCCGGACTGCGCGCCTAGAACCGCGAGACCACCGCGGCCGGCCGGGATAGTGTAGTTTGCGTGACAGAGAGTATAGTGAGGTGTCACTTCGATGGTATAGGTGTAGCCCTCGATAACACTGGGTTTTTCCGAAAACACATTCTCATAATCTGCACGTAGCTGTCAGTTCGCTTTGTTGCGCTTCAGTCAAATATTCTGACTCCATGGCTATCAGTTTCCTTTTTTCCTCTCTATTGTGTCTCACTGCTTAGAGGCACAAAACGTGTGGGTGTTTTCAGCTCGTTACTAAATGCAAATAAGTAGGAGGCCGAGTTGATAGGAGCTGAAGGAGTCCAGGTTGCAATAATATGCGGTACGGCACACTGTTAGAGAGAAGGATTATTATTCAAGAAACACATAGTACAATGAAATTACTTGTCTTTAGTAGTTTGTAGGACTGCAGCTGCGGCTATGAACTGACAATCTCGTATAATGGAATACCATGAACTAATACAACATATTCTCAGGGACTAAGCCTGATGGGCCCTCCTCAGAGAATCAACGAAAACATTACAGAACGGGCTGAGGGTCGATTATGAAAGTGCGTCTGCCTAGGTTGAAATGTAGCTAAAAAGTGAACGAGGCACACTCCAGTTCCGTCGAGCTGCACAGCCCGCTAGAGTGCGCTGTGCTCGGCAGACGACTGGCTGCCAACCTTGTGTTGGCGCGGCGTTGTAGTAGTCTCTGTGACAATGATACTATACTCTCTGTCTTCAGTAATAAACTCTTTATAATATGCTTGTCTTCTACTTAAGTCAGAATATAAATTCATTATCTGTATGCCTTCGAATCTAATCTGAAAGCTCCGGCAATATTTTCCGTTTACTTCCCGTTTCCTCAACAATGGCAAAATTACACGTCTACCCTCATTCATAAGGCTTACTTCCCCGCACAAGACGTCACACCTAACACCGTAACTACTAGGAACGAGCTTTTCATTACTTCATTTCCTACCGTAAACTCGACTTGCACCTGGTGCTTTATGATATGAGATTGTGCACCTATTGCACTTGTTACACGACAATTCTTCACTGGAGATGCTGGTATTCTATTATTCTGACTCAAGTACTTGTAAAGATTTGCACTCACGACATTGGTTGGCGCACCGGTATCGACTATTACCTGTGTTGGTGCTCAGTACAAATCTGCTTGCAATGTAGCCCGCAAAACACTTTTGTCGCCTCGGTTACATTTCTGCGGTATGACTACAAGTTCATTTTCTATTTTTATTCCCTCATTGTATCTCACCATACAAAGTTTATGGGTGTCATCAGTGAAAGTGCCCTCAATACACCAACCTGCAGCCAACAACGGAGAGCATATTGTGGCTGTCTTTAGTTTAACGGGTGAGCATTAGTGGGTTGACAGTTGTCTGTCACTTCCACTAATCTCACATTGTGGTTCTAGTTGTTGTTGTTGCTACTGTTGGGTTGGCCGCCCTGCCTCACCGATGGTGTATTTTGATACTGTGCATGGCCCTGGTTTTGCGGTGGTCGGTTGTAATTCCCTGGCATGTTCTGTGATTGACCTGGGTTGGCGTTCCGTTGTGGCTCTGTGTTTTGTTGCCACTGTGGTGTCGGTTCATTATAACCACGCCACTGGTTTCGGTTGTTCCGCCAGTGCGAATTGCCGTTACCATTATATCCACTAGTCATGCGTCCATAATGACGTCTCTTCCGATTTTGACGATTATAACCGTTGCCGTTATAACCATTGACATTGTTTGTGCCTCGATGCTGTTACCGGTTCTCTTGCCTATTCCCGTTACCATTTGGTACTGAGTTACTACTGTTACTGTTCCTGCCATTGTAATCGGTTTTTTGTTGATTACACCCTGCATGGTTTCACCTGTTTTCGGTTTTCATGTCTTCGATCGATAAGTCAACAGAATCCACATTTCGCCGGCCGGGGTGACTGAGAGGTTCTAGGCGCTACAGTCTGGAACCGCGCGACCGCTACGGTCGCAGGTTCGAATTCTGCCTCGGGCATGGATGTGTGTGACGTCCTTAGGTTAGTCTGGTTTAAGTAGTTCTAAGTTCCAGGGGACTCATGACCTCAGAAGTCCCATAGTTCTCAGAGCCATTTGAAGCCAATCCACATTTCCAGGAATTGTTCTATATCATATTGCGGTACATTGATGAAATATTTTTTAATTTCACTGGGCAACTTCATTTTTATTAATCTGCTTGTGTCGCGATTGGACATGGGCTCGTCCCAGTGAAAGGTGGCTACACTGAGCCACAGCGCCAGAGATCGCACTAGAGAGTATTGTTCCGCCGCCTCCACTGGCAGTGATTATTGAGATGTCGTAGTGGGCAGTGCCTGTCGAGGACTCGTAGTAGTCAGTGCGTGTTGAGATGTGCTAGTGGGCAGTGTTTGTCGAGATGTTGTTCCATGTTTTATGCAGTTGTTTGATGGGCTAGACAGCAGATGGTTCGAATGGAAATACTGTAATGATCAGAGTGCTTTTCGTCAATATATATGAAGGTAAAATATCCTGTGTTTTTTTTTCATTATTTCAGTGTCTTAAATAATGCGTCATTACAGGTTCAGTCAACAAAGCATGTGGCTTGTGTTCTTGGATTAGAGTGTAATTCTGGTTCTCTTGAGTAATTATGGTATTTTTATTTTCTTTAATTAATTCAGTATAAATGATATTTAAAATTTCTTGTGTTGTTGAAGAAGAACCGTGCCAGATGCGTACGTTGAGTCATACTTCCACACGCAGAACAGTTACACTTGTGCTTTGGTTTCGTAGGTTTTATAGTTGCTGGGGACTTAATTAATTAATTGTGTTAATGAAAATTTCCATTTCATTCTTTGTTGTTGTTCTATGCAGTCAGATTGCGTAATAATACTAGTCAGGGCCAACCGTTTACGAGACATAGCGTAATCGGACATACAGCTACCAAAAATTAAAATTATTTTCATTTTATTTTAATTAAGCCCCCATGCACGTGGCGACCGCTGCTTCGGATCGTTCCTTGGGAATCTTCTGATTATAAAAATAGTAGACAGTAGCATTGTAGTAGTAATTTGTAGTTTAGTAATTATAGTCTATTTTGCATGTGTAGATTTGGTAATTGTCATTCTTAGAATGGTATTTTTCCTCTGAATTTGATTTGTTGTTTTGTATACGCGTTGACGATTTAGCGCGATTATTTCAATTGTTCGTTAATCGTGTTTGAGGGAAGCATTTCGTGTGAATGGTATTGTTGGAAATAAGGAGGCATTGTGTGTAATTTTCGTACAGTGACGAGTTTTGTATGTTTTGTAAATGATTACGCGATCAATGAAAAAGGCGAAATTCATGGATAGTGAGAATGACGAAATTGTTAACATGGCGAACTCGCCAACACAGGATAACAGTATGATGAATAATGAAGTTGAAAACAATTTAATAAGTCGGGAAGACAGTCCGGAACCATTTCAAAATTTTTCTCAATCAGAAAATTCACAGAATACGAGATTAACGATAGAAAATTCTGGAATAGTATCGAACACAGATAGCTTTACAGCTATGACGAATGAAACTGGTTTTGTGGGAAATGTTAGGGGCGAAAAGAGTTTCGAACCAGTTACTATGGAGCAGTTGATGAGTGCAATATTAAATTTGGGATCTGACTTAAAAACAGAGATAGGAAGAATTAACACGAAGAGTGAAATTATGACAACACGGATATGCTCAAAAATAGAAACAATTAAAACCGAATTAAAAACAGTGGGATCACAGTTACGATCTGAAATTAAAACCGAGATGGAGACAATGGAAACACAGTTAGGCTCACGAACAGGGACATGTTTCAAAATCACGAAAGATGAATCAAAGAAAGAAATTAGAGAAGTACAACCGATTTTGAATGGTCACAATAATAGCTTAATTTCAACAGAAATCAGACAAGAGGCACAGGACAGAGAACGGGAAGAAAAAGATCGCTTGATAGTACAAAAATTTTCAGAGTTAAATTTACAACGTGCACACGATAAGGAAGAAATATTTGAGAGAATCGAGGAATCCGTACCAAATGACTTAACGCAACAGTGTGAACAGTTAACTACTAAATGTGACAATACCGAAACCCGAGTTGCGTCACTTACGGAAGACGTAAACTTATCGGAAAGAGTTGAGGAGATTTCTGATAAATTGACAAATCTTAGTTTAAATGGGGACAGAGATTCGGATGATACAGCTCCATTACCATTTGCTGAAACCGAAGAGTACCAGAACATAAATAAGCATGTTGAAATTCAGGGAAAATTTAATGTTCGCGTTAAAAGGGAATTTGAGGCATTACGAAAGCAAGTCAAATATATTGAAAGCGAAATCGTAGGAAAAGACAGCAGACGAATTTTAGTATCACAGATAGCAGAGGTCTTTGAAGAAAGTAATTTGTTTCATTTACGGGATGTAAAAAGAGAGCGCCAGGCGCGGAAACTTGACAATAATCGACATTGGGACTGGGACAGATGCGGTAGGTCTTTGTCGCCGCGAGGCGGAAGCTTTGACTATAAACACTTTTTAACTGTTCGGAAATTTAAGATCTTTCGCAATTCCAAGAATGACATACATCCATGTGCATGGTTAGATCAATTTACGTACGTACTTCCGCCAAATTTGCCACTAAGTCACAAACTGAAATTTATGTGCAGCTATTAATGTCCTCAGGGGATTCACTACACTAAGTGAATATGTGCCGTAGCGCTCACAGGGCCCCGAGCTGTAGTGGTGCTATTTCCCTTTTAGTTTTCTGCACCGCTGCCTACTCTTTCACTATTCTTTGCATCTATAAAAAACAACTCTTCTACTATCCATCTATCTAGACAGTAGGTAAACAATAACCGGATTTGACTGTTTTACTCAAAAGTGACTTCGGAAATTACCGTTTGGACTTACTATATTTTCTGCATCATTCATTCGTAGTTTAAACGAAATCTTACCTGTTTATCTCCGTGACAATATTACTTCATATGTTGACGATATTCTTATTGCTAAACGTTCTTGGAGTGAGCATAACAAAATTTTGGATTTATTATTACGTATTTTTGCAAGAGTTGGCATTACAGAGAACTTGAAAAAAATCTGAATTTGGTCGTTCTCAGGTGAAATTTCTCGGTCACATTATTTCTACAGAAGGTATTCTTCCTGATCCAGAGAAACTAGACGCTATTCGTAATTATGCTGTTCCTACCACAAAACGTAATGTTCGTAGTTTCCTTTGTGTCTGTAATTTTCTTAGACGCTTTGTTAGATTGGATGATTTGGCCACACCTCGTTTACACATTTCAGTTATGCACATTTTGGTCCCAGAAAATGCTTTCATAAATTACGAGAAAATTGATACTTCAGTAATATGGAAAAACGTATTCGATCTGTTCTTGCCAAATGCAAATTATGTCAAAAAGCTAAGCCGCCAACTATTTCTCACAGAGCACCGTTGTTTCCTATCATTCCAGCGAAATTAAAGGACATGGCTGCAGTCGATTTGTTCGGTCCAGTGGTTCGTTCTACTAATGGTTTTGCGTACATTTTCGTAGCAGTGGAATTAACATCAAAATATGTGTGTTTTACACCTTTGCGCAAAGCAATAGCTCGTTCAGTATCTAATGCTTTCATCAAACATTTTCTTAAAGAAGTTGGTCATGTTGATAAGGTTATGTCAGATAATGGATCACAGTTTCGCTCTAAAATTTGGCTTCGTACTCTACGGCGTCGTAAGATTAAACCAATTTTTATTTCACTTTTTCACCTCAATCTAATGCTTCAGAGAGATGGATGAAGGAAATCAATAAATTGTGCCGTCTTTATTGTCACCAGAATCACAGAACTTGGGATCAGTATCTTCATATTTTTCAAAACATTCTGAATGAATTTCCTAATGACTCAACTTCTTTACCGCCTATACTGATATTAAAAAATAAAGTACCAACAAATCGCATTTCTGAAATCGTTCCTTTTCCGCCTTCACGGAAACTGCGGCATTCTGAAGTTGTCAACCTGGCTCTACGAAATATTGCGTCTGCGGCTGCAAGAAGAGAGAAATCAGCTAAACGTCCTGGTCGTTTAAAAATTTTGTCAGTTGGTCAAAAGGTGTTAATTAAGTCTCATCGTTTGTCTCATAAAGGAAAAGGCTTATGTCGCAAATTTTTTCTGCTTTATAACGGTCCATATAGAATTCGCAAAATTATTCATGATAACACTGTTGAAGTAGAAACTCTTAAATCACGACGCTCTAAGGGAATACATCACATATCTAACGTTAAAATTTTTGTGGAATGACATACTTGTGAGAAACTAACAGCTACGTAAACACACGGAGAGTACAAGGATACCGCGCTGTGTTTTGGCGGCGGCACATACTCAAAGCAACAGTCAGTCTGCGCGCCGCACAAGGCTGTCGTTGACCGCAAACAATCACTTTCTACGTCACGCGCCTACAGCTGATCGAGCGCTCAGTGCGAATGCACTGACAGACGTAAACAAATACACAGTCTAATTTCTCCGACTAAATTCTGTATAAAGCTATGGTGACTTTATAAATTATGTTATTAACGTTCAGTAATTTTCAGGATACGGTTGTGTAAAATATTTAAGACCTTCAGGTAAATTCTGTGCGTGTCAGACGTTAAGACGACTTGCTATGGAGAAAATTTCAGGAAGAATGTAATTTCGAAGAAAAAAAAGTAATAAACTAAAAAGGGTAACTATTAATTGAGTTTATTTTTCAGTTAACATATTTCCACTTAGGTACGTACTTTAGACGTAATTTGCTGCTTGCGATTACGTGACTCATACTTTGTGCTAAATTTCATGTTCTATGAATTTACTTGTGAAGCGACGTGCTTGTGTACATTTACTTATTTTGACGATGATTGATTAATGAACAGGCTTGTTATTTGTATATATTATGCATCGCTTGGCTGCACTGCTTTTTCACTGATGTCATATTTTTCTATTATGTGCCTGCTGTGCTTATTTATTTAAATTATAATTGTCACCTGATTAATTGTGCTGACTGTAGTTAGGTGTGTAGGTTACACTTTGTGATTTATCTGCTTGCGCCTTCATGTTTACTTATTAAGATTACATATGAAAATTTATTTGCTTATGCTGAATGATGCTAATGACTAGTTTATTACGTAAGATATATGTTTGCTGCTGTGCGTATGGATTGCATATTTACACACTTCTGTTTTGTTGTCATAACTACTCTTTAATTTAGAATATAGAAATGCTGATATAGAGTTTAGGTTACACTGTGGTATTAATTATAGATTGTTTGCTTGGCAGAGCCTCGTTGTAGGGATTGTGCTGCATCCACTTATTGACATTCTGTTCTCTACTGGTATATTTACTCGCTATTGCATGTTTTGCTTACGCTCAGTGCCTTATATTTTTAAGATAAGAAAATGAAGTGCTATAATTCGACGAACGACATTAGTACGAGAAACTTCATAGAAGTCACATGAGCTGGAGGTTTTATGGAAGCTGTATAAATTTATGCTAATAGGAAGGAAGATAACGACATGACATACCAACACTAGGTTTAGACCATCGACAGTTATTACACTGCATTTTTCGTGAGTAATTGAAATAGGAAGTGACACTTGACACAAGAAATACTCCACATGTTTGCTTCTGCCATGATTCTTGAAGTGGTGTACACACTGTGAAATATTATGATCATTCACACTCCGTAATCGTAATTAATTACTGAGAGTTATTCGAACTAAGTCTGTTAGAGGTCATGTACGCATTTCTTTTATTTAATGATGGACAAGGTAAACAAAATGTATCTTATAATTTATAATGAGTAGCAGATTTGGATCAGATGGATTACACGAGAGGTTGTGTGTTGACATTGTGTCTTCGGATTGTATGAGATGATGAATTGAGGTTTGCATTAGGATTTTGTCTGCACTTGTTCGAGGAGACTGACTAGAGGAAAGAGTTGTTATGGAAGTGAAATGATATTGGCAATGAGGTTTATATATATCGACGTATTGAAGAGGTATGATTGAGGTATTGAGATTATGTGAAGTTGATGATTATTGGAGTTTTCGTGGACAAGAGGTAAGGTAAATGATATTGATGATCGACGTACTGAAGAGGTATTATTGAAGTATTGAGATTATGTGATGCTGATGATTATTGGAGTTTTGGTGGATAAGAGGTGAAGTAAGTGAGGAGCATATTTTTTTTGTTGGTCTATATGGAACAAGGAGGATAAAGATGGCAGACTAGAACACTCAAGTAGAAGGAAGATTGTCTAGACACACACTTTGTTAAATCACTAAGCAGTATATACTTTTTTTGAAGAGAGGAAGTATTTGCATATCTTGGCTCACTGACAGTTGTTCAGCAACCGTACATTTTGATCTGGCTTGGCAAACATTGGTCTTGACATGATGACTATGACGTTGACTAACTATTATTGACTGTTATACATTGCTGCCACTACTACTTGATACACATAATGAACATAAAATTTTGACAGAATTGCATTTACACAGTTAACACTATTCAATTACACAGTAGCACTAATGTGGATGAAAGATGAGTGAGTGTGTTTTGTGTGTTTTCCTTTTATAATCCCAGAGAAGTGATCCCAACCTATCTCCTAAATATTATTTTACTTGTTTGTTGTGGCTTGCACTGACACCCATAAATATTATAGGTTTACTGGTATTTGTGTATTTTAATAGTTAATAGGACAATTATCTGATATCATTTGTGTGTTTGTTTTGATTTGTATGTTTAGTGTAAAAGCATTGTATGTGTATTCAAACTATTGTTCATGCCTGAACTGTCTGATTAGTGATGGTGCTGCACTTTTCAACATGATGTGTGACATTTAGTCATGTTTAATTTCTGCTGATGAACAGTGTGATTAGTGAAAGTGAATATTATGGACTGCGGTCTGCACCTGTTCAACATTGCTGGTGCCACTAATGGAACTGCTTATACTGAAATGGTGTTACTTGTTGGTGTCTGCACCTATTCAACATTACTGGGTGCCACTGATGGACTGCTTCTACTGAAAAGATGTCACCTGTTGATATCTGCACCTGTTCAACATTGCTGGTGCCACTGATGGAACTGCTTATACTGAAACGGTGTTACTTGTTGATGTCTGCTCCTGCTCAACATTGCTGGGTGCCACTGATGGACTGCTTCTACCGAAATGATGTCACTTGTTGGTGTCGGCACCTGCTCAACATTGCTGGGTGCCACTGGTGGACTGCTTCTACTGAAAAGATGTCACCTGTTGCTGTGTGCACCTGCTCAACATTGCTGGTGCAACTAATGGAACTGCTTATACTGAAATGGTGTTACTTGTTGGTGTCTGCACCTATTCAACATTACTGGGTGCCACTAATGGACTGTTTCTACTGAAAAAATGTCACTTGTTGGTTTTTGCACCTGTTGACCATTGCTGGGTGCTACTGCTGGAACTGTCAACTGCTTATTCTTGAGCTATGGAAAGCGTTTATGTGAATATTTGTATAAACTGATTTTTTTGTGTATTACTGTTTGTGAAAAGTTATGAGACTCTTACCTGCACATATTCGTCATTGCTGACGCTATTGATTGAACTGTTTAACCACATAATACTTGTGTAAACTGTTATGTAAAGTCACATGTATGAAGGAATTTGTATTGCTTACTGTATTTTATATATTAGGTTATTGAAAGGTCAGTGCAAAGCCAAAATTTTATCTAGTTATATGATATTTACGCATTAATATTATCTTTTATTTTTGTCTGTATTTTTTTGACGAATTTGGTGGTATTTTCACCACCAATGCTGGCAAAAATACCATCAAATTCTAGCCTGTGGAGGAAGGGCATATGAAAGGTGGCTACACTGATCCACAGCGCCAGAGATCGCGCTAGAGAGTATTGTTCCGCCGCCTCCACTGGCAGTGATTATTGAGATGTCGTAGTGGGCAGTGCCTGTCGAGGACTCGAAGTAGTCAGTGTGTGTTGAGATGTGCTAGTGGGCAGTGTTTGTCGAGATGTTGTTCCATGTTTTATGTAGTTGTTTGATGGGCTAGACAGCAGATGGTTCCAATGGAAATACTGTAATGATCAGAGTGCTTTTCGTCAATATATATGAAGGTAAAATATCCTGTGTTTTTTTTTCATTATTTCAGTGTCTTAAATAATGCGTCATTACAGGTTCAGTCAACAAAGCATGTGGCTTGTGTTCTTGGATTAGAGTGTAATTCTGGTTCTCTTGAGTAATTATGGTATTTTTATTTTCTTTAATTAATTCAGTATAAATGATATTTAAAATTTCTTGTGTTGTTGAAGAAGAACCGTGCCAGATGCGTACGTTGAGTCATACTTCCACACACAGAACAGTTACACTTGTGCTTTGGTTTCGTAGGTTTTATAGTTGCTGGGGACTTAATTAATTAATTGTGTTAATGAAAATTTCCATTTCATTCTTTGTTGTTGTTCTATGCAGTCAGATTGCGTAATAATACTAGTCAGGGCCAACCGTTTACGAGACTTCGTAACCGGACAGACAGCTACGAAAAAACCAAAATTATTTTCATTTCATTTAATTAAGCCCCCATGGACCAGTACCTGGTTTTGTTTATATACTTTTTAAACTATTTGCGTAACGTGCTCATCTTAGGATTGTATATTTCTGGACTGTCCAACTCCTGCGTAGTCTTTCTTGGACGCTATTGGACCAGAGTTTTTGCGGGAATGCACCTTCAAACTGTTGCATCGTTAGACATTTTTCGGACACGTCGGTGGCCCACAGTGCCGCGTCACCTTGAATAAAGGAAACCACGAACTGTATTCTTTGTCTTTCCGTCCGTCCTAGGAAACACATTCCTGAAACTCTTAATAAATACCACAGGATGGACATTTCGTTTTTCGCTATTGAAGTGTTGGAATGTCCTGAGATTTATCACATTGTCCTCATTTTTGAACATCTGATTGCTACCTTCTGTGGCATACATTACTTCGTGATGTGCGCTGCACGGTATCGCATATTGTTCGTGCCTGTAATTCGGGTTTGGTTCCGGTTGTGCACTCGCGCCCCGCACACCGTCTGCGTTATTATAGCAATCAGTACGCGGAGTCTGATTCATTATCTGTCCGCCACTGTTTACATTGTTTTCCGACACAGACCGTCTCCGCGCGACCTTCTGTTGCCAATTCGGCAACTCCGCTGTCACACGGGATTTGACCTGTTTTAATTCGGCGTGTAGTGCGGCAGCGCTAGCGTCAATATTTACACTCTCGCCCGCAATCGCTTGTTCTACAGCTGTTTTTACATCGCTATCAATCTTTGCAGATATCTCGCGATCCCTTACTTCTAGCCATTCTTTGAATTCTTTTTAGACTTTTTGAGCTTACACTTCCAAATATGTATCAATACTTTTCCGTGCATCTATCTCCACATTATCCACGCTATTGATTAAAGTCTGGACATTGTCTTCTAGCCTGGCCTGAGATATCTGTAGTTTTTGCATCTCGCCGGCTGGGCTTTGCACAACATCAGGTATTTCCTTGCAAGCGTCTCGCGTCTCGGCAAGTTCGCTTTGGATACTGTTTAGTTTCGTTTCTAGTCTCTGGTCTCGCTCTCTGTCTTTCTGCTGACGCTCATGGAGCATTTGAGCAAGTTTCTCGTCCCTCTCCCTATCTCTTTCTTCTAACCTGCGCAGAAATTCTGCAAATGGGTCTGCAATCAGTGAGCATACTGGTGCCCCGCTTAATCTGGCCCTCGATTGGCCCCCCTGTCCAGGTAGTGGAGTTGTTGTTGTTCTATTCCCATTCTGCTGTGGAGCGTCATTCACCGCCCACAGATCTTCGCCCCCCGCTCCGAGGGGGTGGCTTGGGGTTCGTTTACGTTTTGCAGGTGCTCCTCACTTTCCATGTTAACAGAATTTGGTTCGTCTGGTATTGATGTTTTAGGTTGTCCTATCTTACCCATGATAGATTCGCTTTAAGCCACTGACAAATCCTTAACACTGACACACACACGAATAATTATCCCCTCCTAAAGTAAACATATAAATACACAAATACACACAATTTAATTTACACTCTAATTACTATTTTTTCACCGAAGATTTCTCATGTCCATATGGGTTCGATATTCCGCACAGAGCTACACAAGATGCTTGCACAATAGGCCTTAATTTGTTATTTCTTTTTCACGTAATCCTCTTTCTTTTCTCACTTTTTCTTCTCCAGATCTCCTCAGGGTGCGGTTTTGTTGTTGTACATCAAAAAGATTTCATATAGGCATTAATATTTTACAACAAATAGGCACATACATAATTACATTTGTTATAATAGTGTCATATTAATAAATCTCGCATTTTCTTCGATCGGGCCTCAAAGTTGCGGCGTCAACCTAGCCTCCGTCGGCCGTCGTAATTTAATTTATTATTTACTACAGAAATTGATTGGTAATGGTGATTGTTGCCGACTTACGTGGTGAGCATTGATCAAAATGATATTTCATTCAATTTTGATTTGCAATTAAATGCTGTTGTGCAGTTGTCTCTTTCTATAACAATATTAATCTTCAGTGGAAATTATTTGTTACGTTAATGACGTAAGAATCACTGCATCTTTAAACATGAGCATAGAAATAGAACAATGGAATAAAGTTTTCGTATTAATTTCCTCGGCAAGTCAGTTCACTTTGAAGCAAGAAATCTTTAGTTATTAACTACAATTGCAGCCGACACACGCGCGGGGGTACTTTTTCTTACCTGCGTTAACCATTGCATTGTAGTCGGAGTAGTCTGAGCCGGCCGGTGTGGCCGTGCGGTTAAAGGCGCTTCAGTCTGGAACCGCGTGACCGCTATGGTCGCAGGTTCGAATCCTGCCTCGGGCATGGATGTGTGTGATGTCCTTAGGTTCGTTAGGTTTAATTAGTTCTAAGTTCTAGGCGACTAATGACCTCAGAAGTTAAGTCGCATAGTGCTCAGAGCCATTTGAACCATTTGGAGTAGTCTGGCTCACGGCTGTTGCACTGAAGATAAGAATCTTAAAGCAACTTATTCTCTGCAACGTCTGGCGGCTGTGGAGAAAAATGTACATTGTGTTAATAGCTGGCGAGTTTTTCGCTTCCGCTAATTTTTATAAGTTAATATCACCACGTAATGGCGTCGTTGGCTGCATCGACCGCTGCGATTGTTGCACTGTAAATTACTCGAATGCAGGTTAATTCAAGGAAGGCGGACATGAAATCGGGATCACTTCTTACAAATTAAATGTGAACAATAATATTAAATCAATAAAATGGTTCAAATGGCTCTGAGCTCTATGGGACTTAACTTCTAAGGTCATCAGTCCCCTAGAACTTAGAACTACTTAAACCTAACTAACCTACAGACATCACACACATACATTCCCGAGGCAGGATTCGAACCTGCGACCGTAGTGGTCGCGCGGTTCCAGACTGTAGCGCCTAGAACCGCTCGGCCACCCCGGCCGGCTTAAATCAGTATATTATCTGCTTAATTAGTACAAATATGCTTACCTTTGCCAGCACTCGCAAGATGTCCGTCTACACGCAACCAAGCCAAAAGAAGTAGTGAAGACAACTAAAAAAATTAAGAAAAGAGCGTATCTTGTCTTCTCTTTAGATCATTTTGTTTCGAGTGTTCTGTATATTTCTTTGCCCTCGAAACTTTCACAGAGAAATTATTACAATTTTTAAAAGTCTCTTCATTATAAATACTGTTTTTAAGTCTTTTCTTAGTATTGCACTGGGGACGGTATAGCCTTCAGCCTAATGTAAGAACTGTTTTATGTAAAGCCTTCGGCATTTTTTAAATTAAGACTGGTTTGATGCAGCTCCCCATGCTGCTCTAACCTGTGCAATCTTCTTCATCTCGAAGTAACTATTGAAACCTACATCCTTTTGAGTCTGCTTCGTGTATTCATTTATTGGTCTCCCTCGACGCTTTTTACCCTCCGCGGTTCCCTCAAATACGAAACTGGTGATCTCTTGTGTCTCAGTACGTGTCCTACCAACCGATCCATTCTTTTAGTCAGACTGTGCCAGAAATTTCTCTTCTCCCCAATTCTGTTCAGTACCTCCTCATTGGTTACGTCGTCTACCCATCTAATTTTCAACGTTATTTTGTATCACCACATTTAGAAACTTCTGTTCTCTTCTTGTATAAACTATTTACCGTCCATGTTTCGCTTCCATACATGGCTACATCCCATACTACCTCTTTCAGAAAAAACTTCCTCACACTCACATCTGTACTTGATGTTAACAAATTTCTCTTCTTCAGAAACGCTTTGCTTGCCAGAGCCAGAGCCAGTCTACATTTTAAAGTATATCCTCTCTACTTCGACCATCACCATTTGTTTTGCTACCCAGATAGCAAAACCCATTTACTACCTTAAGTGTCTCAGTTCCTAATCTAATTCTCTCGGCATCACCTGATTTAATTAGACTACATTCCATTATCCTCTTTTAGCTTCTGTTGATGTTCATGTTACTTCCTCCTCTGAAGACACTGACCATTCTGTTCAACTACTCTTCCAGGTCCTCTGCTGTCTCTGACACAATTACAATGTCACCGGCAGACGTCAAAGTTTTTATTTCTTCTCCATGGATTTTAATTCCTACTCCTAAATTTTCTTTTGTTTCCTTTACTGCTTGCTCAATTACATATTGAATAACATCGGAGATAGCCTACAACACTCACTCCATTTTCAATCGCTGCTTTCCTCTCGTGAGCCGGCCGAAGTGGCCGAGCGGTTCTGGCGCTGCAGTATCGAACCGCGAGACCGCTACGGTCGCAGGTTCGAATCCTGCCTCGGGCATGGATGTGTGTGCTGTCCTTAGGTTAGTTAGGTGTAACTAGTTCTAAGTTCTAGGGGACTAATGACCTCAGCAGTTGAGTCCCATAGTACTCAGAGCCATTTGAACCATTTCCTCTCGTGAACCTCGACTCTTATAACTGCCATCTGGGTTCTGTACAAATAGTAAATAGTATTTCGCTTCCTGTATTATACCCCTGCCTCCTTCAGCATTTGAAAGAGGGTATTGCAGTCTAGAATGTCAAAAGCTTTCTCTATCTTCTAAGGTAAGTCGTAGTCAGTATTGCCTCGCGTGTTCAAACATTCGTATGGAATCCAAACTGATACACTAACGCCACTATTAGTATGCAAATCATCTTCACTTTCAATACTCGCTGTAATAGTCGGCCAGCATTAGTTATCTTCAAGATACGTCGTGTTGAGTAGATTCAAGTCAAGAATGCATTTAACACCGCACTGAGTTTGAACGCGGTGGTGTAAGATAAATTTTTCTCAGGCACCAGTGTTGTTATAGGAAGAGTTTGTGGTGTGATATATTAATTATTTGGTGCATACATTTAATGTCACTTACTGAACTAATGAAACATTTCCATATTTATTTGTAGTGATAAGGTACGACAAAATAATTCATTGTAGTCGTCCTCAGCAGCACATAAATAAGAATTATCGGAGATTATTTCTTTTAAATAATACAGTTATTCTTGCTGCTACAGCAACAGAATGAAACCCATCACATAGCAATACCATTATTCAGTGTGAATATTTGTAGGTTCACTAAGTATCATACACCACATCATTACAAATCAAATTACAAGAGAAACAAGGCAAGAAATTGATAATGATCTATATCTGTACGCGAACACCTTGACGAAAGCGACTAATTCCATTGAATGAATGATTAGTGTCTGTTTTCCCGATAAAAGCAAGCAGCAGAACGCATCGGCCTCCCAACTGATATAATCTCACTCTGTTATAGCAATTAACTTACGTGAAGAAACACCAGGACAACTGTTCGATACTCAGGTCGTCATGAAGCGGTTGCTTCTTCAGAACACAAGTAAGTGCATCAAAAACAAATATTCTCTTTCCTTTATAAAACAGTGGTAAAATATTTGTCGTCTAGTCTTCATAAATGAAGATATTTCGCATAATTTCAAACATATTCTCTACTTTTAGTTCTTTCATTAGAGCGAAATGAGTTACGTGTCTTTTTGAAGATACCTTGGCCTTTCAGCAGGTTCTTGAAGCCACAACAAAGCAGTATAAACGTAACGTACAAAAAACCGATAATCCTTAGTTGATCTCCTGGTCACGGCAAATCACGATGAATTCTAGCAAAACGAACCCTTTGACTAGAGAACTCGGATCGCTGATTCGAGTCTGCCACCTGAATATTGAAGGCATAAGTAGAGCCAAATGCATGTACTTGCATAAAGTTTTAACAAAGAACGACATTGACGTAGTCGCAATTCAGGAGACCCATACTGAAGATGACGAGCAGCTAAGATCAAGGGGCATAATATCTGGCTATGACCTAATAGGCGCCACACACCACAGACATTATGGCACGGCAACATACGTCAGGAGAGATATCGAAGAAGTGGCTCTCGTATCAACATCTACCACAAACGAGATTCACGAAGTCATTATAAAAGTGGGTGAAGTCACAATAAATAATATATACAAGCCTCCAGGGCAATCGTGGCCCCCACAAGCCCTTCAAATCCTGCCTCACCCAGCAATATACGTGGGTGACTATAATAGCCACCATGAACTGTGGAAATATCGAATATCTGACCAAAACGGCGAAGACCTGGTGAAATGGACAGAAGATCATAATACTCAACTAATCTTTGACGCCAAAGACCGAGGTACATTTAAATCAGCCGCTTGGCTAACTGAGACCTGCCCTGACCTCAGTTTTGTTACAACTGACAAGAACAACAAACCACTGCCGGTCTCTCGCAGGGTACTTGAGGATTTCCCCCACTCTCAGCATCGTCCAGTGCCCTTAGAAATAGGTCTTACTATTCCCCTGATATCCTCTTATCCTCGTCCTAGATGGAACTTTGGGAGGGCAGATTGGGCTGCTTTCTCGGAGAAACTTGGTAAATGCCTTGGATGGATACCCCCAACGTATAAGAACTACGAAAGATTTGTTGGAGCCGTCATCAGCTCAGCTAAAGTTAGTATGCCCAGAGGATTCAGAAACGAATATGTGCCAGGATGGAGCGAGGAAAGTGAACGGCTTTATAGACAGTTTCTGGACAATGGGGATAAAGAAATTGCAGACAACCTATTACATAGCCTAGACGCGGCCAGGCGTGCTAAGTGGATGGAGACCGTGGAACAAATGGATTTTACAAGAACAAGCAGAAGGGCGTGGTCTTTGCTTCGGAGACTTGGAGGTGGAGGTAAAAATCTGCGAATGACCAGCGCTATGTCCCCAAATACAGTTGCGGTTTACATCAGCAAGACGTCCAGGGCCCCAAAGGAACGAGCCCATACTATAAAAATTAAAAAGGAGCTTAAAGAGCTAAAATCGACAGCAAAGAACAATACATCTTATTCCCAACCCTTTTCAGTCGAAGAGTTAAATATGGCCCTGAACGATATAAAACCAGGAAAGGCCCCAGGGTTTGATGGGATTCACCCAGAATTTCTGCTCCACTGTGGTAAATTTGCAAGATTATGGCTTGCGCGATTCTTCTCTAACGTGTTGCAAACTGGAAAAATTTCGCACACTCTCAAAAAGGCTAAAATTGTTGCCATATTAAAACAGGGCAAACCGAGTGACCAACCTCAGAGCTACCGCCCAATCGCCTTACTCAGCATGATCTATAAATTACTGGAGAGACTCATGTACAACAGAATGAGCGAAGTCATCCTGGAGGCTGTACCGGTAGAACAGGCGGGCTTCCGGCCGAAAAGAAGCTGCACGGATCAGGTCCTCGCTCTAACAACCTACATCGAGGCGGGCTTCCAAAGACAGCTAAAAACATCAGTGTTATTTGTCGACCTGACGGCGGCGTTCGACACTGTCTGGAGACAGGGCCTGATTTATAAGCTCCTCCGCATCGTGCCATGTCTAAAAACGGCTAACCTTATCAACGAAATGCTCTGCAATAGACCATTCCCGGTTGTCATCGGTAACAACAGAAGTAAATTCATGAAACTTAATAATGGCCTGCCCCAAGGTTCAGTACTGGCTCCACTGCTTTTCAGCCTGTATATAGCCGATATGACTAGGACGAGATCCAAAATGTTCGGATATGCGGACGACTGGGCCTTGACCACACAACACCGAGTGATGGAGGAAACTGAGATCACACTATCCAGCGATTTGACCACTCTAGGAAAATACTTCCGTGACTGGAGGCTCCAACCCAGCCCATCCAAAACAGAGGCCACTTGTTTCCACCTGAATAACAAATTAGCAAACAAAGAGCTCAAGATCCGCTTTGATGGCGGCATTCTTCCATATAATAGAACACCAAAGTATCTGGGCGTGACACTCGATAGAACATTGAGCTATAAACAACACCTTGTAAACACTGCTGAAAAAGTCAGAACTAGAAACAACATTGTCCAAAAGCTTTGTGGCACTAGTTGGGGGTCCACTGCCTGCGTTCTGCGTAGCTCTGCACTAGGACTTGTCTATTCTGCAGCAGAGTACTGTTCCCCAATATGGTTAAATAGTGCTCACATCAAGAAGGTGGATGCAGTCTTGAACCAAACGATGAGGATTATCTCTGGAACGATCAGGTAAACTCCTGTCCAAGGGCTGCCTGTATTGAGCCATATCCCGCCGCCACATTTGAGCAGAGAACACGCACTTGTCAGGGAGTGTCGAAAAATCCAAAATAGCCCAGATCTTCCTATCCACACCCTGAGTAATGGAATTGAGCAAAAGAGATTGAAATCCAGACACCCCCCTCTCGCAAGTGCCAAAGATCTGGTAAAGAACGCTTTTATTCTTGAGGACCGCTGGAGAGAAGAATGGGAGGAAAAGGCACCGCCTCAGGTTAACACCTTATTGGGAACATCTAACAGACCTCGGGGCTTTGATTTGCCCCGCAAAATCTGGTCTACCCTTAACAGGATCAGGACGAGCCACGGCCGTTGTGCGGACTCCTTGTACAAATGGAGCATAGTGCCATCACCACAGTGCGACTGCGGTGCTGACAGGCAGACAATTCACCATATCGTGGTAGAATGCCCTCTGAGGGCCTACCCTGGGCCAACAAGGGACTTCATGGATGCGACTAACAGTGCAATCGATTATATTTCTAACCTAGATGTTTGTTTGTGATATTGTAACTGTTTTGTGTGTTATGTACTTTTAGATTTTTCATACGTGATTTGTACTTGCCATACGCTAAATAAATAAAATAAACAAAAAGCAGTAGGTAAAAGGGTCGACCCTTTTATCTGCTGAACGTAAAAGAAAAAAATTATCTTTAACCAGGAGCACCGGTGAAAACGATATAAGTAGTAACTTAAGTGGTTAAGCTAATGTTAATGTGTCCTTAAATTAATAATTGTTTTTCTAAGGAGGCGACTGACTACTAACTCAATCATCGTATATGCACTGAAGAACATAGTTCCACGAACAAATTGTTTTAGTTACGTTCAGCTAAGAAACAGCATAGCTCTATTATCTTATGGGCGCAGATTTGATATCTAACTTTTTTCTGTACCTTGTGCAGCTTAATTACCATGCATCTTCATTACACGCAAGAAATTTAATTTTAAAAAAGTATAAATTTTTCAATATGAATTAAGGTTTTGTTGAAGTGTAAACACGAAAACCTTTATCCATTACACTGAAATTTTCTTAGTCGTCAGGTTTCTGACTCGCCTGACGCGGCCCGCCGCAAATTCCTCTCCTGCCGTGACCTCTTCACCCTGCAGTAGTACTTCTACCCTGCGCCCTCAATTATTAGTTCGATGTACTCCAATATTTTTGTTTCCCCACCCTCTTCAGCTCCCTGTAGTACGATGGAGGTTATTCGCTGACGTCATCAGTCTACCTAATGTTCCAAATTCTTCTGAAGCCCCACATCTCGTACACTTCGACTCTTTTATTGCGGTTTCCTGCTGTCCATGATCCACTACCACACAATGCCGTGCTTCAAGCGTTCATTCGCATAGTTTTCTTACTCAGATTATCGCCAATGTTTGGTAGCAGTTGCCTTGGGCAGAAATACCTTCTTTGCCTATGTTAGTCACCATTTTATGTCCTTATTAGCAATAATCCGTCACCGACTATTTTGCTTCCGAGGTAGCAAAATCCCTCGATCACTCTGTACCATTTTATATTGTCGAACGCTTTTTGAAGGCATATAAATCCTATGCGTGTGTCTTCATTTGTCTTCAGTCTCTCTCCTATTATCAAGAGCAACGTCACAACTGCCTCCATGGTGCTTTACCATTCCTAAAGCGAAACTGATTCCCTCTGACAAACCCTCAATATCTTTTTCCATTCCTCTGTGTACCTTTCTTGTCAGCGGCTTGACTTCATGAAATCTTAAGGTTGATTTGCGATAGTTCACGCACTTACCTGCTCTTGCTATATTCTGAACTGTGCGGACGATATTTTCCCAAATGTATAATGGATCCACCAATGTCTTAGATTCAAAAAACACTTGAATGGTTGTTTGGTTGCCTCTTCCTCAAATAACTGTAGAAATTGGTTCAAATGGCTCTGAGAACTATGGGACTTAACATCTGAGGTCATCAATCCCCCTAGTACTTCGAACTACTTAAACCTAACTAACCTAAGGACGTCACACACATCCATGCCCGAGGCAGGATTCGAACCTGCGACCGTAGCGGTCGCGCGGTTCCAGACTGAAGCGTCTAGATGTACAGATTCTGCGGATTGTTCTACATTACTTGTCTTCCATATAGTCTCCTATTTCTTTTTCTCCCTCGTCATCTTACATGTCCTCCACGTCATGGAGGCTTTCAACACACCCTTTCCACTTACCCGCGCTCTCTGCCTTTCACTGAGGAATTTCCATTGCACTCTCAATGTTACTATACTTGCTTTTAATTTCACCTAAGGTTTTTTATTTTTACTTTTCTATACACTGAGTTAGTCCTCCAAACGATCATTTCCTTTTCACTCTCTTCACATCTTTCCTGCAGTCATTTCTTGGATGCCCCTCACTTTCTATTTGTTTTAGTACCGTGGGATTTATACTGCTGGATTCTCGTCTTGTCCTGAACATTTTTGTACTTCCTCCTTCCGTTTATCAGTTTCTCTGCAGCCAGCTTTCGTGTATTAATGTTTGCCTATTCTGCGATTACTATTTTTAGAGATGTTCACCCCTCTCAACTGAGCTGCCTACTCCGGTATGCCTCATTGCACTATCCACACTCTCACCTAACTTCAATAGTGTCTCATCATTCCTCAGTATTTCTGAATCCCACTTCCTTCCACAATAATTCCAAACGGACAGTTCTGTTAAACTTCAATCTAATTTCCAAGATTACTGAAGTGTGATCAAAGTCTGTATCCTAACCTCTGTGCGCCATACAATCCAATATTTAATTTCGTAATCTGCATCTGGTCATGATGTAACTGAACTGGATTCTTCCCGAGTCTCCGGATCTTTCCTAAGTATACCACTTCCTCTTTTGATTCTCGTATGGAGTATTTGCTGCTACCATCTGAAATAAATTGCAGAACTCAACTTTTCTCGTGTGTCATCCCGGCTGTCAAGCCCACAACCCACATTCTCTTCTAACCTTTCTTTTATGCCTTGTCCTACAACAGCGTTCCAACCCCGCATGATTGTTATGTTTTCATCCGCCGTTACATACTGAATTACATGTTTAATATCATCATACAGTTAACCTACCCTACCATTTTCTAGTTCTGACGGTGTATGTACCTGAATTATACGACTGTATTGGGCACTACACATTAAATTTTGATCAGTTTGGCTCGAGCCCCCACGTGCTGTGGCACGAAAATACATATATTTGTTACACACGGCTTCATTGAGTCTCTCAGAGATGGCTGGTCTCAATGTTTGCCTACGTTCCTCGTCGTAGGGTGCCATCTCACACCTGTCGTAAACTCAGTTTTTAAGTTGAAATAAAATATAATAAAACAATGCAGGCAGGTGTTGTGGTGAAATTTACAATATTGAGTCACTCGAGTTGATTTATAATTTGAACAAGTAGTTTATTTTTCTTCAATATATTCACTAAACACTTAAAATGCAGTCTGAGGGCGTTTATGTAAGGGCTGCCATTACAACACTTCACTATAAAATTCGTATGTCGCTATCACGGCACTCGACAGTCTACTCACAATTCATAAAATTCACTCTTGTCTACTGTCCTAAACCTCTATATTGAGCTCCACTTGATTGTTCTCGAACGTCGCTACATACATACTTGTCCTCGAACGTGGTAACCAACCCACTACTACCCCCAGATGCGCGACACGTCCGACTCTTAGCATCGCTCAAAACCAACTGTCCTGTCGTCAAAGATGGCCGCCCTATCCACCCTCGAAACGATTGTCTGACTCAAAACAATGTTCGGCAAAAACTGTGAATATTCTAAACCTACACACAAAAACATATATGACATATTTAAAATATGGAAAATTTCTAGGCAATAATAATTTAAAGTCCAGGTTTTTGTACCTGGCACCGATTTTTCACAAATAATGTTCTTGTGGCGTGATTTTGTTTTTCCAGGCTGTCATTAAAAAATGGTACACATTAAGCTAAATCGGCCATGATTGCTCGATGCAGCTCTACTAGCCAAATCTGTTGTCATTTTGTTCGTATTCATCGGCCAAAGCATTACCGGGACATTAGCTTTTGAACTTTCATAAATTTACTATTTTTAAGACAAAAATAACGTTTAAACTATTATATATTTATGTGGCGCGTCTAGGTGATTTAGCTTTACATATTTTTCTGTCCATGAGCGCCAACTCGCAGCTCCGTGTCACTCTTGGTTTTGTTTTTATCAACTTTTCTCTGGCATTGAAATTTTTTCAAGAGCGCAAACACAGCCATATGCGCTCCTGCCAAGCATCCGCTCGGGTTTTTCCAATGCCGCGTAACGCTAGTTGCTCGCCACGGCCCCTTAGCAGCCGCCAGCCCCGTGCTCTGCGGTGGGAAACTACCGCCCTAATATCCCGCCACACCTTGTACGCTCACAGTTACCCCCACTTGCTACTCCATAAACGCAGTGCATGGTGTCGCAAGTAGCTCCAAACCCAATCTGCGCCCTCAGTAAAGAAATAATAAACAACAATAAACTCTACATATGATAGCAGAAAAATCGAAATGAACAAGTCCTTAAATTATAATGCAGCAGCACTTCCTACCCTAGCTTAACCAAACTTACACTAAATATAATTATTCATCAGCATTTCCACGATATGACTGGCCAATAGTTGTGAGTAACAATACATAAACGAATCGAAAGTGGACCAGCAATTTTTCTTAAAGTTCTTTAAATATTGTTTTTTTTTCAATCTTTTTTTTATGTCGATGCATTGTATTACTTAGTAGAAATTGCGCAGCACATACAGTCAACACTACACCTTTTGTTGTCTTCTGTGGTGTGTCTCTGACCTGCATCTACTGCAACTCAGATCTCAGGCGCTATTTCTCGAATTCTGCCAGTCAGCTAACCCATTTCTACCAGGAACAAACATAATTCACCCGATCAGTTTCTTATCAGCGAAGGTGTCTGGGTACCAAGAACTGGTCGGATGTAAACCTGCCCCTCTGGTAGGCAGACTTGACACAGTTAAAGCCAAATATCAGGGAGAAACCTGACACAAACACAGAGATGGTAGTGTTACCAAATAAATGCATGCTGGTTACAGACTTTTCTTTGATCGTAACAATTTGTCCCATTCAAGAACAGAAATGGCCCAAATCGGTGAAACTGTACAACATTGACGCAAAGTTTCTCTAACCAAAGTGAAACTAAGAAAATATGTGACCAGAATAGTGCTCAAAAATTAATTATATGATGAGTTCCATGGTAGGTTCCAGCAGCAACCCAGTCCCTAGTTTTAACCCAAACAATAATCTAACTGCTGCTCAATGACCAATGAAAAATACAGCACTGCAAACTGAATAAAGTCAATCCATATTCTCATCAGTCAATCCTATGCCGAACTATCTCCAAACCCACACACCAAAACAAAATTGGTGTGTGACCAAATTGTAATAAACATACTGAAGTTACGTAGTAGAGAGTGTTGCAGAGTGGTCATTCTAGGGATTTTGCTTGGCAGAGGGTGCCTAATACCAACGTCGCATGGCAAAAGGTGCTAGTAAAGATGTTGGGTGGCAGAGAATGCTTCGTATCCATGTTGAATGGCAGAGGGTGCTGCATTCCATGTTACAAGGTTCTCCATACTGAGTGTGCAAAGGGTGGTATTACCACTTATGTGGCAGAGGGTGCTTAGCACCAATATAGGATGGTAGAGAGTGCGTCATACCAAAGTTTCGTTCAGATGTTGCATCCTACCAATATTGCGGAGTAGGGGGTGCTTTGTACAAGTCTTGTGTGTTAGTGTTTCTTAGCAGTGTTTCGTGGCAGAGGATGCTCTGCAACAATGTTGGGTGGTAGGGGGTGCTCCATAAAAACATTTCGTTGCAGATGGTGCATCCTACCAACGATGCGAGGCGGAGGATGCTTCACACTGATGTTGCATTGAGGATGGAGTTTCATAGTGATCAGTTAACCTACCATTAGGAATGTGGAATGCACTGAAAGACTGTAATGTGACTTTGAAAATGATGGACCGCAGCTATAAATCGTCCTTTTATATCAAGCTATATTAAGGCAAATCTAGATTTAGATAGTGCTTAGCCATTTTTAGTGCAATATTGAATTGTTTGAATACATGCCCTAGTACGTCAGTTCCTTGTTGGTCGGGCTTGTCACAGATGACAGATGATTACTCAAGCAGTCTTGAACGAACTGTGACAGAAGCCCGAACAACAGGGGACTGACGTACTAGGGCATGTATTGAAACCATGAAATAATTCATTGATAATGGCTAGGCACTAGCCGAAATCTAGATTTGCTTTAATAAAGCCTGAAAGGAAAGGCCGACTTATTTCCGCTCTCCATCATTTTGGAACTTCCTAGTGATGCTGTAAATGGTGCATCTAGACGATGTTACGTAGAAGAGAGTCCTTGGTAGCAACGCGTCACTGAAAAATGCACGAATAAGTCATTAGCTCACGTTGGATTGGCACCGGAGTTGGTCGCCCATCAAGTGGTACGAAACGTGCCCTTAGGAAATTTATAAATGACTGTGCTGGTAAACCCCTTACGTTATTTGTTTTTCAAACAGCTGAGCAAAACTGAACATGCTCAGACGTTTCTCTCTTTACTTATTTTGATCATCAATAAACTGACACACAATATTTTTAGCGCAACGCAATCTGACTTTCAATAATCCCTACACCTTTCATGAATCACTTACCTCACAAAAATCTTCGTTACTCGAACAACTGCAATACAGCGAGCGCCAATACTGCCAGCTAAATAAAAGATTCTAACTACTGAAGGCACTAACTACTGATAGGCATAGTTGGCAAATGAAAGATTTTGATAGAAAACAATGTATTTACCTTAACAGTGTTCAAAGGTCACAATATATGTATCAGTTCATGACATCCAGTGTTACAAATTTCGTTTTTCTGACGGACACACGTCCAGATCGTCTGCTCTCAAAACTCTGCCATCTCTATCCCCACATCCATCACTACCGGCGGCTCACCTCCAACTGCACAACGCTGTGCGCTGTTCACATACAACTGCCCAACACTACAATAGCGAATATTCCAACAATGCCAACCAGCCACAGACTGCACACAGCACAGCCAGCGATTTTCGTACAGAGCGCTACGTGACGTTACCAACATAAAAACCTAAACAGCCTACTTACATAGCCCCTTATGCTCCCCACAAATAATTTTACAAATTGTTTTGGGCAGTGGTCAATATAGATTTGAAAAAAAATTTCATAATTACAATAACAAAGATATCAAATGCACACACTTATTGATACACTGTTGGTCAAAAGCAAAGATTTTCTCACAGTCCATAAAAACAGTCCTGATCATTCATCAAAGTAGTAATTGCAGTTTTTTCTCAAAGTCTGAGCAGTAAAAGAAAATGCACATGGAAATAGTGGATTTCCATGCAGTCTTGAAGAAGTATTGTTGTCCTTCCAACGGAAAGACACTGCTGTCTCTTGACATGCAGACAGGTAATGGGCCACAACAGAGCAAACCTACAACAGAGTCAGTCGAAGTTTAGAAGAATATTGGTAGGTAGGTCATCACAGAGCAGACCTACTGTAGTCCTGGTAGAGAGGACTGTATTGGTGGGCCACCAGAGGTGCAGACGCACTGCAGTCCTTGTAGAAATAATGGTATTGGTGGGTCATCAAAGATGCAGACCCACTGTAGTCCTTGTAGAGATGGCCAGCAGCCGTCTGCTGCGACTGTGCAGGTGCACAATCACCATCGAAGAGTCTTTTCAGACAATATAGCAAGTCCATAACCACCACTTGTGCACTCACAAAATTTTTTCTTTTGTCCTTAGAACCAGCAATGCTGTTACCCAGTCCCTTGCTGAATTATCAACACACGTGCGAGCACTAACAGTCCCTTTTTTTCACATATTGTGCATATATTATGACCAACAGAAACGTGTGCAGTGAAATGAAACTTAATTTGAAGAACTGGTGTCTGTACAATTATAAATTTACGACATGAGAATACAATTACAAAGGTACAAAATACGTTGTTAAAGAACATAACAATACAGATAACATTTGTAGTAATAAGGGTTTTACAAAAGAATCGAAGTAACATATACATCAGTGTTACAGGAATTATGACATAATTAAATACATAAGAGATCATAATAACTTTCGAAACATCAACTTCACACATGAACATTAAAACAAAACAGAATAAATAATGTCTAAACATCTTTCCAATGCAAATAACATAATATTAGAAAAATTCTACAACATAACTCTTATCAGATAAACACATAAAGACAGGAAGAACACAAATACACAAGCGTACAAAAACACATAGCGGAATAACACAAAAGGAAAGGACAGAGTTTGTTTTACTGCAGTATTTTGCAAACAAAACTTTCTTTACTTCTCCCTTCGTTCATCATTATTCCCAAAAAGTACTATCTATACCTGCTTTCTGTATTCTATTCATATCCTCTTTCAAAATAATTGTTCTTCATTGTACAATACCTTTTCTTACAAACTTTTTCGTATAACTTCTCAATGAATTTCTTCCAATTCATAGCAACTCATTCTCTCATATAGCCTACCCACTCTCAAGCTAACTTAAATCTACTGAGCTCAGATGCATAAACTAAGGGATGAGGCAATGCAGCAACACACAACAATTAACACAAAAAGCAATGACAAAAAATGCAAATTGGGAAAGCAAGCAGCAGTATATCTAAATTAGCAAAGCAAATGCAACGTTACAACTAATATGAGCCAATGTGCAGCAACAAGAAATAAAAATCAGTAGTGAAACTGGCTTAATACAATATAAGTTCAGTAGAACTATGCCTGGCAAACAGCAGCAGCAAATGCAATAACCAATATCTAAACATGACATAGCTCAAGCAGAAATAATAGTACACTAAAGACAACAATGCAGATAAGTGAAATGTCTATTTACATCTTAATATCCATGTCATTAAAGAGGAGCACCACAACAACTTATTCTACAAAAAAAAAATTACCAAGTACTTGAAAATAAAATTTTGTATGCAGTTACTGTTATTAGTCCCTTCTTATTGTTCTTTCCTTTCCAAGTGCTCCTTTTTTTAAGAATGTGGATCATAAAATTACTATTTAACAGATCTATTGACAGAAAGTACTGTAATGTGAATTACAGTATATGCAATGTTGTTCTGTTTTACGTCGTGTTCCTGGAGTAAGATGTCCCTAATGTTCCATTTTTACGTAATTACTAGCCACGGCAGATACGTCGTCAGCTTCATAAGTACGTTTTGTGGCTGCCAGTGGTGTGAGTCATTGCCTACTGTCTCTTTGTTGGCGCACGTCGTTATTAGGATTAGGAGACCTAACTTCTATAAATTCACCCTCTCGAGAGGGGCCCTGCCCTGTTTGAATCCCGCCAGTTCTGATGAAATTCAGGTCTGTCGTTATGTTGGTAGTTTTCTTGACAGTCACGTGGTGGAGAATTTCTCCGTAAGTCGTTACTGCGTGGTGGACCATTGCGTCTGAAGTTATTCTGTCTCCCTTGAGAATAATTATGTTGGTTCTTTCACGTAACACTCGTGCGAATTGTATAAATTGTTGCTCTTTCGTTTATTTAATTATGATTATTGGCGTAACAACGCATATAAGAAAAGAGTTACGTGAAATACTTTTAGCAATGCTGTGCTTTGAATTTCTTTATCATCATTACCTTTTAGCAAAATAAAATATATATATTGCAGTCTTATTGTCCTGTATCTGGCCTACAATTTAAGGAACGATTTTTCGTAACTGTAACTCATGCTAAGAATCAATATATCTTCCCTACTTCATAATTATTGAAAATTGAAATTATTTTGTTATGAACACTGATGTTACAGTTCGTATGATCGTTCAAAAACACAAGGTTGCAGTGGATTTTATTTCTCGATAAGATACTATTTCATACCACGACTAGCCCAAGCACATGAGACTCTCATTAAAAAAAATTACGTTGTCACTATAAAGTTTGCCAGATCAGAACGGAGCACAGCAAGATTCCTATCAGATTTTGAAGGTACATTAACTTATTGGTACTGTGAATTATATCCTATCAGCAGCCCGCGTCAACCTGCAACACATCATAAAATCTGCTGATCTTCACTGCCAGTCTGGGAGCTAAAGAAATAATATTATTTTACTATTATTTTACCGCTTCCTTGCGGTATGCTCGACTATATTGTAAGTCGTTTAAATACGCCGCGGCAGCGGCTCTTCGTTCTCCACGCAGCTCAGCACCACAGATAATATTTATATAACTGAAAAATGTCTCAACAGGATGGGATAATAGGCAAGCAAGCTTTAACAATTAATAATACAAGTTTTCATTTAAACAACTCTATTAAAACATTTAAATATCTCATTGATTACAGACCTTTGTGAATTCACACGTAATGGCGTACATTGCTCAGTCTCGACAAAAGAATGCTACATTAGCGTTCTCTACGACAACACAGGAGATCTTACTCGCACAACTTCCAGATTAAGAAGACAAAGACATTAATATACATCACGTATTATATACTAATTCCTTTTTTAATCTCTGTTTGACATTTATCTTCTGTGGCGGTTTCATTACTCGCCGACGCAGACGTTCTCAAAAATAAATAATAAAAAAAAAATACATAATTTTATACAATGATACAATATGATACATCTAATTTTCTAATTACTACATAATATGTTGTTTTTGTTTCTTACTAGACGTTACAATGCCCCCTGGCAGCAATTGACTAACGTTGAAAATGTTCGGCAATATGCTGCCACTAACGTCTGTTTGGTTATTGTCTGTTACCTTGGTTGGAACATTCACTTCACACTTCTGAGTTCTTTTACACTGTAGGTTTAATTACACTTTTTATACTGTTCTTACACTTTGCGAGGTGACCGTAAACCTAGTCCCAGGGTCATTACATTTATTTGGCTCCTCCATTCGGGCTACGTGCGATCAGAAAACCTGGGAAAACTGCGCCGGAGCCATGGTCATCTCGCCTGGTTTGTTTTAATACCCAGTTTGATCACAAAAAGTTCAGACTCTATCCAATGTTCACATATAACAAAGGCTATTTGTGAGAGCATGTTAACCTTTTAGTCTCTTTGTTACCAATATACTTTCTACCCTTTTTCATATTTGTGTTCTGGATTGTAATGAAAGTCACTTATTACACATTTTTACAGTAGTATAATGAATCGTCCTTGCATTTACTCACGACAATTGGTTTAAAATGTCTAGCATTCGTGCGAGTATACTTCATTAACATGACGAAAACATATTATATCTATACATCACTGAACCAATGGATACTTTGAGTCTGTATTGAGTAACTCAAGAAAAAAAACAAATGTTTGTCACGTCATTTCGTGTCCAATAAACCCTATTCATAGTAGTGCATTAAACACATAGTTGATAGTTCATTTGAATGACAACAATGTTGTACGGAGCTGGCGGCGCGAAGCAATTGTTGAGTAGCGTCGTCTGGAACGCCGCGTGCCGACGGCCGCTGGGTTCGACGACCGGCTCTCTGTAACAGCGACGTCGTGCTGACGTGGCGCCCAAGCAGTCGCGAACCGCGCTGAACCATTCGCCGATGTCGGCGAGTTGCAGTGGTTTACCGCGACCGGCTGGCTGGCGGCACGGCACTCGTCTCTGCTTCTCCGCATGGCTCCCCGTCGTAGCGCATGAAACAAACATTCCACAACGGTGTACTGTCTTTAAGGACACAGATTACTAGCTGCGGAAGAAAATGCAACTTGTTAAAAGCGTTTATTGTTCAGTAAGCCGTCGCTTCACTGGTATGCACAGGATGTTTTGGCGTGATAACAGGTTTCTTGTGGCATTGTGACACTGGTATTCAGGGTTCGTCACACGCACATTGTACTACACATTTTCACTCACTCCCACGGTTGATACACTGCCAGAGCGTCTTTCAACACGCGAAAATGTTTCGTTACACACATACTAAATGTCTCCGTCGAGCGATGTTTGTTTGAATCGACTCCGAACGGATCAATAGCTACTGTTTTTATACACTGTCTATTGTTCGTTGAGCACTGCACTAGGACAGTCTATCACTCAGCACTAGACTTATCGACGTATATATTGGTGCAGATACAACAGTCGTTTTCTGTCCCTACTACACACAATATTCCGTCCTTTCCTCAATTGTTTATGCACACAGTTTATTTTTTTAATACCTTTTAACTGTTCTTTGCATAATCACTCTCATCTACATGGCGTCTATTTATTTTTACTTTATCACAACACACTTTTCATATTGTTACTAGGCGTATATGGCCCTTTTGTAAATTTTTTAAAGGTGTGTGAATTTTTTTTGTACATAGTTTTCCTTTCCTCCTTTCAGTGTAGCTTGCCTGGTTATCACCCATCTATCAAACAGATTTTACCATGTGCATGACAGCTTGACTTGGGCATATTGCTCAATAAATACTTCATTTAGCACTAGCATTATTTTTAATGATTTTTCCTACATGACTGCAGTGTAGGTTCTGCATTGGTTGACTTAATTCGCGTATCGCGTAATGAATATTCAAGGGCGTGTACCAAGTACACAGGCTTCAATTGAAGCATTGCTACATACAAAGCGGAGTTTCCACGGAACGGGCTTGTTTTTAATTAGCTTCTGCTCCAGTGTCGTTCTCAAATCACTACTGGCAGCAAACATCACATCACATAATTGTTGCATATTACAAAGGCAATGTTTGGCTAGTAGAGACTCTCTCTCTCAGGGTTCCTTATTCTAATACAATTACAACAGTTACCTTACTATATAAGATTGCATCATTAATTGCACTTACATACTACACATAGAAAATGATTCAAGGAATTAATCCTTTGTAAAATGATTCAAGAAATTAATCCTCACTTTATCAACAAGAAGATTGTTCGTTGCTTAATGAGCATATAATATTTTAATGACTCTAATTGTCTGTAAACAAAATCTTTCCTGTGTAAGCTATTGCTCACTTTCTGATTCCACTTCCTCCAAGTTTCATTACACACAAATTTCTTTCTTAATACTAACATTCTTATATTCTAAAACACAATTAAAATCTTCTTACAACTATTACTCTTTATATGTGAGATGTCACTGAATAAATAACTTCACATCTTTACGTGGATACAATCCTTTGATCTTCCCCGTATGGGGATGTGCTAACAAATAGCTACATTCGTGTGGCACGCTTATTACTTCAAAGGGCCCTGAATATAGCAATTGCCACTTACTATTCTGTTTTAAGGTGGCTGAAGATTTAAGGTGGTTACGAATAAGTACTAGGTCTCCTACATTATATTTCTGTTCGTTAGTTACACCTCGATCGTACCTCTTTTTTTTCTTTGGCCACTACTTCTCTCCTCGACCAAGGGATGGAGTAAGTTGTGCGACAGTATGTTTTGTGGGGCATCACCTCTATGTAATAGTGGTACCCTTTGACTATTCCTGGTCGGTCGGTAAATACCATAGTATATTCCGATAGCAGCTGCGTCAACTGTTGCTTTTGTGTATCGCTTAAACCTTCAGATTCCTGCACTTTGGTTTGAAATGCCTCAACATTTGTTTCAAAATTTCGATCCTCTAAATTCGGGTAATAGAGGTCTGCTACATGTGAAAAATCATCGAGGTGTAGTACCCAAGGGTTCCTACCTTTGATATTAATTCGATTACAACACGGCACAAGTACCTCCTTCGATTTCATCATAGATAACTCAGTCCTCCTACCCCTATTAACTATGCTTAATTTCCCGACGGAGAGGTCGATCAATGCGTCCCTCTCACGGAGAAAATCTACTCCCAGAATGCAGGCCACCTTTAATCCTTTAACAACGAGGAACGAGCTCACTATGGCTTCGCCCTCCTTACAAATCTCCACCTGCACCTGGTACTTAACTAACTGGCTCTGTGCACTAATGGCTCCAGACACCTTACAATTATTAACCGGGAAAGTCGGAATGCTATGTCCTTTTCCCAGTGCTTTAAATAACTCCATACTCATTACACTTACTGAGGCACCTGTGTCGATGGTTATATTCACTGCAACATCATTGATTTTCGCTTCGATAATAACTTGCACATTTTCGTTATTATCCTTCTTACATTCGTGCGGTTCGTTCAGTAGATCTTTATCCATACTGACACCGTCGTTGTATCGCAGCATACGTATCCCAGGTATATTATTATGACTCGTGTTGCTCTCACTCCACCCCTCGGCCAGCGATGGAGAGCATATCGAGGCCGATTCTAGTTTGTTGGATTGTTTACTTGTGAGGTACTTGGACGGCTATTGTCCGCGACCTCCACTATATGTACACTCTGATTTGTAGGCCGCCACGGCTGCGCAATAGGCGCGTTTTGCGGTGGTGGTCTATTGTTGTCATACCGGTCATTATCCTGTCGCTCTGGGCTTCTTCGCTGATTCTGCTGCCAATTTCGATTACTATCATTATAATTGCTCTGCCACTGACCTCGCGCATTTTTCCAGCGGTTGGTCCCTGACATTCCGGATTCGTACCGGTCGTCAAATCGACGCTTTTTGTTATAAGTTGGTTGTCCATACCCGTTCTGGCCTCTACCATTACTACCATTTTGCGAATGTTCTTGCCGCTTGTTACCACCCCCACCATTTCCATGGTTGTGGTTTTGTGCACTACTATTTCTGTCGTGTTTACATCCTGACCCATGATTCCGCGAGTGATCGCACGCTGATTTTGCGTCTTCCTGTATCAAGTCTATAGAATCTAGAACAGACAGGAAGTTTTCCATGTCGCTTTCTGGTACATGTATTAATTTCTCTTTGATATGAATGGGTAAATGTGATTTTAGTAGTCTTATTATGTCTCTTGGTGATATAGGCTCGTCCCAGTAGCGCGTTTTGTTTATATACTTTTCAAAATACCGCCTCAAATTCCCAAGACGGGGTGAGTACGGTTCGGGATTATATACTTCTTTTCTTAGACGCTCTTGTATACAAGGCGACCAATATTTCGACAGAAATGCCCTTTCGAACTGTTCGTATGTCCTGCAGCTGTCTGCTACTTCTGTAGCCCACAACGCTGCGTCACCTTGTATGTATGACATTACGTATTGAATTTTCTGTGTTTCATTCCAGACACTGGGCAAGATATTTTTAAAGCTTTTTATGAATACTACTGGGTGTACTGATTTCCGTTCAGTAGTAAATGTTTGAAATTGCCTATTTTTGATTAAACTTTCTTCAACTAATATTTTTGAACTACATGGGTTTGCTCCGGGGACATATGCTGTGTGCTCCGAACTGAAGCTACAGCTCTTCGCATTATCGACTACCGATTCCCCATTGTTGTATCGCGTATAAGTTTGTGCGTTGCCAAAACCATGGGCTGTTGGCGATATAGGTTCCTGTTCCAGATGTTTTCTGCTTTGTGCTAAACCCTTCTCCAGGTCGGATATCCGTTTGTTCATATTCACTTGCCACTGCGGAATATCCTCACTGAGTATTTGTTTGATGGTTTGCACGTCGTTCTGTACCTGACTATTTACTGCGGCACTGAACGATTCGGAATCTCTATTTGCTATGGCTGCTTGTACTTTAGAATTAATATTTTTGTCAATCTCACTCTCCTTCACTTCTAGCCATGAGTTGAATTCTGTTTCAATTTTAGTTGCTTGTTCATTCCACTTCTGCTCTACAAGCTGTGTGGAATCTATTTCTAGCTTTTCTACTCGGTTGGCTAATACACCTATTTCGTCTACCCTGTTAGTGTTTGCTACTTGCAGGTTGTTGACCTGTTCAGTCAGCTCCTGCACGGCCTTAGGTATCGACTCATAATTCTGTTTCATATCTGCAATCTCTTTTTTCATATTTTCTAACGACTGCACAAGTTGCTGGTCACGCTCAGCTTGCTGGCGATCTCGCTCGGCTTGCTGGGCAAGTAAATTTTCTGTTAATTGGCGATCTCGCTCAGCTTGCTGGGCAAGTAAATTTTCTGTTAATTGGCGATCTCGCTCAGCTTGCTGGCGATCTCGCTCGGCTTGCTGGGCAATAAAGATTTCAATTTTTTCGTCCTTTTCAGCTTGTTGTTGCGCAAATTTTGCCTGGTAATCTAACACACGCTCTAAGATAGCCTGAAGTGAATACCCACCAGGCAGATTACCACTCTCTGGTTCCTGCTTTTCTGGTGGTGGTACAATTTCTTTATCGACATCTCCTTGAGCACTAGTGGGCGGTGGCACCACCTCCTGTGCCCCTGCCCCCACATTTTCGCATGTTATATCCTCAAAGAGAGTACTTGAACTGCTTAAAGTACCCGGTTCTACATTTCCTGCACTAACTAATTGTTGTTCCTCAGTATCCATATTGCTCGGACGCTGACTACGCAACTTAACCATATTCCTAAATTGCTTACTAAAACACAGAATCTGACAGTTTTACCACTTGCACACAAAACACGTTAATTTAGCTACACTACACTACACACTAAAAATTACTATCTACCATCAACTTTGTCCTGTCACAAACACTAACATCAAACTACGCACAATATGCATACCACTAGCGATATGAGATCACTTCACTGGAGCTCAACTTCTACAAACAGGACAACTACACTGTAGTCTTACCTTTAGTTTATCTGATCTCGGGGTTCTGCTGCCCCCGGATTACGTAGTCGTTACAGTTTCTCAGTACTATCAGGATCGTCTTCTCAGACTCGCTTGCAGTAGTACGTTTTGTCATGAAAGAGTGTTTGCACATTCATTAATACATAGCATTGATCATGATATACATACATACATTTATCACTAAATACATATATATACACATACATAACAATCAACACTGAAAGAAAAATACATAAAATTTTATATTTGTGGCCACTGCAAATTCGGGCCCCGCGTTTTTGGGCGACAGTTTCACGTAACACTCGTGCGAATTGTATAAATTGTTGCTCTTTCGTTTATTTAATTATGATTATTGGCGTAACAACGCATATAAGAAAAGAGTTACGTGAAATACTTTTAGCAATGCTGTGCTTTGAATTTCTTTATCATCATTACCTTTTAGCAAAATAAAATATATATATATTGCAGTCTTATTGTCCTGTATCTGGCCTACAATTTAAGGAACGATTTTTCGTAACTGTAACTCATGCTAAGAATCAATATATCTTCCCTACTTCATAATCATTGAAAATTGAAATTATTTTGTTATGAACACTGATGTTACAGTTCGTATGATCGTTCAAAAACACAAGGTTGCAGTGGATTTTATTTCTCGATAAGATACTATTTCATACCACGACTAGCCCAAGCACATGAGACTCTCATTAAAAAAAATTACGTTGTCACTATAAAGTTTGCCAGATCAGAACGGAGCACAGCAAGATTCCTATCAGATTTTGAAGGTACATTAACTTATTGGTACTGTGAATTATATCCTATCAGCAGCCCGCGTCAACCTGCAACACATCATAAAATCTGCTGATCTTCACTGCCAGTCTGGGAGCTAAAGAAATAATATTATTTTACTATTATTTTACCGCTTCCTTGCGGTATGCTCGACTATATTGTAAGTCGTTTAAATACGCCGCGGCAGCGGCTCTTCGTTCTCCACGCAGCTCAGCACCACAGATAATATTTATATAACTGAAAAATGTCTCAACAGGATGGGATAATAGGCAAGCAAGCTTTAACAATTAATAATACAAGTTTTCATTTAAACAACTCTATTAAAACATTTAAATATCTCATTGATTACAGACCTTTGTGAATTCACACGTAATGGCGTACATTGCTCAGTCTCGACAAAAGAATGCTACATTAGCGTTCTCTACGACAACACAGGAGATCTTACTCGCACAACTTCCAGATTAAGAAGACAAAGACATTAATATACATCACGTATTATATACTAATTCCTTTTTTAATCTCTGTTTGACATTTATCTTCTGTGGCGGTTTCATTACTCGCCGACGCAGACGTTCTCAAAAATAAATAATAAAAAAAAATACATAATTTTATACAATGATACAATATGATACATCTAATTTTCTAATTACTACATAATATGTTGTTTTTGTTTCTTACTAGACGTTACAGTTCCCATCTTGTCTGTTTCTCTGAGTGTCTCTGCCATAGTCATAACCGCGGAAAGGTGATCTTTCCCTGTAATTATTGCTACTCTGCCAACGGTTCTCAAATGGGTGGTGGTTGTTTTGGTAACGACTTGCATTGTAAGAATAGCCTTGTCGTGTCCAGTTATTGTTTCTGCCATCACAGAATTGTGACGGATGTGACCTATAATGATTGTTTACCTGTTTTCTCATACCGCAACTGTCTGCGACAATTTCTGATTCCTGTAACAGTCCCTGAAAAGCTTCAATGTCGTCTTTGCAACGTCCTGGCAAAATAATATGTCGTAAATGTTCAGGCAATTTGATTAAGCAAATGCGGATGAGTTCTGAGGGGCTGTATGGGTTTGACAGATACTGATTCTTATGCAACATGTCTTCAAAATATTTCACAAGACTGGAAAATTGTGATTGTTCGAAATGTTTCATCATTATGATGCTATGTTTTACTCGGTCTTGTGTAGCTTGAGACCAATATGCTGAGAGGAAGGCATGATAAAATTCTCCTTCACTGTGACAATCGTGAATGACCGATCGCATTCTTACAGCTGGTTCATTCTCTAAATAGACACACATAAATTCTAATCTGTGCTCAAATGACCAGTTGGGAGGAAAACAATGAGAGAATTGATGAAGCCACGCTTTTGGATGAATGTCGTTGCCAGAATTCTGCAATGTTTTGAATATACGGGTAGTAGTGAACAGCTTATAGTCAGTCATCGTGTCGGCGAGTCGCATATCGGTTATTGTTACGTCGTGTCGGCGGTCCCATCTCAAAATTCGGTGCACCTTGCCAATTTCTTTCATAATTTCCCAAATGCCTTGTGTTGTTAATTTGTGGCTTTTCCGTATTTCTATGTCCCTCTTCTGGTGTTTTGAGTAACTCAGCAGTTAAACCTTCACCTGCTTTTTCAAGCGTGGTGTCTAGCATTTGAAGCTTTTGTCCCATTTGATGTATTAATTGTAATAACAATGACTAGTGTCTGAAACATGTTCCTCAGGTCTATACTATTTACATCACTATCGTACACATTTTGACCCCTTTTATTTAACAAAGCCCTAACATTTCTCTCTCCCTCCTGATTCCTACATTTTCTATTATTTTTATTTCTAAATGCCCACCTCTTATCGTGCTGATTAAACCATCCTCCAAACATCTCATCATTACCAATAATTGCCTCCATTCCACAAATCCTTACTTCCCTCTCTTGTTTATTTTTATCATTATCAACAAACCCCCTGTTAGTTTGCCAATAATTCTTATTCTGTACCTTCTCTTCCCTTGTTTCACTGCTTTTGCTTTCATTAAAATACCACCCACTATTTGGCCCAGAACTACGTGAAGATCCACCATTATTTCTTCCACAAATCTTTTCCCACCTCATGGTCCTACTGTCTCCATGGTTTATTGTCCCAAATTGGACCCTGTTTGGAACAAATCTCAGTTTAAAGACTTTTGTCCCTGTGGTCCCCTTGCAATAATTTCTTCTCTCCAATCTCTCTCTTCTAGCATTGGCCTTTGATCACTCCTGTTTCCATTTCTCCATGCACCTCTCTGGTACCTGACATCATCGTTAAATCTTTCCCTGTTATCCCACCAAGTTTCATTTTGAATTCTATATCTGGTTTCTCTGCAGTTACCATTTTAATTTCCTTCCATGCTTGAATAATTGTGGTTATTACCACAACTCACATTATTTCTTCTCTCTAAATTATTCCTCTGATTAGTCCCTGAATTATTACTCCCTGAGTTCGGCTTATAGCGCATTGCCTGGTCCATCCTCTCAATAAAATCCAAGAACAATATATCAGCTCCCACTGTTCATTTTTGGATAACCGTCTCCTTAGAGCAGAAATCTCAATCAAAAATCCCAATGGCTAATCCAGTTGTACCAACATTCTTAATTTCATCAGGTTGCCGTTCATGGGGTGGGTGCACGCAACGACTGTGGTTATATTGGGTTAGATAGAGCAGCAATCAGTCGCAGAATTAAGTTGCTTTAATATTACAATTATAGTCACAACGCAGCTCAGATTTCGACCTGTGTCAGGTCATTATCAATGCTAAAACAAATACAAGAGTATATATTACAATGTGATTTACAAAAGTTATAAGTCCATCACATCGTTGTCTTTTAATGTTAACATTACATACCAGTGCGGAATTGTAGCAGTTGTTCCTGCTCAAGTGAATGCTTACACGGTTCAACCATTACTGTCGTAAAATTATATGTTGATTTTACAGTACACATCGGTTTTGCGTGTGGCGCCCTCTATGAGCTGCGCCTGAAGTTTACAATTTTGACGATATTTTTTGTAATATCTATGTTGTATAGTAACTAAGTAATAACATGAAATTATTATGAGTAAAACTATGTAAAATTACAATTCTTACTTTTCCCATGTCTGTAGTTTGCTAGGTGTTTAAAATTACTATAGCACATAACAGTGACAGCTTACGCCTCATGGGCTAAAATTAATATTAAAACTGATATGGCTACATAAAGTACGTTGTAGGAAGTATTGCATATTTTGTCGTGTTGGTACCTGTCTTAACTTAATTAGTTGTTACTTGACAAAAGATATAACATGAACTTTATTTACAAAATGCACTTTGTTGGCGCTAGTAGCGCTTGTTAGCATCATTTCAATATGTCGCTCTTAGTGGCCGAGAGATAAGAACAATATGATAAAGCGTGATCTTTTGAACACTTATTTTAAAAAAAGACAGTTTTACGTATTAATTGTTGCTAATAGTTACCCTCATGAGTTTGTGTGTTATCCTAATGTGTTATGAAAGTGGTACTCGTTTAGATCTTACGCAAGTGGCTGCTACATAATGGCGTGAGGTTGCGACTGATCTTTGAGACCCCTGGGGTCGAATTTTTCACTGCTTTCAAGTAGGCAGTTTTCATTATGACCTGATCATCGATCAGGTTACCCTTAGCATTTCTTTGGTGGCAAAAGAACTCCATCTCCTCTAGAAGATCGAGGAGTCCACCCATCTCGCCTCTATGTAGCAACCTTACATTTGGCGTTAACATTGGCAATCTATGTTTAGTTGACAATAAATGTGCAGCCAGACTTGATTTCTCTGCTGCGTCTTTTCTTTCTAGAGCAACATGTTCCTTAAACCTAGCTTCCAGTCTCCTCCCTGTCTGACCTACGTAACATGCTCCACAATCAGGACAATCAATTTTATAAATCCCAGATGAATCAAGTACATTTTTTACATCTACAGTATGTTGTAAGATACATCCTAAATTATCTGTTGTTCCAAAGGCTACTTTCACTTTGCATTTTCTGAAAATCGATTCAATTCTCATGCTCATTTTCCCATAATAAAGCAAGGTGACAAATTTTGGACTTTCTTTTGGTATCAAGGTATTTATCTCATTACCATATATTTCTCTACATTCCTATATATCATATCGACAAATGTGTTAGGATAATTTTTCACTTTAGCGATATATATATTATAGTTTCCATTTCATTGTCATGTTCTTCTTTTGACAACTGAATGGCTAATACACGATTAATGGCAAAATTAAAAAACGCCTTTTTATGGGATGGTTTGATGTGTAGTCTACAATACCATCTGTGCATGTTTTTTGGGAAAGATACCAAATGTGTGCCTACCATTCTTTCTCTGGATTGATAAATCTAGAAAATTTATGGAACCATTTATCCCAGTTTCACCAATAAACTCCATTGATTCATGCCAACTATTAAAAGTGGATAGTATGTTGTCAATTACTTCTTCATTCTCTTTTACTAACAACAGTGTGTCATCTACGTATCTATAATACTATACAATAGTTTCTGCCCATAATGGGTTTTCTGTAAAGAATTTGTTCTCGAGATGGTTTATAAATATGTTCCCTAGTATACTAGATATTGAGCTCCCCATACTAACACCGTTTTTCTGAGAAAAGACAGTACCATTAAATTTAAAATAGTTAAATTCCAAAATTAGCTTCAATAACCCAATGAACTCCTGAATTTCCCTTTTTGAAAGCCTATTTTGCTGTAGTAAATTGCAATAGATTACCTGTATAGTTTCGTCAATAGGTATGTTTGTATATAAGTTTACAATGTCTAGAGAGACCAATTTCATTTCATCCATTATTGGTGTATTTCTAATTTTCTTGACTAGCTCAGTACAGTTTTTTTATAGAGAATTGACTGTGCAATTTGTAGCTGGTTTTAAGAAACCACAGCACTTCCTCGCGACCTTATAAAATGGACTGTCCCTGCTGTCTACCACTGGATGTATAGGGTAACTGGGTTTGTGTACTTTTATTTGTGCCCTAAGTGTGGGTATCAGTGGGTTCATAACGTTTAGCATTTGTACTTCTCTTGGTGATATTATCTCACTACATGTTTTTAATTTCTTAAGTAGCTTTCTCTGTGCTTCCAACGTTACATCCCTATTTATTTTTTCTATGTTATTGTCCTCAAAGAATTTTATAGTTTTTTCAATATATTCCTCTTTGGTTATGATAACCGTAGTACATCCTTTGTCCACTTTTGTTACTATGGCCCCACCCTCTTTAAGTATATTATTAATACTTCCAACGATCCTATTTTCACTAATTGAATTAGGAACAGGTTTGTGTGTTTCATTCACAATAAGGTTATCAATTGCTAGACAAATCTTATTCTGTTCCAATTTTGGTAACTTTAAGGAATTTACCGCGTATTTTGTCTGAACTATTGTGTCTGTGATAGCCCTACGATCTATTCTCCTGTTTACATTGTATTTCATGCCCTTATTAAGCAATCCCATTTCTTTTTGATCAGACATTATGTTAGTCAAATTCATTACTCTTGGAACAAAGTTAAATCCTGAATCACATTCATTATTGTGAGTCACTGTAACCATATTTTCGCCGGCCGGTGTGGCCGTGCGGTTAAAGGCGCTTCAGTCTGGAACCGCGTGACCGCTACGATCGCAGGTTCGAATCCTGCCTCGGGCATGGATGTGTGTGATGTCCTTAGGTTAGTTAGGTTTAATTAGTTCTAAGTTCTAGGCGACTGATGACCTCAGAAGTTTAGTCGCATAGTGCTCAGAGCCATTTGAACCATTTTAACCATATTTTCTAATCTCTTAATTTTGTTTGTTATGTCTTTGTACTATTTTTTGTACCGCTTTGTCTACTGTATGCCTGACACTACACAGCACTGTGTCAAACATCAAAGGTGAAAACATATCAGCAAGATCAAAATAACCCATATATGGTATCACTAATCACTTGTTTTTCCACAAACATAGCCCTAATTTCATTTCTCATTATTATCACTTCACATTTACGCCTACTGCGTACCATTCTTCTATTTGTGATCTTGCTGTTTTAACTGTGATTGTACATATCTTGGTGCAAGATTTTTTGAAATACACGTTTTGTTGAACGTTATATGCTGGTTGGGACCGCCAGCTTTATCTTGGGTTCCTTGTATCTGTAAAAAACGGTGCTTGCCCAACCAGGCAGAATCTTCTTCAGGTTGCCCTCCACGGGTTGGGTGCACGCAACGACTGTGGTTATATTGGGTTAGATAGAGCAGCAATCAGTCGTAGAATTGCGTTGCTTTAATACGACATTTACGACAGTAATGGTTGAACTGTGTAAGCATTCACTTGAGCACGAACAACTGCTACAATTCCACACTGGTATGTAATGTTAACATTAAAAGACAACGATGTGATGGACTTACAACTTTTGTAAATCACATTGTAATGTATACTCTTGTATTTCTTTTAGCATTGATAATGACCTGACACAGGTCGAAATCTGATCTGCGTTCTGACTATAAATGTCATATTAAAGCAACTTAATTCTACGACTGATTACTGCTCTATCTAACCCAATTCTTAATTTCTCCTGACAAAATTCTCTCATAGTTTGCCTACTTTGTCTGTAAACTGGCCCATTCAAAAAATCATTCTGTAATCTACATTGTTTTGCTTGACTCCAATACCTATTTAGAAACATCTATTCAAATATACTATATGATTTAAATTGTTCACTACTTTCATTTTTCTATGTCTCAGCAGAGTCCTCCAACAGTCTTCTTTACCAGTTTAATTTTGTTGTTGTCACTCATACCACCAGTAAAACAATAGTTGCATGCTGCCAGAAAATCTACAGCATGGTACTTGCTTTCTCCTGAAAAGGCCTTGCCATTGGGTACTTGTACCACAGGCCACCCCATACTTCCATTAGCCCCACACAACTCCACATTACTTAATCTACTGTTAACTTTGTCAATATCTACATTACTCTTTATAGTAACAGCAGCCACATTTTCAATTTCCTTTCTTAGGTCGCTAGCTGTCTCTGCCAGGTGACCTAATAATAAAGTTCCAGTTTTATCACAACTAGAAACAATCTTCTGATCCACATCAATCAGAGCTTGCCTTGTCTCATCATTCCTTGTGTCACACAACTGCATGCCTGAATCAGTTCTACCCCTTAATTCGCCAGCAACTGCATCAATCTTAGCATTCAAATTTTTTCTACCTCCTCAAATTTTTCTGATAAATCCCCCAATTGATCATTTAAGTCTCTGATTTTCGCCCTCAAAGAACGTTCCAAATCCGCCATATCAGTTCTAATTCAATCTTGACATCCCCCATATCAGTTTTTAATTCAGTTCTGAATTCCCCCATTTGGCTCATTAATGATCTAAACGTAGCCATTAAACTAGCTTCCGTTTCTTTTCCCTTTGCAGGTGGGATCTGAGGCTCGCTCCCACTCCCTGTAGACTCAGCATCACTAGCTGACTTCTTTATCATCATCTTGCTAAATTCGGGCTGTGAGGTAGAGAACTGAGAAATTAATGCGCCTGCTGCCAACACTTAGCTTTGTTGAGACTGCTGCTGCATGATGACTGCTGCCTGATGCTGTCGGTTGCCATGTGCTGAGGCGCGGTGCAGTGTGGCATGGAACGGCTTGCAGGTTGGCAGAGGAAGCGGCCCCAACTCCTGAGTGTGGCGGCGAAGTCGGCGCGTCGATGTTTGGCGTCCAGCGGCCCTTCAACTCCCGCATTGGTGGTCGACGACGGACTCAGCGTACTGCTCGGCGACCGGCAACACGTTTCTCCCAATGTCCACTTTCAAACACATTCCTCCACTGTCAACCGATCCTGTTCAGTTAAGACAATGCCGGACGAGAAACCTCATATTATGATGGTACTGGTTGAAGTTCCATTAGTTTGGCTCGAGCCCTCATGTGCTTTGGCACGAAAATATATACATTAGTTACACTCGGCTTAATTGAGCGGCACAGAGATGTGGCTCGTCTCAATGTTAGGCCACTTTTTCGTCATAAGGTGCCAGCTCACACCAGCCGCCAACTCAATTTTTAAGCGGAAATAAAATATAACAAAATAATGTAAGCAGGTATGCAGTGAAATATAAATATTGAATCACTCATGTTGATTTATAATTTGAACAAGTAGTTGATTTTTCTTCAATATATACACTAAACACTTAAAATGCAGTGTGAAGGTTGCTTACGTAAGGGCAACAATTAATAACTTATGCTGCAACACTTCACTACAAAATTCATGTGTCGCGATCACGGCACTCGACAGTCTATTCAAAATTCATAAAATACACTCTTCCCTGCTGTCCTAAATCACTATATTGCGCTCCACTTAATCGCTCTCGGACGTCGCTATATACATACTTGTCCTCGAATGTGGCAACCAACCCACTACTACCTTCCAGATGCACGGCACGTCCGGCTTTTAGAGTCATCCAGAACCAACTGTCCTGTCATCTAAGATGGCCGCCCTATCCACCCACGAAACTACTGCCTCATTCAAAACAATGATTGTCATAACTACGCATATTCTAAAACTAAACACTAAAACATATATGATGTAGTGGACTGACAAGGCAGCCAGTCCACAGTGACGGGTAGCCGAAAGGGCACACGTACACACACGCCGACTGGCGCGAAGTCTGGAACAGGATTCGCAATGAATGTGATAAAGAAAAGAACGTAGCTACTAGAACACTTAACTTTTATATCGTCCTTTGGTATACAGCATTCTTGATGATACAAGTGAGACTATCTTGAGATACATGCAATGGTACAAATGGCGCCTTGCTAGGTCGTAGCCATTAACTTAGCTGAAGGCTATTCTAACTGTCTCTCGGCAAATGAGAGAAAGGCTTCGTCAGTGTAGTCGCTAGCAACGTCGTCGTACAACTGGGGCGAGTGCTAGTACGTCTCTCGAGACCTGCCTTGTGGTGGCGCTCGGTCTGCGATCCTGACAGTGGCGACACGCGGGTCCGACATGTACTAATGGACCGCGGCCGATTTAAGCTACCACCTAGCAAGTGTGGTGTCTGGCGGTGACACCACATATGACATATTGAAAAATATGGAAAATTTCCGGCAATAACAATTTAAAGTCCAGATTTTTGTAACTGCCACCGGTTTTTCACAAATAATGTTCTTCTGGCGTGATTTCCCCAGATTTTTAATACTAAACAAACAAATAAAAATACATACTTAATTACTCATCTACCTCTTCAAATTTTCGAATGCTGCCACTAGTTTCGTCTCTTAAAATTTATTACCAAAAACACAGTTTCCCTCAGTCGAATCCCATATTCCAACCTCTCATTCAAAAAAGGTACATATTAAGCTACATTGCTGTGATTGCTCGATGCAGCTCTACTACCCGCATCCTTAACCATTTTGTTCATATTAATCGGCCAGAGCATTGCCGGAGATATTAGCTTTTGAACTTTCATAAATTTCCAATTGTTAAGACAACAATAACTTTGAAACTATTATATATTTTTGTGGCGCATCTAGATAATTTAGCTTTACATACTTTTCTGTCCATGAGAGCGAACTCGCAGCTCCGTGTCACTCTTAGTTCTGTTTTTATCAACTTTTCTCCGGCATATAAAATTCTCCGAGCGCGCAAACACGGCCATATGCGCTCCTGCCAAGCGTCCGCTCGGATTTCTTCCAGTGCCGCGTAACGCTAGCCGCTCGCCACGGCCCCGTAGCAACCACCTGCCACGTGCTCCGCGGCGGGAAACTGCCGCCCTAATCTCCCGCCACGCCTTGTACGCTCACAACTATCACTGTCGACCTTGGTTTGCTGTCAAATCTGACAACTTAAGTAGCATCCTCTCTGTCACATTTGTTGCCAAGGCGCCATCGTTTCCTAATCTCAATGAAGTAAACACGCCTTCTTTCAATTTCATTTCTGATTGATGAGAAAACTTCTCATGGAAATACTTTAATCATCTTTGCAGAGTCAGTTTCAGTGGTCCTCACATAACATGCAGAAGGGCAAGTTGATTGCTTTCTGATCCATGAGCTACTTGTATACAAAAATTAGAAAACATCCGAAGGTTTTGTCAGTTATGAAAACTATATATTATATAATGCCAGGAGTATGCGTGATAATATGTCACTACACGATTCCTCCCCCCCCCCCGGCCCACCCCCCTTCAGGGGAGCAGATTGAATTTAATAAGCCGTGAAACTTTCGCAATTCCTTCTTTCTTGAAACCGGATGTTGCACCACGTAAGTCAGTGGCTCTAACAGAAAGAGCGATAGTCATCCACGACTTTGGTCACACTACCGCAGTGCTTGGTTCACTGTGGTGCTCGTGGAATAAAGAACCACCTCTATTTCTCGAGTCTTCTGTCTGCTCTGGTTTGCGTTCCGTGGTCGTTGTAGTGTCTGTTGCAGTCAGAAACGCTGGCTCGATAGTATGGAGTGCAACTGTTGTGGGTGTCCTTGATCATTATGCGGAAACTATTGCTGCCCCTACTGACTATCGGATACGATCCGTCGTACAGTAGCTACAATGGTTTATGCACTGCATCGTTGCGTAAGAACACATGTGTGCAGTTGCCTAGCTCCGCAAAAACGAACGAGTACCTTTCCAAATGGTTCCTAGGCAGTATCAGTCTCAGCTGGTGTATTTGTTTCTGAATCATGTGGAGAAGTCTGAGACGATGATTTTGTCAGCTGCCAAGGTGTGCAAAATGGTTGAAATGGCTGTAAGCACAATGAGATAACATCTGAGGTCATCAGTCCCCTAGAACTTAAAACTACTTAAACCTAACTAACCTAAGGACATCACACAGATCCATGCCCGAGGCTGCATTCGAATCTGCGATGCTAGCAGCAGCGCGGTTCCGGACGGATGCGCCTAGAACCGCTCGGTGACAACGGCCGGCACAAGGTGTGCAAAAACGCTCCAGGTAGGCGTAACGTTTGTGCATATACAAGCTCCGCTACTGTGCTCTTCAGACCACTTTTCAATGACATTCGTAGACCTAAAATCATGCAGTGTCTCTGTCCATTTAGGTGTGGCGTAGCTTCTCAGTGTTGTTTTCAACTGCCGAAGAAAACGCTCAACTATACTGTTTTAAAATGTTCAGATGTGTGTGAAATCTTATGGGACTTTACTGTTAAGGTCATCACTCCCTAAGCTTACACACTACCTAACCTAAACTATCCTAAGGACAAGCACACACATCCATGCCCGAGGGAGGACTCGAACCTCCGCCCGGACCAGCCGCACAGTCCATGACTGCAGCGCCCAAGACCGCTCGGCTAATTCCGCGCGGCACTATACCGTTTGATGCGGGTGGTATGCTCTGGGGCGTATCCGCTTCGTTACCTAATAATGTGGCCAATGGTCGTGAAAAGTTGGCTTAAAATTGCCGTCCCTGATCAGAGGTAATTTTCAGCGGGATTCCAACCCGGCAATCCAGCCACAAAAAGATGCTGAATTGCTGTGAGGAACGGAGTATTGTTCTACATTTGCTTCAGACGACGTCGCGAGCTGAAACCTCAGTCTTTTCGATTGTCTCAATAAATCACGCAACTCACTACCACTTTGCTGCACATCCATGAGGGCGTCGTAATCAGTGGCATTTGTCAGTGCTTTCCAACGTGCGGTGTCACCTGCTACCGCGTTCACTGTTTGTATACCCTAAAGTATGTCAGCTAGAACATTTACCTTTCCTTCCACATACACAATGCTGACATGCCCTGACTGATTTAATCTAAGTGTCACAGCTGCGTAGGTGATGCTTTACCTTAAAGGCGTAGGTAGGTGGATTATTATCGGTATAGATGGTGAACTTTCGCCCATCTAATGCGCGTCTGAAGTTTTTGACCGTAGCGTAACCAGCGTACAGCTCACAGTTGCTGAGACGACGACAGTTTAAAACTGTTGAATGCAATGGGATGCTAATATTGACCAATCTGCTGCTTAAGTGCAGCACCAATGGTAGCGGGTGAAGCATCAACCATGAGTGGAAGTGGGCCATGTGCGACCTCGTGTGCTAGTAGGGCGGCCTTTGCTGTTTTCACAGACTGAAATGCGGTGTCCGCCTGGCTAGTCAAAATCAAATGGTTGAAATGGCTCTGAGCACTATGGGACATCTGATGGCATCAGTTCCCTAGAACTTAGAACTACTTGAACCGAACCAACCAAAGGACATCAGACACATCCATGCCCGAGGCAGGATTCGACCTGCGACCGTAGCCGTCACGCGGTTCCAGACTGAAGCGCCTAGAACCGCACGGCCACACCGGCCTACCCTGGCTAGTCCAATGCAATCTATGATTAGGCTTGTATGCGCCCTTTAGGAGTTCGGTATGCGCCCTTTAGGAGTTCGATCATCTGCGCAGTTGTCAGTGCGTGATTGCGAATGATACGCTGGCAGAAATTTACTACCCGAAGGAACCGTCGTAGTTCTCTGACCGTGATAGGCTGGGGGTATTTGCTTATGTCTCTACTTTCTTGTGTGCTGGTCGAATACCCTGTGTGCTTACCAACTATCCTCGATGGTGCACTTCTTTCTCGCCAAGGACGCACTTGGAAAGATCAATTACAAGTCTGCGTGTCCGTAGGCAGTCGAAATACATTAAGTGCTCCTCTTCTGATGCGATCACCAACATATCATCTATGCACACGTATGAAGAATCTGAATCTTTTGTCACCTCGCCCATAAAGCGCTGGAAGGTCTACCGTAGCTACAGGGTCCTGATAGTATGGTCGGACTAGGTCAATCGCAGAAAATATTGTCTTTTCGTGAACATTTGCAGAAAAGTCTTCGATGTGTGGGACCAGGTACCGGGACCGTGCGAGGTGGTGCAGTGGTTAACACACTGGACTCGCATTCTGGGGAACGACAATCCAGTTTCAGGTTTTCCGTGGTTTCCCTCAATCGCTTCAGACAAATGCCTGGATGGTTCCTTTCAAAGGTCACAGCCGACTTTCTTTCCCGTCTTCCCGTAATACGATGGGACCGAGGACCTCGCTGTTTGGTCCCCTCCCGCCAAATCAATCAATCAATCAACAACCAGCTACAGGTCTGGAATGGTCCTTGCATTGAGCTGGCTATAATCTCTATAGGGCCGCCATTCATTGTTCTTTTTAGGCACGACGCGAATTGGGATTGCCCAACTGCTGCTCGAAACTCTGCAGATACTCTGTGAGAGCATGCTGCAGAATTACTGCTTTCCCATTTTTAGCTTTTCAGTCGTCAGACATTTACGCTGAGAGTGAACTGGCAGACATATCATGGTCAGAATGTGGTGAACGGTTGCGTGCTTGCCCGGTGGGTGTATGGACGACTGTTCAAATGGTGCAAATGTCTCTGAGCACTATGGGACTTAACATCTGAGGTAATCAGTCGCCTAGAACTTAGAACTAATTAAACCTAACTAACCTAAGGACATCACACACGTCCATGCCCGAGGCAGGATTCGAACCAGCGACCGCAGCGGTCGCTCGGCTCCAAACTGTAGCGCCTAGAACCGCACGGCCACCCCGGTCGGCTGATAGAGAATATTTCCTGAACTAGAACTGCTCGTGTTTTATGAAACGGCTGGTCAGTTAGAAGTGCAGACGACAATGTCGCGTCCCTGTCAACGCTCCCTGAAACAATAGCGAAATACCTGACTATCATGACAGATAAAGAACTGAATAGTCAACCGTGTTTTGTTTTCAAACATTCTGGACTCACCAGCACTGTCTGAAAATGGTACTCGACTAAGTAAATTCATGCTCATATAAGAAAAATATTGAAATAATACGTCCACGTAAATGTGGTACACACGGGTCTTTATACTAATCGTCTCAGCGTGCGCCGTGCGCCGATCCGCCCACTCTGCCCCTCTGACCCTCGACCACCTGACAAGTGGAGAGCTGGGTCTGCCTCTGTATGTTGTTATAATCTGTCATCGCTCGCGCCTATTCGCCCGTATAACTGTTGGATGGCTGTTCGGTGGAGGTTTCAGAAATTCCACTGTACCAAATTACAGCTTTGTGTGTGTCTGTGTGTTCTCGTATACTGTGTAAGGATGAGATATTCTTCTTGCCCCAAAGAATGTCCTCTTTAGGAACATCCAGCTAAGAAGCTCGATGCCAACTCTCTAGGTACGTCCGTGGTTTGTTGAAACCTGCTCCAGAGAGAGTGCTCAAACACATCCATCGATGGACGTTGGTGTTGAAGGAGCGGCGTTTCTGGTGTCCAGATGGTGGATGAATAGAAAGTGGAGGAATTTTAAACAGCCGACTTGCTCCTCGTAGAGTAACACATTACGTGTCTGCCTAAAGTGAGGCCGTTCTTAACAACTCAGCTGCTGTAATGTCAGATCATCTATTCAAAAAAAGTGACGGAATAAACACGAACAGTCATTTGTTGCATGAAGTATCACCATCGTGTATTCCTCAGCTGTGATTCTCATGCCTGCGACAACGAATATTGTATCGACAGACCTCGTTTCACATCGTGTAAAGGATGTAGTGCTCCGCCTTTAAACCGAATATTGTGACAGTAAAAGCAGTGAACATAATACTAAAAATAATGCAATCTCCTGCTAAATAAGTGTAAACTCACTCTTGTGGATTGAACTTGCGACAGTGAGTACTGAACCGAGAACGTTGAATCTTGCGTTGAATACACTACAAAATAGGCACTTAACACTATCCAACAGTCCCTAAACATACATTCAGTCAGCAAGTTCCACACACTATAGCGAGTAGAAGACTTTTCCAATAACGTAAAACTGGTAGGACCAAACAACAATACAACATAGGTTGATTCGTACAGAGAAGTACACAGCAACCAGCCACTTTTAATAATGCTATTTATTTATTTAAATAGCATCGTTACCGGTTTTGAACCGAAAGGTTAATCTTTATGCGGCTAGTTCACGTTAGGATATATTTTACATTTGTTTTCACTTTTTGTTTACCAAAATGCTGAAATTTCGTTGGGATGGTGGTGTCCAACAACCAAAACATAACGTCAGAGAACTTTGTGAGGCGCAATTACAGTTAAAAAGACGTCGTGTTTTGGTTGTAAGACACTAAAATTTGAAAAATAATGTAAAATGTGTCTTAACGTGAACTAGCCGTGTGAAGACGAACCTTTCGCCTTAGAACCGGTAACTGCGCTATTTTAATAAGTAAACAGCATTGTAAAAAGTGTCGGGTTCCTGTTGTCTTCTCTGTACGAGTCAACCTCTATTTTGTACACAGCCACTGGCTCAGAATATCAGATTTCAACAAAATAGCAACAATACAATAACCAATATGGGGCGAACATTCCGTGAATGACAAACGTGTTTCTCTTGAGAGTGGTACCAGTGCGTCTTAGGAGGAGGGTGACGTAATCCTCTTATAAGCAAGCAACTATTAAAAAATAAAGAAAAAAAGAAAAAAGGGTAGCAACATCTGTGTTACGTTGCGAGTGCACACCCGCCTTGATTCTACAAGAAAACGAAACAGAAAACACTTGCAAGTATCGCTGTGTCGGTTTCCGCGTTAGAACTATAAGTGAATTTATAAATTGTGGTAAATATTATGTCGAGATAGAATATTACTTCCTGTGATTCTTTTAAAAATCTACGGTCTTCCACTACCACGTACAAATGCTCCATTGCGCGTTGATTGTGATCACATTAACCGTATAATAACCACTCGGTCGAATGTGCAGAATCGTGCTGGCAGAAAGCAGGAACCTACGTGGTTTAAGGTCGTAATATAGTCATTCGTCTTACCGAATTTATGAAGTGCTGACATGGCCACAGGTTTGTAGAGGATGGAGAACAATGCTAGACGGGATTGATCACGTACAACAGATGCTGTGCTATGTGAAAAATCAGTCAAAATCCACACTTACAATGCGTAACTGCGTGTAGAGGAACTCTTTGTAGGACAGGATATTCGAGACGACTTAAATCTCGTCAAGCACAGGCAGTATATAATACATTATCAGTTGTTAGTCGTGTTGGTGGAGGAATGGAATGATATACCAGAAGAAGAATTTCCTACGAACGCTACAAGCAGAACATGCATTCTGCTTTTGGTCATCTTTTCTAAGCGTGTAGGTAGTGGAGTATACATTTACAAACCTAAAGGCATCACCTTCATGCACTGGAAATAGGCACGTCTCTAATACCTACACCAAGTTACGGACACCGAAAGAAACGTGCATTGTATTCTCATTCCAATGGTGCAATTACCGTTCCGCGAAAATTAGCTCCCAACAAGAGGAGCATAGCTCCTGTAAACTACAGGTGTATACCTGGCAATCAGATGAGACGAATTCGATGGTTAAGGACTGGTCTAACCCACACATTTACTGTTCTGGTCTGTGGATTTTGACTGATTTTTCACTTTTAGTGAAACGGGAACAGGACACGATAATTTTTTTCTCTGTAGTGAAGTTATTCAGACTATGGATAGTGGCATCTCCTGAGCTGCAGAGTCATCCAAAATCCTCAAACTGAATGATGGAAGAGCCTTAAGAAGCGGGACCCGCAAATGCTGTAAAATTCCCTACACCAGCAGAGAGCGTAGAAATATGATACGTTAGACATTACTGCTACAGACCATGTAACTGTTACTCAGTGATGAGATATTGTTAAAACTGACATGCACTCACACACGCAATTACACACACTCACACGCACACACATAACCCCCCCCCCCCACACACACATACACCCATCAGATCATAATATATTGTATTTGTGGGGATCCACAGCCTCCAGATGCTTAATAAACGTAAACATGATCCGCAGTAGGCTGCAACGTGATTCTTTTAGCTTATTTCGACTACTTGTCATTCTCAGGCATTTGTAAAACCAACATGGAAATGATTTTCCATATTGGTTTTACAAGTTATTTATTTATTCGTGTGGTGATTTTATGCAATATACAGTTGATATAAGGCAAATGATTTTATACAATATACATATGATATAAGACAAGATTAAACCTTAAAGTCCGTGTTTTTCAACCAGTTAATTAAGCTAGGTGTGAGAGTGAACAAGTCATTGGGAATTCCAAGGTATGAATGAAGCGGACAGCGTTGAACTAAATGTTCAGTTGTCTGCTCTTCTTGATTACATTCACACATTGGTGAACTGATCCAGCTCCAAATGTTTTTTGCCAATAAAAGCTCTGCATGCAAATGTGCCTTTAAACGATGTCATTGGCTTACTTAGGTACTTTATGTGTAGGAAACGCAATGCAGTGCTGCGGTGAATTTCTATTAGTAAATAATTACGCTGGTGTGTGTGTGTGTGTGTGTGTGTGTGTGTGTGTCTGTGCGTGTGTGTGTGTGTGTGTGTGTGTGTGTGTGTGTGTGTGTGTGTGTGTCTGTCTGTCTGTCTGTGTAATTTTTTTTTCTTTTTTTTTTTTTCGTTGGTGCGCACTCGCAGCGTAACATAGACCTTGCCGTCGTGCTTCCTTTTAATAGCTGCTCGCTTACAAGAGACTACGTCTCTGTCCACCTAAGATGCACCGGTACCACTCTCAAGAATAATATGTTTTCCCGTCCGATTCCTCACTCAAAATAGGTTATGGTATTTTTGTTTGGTCGCACTAACATTACATTTTTGGTAAAGTCATCTACGCACTTAGTGTGTGGAACTTGCTAGCTGAACGTATCTATAAGGACTGTTGTATGTTGTTAAGTATGTACACTACTGGCCATTAAAATTGTTACTCCAAGAAGAAATGCAGATGATAAACGGGTATTCATTGGACAAATATATTATACTAGAACTGACATGTGATTACATTTTCACGCAATTTGGGTGCATAGATCCAGAGAAATCAGTACCCAGAACAACAACCTCTGGCCGCAATAACGGCCTTGATACGCCTGGGCATTGAGTCAAACAGAGCTTGGATGGCGTGTACAGGTACAGCTGCCCATGCAGCTTCAACACGATACCACAGTTCATCATGAGTAGTGACTGGCGTATTGTGACGAGCCAGTTGCTCGGCCACCATTGACCAGACGTTTTCAATTGATGAGAGATCTGGAGAATGTGCTGGCCGGGGCAGCAGTCGAACATTTTCTGTATCCAGAAAGGCCCGTACAGGACCTGTAACATACGGTCGTGCATTATCCTGCTGAACTTTAGTGTTGCGCAGGGATCGAATGAAGGGTAGAGCCACGGGACGTAACACATCTGAAATGTAACGTCCACTGTTCAAAGTGCCGTCAATGAGAACAAGAGGTGACCGAGACGTGTAACCAATGGCACCCCATACCATCACGCTCTGTGCTACGCCAGTATGGCAATGACGAATACACGCTTCCAATGTGCGTTCACCGCGATGTCGCCAAACTCGGATGCGACCATCATGATGCTGTAAACAGAACCTGGATTCATCCGACAAAATGACGTTTTACCATTCGTGCATCCAGGTTCGTCGTTGAGTACACCGTCGCAGGCACTCCTGTCTGTGATGAAGCGTCAAGGGTAACCGCAGCCATGGTCTCCGAGCTGATCCATGCTGCTGGAAACCTCGTCGAACTGTTCGTGCAGATGGTTGTTGTCTTGCAAACGTCCCCATCTGTTGACTCAGTGATTGAGACGTGGCTGCACGATCCGTTAACAACCATGCGGATAAGATGGCTGTCATCTCGGCTGCTAGTGATACGAGGCCGTAGGGATCCAGCACGGCGTTCCGTATTACCCTCCTGAACCTGTTGGATCTGAACCAACGCGAGCAGCAATGTCGCGATAGGCTACAATCCGATCTTTATCAAAGTCGGGAACGTGATGGTACGCATTTATCCTCCTTACACGAGACATCATAACAACGTTTCACCAGGCAACGCCGGTCAACTGCTGTTTGTGTATGAGAAATCGATGGAAAACTTTCCTCGTGTCAGCACGTTGTAGGTGTCGCCACCTGCGCCAAGCTTGTGTGAATGCTCTGAAAGGCTACTCATTTGCATATCACAGCATCTTCTTTCAGTCGGTTAAATTTCGCGTCTGTAGCACGTCATTTCCGTGGTGTAGCAATTTTAAAGGCCAGTAGTGAATGTAATGTAATGTAAAATTTTCAGCGCAAGATACAATATTCTCGGTTCAGTATTCATTGTAGCAAGCGTATTACACGCGCAAACGAAGTTGACACTCGGCGCACTGGCCGGTGGGAGCGACTGAAAATGAGAAATGGTGTTGAGATCTTCAATTATGTGTGAATTCCTAAGGGACCAAACTGCATAGGTCATCGATACCTAGAAAAAAACTAATTTAAACTAACTTATACTAAGAACAATCCAACACACCCCTGCCCGAGGGAGGACTCGAACCTCCGGCGGAAGTGGTCGCGCAGCCCATGACAGGACGCCTCAAACCGCGCCGTCACTCTGAGGTTGGGGAATGCCTTTTATAGTCGCTCCCATCAGGAAGTTCGTTTGCGCGTGTATGGGTTAATACTAAGACAGTTTGTTTACTCTTATTTAGCTGTAGATTTCATTGATTTTAATACTGTATCCACTATCTGTATTTTCACAGTACTCATTCTAAAGGCATAATACAGCACCCTTTATACGATGTGAAGTGTGGTCTGTGTACTGACAGACCCCATCCCACATTGTGTAAAGGTTGTAGTATTATGCTTTTAAATTCGTTGTAGCAGGCATGATAATCACACCTGGAGAATACACGATGGTAATACTTCATGCAGTAAACGAGGTTTCCTGTACATTCAGTCATTTTTTTAAAATAAATAAGCTGATATAATAAAGCTGAACTGTTAAAAAAAAGTAACGCTTTAGGTGAACTCGCAGTGTGTTACTCCGTGAGTAACAAGTGAGTTGTGTAAAATCCCTCTACTGTCTATTCATACACCACCTGTACAACAGGAATGCTGCTCCTTCAACACCAACATCCCTCAGATGTTGTGAGTGCATCTTCTTTCCGGAGCTGGTTTCAACCACCCATGGATGTATCTAGACCGTTGTCAAAAAGCTGTTTACTTATATGAATGTCCCTAAGGACGACATTCTGTGAGGCGAGCGGAATATCTCATCCTTCCACAGTATACACATAGAAACACACGAATCTGTGATGTGGTACAGTGCAGCATCTGAAACGTTGACTGACTTCGGACTGTTTAAATGAAGAGATGGAATAAAGGAGATGGGTGGCGGATTATAATGGCCCGCAGTGGCAGACATTGCTCTCCGCCTGTCAGCTGGAGAGGGGGATGGGTGGAGAGGGTAGAACGGGCCGATCGGCACATGGTGAGATGACCTGTGTAAAGATCCATATGTATCTCATTTATGCAGGATGTATTATTTCAATGTTTTTCCTACTCTTACATGATTTTACTTAGCCAAGGACCACTTTCAGACGCAGCCAGCACATACAGAACCTTTGAAAGTACGGTGCCGTTGACTGTTCAGTTCTTCATCCAGGATGCATAGCCAAGTATTTCACTATTGCTCCAGGGGCCCAGTCTTTCCAGGAAATATGTTTAATGGCGTGAAAGAAGAGTCCTGTTCTAGAGTCCTTTGTCTGTGACTGGTATCTGCAGACCGGAAACAGTGTATCACTGCCAGCAGATGTATCTTTATGTGTACCATCAGTGACAGTATAGACCCAGTCAGGAAATCTCCTATCACAACCTATGGGAGGAGGAGAGGGAGGGATGGGGCAGATAGGAGAGGAGATAAGCCTGGTTCTCAGCAAATGCAGCTGCCGACATTCCCCCCAGGTTGTGTTATAACAATGATTTTTCACTGTTCCGGTGCATGTGTTGCATTATCGTCCATTACCTACGAGTTGTGGTTTTTTTATGACAATTTAGATGTTTAATTAGAGCAGTGAAGCATTTTCCAACAGTTGTGGTCACATGTATTCATCTCTGTACACTTCAGTGATAATTTGCTGCTCTATCATTTCTTACCATGTACCTGTGTACAAGTTCCTTAGGAGCTATACACTTGTAGATCGACAGGAGGCACCTCTTCCTGCCCCTCAGAATTTGATGTTACAGTACCTTTAATATCCGCTGGCAGGGTGTGGGGATGGTGGATGCCTGGTGAACGTCATCTGCTAGCGGGTGTAGTGCCACCAGTAAAATTCGGAGGCAGTGGTGTTATGGTGTGGTCATGTTTTTCATGGAGGGGGCTTGCACCCTTGTTGTTTTGCGTGGTACTATCACAGCACAGGCCTACATTGACATTTTAAGCACCTTCTTGCTTCCCACAGTTGAAGAGCAATTTGGGATGCCGATTGCTTCTTTCAACATGATGGAGCACCTGTTCATAATGGACAGCCTGTGGCGGAGTGGTTACACGACAATAACATCCCTGTAATGGACTGGCCCGCACAGAGTCCCAACCTGAATCCCACAGAACACCTTTGGGATGTTTTGGAACGCCAAAAAAGGAGAGGAGCTGTAGAACATGGGTGGGTGGTTGGTAGAGGGCTGCACACAAAGAGGGTGGGAGACAAGAATATGGAGGAGATGATAGGACAGTGGTGGTAGAAACTATTGTATGGAGGGTGTGGGTATAGTAGGTTAATGTAGGTTCTATAATTTTCTGCAAATATCCTAACAAATGTAACTGAGCACATGTGACACCCACATCGCGCATCTGACGTATCATTTACCTAAGTACTTAATTCCAATTCAATTTTAATTATATTACATAAATGAATGTACTATTTGTATATTCTGTTATCAAATGAGAATTTTCACATTTTCCCAATAGGAGCGCAATGCTCATTCATTCATTCATCATGTAGCTTAAGAAGTCGTTCACTTAGGAGAAAAGTACAAACATACTGTCATTTGACCATCACACACAGTCCGGTATGGCTGGCATAGTAATTAGCATCCCCGGCATAAAGGAACTAGTTGAAGATAAAAAATGAAAGCTGATGTTTTATTTAACGCATTTTACGTACTTGCTCCCAGTTTATTAAGTAATTAGTAGACTGAGTAATCTATATAGATAATCGACAAGTCACTGATAAATGCATGGAGGATAGTATTTGCTGAAACAACTAACCATTCCCTTTCATGTTCCACTAGTAAATTTACGAAAGGAAGCGATTGTTTATAAGCTTTTGTACGAGCCGTAATATCTATTATATAGTCATAAAATCGTAGCAAATTCTTGTGTAAGGCGCATTCCTCACATAATTTTCCACTGCCACCAGCAGAGGGCACTGTCAGGTCGTCAGGTGTTATTTATGTAGACATGACGTTACTGAAAATGTAACACAAAACTATCTTTGACTCTCCTGTATCAGCAGTGCAGATATCTGGGCTAACGTAAATTATCCACTAGCTGTAACGCACAGTGAAGAAATAGAAACACAAGGAAAATGGACACTGGTCATTCAGTGAGCTAGTTTCGTTGCAGGTCTGTGTGAAAACAACACTACTTGTACACCAATGAAGAGATGCTAGACATGCTACTCATCTATGGAGAATGTGAGATTGAATGACAGTAATTGCAATAACATTCCCTCATTTTCGGTAAGTGTGCGCTTAGTACAGTGGTGTACAACTTGTAGACATGTTTTGTAGAGTACAAACACTGTTCATTAAAACTACACCTTCTTTACTTTAATTTTATTTCAGGTAGAACCAGTTGCGGTCCTTTGATGCAGAACCGAACGGAGGGTGTATATCGTAGGCTCAGACCCTTCTGCGCCCGTGTAAGCTACAGATTCCTTGAGTTACGCAATTGGGCGGGCGGTTTGTTGTTCTGTGGAATAGTTCAGGAGTGCACTGCACACAGGAAGCAACTACGCGGGTAGCAGAGGGTGTGTGGAGGGGACTGGGCGGCTTTTGGCTTACAGGGTCTTCGGTCACTGCAAAAATGCGACAATGTAAACGGGTGCAGGGGAAACATAGGAGGGTAGACCAGCAGCAATTGGTATTGCACTTGTAACCTGTTGCAGCTGTGTTCGAAATAACCAGAGCTCTAAGCATTGGTAGAAAACACTGAAGCTCGAACCGTTACAGGTACAGCAAGTACCATGTTCACAAAGGGTAGATAAAGTATATTTGGTGGTGGAGTGCCTGAAGTAGTCTATCTTGTAAGGAAATTGAGCAGATAATTCCTGTGAGTATCGCTAGAGGTTACACTTAACAACCGGCACAAATTAATAATTGCTTCCTTTTACCAACCTCTCGACTCAGATAATACAACTGCTGAAACGTTCAAAGAAAACTCGAGTCTCATTTCGTACAGGTAAATCACTCATACAATTGTAGTTGGTTGTGACTTCAGTCTGCCCTTGATATGGTCTTGAAAATAGGTGTAAAACGTCGTTACAAATAGTACTGAATGCGTTCCTGGAAAATTATTTTGAACAATTAGTTCAGGAGCCAATTCCAAGTGTAAAGGGCTGCGGAAACATGCTTGACCTCTTAGCAACAAATAATCCCGTAAAAAATAGGAAGCATCATGGTGGATACAGGTATCAGTGCCTACAATGTTTTTTTAGCTAGTCCCAGTAACGTAACATCCAATCTAACCAAAAATAAAAGCAAAAGACATCTATTTAAAAAATCAGACAAATATTTACTCGATATCTTCCTAAGAGAGAGTCTCCAATGCCTCAATTTGGATGTGTAGTCGTAGATCAGATTTGGTTTTCATTCAAATGTAAATTATCGACAGCATTTGAGAGATATGTACCACATAAAATTAATTAAAGAAGGTTCTGATCCACCTTGGTACAAAAAGCAGGTCAGAATGCTGTTGCTGAAGCAACGACAGCAGTATTCCAAATGTAAAAGAACACATGATCCCCCAAGACTGGCAAAGTCTTACAGAAGTTCGAATTTAGTGCGAATTGCAATGTGAGATGCTTTTAATACTTTCCACAATCCAACTCTCTCTAGAAATCTGGCAGAAAACCCGAAGAGATTCTGGTCGCGTCTAAATTACACCAGCGGCAATACTTTCACTGTACGCTAAAAATGGTATGTTACTGATGACAGTGCCACTAAATCAGAATTATGAAACACAGTTTTCCGAAATTCGTCATCAAAGAAAATGAACTACCTGTTACATAATTCGAATCAAGAACAACTGCTTACATGAATAAGTTAGAAGTACACTCCTGGAAATTGAAACAAGAACACCGTGAATTCATTGTCCCAGGAAGGGGAAACTTTATTGACACATTCCTGGGGTCAGATACATCACATGATCACAATGACAGAACCACAGGCACATAGACACAGGCAACAGAGCATGCACAATGTCGGCACTAGTACAGTGTATATCCACCTTTCGCAGCAATGCAGGCTGCTATTCTCCCATGGAGACGATCGTAGAGATGCTGGATGTAGTCCTGTGGAACGGCTTGCCATGCCATTTCCACCTGGCGCCTCAGTTGGACCAGCGTTCGTGCTGGACGTGCAGGCCGCGTGAGACGACGCTTCATCCAGTCCCAAACATGCTCAATGGGGGACAGATCCGGAGATCTTGCTGGCCAGGGTAGTTGACTTTCACCTTCTAGAGCACGTTGGGTGGCACGGGATACATGCGGACGTGCATTGTCCTGTTGGAACAGCAAGTTCCCTTGCCGGTCTAGGAATGGTAGAACGATGGGTTCGATGACGGTTTGGATGTACCGTACACTATTCAGTGTCCCCTCGACGATCACCAGTGGTGTACGGCCAGTGTAGGAGATCGCTCCCCACACCATGATGCCGGGTGTTGGCCCTGTGTGCCTCGGTCGTATGCAGTCCTGATTGTGGCGCTCACCTGCACGGCGCCAAACACGCATACGACCATCATTGGCACCAAGGCAGAAGCGACTCTCATCGCTGAAGACGACACGTCTCCATTCGTCCCTCCATTCACGCCTGTCGCGACACCACTGGAGGCGGGCTGCACGATGTTGAGGCGTGAGCGGAAGACGGCCTAACGGTGTGCGGGACCGTAGCCCAGCTTCATGGAGACGGTTGCGAATGGTCCTCGCCGATACCCCAGGGGCAACAGTGTCCCTAATTTGCTGGGAAGTGGCGGTGCGGTCCCCTACGGCACTGCGTAGGATCCTACGGTCTTGGCGTGCATCCGTGCGTCGCTGCGGTCCGGTCCCAGGTCGACGGGCAGGTGCACCTTCCGCCGACCACTGGCGACAACATCGCTGTACTGTGGAGACCTCACGCCCCACGTGTTGAGCAATTCGGCGGTACGTCCACCCGGCCTCCCGCATGCCCACTATACGCCCTCGCTCACAGTCCGTTAACTGCACATACGGTTCACGTCCACGCTGTCGCGGCATGCTACCAGTGTTAAAGACTGCGATGGAGCTCCGTATGCCACGGCAAACTGGCTGACACTGACGGCAGCGGTGCACAAATGCTGCGCAGCTAGCGCCATTCGACGGCCAACACCGCGGTTCCTGGTGTGTCCGCTGTGCCGTGCGTGTCATCATTGCTTGTACAGCCCTCTCGCAGTGTCCGGAGCAAGTGTGGTGGGTCTGACACACCGGTGTCAATGTGTTCTTTTTTCCATTTCCAGGAGTGTAGATATCCTCGGTGTAGCGAAGAAGCTTAAATCATTTACTAAGAGCAAGGCTTCCAGTCGAGATTGCATACCAGACAGGTTCCTTTCAGAGGATGCTAATATAATAGCTCCACACTTCACGATCACATAAAACCGCTTGCTCGACGAAAGATCCGTACCTAAAATTGGGAAGTTGGTCAAGTCACACCAATACTCAAGAAGGGGAAGTGGAAGTAATGCACTGAATTACGCACCCATATTGGTAACGTCCATTTGAAGTAGGAAGTTAAGTTAGGGACATGAGTTAAAATTCAAGGTGGAAAGATGTCAGTCATCAGATTCACCTCAGTGAGTTAGGATCTCTTGAATGGAATGAACAGTCTAAAGAGCACAAAAGGCGATTGAGGGTAAACAAAGCAAATACGAACGAACCGAGGAGTAGCAGAAATGAGATGGGCAATGAATATGTAACCAAAGCTGGGATCCACGAAATATACACTCCTGGAAATTGACATAAGAACACCGTGAATTCATTGTCCCAGGAAGGGGAAACTTTATTGACACATTCCTGGGGTCAGATACATCACATGATCACACTGACAGAACCACAGGCACATAGACACAGGCAACAGAGCATGCACAATGTCAGCACTAATACAGTGTATATCCACCTTTCGCAGCAATGCAGGCTGCTGTTCTCCCATGGAGACGATCGTATAGATGCTGGATGTAGTCCTGTGGAACGGCTTGCCATGTCATTCCCACCTGGCGCCTCAGTTGGACCAGCGTTCGTGCTGGATGTGCAGACCGCGTGAGACGACGCTTCATCCAGTCCCAAACATGCTCAATGGGGGACAGATCCGGAGATCTTGCTGGCCAGGGTAGTTGACTTACACCTTCTAGAGCACGTTGGGTGGCACGGGATACATGCGGACGTGCATTGTCCTGTTGGAACAGCAAGTTCCCTTGCCGGTCTAGGAATGGTAGAACGATGGGTTCGATGACGGTTTGGATGTACCGTGCACTATTCAGTGTCCCCTCGACGATCACCAGTGGTGTATGGCCAGTGTAGGAGATCGCTCCCCACACCATGATGCCGGGTGTTGGCCCTGTATGCCTCGGTCGTATGCAGTCCTGATTATGGCGCTCACCTGCACGGCGCCAAACACGCATACGACCATCATTGGCACCAAGGCAGAAGCGACTCTCATCGCTGAAGACGACACGTCTCCATTCGTCCCTCCATTCACGCCTGTCGCGACACCACTGGAGGCGGGCTGCACGATGTTGGGGCGTGAGCGGAAGACGGCCTAACGGTGTGCGGGACCGTAGCCCAGCTTCATGGAGACGGTTGCGAATGGTCCTCGCCGATAACCCAGGAGAAACAGTGTCCCTGATTTGCTGGGAAGTGGCGGTGCGGTCCCCTACGGCACTGCGTAGGATCCTACGGTCTTAGCGTGCATCCGTGCGTCGCTGCGGTCCGGTCCCAGGTCGACGGGCACGTGCACCTTCCGCCGACCACTGGCGACAACATCGATGTACTGTGGAGACCTCACGCCCCACGTGTTGAGCAATTCGGCGGTACGTCCACCCGGCCACCCGCATGCCCACTATACGCCCTCGCTCAAAGTCCGTCAACTGCACAGACGGTTCACGTCCACGCTGTCGCGGCATGCTACCAGTGTTAAAGACTGCGATGGAGCTCCGTATGCCACGGCAAACTGGCTGACACTGACGGCGGCGGTGCACAAATGCTGCGCAGCTAGCGCCATTCGACGGCCAACACCGCGGTTCCTGGTGTGTCCGCTGTGCCGTGCGTGTGATCATTGCTTGTACAGCCCTCTCGCAGTGTCCGGAGCAAGTATGGTGGGTCTGACACACCGGTGTCAAAGTGTTCTTTTTTCCATTTCCAGGAGTGTAGAACATGAATGTGTTCTCCTTCTTCAAACAGCATAGAGGACATAAAATGCAGAATACCACATGCGCAGAGTGCATTCCTTGTCGACAGAAGTCTACTAATAACAAACATCAACTATCATTTAAGGAAGAAATTTCTGTTAATGTGTGTAAGTGAATCATGGACTGTGTGAAAACCGGAAAGAAAGAGATTCGAATTGTTTGAGGTGTGGTGATATAGGAGAAGTGTAAAGAATCTGGAGGAGAGGTCAAATACGAAATTCTTCGCAGAACCGACAAGGAAGGAGCACATGGAGAACAGTGACAAGAAGAAGGGGCAGTACGATAGAACATGTTTTAAGACATCAGGGAAAAACTTCATCGTACTGGAGGGATCTATAGGGGATGACAGAGATTGAAGTATATCCAACAAAATTAAGGATATAGGGTGCAAGAGCTACTCCTGGATGAAGAGATTGTACAAGGAAAGGACTTCGTGTGTGGCATTTGAAACCAGTAAAATGACCCACTCAAGGAGAGTATATTTCCTTACTCTGTGACCAAGGGTTCCCTATACTGTTTCCAAGAAATGTTAGAATCTTCTACGTTTGATGATAAATGGTAGTAGCCCCTTATTCATTACTTTAGCATATGATTTGTAGAAATAATTTATTACGCCTGTACCCCTGAAATAGAAACACCTACTGCTTTTACTTTTCTTAAAAAACTGAGCATATAGTATCTTCATTCCCTATGGTAGCATGTGGCCAATATGTATTAAAAATTTGTATCTTATTTGACGGAAGCATCTGAATTTATTGATACAAGCATCTGAAACGTATTACATTAGTTCCATATTTATGTTGTCTGCTCCAGATATATCGCTGTTCTTCGATAAAGTAATTACCTCCGACAGATAGCTTCATGACATTTCGTTGTTGGAGTCGTTACCGGAGATTCCTTTTCGCAGGTCTTCCATAACATTGTTTAGAGAGAATCTAGTTATTCTGATTCTAAAACTAGACTAATTTGAAGATCTGAAACATAATACGCCGCCTCTATGTTACCAGAGCCACAGAATTTATACTGTGTTGCATAGCGGTACCATGAGAATATACAGAAACTTTCATTCAAACGTCAGCTTAAATTATGTGGGAAACGGGAGAAACGGTTTACAGTTCCAGACGTTCTACGTATAGAGGCTTCGACGTTTTGGCATGGTCTGCAGCACCTGCAAAATAACAGAAAACACCTGTTGTACAAACAAAAATGAATACGAAATCAACTTCTTGTATTTAAGACAAAATGTGTTCCTCATGGATGTTCATATATTGCACTTATGTTCCAATACGCTTGAGACAAATTTTGTTGCTAAATAGGGCTACATGAAATAATACAAATGTATATAAATTAACGTGAGGACCCATCTCACATTATGTAGCTTGAAAAATTCTGTTAATCAATTTGTATACACTCCAGATCCAGTAGTACGAAAGCATATAAATTAAGATGAAAGCTCTTCTGATATAGTGTAGTTTGAAATATACAGCGGATGGGTTTGTATAAACTCTGAATGGTTGCCAAACTTCCTTACAAAGAAATTGTTTCAACTCCTTATAGGATTCTGGAGGAGAACAGCGATTTTTTTTTTTCAGAATCCTCTACAATGACTCCTGTGACGATACCACGGCGGCCGCCTAAGACATTTACATACTCATCAGATTAGACTTATGCATTTTCTGTGGTTTTAGAGATCGTACTAAGTCCAGGAAATCGATATTCCATGTCGATACATCAAACACGCTCTTCATAGTGCATGTGGTATTCCTTGGAAATTATCATCAAAAACTGTTTTATAGCTTATACCTGGACTCATTTATTCTAGTATGGCCAAGCAACAACAGGAAATGATAATAAAACCACACAGGCCATTATAGCATTTTATTAAATGAATTAGAATATTATGGTGTCACTGTCAGTGTTCCAAAATGGCTCGAGTCTTATCCAACAGACAGGAAACAGCGAATGTCAATGCGAAATACCTGTGGAGTAAGCAGTCTTCGTCTGATCAGGAGTTAATTACATGTAGTGTTTCATCTTGGGTCCGTTGTATTTTCCTGTGTACATAAATAATCTCTCGTCTGTTACATTACCAGATGCTAAGTTTGTTTTGTTTGCAGGTGATACAAGCACTGCAATCAATAGCAAGTCCAGTACATATTTAGAAATGGCTGCTAACCAAGTTTTCTCTGACATTAGTAAGTGGCTTACAGCCAATTCGCTGTCACTAAACTTTGAATAGACCCGCTATACACAGTTGAGAACCAGAAGGGATTTCCTTCCAGCATATGTATAATATGTGAAGACATGTAGATAGAACAGCTTGATAGTATTGAATTTATGGAATTACAATTCGATAATAAATTCGGTTGGGACGTCAGATCACAGAATGCGGAAGCACCTACACTAGCGTGTATTTTCAATGAGAATGATGTCAGATGTAGCCGTTATAAATATAAATACTTGCGTGCTTTGCTTACTTTCATTCAATTATGTCCTATTGGATTCTTTTTTTCGGGTAAAGTGTTAAACCAAGCAAAAGTTTTTAGAGTGCAAAATCGTCCATTAAGACCCATTTGTGGTGTAACTTCCAGAACATCATGGAAAAACCTGTTCAAAAACTGGATATTCTAATAACTGCTTCTCAGTATATTTGTTCCTTAAGGAAGTTAGTTGCAAATAATATGTCTCTATTTCCAGCCAACAGTTCAATACGTAGTGCCAATACTAGGCATAAGAACTATTTACATACTGACCTAAGATCATTTACCTCGGTACAAAAGGAGTCCAGTACTCAGGAACACAAATTCTCAATAAATCGGCAACTACCATTAAAAACTTCTAATAAACCACAGTTTAAACAGAGTTCGGAAGACTTTTTAGTAGGCAACTCTTAACAAGGACTGTTAGATTAGCTTAACAAAAAATGGCTGTTAGATTTCAGTTTAGGCAGCACTTGACCACAGGAGTCAAGATTAGGTATTTTGTGTTTATTAAAAGTGCATAACTGTGTTTCATTCCGACACTGTATTAATTCTGTAAATATTAGCGGTTCCAGTTTGCTGTAATGTATTCGCGAGTCTTGTCAATCTCCTATCTGAGGTCATCAGTCCCCTAGAACTTAGAACTACTTAAACCTAACTAACCTAAGGAACAAAGGACCACAAACATCCGTGCCCGAGGCAGGATTCGAAACTGCGTCTGTAGCGGTCGCGCGGCTCCAGACTGTAGCTCCTAGAACCGCTCGGCCACTCTGGCCGGCCAATCTCCTAACAAATGAATGGGGAAGTGAGAACTCTATTCGAATATTCTACGTTTTTTCTGTTATACTTTCTGACATGTTGCACACCGAAGAATACAATCTTATTTTTGGGTCTGTGAACGAAATTTAAAGCAAAACAACCGCTGCTGTTTCAGTTTGCATTAAATTTTTCTCGAATGAGACCATGTGACCCACTGTTAATAAAAAGATAAAACAACCCATCGTGATTGGTATTATTTCTTTACATCAGCCGTTACTGTACATACGCAAGTGAGGGAGTCCACGATTTCTCGCCATTTTAGTTTAAATTCTTAAACACTTCTTTTATCCTTGCAAATGGATATTTTGTAAGAATCAGATAAATGCCTCAAAAGAGGTAACAAATCAAATAATGGTATAACAATAAACAATATATTTGGAAGAAAATTCAATCAGTTTTAAGCATTATGGAAATGCGAATAGCTACAAAACTCTCGTGATACTTAAAACAGGTAAGCAGGAGGCTACCTCTTTTCTAACACAGATGCTAGAATAACTTAATTTGGACATTCAAGGTGTAGATAAACCAATGGTGACTCATAAAGGACAGTCGATTAAGCTTTAGTAATAGGAATATGTAGCATGCAATAAAAATATTTTCTCTGGTAAAGGTGCTATTGTCCTGAGATTGCAATTCTTAGACAGAAGGGTGATTTACTAGTTATAATCTTATTGGAGGGTTTGCCTTCTTCTGTGAGGATAATCTGTCGACCCACGGAACGCTGGGCCCCAAACCCTTCGATATCTGGTCCCATAATGTTTTCCGCACACAGCGAGTCACATTCTGTGATCTACAGACAACATAATTTTATTATCAATTGTGCCTACTGCGCTATAATCACAAAGCAAACGCACACTATGGACGCATATAGGTGCGGAAAATCAGCTGCAATATGATCGCCGAAATTTATGGTGAAGATGTCAGCTGGCTCTTATTTTGCAGAGTGCTACTAGTGCTCCAGTGGAAGACTCTGCAAGAGAGACGCTCAGTAGCTCGGTACGGGCTTTTGTTGAAGTTTCGAGAACATACCTTCACCGAGGAGTCAAGCAGTATATTGCTCCCTTCTACGTATATCTCGCGAAGAGACCATGTGGATAAAATCAGAGAGATTAGAGCCCACACAGAGGCATACCGACAATATCTCTTCCCACGAACAATACGACACTGGAATAGAAGTTAGAACTGATAGAGATACTCAAGATACCCTCCGTCACACACCGTCAGGTGGCTTGCGGAGTATAGATGTAGATATAGATGTAGATTTATTCCTGATAAGAATGAAAATGGAGTGTAACTGAAACTAGTAGCACCGTGTAAAATAAGACAGCTGAAGGTTTTCACCATGAATTTCAACTGACAGACGTTGTAAAGTAGGCAGATTTTAACTCTAACGCACTTGGATATCAGATGAACTATGGGTGAACTCCTCATTACAGTCATAACATCACAATGTCTGCAGACTTCACCCATAAGCGAACAAATTTTGTCGTAAGCACATTGGAGTGCTTATACGAATGATAACAAGGCTGTTTGTGTAATATAAAAACGAAACGAAATACCCTAAATGAAAACGATATATCCTAATATTATTACACAAAAGAAAAATGAAGGTATGTTCCTTGTAATTGTACATGACGACAAAAAAACATGAGATTAAAAATTTTGCCGGCCGGTGTGGCCGAGCGGTTCTAGACGCTACAGTCTGGAACCACGCGACCGCTACGGTGTTAGGTTCGAATCTTGCCTCGGGCATGGATGTGTGTGATGTCCTTAGGTTTAGGTTTAAGTAGTTCTAAGATCTAGGGGACTAATGACCTCAGAAGTTAAGTCCCATAGTGCACAGAGCGATTTGAACTTAAAAATTTGAGTACCACCATATCGACAAAATTACGTCCTATGTGAACACTTTCTGAAAACAGTCTGCAGGCCCAAGGATTAGGCTCCGTCCTACGACGCATAGCAGTCCTTCTTCGACGAGGAGACCCTCCAGTCTACATAGCCTGTGGGATACAGATTTCGCTACATCATCTATTAACTGTATGATCTAACAGACCAGCGACCGTTTTACCAGCTGGTCTCCCTGCAGTTTACGAGACAAATGTGCTAAGCGTTCTAGTACTCCGTGTAGGATCAGACTGCCTACATGAATTTAGAAGCAGAAAATGTTTCCGTTTCCAGCGTGAATGGCGGATCCATTTATGATGTAACTGATTAATAGCCAGAGTTTTATGAGCATTCATGTGTGGGATTGAGTGGATGTTCTTGTGGCTAAGATATAAGATTCGGACTTCCTGTATTTGAAATAGTCTAACCACTTTCGTACTGTTATGTTTCAGAGTGAGTCTGGGCCACTGTTACACATCGACTTATTTCAGCTCAAATGGCGACAAAAATTCAAAACTTCAGACTTTTATCTTCAATGGTTTGGAAATTCTAAAGGTGTCCAGGACTATACGTTAAGGCATTGTAAAATTACGAATGGAACTGTATGAACATATGGGTTACGTTTCCCCAATGTGTTCTACACTTCATATTCTTCCCTGTATAGTAGGGTGTGCGTACGTTAGCAGGGTTTCCCAAACATTTAACAAACACAATAGATACAGATAACAGAGATTATATGAATGTGTGGTGTCTGTTATTTCAGACATGTTGAAAAGAACAGACACCACTCATTCATATAATTGATAAATATAAATACACAACCTCTAGTGCGGATGCACAATTACGTTCCACCTCAGGCGGGAATCTAATACTATCGAGCATGAAGGTGTGGACGGGGATTGTTGATAGGTGGTTGTGGAACATTTCGAGAGAGTCCGTCCATCTGCGATAAACAATATTCCCGGATGGTGCTTTGGTAAACGTAACTGCCTTGTAAGCAAGAGATCCCGGGTTGGAGTCCCGGTCCAGTACACATTTTCATTCGTCGCCGGTGACTCCGCACAAAGTCTCGATGCAACTGATATCATTAGTTCCTTCCCTTCGTTTTATCCACTCTCCCGTCAATTTGCGTAATAGATAACAGAGACTTTAACCATCAACAGTTTATTTTTCCTTCACTATTTACAACAATCTGCCAACCGTGCGGTAATTCTTAGATTGCGAGAATGTAGAAACCACTTGGTTTTGAGGCGAAGAATTTGTCGACAAATGTTCGGAGCGCGTTTTAATCTGGAAAGGAAGTTCCTTGAACGTTTTCGATAGCTGAAAACACGAAATTTGAGTGTGCAAGGTCAGTCCGACAAGTTGGGTGCGGAATGATTTCCCAACCCAAATCCTGTGTAGAGCTTTTTGTCAGTCTAGCAGAATGAGGACCGGCATTATCGTGGAAACTATCGCTTCATGGAGTCTTCTGGTGGTTGCTTTTGAATTCCGTCTGCAAGACGTGTCAGCTGTTGACAGTAAATGCCAGCAGGGATGGTTACACCTTAGGGAAGCAATTCGTAGTACACCATACCGTCGCTATTCCACCAGATGCATAACATTATCTTCTAGTGATGTGCGCAGGTGTTTGTAAGAGGAGTTGCTCCATCGTTTCGGCTCAACCATTAATTTCTTTTCATTATGTTAGCGTAAGGACACCATTTCTCGTCACCAACAGTGAAACAGGATACGAACGATCGATATTGCTCACGAGCCAGTTGATGACGAGAAAATCAGAGCCGCCGCTGCTATTTTTTGTGATTTTGGCTAAGAGCATGCGGTATTATTACCAATACACCCCACTGCATGCAATTTTCGCGCTAAGGAAGAAAAAAAATGGTTCAAATGGCTCTAAGCACTATGGGACTTAACATCTGATCTTAAGATCTTAACATCTCAAAAGACCTTGAGGATGACATCGGAAGTTCACTGAGGCTTTTTGCAGATGATGCTGTGGTGTAACGAGAGATTGTAACAATGGAAAATTGTACTGAAATGCAGGAGGATCTGCAGCGAATTGACGCATGGTGCAGGGAATGGCAATTCAATCTCAATGTAGACAAGTGTAATGTGCTGCGAATACACAGAAAGATAGATCCCATATCATTTAACTACAAAATAGCAGGTCAGCAACTGGAAGCAGTTAATTCCATAAATTATCTGGGAGTACGCATTAGGAGTGATTTAAAATTGAATGATCATATAAAGTTGATCGTCGCTAAAGCAGATGCCAGACTGAGATCATTGGAAGAACCCTAAGGAAATGCAATCCGAAAACAAAGAAAGTAGGTTACAGTACGCTTGTTCGCCCACTGCTTGAATGCTGTTCAGCAGTGTGGGATCCGTACCAGATGATAGAAGAGATAGAGAAGAGCCAACGGAGAGCAGCGCGCTTCGTTACACGATCATTTAGTAATCGCGAAAGCGTTACGCAGATGGTAGATAAACTCCAGTGGAAGACTGCAAGAGAGTCGCTCAGTAGCTCGGTACGGGCTTCTGTTGAAGTTTCGAGAACATACCTTCACCGAAGAGTCAAGCAGTATATTGCTCCCTTCTATGTATATCTCGCGAAGAGACCATGAGGATAAAATCAGAGAGATTAGAGCCCATACAGAAGCATACCGACAATCCTTCTTTCCACGAACAATACGAGACTGGAATAGAAGGGAGAACCGATAGAGGTACTCAGGGTACCATCCGCCACACACCGTCAGGTGGCTTGCGGAGTATGGATGTAGATGTAGATGTAGATGTAGATGAGGTCATCAGTTCCCTAGACTTAGAACAAACCTAACTAACCTAAGGACAGCACACACATACATTCCCGAGGCAGGATTCGAACCTGTGACCGTAGCAGCAGCGCGGTTCCGGACTGAAGTGCCTAGAACCGCTCAGCCACAGCGGCCGGCGAAGGAAGAAAGATCACAATTCATCACATTGGCCAGTTCTCGATTACAGTGACGAGGATATTTGTGGATGAATGCGTTTAAACGATCTTCATATAATGCAGAAAGTTTTCCGGATCGTGGAGAGTCAGTAATGCCAAAACTATCCTCCTTGATATGAGAAAACCATTTTTCTTGCTGTACTCTGCCCAATGGCATTATCCCCATTCAAGACGCAAATGCCTCTGGGTGCCTTCGTTGCTGTCACCCCATCATTGAACTCAAAACGGAAGAAAACGTTGGAAATGTTACGAATTCTCCACTCGGCACTCCATTTCCTAGCGTCCAAAACTCTAGTTACTATCTCCAAGTGTCTAAATAAGAATATGTGAATCAAATATCGACAACGAACTACAAAGATAGAATTGCAATCGATAAATACACCCAATAGCTATCGGAATACAAAAATGAAAACACAAAACGCTGCGACCTTACTCAAAAACCTAGTATTTCCATGATCTTATTAATCCGAAATTCGTACAGCGTTGTACAAGCTAGTGATGTTATTGTTGTGGCCTTCAGTCCGAAAAGCTATTTTATGCAGTTCTCCATACTGCTCTATCTTGTTCAGTTCCCTTCATCTCTGAATAACAATTGCAATCAACATCGTTTGTACCTGTAATCAACTCTTGCTCTCCCTCTACAATTTTACCCATGCTCACACACTTCCCTCCATTACTAAATGTGTAATCCCTCGACCACAGTTCGTCCTATCGACCGATTTCTTAATTTTGTCAACTTGTGTCACAATTTTTCTTCTCCTCAATTCTCTTCAGTACCTCCTCATTAGTAAAATGATCTGAGAATGTAAATGCATACCCCCCATTTCGTGACTCGAGTCCTCCCGTATCTACATTTACGGTATCTGTGGCCCCTTTGTACTACAACTTTATTGGAAAGGTTCTGACTCACCAGTACGGCAGTGATTATTGCTCTGCTGACCTACCGTGTCGTGTTGAACGGTACGGATTTCAAGCGAATATAAACCGTCGGTGACCAGTCTACTTGCGTTCTTGTGATAAAATCGTACATTTCTAGAGATGTCTAAAACTGTCGTATCCAGAGTCGTTCTGGAACAGAGCGTTCAGTTAAATCCTTCGTCCGCTATATCGTAAAATATAAGAAAACCTAAACTAACTGGAAGGGATAGGAGAAGCGTAAAAAAGAGTGTCTATCTGAAAAAGTTCTTCTTGCCAGTCACAATTTGCTATATTTCAGTTACTCTTTTTAGAGGTTTAGGTGGATTCGTTTGAATTAATACAACATGTATGTATCATTTTCAAAACTTAAAGGTAGCCTGTGAATATTCCTAGTGGTAGAAGAATAAAACAATATTCTAATTTAGGTCACGGCTTATACAACGTCAGCAACTACTAAAATACCGATTTGCTGTTCTCTCCGCCACGAAAGGCAAAGGTGAAGTCAATATATTCTTCTTTCCATCTATTTAGAACGCGAGATACTATTCTCTGTGTCATGGTCCCTGCGATGATGGAAAATTAACTTTCAGTCTTCTTTCTTCCATCACTTTATCTGTTCAGTTTTCCAAGCAAGAGAGATGTGTTTTTTCTACACCATGCTGGATTGGGGCCACTGGAAAAATGGATAGTTCACAGGATACTTTATCAGCAGCCTCAGAATGAATCTTCTGTCTTCATCCGAAATGTACGCCGTAACGGAATATTGTAACATACGAAAACTATTTTAATTCTTGATAAGTAAACGAATCACAGTATGATTGTACTCTTTAGAGCATAGAAACATAGCTGAAAAAATATACTTCTGTGTTTAGTATCTGGTTCTGAGTAATAGTGAGCTAATAATTAACGCCTCACTTGATACTCTAATTCCTTTCACCTGCTTAGTACTAGCTAACGATGTAGCACTTAGCACTTTAGAGTACTTTGTTATTACGTAAATCTACTTGCTGCCAACGTGTACGCAAACCTGTATCTCGAAATGACGTTACAACGCATTAAGGATTAGGAAACAGTTCATGTTATGACGTAAGGTTTCGTGAATTACGTAAAAATTGTAATATTGTAAGTGCTGGCCACGAAGTCTGATACGGTTGATAGCATTTTCTTCGGGACAGACGACGTGTCTGCGCATAATCTTACTTTATCGATAGATAACAGTTCCTGATTAATTAACGTAGTCGATAAATACTTTTCGCCGGCCGCTTTGAACGAGCGGTTCTAGGCGCTTCAGACCAGAACCGTGCTGCTGCTACGGTCGCAGGTTCGAATCCTGCCTCGGGCATGGATGTGTGTGATGTCCTTAGGTTAGTTATGTTTAAGCAATTCTAAGTCTAGAGGACTGATGACCTCAGATGTAAAGTCCCATAGTGCTTAGAGCCATTTGAACCATTTAAACACTTTTCGTAAGAATTAATTTATTATGTATAGTACCTAGAAGCTCTTTAGTTTCTTTCTTGACTTCATATTCATTATTAGTGTTATGAATGACATGTATCACGATTATACAATCCCTGTATAACATAACCATGTTTCCTGGTACAAACGTGTCCCAAGTCTTACACATTTAAAGTTTGTCTAACGATCAGGTGGATAAAGGAATTCATGAAAGCATACCACGTCAGGTCTATTAATGAAAGTCAACAATTCGCTAATAGTATGCTTCTGCATCATTCGATTTTGATTTCACGGTTTCTCGATTTCACATTCTAGTTTACTTTTGGTCAATATATTTTATATGTTCCATTAAACAGAAGGTGACGGTGGTAGTAATGATCAGTTTAAAACGTGTAGCCACGTCCTTGATAATACTGGATCGTATGTGCGAGGTATCGCAGCTCATTGACAATTGCCCACAATTTTATTTAATCTTACCCATTTTACTAAGCACATTTGTGGCGAAAAAATTAGGGAAGTGTGGGGCGAGATATGATTTCAGTATCTGCTCAAATCACAAGAAGCGAGGAACGCACAATAAATATTTTACGCGTAATAATTTGCTAGCCAGCAAAATCACAGAATACAGCAGTAAAAAGAAAAGAAAAAAAAAACCTTTACGAAAGCCAGGAACATCACTGTTTGTTAAAGCGACGTGTGATCTATGTAGAAGCAATGTGATTGAGACGCATCACGCAATGTTTAAGTATTGTCCTTTTATTTACTTCTTTGACACAATTTTTGAAGAAATTGATTCCCTCCCAGTGCCACCATATCATCTAGATTCAAGTCCTATGGAACTGTTCTGGTCTCCTGCATCAATTAAGATCCGTAGGCGTAATAGTGAAGCACCTCGTTCTCGAATCTAAGAAGAGTGGCTCATGTTTTTGCTGCTAATCAATAAATGTCCTGTGTAACCCAGCGTGGTGCACGGCTTTCAATGTGACCCCATTTTGGTGAATCGGTAGTCAATTTTATTACTTTTATATGCAACAAAATCCTCATTTTCAATGACTAATTTAGCATGCCCTACGTTCTCAGAATATCTGAGGCGGTCAACGGTGATCGAAATTGTTGCCTGATCGCCAAAACAGAAAAGAAACGCAAACCACGAGACTACAAAGGCTGTCTGCTTATGCCTGTGTCGGAAGATGAAAACTCACATGTGACGTGAAAAAAGTACTGTACAGGACCACACTTAGGGAAGAAATCCTTTGAGAGACAAAGAAACTGATATAACCACATCAGCAGGCAAGCATTCGAACAATGAGTCGTCATTATCGCTCGGAATTGAAACAGCAGTTGACCAAAAGGTCGGAAATAAATGATGAAGATATACGGATGTACTTACTACACCTGAACCATACAGACACTGTAGTTAACCCGAGAACCGCAGACCAGTCAGCCTCTTGCCATCAGTTTGGAGACTACCTGTGCCTATTACATTTCTTCTAATCAGCAAAACATTCAAAAACAGATTAGTTCTAACACATAATCAGTCCGGATGCCACCCAAACCCCAGCCCCACTGGATTTCTTGTAGCTACGCGAAGTAGTCACAGGTGGCTGGAATGGTAATAAATCCAAGACATTCTTATACCTGGACGTTGCTGAAACTGTATGATGTCTTTTAAATAGTGACGAGCGAAACGTTAATTGAATAAGCCACAGATATATTTAGCTTAGTTACCTCTACATCGACGTACGTGCAAGGCCTTAAATTTTCTAACGTCTATTACTTCACAACACTGTACTTCATTCCGATGGATACGTGAATATAACGCTTATGAAATAAAAGCATAGGATTTGCGTTAACTTTGGATTATTACTGTGCTTCAAGCATACGTAACTTTATATAGACCACATCGGCAAAAGTTACATGGAACGCGTTCTGTCTTTAACGCACCCATACAAAGATTAGTTCTACAATGTACATTGAAAAACCATGTGAGGCATATATCCCGTTTAGTGAGTGAACTACTAGCTGCTAGAACCGGTCAAGGATCAGAGAGACCACGTAATCAGTATGGAGTATCACCACATTGATTGTAATCGCAGGTGCCACTTTACTACTCATCTGATAACATTGTGTAAGCAACCACACTGCTCCAATATATCCCGCCAAGTCGTAAAATAAAGAAACAAATTAACTTGTGTTTTATAATATAGAAAATTATGTTCAGTTCTTAGTGCGATGGCATGAGTGCAAACCATAAAGTGATTCCTGTTTCCGTTCTCCGTATTTCTCGGTGTAATGCAATAAAGTCTCAATCCAAAGCACACCATATCACTTACGAGAGACACACAACATTACCGCAGAGCAGCCCAAACAGAACAGATTGAAACAGGAGGCTTGTTTTGCTTCCAACGCGGAAAGCCATGTTTGCCGACCACTCCCTTGCCAGACGTTGGCCGAAGTCAATCTCGCTAGAAAGATTTCAGGCAGATAGTTTCGTGCAGCCGAAACAGGCGTGAAGATACGGTAGTCGGTAAATGTGCCACAGATATAATAGCCTAAACGGCTTTACAGCGGACACCTTCCAAACGTTTCGTAAGAGTGGAATAATGGTTCATTAGACAAAATAACAAATTATAATTTCCATGATATACTAAAACATTAAATCCTTCTGATCTTATAGGTCATAATCAATGGTGATAATGCCTCTGATGTGTACCCTGAAGGTCCTGTGCACTACAGGTTCCTTTTTGGGACCGAAATTTTTTAATAAATGTTTATCTGAACGCCTGAAAGCATTCCAGTTAATCTGATCCATAAGAAAGATAGCACATCACCCAACACTTACCGACTCATTTAACTAGTCGCAATTATTTATAAAATAACACAGCACCAACAGATGTACCAGCAGATGAAGCAAATATAATCTGTCCTGCACACTATGGCTATAGAGCTACCCTCACTTCTGTCAATTCAATTGACATGATCATAACAAAAGTATATGAGTGCACTGAGAATAAGTCAGTAAGTCCTGTGATACTACTGGAATTAAGGAAAGAATTTAATACAGTGTCCTGTACTATCCTAATAAGAAAATTACAGTACTATGGAACAGGGGAGAAAGCACCCCTTCTATTGTGGTCATACCGAAGCACTGGAAAACAATTTGTGTGTGTGTGTGTGTGTGTGTGTGTGTGTGTGTGTGTGTGTGTGTGTGTCTGTGTGTGTTTGTGAATGACCAAAAATCAAATCCATTACGTATTAAAAAAGAGTGTCATAGGGCTTCACTCTTGGACCTTCTCTATTCATTATATATACAAATGAGCTGCCTTCCATATTGACACTGTACTATATATCGATGACACCACGTTAACTGTTCATAATGTCAGCATGCATGAGTTACAACTGAATGCTGCAATAGCAATAGATAGGTGTAATCAATTGAAGATTTGTCCTTCCATGGTTAATTCATGAGCTATTGTTGAAGTCAATTGCAAAAGGACATATGAAGAAATGAGTAGAGATTCCATTCTTACTTTATAGTGATAACCTCGAACAACTTTGCAACATTGTTATAAATTGGGTTTTCGATCATGTAAGGAATAATCTTTACCATCAGCTCCAATAGTACTGCAGCTAATGTACAATATTTATATTAATTCCATGTTCTTGTTGTGGTAATTTAAATTGTTTTTAGTCTTCCCATTCACAGAGAATGTGTAAAACTGATTCGATTTTGTTCATGGTTTAATAAAGAAAAAATTTACTAAGATATTAAAACAACTCTTGCACAAGCACTGTTACAGTAAATCCAGTATTCATTCTCATCAGTTGCAATAATTTCAAAATCTTTTAATAGTATCAAAATTAGGAATAAATACAGGATAATGTATTCATAAATTATTGGTCCACCAAATACAGTGGTAGGCTCAAATGAACCAATAGTATTAGTTTCTTAGAGAAGCTGATCAATATTTTTACAGCATTGCATCAGCTACATTTAAGTTTATAATACTTAATTCGAATGCAATAATTTTAGGAACATCTTTAGTAACAGTCTGTTCATTAGCTTTAATAGTTTGTTCACTAGATCGAACCACACTTTGAATACTATCTTTCATATCCATATATAACTGTACATCGCTCTCAATTGTTAGTTTACATAAAATTTTATCAGCTTTAATGTGAATGTATGGCTTTTTCAAATGAATAATTTTTTAAAAGTTTTAATAATGACCTACAGGAATCTCTACCATTTCTTCATTGCCATATAGTTCATTATTTTTTGATGTACTATTTGGAGTTAGAAGAGTTGAACAGAAACCTACTAGGCTTTCGTGTAGAGGTGCATTGAATCTTCCTTTGAGAACAAATGATTTACGGCTCAATTGAAATAATCTACTGTGGCAGCTGAAGCAGTCTTGACTGCATTCCATGAACTACTAAAATTATTATTACATAAATGAAAACTGATTGGGAACAAAAACTAAGAATTCCAGAGAAGAAATCAAGAAGCAAGCATGGTAAACTTTTACCAAATTCTATTCCATATGCAATCATAGGACGAAATAAACGTGGAAGAATGACATCAATGACTCACAGTTTTATTTCAGCTTCTGAATGGTTGAATGGGAAAAAATTAAATATTATATCTACTCCAAACGTTCAGATCAACCAATGTACTCAGAATTTTTAGATATGTATAGAAAAATTGAAAATAAGCATAATGAAAATTGCTGCTTTTATTGAAAATTATGGTAAAATTATTCTATTTAGATGGATATCTAAATAATTCAGTAGTAGTATTTGATGACCTCATTCTTGAAAATCAGGATACAGTGTGAGAATACTTTTGTAGAGGAAGACATAAGAGAGTACCAAAACAATTAGTTTGAGATCATCTTTATTTCTAAAATATTTTCATTCAAGATGACACAAATTTGAAGCATATTTCTCACAAGTTTACTGGAGGTGATTTAAAATCTGCCAGATCTGTAATCTAAGAAAAAGAATATGTGATAAACAGGAACTGAAATTAAATTTTTTAGAAATGAAAAAATATCAAAATAGTCATTTGAGTATTATAAAAAAATTAAGAAAATAATTTAATTTGGAGCCAATACAGAGGGTAATTTGTCAGCTACCAACACAGATGGTAATTTGTCAACTACTAATTTTAAAATAGAGATAAAAGACATAATATCAATGAAATAGAAATTTTATATCCAACTCAATTCAATACCCATTAATTGAAATGAAAAAGAAAGGTAAAATATTTATAACTCTCATTCAATCAGTTAAAACTGTACCTGTTGCAGGTGAATTACTAAGGTTTGGTGAATTTCTGTTAGAAACCACTAATGGTGAAAAGTAACAATAATTTAAAATTTAATTAATTTTTATTCTATATAAACGGATAATCGTATTCATATCTACTGTTTGAAGTGTAAAAAATTTACTGACACACGCAATCCTCAACGTGTCACCACTATAAATGGAGGACAGAGGATTGAAGGTCTTGGTGACAGTCTACAGCTCAATACACGTGAAGAAAATATTAATTACATAAACCAATGAGAAAAAATTTGAAGAGGAGAAATTTTTGCCAATCATTATGGCCGAATGGTTCTAGGCACTTCAGTCTGGAACTGCACTGCTCCTACCATTGCAGGTCCAAATCTAGCCCCAGGCATGGATGTGTGTGATATCCTTAGGTTAGTTATGTTTAAGTAGTTCTAAGTGTAGGTGACAGATGATCTCAGATGTTAAGTCCCATAGTGCTTAGAGCCATTTGAACCATTTGAGAAATGTTGTATCATTTGGCACTGTTGATTTATGATAACTAGATATAGTAGAAATGGATTCAGGAAAATTAAAACGAATTTCAAAAATAAATAAAGGATATAAATATTTATTAACTGTTATAGATTTTTGTTTGAAATATGCTTGGGCTATTCCACTCAAAAATGAAACAGGTAAGAATGTAGTTGCATTTGAAAAAAATGTTAACAGACAGATAATGATAAAGAATTCTATAATAGATATATTCAAGATCTGATGAAAAAACACCACATTAACTGGTTTCGAACTTCTACTGAATTAACAGGATCTGTTATTGAAATGTTCCATAAAATACTTTTAAGATAAGATGTGGGGAAGGAATTTGCTGTTCAGAGAAAATGAAATGGTTCGATTAGGTTTCAAAATTAGTTAATGAACATAAAAACACAAAACATCCAACAAGAAAAATTATACCAACAGAAATTTAATGAAAAAATTGTAAACCCATTTCTGTTGTACCAAATAATGACAAAAATTTAAAACAGGATATAAAGCTAGAATCAGAGAACTTAAAGGACTTTTTGAAAATGGATGCACATCTAACTCGTCAACAATTTTTGAAATTCAAGATATTATTCATTATAATCCAGTCACACATAAATTGAAAGATAGTGATAGAAATTTCTATGACCAACAACTATAGAAAACAAAATCTCCTAATATATATCTTGTTGAAAACGTTTTTAGGAGTTAGGATCATAAGTTTGTACTGAATGGTTGGGGTTAGGTAACTAACATAATAGTTGGGTGGATAAAGAAAAAAATTATCAAAAATTTGATGTATAAATGGCCCCACTTAGAATGAAAAAACAGACACTTCCACTTTTTCTAGCCATATGTTATCCTAATGAAGATACATTTAGATCTATAAATCAGTTATGTGATTTATAATTATTGACTTTACAAACCAGATTATTGGTACTTCAATATTTCTAATACAATTTCAGGTGATAAATATCTAATGTTTGGAGTACTACACATAAGAGATAAAATGTCAGTATAGTCTTCTTTTCTTTTCTTTAAAATTTTCATTGGGATAATTGGAACTCTCTGGGATTCCATAATGAATTAAATTCAGTAATCGACTTTTCCGATTGATCATTTTCCTTGTAATTGCAGTAAAAAAAGTAAAATTTTTGTGAAGGAGTCAAACATAGGGGTTTATTCCTCTTTAAAGCTATAAGCTACTGTTGCAGAGGTACTAGAATATAATCAACTACATAATGCATTTAAACATATTGATAATGAAGATACTATTACATTAGAAAAATTAAACCCATCCGATTTACAGGGATGAAAAGAAAATGAAAATCGGCAATATTAGTTAATCAAACTGATCCTGGACGTTACTACTCAGCTTAGTGGAAATTCAATATATCATTAATAAATTCTTCTAGTGTACAGTCACGCAAGATATTCAAATAACTGTGTTGACAAACAGTTCTTTAAGTTTCTTTCATTCTTTGGTATAAATTTACTGACAAAGGAACATAATGAAGGCTTAATGCTTAATCACTATTTGGATGTCTAGCATGAATAGTATGCAACTTTTTTGTAAATTTTTCCTAACTGTTCTAGTGGTATAGTAAGTATATATATATGTATCATGTTTCTCAATTTGAGGAACTACATTAGGTAACAGTGCATCTATTTCACTGTTTCTTCTGTTTATTTCATCTAAGGACATATCAACTGTTTCTTTTCAATTGTTATTGGTTTTTCATCGAACTTACGTATTTCTCTTTAATATTTTGTTTCGTTTCTATCGAAACCGGTCATGTCGTTTCTTATCTTAAATTCTACATTTCACGAACGTCTGGTAAAACTTCAAGTTGAACCCATTATTTGAATGCTTTTGCTCCTTGCTTTTGGAATTTAAAAACTAGAGAATACAAGCCAGGTTCCTTGATAAATATATATGATCTTTCATTACCACTTAATCCCGAGTTGGATTTGGGGTTTAAATACTCAAATATAATTTCATCTTCTTTATCAACAAGATGTCTAATATTATAGTCATTGTCTACATAATATTTCAGCAATGTCTATAGCGTTGAACCAAGAATTACTGTTTTATTAGTAATAACAAAAACTCATTTAGCAATATATGGAAGCTTATTATTGACAATGTGTGAGAGTGACTCCATTTATATAGAATTAGGCGTCAGATAAATTCAAATTCTATAGCAGACACACTCTAAATAGCATCACACATAGTTTTTTTGCTTCTCATTTATTCCATCAACAATATCATTGAACTGGCCACATAATTTCTCAATGAAATATGATAGACTATTGAAGTGAATATTGTACATTTTTGTGATTTTATCTGCTCTGTGCACACCAAAATAAATATTAAGCATATGTTCTACTAATTTATAATCTGTACATTCATATTATCTGTCATAAAGTATTTTATCTTGTTTAGGTCTTCCGCTATTACAATGAGATAATCTTCCTGACAGATGATTTTTAGGTAACACACCATCAAGTACAAAATAATTTATTTGGCATAATGCTTGTTTGTGGCATTATAAATAATTTGTTCCTTCTTCATACCTGCTACATCAGAAACTGTATTTCTTTATTGTAGACAATCTTGGTGTTTTGCTTGTGTTTCTATCACTTGTTATTCGATACTTTTTGACATTTACCTTTTTCAGCAGATGCTGTATAGTTCAGAAATTTAACTAATATATCGTCAATTGTTATGTAATAATATTTAAATTTAACAGCACCCTTACTACTTACACTCATATCAGTTCTTTTTAATTTCAAACAGATAATAATATCTCAGGTTTTTCATCTACATTATTGTTGTTAATTGTTTAGTTTCATTTTGAATAAGTTCATGTTCTAATGCAAGAGGATCGTTATGGTGTATTTCAATATATTCAAGATCATACATAATTAAAGATTTAAGAAAATTTGATTTCATTTTACTAATTTTAGCAGGTCGTAACATCGTAAGGCCTGAATTATCAAGGCAAGGTTTCCTGCACTGTAAAATTCCATAATAATTCTGATGTAGTTGTGCTTTGGATTAGTTGCATTTGTCACATTTTAAATTTTGTTAATTCGAGAATAATTTTCATGGGGAAATATTCCCTCCCCCCAGGAATTCCATACTGAAAAGTTAAAATATCTTTTCTATGCAGCACATTATTTTCTTCAAAGGTCTTTAAAACAACGTCCTAAAATCAGCTGATAATTGCAATGGTTAATAAATTCAAAAATGTTCAGCTAGGTCTCAGTAGCTCTCTTAAGAGTGTATCATTATGAATCACAATTTCTTTTTCATGAAGTGTGTACTGTACTGAAATCCCACAAACTAAATATGAAATACACAGTAGAGTGCTAGTGATAGAAAAAGATTTATACGAATGTGAATATTTTCAGTATACAATTATCAAGTGCACAGCAACAAGAAGGTGAATCCATTTATTAAAGACAAATGTTAATTATTCTAATGAATTTTACTTGATAAATGGAGGTGTTCATGAAGTGCAAAATTTGTGAAGTGGAGAAATCAAATCATAACTTTCACTGATGTAAATACACAAGGAATAAATATAAGAATTCATATAAACAATCCCATAGTGAGCATCACAAAAATCTGTATGGTTGTACAAGGAAAATACGTTTCTGTACCCTATTACAAAAAACGCTTAAAGGAAATTGCAAGTGACGAACATTCGATACTATTGAAAAATTAAGGCAGAAAGGGTGTATTGGTTATCAAGAAATTATGGAGTTTAGATGTTTTTCCATAAATCGTACATCTACTGGCAAGCTCTCAAGTAAATGCAAGATTTGTCAGCTAAAGATAGGGATAAAAGAAAATGGTGTGTAAATATGGAAAATAAATAATTAAAAGCGGTTATGAAAGATATTTGCGAGGAAACAAGCATAAAAAATGAGCTGAAGATGAAACTTAGTTTTGCTAATCGCATTTTTCACAAAGCTAATGTTTTTTATGTAGATGAATGGAAGCTTTATGGAGAGACTTTCAGTCACTCAACACGAAATAATTTTTGGGTGTGTAGCATATTTAGAAAAGATGATTTAAATAATCAAATTTTTTATATATTTTACCCTCTCCCAGAAAGACTCTCGATAATCGGAAAATAAGGGCTCTCAAAGCTAGAGGTAAATAGCTTAGTATTAGAAGATACAGTAAATTAAAGAAATCAGAGTTAATAAATGCCATTGGGTTACAAGAGTTTACATTTCATGCAGAAATATTCAAAAAATCTAGGTCAAGGTTAGAATCTTTATCTAATGTAAATCTTTTTTACACATTTTATGGTGATGTAGAAAAAACTCGACCACCTGGAGGAGAATAAGTAGTGAGAGTAGAACAAATTTATCCATTTTGTAGCAAACCATTTAAACAAGAAAAAGAGACTGAGTCATTAAAGAGAACTTAATTGAGATTAAAGAAGTAAGATCGAGAGTTATTGAAAAAATCTAAGGATGTTCTGCTGACTATAAAATTATCTTTAACGATTCTAATATTGCCAAAGTCAATACCATTAGTGAGAAAACAGATTACACAAGAAAGGCATCAATTCTGAGGTAGACATAGCTAAATAGAGAACTAATTTTAGAAATAGCTAAATAGAGAACTAATTTTAGAAAACCATATAAACTGAATATAATTACTAAAAATCGCAAAATATTTGATCCCATTTCTAAAGGATATAAAGCATCAAATAATACTCCACGATCTGTCCAAGTTTTATGCAATAAAATCAGAGATATATTAAAATCTGATAGGTCTATTGATGTAGTAGATTTTTCCTTTAATATTCAAATGCTAGCAGTTCCTAAAGGCCGAGGCAGTAGGGGCAAAAACTTATAAATATTGCAAAATAGAAAAGTCTTAAAAATGTATTGCAAGGAGTAGTAATAATGATAATCTGTGCTGTCCTAGAGGAAAAATATTTTGGGTGGAGAACTAACTATGAATGAGATACAGAAAATTAGAAAACGAGATAAATACATATTATTAATAAAGTTAACTTACTTATTATGTAATCAGTTAGGTGAATACAATGAAGAAGGGTTTAATTAAGATGGCATTAAAATGTTGAAGAATTTTTAGATATTTAAATCTATGTCATATGTACTGAAAATTTTAATTTAGTTGCCTATAGCGGTCCTGAGAAATAAATATATATCTGTACCAAGATCACAACCATTTTGACATAAATAACAGTATGATATCTTTTGTGGGATTGGTGTATTTCGGTAATAAATGTAACAAACCATATAACAACAAAGATAGCATAAATGCAAAATGGAAAGGAAAATCTGTATACTGTGGAATGGTCCAGTAAATGAAAGTACAGAAAGCAATATATACTGCGCAAACTGCAATACATACTGTTATAATAAATAATGTTTGAAAAATTAATAATTATAGCTATACAGAAAAACACACTTGATTTGTTCATGAAGCTCAACAAGAAACTGGTATACATATTCCAAATCTGATAGTAGCTCACAATTATGTGGCCAAATATATATTTTCGAACAAATAATGAATTCTGTGGTTGGATGATATCTGATGAAAACAGAATTTATACATTTACAGCATATTGTACTAAAGGGTATCAGTAACAATTTATTTTGAAGTACTGTGTTGAAAATACAATAAAACCATGTAGTGTCTACACAGGAACTAAATTTATGTTAAAGGAGAAAAAGCAATTAGATCTAGTAATTACAGATGGCAATTTTTGTTCTATTTGCCATTGTAGTTTTCCATAAGTATTTCATTTGAAAAAATTGAAGAGGTGTATATTCCACATTTATTCAGTACAAAAGAAAATGAAAATTGCATAGAGAGGTTTCCTGATGGCAAATATTATTCTGGTTTACACAGTGAAGCCAAAAGATTTTGTACATTTATTTCTCAAATAGCATAGCTCAAGAGTTGAAGGAAATTAAGTGTTCAATATGAAAAAAAGAGTTTGATGAATATAGTAATTCTGATGTAGAAATTTTGAGAAAAAATTGTTCAGAACTAAGAAAACATTTCCTGAATATATCTAAATTGATTTATTCCATTATTTGTCAATTGATAGAATTGGCATGTCTATATATACATCTAAATGTATGCCTAAGAATAGAATTGGTGTATTTGATAAGAAACAGATAGATAATTACAGTAAAGAATTCATAGCTTGGTTAAACATTTTCATGAATAATAATATTAAACATGCTGTTAATGGTGGTGAAGTAAGTACAGCAAAACCAGAAGTATTTGTTAAATAAACAAATACTGTTTACCAGTATCATGGCTATTTATGGTATGGTTGTAAGAAATGTTATAGAAGTGAGATGATTAACAATAAAAATAAAGAAACAAAGGGTGATGTTTATCAAATGTCTTCAACGAGAAATACAGAAACAAGAATTGCTGGATGTAATTTAGTAGAGATGTGGGAATGTGATTAGCTGTGGTGTCACAGCCAGACACCACAGTTGCTAGGTGGTAGCTTTAAATCGGCCGCGGTCCATTAGTACATGTCGGACCTGCGTGTCGCCACTGTCAGGATCGCAGACCGAGCGCCCCCACACGGCAGGTCTCCAGAGACGTACTAGCACTCGCCCCAGTTGTACAACGACTTTGCTAGCGACTACACTGACGAAGCCTTTCTCTCATTTGCCGAGAGACAGTTAGAATAGCCTTCAGCTAAGTCCATGGCTACGACCTAGCAAGGCGCCATTAACCATTTCAAAATAGAGTCTCACTTGTATCATCAAGAATGCTGTAAAACTATGATGGAATAAAGTTAAGTAATACTGCAGCTACGTACTTTTCTTTATAGCATTCATTACGTATCCTGTTTCAGACTTCACGCCATCCTTCGTGCTCTTATAGCGTGCAGTTAGGCCCCCTCAAACACACTGTGTCGGCACCTCTTGTCGACACAACATTAGCATAACTGAAAAGAGTATAAAGAGCTTAAAAGTCTGAAACTGTTACCTGAAGCTGTCAAACCACTGGGATACTTTATGTGGTGGTCATACATATGCAATAAAATAAAGAGCTAAGACAGATGGTTTTAGACAGAAACGAGATTTGATGATGTATGCATTCTTTATCCAACTGTACAATATCATGATTATCCTGAACAACATGAAACAAAAATATGTAGACCAAGATGTAATACTTAAAAATTGTGTGGATTTGTAAAATGTAAAGAAGATTGTATCATCCGGATTTGCCTGTAAGAATAAATGAAAAACTGTTTTTTTTCCTTTGGTGTCAAATGTTCAGAAGAAAAAGTAAACACATACTATCACAGTGATGAGGAAAGAGCTCTTATGCGTATTTGGGTAACAGATGAAGCAAATTATGCTGTGGAAAAAGGATACAAAATTTTAGACGTCTACAAGGTATGGTATTTTAAAAATAAAAACAACATGTTGTTTAAAAATTATGTGAAAAGCTTCATGAAATAAAATTAGAAACTAGTCATTGCAAAGACGTTTTTAAAGGCAAAGAGGAATATATAAAAACAGTAAACGATAAATAAAGTATTCTATTAGACAAAGAAAAGGTAGAAGAATATCCTGGAAAACGAGCAGTTGCTAAAACGTGTTTTAGGGTTTATAGGGTAAATCTGGACAATGACAAAGTGTACGTGAACCTAAGTATGTTACAAATTTACAACATTTTATGAGAGATTGTTGGACGACCGATTAGGTGATATAGATATTAATTTTACTAATGAGAATATGGTACAACTTCAAGGATTATTATGTCAAAAATAATGCAGCTACAAATATTTTTATAGCTGCATGCACCACATCGAATGCAAGTCCTAGATTGTATGATAGGTTAGATAAACTTGGAAAAAATGTTATATACAGGGTGTTTCGAAATTAATATACAGGTCTTAAGGCTTTGGAGCATTTATTAAATTCACCTTACAATTAAAAATAACACATCAATAGAGAGAGCAACTCAAACAGTTTTGTTTGTATACCTTTCTGCAAAGGAAAGAGCATGGAACGACAAAAAGTGACTGAAAAACGTGTTGAATGAGTGAGAGTCCCTCAAGCTTTGCCCAAAGAAATCAGTTTGGTGAGATTAATCATGAGTCAGTAGTTCTATTGATGTCTGTCCAGAGACTTTTAAGGAAACGCTTACAATTACACCCGTTAAGAGCTCTAAAGCCTACAGACTATGATTAACATGCCAACATTGCTAACAAAATGTTGCTGCATGATGATGAACATTTTCTGCATCATGTCATCCTCAGTAATGAATCGACATTTCACCTAAGTGCAAATGCGAAAACACCTAATGTGCACATCTGCAAGTCAGCAAAGCACCACAAAATGGAAGGTTGCAACGAGACTTCCCTAAATTGAATGTTTTTTGGTGCCATATCCAGCCAGAAAGTCTATAGGCCTTTATTTTTCAATGAAGCAACTATAACTGGTGTTTCTTATGTTTATATGCTAGAGCTATGGCTCTCTGTAGTTGCAAGAAGATTCAATAGAACTTTACTCACCAGCAAGATGGTACGCCACCTCACTGTCGTAACTCAGTACACGATTGGTTAAATGACATTGTACCTGACCACTTGCATCATTTTCATGCACAATCTTATGGCATGCGATTTTTCTCTTTGGTAGTTAATGAAGGATCATATGTATATGTCTCTGCTAGCACCTGTTCCGCTACTGCCTGATTTATGTGACCTTAGAAACAACACCGTTGTAACAATTTTTCCAGATACACTGATTGAGGTATGGAAAGAACTCGCCAATCAAGTCAATGAGTGGCAAATGGTTCTCACATTCAACATTTTTATTGTAATTTTAAGTTGACTGTAGCAATTGCCTTAAAACCCATATTTTTATTTTGAAACACCCTGTATTTTGATACTAATTTCTAGGATATATTAATGATGGCAAAGTCAATTTAGAAAAAAGACTGTATATCGGGTGAATGGACAGATGAGTCAGGAGATAACAAATTGGACTTTGATTGGACCAAAGGGTTGTTTTACGAGAACAATGATAAAAGCTGTGGTGACAGTTAAGGGTTTCACTTGAAAGAATAAAAATATTCAAAAGCTGAATGGTGAATCTGTGGTAGGTTTAACTGAGAGTGAAGTGAAAGAAAAGATAAAATTGGGATACAGTTGGATTTCTGGAGATGTTGGCACTAAAAATGTAATCAACAAACGGGTTAGGAAAGAATTCTCACTTCAGTGTGATAAAAGAGTAGTTCCAGAAAATGATGATACAATGCTTTATGGTTATTAACATTTATTTATTATATAATAAATTTTAATAAAATTCAAATAATTTTTCTGTATGTTGTTATGTAAGAATAAAATCCACAAACATGTTATAACAATGGTATAAATATATTAGTGGATATTGATTATACTCCACACATTCTACATCTCTAATTATTAAGTGAGAAACTTATTCAAAATAATGAACTAGCTTTAATACAATTTGGTATCATTTTTGGAAATTTACTTATTGATAAATTTTAATTTGCTGCTTTTTTTACAGTCATAAAAAAGAGAATCTGAGTTTTCTATTTCCTCCCATATTTCTATATTAGTTTCATTATAACTATTAAACCTCATTTTGTTTTCTTCTTCTTTATACACGTAATTTAGCACTCTAAATTGTCAGTATGATCCTGGCTTCTCAAATATTCTATAATTAAATGTGGTTTAAAATATTACTTGCAAATAATACATTAAATTGCTTATCTCTTGATTCATTATTTCTCTCAACAAAAATATTAGATTTAAATTAATCCCTCATATTAGTCATATTTATTTTGATTCATAATTTTTAATATCAATAAAAATTTGTTTTATATAAATGGTTGTCTTTCCGAAAAAGCTGAGAAATGTTAGCAGTACTAATTTGTTAAAAGAGGTTAATGAGTTACAATAAATGCCTTATATAATGTTATAGTTTTTCAGTATTTGAAAACAGGATATGGAGAGAAAATTGGTTTAGAGCTCAATAATGAGTTTAAGATTTGTACAACTGACAGATGATATAAATTAATTTGTGACTGGGTTTTTCAATATTTTGAGGTAAGGTGTAAAGGAATGAAGACAACTAAAAATAACGATAATGAATTTCATGATTTAGAATTAACAACATGAGAAATCATATATAAGTTACATTTTTGTAGTAAATTTTCTGGGGGCTCGGTCTGCTCGGCAAATTGTATCCTAGTGCACTCAACATACCCACTTACTACTTCAGTGCCCCTGAGTGAAAGCGGAATAACAATGTGAGTAAGAAGTAAAATCTCTGACATATGGAAGGAATTTGAAGAATGTTCGATAGATGACTTAGAATTTTTAGATCGAAGTATACAAAATTATGCATTGTAATATTTTATGAAACTACAGCTGAACTACCATGCCATATTTTATAAGTTAATACAGAGATTAAGTTCATAATTATTATAATTATTTGCAGATGAAGTAGATACAACATTAACATGATATACTGGTTCAATGGTGCATACTCTATTAGGTTTGCAAAAGTGATCAGTTTGTATAACAACCTACTTCTGTAAAGTAGCTATTCACATAAAAGTATTTTTGTAACATAGTTAAGGATCCATGCAAAATCAATCTAATGATGTTCTATAAGTGCACATACATTTCATATGATGAAACCAGTTGCATGTAAAAGAGGTCAAATGTGAATAAGTATTTTATTCTGTTCTATAATAGAGCATATCATATGTTAACTGCCTTATATCCCTTAATAAATGGGAGGTCATCCCTAGATAGGAAAAACAAGCCCATATCTTGCAGATTGATAGTATAACTAATAACAATATTGTCTGGCCCATATGGAGACATTTTCTATGCAAATTTTTAAAATTCAGGTTGTCCAAATTATGATAGTGCAAACAATATTAACTGCTGTGTTGAAGCACTATGATCCACAATGACTTAAAAATTAAAACTGTTTCATATGAGATCAGTTTCATATCTAAAAGATTTAACAGGAAAATTCCTTATTCAGCCAACACTGTACTTTGTCAGTTGACCACATGTGACACCCATGAAGAGTACAAACATAAATGTCCAAAACTGATACTGTTACCATGACAGTAATACAAAATGAGTCTGGCATGAAACATGACATATGTGATAATCATATATTTGTGTATATTACAACTTAAACATAATATTAAATGCTAAGTTGTTATTTGTCTATGCTGCAGTCGTTTTGCATCAAAATTGTGATATTACATTAGTAATGCAAAATAACTATGTAGCTAGATGTGAGGACACTTGGGTCGAAATCTTAGAAAATAAAATAAGTGAAAGGAGTGAGATATACTGTATGCCATGTCTCTGTTATTTATCAAAACTGGCACTTCATTTAGCTGTGCATACGGACTTGTGGCATGTGATGTTAATGTAGCCACAAGAATAGCACAGTGTACAGTGTTGATATCTCACCATCCTGCCACTCAGGTATTAAGATGTCAGCATTGCTAACCTCACCTGATTAGCTACAAGCCTCTTACGTTAACTGCTTTCCCATACCTGAGGGCCAGAATGTGAGGAACAGGGCTCTGTAGGTGGTCACTATGGAGATGAAAGCAGTGACGAGGCTCAGTCGCACGGTGAGTATGCCCAGGACATTGGCCATTGGGCGTCCAGAGGACACTTGCCACGCCAGCAGCCGCAGCTCACGATGGGCGGCGCCGCCCACACGACCCTATTCCAACAGCAGCTGCGAGCACAGCCTCTGTGTGCGCCTCACTTCTGTCTGCACACGTTGAGGAGGCACGACAAGTACTGTCATCTGAGCTAGGCTGAGAAACATGCTAACTTTCCCTTGCCATGTACTGATATCACTCGAATCTAGGAACATAATTTTGTTACAAGGAAGTAAATTTTAACTATTGCAACCAGTGAAATATTCATGAAATATAACATAAGAAAACTCCTGTGAGCAGAGTTAACCAGGTCTGACATTTCACAGAGTTTACCATACACTCGTCGAAGAGATCGCACTGAATTTGATATGCTGCAAGCCACTCTACAGTGAACATTTACATTCCTTCCATGCACAAAGCTGTTATTTTCAGATACGTTATTGTGACATGCCGCAAGCACATCGCCTTGTATATGGTGAAAGCAAACGTTCAGAAGTGAAACTCTGCACCTTATCACCAATTGCAAATTTGCAAATCTCAAAAGGGTTAAAAAGACTGTAAGAAAGCTTCCTACAGAAAATATTACAGCCAACTGGCGGTACCGCCCTTTACTAACCGTATAAATGGCTGCATAATTTCCAGAAACATAAAAAAATAGTAAAGCCAGTTGTAACCTTACTATCTTTCCCTCACCTGTATTCACTGGACCGATATGCGTCATCAAAATCCTGTCACATGACACTATCAGTTTAACTATTTTGTCATATTTTTCTGTATTGTAGAAGACATCTGTTACTACTGACATGAAGGCCAATGCTGCAAAACCCAATAGCATGGAAGCTGATACAACGTCTACTACAGAGTCTGTATGCACTAATCTGAAATGTAAATACGCCTGAATGTATGCAGAAATCAGGTGTGATATGCTTGCAAGTGTCACAGTAACCATATCCGATCTTAAACTCTTCACAGATCCATCTTCCTTATTGAGCGTAAATGGCATCAGACCAAATAACTTGCATGTTAAGTGGAATGGCTTAGTGGCCAACAAAAGTTTCTTTGTGTTTTCTGGCACCAAGACGGTGAATTCGTTGACTGGCATCACCTGCAAAAGGAAAGAGCAATACACACTTTCGGTCACATTTGACAACAAATTTTATGTATGTACCAGAAGTAGCCCCTAGTATGTTTTCCCACATATAAATCAACTTTTACAGACTTTATTTAAATTTCCACATGGCATTATGAATCCACATATCCCTCCTCCTAATGCATAGTGGTGTCCTGCCTCCACAGACTAACGGGCTGCAATTTAAGGGAATCGTCTGCAAGAGTGCACTTGGAAAGAACTGAGTCACTGAAGTGTGTTCGATGTTGTCTGAAGTTTTAGGTACTGGTATAGGCCACTTGAGGAGGAACTGACATATCCCAAAAGGATAGTAAGAGAAAGTGGACCGCAAAATGTCCGTGCAAAAACATAGCTACAATGAAAATTTGGGTAAGAAAACAGATACTTTTGTTTATAGACCCAGAAAGGAAATTGTTCAGGAAAATAAAGGAATAGTTCAATATTACTCAGATATGTAATCAATAGGAAGTGCAGAAAAGTTAAAGCAAAATGTTTTCAGAAAAGTGAAGAAATCAATAAGAAAAGATCCTCAGAAAAACAGAATGAGCATGTGTAAAAGTCAAAATAACTTTCGATGAACTTAAATCTGCGACATCAACATTGGCATTGCAAATGGAACTCCAGTATAAAAAGCTAAGGAAAGAGCAGATATGTGGAAAGAGTACGCTGAGTATCTCTACAAGGGATATGAATTGTATACTTAAGAGCTAGCATGAAAAAAAATTTCGATTTTGATGGCATGTGCGATTCTGTTTTCAAGTCACAGTTTGACGCAGGTTTGTAAGATCGGCAATCAGTCAGTTGAAATTGTATGGAAAATATTTGTACATAATTTTTAAAATCATTGCAGCAATTGGCACCCAATGGTTATTCAGATAAGTGTTAGTATCAGCTCAGTAATTCTGACTGCTCGTCCATCATGTTGTCTGAGCAGAAGTAAAGAAAGGTGAGGATATATGAAAGAATTACAAGACCCGCTGAATGTGATGTACAATACGTTGACCACATAATTTTAACGGAGAGTAAATCAATGAGAGAGTAAAGCACTAAGGAGTCGCAAAAATGAGGTTAGTCGAAAGCCTAACATCAAAACTGGGGCTATAAAGTAGACAGTGATAAGGAATTGTTCTACCTTGGAAGCAAAATTAGACGTGACAGGCGAAGCAAGTAGAATATAACAAGCAGATTAGGACAGGGAAAGAAGGCGTTCCTCTTTAAAAGAACTCTACTAGTATCCAACAAACGTTTTAATTTGAGGTACATATATCTGAAAATATTTGTAGGAACACAACATTTCTTGATAATGAATGTGAGACAACTAGAAAATAAGGTACTAATAAACGACTGAAGAGACTTTGTGTGTGGTTGCCACACTGAAATGGGCAGACTGGAACAACAGACGGAAACCCTCTATGTCTGCATCAACTAATCTGCCGATGAACCAAAATAAAAATAATATGATCTTAACACTTTCATCGATAATAATGTATACTCGATTCCATTCATCTCATAACATTTTTCTAACCAGTTTGTTGTCCTCATGGTGTCCACGAAATTGGAATTTGATTCAATATCACTGCATTATAATATTCCTCAGTTCTACCAAAATTCCCCCTTGAAACTTAAGTGTTTACTCGTCGATTTTCCTAATTAGGAAACCTATCGTGATTTATTAAAACCTACAGGACAGGACTGTAACCAAAATAAATGATGGTGACTACCAGTTTTGACTTATCTCAATTAAGCATTGACCTGTATTACGGAAACCACTAAAAACTGACAGTTGCTGTGTCAGAATTGGACATGTGGAAATTGCTACGAGAGGGAGGAAAACCACCAAATCTATCATAGAGTGGACTGGTACAGTGACCTAATAATCGCAGTTCTCAGAGTTAAATGTAGATTGGTGGACTTACAGATACGTCAACGGATAGCTGTTGCACTGAAGTCCTTTGTTGTATTCGAAGAGGTAAGCAAAGGACAGCGACATAAGAGGAAACGAATACCTCGCATTAGCAAATACGCAAGAAGAACGTGCACGGATACCAATAAAAATTATAAATTTATGGGAAGTAAGAAGAGGCGTTCATCCAATTCTGGACATGACATGGCTGATGATTGTGGTGGTGTTGATAGTGATGATTTAATAAAAAATAATAAAACCCTGCTTTTACATCGGGATTAGGTGTAGCAAAGGCGATTTATCTCACTTCCTTTTGCACAAAAAGTTCATGCCTTGACACCAAAATTGTGACACAGACAGCCTCAACAACAACCAAGAAAATTCATAGACGCCTCAAGGGATAACTTCTTTGATTAGCAAACGCAACGTCTTCGCTTCCGCATTCGATCCCCTCCATCGCTTCATTTTTGAATAAAAATCATCATAAGTGACGGGCGGTGACTCCAGCAAAACAAGTCCCTTTCAATCACCCAACGGCTTTGTCAAAAGAGGTGAAGGAGTGGACAGAGGTTAACGGCACTCTCTGCCTCTTGTGGTGCAAAACCGCCGAAGAAGGAGGAAGAAACAGCAACGATCAAATGCATGACGATGTAGAAGGCAATAGTGACCACTGCATTAAAGATACACAATCTGTATCGATGGGACATGTGGCCTGTAATTGAAAAAGTGTCGCGACGATCTCTCCATGGGCAAAATATTCTGGACTAGTCCCTACTCAGACTCCGGAAGGGGATTTCCAAAGGGGAGGTGACCATGAGAAGAAGATTGCGTAACCAACGAAAGGGTAACGTTCTACGAGTCGTGGTGTGCGATGTCAGAGATTTGAACGTGGTAGGGAAACCAGAAATTCTGAAACGGGAACTGCTAAGGCTCAGTCTAGATATAGCGGGGATCAGTGAAGTGAAATGGAAAGAAGACAAGGATTTCTGGGCAGAATAGAATAATATCAACAGCAGCAGAAAATGGTATAACGGCATTGGAATTCGTTATGAATAGCAAGGTTGGGCAGAGAGTGTGTTACGGTGAACAGTTCAGCGATACTGTCAGAAACGACACCAAACCAGCACCGACAAGGATTGTTCATTTATACTTCCCAACGTCACAAGCCGAGGAGGAAGAGACACAGAAAGTATTTAAAAATATCGAAAGGGTAATTCAGTGCGTAAAGCGAGATAAAGAACTAATTATCGTGGGGTATTTGAGTGCGGTTGTAGGGGAAGGAGTAGAAGAAAGGGCTACGAAAGAATATGGGATTGGTACTAGCAGAGAGGGAGGAGAGAGACTAATTTAATTCTGAAATAAATTTCAGCTAGTAATGTTGAATACACTATTCAAGAATCACAACAGGAGGAGGTATACTAGGAAGAAGCCGGGACATGCAGGAAGATTTCAGTTAGATTACGTCATGGACAGGCAGAGTTCCGAAGTCAGACAATGGATTGTAAGGCGTGTCCAGGAGCGTACACAGACTGAGATTACAATTTAGTAGTGATAAACAGAAAGCTAAAGAAACTAGTCAGAAAGAATCAATGTGCAAGGAAATGGGATACGGAGTTATCAAGCAGTGAAGAGATGCGCTTGAATACCTCAGAGGCCACTGATAAGGCTGCGATCAGGAATAGCTCAGTAATCAGTTCTGTTAAAGAAGAATGGGCATTTTCAAAAAGGGCTGTCACAAAAGTTGGATGGAAAACACAGATACAAAGAAGGTAACTGTGAAGAAACCATGGTAACAGAAGAAATAATAGCCGGCCGGAGTGACCGTGCTGTTCTAGGCGCTACAGCCAGGAGCCGAGCGACCGCTACGGTCGCAGGTTCGAATCCTGCCTCGGGCATGGATGTGTGTGATGTCCTTAGGTTAGTTAGGTTTAATTAGTTCTCAGGTCGAGGCGACTGATGACCTAAGAAGTTAAGTCGCATAGTGCTCAGAGCCATTTGAACCATTTTTTGGAAGAAATAATACAGTTGCTCGAAGACAGCACTAAATATAAAAACAGGTTCATACGATTTGTTGTCGGAAAAAGCGTTCTCCTATGTTAACTGTTGCTAGATATTCAATATTACGAGAAAAATTGGGGTAAGCTATAGGAAGAGACTGGTAATATATAAGATGTACAGGAACCAAGAGGGAACAATAATCGTGGAACACTGAGATTAAAATGTGTGTTAAGACAGGGATGTAGGTTTAATCCCTCAGTTTTCAATCTACAGGGTGTTACAAAAAGGTACGGACAAACCTTCAGGAAACATTCGTCACACACAAATAAAGAAAAGATGTTATGTGGACATGTGTCTGGAAACGCTTACTTTCCATGTTAGAGCTCATTTTATTACTTCTTTACAAATCACATTAATCATGGAATGGAAACACACAGCAACAGAACGTAACAGCGTGACTTCAAGCACTTTGTTGCAGGAAATGTTCAAAATATCCTCCGTTAGCGAGGATACGTGCATCCACCCTCCGTCGCATGGAATCCCTGATGCGCTGATGCAGCCCTGGAGAATGGCGTATTGTATCACAGCCGTCCACAAGACGAGCACGAAGAGTCTCTACATTTGGTACCGGGGTTGCGTAGACAAGAGCTTTCAAATGCCCCCATAAATGAAAGTCAAGAGGGTTGAGGTCAGGAGAGCGTGGAGGCCATGGAATTGGTCCGCCTCTACCAATCCATCGGTCACCGAATCTGTTGTTGAGAAGCGTACGAACACTTCGACTGAAATGTGCAGGAGCTCCATTGTGCATGAACCACATGTTGTGTCGTACTTGTAAAGGCTAATGTTCTAGCAGCACAGGTAGAGTATCTCGTATGAAATCATGATAACGTGCTCCATTGAGCGTAGGTGGAAGAACATGGGGCCCAATCGAGACATCACCAACAATGCCTGGCCAAACGTTCACAGAAAATCTGTGTTGATGACGTGATTGCACAATTGCGTGCGGATTCTCATCAGCCCACACATGTTGATTGTGAATATTTACATTTTGATCACGTTGGAATGACGCCTCATCCGTAAAGAGAACATTTGCACTGAAATGAGGATTGACACATTGTTGGATAAACCATTCGCAGAAGTGTACCCGTGGAGGCCAATCAGCTGCTGATAGTGCCTGCACACACTGTACATGGTACGGAAACAACTGGTTCTCCCGTAGCACTCTCCATACAGTGACGAGGTCAACGTTATCTTGTACAGCAGCAACTTCTCTGACGCTGACATTAGGGCTATCGTCAACTGCACGAATAATTGCCTCGTCCATTGCAGGTGTCCTCGTCGTTCTTCGCCTTCCCCAGTCACGAGTCATATGCTGGAATGTTTCGTGCTCCCTAAGACGCCGATCAATTGCTTCGAACGTCTTCCTGTCGGGACACCTTCGTTCTGGAAATCTGTTTCGATACAAACGTACCGCGCCACCACTATTGCCCCGTGCTAATCCATACATCAAATGGGCATCTGCCAACTCCGCATTTGTAAACATTGCACTGACTGCAAAACCACGTTCGTGATGAACACTAACCTGTTGATGCTACGTGCTGATGTGCTTGATGCTAGCACTGTAGAGCAATGAGTCGCATGTCAACACAATCACCGAAGTCAACATTACCTTCCTTCAATTGGGCCAACTGGCGGTGAATCAAGGAAGTATAGTACATACTGAGGAAACTAAAATTAGCTCTAACATGGAAATTAAGCGATTCCGGACACACGTCCACGTAACATCTTTTCTTTATTTGTATGTGAGGAATGTTTCCTAAAAGTATGACCGTACCTAATTGTAACACCCTGTATACATCGAAGAAGGAATAACAGAATTAAAAGAAATGTTCAGAAATGGATTTAAAATTCAAGATGAAAGGATATCACCGGTGAGATACCCTTACGACATTGCTATCCTCAATGAAAGTGAAGAAGAATTGCAGGATCTGCTGAACGGAAAGAGCAGTCTAATGAGTATAGGATATGGTCTGAGAGTAGACGAAAGTAATAAGAAGGAGCAGTAATGAGAACAGCAGGAAACTCAACACCAGGATTGGTGAACACGAAATTATGGAATTCAGCAACCTAGCCAGCAAAATAACCCATGACGGGAGGAGCAAGGAGGAAATAAAAAGCAGACTAGAACTGACAAAAAGGGCATCGCTGGCCAAGAAAAGTCTACTAACATTAAACATGTGTCTTAATTCGAGGGAGAAATTTCTTAGAATGTACAGTTGGAGCACAGCATTGTATGGTAGTGAAACACGGACTGTGGGAAAACCAGAACAGGAGAGAATCGAAGCATTTGAGATGTGGCACTATAGAAGAATGCTTAAAAATTTGGTGGGCTGATAAGGGAAGAATGAAGAAGCTCTCCTGAGATGATGCAAGGAAATGCTATGTGGAAAACACTGACAAGAAGAAGGGACGAGATGATAGGACATCTGTTAAGACGTCAGGGAATGACTTCCATTGTGCGAGAGGGAGCTGAAGAGGTTAAAAACTGTAGAGGAAAAGTGAGATTGGAATACATGTAGCGAATCATTGAGGACATTGGTCGCATGTCCTACTCTGAGATGAAGAGGTTGGCACAGGAGAGGAATTCGTGTCAGACCGCATCCAACAAGTAAGAAGACTTCATTGGCCAGCGCTTGCGGGCCAGCGAATATGATTAGGGTTAGCAGCGGCAGGAAGGAGTTGTCGAGCCGGACGGTTACTGGGAACAGATCCGTTTATGTGTCGGAAGACCTTTTATATGTAGCAGGAGTGATAGTGAGACATCATTGGGGCTGAGTGATGTTTGTTTGAAAAGAACCTTCTCTACTGATTCAAGTGTTGGCTGGTCGCACTGTACTTGTGTTGTTCATAGATGTGTTGACAGTGAACGGTGCCTACGCTTTCTTATACTGTATCCGTTGTCCGGAAGAGATTGTCGATCAATGCAAATCTGGAAGGTCTTTACAGCCTTCTCAGAACATTTGCATTTATGGACGAGTACTTGTTCACTCCATGCGAAGATTTGGCTCGGAGCACTATGGGACTTGACTTCTGAGGTCATCAGTCCCCTAGAAATTAGAACTACTTAAACCTAACTCACCTAAGGGCATCACACATACCCATGCTCGAGGTAGGATTCGAACCTGCGACCGTAGCGGTCACGCGGTTCCAGACTGCAGCGCCTAGAACCCATGCGAAGATGAATAGTTCTAGTACTGAGTAGCAAATGATCTGTTTATTTTATGTATTCGTGTTGTTGTCATTGAGTCTGCCCTTGTGGGCGCTATTTTTGTTGCGTGTATGTTTGGGATCGTTAGTAACTGACTTATGTTTAAGGTTATATCATGCCACTTTAATGATGTGTATAATGTATCGCCCAGAAGTGTACGCAGTGCTGAAGTGTGAAATAAAATGTGATTGCAGACTTACTGCACTGTAAAGCTACTGTGATAGCCGTGGATGAATTCTAATGCTGAAGATCGATCTTTGAGTTAAGTAATACCTTTTGTAATTGAACAATTAGCGTCTCTTATTTTCCGTTCGTCTGAAAGCTCTCTGTGCCTAAGCTTGTGTTTAAATTGTCTGGTACTGCTGTACATTATTTTGAGTAAATCTTAAATTGTCCCACGAGTGAAATTGGTGTGCGTAAGACTTGTGAGTGTAGGTCCCACTGTTATTGTTATTGTGTTATTTAAGTTCTGTTTCCAAACCGATTTTAGGTGAAGACTGTTTTGAAATATCAACTTATATCAATTTTTGATTGTAAATTTTGTTTAAGGGTTTGCTGTACGCTTTTTAAGGTAAGTTTGCTTATTTAATTTTTAATGTCAAGTAGTTACCGAGTTTGAGCTGAAAACTTTTAATTGATGACGTAATTGAGTTGAGATTAAATCTGAAATCGTTGTATCACCGGTGTTTGCCATCAGTATTGTATCAGGGTTAAGATTCAGTCAAGGATGTTGTATTAGTTGACTTTACAAAAAAAAAAAAAAAAAAAAAAAAACGTTGAGCAACCTGTGTTTTTTGTAAATGTTGTGTAGGAATTTCCTGTACGTATATTTATAAATATATTTGAATTAACGTTAGATCGACAACTTAACACTTCCTACAGCTACTACTACGCCAATTTTAGAGGAAACAATGGCCCATCGCAAGCATTCATCTATCCATAAGGACCATATCCGCGCCTACATGCAGTTTCTTCTTCCTCAGCACGATGGCATCTACCAGCAAGATAATGCATTGTATCACAGAGCTTGCAGTACACGTGCGTGTTTTGAAACGCAGCAGGAAGAAGTAATTTACTCCCTGGCCCTCCAAACTCCACGGATTAAAACCCTATCGAAAATCTGTGTGACCGCCAGAGTCGAGCTGTGCATGCCCTGGATCCTCTACATCTTCACGGAGTGCTGCAATGAGGAGAGGTATCGATGTCGGTAGGCGAAGCCTGGCACGAAGCCAGCGTTCCAAAACATACCAAAGGTTTTCTATAGGATTCAGGCCAGTCCATTACAGGGATGTTATTGTCATGTAACCATTCCACCACAGGCCGTGCTTTATGAACAGGTGCTCGATCGTGTTGAAAGATGCAATCGCCATCCCCGATTTGCTCTTCAATAGTGGGAAATAAGAAGGAGTTTAAAACATCAGTGTAGACCTGTGCTGTGATAGTGCCACGCAAAACAAAAAGGAGCGCAAGGCTTCTCCACGAAAAACACGACCACACCATAACACCACCGCCTCCGAATTTTACTGTTGGCACTACACACGCTGGCAGATGATGTTCACCGGGTATTCGCCATACCCACACCCTGTCATCGGATCACCACATTGTGTACCGTGATTCGTCACTTCACGCAACGTTTTTCGACTGTTCAATCGTTGAATTTTTTCGCTCCTTACACCAAACGAGGCGTCGTTTGGTATTTACCGACGTGATGTGTGGCTGATGAGCAGCCGCTCGACCCTGAATTCCAAATTTTCTCACTTCTCGCCTCACTGTCATAGTATTTGCAGTGGATCCTGATGCAGTTTTGAATTCCTGAGTAATAATCTGGACAGATGTCTGCCTATTACACATTACGAGCCTCTTCAACTGTAGGCGGTCTCTATCAGTTAACAAACGAGGTCGGCCTGTACGCTTTTGTGCTGTAGGTGTCCCTTCACGTTTACACTCTACCATCACATCGGAAACAGTGGACCTAGGGATGTTTAGCACTGTGTAAATGTCGCGTACAGACGTATGACACAAGTGACACCCAATCACCTGACCACATTCGAAGTCCCTGAGTTCCGCGGAGCGCCCCACTCTGCTCTCACACCATGTCTAATGAGTACTGGGGTCGCTGATACGGAGTACCTGTCAGTATGTGGCAGCACAATGCACCTAATATAAAAAACTACACATAGTGTAGTTCCAGTACAGAATATAGTTTGTAAGGATCACTGCCAGGTGTGAGCCACATAAAATTATCAAATAATAATTTGACTAAATTCGAAAGACTGATAAACCACTACTAAATGTTATGGGTTAACTCGAAATCTTTGTTAATAAACAAAACTGGTTTTTTTTCCGGGCGCTAGTTGTAATAAGTAAGCAAATGGTCAAATAACATACAGTTACGATTCGTAATTAATTTCTTTTGCTAAGCCACTTCGCAGTCTATCACCAACGTAACTAACTTTACTAAACCAATAACCTGCTCCAATCCCAGAATTTCTGAGTATTACTGCCGCGCGGAGTGGCCGCGCTGTCAGGGTCGCCTTGCCACGGTTCTCGCGGCTTCCCCCGTCGGAGGTTCGAGTCCCCTCACGGGCATGAGTGTGTGTGTGTGTGTGCTGTCCTTAGGGTAAGTTAGTTTAAGTTAGAGTAAGTAGTGCGTCAGCCTAGAGACCGGTGACCTCAGCAGTTTGGTCCCATGGGAACTTACCACCACCACCAACACCATCATTTGCTATTGTGTCACCGGTCAGGGTGCCCTAGCGGTTCTGGGCGCTTCAGTCTGGTTCCGCGCGACCGCTACGGTCGCAGGTTCGAATCCTGCCTCGGGCATGGATGTGTATGATGTCCTTACGTTAGTTAGGTTTAAGTAGTTCTAAGTTATAGGGGACTGATGACCTCAGAAGATAACTCCCATAGTGCTCAGAGCCACTTGAACCATTTGCAATTGTGTTCCGCTCAGAAAACAAAGTCCAACATTCCTTCACAGGAATGTGACCCAACGGTAGATAGCGCTCAGAGCCACCCAAAAAGTCGCGTAATGTGTCATTAAGTAAAGTGCCTCGATGAAACTTGGACCAGGTGTCACACTATGAAGAGTATGTGTGAAAATAAGGTAAATCAGTATTTCGAAGCCAAATGCTCAAGGGTATAGACAGTCTTTCCTGGAAGCTACAGAGGATGGGTGTTTAGAGAAATCAACAGCTCGGAGATGGCACCATGCACTGAGCACCTAATACACTTCAATGAGGACTTAGAGGCAATCCCATTATGAACAAACGGGCTTTTTGTATAGCTGCCGATCTGTTGATGACCCAGGTATATACAGAAATACCTGATCGAATTTTGTATCATTCTCACAAGGAAATTTTGCACGATAACTGCTAAAGAGAAAAGGGGCTAACGGTGATAGGTTCCTCAATGTGGCACGACGTGGGAACGTGAGAACGACGCCTGAGTTTCCATTTTATGCATTACCTGCCGCACAGGGACTTTTCGAAGCAGGGTCGAAAAGTTTAGCATCACGTATGAGTACCGAGCATCGACTGTTCATTAGGTGACATTGCAGATCAAGTCCACCAAAGACAAAAAACGATTCAACGATTCAAGGGGATATTCAGTGCAATGCCCAGATGGACAAACGGACGGGGGTGGGGGTAGGTGGGGGGGAATATACAGAACTACCAGGCAGGAGGGACCTCATAATGAGATGAGCTGCATGAATCTGGGTCTCTTTTGGATGATGAGTTGGAGGTGACTTCAACAATTCTGAGTCTAAAGTGTTCTGGCTGTGCTTTCTGAAGACATATTTAACCTCCTTTATATTCAGTTTTAGAAATTTGGGCTTCAACCCTACATTCTGTGTGATGTCTATTGTCACACAGAGACAGCCTCGTTTTCATCCTGGTTCAATGCTTGAATCTTGAATCCGATAATTGTCACCTCTGACCTCAATTCCAAATATAACATTGACGGCGCCTCGATGGGTTAACTATTGCGGACAACAGATGTAACGACTGTATTGGGAGCAACCGAGTATCGACGCTCAGCGGGTACAACAGCATCGCGTCTGCCACTAGATTTAGCTGGAGGGGACGCTTGAACGATTAGTGTGAGACAAGGAACGACCTAAGCTGCACGGGGTGACGCTCCCGAAGCTGAGCAGAGATGACAGCTGCTGGCAGTCAATCAATAGATAACAGACGCCGAAAGAGCTTTGGCAGGAAAAGGACACGTCAGTTCGACATCACTTCAGCTGCCCATGAATGAAAACACCAGCTCTGTGGTGTGACGAGATAAAGTGGATCATCCCCCTCCAGATTCTCTATTGCTGAGTCGTGTCCAAGCTCATTTAAACTGGTTAATGTTCTGTTTTGTATCACGAGTTTTGAGATATTATAATAACTGTAAACATCTTTCCTTATTTGTTGGTCTGAATGTACAATCATTAGGCGTGCACTATGGAACCATTTGAATTACAATCACTCATTTCAATAAAATACACTGTGTTTGTTCTTCTGTCTTAATCTGCATGCAAATGTCTATAAAGTAGTATTTCTGCTTTTTGCAGGAAACCAAGTTACTTATGGTTTCAGATTAAGATTATGCCTCACTGAAAGTAAAATCTTCTACGATACTAGCTCGCTTCATGAAGCTCTTCAGTTTGTTCGATCGATGTTTCGACTCCTCTCCTGAGATCTTCTTCTGGATCTTGGGTGTTCACTCTTAGGTGAACACTACAAGGGCAGTGTCGGACGTTTTCCTGTATTTGCGTAGAAGAAGTGGGATTATTGGGTAAAGTTCCTCCAGTCATCATTGGTAGGCCATCGTAATTCGGTAGAAAGAGCGTTCACCTGTGCTAATACTGAAGTTCTGTTAGTGGGTAAAATTGCAAGGCTACTGTTTGTTGTCTATCGTCCCTGGGTATGAGTGAATCAGGATAATAAAAGAAAAAGGGAATGTTAACCAAAATATTATTGGCAAAAACAGACATAATATCTGAAGGGATAACCGCAATCAGTATTTTTACAATGTTACTTATAATCCTTCTTGATTGCAAAATTTTTATTCCAATGACCGGTTTCGGTTCCTCTAAAACCATCTTCAGATCTGATATTTCGGTTAGAGGAGTAACCCGTCCACACAGAGCAACCTTCATACGCTGCGTCACATCCAGCATGTGAAGGTTGCTGTGTGTGGACGGGTTACTCCTCTAACCAAAATATCAGATCTGAAGATGGTTCTTGAGGAACCAAAAACGGTCATGTGAGTAAACATTTTGCAATCAAGACGGATTATAAGTAACATTGCAAAATATTATTGTTATGCCACAGAGGTTTCTTCCTGGAAACTGTTTGTATTCCTCCCTCACCACAGTTCCGTAATCATTTCCTTGACAGTGGGAGGCGACGAAGTCAGAAGTCGATGGCTGTCATGTGTATTGTAGTTACGTTCATTCTTGGAAACCAAAAACCCGTTTCTCATTTGTCCTATAAATGTTAGTTTCCTTAGCTAGCACACGTACGTTTTTGAAATCATTGTCATGGCTTGCAGTTCTTATGATGTTCCACTGCCGCAGATTTAACACTTAGTTTTAACTGTAAGCGGCCTGCGTATTCCTTTATACGTTCTTTTACAGATATTTATGTAGCGCCTTTATGCACTCCGCCACAGCCAAAAGTCACATCATGGACTCCATCAGTGTAGAGGTAATCAGGTGCGTCCATTTTACGTCATTAGGTGTTGTAATTTTTTACTCAAAATGTAGTGTGTGTACCATTGTTCCTTAGAATTCAGCTGACGTCGTCAGTAGCACCAGAAACGAACAGTAATCTGACAGAGCGGGAAGGCGTTTCCCCATCCGTTGTCTTAGAACAACCAAAAATTTCGTTAGAAAGCCCTGTCGATGGCCAAACCATCGTAGCCATCGGCCATTGTCTTCTTTAAAAAAGCCAACTCCGACTCCAAACTGTTAGTACCACTGAAGTGGAAGGTACGTGCCGGCGGAGGGCTGAACACTGGTTGCTTCTGGGCTGGGTGGTGGTGCGATTTAACATTTAAATATCTATTTGTGTTAGTAATCTGTCTATACACTCTTTCCTAGACTGCTGGAAGATCTTCTATATACCAAGACATGCAAAACGAGAGAGCGACCTTATATTCTATCTCAGATGTAATGACGAGGTTGGCTTGCATCTTATTTGAGAAACAGAGGAACTTGTAAAACTCTACTTTGTCATTTTTTCTAGGCGCTTCAGTCCGGAACCGCGCTGCTGCTACGGTCGGAGGTTCGAATCCGGCCTCAGGCATGGATGTGTTTGATGTCATTAGGTTAGTCAGGTTTAAGTAGTTCTAAGTCTAGGGGACTGATGACCTCATCTGCAATGGAAGTTCAATGTATTGGCATAAAGAGGCACCCTCGTTCTGCAAACAGACTTCTCAAATTGGGCGCAGGAGCCATGCGGTAGAAAACTGCCCATAAATGGCGGAATAACCAGCAATGATGAACGATCTAAGTAACCAGAAGGTAATGCAAACCTCTGAATTAAAATTACACAATATGTGTCTGTAGGACATCAGTTCAGTCACTGAAAAAAGCATCATGATGATCTCCCCATTGCAAAAAAGGTGCTGTGTTAGCGCCACTCGGAACTCTTTGAGGGAACTGGCATATGAGGCATGACTGTGAGAAAAAGGCCAAATAACTAACTCAGCATATCAGCAATGGGGTTCCACGAAGTGAAATGGACAGAATGAAATTCTTTGTGGTTAGGCGAATAAGGGGTAATAATGACCCGATTTTAAATAGAATCATTTATTAGTAATATGGGCTTAACACCAACAAATTGCATAGTAAATTACCCAGAAAAATCAGAGGTTTATAAAAATCCATCATAAATGTTCAATATATCCTCCATTGGCTGCACAGACGACGTCTAGCCGGTAGCCGAATTCATCCCAAGCTGAGTGTTAGGTGTCTTCTGTCACTGAAGCTACAGCAGCTGATATTCTAGTTTTTAGTTCATCAGTGTCACAAGGTAAGGGAGGAACTTAAACACATTGTTTAACACATCCCCACAGGAAGAAATCACATGGTGTTAAGTCAGGAGACCTAGGAGGCCAATAGTGTAAAGCCTGGTCTCGCAGTCCTATACACCCTCTTCAACGTTGAGGCACGTTGGCATTGAGGAAACTGCGCACGTTGTTGTTCCAGTGCAGTGGTGCTTGTCAGAGTCAAGTTGTGGGAATAACCAGTTCCACAGCATTGCAAGATATGATTGTCCTCTTACGGTTTCTTCCTCAAAAAAAGTAGGGTCCATAAACCTTGCTTTGCGAAACAGCACAAAAACATTCACTTTTGGTGAATCACGTTCGTGTTCAGTTTTTTCATGAGGATTTTCGAGCCCCCATATATGCACATTTGACGGTGAACCTTACTGCTAATATGGAAAGATTCCTCATCACTGAATATCAACCGTGACATAAAAGTGTCATCTTCCATGTCTTCTAAAATAGTATTGCTAAGGTCCACTCGCTTCACTATGTCAGTATCTTGAGGAGCTGGTACCAGTTATAATCGGTATGGTTTTAGGGCTAAACGACACCGTAACACACGCCACACTGTCATGCGCTAGCACGAAGTGTAGACTTGCGGGGGCTCCACTCAAATGCTAGTCGGATTAGTTCCACTGTTTGTTTAGGAACGCGTGGCCGGCCAGGACTTTTGCCTTTACAGAGGCACCTTGTTTCTTCCAACTGATAATTCCAGGGTCGATTGTTCTTAGGCGATGGTGGTTCAGTATTAAATCGAATATGAAACGTCGCCTGAACTGCGATCACTGACTGAGTACGAATAAATTCAATAACACAATATACCTTCTGTTGCACGGACGCCATACCGCGCGAGACTGGCAGCAAGCTCCATGTCAGCGCTCGTAGCGACATCTAGCGGATTTTTTTCTGAAACTCTAGACCATGCGCTGTTTCAGTTACCCAGTGATATTTTACTCAATATTATTAGAAGTTAAAATCGGGTTGCCTGTATTGGCAACAGTAGAATATGGTGTAATAAAAGAAGGATTCGTTATGAATAAGAAATGGTGTATCTGAAAAAAGAATCTTCATGAACTGGAAAGCTAGTGCAGAGAGTGAATTAGCTTCAGAAGTTCAGTGACCGACGCCAACAACCATATTTCGGGTATCATGGGAATACAAGCCGACATTCTTCGGCGGTACACCGCAAGGTTACCGCCCTTCGATAGTGCACTTCTAGCGCTTATCGAAGTGTTAGGTGTTCCAGGTGCCAGCCTGCCAGCCCGCCCAGCAGCAGCAGCAGCAGCAGCAGTAGTTCCCGGTCCCGGCCTGCAGCAGTGGTCCCGCAGCCAGCCAGCCAGCCAGCCAGCCTGCCAGCCAGCCAGCCCTCCGGTGCCAGCAGCAGTCCAGCCAGCAGCGGTCCAGGCAGCAGCAGCAGCAGCAGCAGCAGCAGCCGCCGCCGCCCCGGCCCCGTCCGCGGCAGCAGCGTTCCTGCCTCTCGCCGTCGCCGTCCGCCGTCCGCCGTCCGCCGTCCCCCAGTGTGTGTCCTGTCCTTTTAGTGCTGTGTTTTTTCTTTCTTCTCCTTGTCGTCATGTCCGCCCCCACCACCACCGTCACTACTACCACCACCGCCATCGTGTATACGTCCCCTTCCGCCGCCTCCACCACTATCACTTGGTGTGCCCAGTCCCACCCCCCTCCTTCCATCCCTCCCCTCCTCTCTATCCCTTCGCCCTCGCTCTTTGTCGCCCCCTCTCCCGCTTCTTCCTCTCGTTCTGATCCCTTCCCCCCACTCCCCCAGCCTGTCACTGCAGCTCCGGCTCGGGTGGTGGCCCGTCGGGCCACTGCCCACGCCCAGCTCTCCCCGTCGCCATCGCCATCGCCATCGCCGCCGCCACCACCACCACCGCCATCATCGTCGCCTTCACCATCACTGACGCCTTCGCCTGCACCGTCACAGTCATTATCTCCGGCGCCGACTGCTGCGTCCGTGCCGGGACCTGTCCCTTCCCGCCACCTCCCCATCGTTCCCGTCCCTCTTATCACCACCCGCCCATCAGCCGCTGTCAAACGCCCTAGTGGCGCCCCCACTTCCTCTGCTCCTAAAAAGGCTCCACCCCGCCCCCCATCCCCGCCCCAAAATGCCATGGACGTCTCCCCACCAGGCCCCACTCCCTCCTCCTCCTCCTCCTCCTCCTCCTCCTCCTCCTCCTCCCCACCCGGTCTCTACAAATATCTCCCGTCCCGATCCTTCCTTCCTCGAGGCCCGGAATCTCTCCCTCCTCCTCCGCCAACATTTCCCTGGCGCCCCCATATCTCTCCTTACTCCCAGACGGGACTCTGTTCTTATCTCCTCCCCCAGCCCAACCCTCCATACTGACATCCTCTCCCGCCTCCCCATCACCCGTTTTGGTCCTAACGCCTCCCTCACCCCTGCTCCCTCCCCATCTCCTACCCGCCAACCCCAACCCCCGCGTCGCCCGCCGACCCTCACCGCCGTGATCACTCGGCTTAGTCCGTCGATCACGGAGGAGGAGGTGTTGGCGGAGCTGAAGGCCCATCCCACCCTGGAGGTGCGGGCAGTCCGCCGCATTTTTAACGCGACCGGCCCCACCCGCCTTATGCGAGTGTTCTCTGAGGACACCCCCTCCATTGACCGCCTCCTGAAGGAGGGTGCCCTCCTCTTCAATCAGCGGTACAAGGTAGACCCCTCCCGTTCCCCCCCTCAATCCCTGCGCTGCCAGAGGTGTCTGCGCTACAATGCACATACAACAGCCGAGTGCCGCGAGGCCCCCACCTGCCCGCATTGTCGACAAGCACACTTCCTCCGGCAGTGCCCCAACCTTCAATCCCCTCCCTCCTGTAATACCTGCAGCCTCCCCCACCCTACCTACTCCCAAAAGTGTAAAGCCCGACCCCCTCCCACCACCCCTGAACTTACCGTACCTGTCCGTCCGCTGGAAGCCCCCACCCCTCCTGGCAATTCCCTTCGTCCCCCCCCCCCCCACTGCTGAGGACATCATCAGGTTCCTCACGATTGTCCTCCAAAACGTCCATCCCTTTCAGCGCCCCCACACCCTCCAACAGATCTCCCTCGCCGCCCGTTCCATCTTCCACCTTAAAATGTACGCCACCTATTCCCATAACCAGGCCCATTTCACCTTCTCCCGCCTTGACACCCTCGTCTAAATCCTTATCATGGCGCGACAGCATCGTATCCTGTTCAACAATATCCGCTCCCTTCCCGCCAACAAGAACCTCTTCCTGCACACCCTTGCTACCCACCGTGTGGATGCCTTCCTCCTCAATGAAACCTTCCTCCAACCCCACCACTCCATCCACACCTCCCCCTATCTCCTCCACCGATCCGATAATCCCCTCCCAGTTGCGCGTGGCGGAGTTGCCATTGGCCACCACCGCCAGATCCCCGTTCGGCTCCAACCTGTCCTTCCCGACCCCACCGAACACCTGATCCTTAGTCTCTTCTTCCCCGGCCTTACCGTTACCTGTGCCACCATCTATGTCCGCCCCAACGCCCCTCTTCCTTTCGACTTCCTCTCCCACATCGACTGTACCTTCTCCTCCTATGTGATCGCCGCCGACCTCAACATCCATAGTCGCTCCGCTGCCCAGTTACGGCGGTGGCATCGGTTCCTCTCTTCCCTTCAAGGCGACCTCATCCCCATCCCCCAGCACACCCGCCCCGAATCCAATTCCACTCCCGATGTTATTCTCTCCTCCCCCAACCTCCTTGGTCGCATTACGGTGGATGTCCTGGAGCTTATTGGTAGTGACCATCTCCCTGTCCTCCTCACCGTTTCAGACGGTAGTCGCCCCCGCCCCGACCCTCGTCATGACCCTCCCCCCAAGTACATCCATGACTATTCCCGTGCCAACTGGAATGCCTACCGGGATACCCTCTCCACTCAGGTCGACAGCCACCCTCTCGCCTACCGCCGTCCCGATGATGTCTCCCATGCCGCCTCCTTTCTCCAGCAGACCTTGTCTGAGGCCGTGGAGGCCCACGTCCCTACTGTTGCCATCCACCCCCACCGTCCTACCTTGCCGCCACAGGCCGTCCTCCTCCTCCGTGAATCCCGTCGTCTCTACCGTGCCTTCCTCCGCACGCGTGACCCGGACACCCTACGACGCCACCGGCAACTACAGCGACACATTCGAAATTTGCTCGCGGCTAAGAAACGCCGGGACTGGCAACAGACATGCACCCGTTTAAATGCTACCCTCCCTATAAACTCGTCCAAGTTCTGGACCGCCTTCCGTCGCCTTACCGGAACTAAGCCCTCCCCCTACTATCCTCTTCTCCACGATGACCACCCCTTCCCTGACGCCCTTAGTAAGGCCAACCACTTTGCCTCCTACCTGTCCGATGTGTTTTCCATCCCTGATGATCCCCGGTTCGATTACTCCCTCTTCCCAGATATCCGCGATCGAACTGACACCTCTGTCCCTCCCCTCGCTCCTGGTTTCCAGTACTTGGACAACATTCCACACACGGAACTTAATGCCCCCATCACTACACAGGATCTCATTACTACACTCCGCACCAAACGCAACACCGCTCCTGGTCACGATCGTGTCACCTACCGTCACCTTCGTGAAGCTCCTGTCTCTTTCCTCTCCACACTGGCCAGGCTCTACAATGTAGTCCTGTCCACTGGTTACTACCCCGACCTGTGGAAAACCTCTCGTATCCTCATGTTCCTCAAACCTGGCAAACCGCCGTCCGCCGTCTCCTCCTACCGTCCCATCAGCCTTACCTCGGTCTTCAGCAAGGTCCTGGAATCTATCCTCACCCGCCGCATCCACCAGCATCTCCGCCAGCACCGCCTCCTCCCCGTTACCCAGTGTGGCTTTCGGCCGTCCCTCTCCTCCGACGATCTTCTCCTTCACCTCACTCATCTCCTTTCCGAACAGCTCAATTCCCGTCGCTCCGCAATTTTCCTCTCTCTTGACCTCGAACGCGCATATGACCGCGTATGGCATTCCGGTCTCCTCTTCAAGCTCCAAACCTTCGCCCTTCCCATTAACTACGTTCGTCTGATCGGTTCCTTTCTCTCCCGCCGTCCTTCCCATGTCACCATCCATAACGCCGATTCCTACACCTTCTTCCCCTCCGCCGGTGTGCCCCAAGGCTCCGTCCTCTCCCCCTTTCTGTACTTGTTGTACACGGCGGACATGCCGCCGCCGTCACCCCCCGTCCACCTTCTCCAGTTTGCCGATGACACCGCCTTCCTTGCCCTTGCCCCCACCCTGCAACGCTCCCAACACCTTCTCCAATCCCATCTTGACCGGTTCACCGCTTGGTGCGACCAGTGGTTGCTCACAGTCAATCCTTCCAAAACCCAGGCGATCATTGTAGGCAAAACCACCCCTTCCTTCCGCCTCCTTCATTTCTATCTCACCGTTTATGGCCGTCCCATCGCTCTCACCCCCACCCTTAAGTACCTTGGCGTCACCCTCGACCGTCGCCTCTCCTGGACTCCCCATCTCCAGACAATCCAAGCCAAGGCACGTTCCCGACTCCGTCTCCTCAAGCTCCTTTCCGGCCGTACGTGGGGTCTGGACCCCTCCACCATCCTCCACACCTATAAGTCCCTCATCCGCCCTATCCTCTGTTACGCCCATCCCGCCTGGATCTCCGCCCCCCCTTCCTTTTATAAATCCCTCCAAATCCTTGAACGCCATGCTCTCCGCCTTGCCTATCGCATCCGTCTCCCCTCCCCCACGCGGATCCTGTATGATCTTATCCCCTTCCCCCACCTCCTCCTCTTCCTCGAACGCATACGCATCCTCTACACCTCTCGTAAACTCGATCCTCCTCACCCGCTCGTCTCCCCGATCCTCTCCCACCCCCGCCCGCTGCCGTGCCTGTACTCCCATGTCCCACCCGGTCTCCATCTCTCCACCCTCCTTACCCTCTCCCAAGGTGGCTTCCGCCAGCTCCCCCTCCCTGATGATGTCCTCCTCCCCTCCATCTACCCCTCCTACCAACTTTGATCCTTCCACCCTCCTCCTGTGCATGCTCCTCAGGGCACCCTCCCTCCCTTCTCTCCCTTTTTCCCTCCCCCCTCCTTTTCTCTCCCCTCCTCCCCCGGGCCTCCCCTCCCCTGTCCCTCTCCCTCCTGCCCCCGTCTCCTCCGCCATTGGCGTCCTTTTCTCCCTTCTCCCCCACCTCGCCCCCGTTCCCCTCTTGGCAGGTCCCCGGACTCGCACACGCTACGTGGACTTTTGCGCGCCAGAGATCGCCGCCATCAGTGTCTTGTGTGTGCCGTCGTGTTTAGTGTTCAGTGTTCACCGTCACACTCCGTTGTTCACCAGTGCCATCGTCTTCTTCAGTGTTTGTGCGTCGTCTCAACAGTTTGCAGTGTGGTTTATCGTCGAGTGTGAACGGCTCCGTGTTTGTCTCTCTGTGTCTCCTGTTTTATCGCCAACCATTTTGTGACTTTTCTGTTTTTCTCCTGTTTTTTATGCTTATGTCTTCTTTGGCTGAAGAGCGGCGTAGTGTGCTGCTGCCAGCCTGCCTATTGTATAGGTTTTAAAATGACAATAAAGTAAAAAAAAAAAATACAAGCGGATGTCACAAGCAGAAGATGTCCTAAGGAGGGTGTGTCATGGTACTGAACGGATAATCTGATAGTCATGGTGGTCTGAACGCTGTGCTAGTGGAAGGAATACGAGACACAGTTGTGAAAGAATATGGGGTCATTAACGGGAATAATGGGAGATTTTGGATTGTTTAGGGGAGGAGACCAGACAGCGAGGTAATCGGTCTCATCGGATTAGGGAAGGACGGGGAAGGAAGTCGGCCGTGCCGTTTCAAAGGAACAATCCCGGCATTTGCCTGGAGCGATTTAGGGAAATCACGGAAAAGCTAAATCAGGATGGCCGGACGCGGGATTGAACCGTCGTCCTCCCGAATGCGAGTCCAGTGTGTTAGCCACTGCGCAACCTCGCTCGGTAGAAATAATGGGAGAGAATGATTAATTTTTTCTGCAGTACATTTTAGCTAGTAATAGGAATACAGTGAGACGGTCCATAGTCGATTGCAGAGCGTCTTGCGATGTATCGCTCCCCGCGAGTTGGCGAGCCTGCGGCGCCGAAGCGTAACGGTGGAGAGCGTGGACCGATGGAGACAGCTGTGGACGGTGAACTGAATGTGGGGGTTTATCACCGAGGGAATCGCAGCGCATAGTCGAAGCTGAGTTTACGATAGGCACGAGGTGGTGTGTTGCTGAAGTATGCTTTGAAACTTGTTGTGGACAGCAGTAGACCCCGAACAATCTTGTGAAGTGCTATTAAGCCGTTGTGTACGGGCTTACATGGAAATATGGTAGTCGGCGTGGAGGATGGTCCGCTTTGCAGCTGGCCGTTGTACGGTACTGGGCAGAGCAATTTGTGGCTCGCTAAATGTAGAATACAACCAGTGATAATCTCCTTTACTTGCTGTCACATTGGAGAGACGTTGTGCGCTGATGGAAATTTATCTTTCTGATTGAACAGAAGTGCTTTGCTTCGGCTTGATACAGAAGTGCATTTGTCAGAGATTTAACTGTTTTCTATGTTCCTAACAGCACTGGGCTTCGTTAGCTTTATGTGAATTCGGTATGTCGATGTGCTGACTGCCTTACTAAAAATGGCTCTGAGCACTATGGGACTTAACTTCTGAGGTCATCAGCCCCTAGAACTTAGAACTACTTAAACCTAAGTAACCTAAGGACATCACACACACCCATGCGCGAGGCAGGATTTGAACCTGTGACCGTAGCGATCACGCGCTTCTAGACTGTAGCGCCGAGAACCGCTCGGCCACCACGGACGGCGGCTGCCTTACAAATAGGTATTCTGTTTTCATATGTGTGTCAAAGTTAAAGCATGGTTGTGATTTTCCGTATTACCGGTTTATTTTAAGCGAACCGAGTTTATGGAAAAACACTCTTGTTCAATAACTTGAAATTAGTAATCATTATCCCATTAGCTTATCACAGCAACCGTTCACCAATAGTTTGTTATTGGACGGCTATTGCTAGAGTGTGTTGCCTTTTTTTAAGTGAAGTAACTGCTGAGCTATTTTTGGGCGCCGTGAAATGAAGCCCTGTATATTTTATTTAAAATTGGATGTTAAAGTTTTCTCGTTATGAACTTTTTTTTTATTATAGGTACTGCCATTGTGTTTAACATACCCGAGCTCGGAGCTGGTTGTGGGATTGTGAAATCTTCACTTTTGTTCTTACATACATCCTCCTTTATTGTTTCAGATGACGGCCCCTGTTAACTGAGTGGTCAGCGCGACGGAATGTCATACCTAACGGCCCGGGTTCGATACCCGGCTGGATCGGAACTGAGTGTTGTGTTGTCCTTATCACTTCATCCCCATCGACACGCAAGTCGCCAAAGTGGCGTCAACTCGAAAGACTTGCACCAGCCGAACGGCCTACCCGACGGGAGGCCCTAGCCACACGTCATTTCCACTTCCATTTTTTTCAGATATTTCCTCTACCAGCCTGTAACCAGAGTGTTCATGATAGGACAGGCGTTCGCTTTTATCATAATGCAGCGCACGGGGCTTGTTGTGCCCGTTTGTAACGGCCTTTGTAATTAAAACTGTTTTTTGTCTGCGGCTGTTTTTTGGCGGTAAATTGCTATGGCACCATAGTGCTGAGGTCCTCGGTCCCTAGGCGTAATCTAACTTAAACTAATTTACGTTAAGCACAACACACACATACACATGCCCGAGGGAGGACTCGAACCCCCGACGGGTGAAGCCGCGCGAACCGTGGCTAGTCGCCTCAGACCACATGGCTACCCCGCATGGCTTGCGGCTGTTAATGCAGTGTAAAACATTGTAATACGGTGTTGTGAAATTAAAATTTTAGCCTCTGGGCTTTGATCCCAGGCACTCCCGAGTTTAAATGTAATTTTGTCCTTTATCTTGTGTTCATATTTGTTCTTGCACTGTACTTAATTGTTTCACATTTAATCATATATACAAGGTGAATCGCCTAACACTTGTACCGCAAATATATCGGACATGGAAGGCACTATCGATACGCGGTTTTCTTTGAAATCAGTTGTAGGCAAGGGCACGTATTTGTAGCATTTACTCAGATTTTGAGACGACAAGGAAAGTTCAGTTTTTAGAACCAGTTAAAAATTTTTAAATTGAGACGATTCCTATTGGCAGTAAAATCCTAAAATCAGCGTAAATGAGAACGACAGTGCAGTTTGTTACAGGAGGCTAGTGAATCTAGTTTACGAGATATTGTATTGTGCACATAGTAAAGAGCGTCAGCTGTTTGTTGCGTCCTATTGATTAAATGTTAGGTACACCTATGTCTAACTGACACTCGTTTTATCTACAATATCGAACAAGAGCTGCTGTGTTTACAATGTTAAAACTACGATAACTCGTAAACTACTTGCACTAGATCCTGCCTGGTTGTGGTACTGTCAATAGGCATTGTTTCATGGAAATATTTGTACTTTTTAAAATAATTACACTTCTAAACCTAATATCACGCTATGTATACGTTGCTTAGGCGGGCCCCTGCTTCGCATTCCAGCTATGGAATCCGCGTATCAATGGCGCCTTCCATCATCGATAGTTTTGCGGTGAAAACTTTATGTGATTCACCTTATGAAGGATAGGGACAGATTAATATTATTCAGAAATCCCAGTACAAGGAAGTATGCTTGGAAAAAGGCTGGAGATACAATAAGATACCACCTACATTACGTCACGGTGAAGCAATACTCCGAAAACAAATAATGTCACATTAGCAGTAATATACGCATGAGCATCTAAGATTTCCTTCTCCTTTAATGGCACATACAAATTCTTTGTGGATGGGACTATGGGTAAGATATATTAATAGTCTAACTTAAGCAGTTAGTGTTTTATACTTACGGAGTCTTCTGTGAGCGTGTAATTCTTGTTCTCCTTCCAACAGGAAGTAATTGTCACTGCTTACTGCTTCAATGGGTAACTGCAACGCTAAGGAATTATGGAAGAGTATTTAATTACTTAGCTGTCAGTGTCACGTTGACGCACAATGGAACTTACGATATTAAAAGAGATGGCACTTGCACAACTGTGCTGGTGATACATCAGTGACACAGGCTTCTTGCGTCTGTAATTAGTTAAATGAGAACGTCTCATAACAACCTCGAAGAAAAATTCCACACAGTAACGAGTTGACTAGCACAAATTTAATTGGTCAGAGAGTGGCATATGTCTTGAAATTAACGTCTAAGATGTTTGTTATTATTTACTGTAGAGTAAGTCATGTAGTGGTAGACAGGAAAACTATTAAACTTGTTAGGTATCAGTCATGAACATTTTCTTTGAACCGCTGAAACGTGACAATTTGTACCTTCGGTAGGGCTTATTATCAGTGGCATATTCAGTGAAGAGAAAGTAAGGACTGCTTACACAGCATTAAGTGGAAACAATATCCAGATAATACAAACAATAAAATTTGAAAACATTCCTTACACTGATCGACATATGTGAGTTGTATTTAAATAAAAATGAAAGTGCGCGATTCTACACGCTTAGGTATATATATACAGGGTGGTTCATTGATAGTGACCGGGCCAAATATCTCACGAAATAAACATCAAACGAAAATACTACAAAGACCGAAACTCGTCTAGCTTGAAGGGGGAAACCAGATGGCGCTATGGTTGGCCCGCTAGATGACGCTGCCATAGGTCAAACGGATATCAACTGCGTATTGTTTTCTTTTTTTTTTAAATAGGAACCACCATTTTTATTCCATATTCGTGTAGTACTTAAGGACATATGAATGTTTTAGCTGGAACACTTTTTTCGCTTTGTGATTGATGGCGCTGTAATAGTCACAAACGTATAAGTACGTGGTATCACGTAACATTCCGCCAGCGCGGACGGTATTTGCTTCGTGATACATTTCCCGTGTTAAAATGCACCGTTTACCAATTGCGGAAAAGGTCGATATCGTGTTGATGCATGGCTGTTGTGATCAAAATTCCCAACGGGCGTGTGCTATGTATGCTGTTCGGTATCCTGGACGACATCATCCAAGTGTGCGGACCGTTCGCCGGATAGTTATGTTATTTAAGGAAACAGGAAGTGTTCAGCCACATGTGAAACGTTAACCACGACCTGCAAGAAATGATGATGAACAGGTAGGTGTTTTAGCTGCTGTCGCGGCTAATCCTCACATCAGTAGCAGACAAATTGCGCGAGAATCGGTGTTGAGAATGCTACATCAACATTTCTTGCACCTCTACCATATTTCTGTGCACCAGGAATTACATGGCGACGACTTAGAACGTCGTGTGCAGTTCTGCCACTGGGCACAAGAGACATTACGGGACGATGACAGACTTTTTGCAAGCTTCCTATTTAGCGACGAAGCGTCATTTTCCAACAGCGATAACGTAAACCGGCATAATATGCACTATTGGGCAACGGAAAATCCACGATGGCTGCGACAAGCGGAACATCAGCGACCTTGGCGGGCTAATGTATGGCGCGGAATTATGGAAGGAAGGATAATTGGCCCCTATTTTATCGATGGCAATTAAATGGTGCCATGTGTGCTGATTTCCTACGTAATGTTCTATCGATGTTACTACAAGATGCTTCACTGCATGACAGAATGGCGATGTACTTCCAACATGATGGATGTCTGGCACATAGATCGTGTGCGGTTGAAGCGGTATTGAATAGCATATTTCATGACAGGTGGATTGGTCGTCGAAGCACCATACCATGGCCCGCATGTTCACCGGATCCGACGTCCCCGGATTTCTTTCTGTGGGGAAAGTTGAAGGATATTTGCCATCGTGATCCACCGATAACGCCTGACAACATGCGTAAGCGCATTGTCAACGCATGTGGGAACATTACGGAAGGCGAACTACTCGCTGTTGAGAGGAATGTCGTTACACGTGTTGCCAAATGCATTAAGGTTGGCGGACATCATTTTGAGCGTTTATTGCATTTAGGAACAAGGTTTTAAATTGTAAGACATTTCCAGTGGCAGATGTGGACTCTGATCACAATCTATTGGTTATGAGCTGTAGATTAAAACTGAAGAAACTGCAAAAAGGCGGGAATTTAAGGAGATGGGACCTGGAGAAACTGAAAGAACCGGAGGTTGTACAGAGTTTCTGGGAGAGCGTAAGGGAAAAATTGACAGGAATGAGGGAAAGAAATACAGTAGAAGAAGAACGGGTAGCTTTGAGGGATGAAGTGGTGAAGGCAGCAGAGGATCAAGTAGGTAAAAGGACGAGAGCTAGTAGAAATCCTTGAGTAACAGATGAAATATTGAATTTAATTGATGAAAGGAGAAAATATAAAAATGCAGTAAATGAAGCAGGCAAAAAGGAACACAAACATCTCAAAATGGCTAAGCTAGCATGGCTAGAGGACAAATGTAAGGATGTAGAGGCTTATCTCACTAGGGGTAAGATAGATACTGCCTACAGGAAAATTAAAGAGACCTTTGGAGAAAAGAGAACCACTTGTATGAATATCAAGAGCTCAGATGGAAACCCAGTTCTAAGCAAAGAAGGGAAAGCAGAAAGGTGGAAGGAGTGTATAGAGGGTCTATACAAGGGCGATGTTCTTGAGGACAATATTATGGAAATGATGTAGATGAAAATGAAGTGGGAGATATGATACTGCGTGAAGAGTTTGACAGAGCACTGAAAGACCTGAGTCGCAACAAAGCTCCGGGAGTAGACAACATTCCATTAGAACTACTGACAGCCTTGGGAGAGCCAGTCCTGACAAAACTCTACCATCTGGTGAGCAAGATGTATGAGACAGGCGAAATACCTTCAGACTTCAAGAAGAATATAATAATTCCAATCCCAAAGAAAGCAGGTGTTGACAGATGTGAAAATTACCGAACTATCAGTTTAATAAGTCACAGCTGCAAGATGCTAACACGAATTCTTTACAGACGAATGGAAAAACTAGTAGAAGCCGACCTCGGGGAAGATCAGTATGGATTCCGTAGAAATACTGGGACACGTGAGGCAATACTGACCCTATGACTTATCTTAGAAGCTAGATTAAGGAAAGGCAAACCTACATTCCTAGCCTTTGTAGACTTAGAGAGAGCTTTTGATATTGTTGACTGGAATACTCTCTTTCAAATTCTGAAGGTGGCAGGGGTAAAATACATGGAGCGAAAAGCTATTTAGAATGTGTACAGGAACCAGATGGAAGTTATAAGAGTCGAGGGACATCAAAGGGAAGCAGTGGTTGGGAAGGGAGTGAGACATGGTTGTAGCCTCTCCCCGATGTTGTTCAATCTGTATATTGAGCAAGCAGTAAAGGAAACAAAAGAAAAATTCGGAGTAGGTATTAAAATCCATGGAGAAGAAATAAAAACTTTAAGGTTCGCCGATGACATTGTAACTCTGTGAGAGACAGCAAAGGACTTGGAAGGGCAGTTGAACGGAATGGATAGAGTCTTGAAAGGAGGATATAAGATGAACATCAACAAAAGCAAAACAAGGATAATGGAATGTAGTCGAATTAAGTCGGGTGATGCTGAGGGAATTAGATTAGGGAATGAGACAGTTGTAGTAGTAAAGGAGTTTTGCTATTTGGGGAGCAAAATAACTGATGAATGTCGGAGTAGAGAGGATATAAAATGTAGACTGGCAATGGTAAGGAAAGCTTTTCTGAAGAAGAGAAATTTGTTAATATCGAGTATAGGTTTAAGTGTCAGGAAGTCGTTTCTGAAAGTATTTGTATGGAGTGTAGCCACGTATGGAAGTGAAACATGGACGATAAATAGTTTAGACAAGAAGAGAATAGAAGCTTTCGAAATGTGGTGCTACAGAAGAATGCTGAAGATTAGATGGGTAGATCACATAACTAATGAGGAAGTATTGAATAGGATTGGGGAGAAGAGAAGTTTGTGGCACAACGTGACTAGAAGAAGGGATCGGTTGGTAGGACATGTTCTGGGGCATCAAGGGATCACCAGTTTAGTATTGGAGGGCAGCGTCGAGGGTAAAAATCGTAGAGGCAGACCAAGAGATGAATACACTAAGCAGATTCAGAAGGATGTAGGTTGCAGTAGGTTGTGGGAGATGAAGAAACTTGCACTGGATAGAGGAGCATGGAGAGCTGCATCAAACCAGTCTCAGGACTGAAGACCACAACAACAACAACATTGCATTAATGTGGTATTTACAGGTAATCATGCTGCAACAGCATGCGTTCTCAGAAATGATAATTTCACAAAGGTATATGTATCACATTGGAACAACCGAAATAAAATGTTCAAACAAACCTGAGTTCTGTATTTTAATTTAAAAAAATCTACCTGTTACTAACTGTTGTCTAAAATTGTGAGCCATATGTTTGTGACCATTACAGCGCCATCTGTGTCACAAGGCGAAATAAGTGGTCCAACTAAAACATTCATATTTCTTTACGTACTACATGAATATGTAATAAATAATAGGGGTTCCTATTTAAAAAACGCAGTTGATATCCGTTTGACCTATGGCAGCGCCATCTAGCGGGCCAACCATAGCGCCATCTGGTGTCCCCCTTCAAGCTAGACAAGTTTCGTTCTTTGTAGTTTTTTCGTTTCATGCTTATTCCGTAGGATATTTGGACCGGTCACGATCAATGGACCAACCTGCGTATACGAAGGACTAACCATAATGGTGATAGATAGTTGTATGTTATCTCAACAATTTTAACGTTTTAAACAAACATCACATTGGTATGCTCATGTTGGCGGGAAGATAAGCAACCAGGCCTGTTGAGCGGGTATCTTACCGCTGAGCGGCGAAATTGTGGAAATCCAAGCAGGGGGGGAGTCACAGTGAATATTAGACTCTGCTGCACAACTTTCGCGTCCATAGTTTCCATAAGGCGAAGTACAAAATACATGTCTTTAGATCTACAAATGAATTGTGTACCATAATCATAAACATAGCATACAGCATTTCACTACACAATTTTGTAAGAGCCAAGCGTGGCTGTCAGCATTCCCTTATATGAGTAATATGAACAAACGCAACTGTATTAAACCCACGTATGTTCTCAGTGAATATGACGAAGAGCTTGAACATGATTTTGTACATTCTCCTGTGTTTACAGGAATTTAATGACTTGACTGCTTCTGTTTCAAACTCATTCATTAAAAAAAATAAAGGAGAGAAGTGAATAGAAATTTGTCTCGGCTGTTCTGGATTGAAGCAATTGATGCGTCCTCAGTACTTTGCTTACAGCTCTTAGTCGAGTCCATGAAATAATTTCAAGAATCATGAATATTCACACAGTTACAGTCTGAGGGACATTTGAATAGTTGGCAGTCTAGAGACTTTGGAATTGCAGTGTTCGTTCTGCGTTACCGCTCAGTGACGGAATTCATTGCTACTGCAAGATATGTCATAGATCAAAGAGTGCATAATGCTTCCCCTCAGCCGGCCGAAGTGGCCGTGCGGTTAAAGGCGCTGCAGTCCGGAACCGCAAGACCGCTACGGTCGCAGGTTCGAATCCCGCCTCGGGCATGGATGTTTGTGATGTCCTTAGGTGAGTTAGGTTTAACTAGTTCTAAGTTCTAGGGGACTAATGACCTCAGCAGTTGAGTCCCATAGTGCTCAGAGCCATTTGAACCATTTTTTTTGCTTCCCTTCATTTCAGGTCACCGATAAGAACCTCCCCACTGTCTGAGGAAGTAGAGAAACGACTGCCGAAAGCGCCTGCGACACAGTAGGGTTCAGTGTCTCTTTTGGTGAAAACCATATATAATAGTCACTTTTTCAAGAATATAGTAAATCCAGATGAATTCGACGAAGAAAAATAGCCTATTACTCACGGATCTTAAATCTCGAAACCAGGTCTCAGTGTAGATGCAGTTCTATGCACTTTTGTAGATAGTTTCCATCTCACTGACACTTTATCTGATATTTTAAACACCAGAGCATATGGCACTGGATAATGTGCTACAAAACTGATGATGTCTGAGAATCTTTGGAAACAAAACATAATGGACATGCAGTGCCAAAATGTTGATGAATCGTTAACTGAATATCCAAGGAAAAATAAATTCTGTCGAAGGAAGTATGGAAGAATTAAACGTAAATTTTACACACTCGTGTACCAATTATAGAGACTTTCTGTTATCCTTTGAATTTATACATGTAAGCTTCTTTGATCATTACAGGTAACGTTACCCTTGACATGCATCACAATCACTAGAGACATATGGGTTTTTGTTTTCTCCTGTTCAAGATGATTTGTTGAATTTTATTGTGAAATTTGCTTGATACTCATCACTCATGCGAACAACAGCTTGTCCTTTTCTCATTTGATATCTTGCGAACAGTGGATGAAGGACGAGAGGCAGATTCCTTATTCTTAGATTCCCGAGAAACTTTTGACAAATCACCGCACTACAGACTGTTGACGAAGGTACGAGCATACGGAAAGAAATCACATATATATAGGTGCCACGAAGAACACATAAGTAACAGAACCCAGTATGTCGTCCTCGATAGCGAGAGTTCGTCAGAGACAATGGTATCGCCAGGAGTGCCATAGGGAAGTGTAACAAAACTGCTTTTATTCGCTATATACATAACGATCTAGCGGACACTGTGAGCAGCAGCCTCCGGCTCTTCGATGATAATGTTGATGTCTACGGGAAATTGTCGTCGTGGAGTGACTGTAGGAGGATACAAGATGACCTAGACAAAATTATCAGTGTTGTGAATGACAGCTAGCTTTAAACGTAGAAAAATAAAAGTATAGCGTGTTGTTGTTGTCGTCTTCAGTCCTGAGACTGGTTTGATGCAGCTCTCCATGCTACTCTATCCTGTGCAAGCTTCTTTATCTCCTAGTACCTACTGCAACCTACATCCTTCTGAATCTGCTTAGTTTACTCATCTCTTGGTCTCCCTCTACGATTTTTACCCTCCACGCTGCCCTCCAGTACTAAATTGGTGATCCCTTGATGCCTCAGAACATGTCCTACCAACCGATCCCTTCTTCTAGTCAAGTTGTGCCACAAACTCCTCCACAATTCATTCAATACCTCCTCATTAGTTATGTGATCTACCCATCTAATCTTCAGCATTCTTCTGTAGCACGACATTTCGAAAACTTCTATTCTCGTCTTCTCCAAACTATTTATCGTCCATGTTTCACTTCCATACATGGCTACACTCCATACAAATACTTTCAGAAACGACTTCCTTACACTTAAATCTGTACTCGATGTTAACAAATTTCTGTTCTTCAGAAACGCTTTCCTTGCCATTGCCAGTTTACATTATATGTCCTCTCTACTTCGGCCATCATCAGTTACTTTGCTCCCCAAATAGCAAAACTCCTTTACCACCTTTCAGGATCATTCCTGAAATAGTTATTTTACCCGTGGATAAAGGAAATGCAACTGTACTGCTTCCATTATCAGAGTACAATCACAAAATATACGACCTACTCGAGGACCCAGCAATCGGAAAACTGAAGGGAGACCCGACCAACAGGGTGAAAAAGAAAACTGTTGAGCTTCTACGCCAGTGCCTGGCGAAGGAAATCGTCAAGAAGCTCCGACCTCGAGCTGCTGCAGCCCCAAGGCTCTGTGGGTTACCAGAAAAAGGAAGTTCCTTTGCGCCATATCGTCAGCAACATAGGCGCTCCAGCGTATCAGCTAGTCAAATATTTTACGGTGGAATTAGGCCCTCACGTCGGGAAATGTCAGGAATTCTGTACATTTCATTCAACGGCTGCGGGAGCTGCGCCTCCGTAAGCAGGACCCCATGGTGAGCTTCGATGTGGTCTCACTTTTCACCAGAGTGCCGCTGAACGACTGTCTTGATTAGGGAGAAAATCAACCCGACAATGACTAATCTTTTCCATTTTGTCCTCACATCAACATTCTTTCTCTTCGATGGAAACTATCACGAACAATCGGATGGTGTTGCCATGGGGTGTCCCCTGTCACCGGTAGTAGCAAACTTGTTTATGGAGGACTTCGAAGAGAAAGCACTGTAAATTGCAGCACTGAAGCCTATGTGCTTCTACAGATATGATGATGCCACATTTGTGATATGGCCACATGGAAGAGAAAAACTTCAAGAGCTTCTCCAACATCTGAATTCTCTGCATCCTAACATCAAATTCACCATGGAGGTGGAAGAGAATGGTGAACTCCCGTTTCTGGACGTCCTAGTCAAGTGCAAAGAGGATGGCACCTTGGGACACAGTGTATACAGGAAAGAAACCCACACTGATCTGTATCTTCACGCAACCAGCTGCCATCATCCTTCACAGCGTTAGGGTGTACTGCAAACACTGGTATACAGGGCTCGCGCAATATCGGATGAAGAAAGCCTACAAGGGGAACTTAACCACCTTAAGGACGTTTTCAAGAAGAACGGATATAACGACAGTCAAATTCGACGTGCTTTCAGGCAGAATGCACAAGCCCAGCAGAGAGAGGAGGACGAGAAGACAATGGCGTACCTGCCTTATGCAGGCAAAGTATCCAACAAAATCGGCAGAATTCTGGCTCGGTGTAACATCAAATGTGTCTTCCGCCCACCTCCGAAAACACCTGCCCTGCTACGTACAGTAAAAGATGACCTGAGGCTCCGCAAACCGGGTGTTTACCGTATTCTGTGTAAATGCGGTAAGGCATACATCGGGTAAACTGTACGGACAATCGAAGAAAGATGCCAGGAACACAGAAAGCACACTGAACAGAAGCATCCTACAAAATCTGCGGTTACGGAACATTACATGGATGATGGAGATACTATGGAGTACGCGAAAACGGAAGTTTTACGGCAGGCCTCGTCTTTTTGAAACTGTGTTATGAAGGAGGCGATTGAAATACGTGTAGCTGACGGGCTGATCAACAGAGACGCTGGGTTCAACCTCAGCAAAGCCTGGGACCCAGCACTCAGCCAATTAAAAGCACAGCGCCGACCCAAAGCGACTTCCGCGCCCGACGAAGGCCACAGGAAATCTGATGGTCCACGGTTTGCATCCAGCAGCCCTCCCCTCCCCGCCATCCCTCCACGCAGGGCCGCGTGCGGCATGACGCGGGGGAAAGGGAGGGGAGTTATTACAATATAAAGGGGAGGAGATTCAGCGGAGACGCTCAGTCTGTAGGTATTACCTGAAGATGACGGCAAGGAACGCTGTCGAAATATTGTGGTTTGAAAACGACTGCACCCGGCTGAAGACCTGAGAACAGTACAAACAGGAATGTAGTCTTCCGCCCTTACTGTTGAATCTATTAATAGAAAAGGTAATGATGAAAATAAAAGAACGGTTCAAGTGTGGGATTCAAATCCAGGTGGAAGGATATCAATGATAAGATTCAATGATGATATTGCTGTTCTCAGTGAATGTGAAGAATTGCAGAATATGTAGAATGGAATGAACAATCGAATGAGTACAGAATATGGATCGAGAGTAAATCGAAGAAATAAAGAAGTTATGAGAAGTACCTGATATGAGAAAAGCGAGTAACTTGGGGATCATGAAGTAGCCATAGTTAAGGACTTCTTCTATACAGCAAACAAATTAGCCCATGATGGACGGAGGAAGCAAGACATTAGAAGCTAACTAGCACTGGCAGAATTGGCATTCCTGGCGACGAAGGTTTACTACTGCCAAGTATAGATTTTACTAATACTTGCAAGATTGTATATTTGTAACACAGAATTGTATGGCAGTGAAACGTAGACTGTGGGTATGCAATGAATATATTCAGAATAACGGATTATTGATTGTGTAGTAACAATGGAAAAATGAAATAACAGATATACCCGGATCAGAATAACATAGTGATGGACGTCTCGCTGTTTACAGGGTTGCTACCATAGCAACAGCCGATCAGAGAAAGCGCTTGGCTGCGCCTCCTGCTCTGTTCACCGCTGTCGAATCTCTGCTACAGCAGGTAGCGGCTACTGTTGCCGCTTGTAGACGGCGCTCACGGCCGGTAACATAAACAGCTGTGGCCCGTTTCTTCGTGTGCTTGTTTGTCTGTGCAGCGAATTTATTTTGAGCTACAGAATGTCTTAAGCTTCTAGTGGAAGTTCGCAAAACGGTGTGGTTGCCAAAGGCAAGTTCAGCTATCTGCCCATATTTTTCGTGGGTGCTCGTTGCGGGAAAACTTCTAGAAGGAGAGAAATAATGATGGGACCCATATCACTTGGCTAGAACGTAGTCCAAAAAACTGTAGATACTTTGAAGATAATAAAACACTGTCGTTGAACTCTGTAAGGAGAAAAACTGAGGACACTCGGTAAAAAGAGAAGAACAGAGCCACGGCTAACAAATTGGGATGTTTTCGAGCAAGATGCTATTCGTCGCCACAAACTGGGTATATGGGTATCACGAGAAAATTGCACATCCAACTATTTACAAAAAGAGGAAACAGTTCGTTACCCTTCGCGAGGCAGAGTTATTCAGTGGCAGCAAGACTTCTTTGTTAATGGGTATCAGAGGCCTCGGTTTTCGGTAGAAAAGAACTGACAAAAATTTATAGTAGAGAAAAGTGACTTCGCAGCGTGGCACTGTCGGTTTGAAGACATTGTGTGGCTGAATAAACTTAGTCATTCCGTTATGAAAGACGGAACACATGATAGCATACGTGGAAGTTCTGCTGTTCTCGTGGGAATAGGCATAAGAGTTATCGTCTTGGATGCTGGAACTGCATCTGGTTTCGTACCTAACTGTTTCCATCATTACAAATCGAGGAAAACAAGCGGCTACCACGAAGAGATGAACCACGACAGTGTTATGAAGTGGTTCGAGGGGAAACTACTGTAAAACTTAAATCAGCCGTCTGTCATTGTAATGGATAACCCCCAAACTACTGAGTTATTAAAGATGCAACTCTGACGATGGTAACGAAACAGGCCGACATTGTTGAACGGTTGAAACGTCACTGCCACTTCAACGCCATCGAAATTATATAGGCACTGGTTAAACGTTACTTGGCAACAAATAAGGGAAGTTTTAATGAGGCAAATATCTGAAGACTCTTAGAAGGAGCAGCGGCACAAATAGAGCCAGAGAAGTGGAGTAGTGTGTACGCCTCACAGGAAAGGTTCTTAAGGAATCATGGAAAAGTGAAGTGACTGTTGAAGGTTATACGGAAAACATTGTTGTATCCCTAGAAATTCCTGTGACTCTTCTTCAGACCAGAACTGAGAAAACGACAGTGTTGAGCAAGAAAGTGATTCTCAGCTGAGTGGCATTTACCCATTGTCATAATACGTCTTTATTTTTGAGTTCGTGTTTCATATTTCTGAGTGAATGGTGTGCACTGCCATTGCACAGGATCCCATTTCATTATTAAGGACTGCTCCTCAGCAAAGGTATGACACTACACACACTCATTACAGTGATTGGTAAATACTCAAACAGATTATATTATTTTAATGTTGTTAGTTACGTAATAGGAACACGGTATCATTTTATACACTGGAGTTCGTTTGTTAAGCCACAAGGATATTATGTTCCTGTAAAGTGAACTTAATACTGCACTTCAAAATGCGGCATAAGAAGGTAGTCCAATAAGGAACCTTACAGCTGTTGCTGCTACAGCCATACTGAGTCCGCACGGACCGGCGAACCGACAACATTGTCACCTTCCACGCTCAACTGTGCTTCACTGTTAACCATTTTGTTATTCAGATCCGGGTATAGAATACTATCCATGAGTACAATGAGGTTTGCGCTCTTCAAAAATATTAAATTTAATGTAAAGACATTTCTTCATAGAAATCTAGCCAAGTAGATTAAGATAAAATGAAAGAAGTAGCTGTAAGTCGGTTGAATAAAATAACGTATATGGAACGTATTACAAACACACATTAAGTAACAGCCGATATAACGTTAGTCAGACCGCAAGAGTAAGATAATGTGGGTCAATCGGAAACTGTCGGTTTGGTGTGCAGTACTTCATAATGCGGCGCACCTGAAGTGCAACGGCCGCCGTGAAACACGTGGAATAGCAGCGGGCAACTGCTTTCTCACTCACCACAACGGACCACAACGGAAAGGCAGGCAACAGCGGCTACGCCACACGTTACACGGTCACATGCGGCAGTGCCAGGCAGATTGGCTACCATAGTTTCGCCTGGCAGCAGACTCGGCGTCAGATATCTGAGCTAGGTGATCACAGCAGTGCACTTATTTTGTGTTTATAATGTCAGTGTTTTCGTCAGCCAGAGGTCATTATGAAAACAACAGTAGGCCATGGTGATTCAGTGGATTGGAGGAAGGCAGGTGGCAAATACAGCAAGTTGGCGGAAGTCAATATGTGTCGGACCCCATTTTGGCGGGTGTAGTGCAGCGACTTGACGTGGCTTGGGCTCAACAAGTTGCTGAAAGTCTCCTGCGGAAATATTGAGCCACGCTGCCTCTATAGCCATCCATAAATGCGAAATTATTGCCGGCACAGGATTTTGTGCACCAACTGACCTCTCGATTGTGTCTCATAAATGTTCAGTGGGATTCACGTCGGGCGGTGTCATTCGCTCGAGTTGTCCAGGATGTTATTCAAACAAATCGAGAATAGCTGTGGCCCGGTCACATGGCGCATTGTCATCCAGAAAAATTCCATCGTTGAGTGGGAACATAAAGTCCATAAATGGTTGCAAATGGTCTCCAAGCGTTCGAACAGTACCATTTCCAGTCAGTGGTCGATTCAGTTGGGCTAGAGGATCCAGTCCATTCCATATCAACATGGCCCACACCATTTTGAAGCTTCCACCAGCTAGCATAGTGTCGTGTTCAAAATTTGAGTCCATGGCTCCTAGGGATCTGCGCCACACTCAAACGCCATCATCAGTTCTTACCGACTGAAATCGGGACTCATCTGACCGGGCCACGGTTTTCCAATCGTCTAAGTTCCAACCAATATGGTCCCGAGTGCAGGAGAAGCACTACAGACGATGTTGTGGTGTTAGCAAAGGCACTCGCGTCGGTCGTCTGCTGCCGTAGAGCATTAACGCCAAATTTCGGCGCACTGTCTTAATAGCTACGTTCGTCGCACGTCGTACACTGATTTCATCGACTATTTTGTGTACTGTTGCTTGTCTGTTGGTACTGACAACTCTACGCAAACACCAATACCTCTTGGTCGTTAAGTGAAGGCCGTCTGCCATTGCGTTGTCCGTGGTGAGAGTTAATGCCTGAAATTTATTTTTCTCGGCACACTCTTGACACTGCGCTGTGAAATTTCCGAAATGGCACGTCCCATGCATCTATCTCCACCATTCCGCATTGTAAGTCTGTCAATACCCGTCGTACGGCTATAATCATGTCGGAAATTTTTTAACATGAATCACCTGAATATAAATAACAGCTCTGTGAAAGCACTGTCCTTTTATACCTCGTGTACATGACATTACAGCCATCTGCATGTCTGCGTATTGCTATTCTGTGACCTATGTGACCTCAGTATATAGGCCGTTGCTAAGCGAACAAGTTTCATTTAATGAAATGATGAATTTAACGATGCGAGGAAGAAAAATAGCGACAGGGCACTTGCAGATCAATTGCAGCAGTGAAATATGGAATCTAAATGGTAAGTTTGACGAATAATGTGGGAATATGAAAGCTAGTTTTGATGCTGAAATCGCAGAGATTGTGGGAAAAACTGGATAGTTTGAACATAAAAGTGTATGGAACGAAAATCTTATTATAAGATTTGGTGCAAATGGAATAGTAATCAGCATAAAAAATTTATTTCGCACTATCTCCAATGCAGGAACGGAGTAACACACTCCCAGAGTGATGTTCCTAAGGTTGCGATTAAGGATTTTCCTCCTGATACACAAAAATTCAGTCACGCTATAACGAGATAAAATCTTATGCGGAAAAGATCTCAAGCTCAGGTGACGAATTTCGACGAATAATGGAGGAGACAAAGCAGTGATGTTGTAAAACGCCCCACTACGTAAGGTAATTTACAACTATGCTGTCCGACAGTTAGTATTGATTTTCTCTACAGTTCCGAGTTGATGTGTAAGATAACAAGTACCACCCTAAAAGACTTCTTTGTTTCCTGCATAGATACTTTCATCATTGGGATGAGTAACGAGATCATTCACAAATTTGTTACATTAGATAATATTAGATCACTTTTTATTGATCCAAATCAGATTGTGGAACTTCTTTATTTTCCGCCGGACTAAGGTGCCGTCTGAACATTGTGAAGGAGAAATGAGGACAAGTTCCGGTGTGCTATTGCCTGTTACTGACTTTGGTGTTGGATGTATGTGTTCTTTTTTTTGTTCTGCTTTTCGGATCATACTGCTTAAGCAAATTGAGTTAGCTGTCCGGAGGTTGCGTAACACGGCGTGGTGCACAGCCGGAGAGTAGGAGCCTGTGGGCGTCTGGCGCTGATGGAGGAGGCTAGAATACCGCCGATGCTCCAGAGCGGGCCCGTTTTGTACACAGTATACACTCGGAAGTTGTCTCGGAGACATTCTATTCATTTAGATGTTTTAAAAGAAAACTAAAAGAAGGTTGTGGTTATGTACAGTCTTTTTTTATGATTCAGATATCGTTTACTGTTACTCCCGTTCTACAGTAAGTAGTTATGCATGTTCGAATCTGTGCCTTTTGATGGAAATGTACTGCATTATCGGTGAGTCAGGGAGTGAACTAATGACCTTTTTACGAAGCTGTGAAGGGAGACGGGAAATTATGAAGGTCATCCTCTTTTGTAGCTCAGTCATCTATTTCATAGAAAAACAGAAGCTAATGGTGTGAAATTACGTGAGAGATGATGGCTCCCCCCAAAACAGCGAAGTTTAAGCATGACGTTTTGAAGTGATGTAAACTCTCTCGACCATTCGCAAGAGCTCTTGTGACATAGAGAGAGAGCGAGAGAGAGAGAGAGAGAGAGAGAGAAAGAAAGAGAGAGATAAAGAGAGAGAGACAAGTTTGATGGTAAATGGGTTGCAAAGAGTTTTCATGTGTTTCGCCGCCCTCCCGTGCATTACAGATGTACTTTTTCTCCCTCCCATGCAGTAACACGAACCAATACCAATGATGAATGACAGCCGTACAATGACATCTTAGCCGTACAACAATGACTGACACGTCACACACGTTGCCCATTTCCGTGACAGGACTGAGCCCCAACGTGTCACAAGCAATTTGAGGATCCAGCACAGGCGTAGGCGAATCAGCACTCATCCTATTTTGTATGATTTGATGTGTTTTGGCAGTCATTTTCTAACAAATTCAGCAGACATCCAAAGCAAATTCGTTTCCGCAACTAATTCATATGCACGAATTTTGCAGTGAGGAACTTAGCCAAATAAATCATTTGTGTTGATACTCACCAAAATTTCCTATTTGAAGAGACAATTGTCTGGACAGCTGCCGTGGAGATTGTTTCAGAACCACAGAGACATAGTTATAATCTAAGATTCAGTATAGAATCTAGATGAGGTAGTGGTTCACAGTCTGTAACTACGTACCAAAGGACAAGACAGGCCACGTTGGGCATATAATGGCAGTAATAATTGGGGAAGAAATCAAAATTTATTTGATGGCGTGTCAGTAATTTTCAGACAGGCCACTACAACCAAAAGAGTGAAATCCACCGTCTTGAAGAGCAGAGATCGCGTCAGTTTCTGGCGATGATGATGATGATGCTAATATTTGATTTGTGGGGTGCTAAACCACGCGATATTCAGCGCCCATACAAAGTTCCAATCTTTACACATTCCATACTCACCATTGTAATGAATGATGATGAAATGATGTGGATAACACAAACACCCAGTCCCCGAGCGGAGAAAATCCCCCACCCGGCCGGGAATCGAACCCGGGGTGTGTTTGGGGGCAACCCAGTCAGGGTTGCTGTCCAGCGAGCGCAGCAAGGTACAGATTCCCTGCTGTTTTGGTGTGGAATTATTTGGGGCCGCTGTACGCTGCTGGTGGTCATGGAAGGCGACGTAACGGCTGTACGATACGTGAATTCCATTCTCCGTCCGCTAATGCAACCATATTGGCAGCATATTGGCGAGGCATTCGTCTTCATGGGCAACAATTCGGGCCCCCATCGTACACATCTTGTGAATGCCTGGGATAGATTGAAAAGGGTTGTTTATGGACGACGTGACCCACCAACCATTCAACAAACTTCAAACAACATACAGAGTTTACAAGAGTCGCTCCTGTAGAATCTGTCAGGCATTGGGCTTTAAATGAACAGATATTACTGCAGAAAAATTTCACGGATGCAAGCTCTATACAGTTTGAACAATTTGCACAGCTTTCCTATGTCAGACAATGTTGCTGCAATGATCAACTTGCTGCACATTGTAAAACTGCAAAAGCTTTGTTAGGGCTATGTTTGTTAAACTGAGTCCTAACTTAGCATCTCCTCCTACTACCAACAGCTCCCTCAGCATCTACTTTGCCAAATACAAAGTTAAGCTACAATCTGCTAAATCTGATCACACTGTCCCAGTCTGTCCGAACCAAACCCCCGTTCACCACATTTCCCTCCATTCAGCTGCCACCACTGAAGAAATAATTAAGTTCATGAAAATCTCCTCCAAAACATCCATCCATTCCAACGTCGACACCCCTTGCTGCCCACTTCATCTTTCATCCCAACTCCCAGGCTACCTACTCCCACAACAAGGTCCACTTCATCTTCAGCCGCCTCGACACACTTGTCTAAGCTTCTCCCAGTCCTCAGTTACACAAAAGAATCTTACCCCTTATAATTGTGCTATGACACTACAAAACCCTGTACTAGTTCAACAGCTCCCTTCCCACATTTAAATACCTTTACATCCGTACCCTATTGCAACACAACATCCATTCGTTTATACTTAATGAAACATTCCTTCAAACCTATCATCTGAAGCTCTCATTATATCCTCCACCACCCAGAAAACCCCCTCGTCATGGCAGAGGTGGCGTTGCAATTGGCCGCCACAAGAACATTCCTTTTCAGGCAAAATCCTTATACAATACACCCACACTTTATCCTTATCCACTTCTCCCAAACCCTAACTTTTAACCGTGCCACCATGAATATCTGACCTGATCACCCTATCCTCTATGACATCCTCATCCATACAGTCCATGACTTTTCTAGCTATACTATAGCCACTGACCTCGGCATCTATAGAAGATGCCCCAAAGAACTGCAGTGGTGGCATCAGTCATCGACACCCAGTGAGGTGACGTTGTTCCCATTCCATGCCACACCTATGCTGAAATCAACATCACCCCTGATGTCATCTTAGCATCTCCCAACATTCTTGGACGTCTCAGTGCAGAATTCTTTGATCCGATTGATGGTGGCCATCTACTTGTACTCCTAACCATCTCCTACATACAACCTCGCTCTCGCCCATTCCATCCCAATCTTTGTCTAAGAGTTATCCAAGACTCTTTCTGCACAAACTGGGGTACCTAGTGGAAATCTACAGAAATCGAGATTGGAAGCTACACCCTGATGGTCTAACGACCTAACAATATCCCCTGTATACCCTAATTGTCCCCCCCACCACCCTAGTGGCCTACTCCTCTTCTGAGAATTCCATCATATGTGCCACTTCTCCTTGGTGACTTGTCACTGAGATACACTCACATGCTACTGGCAGGTACAGAGACACATTAGAAATTTGTTAAATGCTTAAAAGACGCAGGGTATGGTGCCAGACGTCCACCAGACCCAACACTACACTCACTACTGACTCTTCCAAGTTCTCGAAACCATTGCATCGACTCACTGGCAATGACCCCATAGCTCCCTACTCGCTTCTTCACAACAAACATCTCTTACCTGACACCCTGATAAAATCGAACCATTCTGCATCCTATTGGTCCAACATCTTCTCCGTCTCTGATGGCTCTGAGCACTATGGGACTGAACATGTGAGGTCATCTAGAACTTAGAACTAATTAAACCTAACTAACCTAAGTACATCACACACATCCATGCCCGAGGCAGGATTCGAACCTGCGACCGTAGCGGTCACGTGGTTCCAGACTGAAGCGCCTAGAACCGCTCTGCCACCAATGGCTGGCTCCGTCTCTGATGACCCTAATTTTGATTACTCACTTTTCTGTACTATCTACTAACGTACACCCCTGGCTCCTAGCTATCAGTACTTGGACGATATACCATAAACAGAATTAAATACCCCACTGAAAGCACACGACATAAAACAAGTACTCCACAAAAAGTGCAACATTTCCACCAATCATGACTGCATTACTTATCCACACGTTGTAAAATACGCTCTCTACTTCGTAGTCACCCTTGCAATGCTTTACACCCCTACCCTCTCCATAGGTTACTACCCTTACCAATGGAAAATCTCCAAAATCCTATTTATCCCGGAACAACACAAACCTCCTACTGACACCTTCACGTACCAATCCATCTGACTCAATTTAGTGTTTAGCATAGTCCTTCAATCCATCCCCTCCCATTGCATTCATCAACAGCTTAACCAGCACCAACTCCTACCTCTTAACCTGCGTAGTTTCTGTAAATATTTGTCCTCTGATGACCAGCTCCTTCACCTTACTTATCTCCTGTTGCACGAGCTGAACTCCAATAAATCAGCTTGGAAAAGCCTACGATCGTATATACGGTCTTTTCTTCATGATTCCGATTGGTTTTCTGTGGCCCACCACGAATTCCTTTCCTGTACCAAATGTTTCATCACAGAGTAACACTTGTACATACGTCCTGAAGTATTTGCTATAAGTATTCCAATCTTTGTCTTCCCCTACAGTTAGCTGTAGTACCATGAAAGTTATTCCCTGATGTCTTAATACATATCCTATCATCCTGTCGCTTTTTCTTGGCAGTGTGCTCCATATATTTGCCTCTGTGACGATTCTGCAGAGAACGTCCTCATTCCTTTTCACTCGCCTAATTTTCAGCACTCTTGTGTGGCATCACATGTCAAATGCTTCAATTCTCTTCTGTTCCTGTTTCCCAAAAGTCCATATCTCACCACCATACAATGATGAGCTCCAAACGTACATTTTTAGACATTTGTTCCTCAAAATAAGTCCTATGTTTGACACTCTTGGTCAGGAATGCCTTCTTTGCCTGTGCTAGTCTGCTTGTTATGTCCTCCTTGCTCCGTCCGTAACAGGTTATTTTTCTGCACAGGTAGCAAAATTCCTTTACTTCATTTACTTCGTGATGACCAATCCTGATGTTAAGTTTCTCGCTGTTCTCATTTCTACTAGTCCTCAATGCTTTCGCCTTTCTTCGATTCACTCTCTGTCCTTATTCTATACTCATTACACTGTTTCATCAGCAGATCCTTTCATTCCTCTCCACTTTATAACAATTTCATCAGTGAATCATGTCACTGAAATTCTCTCACCTTCAATTTTACTTTCATTCTTGTACCTTTCTTTTATTTCCGTCATTTCTTCTTCTTTGTATAAATTTAACAACAGCGGCGAAAGACTGCATTCCTATGCAACACAATTTTTCATTCTAGCACTCTGTTCTTGGCCTTCCATTTTTATTGTTCGCTCTAGGTTCCTCTTACATACTGTATATTACCTGACTCTCCCTACAGCTTACCTCTGTCTTTCTCAGAATTTCGAAGGTCTTACATCATTTGACAATGTGGACTACTTCTTAAACGTCAAAAAATCCTGTGAAAGTGCCTTGATTATTCTTCAGCCTTGCTTGCATTATCAGACGCAACGTCAGAATTGTCTCTCTGCTGACTTGGCCTTCACTTAAGCCAAACTGATCATCGTCTAAAACTTTACAAATATTTTTTTCTGTTCTTCTGTATATTAATCTTGTCAGCTACTTGGATACATGAGCTCTTATTCTGATTGTGCAATCATTCTCGCAGTCTTCGGCTCTTGCAATATCTGGGATTGTGTGGATAACATTTTTCCAAAGTAAGATGGTATATCGCCAGTCTCACACCGTCTACACACGAACATGAATAGTCGTTTCGTTGCCACTTCCCCAAAATATTTTAGAAATTGTGATTGAATGTTATCTCTCCATTCCACCTTATTCGATCTTAAGTCTTCCAAAGCTCTTTTAAACTCTTATTCTATTACTGGATCACTATGTCTTCTATATCGACTCTTGCTTTTTCTTCTATCACGTTACCAGGCAAGTCTTCCCCTTCATAGACGCCTTCAGTGTACTCATTCCACCTATCTGCTCTCTCCTCTGCATTTTATCTCTACCTTACACTCCAGGAATCACAACGATCCCTCCAAATCAACTTCAATCAGTTTACCTCCTGGCTGCTCAAGATCGACTCCTCCAAACCGCATTCATTGGTTACAGGACGAACCATCCGCACTCTTAACGCTAATATCCTTGCTTTTAATTTCACCGAAGGTTGTTTTGACTTATCTATACGCTGAGTTAGTCTTTCAGACAATCATTTCTTTTTCGATTTCTCCACATTTGTCATGCAGCTATTTCGCCTTAGCATCCTTGCAATTCTTGATTATTTCTTTCCTAAGTGATTTGTGTTTCAGTATTCCAAAAGTTCCCTGAACATTTTGTACTTCCTTCTTGTATCGATCAACTGAAGTATTTCTCCTGTTACCCATGGTTTCTTCGTACCTCTGTTTTTCTTTCCATCTTCTGTGATTTCCCTTTTTAGAGATTTCCATTTCTCATCAACTGAACTGCCTACTGAACTATTTCTTATCGCTTTATGTGTAGCTTCAGAGTATTTCAAGCGTATCTCTTTATTCCTTCGTAATTCTGTGACCTAGCTCTTTGCCTATTCATTCTTCCTGATAAATCTCTTAAACTTCAGCCATCTCTTCATCACCATTAAATTATGATCTGAATCCATACCTGCTCTTGGGCATGCCTTACAATCCAGTATTTGATTTCGGAAACTCTGCCTAACCATGATGTATTCTACCTTAAATCTTGCTGTCCTTTTCCAAGTATACCTCCGACTCTTATGGTTCTTGCACAGCCTATTCGATATTATTATTTGAAATTAATTTCAGAACTGAATTAGTCTTCCTCCTCTCTCATTTCTAATGCCAAGCCCCTATTCTCCGTAAGCCTTTAGCCTATCTCTTCCCATTCTCCCGCTTTGCAGTTCCTCGTGGCTATTAGATTTTCATCTCCCTTTACATACTGCATTACCCGTTCAGTATCCTCAACCACTTTCGGTATCTTTTCATCTTTGGCTTGAGTCGTCAGATGTATACCTGAACTACAGTTATCAGTATTGGTTTGCTGTCGATTCTGCTGAGAACAATCGTTTTCACTAAACTGCTCACAGTAACTCACTCTCTGCCGTACCTCCGTATTCATAACCAATCCTAGTCATGTTATACCGTTTACTGCTGCTGTTAATACTATTCTATAGTCTCTGACCAGAATTCCTTGTCTTCTTCCCATTTCACTTCACTGACCCCCACCTTATCTAAACTGAGCCTCGGCATTCCTCTTTTCAGAATATCTAGTTTCCTTATGAAGCTGAAACTTCTGTCATTCTACGCCCCGACTCTAGAACGTCATTCTTTCGTTGGCTATTCATCTTTTTCTCACCTTGTATCCGTTTCAAACTCTAGACATATACACTTCCAGTTAACTATGTCTGACTTATCCATCCTTCCTATCTACTCGCCCATCCTATGTCACTATCAGAGCAACAGACGAAGCACATCTACATTGAATTTGGTATGGAGTACACAGGCAGCACGCAGGCTTGAAGTATTACACTGACAGACAACGCCTATTAGTTCCAGTCATTCCACCACGAAGGAGGTACGCGGTTCGTCTTGTCTGTAGTTCAATCAGGCCTAGACGGTCAATACTGCTGATCGATCACGTCAGCGTTGTTACTTTGCGCCAGGAAGGACGCTCAAGAAAGAAGCGTCCAGGCGTTTCGGAGAGAACAAAAGCGATGATGTTCGCACATGGAGGAGATACAAAGAGACAGGAACTGTCGATGACATGCCTCGCTCAGGCCGCCCAAGGGCTACTACTGCAGTGGATGACCGGTACCTGCGGATTATATCTCGGAGGAACCCTGACAGCAACGCCACCATGTTGAATAATGATTTTTGTGCAGCCACAGGACGTCGTGTTATGACTCAAACTGTGTGCAATAGGCTGCATGATGCGCAACTTCACTCCATAAGTCCATGGGGTGATCCATCTTTGCAACCACGACACCATGCAGCTTTGTACATATTGGCCCAACAACATGCCGAATGCAGCGCTCAGGATTGGCATCACGTTCCTTTCACCAATGAGTGTCGCAATATGCCTTCACCGAGACAATCGTCGGAGGCATGTTTGGAGACAACCCGGTCAGGCAAACGCTTTAGGTACACTGCCCAGCGAGTGCAGCAAGGTGGAAGTTCCCTGCCCTGTCGTTACGTGGTGGCATTATGTGGGGCCGATGTACGCTGCTGCCGGCCGGGGTGGCCGAGCGGTTCTAGGCGCTACAGTCTGGAACCGCGCGACCGCTACGGTCGCAGATTCGAATCCTGCCTCAGGCATGGATATGTGTGCTGTCCTTAGGTTAGTTAGGTTTCAGTAGTTCTAAGTTCTAGGGGACTGATGACCTCAGAAGTTAAGTCCCATAGTGCTCTGAGCCATTTGAACCATTATTTGTACGCTGCTGGTGGTCCTGGAAGGCGCCATAACGGCTGTACGGTATGAGAATGCCATCCTCCGACACATAGCGTGACCATATCGGCAGTATATTGGCGGGGCATTCGTCTTCATGGACGACGATTTGCGCCCCCATCGTGCACACGTTTTGAATGACTTCCTTCACGATACCGATATTGCTCGACTAGACTGGCCAGCATGTTATATAGACATGAACGCTGTCGAACCAGCCTGGGATGGATTTAGAAGGGCTGTTTATAGACGACGTGACCCACAAAAGACTCTGGGATCTACTCAGAATCGCCGTTGAGGAGTGGGACAATCTGGGTCAACAGTGCCCTGATGAACTTGTGGATAGTATGCCACGACGAATACAGGCATGCATCAATGTAAGAGGGCGTGCTGCTGGGTATTAGTGGTACCAGTGAGTACAGCAATCTGGACCACCACATCTTGATGATCTCGCTGTGTGTTGGTACAACATGCAATGTGCGGCTTTCAAGAGCAATGAAAACTGAGGAAATGATGTTTATGTTGATCTCTATTCCAATTTTTGGTTCCAGAACTCTCAGAACCAAGGTGATTCAAAACATTTTTTGATGTGTGTACATGTTAAGAATAAACAATGACGCATCGCGGAAGACTTACCCGTAAAAGAGGAAACCGGCAGATATTATGTACATGTACAGACACACAAATCTTTACAATTCCAGAAAAAGAGGACTGTTTATCCCAGAGAAAGAGAGCCACAAATTTAGAAGATAGAAAAGTGTTGTGAATCTCTGATCCTTTTGCTGGCAGCTATTCGGCTTGATATTAGTTGACAGAGTCGTTAACCATAAGGAGCAACAAACAAAACGGGGCGTAGAATATTGTAGACATGGCAACAATATAATCGGATAACAAGAAATGGGACATGCTATGAAAAGAAATGGTTCTCAGAACATCACTCCTTGTTATCGGGCTGTAAGGAGGGCGACATTCAGGTGGTATCTCACCATAGCCTGGGGTGCTCCAGACATGTAACTACGGGCCAAGAATGTGCCTTGAGACACCCCAGATGGTGTTGGGAGAGCAACCTGACTGTCGCCCGCCATACAGCCCGACAACCAGCAGTGCTGTCCTGGAGTGCCACTTCTTTTCATATCAGGACCCCTTTGATAGTCAGCTGCGGCACCCTCTGAGCACAGTGGTACGTCGACGATATTCTACACCCCGTTTTGTTCCCTATGATGACAAACCATCCTGGGCCTGCACTGAGCGTGATAATGCCCAACCGGATAACAAGAATTTTTACTGCTAGTCTTCGTGCCTGCTCAACCCTACTTTGGCCAATAAGGTCGCCAGATCTCTCCCCAACTGAGAGCGTTTGGAACAAAGTCACGAATGCCCTCAAACCAAGTTGGGATTTTGATGATCCAGCTCTCCAGCTAAGTAGAATGCTGCACGACAGATATCTGCCAAAAGTACTCGATCAACCAGTGCCAGTCAAGCCGAATAAATGCCTGCATGAGGGCCAGAGGTGGACCAACGCGTTGTTGAGTCCCTCAATTTGTCAACCTCGTTCTGTCGAATATGTCATCCAATTATTCTAAAATTGTAATCATTTGTATGTCTGTACAGGTACACCAAATCTACTGATTTCCATCCCATCCAACCCATAACGCTTCTGTGGCGTTAGTTGCGAATATGTCATCCAATTATTCTAAAATTGTAATCATTTGTATGTCTGTACAGGTACACCAAATCTACTGATTTCCATCCCATCCAACCCATAACACTTCTGTGGCGTTAGTTGCGTGGGACGGCTGAGTTGCAGCATGCTGTTGGATATGATCGTCCTCGACTCAGTGGTACCATGTTGCTTCAACTGAGTTGAACTGATTTATCAGGAACTGATGATCCACAGTCTTGATGGACCGCTATCCTGCCGCTTTCGAATTCAGACACCTACTGGCAATCGTTTCTCATCCTTGTACAAGGCATAAAATGATGTTCTAAAACTAAATGCACTCAGTTGTGATTTTTTAACGAGAAACCCGGCTGAGTATTGGCGGTGTTATTCACACATGCTTTATGCAGTTGTGCTGAAATGGTAGTGATTTGCATTTACAAACGTTTCAGTTTAACTCCCATTGCACACCACCTTCATGGTGTCGAAGTTTTAATTACCCAATAGAGAATGAGACGTTTCATACAAAACTTCACTCGAAAAGTGAACGTTTTTAATGTCAAATTAAGTACATCGTTAGAAAGTATGGATACGTCTTTGAACATATAAGGGGTGGTGGAAAAGGATGTGAAGTACGTTCATTACAAATAATCCAAAAATGTAAAATGAAAAGATCAAATCATAACTTTGAGAATAGAGGTGTCTGCAGTATCTGAAATGAATCTGAGTGGGTGGATACTGTAGGTCGTCACGGAGGAGATGAAGTCAGAGACGACCCTCAGATCGAAATTGAACACCCCCAGTACCTTGCTCGTGGAACGACAAGAGGTCACTTGCAGCGCCCGCGTACGCACCTCTGGATATGTTGTGCCGACCCATGTCTGCCCTCTCAGTAGTAGCTGGGAACACAGGCTCGCTGTTTGCCCTGTCTGTGACGATACCAAGTGCGTAGGTACCAATAACAACGCCAGAATGCTTAAGCATATCATCAGCATGAACAAAACCCACCATGCACATAGCATAACCAATGCATTTCTCACTTGGTGGAAAGTAGTAAATCGTTTCCATTGTACGGAACAATGTATTTGCCTGGGTCAGTATAAGAAATTCTCGTGAACAGATGTTACCGCTACTGATACCACATACACAGTGATGTTTACGCTATAGTTACTGATCCCACTGGGAATGGCGCGAAATTAGAGCCTCTGACTACCCTATGTGATGTAGCACTTGGGGCTGAGCATCCATCTCGTTTCATTTGTCCACGATGAATGTCACTCTGCTCGCCTAATATGTTGACTCAGATCAAATTTAGCAATGACAAGCTGTAACCAGCTGTAGACATGGAAATCTCACAACTGCCATTATACTAATTCTAAGAGGGTTCAAGGCAAAAAACCTTGGTAATATGTTACCTATGCCAATATCTACACCTAATATGACACTGAAGAACAACCAATAAATCTCGAGTAATGAGAAAAGCTGAAATCTCACAAATTTTTCTCGTGCAGTTGTTACATTCGTACACTGTTCGCCAAAGATCAGTCAGTCGACACTAACAAAGAAATACTTTATAATTTAGTTCTATCAAATCACAGTTATCTATACCAACGATGGAAATATTTCATTTAAAACCTCAAAGGTATATTTCAACTGTAAACAAACAAATTTTTAAAAATGTAGTTTTTTATGTAAATAAAAGTAAAAAAATTCATTCCATAGTATTTCAAGACTTACAGAACTACTGTAAAGAAAAACGTGGATCGAGTTATTATGATTTAGAAAATGAATTCAAAGGAAAAGTTACTCAAATATAACTAGACAAGATCTCTTGCAATTATTGATTATTTCAATAACAAGGAAAAGGATGACAAGGAAGTAAGATAAATATATAAAAGGACCTCAAATGCTCTTTAACAACAGAAATTTAATGAAAATTTTCTAAACTTAATAAAGAATATTTATTAGGTTCCATTGTAAATGTTGCAGTAAATATTAATAACAATGATAATGAACTGAATAAAAATCTATAAAGGTTCTTTATAAAACCTGTAAAGTGAAAAATTTAAAAAAACTATTCTAAATATAATAAACAAAAGCTACTCGATCTCAGGAAAAGCTTATTGAAAGATCTGAGGGTACATTAATAACAACTGTAATTGAAAAACTCAAAGTGTGAATAAAAATCAAGAAATTAAACAAAAATCTTATGATGATAATTTTTTTAAATGACTTAATGAATGAACAGGATAGCTTCTTTCTTCTTGTAGACAAAAGTAAACGGCTTGTCTGGCACCAAAGTACCACAGAGAACCTTACCTAGTAGACCTGCACTCTCCGCTATACTCCACATCTACCAAGCCAAGATGTTTGCATCGGGGAAAGCTTCCAAGCCACCATAACATTATTAAACCTCACAAACGACTTCTAATCAAGCTGCGGGTCTATGGGGTATCGTCTCAGTTATGTGACTGGATTCGTGATTTCCTGTCAGGAAGGTCGCAGTTCGTAGTAATAGATGGCAAATCATCGAGTAAAACTGAAGTGATATCAGGTGTTCCCCAGGGAAGCGTCATTGGACCTCTGCTGTTCCTGATCTATATAAATGACCTGGGTGACAATCTGAGCAGTTGTCTTAGGTTGTTTGCAGATGATGCTGTAATTTACCATCTAGTAAGGTCATGTGAAGACCAGTATCAGTTGAAAAGCGATTTAAAAAAGATTGCTGTATGGTGTGGCAGGTGGCAATCGACGCTAAATAACGAAAAGTGTGAAGTGATCCACATGAGTTCCAAAAGAAATCCGTTAGAATTCGATTACTCGATAAATAGTACAATTCTCAAGGCTGTCAATTCAACTAAATACCTGGGTGTTAAAATTACGAACAACTTCAGTTGGAAAGACCACATAGATAATATTGTGGGGAAGGCGAGCCAAAGGTTGCGTTTCATTGGCAGGACACTTAGAAGATGCAACAAGTCCACTAAAGAGACAGCTTACACTACACTCGTTCATCCTCTGTTAGAATATTGCTGCACGGTGTGGGATCCTTACCAGGTGGGACTGACAGAGGATATCGAAAGAGTGCAAAAATGGCAGCTCGTTTTGTATTATCACGCAATAGGGGAGAGAATGTGGCAGACATGATATGCGAGTTGGGATGGAAGTCATTAAAGCAAAGACGCTTTTCGTCGCGGCGAGATCTATTTACGAAATTTCAGTCGCCAACTTTCTCTTTCGAATGCGAAAATATTTTGTTGATCCCAACCTACATAGGTAGGAATGATCATCAAAATAAAATAAGAGAAATCAGAGGTCGAACAGAAAGGTTTAGGTGTTCGTTTTTCCCACGCGCTGTTCGGGAGTGGAATGGTAGAGAGATAGTATGATTGTGGTTCGATGATCCCTCTGCCAAGCACTTAAATGTGAACTGCAGAGTTGTCATGTAGATGTAGATGTAGATGTAGATGAAGAAATTTTTAATTGGAACCAAGATGAAGTAATCAGTAAATTAAAGAATATTTTAATACACAAAAGAGCAATTAAAGTTAATATGAAGCTATATTCCTGTTTTAGAGACAAGGTGAAATACAAGAGTTTAATTTTCAAATAAGTATTGAAATTTTATTAATAGCAACTAATTTAGAAGATTATTATTGAAGATCAATGAATAAACTACTAACTGAAATTGATGAATTAAAAAGGAAACATTTGGTTGTTTTTTATTTTCTATCATTAATTTGAAACTAAGTGCTAATAGACACAGTAAGACTCCAGTTCTTCTTATTATACTCCAAATCAAATTAAAGACAAGAAGCTGTAGATAATGTTACAAATACCGATCAAAAATGTTTCCCTCAATCAAGAAAATCATCTTTACATCCAGCTAATCGTTGTAGGGAAAGAAACAGTAAATACAAAAACCTTGGAGCAGAATTAGATGAAATTTTTGAATACAAAAGAAGTCATTATTCTGTTCAGTTAAGAGATATTACAAAATTTGAAAACAACTAAAATATTTCCGTTAATGTTTACATTTATGATTGAAACTTTATTGTATATCTACTTTGCCACATAGCAAAAAGAAAACCATTTGAGTTTCCTTTTATTCAAAAAGAAAATAATTCTCACTATTGTTGGATAAAACGTTTATCTAGATTAATCAGTTCCTAATCAACGAAAACTTGACATAAAATTTATCCTTATTATAGGTGTTTAATATATTTTTAATCACAAGAAAAATTAGAAAATCACCAAAAATATTGCAAGGAACATAAAAAAGTAAAATTAAATGTGCCTTTAAAATCTCAAAAAATTAAATGTAAAATTTCAATCATTCATTAGGATACCTTTTGTAGTTTATGCCGATTTTGAATGTCTTTTAAAAGAAGCTAATACTTTTCAACCAAATCATGAGAACACTTATATCAATAAATATAAAAACATATACCGTTTTGATTTAGTTATTTTGTCAACTATTTTAATGGTAATTATAAACCACCTGTAGCATATGATGGTGCAGAGTCTGGAAAAAAATATAAAAATCTTAAAACATGAATGTCGAGAAATTGCAGAAATATGTAAACGAAAGGTATTAATGAAAATGAGTAAAGAAGACAGAATAAACGTTAAACATTGTGAAACTTGTTTTATTTGTGATGAAACATATACTGAAGTGCAAACAAAGTAAGAGATCAGTGTCATTTAACGGAAATATAACAAGGAAATGCCCATCTTAATTATAGAAATGCTTTCTTTACTGCAATTTGTTTTCATAATTTAACCAACTAAGGTGTTCATTTGTTTATCAAAGAATTGGCATAGATTATCAAGATATTGACTTTATTCCAAACAATGAATAAATATATTTCTTTTGTTAAAACAGTGAAGGATTGATGTAGTTTGTAGTTCTTCGATAGTTTTTAATGTATGACCTCAAGTGTTGATATGTCATATTCAAATCTTACAACTGAACCATTTAAAGAAACGTCATAATATTTCAAATGTGGACATATGAGATGTTGTGACTAAAACAGGTATTTATCCTGATGACTATATGGATTGTGAAGAAAAATTAAAAGAAACAAAATTACCTATTAAAGAAAGTGTTTATTCAAGTCCATTTAGTGGGAAAAGCAGACACCAGATTCAGATTTATCAGAAGACTCAAGATAATGTAAGTCATCAATGAAATAAGTTTCTTATAAGGCGCTTGTTCCCCTGATTTATGAGTATTCTTCATCTATGTGGGATCCCTGTCAGGTAAGACTGATAGAGAAGATCTAGAAGATACAACAAAGAGTGGTGCATTTCATCATGGGATCGTTTAGCTGGAAAGGCAACGTTATGGAGATGCTAAACAAACTGTTCTGGCAGGCGTTACTAGTGAGATGTTGTGCATCATGGAGTGATTGTTTCTGAAATTTTGGAACAGCATTTATCAGGAGCAGTTATATAACATGTAACTTCCCCTCACATATATCTCGCAAATTGACCACGAGGAGAAAATGTGAGAAATTAGAGCCAATACAGATGCTTACCCACAATCATTCTTCTCACGCACTATTCGTAAGTGGAACATTGTTGGAGCAATCAGATAGTGGTAGCAGAAGTACCCTCCGCCACACACTATTACCTGGCTTGCGGAGTATGATGTAGATGTAGACTTAATAAATCTAATATTTCTTATGAAGAATATAATTATGTGGAATTAGTTTTAAAATAATGTACCATCAAAAATTTACAAAGTAAATGATTTTATATTAAAACTGATGTTTTACGATTGGCAGACATTTTTTAATATTTTACAGACACACGTATTAAACCTTATAAATGTGACCCAGCTTAGGAGTTTACTGCACCTGGTTTAAAATAATTAAAATTGAACTAGATTTACTATCCAAATTCCATATGATTTTATTTACTGAAAATGGATTTCTAGGAGGCAGTATTAAAAGATATGCCAAATCATATAATAAATATATGCAAAATTTGGAACCAGAGAAACAGTCACATACTGCACATTTGGATGCAAAGACTGAAACAGTTGGCAATGTCTCAATTTTTACTAATAAAAAAATTTGAGATGTTACATACAGAAAATTTTAATACTGATAAAATACAGGATTATAAATTTGGATTTATTTTAGAAGAAAAATTACGTGATTTACACAAGTATTTGCCATTTCCTCCCAAAGGAGGAAATAAACTATTAACAATGTTAAATAAGAAAGAAAACCATGTTTCAAATTCCAGAAATCTTAACTGGTGTCTAAGTCTTGGATTAAAGTAAACAAAAGGCAATAGACCTCATTACTTGAACAAACAGATTGGTTGGAAAAATACAGTGTCCACTGAAACCACCCTGATTTCAAGGACGCTGGAGAGAAAAACCACAGTGGATACAACAACGAAAAATGCAGCATTTCAAAGCATTTCAAGGAATTTATATTCGTGTGTCAGAAGTGCCAAGTATCGTCGCCATTGTGTAGCGTGGTCGAATGAAGAGAAAATGGCGACTCCAGAGCAGCACACGAAAGCTGTAGTGTGGTTTGCAGAAACAGGATCGCCGATTACGATGCAAAGAAATTATCGTCATGTGTATGAATGTGATCCACTTGATGTGAAAACAGTTAAGGAATGGCATAGGAAGTATCTGGCAACAGGAAGTTGCGCATTACGAAATATCAGAAGAGACAGTGGAGGACATCTGACAAACGTTTCTCAGAAGCCCATGTTAGTCAGTTCGTCAAGCACCTAGGCAACTTGATGTACCTCGATCAACACGACTTCTTGTAGGTCACCAGAGTCTTCGTATGTGTGCTTAAAAAGTGCGAATTCTACATCTGGCGTCAAACGACAAGCCATGCTGGCAACAAATTGCTGTGGATATGCTGCAGCATATTGATATGGATGCCAGCTTCCTGGAAAGATGTTTATTCTGCGATGGAGCAACCTTACATCCATCAGGAAGGGTTGATAGGCATAATGTTCATATTTGGGGTTCGTAAAATCCGTATATTCTCATGGAACATGTGTGTAATAACCCTAAACTAAATGTCTGGTGTGGGCTAATGCATGACAGGATTTTTGGACCGTTCTTATTTGTGGAACAAACGGTGAATGGGTCAGTGTATATGAACATTTTGAGCATTTTGTATACCCTTAGATACAAGATTTTCAACCCAACATCACTTTTCAACAAGATGGTGCTCGCAAGATCCTGGATATGAAATATCCCAATCATTGGATCAGATGCGGGGGACACATTGCCTGGCCACTACATTCACGTTGCATTACACCACTTCATTTCTTCATGTGGGAATTCGTGAAGGACCACGTGTATGCGACCGAAGTGAACGATATTTCTACGTTGCAACATCATATCACTAATGCGATTGCAACAATAACAGAAGAAATGTTACAAAGAGGTTGGCAAGAAATTGAATATAGACTCGTTATTCTTCATGCTACAAATAGTTCACATGTAGAGGTGTATTGATGATAAATAAATAAATTCCTTGAGATGCTCTACAATGTGGTGCATTTTTCGTGGTTGTATTTACTGTGGTTTCTTTTACTGAGTCTTCGAAATCAGGGAGGTGTGAGTGAGTCAGCCTGTATATTGATTTTAACACAGGCATGAGAGAAACATGCAGCGAAATAATTGGAAAAAAATTTTAGACTAATGACTAACTCGGTTTTCGGTAAAATGACGCAAAATATTAGAATCAGACGTAATAGTAAAATAATAATAATAATCCAGAAAAAATATACGAATGTTCTATCGTATTTTGGAAAATGTAGTGGCTTTTCATATAAAAAAAAAATAGTGAAATTCAGTAACCCAGTTTACACTGGAAAGACTGTTTTAGCTACACTCCTGGAAATGGAAAAAAGAACACATTGACACCGGTGTGTCAGACCCACCATACTTGCTCCGGACACTGCGAGAGGGCTGTACAAGCAATGATCACACGCACGGCACAGCGGACACACCAGGAACCGCGGTGTTGGCCGTCGAATGGCGCTAGCTGCGCAGCATTTGTGCACCGCCGCCGTCAGTGTCAGCCAGTTTGCCGTGGCATATGGAGCTCCATCGCAGTCTTTAACACTGGTAGCATGCCGCGACAGCGTGGACGTGAACCGTATGTGCAGTTGACGGACTTTGAGCGAGGGCATATAGTGGGCATGTGGGAGGCCGGGTGGACGTACCGCCGAATTGCTCAACACGTGGGGCGTGAGGTCTCCACAGTACATCGATGTTGTCGCCAGTGGTCGGCGGAAGCTGCACGTGCCCGTCGACCTGGGACCGGACCGCAGCGACGCACGGATGCACGCCAAGACCATAGGATCCTACGCAGTGACGTAGGGGACCGCACCGCCACTTCCCAGCAAATTAGGGACACTGTTGCTCCTGGGGTATCGGCGAGGACCATTCGCAACCGTCTCCATGAAGCTGGGCTACAGTCCCACACACCGTTAGGCCGTCTTCCGCTCACGCCCCAACATCGTGCAGCCCGCCTCCAGTGGTGTCGCGACAGGCGTGAATGGAGGGACGAATGGAGACATGTCGTCTTCAGCGATGAGAGTCGCTTCTGCCTTGGTGCCAATGATGGTCGTATGCGTGTTTGGCGCCGTGCAGGTGAGCGCCACAATCAGGACTGCATACGACCGAGGCACACAGGGCCAACACCCGGCATCATGGTGTGGGGAGCGATCTCCTACACTGGCCGTACACCACTGGTGATCGTCGAGGGGACACTGAATAGTGCATGGTACATCCAAACCGTCATCGAACCCATCGTTCTACCATTCCTAGACCAGCAAGGGAACTTGCTGTTCCAACAGGACAATGCACGTCCGCATGTATCCCGTGCCACCCAACGTGCTCTAGAAGGTGTAAGTCAACTACCCTGGCCAGCAAGATCTCCGGATCTGTCCCCCATTGAGCATGTTTGGGACTGGATGAAGCGTCGTCTCACGCGGTCTGCATGTCCAGCACGAACGCTGGTCCAACTGAGGCGCCAGGTGGAAATGGCATGGCAAGCCGTTCCACAGGACTACATCCAGCATCTCTACGATCGTCTCCATGGGAGAATAGCAGCCTGCATTGCTGCGAAAGGTGGATATACACTGTACTAGTGCCGACATTGTGCATGCTCTGTTGCCTGTGTCTATGTGCCTGTGGTTCTGTCAGTGTGATCATGTGCTGTATCTGACCCCAGGAATGTGTCAATAAAGTTTCCCCTTCCTGGGACAATGAATTCACGTTGTTCTTATTTCAATTTCCAGGAGTGTATTTCAAAAATAAAATGTACTGTTTACATTATAATGTAGTGAAACGCAAATATGGTAAAATATTGATTAATGTCAAATGGATACAGATTCCTTCATTGATTACACAAAAACCGAGCATTTTTATAATGAAATTAAATCAACAAAAAACAAATTTGGTGTAAGTGATTATCTAAAGAATAACGTTTATAAGATTGCACAAGTAAACACGAAAGCTTTAGGGAAAATGATTGATGAAAATGGTGGAAAATTTTGTAACAACACTTCGGTTTATGGTCAAAAATATATGCAAATAAGTAGAAGATCAGGAATATATAAATTCTAAAGGAGTAAAAAAACCACTGTCAAAAATTAAGTTACTTTTGATATTTTTAAAAATTACTTAAACGATGGAATATAAACAATACATGAAAATAAATTTAATTACATCTTTAAACATGAATTATATAGAGTTTATTTTAATAAAATGATCTTAGGTTCCAACAATGATGAAGAGTTTGAATTAAAGATGGACTAAATACTTTATCACAATATCAGTATAAAATTAAATGGATGTGAATAATTAATAAACAAAAAATTAACTATCTTACTTGTTTGCATTTTGATCAGTTTTTAATATTTTTCATAATGTAGTAATTTTTGATACTTCTCAAATATATTTTACCAACACGTTTTTGGCAAAAACATTCAGTCTCTTGATAATAGCAATCTTTATGTTTATGATAGTTGATTGATCATAGTTACATATATATATGACAATATTTAGAAGCATTTTTGTTTTTTTATAACTTTCACATTTAAATGCTTTTAATTCGTTATTAATGTTCTTTTCTGAGATATTTTCTCTCAAAGGTGTTTGTTTCGTTTTACATTATCAATACAACTGTTTTTGTTGGTGAATTCGGTTTTATAATTTTTATTTCTTTCTTAACTTTTCTTTTTAATGTTTACTTAATGACCAAATCACTTTATTTGCACTTTCCACTTGTAATAAAATGATGTAGATCAAAAAATAAAATTTAATACACTTTATTGACATATTGGATTCATTTTAGGTCTTAAAAATAACCAAATTCTATACAAAGGAGTTTAATAGTTATCAATAAAAATAACATTCCAAATTAAAAGGAAGAGACATTATTGAAATACAACCAACCACTTAGATTATATAAATATACAGATGAAAAAGAAATTTTAGAAAATTTAAAACCATCCAATTAGGACAGCTTAACATGTAATGGAAAACAGACCATTTTATCAGCAAACCTGTTTTATAATGTTTAATATCAAAATAAAAAACGAATAAGCCAAACAATTTCATATATTGGTTATTCATGATGTTTCATCAGCAGTTCGAAACAGGTGAATATAAAGTAAGAAATGAAATGAAACATTCCTCAGAAACCAAATAAAATATTTACAAGAAACAAACAAATTGAGTGAAAAATGTATAGAAAATGAATGAAACAGTTCATACTGCATAGATGTATTAAATGAAGAAAAAAAACCAGAGAAATAGTTATGTTATTACCTCAAATGGATCCCTAAGCAAAGGACCAGACTTTTAAGAGCTACTGTTGTTATTTCAGAGTTATATGATGATAATTTTAATTTTGATTACTATGTTAATCGAATACATGCTAAAAAACTTCAAAAACAAATGTATATTATCAGGAATAGACTTTCAAAGTGTGAAAAATTTTTAAGACCTATTAGTGTTACTATGTCTGTATATTTATTTTAAGGCATAAAAGAAAGATTTCATATTGTGTATTATCGAAATTTTCTTAATATTTGGTACCATTACTCATGAGAAATATTGATAGTCAGTCTTCACAACGTTTCTTGGCAAATAAATCTGAACTTCCTTATATGTAATCGAACTTGATGCTAAATTCATAAAGATCTGTATAAAGAGCTACTACACTAAACTGTTTACAGACATCTGATTCAGTTAATTCGAATTTTAAATTCTCAAATAATTGTGACATAAAGTCACTCTCATTAATGCTTATTTTAATATCCAAATGCACTTGACTTCTTTCATGAAACATTAAACATTATAAATAATAATTTACTACTAAACTTATTTAAGTTTTCAGTAACTAACTGCATTTATATTAGAATTGTAAAATTATTTTAGTTTTATTTATCCAGCTGTTGTTTGAATTGTCAGTTACCAACCGTTTAACATATACGTCCTTATCTATTTTTTTCAAAACTTTGTCAACAAGATAAACATACAGATAATTAAGTTTCAACAGATCATTTCACAAATGTTCATAATGGTTAATAAATATTTACATCCATAATACATTTCAATATAACTTTAAAATTACCAGAAACCATTTCAATGTCATCAGATTACCATAAATTATCGATAATATGATATATTATAGGTCTTTTTTTATAATTTTTTCCCATTGGTTTTGTAATTCACCTATAATTTCTTTGCAAGTATTTAACTGTCTTCATCCTATTACCTAAAATTTTTTAACGAAATTACTATTTTAAGTTTTACAATTAGAATAAAGACATTCAATTATTTGTTTTTCATTTTTAGTATTACACTGGGAGGATTGTGTGTTTGAGTAGATTTTTACACTCGAAAGATTACATGTGTTTGTCCATCTACAAAGAAAAAAAATTTAATAAAATAAGATCTGTTATTGTTCTATTCTTCAATCATCATTTAATGTAAAAGTTATTCGGGAAACATGAGTAGTTCACCTCAAACAGGTATAGCTTTAACTGATAGATTTAGAGACAAAGGTATTAAATCTTCCTTTTTCATTTCTAGTGATGGACTCAGTTGGATATGAAATTTCCAATTCGTCATCATTGCGTGTTTTATCTTTATTTTATAATTAGTGGCAGACAAATCATCATCTATATTGCCCTCAAATAAAATAATTCACTTAATTTTGTATTTGCACACAAACTTGTAATTTATTATTCCACCACCCATAAGAAAATCGAATTACAGTGTTTGTTTGTCACAGCATTTTTCTGAAGCTCTCTGAACTGACTTAGGTACAAAGTTAAATCAGCCACTAGAAGTAATGTTTAAAAGCTTTATTTTCCATATCTAGGTTACATGTTTTTCTTCTTATAATTCTTTATCAGCATTTTTCTTGTTTATTACTTAATTTGTTATGGGTGCTGAACCCACAGCAAGTGAGCCAATAGTTGGAACATATGTAAATTCAGCCAGTAGTTATTGTAGATTCCTCTTTCATGTTTTGTTGATCCACAACCATCTTTCTTTCTTATTAGATACTCAATAATTAAATTCACGATGGGAATACGTCATGTAGTGAGTGAAATTCCACCAGTTTGCTATCTTCATTTCTTTTTTACGATCTGTTAAGAAATTATCGATATTATTTAACTGTTCATTATTTAATTTAACTTTAATCGATTTAGTTAGTATTTTGGCACTTGAAAATAATGTATAATCGATACTAAAGTCATTCATTCAGGAAGATTAAAAGTTAATAAGGAATTTTATAAACCTCATCCTTTATCACTGATTATCTTTTTCCATAGATTATTCCTGTAACTGCAGTTAAAATTAATGCTTCACCTATCGAAATATCGTTAGAATGCTTCCTTTCTTCTGCAATTAATTGAAGTTCTTTTTCAGTACGTTTTTACATGCTTTGTCGAATGGATTAATTCCTTTATCACTTCTAGGATATCTTCCTTCTAACCATCTTCCAGGACCATAGTAACTACAACCAGGAATACGTAATTCAAGAGGAAGTTTGTCATTTAATGTACTATCTTGCCCTTTACCATACTTTTCCTATTTACAAACCTTGTGAGGAAGATTATTCAAAAATCTAGTCAAATTAGGAATTCCGTTTGGATTATTACTAATAAAATCACTAAATTTATTTATTAATACCTGTGTCGTTCTAACTTTCTCACTGCAATAATTTTTATTTGCTGTTAGTTCTTCACCATTAATCATAAATATTCTACTGATTAAATCGCTGACATCATTCATTGAAACATAATCGATTGATTTTTATGGTTATTTTTTAATTAAATGCCACCAACTTTTCCATGTACACTTGAATCTAAATTGATGGGTAATTATTTGGGAAAATAAATATTGACAATTTCTTTTATCAAATATTTACATTCATTACCTTTATTTGATTTTATTTTAGTCTGATTATTTTCACTATATACTATGCCTGAATTAAACAATATTTCAGCATAATTTGGTAAATCAATACAACCAAATTTTTCACTCATATAGATAATAGTTATTAATTAAAAGATATGTAAGTAGGCTGTTTAGGTTTTTTTATTGGTAACGCCACCTCTGTATAAAAAAATCACTGGCTGTGCTGTGTGCAGTCTGTGGCTGCTTTGCATTGTTGTAATACTCAACCATTGTAGTGTTAGGCAGCTGGCTGTGAACAGCGCGTAGCGTTGCGCAGTTGGAGGTGAGCCGCCAGCAGTGGTGGATGTGGGGAGAGAGATGGCGGAGTTTTGAAATTTTATCATGAACTGCTATATATATATATATATGATGATATCAAGGTAAATACATTGTTTGTTCTCTATTAATATCTTTCATTTGCTAACTATCCCTATCAGTAGTTAGTGCCTTCCGTAGTTTGAATCTTTTATTTAGCTGGCAGTTGTAGCGCTCGCTGTATTGCAGTAGCTTGAGTAGCGAAGATTTTTGTGAGGTAAGTGATTTGTGAAAGGTATAGTTTAATGTTAGTCAGGGCCATTCTTTTGTAGGGAATTCTGAAAGTCAGATTGCGTTGCGCTAACAAAATATTGTGTGTCAGTTTAAGCACAGTCCTGTATCAAATTTTTCTAAAGGGGACGTTTCATATGTCGACCCTTAGCCTAGGATACCTCACTGGAATCTTCTGATTTTTTCTTGTACTTTGTGTAATTAGTGTAGATTTAGTTTATTGCTAGCGCGTAATTGTAGAGAGAATCTCCTTTGTAGTTGCAGTCTTTCATTGTTGTACAGTAAAACTGGTGTGGCATGCATGTAGATTTGCACCAAGTATTTCGCAGCTGCAATTAACTAGATATTATTTTCAGTGCTATGTTAATGTGTTCCCCTATTTTTGCTTTTCAAATTGTGTTTTACTGTGTTGTCGTGTGAAATATTGTGACAATAATGGCGTGTGAAAAACGTAACACTAGGCTCCAAAGTAAATTGAGAAATGACAGCGAAGGCGAAAGCAGTGTGTTAGCGCCCCGTGTAATGAATTAACTAATATTCAAAGTAGTAATTTGGTAACTGTGCATAGGGAAATGGAGCGGGCGGCAAACAATGGCGTGGACAGTGAAACAATTAGTGAAGAGGGAAGCATTATCGATCGATCGGTCGGCAACAGCTCGCCTCAGGAATCGGGAATGACAGGACACAATTTTGCAAATACTGTAGATTCAGGTTTTGGGTCCTCACCGTTCTCTCAAATAAGTCAAGACACAATTTCTGCTTGTCAAAATGTGAATGTTGCCGGTGCAAATGCACTGCCGAAAAGCATAGAGGAACAGATTCCAGACACTAATACATTATTATTGCAATTAATGCAACAAATGAAACAAAATCAGAGACAAACACAGCAACAGCTAGACACAGTGGAACAAAATCTTAAAAAGTTAGACACAATGGAACAACACCAGAGACAAACACAGCAACAGTTAGACGCAATGGAACAAAATCTTCACACCACGCTTGAACAAACACGTGAAGATTTAACTACTGAGTTACATAACATTGAATCGAAATGTCAAAAGGTCTGTAATGACGTAAAAACACAAATTTGTGAGCATTTCCGACCTATATTTTCGCGGCATGAAAATGCACTACAGAATCACGAAGCAGCCATAAAAGAACTGCAAACTACTGTTCATGAAAATCATGAGACCTTGCAAGCTAAATTTGACTCAGTTGCATCTACCGATTCGGTTACGCAACTTGCAAAAACTCAGGAAAACTTAAAGGACACAGTAGATACTCTGAAACTTGGTTCACAAAAACACACTGAGGAAATAAGTACACTATCGGATAAAGTAGCCGAACTTTCAGATCAGTTCACTAACTTATCTACAAAGGTAGATGATGATCTGAATGACACAACACCTGTAGCCTTCACTGACACTGAAGAGTATGAAGAAATTAGAAAATTCAAACAAAATCAAAATCAAATCAATACACAGTACAAAAGAGAAATCCGCGAAGTACAAGATCAGCTGACACAGGTAATACAAGAATTACGTATTTCAGAGGACACTCGCGCCCCAATACGGGAAGAGGGACATAGAAATACGGAACAACCACAAAATAATAACACAGGACACTTCGGAAATTATGAAAGAAATTGGCAAGACACACCGAATTTTGAGATGGAACCGCCGACACGACGTAACTATGACCGATATGCGACTCGCCGACATCATGATTTTGACTATAAGCTGTTCATTACTACACGTAAATTCGAAACATTGAAGAATTCTGCCAACGACATCCATCCACAAGCGTAGCTCCATCAATTCTCTTATTGTTTTCCTCCCAACTGGTCGTTAGAACACAGATTAGAATTTATGTGTGGCTATTTAGAGAATGAACCAGCTGTAAGAATGCGATCGGTCATTCACGATTTTCACAGTGAAGGAGAATTTTACCATGCCTTCCTCTCAGCATATTGGTCTCAAGCTACACAAGACCGAGTACAACATAGCATCATAATGATGAAACATTTCGAACAATCTGAATTCTCCAGTCTTGTGAAATATTTTGAAGACATGTTGCACAAGAATCAGTACCTGTCAAACCCATACAGCCCCTCAGAACTCATCCGCATGTGCTTAATCAAATCACCTGAACATTTACGACATATTATTTTAGCAGGACGTTGCAAAGACGACATTGAAGCTTTTCAGGGACTGTTACAAGAACTGGAAATTGACACTGACATTCGCGGAACGCGAGAACAGGAGCACAACAATTACAGGTCACATACATCACAGTTTCGTGACGACAGAAACAATAACTGGACACGACAAGGCTATTCTTACAACACAAATCGTGTCCAAAACAGACACCACCCATATGACAACCACTGGCAGAGTAATAATAATTACAGGGAAAGATCGCATTTCCGTAGTAATGAATATGACAGAGACAATCATAGAAACAGACAATATGGTAACCAGAACTATTATTATCAAGGGAGACAGAATACTTTCAGACGCAACAGTTCAGCGTGCTGTTACGATTCAGGGAGAAATTCTCCACCACATGATCGACAAACAAGAAACTGTGTAAACTACCGACATGACGACAGACGATATATTTGTAACGACAGACCTGAATTGCATCAAAGCTGGCGGGATTTAAACAGGGCAGGGCACTTTCGACAACGTGAATTTGTAGAAGTTAGGTCTCCAAATCCCAATAACGACGCGCGCCAACAAAGAGACAGACAATGACACGCACAAGCAGGCAGCCGCGTGCGCCCGCTGGCTCCGAGAAAAATAACATAAGACGCTAACCTTGAGAAAAATTCCAGCACTCTTTACCGACGTATACCGCACGATAATTGCGTTGAAGTTGAAACTCTGCGTACTAGGAAAAGTAAAGGTTTACACCACATTTCACATGTAAAACCGTTTATTGAAACATAATCTGCTTTTAAACTTTGTCTTTGCCATAAAACTTTTCACTTCACGTTTCTAGTATGCTTTGTCAGACTTAAGAAACTGTTAACATGCAACAATGTTTGAAGTGAAATATCCAATCAAGAACCAAGATAACTTATTTAAACAGAAATTACGAATGCATTGTTATTGTGAACAGACGACACAGTGTTATTGTGTGTGTGCATTCTTGCTTCTTTGCTGCACGATTACGTAACGACCATAAGGCTCACATACTTAGAACATTTACCAGTACTGTTAATGAGATTTTAATGCAATGTTTTGGTTTATTTGAAAATACATTCTGAAATTAAAGTGCTTTCTGAGATATACCAGATGACACAGAGGTTAGTTTATGTGACAGCTACACGATTTTATCACGACGTTACTAATGAGTGACAATTTACAATGTTGCTTTTGCGGTGTATCTGTTTTATATCTGCACAGTTTTCTGAATTCTTCTGGAAAGAAAAACATGTTTTAGTAGTAACTCTTGTGGTATAGCAACAATGAGACAGCCTTCTTCGTGGCACAACAATACATTACGTACAGTACTTTCTTCATCACAACAATAAGCGTAATAACTACGATATCTATACACAAAGCATTTCACTTTTGTTTATCATGAGGTAAGTACATTGACTTCTGCAGAACTTAGCTTTCGGAGGACGATAACTACGAGACTTTCACAGAGGTTATCTTACAACATGACGCACAGTTTAGCGCTACAGTAGACGTATTTGAGTGATTAATTTCGCACTTAAAACATTTTTTTTAAGATATTAGAAGTACAATGATACAAGGGTTTTCCGTGATATATTTCATTCCATTGCTGTAATCTGTAACACCTGAGGGTATAATTACATTAATCCTCAGGGGGGTACACACTTACTTTGTGTACCATGTGTTTGGCAAGCACAAGGAGCCATAGCTAATATGGTATTTGCTTATACAACTTTACACTTCGGTACCATATTTCTCTAACACATAAATTACATAGCTATCAGATCATTTAACAAAGAAACAAACATTATTTTACTACATTAGTGACAGATGTTTACGTAATTACACAGTTGGTTAACTTCACACTTATGAAATTGTATTTTGTCTGTACTTAGTGAACTGTTCATATTTTTTCGGACCCATTGTGATATTATGAGACCTTTGAATGATATATTTGGTATGAGATCATGATTTTTAAGGTACGTTTGAGGTAGATGACACTATCGAAATGAGCAGAGAATATTTTTTAGGATGTGAAATTATTGCAGAAAGCTATGACGTTTTTGAGATTTGACTGAGGTGTTATGATGTTATTTTTACGACGACGATGTGTATTATGCTGTTGAGGTATGTTTATGATCAATAAGCTGATGCTATATAAGGAATGTGATTACGTGTTTATATGTATATGAATAATGAATAGAAGTTAGGGACTATGGTTTGTGAAAAAGGTTGTTGGAAACCAAGAATCGTACTTTAAGAGTTATGAAATGTGTGTAAATGCGTGAATGTATCACAATGCCGGCGAAAATTTTTTGGACACTGTTATATTCGTACGATTTTGTTTCTACAGATTTGTAACGCAAATTCTTGACCTATGAAATTTTTATATGAGACTGTCGCTGTAGCGAAAACTGCTGTCGTAAATATTTCGTTAAGAAAGGTAAGTGACCGTGAAGTAATTCGTTGTGAGCAGCCAGGTGTGTCAGACGCCTGGAAAAAAAGCCATTATTGCGAGCCCTTTTCAGCAGCTCAGGTATAAAAAAAAAGGAGGCCATTATCCTCGCTATTGACGTTCCTTTGTAGAGAGCATCGCAAAAACGACACGGTCGAACTTGAAAACATATGTTGACACTGTGGTGCTCTTAATTTATGATATTTACAGAAATGCCTAATGAAATGACGAGAAATATTTTTACATCTGCACACCTGATTATGACAAGCGTCTTTCTACGAGAGTTGAGAGAATGTCTACTAACTTATGAAATGTCACATGACTATTGAATGATATTTTTATGCTTTGGTTTGCGTAATTGCTTATTTCATTTGATATCTAGTTTCTAGCTGCACTGCAGCATTGGTTAAAATAAAATTTTATAGATGTACTAATATAAATATTTTCTGTCTACAGATCGAGTAAATAATAATTTTTTCAAAAAAAATGAGGGAACACAAAAAGACATTTACCTTCACAGGAACTGCAATCATAGTTTTCGGTTTCAAGTACTTGTTAATTTCTTTTGTAGAATAAATTGTGATGCATCACTCTAGTGTTAAGATGTGACATAGGTATTAGACATGGCCATTTTTAGTGTAATACTTTTTCTGCTTGAACTTTGTCATGTTTAGGTATAAGTTATGCTGTTTGCCAGGCATAGCGCTACTGAATTTTAATTTGTGTTACTCTGCTAAGCCAGATTTATATTTCTTGTTTGCTGCACATTGCCTTATATTACTCGTAATATTGCAATTGCTTCGCTAATTTCTAAAATGCTGCTTCCTTTGCAAATCTGCACTTTTTTGTCATTGCTGTTTGCGTTAATTGTTTTATGTGCTGCTGCATTGCCTCGTCCCTTAGTTTAGCATCTGAGCTCAGTAGATTTAAGTTAGCTTAAGAGGGGGTAGACTATATAAGAAACTAGTTGTGATGAATGGAAAGATATGCATTGAAGGTATATGAAAACGTTTTGGGCCAAAATGAGTATTGTACAATGATCCGTAATTATTTTGAAAGAAATATGAACAGAGTAGAGAAAGCAGGTATTGATAGGACTTTTTGGAAATAATGAGGAACGAAGGGAGATCTCCGAGAAGTAAAGAAAGTTTTGTTTGCAAAATACTGCAGTAAAAGAAACCCTGTCCTTTCCTTGTGTTATCCCACTATGTGTTTGTGTACCCATGTGTATTTGGTTTCTTCCTGTCTCTGTGTACTGTTTCATAGAATTTTTTTTCTCTTCTAATACTAAGCTACATTCACTATGATGAGGAATACTGTTATCCTCAAATATAATTTGCATTAATAATATATTATTTTCTTTGTAAAGATGTTTAGACATTATTTATTCTGTTTTGTTTTAATGCTCATGTGTGAAGTTGATGTTTCAAAATTTATTCTGATCTTTATGTATGTACTTATGTCATTATTTTTGTAACACTGATGTATATGTTTATTTCTATTCTGTTGTAAAACCTGTACTACAAATGTTATCTGTATTGTTATGTTCTTTAATGATGTATTTTGTACCATTGTTATTGTATTCTTATGTTATAAAATTGTAATTGACACCAGTTTATCATATTATTAACTTGTAAGTTACATTTCACTGCACACGTTTCTGTTGGTCATAGTATATGGACAATATGTGAGAAATAGGGACTGTTAGTGTTTCCACGTCTGTTAATAATTCAGCAAGGGACTGGATAACAGCATTGCTGGTTTTAAGGACATTTAAAAAAAAATTTTTGTGAGTGCACAAGTGGTGGTTCATGGACTTGCTATATTAGCCGCAAGACTCTTCAATGGTGATAGTGCACCTGCACAGTCACATCAGATGGCTGCTGGCCATCTCTACAAGGACTACAGTGGGTCTACATATTTGATGATCCATCAATACCATTATTTCTACAAGGACTGCAGTGGGTCTGCTCTGTGATGATCTACCTACCAATCTTCTTCAAACCTTCGACTGACTCCGCTGTGGGTTTGCTCTGTTGTGGCCCATTACCTGTCAGCATGTCAAGAGTCAGCACTGTCTTTCCGTTGGAAGGACAACGCTACTTCTTCAAGACTGCATGGAAATCCACTACTTCCGTGTGTATTTTCTTTTACTGCTCAGATTTTGTGAAAAACACGGCAATTTTACTGTGATCAACGATCAGGACTGTCTTTATGGACTGTGAGAAAATTTTAGCTTTTGACCAACATTGTATCAATAAGTGTGTGCATTTGATTTCATTGTTATTGTAATTACGATTATGAAAAATTTTAACAAATATGTATTACCCAGTTCCCAAACCAATTTGTAAAATTTTTTGTGGGGAGCATGGGGGCTATGTAAGTAGGCTGTTTAGGTTTTTTTATTGGTAACGCCACCTCTGTATAAAAAAATCACTGGCTGTGCTGTGTGCAGTCTGTGGCTGCTTTGCATTGTTGTAATACTCAACCATTGTAGTGTTAGGCAGCTGGCTGTGAACAGCGCGTAGCGTTGCGCAGTTGGAGGTGAGCCGCCAGCAGTGGTGGATGTGGGGAGAGAGATGGCGGAGTTTTGAAATTTTATCGTGAACTGCTATATATATATATATATGATGATATCAAGGTAAATACATTGTTTGTTCTCTATTAATATCTTTCATTTGCTAACTATCCCTATCAGTAGTTAGTGCCTTCCGTAGTTTGAATCTTTTATTTAGCTGGCAGTTGTGGCGCTCGCTGTATTGCAGTAGCTTGAGTAGCAAAGATTTTTGTGAGGTAAGTGATTTGTTAAAGGTATAGTTTAATGTTAGTCAGGGCCATTCTTTTGTAGGGAATTCTGAAAGTCAGATTGCGTTGCGCTAACAAAATATTGTGTGTCAGTTTAAGCACAGTCCTGTATCAAATTTTTCTAAAGGGGACATTTCAGATTGAGTAGTCAATTAGTTCCTTCATACATTATTTTTCCAATTATTATCACCATAAAACTGTACTGGTAATCTTCCAATAGATTCCATCACTCATATTTAATTTTTCAGTATTCGATGATTCTTCCTCATTTTTAACTTTTTTGTATGTTTAATTTTATCTTCATAATTTTTCAGCAAATCTTGTTTTCTGATTCTCATTATGTATGTTCAAGAGGTGAGCTGTCATTATGTTTAACTGGTAAATATCGTCAGATTCTTCTGAATAATATTGACATTAAGGAACCATTTGTTTTTCAACTTCTCTGTTTTCTGTAATCACTTTGAACACATTACCACGTAAGCCTTAAATTTCTTGTTTAACTTGTTTCATTCCTTGTTCAATGGCATCAATAACTGGATGGTCATCACTGTTAAATATTTTTGTTTTATGTTTTTTGTTGTATTTCAATTGTTCATACTCTTCCTTTAATTGTTGATTTTTTCTAGCTTTTCTAACATCATCTGGGTCACATTTTGTAAACATTTATTAAGGATAAGGTACCAGTAATCACTTAGATTTTACGTCAATTATTTATGTCCAATGCTTATGTTCAATGTTCACAGTTAACATTCATTTTCAATGTTTATGTTTAACATTATTTTTCAATGTTAAAAAAGTTCTGAATCTTTTATCTGTATTCACATCTCTCTAAAATCGTAAAATTCTAAATGCCCACCGACAAACTCGTGGTAAATATGATCGATCCTTGTATATTGCTATTTTTAAATGTGCCTGAATTAAATAAAAACAATCTATTCCATTGTGTGTACCTCTAGTAATATATTTTCTAAATATATCCTTATTTTCAAGAATGAAATCGTCAAAAATAACAACTGAATTATCTTCACGTTCATCTAATGGAATAATTTCTTCACTATATTCAATAAAAGTAGTGATTCTTTTCTGGATTTTATCTTCGATTTTTTCTCACTTTTGATAAATTGTTGTATTTTGGTGGATATAAACTTTTAAATTAAACATAGAAATTGGTAATTCTACTCCATTCCAACCATCCAGAAGTTATAATCTAATTATCGATCATTAAGAGTGGGTCCTCCTGCTGGACATTGGACTGAATTCGATGAAAGTTAGCCTGTATTTATTTTTCATTTTCCTCTCTACGATTCTTATTTTCAGCTCCTACTCTGTTTCCTTTTATTTATGTATTTGTTGTTAATAATAAATTACTCAACTGAATGGAAAGTCATCTGTTCTGAAGAAAAGATTAACCATTCCAATAAGAGAAAATGTTACTTTAGTTGTTTTTTACTAAACATTCTTAGCATCAAATACTATGTCAAAAAATTATACTTTCACTATGGTGGAGAAAGAATAAAAATTCCTGTCAGTGAGTATTATTTGAAAAACTTGAAGATTTTATTCATTCAAAAAACCTAATGTTGTTATTGACAGCGATGTTAAATTATACATGGATGGAGAAGATAGTACTGGACAAATTTTAGCTTTGGATATTGAAATTATTGGATACAATCAAAAAATGATTGGTAATATTTTACTGAAAATACAATCATTGGAATTAATAAATATATATTTTAATCAGTATGACATAATGTTTGTTAAACATACTGACCATTTTCATAAAGAAATTAATATTGTCTCTTCATTTAAACCAAGTGCTGAATAAGGAGGACCAATATTACATGAACCGAATTATGCTGTTAATATTCCAAACTTTTATACTGTTCAACATTTAGTAATTGCTGTAACAGATGAAAATGATGAATTCATTAAATTCAATAGTTCACCTGTTACAGTTATGTTACCGATAAGTAAAAATTTTTTTCCTTAGTAAGTCATGAACAAATTTCAGACTTACAAGTTTTACTCCGTTCCAGTTCATGATAAAACGAAAAATAATTTTAACATTCCAAACAAGGAAACATTAATTACTATTAATATTGTAGACGTTTGCATTCATCCTAATCATTCATAACATTGTGTGACTTTAAGTGTCATTAGAACCAATCTGTTACAGATTATACATAATGTGACAAAAAATTCAGTAGAAACTAATTGTTAATTGTTTGGTAAAACTGTTGGACATTATCATAATAAAAAAGGAAACAATTTCTTTCTGGAATAGAACATCTGTTTATTTCATCATCAGCTGTTATTCTGTTCACTTAGAATCTGGCCAGTAGGTTAACCATGGATGGACATATTCTTAACAATGGTAATGTAGAAGTAAGACAATGGAGTACCTTATCCATTAAAAATATTTGTCAAATTTTGTTAAGGATTCTAAAGAAACAATAAAGGAAGTTGATTTAACATTACATTTCGCTTGGAGTTCAAATATTAATGATTCTGTTCGTAGATGGGTTGATCGTAATGAAGCTGTAGTTGAAGATGCAACTACACTTCCTAAGGAAGGAAAAATAGTTGTGGAATCGATGGAAATCCGTGTTATAGTCGCACTTCAACGAGAACAAGAAAGACTCAAATATCCGAGAAGTCATTTCCTTGGAGCATAGACCACTGAAATTGCTAGATTACGTGGAAAAAGAAATTTTGAACCAGATATCACACATAATTGTAATTCTGCAAAATTTTATATGCTGCATTCTATTTTTCTTTTCTGAGTGAAACGAAAATATATTTATTTAATTGACTCTTCTCTAGTCGCTCATATTAAACTTCAAAATGTTTATGTAAAGGACGCACAAAATAAAAGTTTATCTCAAGAGTTAAGGAATCTTGATCGATCAGATAACTATCTAACAGATTATTAACGTTTTTGCGATTATATAAGAATAACATAGATGAACAACGATGTAAATTTAAGTCCATACAATTTTATTGAAAATGATCTTATCTGTGTAATAAATATGACTAGATGAATGAGCATTTGGACTGAACAAAGAGCAACAATGTTATTATGCGCCACTATTAACAAAAACATTCTGAAAAATACACTTGGCTAAGTAATTGTGAATAGTAAAAAGAATTTATATTACAGCTCACAACACAGAATATTTGCTGAAAATTTTGAAGCTGGAATATTTGGAATCTTGCTAATGAAATGACTTCTGATTTTAATCATAGTAGGTTTGCAACTTAGGAAACACTAAACTGATTATCAGAGGTAGGCCATAATTTCCATTGAAACATTGGTTGTGTCACAAAACTCATATGCATACTGTCTTACCCTTTGAAAGATGTACTTTCATATTTGAAATGGGAAAGACTGCTTTCACAGAACACATACATCGAAAATCTAATGTATGTGACTATAAATTAAAGATTACGAGCTGAAACATTAACAAGAAGGAGTATTTAGTTTGAAACCAAAGACAAATGTGTCTCACCTTTCATGGAACACTGAGCTACATACAGGGTTTTATGGGTACAAGACAAGAATTTTTTATTGGCGACTGAGGACAGTATTGTGAACAACATAACATCAGTATTCACTTCACCTGCACACTAATGATGACAGCTGTTAGGAGTAGTATGTATTTATGTTTTAAGTACCTCCAAGTACATGTGAGAAGAGAAAGCCATTACACCATATTTTCCCTTGGCCAGAAGGTCTCATGTTGAAGTGTGCTGCAGTTACAACTGTGCAGAAAAAAACAGGTACTAAATTATGTGAAGTGTTTGTGGGCAGACTACTACACACATGCTGAAGTGGGTACAATATCTGACACCAAGTATAGTAGTGGCTCTATCGTTACGAAACGAAACCGGTTTTAAAATCACTACTGACACACATTTACGATTTTCCAACTAGTTTAAATGATGTAGAGCGTCATCAAAGAAATCTGGGCTAATCTGTGTATTGCAGAGCGGTACAGTGGAATATAATTTTCTTATCCAGTTTGTGTATTCACTTCACTTTTTCTATCACGTGAGTGACACGAATTCTGCCTCCGTAGCCAAGTGGTCAACGTGACAGATTCTCATATTGGAGTCTTTCGTTCCATTCCCAGTCCCATCAAGGGTTTTTCCATTTTCATAAGACCGGACCAATCAGGGTGCACTCTCCCACGAAATATCAGCTGAGGAACCACCTCATTAAGAGGTAGGCCTCCAAGGGCAGACCTTTGATGGATTGATGAATCTGATGTGATGAATGAATGAGAATGATCGGGCAGTCGGTCGTCTGTAGAATGATTCTCAGGGCAAAAATCGTGAGGTTCCCTTTCTTTTCGTTTTATATGATTTGGGTAACTTGTAACATACATGATGGCAGTAAATGTATACGCATGTATGCAGCAAGTATACTTCCCATCACACACATAGTGCTTCAGATGATAATGGTACACATGTACAACGTCGAAAGGGATATATTTAGATTTCAAACATAAACGAGACTAAAAGTTTTTCAATAGCATTGGAAACGATTCCATTTGCCAGCTTCCTTACTACTTGATATTGCTTAGCCAGCTTTTGGAAATAGTGATAACACACTAATCCATGTCTACATTAAAACATCTGGAAGAAATAGCTCCATAGAATACAAATTCGTTCAACATATTGAACCTTTCAACAGCAAAAATTTAACAAATTGAATGTACGGCCACACAGGCCCAGCAAAGGTCTTTTCTGTGGCCTGGGAGGTTGGGGGTATGCAGAGGTCTTGAAAGGCAGTCATACAAAGCCTAAAAGTGAATCAGAGGCCAGTATGTGGAGTTGACATCAAGCTACAAGTGTCTATGCTGATCTATCAAGACTATGTGAATTCTACTGTGTTAGCTTTCACAAGTGCCAAGTTGCATGAAAATATTTGAGGAGGACGAGGAATAGCTGACCAAAAATTCTCCCTCTGAACAGCCATCATCCAGCCATAATGATGAGAGTTACAATCCTGTTCATGATGTGTTGATGTCTAATTGTCAAATGCGCAATAGGTTCACTTGAGAACCATCAATAGGTACTTCGTATGTTATCATGATGAACAAATCACCTTTCAAAGTGGTGCCCCAAGCTGTTCTACAAAGATTTGGTGGACAAGCCAATGGGTATTGCTGCAATGATCATGAATTAACTTTCCAAATGTATTCTGACTGAGCCTGATTTTCTGAATGATTTTATTACCATTGGCAAAATGTGAGCATTTGAATATTGCCCAGAGACAAGGTGACATAATTATTATATGTATGTTTCTGGCACAGGGAGCACATTTTTAAAGTTTCCTTTTTAAAACCATGATTTTAATTTTACTGTATACCCCATTTAAACAATTTTCCCATAACTATGATGAAATCTCCATTTAATTAAAAAATGTATAAGCTGAACAAAAATTACTCAGTAAAGATTTAATATTCAGCTAACTAAATTTACTCAGTGAAAACTTAACAAATATAGATAAAATCTAAAATTCAATCTCATTCAGTAATTTGAAGTGATTTACCTTTATTTTGTTTGTTAGCTAGATGTATAATATTTCATACAACAATTTCCTCCATTTTTTTCATATCCTGAAAACTTTTCACTATAACAATGTGGAAGAGTAAATTTAAATTTATCATCCGAAACTAACAAAAGCTTTTGACCAAAGCTAATTACCTGAATTACAGATTTTGAAATATGGTAATATTTATTTTTTCAATTCTCTTAATTCAGTTAACTCTTAATCATAACCAATAATGTAACTACTGCATCCACAAATAGATTTTCAATGTGATGGTACATGTTCATTTTTTCTGCTGTATTTATATGAAAAAATTTAGGTTTTCAATAATTAAAATGTTTCATATGCGTTTTAATTTTTGTAAATGCGACATTTTCAAGTTTCAAAATTTTCATTTAAATTTCTGTGTTGTTAATTGTAAGTTAAAACGTAATCTTCGAAACTATTTCCTAAAAAATAAAATTAAATTATTCAGTTAAAAGTGCAAAACGTTTCCTATGGAAATATTTTCCAATGGTTTCCGAGTTTCAGAACTCAGACCCTGTGTACATGACACTTCACGAAGACGAAGCTTAGAATTTATTGAACCACTTATTTTTTGGGGTTGGTGTCAAGTACACAAGTGAGGATAGTAAATGTTTTGTCCAATGCCCAGCTCTCTCCACCTTTGGCGACTTACGACTCCATCAGATCAATGGCCACTACCCTTTCATCAATGTACTCATCCAGAGTTTGACAGAGAACACAGGTTGACAGTTTGTAATTATAGCTGGTAATCGAGATACCAAGTGGATTCTAATTTACTTATTTTTATCTGTGTATTTTACATATAAAATAAATCATTTTCATCACAATATTACAGTTATTTGATGAGACGAATTGTAAACAAAACGTAAATATCAATGACAATATCAAAATTAATGTCAGTATAGAATACCATACTTTTGAAATGAAGTATGTCACGACATTAATATAAGTGGAGCTTACACCAGAACCATCTGTTGGTCTGTATTCAAACAACATGTGAATAAGATGGAGGTAAGTGTGAGATAGATAAGAGGTGCAGCCAGCAAGAATGTGGGTTTGACAACAAGGAGTGTGTGTGATCATTCTATCAGCCTCAACGCTTCATACAGAGAGGAGTTATGCAACAGCTTTCGCCTGTGGGCATCCAGAAGCTGTTTAAGACATCGAATTTTTTTATGTTCCAAACAAATTTCAACCGATTTTAAAAATTCAAAGTGCTAAAGTAATCTACATAAAAACAACTATCCAGAAAAAATACAATGAATAAAATCAGAATACATTTCATTAGTAAGATAATAAATTTTCCAGTTTCAAAATTTTCAGCTAATATTCTGTGTTGTGACCTGTAAGAAATATTCTTTTTACCATTAAGAATGACATAGCGAAGTGCAATATTAAGAATTTGTCAAAGGTGGCGCAGAATTTCATTGTTGCTTTTTGTTCAGTCCAAATGCTCATTCATCTAGTCATATTTATTACATAGATAAGATCATTTTCAATAAAATTGAATGGACCTGCATTTACATCGTTATTTAACTGTGTTATTATTTTAAAATCGCAAAAACGTTAATAAGCTGTTAGATAGTTACTTGGTCGATCAAGACTCCATAACTCCTGAGAAAAAAATTGATTTTGTGTGTCCTTTACATAAATATTTTGTAGTTTAACATGATCGACTGCAGAAGAGTCAATTAAAACAACAAAAATATTCATTTGAGTCTGTATCCCACCACTCAGCATGAGAAACGATGGAGTGACTACAAACGTATATCTCTTATTTCCGGAATAAACATTATTATATTATCGCCAATACTCGATGAATACTGAAAGCAAGAGGGAGGAAAAATATATATCACATAGCTAACACCATCAAAATCCACATGAACGTTAAAAGATATGACGGACCTCTTGTCCTGACAGGCAGTTATAGTACTTTATGCTTGTATATAAAAAATAGAAACTTCCTAATATACTAGCATATTTGCCCATTTCCATTAATTTTCCATTGGCAGGTGTGGAACATACCATACGGGATCATCAAAAAGTTTCCATTCGGAGGTCAAACTTGTTCCCGTGTGGTATGTTCCACACCTGCCAAATCAAACTTAATGGAAATGGGCAAATGTGCTACTATATTACGAAGTTTCTGTTATTTTATAAAGCAGCATGAAGGTTCTATAACTGCATATCAGGACGAGAGGTCCATGATATCTTGTAATGTGCATGTGGATTTTGATGGTGTTAGCTATGTAATATATATATTTCCTCCCTGTTGCTTTCAGTCTTCATCAAGTATTGGCAAAAACATAACGATGTTTATTCTGGAAGTAAGAGATACACAACTGTAGTCACTCTGAGTGGTGGAATATTGACATAAAATTAACTTTAAATGAGGTGACAGCTACACTTTATAACAATAACCTACATAAATTGTCATTATATTATTCTGATGTTAATTGTGTTTCCTAACAAAATCAAACATCTGTGCAATGCAATATGATGTTCTGCCTAAAACGTAAAGTATAGACTACCATTCCTTGTTTACACTCAAAATTAAAAGTAAAGTGTTACATATCAACAATATATATTTTCCCTATGTGTTTTCGTCATAACATTGCTGACCTTAACGACCACTGATTACGATCATGTGATTTTTCAGTGCGCCCAAATTAATACGCAAAATGATGCAAGCAGTTCATAAATTAGTCAGATCTCAAGACACTGTATATTGTATGGAGATGTACATTAAAAAGTAATATGACAAATAATCTTTTTCAATTGGGCAACATAAGCAGTGGACAGTGTCAATTATTCCAAGAAAGAACTACATTCCAAACTTAAAGACCATAAAACAGTCACCAGAAAATCTTTCAGTGAATCTCAAAAGGCCTGATTGTTGATGATTTTTTTCGTGTTGGAGTCTCTTCACTAAAATTAACAATTTCGCTATCACGATTATGAGTGCAACATAGTTTCTTATTTGTTATGCTAGAGCAGATATATTTGAATTCTGTCTCAACAGCATCTATGGATTCACTCACTACTGAAAAAGCTGCTTTCTGGATAGTAAAAGTATGTACGAGGATAGGTATATTCTACATATCTCTTAACAGTTTTCGGGTGTTTATGTTGCAGGCTGCCATGATTAGAAAAGGTGTATTTCCACTAAATTTTAAGAAGCTTAGTTACATATACTAATACTTAAAAATAGTCAGTGTAACTAAATTAAGCATTAAGATTAAACGCATAGGAGCGTAATTATTTGAATGACTATTATTAGCAGGTGTGAAGGATTCTTAGCGGTGGTCCAGTAAGACTTCTACTAAAGTTTCAACTATTCTCTGTCTTTTAAGATGTGAGCACTTATAGAAGAAACTAGTTTGAACGAATATGAGGGCTTATAAATAAGAACTGAAACCTGACTTTAATGGTGTTTGCCAATGTGGAAAACCTGTGATGTTTATGTTTTAACTTATGATTTGTTACTATTTGTGGTGGCTGTACTAGAGAGAAGTAACTTGCATTTCGAAAACCCATTATTGTAGCATAATTTACGAGGTACTCAGCTGCTTCGATATCCTGTGTTAAGTGCGGCAAGTGGCTATAACGAACAGTTTTGTTTTGGCAGCAGAACTGCAGAGTCAAGATGCTCGATGGTGTGTGTGTGTGTGTGTGTGTGTGTGTGTGTGTGTGTGTGTGTGAGAGAGAGAGAGAGAGAGAGAGAGAGAGAGAGAGAGATTGAAATGTCATTGCTTAGGTAATTGTTACTAAATTCTCAAGCTGCAGAACTATTTATTTTGAAGTAACATTTACTATTACATGGGGAACCTTAAATGTTTAACTGTAATATTTCTTGTTGTTAAGTAGGACATCAGCTTAACGTTATTTTGCATCCCTGGCAATTCAACAGGAATGAGGAGCGTAATGTAATCATTACTTAATCCTATACCTGTAGGATGTTTTATCTCTGAAGATACTACACGGGCCGGCCGGAGTGGCCGTGCGGTTCTAGGCGCTACAGTCTGGAACCCAGCGACCGGTACGGTTGCAGGTTCGAATCCTGGCTCGGGCATGGATGTGTGTGATGTCCTTAGGTTATTTAGGTTTAATTAGTTCTAAGTTCTAGCGACTGATGACCTCAGAAGTTAAGTCGCATAGTGTTCAGAGCCATTTGAACCATTTTGATACTACACGGAAGTAATAAATTTCATGGGATACCTCCTCATATCCTGTCGGACTTCCTTTTGTCCGTCGTTCTGCAGCGACTCGACGTTACGGATTCAACAAGTCGTTGGAAGTCCCCTGCAGAAATAATGAGCCATGTTCCCTCTTGGGCCAACCGTTATTGCGAAAGTGTTGCCAGAACCTCTCGATTGTTTCCCATAAATGTAATGTGGGGTTTTCACGTCATATGATCTGTGTGGCCAATTCTTTCATTCGAATTGTCCCGATTGTTCTTGAAACGTGTCACAAACAATTGTGGCCGTGAGACATGTCACACTGTCAGCCTTAAAAATTCCACTGTTGTTTGTCAATATGCAGTCGATGAATGGCAGCAAATGGTTTCTAAGAACTTGAACATAATCGTTTCCAGCCAATGATCACTTCAATTACGTCAGAAGACCCAGTCCACTCCATGTAAACACTGCCCACACCATTGTGGAGCCACCACCAGATGCACAGTGCCTTGTTGACCACATGGGTCCATGGCTTCGTAGGATCTGCTCTGCATTTGAAACCTACCATCAGCAGTTTCCAACTCATCTCCTAATTCCACAGTTTGCCAGACATCTGGTGTCCTATGGATGTGGTCACGAGCCCAGGAGAGGCGCTGCAGGCGATCTCATGCTGTTAGTAAAAGCGCCCATCTTTCACAGCATTTTCCTAATGGATACGTTTATCGTACCTAGCACATTGACTTATGCGGTTATTTCACGTAGTGTTGCTTCTCTGTTAGGACTGACAACTCTACACAAAAGCCGCTGTTCTTGGTCGTTAAATGAAGACTATCGACCATTTCGTTAGTTTGGCGAGAGTAATGCGTGTTATTTAGTATTGCCGGCACTCTGTTGTCAATGTGAATATCGGAATATAGAATTCCGTAACGATTTCCGAAATGGAATATTCCATGCGCCTAGCGCCAACTAACATTCCGCGTTCAAGGTCTGTTAAATAGCGTCTTGCTGCCATAATCACGACCGAAACCTTTTCTAACTAATCACCTGAGTACAATTGGCAGCTCCACCAATGTAATGCCCTAAAGTGTTTGCCTCACGCGGAAGGGATAGCGTCGTTTGATGGTTGACTAACAGTGGGTGGCCGCAGACGATTCACAAGCACCTGAGACCAATGAATGAAGGCTTACTGCCATTCATGTTACAACCAGTTCCCCTTGTTGTCGGCCTACAGCCTTCTTGACAACTCAGGAGCGCAGATAGACACTTACAGGAATTCTCAGCAGTTATCACAAGAAAATCAGACGTAGTGGCCTTAGGGAATCTGCAGCCACGGTGGGAAGTCCCACAACATGAAGCAGTATGAGAGCAATACACTCCAGTCACTGCAAGACCTGAAACTTTGGGTCCCTGTACGAAGACTGGTGGGTTTGGGTGAGATTGCAATTGAGACCTCTAATGAAATCGGTAAGACATAATGGGGAAAAACAGCAAAACGACCGAGCAGGGGCTATGGAGGGACTGATAATCAATCATTATTAATGACAGAAGTCACTGTGCCTTCAATGGGTGTTAGCTGGAGACCATGGAGTATCAGTCAATCAGGTGAGTAATCATTTGAAGAGCATTGAAAACTGAAAGGCAACTTTTTCGTTCTGTGGATTGATCAGGGGTCATACTAAGCGGTTTTTATGCTCTATCCAAAAGAAATTCTAATTTTGCCTTCTGGTGGCATGTCAGTCTATTGTTGACACAGTTTTCAGGGTTATAGTCGGATCCCTGCACTAATTCCGATGTCTCCTAATTTTGCACCCCATGAAGGGTGGTCTATTTCGTGTGTGGTATTTGAATCTTTAACCATCTAACTGGTTTTTCCTTGAGTCACGTGAGCCTGCAAATATTCTGTTGACGCCGCTCCTGAGACGCATATCAGTACAGACAATAGACGCCATTCCGTGGATAACAAGAGTGTGTCAGCTGGCAGGTGGCTGCTGTGTGGAAAGGGAAGAGGAGTAATTAACTGAGCTGTCGAGAGCGTCACCTCAGGAACGCAGGACACGAAATATGAAGATTTCTGGCTGTCATCTAGTTGCCACACGACGTCAAAGCAGATTGACAAGTTGTGCCAACATCGCATGTTTCCCACACCCACTTCTTACACTAAGACAAGTGGTGAATTGGTGTGGTTAATTCCGTTCCATCTATCTGTTTTATTATCGCGGTGTTTCTATGACCAGTCAAATCTGCCCTGAGCTTACATTTCTATTGTTGATTTTCGGATGACAGAAATAAAATCAGTTTATCACATTTGATTTAATTTCGTACGTATCTGTTGCGTGCAGGGGCGACCTTATTTATTCATCAGTTTCCACTAACACCACACTTTTGGAGCCCAACATGGAGCGACATCATTTGCATTTCATTCCTCATTCACTTTATATCACTAAATTCTTAATGCCAAGTATGGGGCCATGGCTTATCAGTTCCGAGATTCAACAATGTATAGATCTACGTATAAAACTGCGTCTACATGACTTGTCTGCAATTCGAAGTTATGTGTTTGACAGAGGGTTCATAGAACTACTTTGATACTACTTCTCTACCTTTCGACTCTTGAATAACATGGGTGGAAAATGAAACCCAAATCTTTTCATGGGACTTCCGATTTCTCTTATTTTATTACGATGAACATTCTTCACTATGTATGTGGTAGTCAATTAAATGGTTCGATAACAGTGGGAAAGAGTTGCTGATTGAAAGTCTGGGAAAAGATTTCGCGACAATGCGAAATGAGCTGAACCTGTTTAAGCATTTTCGATATGTTCCATATGTCCTATACGGTACAGAGCTCATACCACACAATAATACTTTAGAAGTACACAAATAAGGATAGTGCAGGCAGTCTCTTTGATAGATTCATTGCACCTTCTAAATATTATGCGAATAAAACGAAATCCTTGGTTCCCTGTCTCCACAGCATTTTCGATGTCAGGGTCCCAGTTTACGTTGTTTATAATTGTAAATCCAATGCTTTTAGGTGAATCCACAACGTTTAAATTTGTGTTATTAATCTTGTAACCCAAATTTAATGGAGGACCTCAGAATTTTTATCCCTTAAGGTCATTTACCACTTTCTGCACAGTGCAGATGTCTTGCTAAAGTATTATAGAATTCGTTCCGATATTCTGACGACTTCACCAGAATCTAAATGATACCACCATCAGACGGCCACTGTGGTCTAGCGGTTCCAGGCGCTTTAGTCTGGAACCGCGGGGCTGCTGCGGTCACAGGTTCGAATCCTGCCTCGGAAATGGATGTGTGTGGTTTCCTTGGGTTAGTTTTAAGTAGTTCTAAGTCTATGGGACTGATGACCTCAGATGTTAAGTCCCATACTGCTAAGAGTAATTTGAACCATTTGATACCACTGTCTGCAAACGATCTAAAACTCCTGCTAAAATTATGTCCTAAATCTTTCATGTAAATTAAGAGCACTTGAGAGCTTACACCACTTTCATGTCACTGCAGTTTCACGAAATGACTTTGTGTCATTTACTTCTAACTGAGACCATTGTGACAGGACATCAAGCATCCACACAGCTGATGACGATACTCCAAAGGCATGCAGTTTGAGTGGAAGCTGCTCGTGAGTTTTGTGTAAAAAGCCTTCAGGAAATGTAAAATTATGAAATCAACTTCAGATCTTCCGCCGATAGCACTCATTATTTAGCACGAATTGTGTTTCAAAAAGAACCATGCTTTCTGAATCCGTGGTGTCACGTGACTAGAGATTATTTTAAGATTTTTCATTAATAAATGTTCCACAACCGTACCGAAAAGCGATGTTGATGATTTGGAGCTCTTTCTCTTTCATTATGTGACCCATACCACTTCCAAGCTATTAGGTACAGTTCCTTCGCGTAACCAGCTGTTGTATATGATTGATAAAATTGAGCATACCTGCCTCAGCATACTCCGAATAAATAGCAGTTGATATACAGTTTTGATAAGAAGTCTTGCCTTTATTAAATATTGAAGTTGCTTATCGAGGATACCAAATTACTCACGCTATTAGCTACTTCCGATTCGAACACAGGTGTGTCTACTGCATCCTCTTTTGTAAAGGAATGTCGGAAAACCGTGATTAGCAATTCTACTTTAGTAACACTATCGTCGGCAACATCGTCATTGCATTACCAACTTAAGATCTTGATTTAGTCTTGCCCTGGAATAAATTACATACAAAACGTATGTAGATTTTCTGCCAGATTTCTAGACAGTGTTTCGTTGCTGAAACTGTGCGATGTCTAGATCTCGGAAGACAAGATGGCGCAGATGGAACTTGGCGGATTATTTCAACTACCTGAAGAGGCTACACAAAAAATATTCAGCAATAATAGTAGTATGTAAGTGGTATCGAGAATAATATCAGGTGGCGGATGTGTTTCCTTGCCTGTCTGGGCGCACCATTTCAAACTATCAGAAATAAAAAACATTAAGGCAAACATAATACGTTGACATTACTTTTGACTGCTTCTGGATGTATAAGAAACAGCTCCCCAATTTAAACTTCTTACACTTTTATATCACAACATTATGGCAAATGACCTATAAGCAATATTGGCCTCTGTGTGTCTAGTTTTGAAGTCCACCCCTTGGTGATCTCTCATAATCCCAATTAACACACCGATGTAAAGTAAGTTTTATTAAATTTAAATTATATACTAAGCCCTGATGCGATGCAACAGGGCCAAACTTAGCTCAGAGTGACCAATACGTGATGTCAGTGCAAAAAGTGAAAAAAAAAAGGTTTGGAGGAATTGTGTCTCAGTTGTATCTTGTTCCTGTCCCTCCTAGGATGTCATGAAAAAGTTATCTACTGTTACCTTAACATATTTTGATTTTCTTTCCTTGTTCGAATGTCTACATTTATCCCAAAAAGTCCGATTTCCAACCTTTCCTGATGTAAAATCCTTCTGGATGTAAAGAGGTTAGACTTTTCAGGGTGGTTTTCTTATTTTTCACCTCTGAAGTTACTTTCAGTCAAGGGCCAACTGTATTGTTACTGTTATATAAAAATTGATTTGAGTTTTGGACAAAAGTGAGCTGTTGCAGAAGTGTTTGTATGGGTACACACAAAACCAATACAACTGTTTCAGCTGCTGTTTAAGGAATTGTCTACTACAATTTGAGTTAGGAGGTACGCAAACATGGATAATATGGGTCAGTCTTGCTGTTGTCACTTAGGGGGCGTTAGGCGTATAGTTACTGACACTGGAGTCATTGATACTTGAATATGTACCAACTTAAATATGTTAGTTGTATTTCCTCACTCAACCTGAGGGCCAAAAGGTGAGGCAAAAGGTGCTGTAGGTGGTCACTACAGAGATGAAAGAAGCGACGAGGCTCAGCCGCACAGTGAGCATGCCCAACAAGTTGGCCACAGGGCGTCCAGAGGACACCTGCCGCTCCAGCAGCCGCAGCTCGCGGTGGGCGGCGCCGCCCACACGCCGCACTTCCAGCAGCAGCTCCCAACACAGCTTCTGAGAGTGGATAGCTTCCGTCTCCACACAGTGGGCAGGCACTACAAACAGCGTGAGGTGAACTAGGCTAAGAAGTATACTCAAATTCCCTTGCCACATACTTATATTACTTGTACCTATGAACGATAGTTTTGTGCCAAGTAAGTAAATCTGAAGGGTGGAAAACAGTGAAACTGATATGAAATATAACACTAGAAAAAGCTCATGGGCAGAGGCAACCAACTCGGACAATTTGCAGAGTTTTGCATGCAGTTTTGCGAGAGATCGCACATAGCCTGGTACACTCCATAGCATTCTAGGATGCCGTTGTAGATTCCCTCTGTACACAGACTGTTCCTTCACAGAAACGTTGCCAAAATACGAAGCGTCATTTCTCATATCGCGAATGCAAACGTTAAGAAGTGATAGTCTGTATCTGATCACAAACTGTAAATTTGCAAATCTCAAAAGCGATAAAATGGTAGCAAGAAAACTGCCCACAGTAAGCGCTACACACAGGTTATAGTCCTGCTCTTTACTAATTGTGAACATTGGTGTGTAGAATGAACAACAGTAAAAAAATAATAGAACCAATTGTAGCTTTACTATCTTCCCCTCACATGTGTTCACAGGACCGATATGAGTCATCAGAGCTTTGTCACATGATGCTATTAGCTTAATAATTGCCTCGTATTTTTCTGTATTGTTCCAAACATCTTGCACTATTGAAACGAGGGTCATTGCGAACATACTCACTATGGCGAAAACAAAGATGACGTTTGCTACAGAGAATGTAGGTAACGGTCTGCAACAGAAACGCACGATAACATATGCACAAATCATATGTGATATGCTGGCGAAGGTTACTGTAACCAGATCCGATTTTAATTTCTTCAATGATCCAGTTTTTATATCAACTGTAAAAGGCATCAGACCAAACAACTTGCACGTGAAGTGGAATGGCTTGGTGGCCAATAAAAGTTTCTCAGTATTATCTGGCAGCAACATGGCACATTCGTTCACTGACATCACCTGAAAAAGGAAGAAGAACAAAAACTTAAATGCACAGTACTAATTTTTCACAATAATATTTATTTCATAATCAGCAACGAACTGGCTTACAACTTTCTAGGCAATCCTCAGAGAAACTAAACAGGTGGGTGGCACAACATTAGCGACAGTTTATAGCAGTACAAAGACTTTTTCTCCAAATTCGAAACACAAGCGCAATGAATTTCACAAGTAACCATTGAAGAAACATATTTTATGTACTTTATACTGAAATATTTAAAGTATAAGAATGTACAGATCGAAAATGATTCCAATTGAGAATTGGCATAGATTACTATGTTATTTAACCAAAACAACTAACGAATGGGATGGATACGCAAGAAAAAGGGGTTCAGGGAAGTCTAAGGAGTCAGTAGAAGGTCAGAGAAGAATAACAAATAATTTTCAGCAGATATATTACCTGAAGTTAGGAAAAATATTTACCGGCTGCTGTTACTTAGAACTTATATTGTCTGTCACAGATGGTAACAAATGTACACAGTCGGCTCTTGATTGCCTAATATATAAGCCACAATATTATCTATCTTACAAAATTCTTGCTAACTTTTTCAAATTCCACCTCTGTATGTACAGATAAGTTATCATTAAAAAGTAATTTATAGCTCACAATAGCTTTTCTCCTACAAAAATGTGTTAATATTTTTCATTTCTTAGTTTCGCCTATGAGCGCAACAATAAGGTACTACAAAGGTGTATTCATTCTGCGTGTAGGCCCACTTTTAATGAGGCAGCATGACTGGTTAGTTGTCAACTGATGCACTAGCGTTTTCATGACCACTGTAACATTGTAGACGTATATTTCTCCAGATAGTGATTTAGATGTTCTAAACTTAATTGAAATATCCGCAAGTGTTCCCAAGTGCCAATAATGCTGCACCTTCCCCCACCCACATTTAATGTATAACGGAGTTTTACCCCCACAGAAGAGTATTCGAATTACGAGAATTGTCAGTAAAAATCAAAATACAAGGAGGTGAGATATAATTATGCTAAGAAACCATGATGTTTAATTGTTGTCTGAAGCTACAGGCACTGGTATACGGCACGTCACGTTCACCTGACGTATCTAAAATTATAATCGTATGAATTGGACACACAAATAATGATATAGGTAACATGAAGGTAATGAAGCTGTGGATTCGCAAAGTAAACTACTCCAATTGATCGAAGAAAGAACAGAAGCGAGTAGTGCAGCATTATTCACAAAGATATGTAATCATTCGGGAGTAAATTTTAGTTAAAGGGAAATGCCTGCAAATAAAAAAGTCACTATACAGAAAAGTAAACGGTTTCCTAAGGATAGATTCAGCACACATAAAAGTAAAAATAACTTCTAATGAACTTAAAAGGTAAGATGTCAACATCAACAGTGTTAAGGGAACATCAGTGTGTACCCAAACGAAAGTGAGGATTTGTGGAAAAACTACAGGGAAACCACAGGGAAGGAACTGATTGCTATGTGGATACAAGAAAATAAAATAGCTACGCATTTGGAAGGCATGAGTGATCCATCATTAATATTTGAGTTTGAAAGACCTTTTCAAGACCTGCGATCAAACAGATAAAATGACATGATTCACACTCGTTCGGAATTTCTAACGTCACTGCAGGAATTAGCAGCCAAATGACTTCCTAAAGTAGTGTGTGAAATCTGCAGGCAAACCGTCGCACTTTCGGAAGAATATCAGCCACACAGTGCCTAAGTCAGCAAGGGTAAGTAAGTGCGAGAAGGAACGGACAGATGAGTCATCAGACTTGCTGACCAGAAGAGTCGAAAACAATTTTGTGGATCTGCTACACAGTGGAAGCAAAACTACGCCACGGCAAAGTGGTGCAAGACTTTCGGAATTCCCAAAAATAAGTATAACATATAGGGAATGGCAGGTGACGACGAATCAGAGTGGAAGATCAAGAAATAAGTGCCTGAGACAGGGACGCAATCAACTTCCCCATTGGTCAAGCTTCAGGGCAGAAAATCAATTAACAAACGAAAGGAAGTTTAAGGACATGGATTAAAATTTGGGACAAAGAGAGTCAGTAACATTTGCTGCTGACATAGCTCCGATCCGTAACAGAAATTTCGTATGTGATGAACTGTCTGTTGACTACCCAATTTCAACTGGAAGTAAATCAGAGAGAGATGAAGGTATTAAGGAGCAGCAGAAATGAGATTAGGGGTAATCGTAATACCAAAAATTGGTTATATGGTGTAGATTATGTGAAAGCTTTCTCTTAAGCCAAGTACACTAGTACAAAACATTTCTTAATTTGACGAACAAATTTCTACAAACGTTTATGGTGAGCATAGCACCTTATGAAGGTGTATCATGGACTGAAGGGAAACAAGATAAGAAGGAAATGGAAACATTTGAAAGGGGGTGTACTGATGGACGCTGTAAATTGGATACACTGGTATCATAAAAATTTAGATGGTTCCTCACATAACCGAGAAAGCGAGCAATATTTAGCCAAACAAATTAGAAGAGATGATTGGACGTGTGTTTAGGCAACACAGAATATCCTCCATGTTACTATGGAATGAAATTCAAGGGGAATGAATGATAAGTATACACAGTTAATAAGTGATTGAGTGGTCACACAAGGTGCAGAAGTGACACTGAGATGAGCTGGTTGTGACAAGTGGGGAGGTGAAGTTTCTCAGCCAGAGTGCCGATGACCTAAGAAAAAAAATACTGAAATTGTAATACTTTTGTCGAAAATAATGGGACCTCCACAACAACTGTTTCATAACACTTTCCGACCTAGAGTCCATGTAAGTCGATTCTTGCTTAATGTCCCCATCATTAAATATTTCTTCATTCAGTGAATTCCTATGAAACTCAGATATTTAATGGTCGCTTCCAGAAATGAGGAAAACAACTGTAATGATAATTTATTAATGTTATGAAAGGGAATAAACAGAAGAGTAAAATTAGCCTTGAGTGCTTTTGATAAACGGAACCGAGCTTTCAAAACGAAGATTCCAGTGTGAGCAAAACAATCAGTCTGCGTTACCAGTTTCGACTCACAGAAGTATGACATGGAATTAGCTTGTGGAAAGCATTCAAGACTGAGAGCTGCTTCGCTAGAATATATATCTGACGCGTAATGCGAATTGCTACGAGAGAGAAGAAAGGCAAATGTAATGAAGAGAAGCAGAGACTTAATGCCTGAAGTAATAAAATTAAGTCTGTATCTCTGGAACGTAAGGGCAGACTAGTGGATAGCTATTGGACTGAAGTTCTTGTTGCATCCAAAGATGTTGGTAAAAAGCGGGACGAAGAACTAATGGTCTGTGTATAGCTCCCATTAGGAAATACGGAAGAGCAACATGTAAGAGTACTCCTGAAGATTATATTCCATGAAGGCTCAGAAACAGGAATTAAGTCAACAGTGAATTTTAAATTGCTGGTCGTGGCGGTGATGTTTATTTTAATATGTGATAGATACTAGTCATTATGCAACTCAAAATACACTGTCATATGAAGTCTGCTTTGATACTCCAAGTGTGACAGACAGTTTCACGAGCGACCAAGAAACTCCATAGGCTCGCCAGGTAGAACGGATTACAATGTCAGCTAGCTTGAGTCATCAGGGAAACACAGCTTGGTCCGAAGCGATTGCTCTCCTCCCGACAGCAATCTATAGTCAGTGTGTGACATCAGCAGCGTCACCCAGGTGGAAGCCGTCTTACGTCGTCTCGAGGTGGATGGTGAAGTCTGTACCTGTGCAGTTCTTACGTTGTCGATCTAACGGTGTAAAGGCAGACTTTATAAGCGGTATTGTATCCTATATTAATTTAGTAATACGACTACACGATAATAGTTCACGTTTTGCTTTTCCACTCAGAAGAATTAATTTCACACCATTGTGACTAACTAAACCCAGGGTGGAGACATTGTTTTAGCCCAACTGCCACGTGTCTCCACTTTTCATGTATAACACTATTGATGACATCCGATTTGAGGCTGTGGAAGTGAATCCACGATCAAATTTTATAAATCGTTAGTCTGACAGCTTAAGATCGTACATTAATGTAAAATATTTTGAGTACAAATTATAGTTTATAAATGTGACTGCAGAACATGAACTGCATAAAAGTATAAAATGGTAAGAGTACTTCATGTCAGTGTGAATGACTACAAAACGACCGCTTGTGAATAAGTTTGAATTCGATTCTATTTTGACCAAATCATGAAGGCTTGGACAGATAAAATATCTCATATGTATGAAAAACAACAGTAAAACCTAATAACTTAGATAGTGCCATACAGTCGCTTTCACCATTTCAGTATGAGGTCATACACATAAAAAAATACCTGCTTTCACGCTCGCTCAAAGCGAATTGAACGCAAAACGTGACGCAGTCACGTGCGACATGTAAGCAAACGATACCAAATGCAGTGTATATACACGTCACAAAAAGAGAAGAAGGATAGAGAACCTACCAGGAGCAAACCTGGATCTCGCTAGCACCATTGATGGTTAACAGCAGACAGCATAAACTATGTGAGTGAAAGTTAAGCTGCTACTTTAAAAAAAAGGACTTGAAAAATTTTCCTTATGTGCAGACTGTGGCTATGGTTTCTTTTGTACAGTTGCCTGTAAGTTCTTGTACATGTTTGTTACTTCGATTGTGACCTACGGGTTAGATTAAAGGCTTCTATTTAAGCGATTGAAACTGGATCAGTAGTTAAAAAATGTGGGTTCTAGCTGAGTTACCGTTTTCTAGCTCACTCACTCGTTTCTCTCGCTCGTTCACTAGAAAGTGACAGCTTACCTAGGGCCTTGACTTTTTTATCAACTAAAAAATATTTTTCAGGTCTAATTCACTCAATTTCATTTAAGTTACCTAGAAAAATTAATGAAAATGGATATTTTTCTTGTATCACGTTGACCAATTTTCATAGTAATTACTTTTTCCATGCTAAACTTGAACTTTAAGAAAATAAATAAAATGAATTGTGGTGAATATAAGAAACCTACTCCGTGATCAGTCATTAGCTTTTTATGAACTGGCGATTGTAAATGCTTTTTAAGAGAAGGCATATCTACAGTTCTACCACATTCACAAGGAACTTTAGTTTTCAGGTAATATTTTTTACATTCTTCACAAGTACAACAATATTCATCTTTTCGATATTTATCTTTATAAAATTCTTTAATATTCTATTTCACTAGACAGTCATCACTCTGCTTAGGCTGTTTCGTATTGTCCATTTATAGATTATAAAATTTATTTGGGAAAAAGTTCATTCTCAAAAACTGCAAAACAAACACTTTTTTGGGCTGCACTGACCCTATGTACAGATTGCTGCCCTTCGATCTCACAAAATATTAACCTATTTTGAAAAAAACTTAATCTACATAATCAGAGCTATTCAAAAATGAGAATTGTATATTATTTCCTAATTGTCATAATAAATTTTTCTGTTTTTATTTCGAGATCATTTCTGAAAATACATCAAAATGAAATGCAAACACGATTTTAAGATTTCATTAACTTTTTCTAATGTTTTATTCATTTCTAGTAAAAAATTTCCAGTTAGTAGTGTATGCTGTGGATCGTAAATTAATGTTTTCTTACCATACAATGTTACCTACACTAAGGTATGTGCAGGAATTTTTTCAATGAAAGCTGCACAAAGTTTCATAGTTGTTTTCTGTGAACTTACAATGTTCTTTTTACGATTCATGTTAATCACATATGTATGATAGTTCACTGTGAAATTATATGGAGCTATTTCAGTGTCTGATTCGAATAGTGTAACTCATTTAAAACTGAGAAAGGCATTGTATGATTTGAAAAAATTGTTTGGAGGATTAACACTCCACATTTCCTGTGGGAAAATTTTTATTCCTCCATTTTTCCAGTATGTAGTCTGTAGATTAACGTGATCATATAATGAAGAGTCAAGAAAGTGATTATTTTTAAGATCTGTCTAAAATTAAACAAATACGAAATATGGAATAACAAATTCCGCCGAGTTTTTGTAGTTTGTGATATCAAGTTCGAAATTCTTCTAACCACTCAATTCTGCAACCTCTACAGTTGGTAGTTTATAAAAAGATATTGAAGTATTGGAATTTCTCAGAATATTTTCTTGTTGTTCTAACTCGAAAGTTGGTTCATGTTTCATAATTGGTACACGATTTTCCATCAATTTATTACAATGTTTCCTTCCTTGGGGAATGTATCTTTAATTTTAACTCCAGCACCATTACAGTCAGGCCATCTAAGAATTGCATGTGCAGAACTAGAAGACCTAGTAAAAATTACTGTTAAATCTCCTTCTCACTTTTTATATTTCCATTATTAATAATATGTCCTTTCAAGCTTATTTTACCAGTAACAGATGAAGTCTAACATAACACAGCTGTTGATGAAAAAATGGATGTTCTATTCTAGATAAAATTTTATTTCCTTTCTTTATGGCCACAAAATCAAACAGGTTGCTACTTAATACTCAATTAATTTGTATTATCTTTTTTTTAAATTTTGTATAATCTGATTCTGATCCATCTAGATTTGCTATGTTCACATATAATTGTGCACAGTTTGGATGAAGCCATCCATAACCAATATTTATTTCAATATCTGTTTATGGAATTAGTAAAATTGTTAACTCTGGATTTCATTCATGATTTATAGATGAGAAAATTAACTAATCATTTTTAAAACAACTGTTACACATGCACCATTATAGTCAACCAAATTGTCATTTTCTTCACTTATTGTAATTTTTAAATCTTCAATAGGATCAAAAATAGCAATATCTACATGGTAATTTGGTTCATAAATTATTGGTCTTCGAAACTCAGCATTAGGTTTAAATTAAGCAAAAATATTAGTTTCTCTATGAAAATGATCATTATGTTTATCAACATTCCATCAGCCAAATTAAAATTTATATTGATTAAATCGAATAAAATAATTTTAGGAACTTGTTTAGCAACAGTCTTTTTATTAGCTTCAGTAATTTGGTTATTAAATCCTAGAATACTTGCAGCATTTTCTTTTTTATATCTTTATACAACTTAACGTGACTCTCAATAGCCATTGTATTTCAAATTTCATCAGCTGTGATATAAATAGGACTTTTTGAATGAATTTTCTTTCTAAATTTCTTAAACTGTACTGACGTATAGCAATTTCAGTAGTTTCTCCACCACAATTCAGTTTATTATTTTTCGATGCAATATTTGAAGTTAAAGAAGTTGAATAAAAGCTAACTAATTAAACATTTTTATAAGTGTCTCTTATTGGAACACTTAATCTTTTTTAAAGAATAGTTTACTTACCACTTGGTTGAAATAGGCATTCGATTTATATTGATAAAAATTTATTTAAATAAATGAGACACAGTCGAGACCTACATCGCACAGCTTGGGAACAAAAAATAAGATTCCCAAAAAAGACATTAAAACTGGTAAGCTATTATTGAATTCTGTTTGATGTGTAGTCATACTACCAAGTGACTGTGGAAAAATTAAATTATTAATTGGCAATTATATTCAAGCTCTATTACTGTTCAATTGGAATAAAATAAATAATTTGTATGTTTATTGAAAAAACATTCGATCAACCAAAATATCAAGAGTGTATAAGGAGATGTGACAAAATTGAAGAGAAGCAGAATGAAAAAAAATTACTACTTTTATTATTAATGAAAAAATTATTCCATTAAGTCAATAATTCAGTAGTAGTATTGATGACTTCATTCTTGCAAAACCGGATTTTGTTAGAGAATATTTCAGTAGAAGAAGACATAAAGGAATAGAGAGTTTTTATTTAGCTCAAACTTATTCAAAAACACAAACCAATTAGTAAGAAATAATCTTATTTTTTGAATAGTTTCAGATTAGATGACACAAATTCAAGTCTATTTATCATGAGTTAGTTGGTGGTGATTTAAAGTTTGATAATTTCTAAGACATCTGCAGTAAATGTTGGAATGATCTAAATGGATTTTTTATGATAGACATGACTAGAAAGCCGAATGAAAAATGTTCAGAAATAAAATACAATATTTCATTCAATATTAATATTTTTATCCTCATTAAATGAGTACTATAAAACATGATATTGGATAAATGTCAAGCCACAGTGATATTTTGCCTAAACACATTAACAGATTTAAATTGGCACTTGGTTATTTAAAACAATATAAAAAATTAAAAAAATTGAATCAAGGTTTTTGTGAATATTATAATAATAGTTCATGGTCTAGTAATGAAGCAAAATTTGGAACTGATATATGTGGTTGTCATTTTTTTCAACTATTTATATTTAAAATATTTCATCTATTTAAATTTTATAAATGTAATCGGTAAACAAGATACTGGCTAAACCAGTTCCTGCTGGTGCAAGAATGTTAAGCAAAACATCAATTCTTTAAAAATAATTAATTCTTTTTATCTCTATTGAGAGTTTGCAAAATATGACCCAGAAGTTGTTGTAAAAGCTAAATGAAGTAGAACGAATCGTGAAGAATTGAATTAACAATTCAAGCTTTGTAAAAAACAACCATGAACAGAATATGAAAAGCAGAAAGAAGACGATTAATGAGTTATTGATGCCACTGAACAAGTAAAAGATGAATCATAGGATTAGCTGATAATGTTTTGAAAGCTCTTCAAGAAAATAGAGTAGTTAGAAATCAAATGGTGCTTTATCATCAACATCCCTATCTAGACAGAATTTGGAGATTTCTCACCAATTACAAAACCACACTACTGGTCTGAGGCTACTCCTAGTAAGTATGACATTACATTAAATGAATCAGAAATTCTAGCTCCATTGAATAAGATATGGTGTTAAAAAATAAAGGCGATGCAGTCTGACAAAGAAATAAAAGGGGATAATGTTTAAAAAAACATTAGTGAAAGGATGTTACAGTATTTTGATCTTACTGAAGATCCAGATTTTGGATTAAAACTTGTAATTTGTTGGGTATTTTTCAGTTGATTACGATGGCGATAAATTAAAAGTTAGTGGAAAGAATACAAATGCACAGATAGTCTAATGTGTCTGTTAACTAAACAACAAATAACTGTTGATGCTATGGCTGAAAAATTTGATTCTGATTATATACCAAATTACACAGATACATTGCACCATTCAGGAATGACAAATTCTGAGATTAGCTCAGACAAAATAAACTTGCCTAGAAGACTACACTAACCTGATCAAATATATTATTGACATCTTTTTTCCAAAAGTGTATCAACTGTCATCAGATTGAGATTCTTCAGACTATTCAGATGGAAAACCGGTGAAGGTTTAATTTAAAAAAATAGAAAAACCGCTTGAGTAGGTTTGGATGAATGATGTTAGAAATTGAAGCAATAGATTACCAGTAATTCATGGTGAGGACGTAGCTCGAAATAAAAATTGTCATAATGAAATGTTGGAATAATGCTGATGTTAACAAACAGATTTAGTGAGTTTATTATAAATAATGTGTACAGAACTCTGTATTTGATTACATATTTGTATAATTTATCACTTACATTATGTAAATGTGAAAATCATGGAGAAAGTCTACTGAATTGGGCTTTACATAATTTACCAATGTCAGAGATGTATCTACCAGAATGTAATCACTGCATACCATTTACTAATTCGACGAAAGACTAGTAGATAAAGATGAGGGAATTAAGTAGCTGAAGCATATGTGACAGTATGTCACTTAAATATTGACATTTTTATCGGTTGTAAACAGTGAACAATATTGTGAAGTGTTAAGGGTAAAATAAAAATTATTTGTAAACACTTAACGCAATTTTTATAAAAGATACAGTTAATGTTCTTGAAACAACTGATATGCAGCGATAATTTGAAAGTAGCATCTTTATTTAAAACAAATCTATGAAAATAAAAAAGGATCATTAAGAGACACGATTGTATGGCTGAGGAGGAAGGATGTAATTTATGGTACTCACACGGTTTGTTTCACGATATGGAAGGCAGCCATTGAGCGGCTACACATATTTTATGTAAGTTTTTCAGTATTCTGCTAAAGAAACTAATTACTGTCATCACAAAATGAATTTCTTTGTAATAGTTGTCAACTCAAAAGGTCCCAGTGGCTAATTATTTCAATAAGCATTTTTTCAGTAATTAGCACTGTGGGAAACTCATCTTCCAATGCAGCCTCTGGTCGGCCATTACGCGCTGAAGTATTAATTTATTTTTTGAAGTGTTAACAGTTACTGTAAATGCGGGAGATTTAGTTGTAAGAACCTTTTTAAATTGCAACAGTTAATTAATTTACATTAAAGTTTATTTTTTAAATTATACAGATTCCAGGAGTTCAGTAACTTTAATCTTGGCCACTCCATGGCAACAATCAACATACTCTCAAGCCTTGCTTTGCAATCAGAAAATAGAAATTAACAAAATTACATTCAATTCAGTTAATGGCAACTATATTTTAGTCATCACATTCAAAATCTAAAGTTGGTACATGAATAACAGCAGCTCTTCAAGAACCCATTTCATATTTACTTATGCATGTAAGTAAAAGTGATAAGAAAAGATAATATCCCTGAGTGAAAGAATCACACTCCAACAAAAGAAAAATTCACCTGATAAATTACACACACACACACACACACACACACACACACACACACACACACACACACATATATATATATATATATATATATATATATATATATATATATATAATGTAACACTTACATATCCTATCATGACGATAAAGAATCAGTGTGTAGATATCAAGCTTTTCAAGAACTTCAATTACTTGCAAAAGAAACAATGTACAGTTTCAGATGCTAGTTTGAAAAAGAAAATTGCAGCTAGTGATGTTAGAGGAATAATATATGGAAAAGAAAGATTAGGAATGGGTTTCGATGTTGATGAAAATGGTTGGCGATTATGAACATAACATCTAATAAAATTTATAGTTTTTATGTGAAGGTAATGCATGGTATAACACACAAGATCATGAACAACATACAGAATAAAATATATACTGGAACTACATTTATAATTTTAATGCAGGAGAATGGCAGGTCACCAAGATGATGATAGAAAAGGAAATGAGATATCAATTTTAGCTCATAATGGAAATTTAGAAACTGAGAAATCTAGAACTTACCCTATAAGATCTGCTATAGTTTCATCAAGGAAATAACTTACAATTGAAGAGCAGAATGAAATAGAAAAACATAATAAGCCAGTTTTATTGACTGTGCTTTTAGCGTTTCTTTACAGTCATGAAATATCAAGAGATCAAGCTAAAGAATGAAAAGTTAGAAGAGATTATTACCATAGCCATATGCAAACTCCAAAATACAGTGAATATGAAAAAAGAGAAATAAACTGAGAAAGAGAATAAACCTTAGTAAGCAAAAGCTATTGAATGAAGCTTTTGTAGAGTTATGTAAATAGAAATATAAAAATTATTAATTCTTATAAGTTTTTTATCTATATAAATGAACATTTTTCTGTTGATTATAATTTGGTACCAAGTGGAAAACTAAACGAAAATCTATTAAAATTTAATTAAATAATGAACAGTAACATAGTATTGAACCATGAACTGATGTACAAAAAAATAATGGTTGAGATAGTGTCAAAACATCCAAAAACTGGTGTAAATTTACTTGTTGTATTAGGTATTCCTGGTTGAAAATTATTGTTGAATACCTAACAAAAACGAAAGGAGGTAAATGACTACTTCAACAGGTAGATGCTGATACCCTGAGCAGTGGAAATACACACTCAGTGGGTTTCCCTAAGCTGGCTGCTTTCATCACAGCTTAGGGGCCCAAACTGCTCCACCAGACTTTGTTATGGAGTACTGGAATCTTTTTGAGGAGGCCACCTTTCAATATAGTCATGAAAAAGTGACAAGGAAGGTATTGGATGGTAGTGGTTATAGGATGGGGGAAGGAAGAAATGAGAATCATTTGTTATGATGATGAAGCAGTAATGCTGCCCGACAGTGAAGATAGCCTGTAGAAACTTTAACAAACTTTTTGCGTGGCGGCCAAAAACCTAAATATGGTCATATCCACTCAAGAAACCAAATGTATGACGACATCTATGGAACCAATTAGATAGAAACTAGAAGTGGATGGAAAAATTACTCAGTGGGTAATGACACTTTCATATCTTGGTATTGAAATGTCCAGAAGTGTAAATATTGAAATGAAACTAGAGAACAAGTATTAAGAGCAAATAAAGTGGCAGGGTGTTTAAATGATATTATTTGAGAAAACAAGGGTATAGGAAAACATGAAAAGACAAGAATATTGTAGAAAGTATTGAGACAAGTTGTGCCTTACACAGCTGAGACAAGGTCGAAAACATCAAAGAGCTTCGGAAACCAGGGAAAATAAAAGCCTGCAGGGAAGATATTGGGAGACTGGGAGAACTGAAAACCTTAGAAAAGAATGTAAAGCGGACACCATTAATAAGTGGGAATATAAGAGAAAGTATGAATGGAACGAAAACATAGACAGAATGGATGAATGGAAGACTGTGAAATTCGTAAGAAATAAACTACAAACTGATAAAAGAAATGTTGCTCGTCCAAGCAAAAGCTGGAGCGGGAACCTCAGGTTAGACATATGGGTACTGAAGGAAACAGGCCTTAGCCATCGAAAAAAAGGGAAAAAAATATGCTGGAGTGTGAACTCTCCTTTATTGCACTAAATCGAAAATCACTCTGAGCCTCTGCAGTAAGCAGGGTGCCACATCGTAAGAACCCTGGATTTGTGGTGGAACTTGCTCCACACTCCAGTGCACACACTACACGAGTCCCGGACGACTTCTTTACCCATGGACCTTTGTTGAAAAGACGTTCCATAGCTGCATGAGCAATGGTACGGATTGCTAGTGAAATGGAAGTAGATGGGAAGTCGTGCACCTGACACAACATGACAAGTTGCCTCCAGATGGTAAGAGGCGGTTCTCTAGTCGCAAGACAGAGACTGGATATGTGGTTACTCCACGACATTTTGGAGTCAAATGTGAGGCCCAGGAACCTCACAGTGTTTAAAATAGAGCATGGTGTTCCACATAAACAACACAAGTGTATTAAAAGTACGATTCGAATAATTAAAATGAAAACACACAACACTTTTCTACTGAAAACTCAAAACCTATGTTTGCAGGCCATTGCTCCAACCTCTGAGCTGTAAGCTGCTAGTGATGAGTCACTGTTGCAACACTGGAAGAGAGGAACAGAAAAACACAAAATCGCCCACAAGTAAAGGAGCACTGTAGAGGACTTCCTATAGCAGATGTGATAGTGTTATGGCTAAGGCAAAGAGGGTAAGACTTGAAACAGTGCCTAGGCAACATAATTCTGCCGCTCGAAACGATCAGACAGCACAACACCAACTCTGGGGCTAAAAGCGCTTAGACAGAAAGGATATTATGAGGTTTGGATGGTGGCCACGGAAGCCCCACTGGTGCAGCTGCCATAAAATATTGTGTCACCAAGTAATGTCGTACACATTACTAATGCCAAAGAATGCACGTATACTTTGATGTTTACATAGAAAAGCCTGCTGGATAGGTGTCCCTAGCAGGGTCAGGTTGTCAACAGTGGATGGAAATCTCTGGAATCCACACTGACACTTGCTAAGGAGTTACCAATTCTCGAACATCGAGACTAGACGATAGTTAACCATTTGTTCCATGATCCTTCCTGCACAGATCGTTGACGCCCTGGTGATTTCGGTCCTTTACTGGCCTTAGGACAGATATCAGTTGCCTCTCTCGACGAGCTGGGAACATGACCTGTTTGCCATATCAAAACAGTCTAAGTGTAGGAAACATGCGTGTATATGCACCATGAGTTATCAGACGTGGTTGTGATCAGGTGCAGTACCATGAGTCTCAGATACTGTCGAATACAGCTCCAATATTGAGAAAGGGTACTTGTAAAACTCAGAATTGTTTGATCTGAAGTTCAATTTACCTCTCAGTGAGCGCTGGCTACTGGCCGGTATCGGAAGTAGTTGTAAAATGCACCATCACAGTCTGGGCGTTGTTCAGAGACACCATTGTTTCAGCACTGTTGGTAGTGGTAAACGTCTTTAATTAGCATAAATCCTGTAGATAGATCCCCTACATTTTTGGAAAAATTGAAACGGGTGACGGAGTCCAGGAAAGCCTGCCACGAGCTTTTCTTGCTCTTCTTCGACAAGTGGCTTCTCCCTTACATCCTAGAGTAGTGTACCCAAAGAGTTGTCATTTAAAACAGAGCGTTGAGTTCAGTTCATAGCATCACATGTTCCAGCGAAGAAAACCTACTTTGATATCCACCGGGAGTTTAATGCCACTCAGAATAAGTAACGCAATGGAGTTTTACCAGATCAGCATCCATCTGTTTATTGACACACTATAAGGCTAAAAAACAACGCTTCATATAGGAATCATCAGAACAGAACGGATGGGAGTTTTCTTACTGAAACTTAAGCCCACGATGGTTTGCTATGAAGGACAATAAAATAGCGAGTAGAATATAGTCGGCAATTCGCTGTTCTGTAAGGGTGCCACGTATGACAACAAAAGGAGTCTTCCTATGACAAGAATAAGCATCCCAGATCATCCGTCGTGATTGTTGAGTCACATGTTGGGCGACTTGCAGGCTGGTATCCCGCTGATATTTGGGGCGTCTTGTGAAAGGGCTTTGCTGGTCATGAGGAGTCAGACTAAAGAGGAAATTATCACTGAAAACAATTACACTACGGTGAATGACATTGCAGGCTGAAGATGTGTCTAGAGATGCCATGCATACCAAAGTGACTGTGCCCACCACGTGGCCTGCAACCAGAAGAGATGATCTGTGATGCCATTTCTTTTCATAGTAGAACACCACTGGCTGTCATCTGCGGCACCTTCACAGAACAGCTCTTCGTTGACGATATTCTACATTTCCCAAAAAAGGTGATATTTTGTACTGTTTATCCTCGTGTTTCTTTAACCCTACTTTGGCCAGCAGTTTCGCCAGATCCCTCCCTAGTTGAGAACGTTTGAAGCGTTACGGACAGGGCCCTCAGAATACCTCGAAATTTTTACGATCTTAAGCGCCAATTGGACGCAGTTCGTCACAAAAACCCTCAGAAGGACAACCAGCAATTCTATCAGTCAGTGCCAAGTCAAATAATTGCTTACACAACGGCCAGAGGTGGACCAAGGCATTGATGACAAGTTCAATTTGCAAAGCTCTCTCACTTCAATAAATCATCCAATTTTTCTGAAATTGTAATCATTTGTTTATCTATACATATACATAGTATCTACATATGTCTGCCGCAGTAGGATAGTATCTTCGTGATATGTCGTTTTTTGTGTCTTAGAGTGTCTTTCGCACATTAAGGATATATTCTACAGCCAAGTAACCTTTCAGTTCTTCCTGAGTAATATCAACAATATCTCTTCGGGACAGAAAACCTTTGCTGTAGACCAAGGCTTCATATTCAATAAAAACAACACCAAATTGCTGACTGTTGAACAACGAGCACGTATGTCCGTAATAGCTATTACGAGACCTGTTAAAGGCGCTGATATATTTGTAACACAAAGGTTACTGGATTGGAGCAGTTTTGGGCTGAATATGACGTAGTGTAACGTCGAAACTGGTTGCCTAGAAATAAACCTATACAACGGCGATTGGTGTTGTTTTTATTGAACGTTGAACAGCCGTAGTCTCATACTCCACCAGAAGATGAAGTTACATTCAAAGCTTTATATCGCTCCGTTTCATTGGCGCATTCCCCAAGGCATTTAGCTTTCTGCAGCTTCAGAGAAGGTTGTGAACTACAGGTTTCAACCAACAATGTTCCATTGCCCAATCACTTGACTAACTTTAAAGTGCGAGTAAGTGCTCTAAACCGTTTTGCATACAGAAACGCGAAACTTCCTCAAAACCGACCTCTTTTTTTCACTATTATAAACACATTCTTATTAGCAGCAGGCATTCTGTTACTAGTACAAATAGTTTTGGAAACCATTCTGTGTCAGGATGATGGGCAATACAGGCGCTATTGTTGGACTGGTTGTTAGTATTAGCAGTCCACCTATATTGCAGGGGAAAGGAAGTGAAAATTTCGAGATATACATCTGAGTCCCACGAAAAGCTAGGGAATTAAGGGGTTACCCAGCAAGAGCTCCACACGCTTAGGTAAGTATTACACAACGGAGGTGCAGCAGGTACCCCAGAGGTTGTCCGCTAACAACTGTTTCAATAAAAAGAGCCATATATCCCACCGGTGCGCAGAGCCCCTTGGGATTGAGGCGATACGTTTTGGAAGTTTTCATCATCCTCACGATCAGGGCAGTCAAACAAAGATCTTCAATCCTTGTCGTACACGAAGTCCTGCTACCGCACGTTACAGATTTTGCTGAAGCGTGCCCAGAACTTACAGTGAAACAAAGATCTTCAATCCTTGTCGTACACGAAGTCCTGCTACCGCACGTTACAGATTTTGCTGAAGCGTGCCCAGAACTTACAGTGACAGACGACGGGCGGTGATTACCGGTGCCCAGCTCAGGAATCCCAGGGTTACGAAACATGTACCCAGCCAAGGAATGCAGAAGCCCTGAGGGCTACTTACACGAAATTAAGTTATTGTCGGATTCATATTTTCGTTACAGATCGCTGTGTACCTGTGGTCTATGGGCAACGTCTTTGATTAGTTATCAAATCGTTCTCTGTCATACGTTCTGGACCCGCCATAGCTTACATTCTGAAAAAAAAAATCATCAGTTTTGACAGTCAAATACTACCAGCATAAGAAGTCGTCCCCAGTCTCGAAACGACAATGTTAAAGCGGGTGAAGGAGTGGACATTGGTTCAGGGCTCTCTTTCCCTTGGGGTGGGGAACTGATCTTAAAGGAGGGAGAACAAGGAATGATCAACGACATGAGGATCCAGAGAGCGATGGAAGTCACTCAACTAAAGACACATAATGTCTATCCACAGGGCATATAGCTTGTAATTGAAAAAGGGTAATGATGATCTCTTCACTGGCAAAAAAATTCCAGAGAAGTTTCCCATTCAGATAACCGAGAGGAGATGCAAAATGGAGGTGACCATGAGAGAAAGATTTAGTAAGCAACGAAAGGACAATGACCTACGACTTGGAGAGTGGAAAGTCAGTAGCTTGAACGGGGTAGGGAAATTAGAAAATCTGAAAAGGAAAAGTAAAGAACAGTGAAGTCTGATGGAAAGGTTACAAGGATTTCTGGTCTTATCAGTATAGGGCAATATCCACAACAGCAGGAAATGACATAACGGGAGTAGGATACGTTATGAATACGAAGGTTGGGAAGAGAGTGAGTTACTGTGAACGGTTCAGTGTTATTGTGGTTCTCATCAGAAGTAGTTAGCAGAGAATATGCGCTCGGTACTATGATTGAGAGAGAAAAGGCGCTAATTGAATTCTTCAATAAATTTCAGCTCGTAATAGCGAATACTCTGAGCAAGAATCACGAGGAAGTATACTTGGTAAAGGTCAGGAGATACAGAAAGTTTCAGTCAACTACATCATCGTCAGGCACAAAATCCTATATTAGATACTGGTTTGTAATACGTACCCAGGAGCAGGTATAGACTCAGATCACAACGTAGTAGTGATGAAAGCGGTCTGAAGTTTAAGAGATTAGTCAGGAAGAATCAATACGCAAGGAAGTGGGACACGGAAGCATTAAGTAATGACGAGATACGCTTGAAGTTCTCTAAGTCTATAGATACAGCAATAAGGAATATAGAAAAGTTAGCCTTCAGTGAAATAGAAAGAAAGGATAATAACATTAAAAGTACAATGGGAAATCCACTATCAGATGCAGAGGAGATAGTGTATAGGTGGAGAGACTACAATGAAGCGTATGTGAGAGGGAAGACTTGCCTGATGTGATAGAAGAAGGAACAGGAGTCGATAGGGAAGGGACAGAGGCGCCAGTAATAGAATCAGAATTTAAGAGAGCTTTGGAGGAAAAAGATCAAATAAGGCAGAATGAATATATAACATACCATCAGAAGTTCTAAATCATTGAGGGAAGCAGCTACAAAACGATTATTCACATTAGCGCGTTGAAAGCATGCATCTGGCGATATACCATCTGACATTCTGAAAAATATCATTCACACAATTCCAGAGACTGCAAAAGCCAATAAGTGCGAGAATTATCGCACAATCAGCTTAACAGCTCATGAATCCAAGTTTCTGACAAGAATAATATACATAAGAATGCAAAAGAAAATTGAGGATGGATTAGGCGACGATAAGTTTGGCTTTAGGGAGGGCAAAGGCACCAGAGAGGCCGTTCTAACGTTGCGATTGATAACTGAAGCAAGGGTAAAGAAAAATCGAGACACGTTCGTAGGATTTGTCAACCTGGAAAAAGCGCTCGACAACCCAAATGATGCAAGATATCCGAAATGTTGAGGAGAATAGTGATTAGCGACAGCGAGAGGTGGTGACGTGTACAAGCGCCAAGAGGGAATAATAAGAATGTAAGTCCTCGGATTAATAAATGAGTAAGACAGGGATGTAGCGTTCCGTCCCTACTGTTCGAACTATACATCGAAGAAACAATTACGGAAAAAAAGTTCACGAACTGAATTAAAATTCAGTGTGGATGAAATCCCTGAACCAGCGAGACAGAGCGGATTAGGTTATATTTGGGGAAAGGGGCCAAAATAAGTTGCTGTCAGTTACACTCAACATATAAATTTTATTATTTAAAACACAGAATAACATAAACAAGAATTAAAAACTCTCAAGGTTTTAACCACAGAGCTCCTTTGATTTGATTTAAATCGGCTAAAAGCCACATACGAAAATCCAGGACCCAATGCCTGTGCAAAGAGTTTACGTGCAGGAGTTCTTCTGGAAATTTCGCTTCTTTAAAAAAATTCTTTTTCTTGAATAAAAATAGGCTGAAGACCTTAGCTTAAGTCTCACCCACAGAACTTGGCTGAAGGTTATACATTAAGCAAGAACAGTGTTACGACTTAAGGTCAAAGCAAAGATTTTCAATGAATTCTAAACAGGCTGAAACTCGACTGAAGGTCGCACATCAACCAAACAATTTAACGGCTTAAAGCCTAGGATGAAGAGCTTTCAGTTTAACCGGCTGAGGGCCTTAGCTTAAAACATTTTATGCAAGTTCGGCTGAAGGCCTTAAACTAAAGAATAACAATGTTATCACTTAAGGCAAGACCAAGAGTTTAAATTTTTCAATTTAAAAGAGATCAAAATTCGGCTTAAAGCCACATACCATGTCAAAACAATTTTACTGCTTAAGGCCTAGGAAGAAGAGCTTTCAATTTGAAAAGGCTGAGGGTCTTAGCTTCATGCAAACTCGGATAAAGGCCTCACACCCAAAAAGATTACAGTGTTATAACTTAACGGCAAGAGCAAGATTTTGAATTTTCAGTTTAAGAGAATTTAAAACTCGGCTGAAGGTCACACACCATGAAGACAACAATTTCACGAGAATGAGAAAAATAGCTTACAGTCTTAATAAGCTAAAACTCGGCTGAAGGCCACACAGAGTACTTAAGACGAAAAGGAAATCACTATGTAAAACACAAGGAGCGGGGCTCAGAAGGTTCCAAGTGTCGGCCTGGGAAGTAACACTAACACACGTTTGGGTGAGACAGGCAGCCAGACCGACAAGCTCTTAATCGGAAGGCAACACAACCAAGGGATGGTTCACGACCGACCGACAATCTGCCCGATTTCCAACGGTCAGATCCAACTGCACAAATAATGGAAAATATCGGCCGATGAAGAGTAAACCGAGATACCAATAACTTCAACTAGGCCTCACCAAGATCAAGGCATCTCTCATCACTGAAGACGAGCTTAAAAGAATCCGAAAACACAAGTCACAACTGTGAAGTCACTACCGGAGGTTGCAGATTCTAGGCAAGAAAACACTCGACTTTTTATCACAGGCGCCACGGGCTGAGAAAACGACAACCCACAAATAACGAACGAATCGTAACAGTCGAGTTTTAAGAACAGGTAACTGATTACACAACTTGAGGATCCTGCTTCGGAAGAAAGCGAAAAGTCGCTCGCACAGCTAGCGCCTCCAGATGGAACAGCGCGTGCCCGCCGCCAAAAGCCCTGGCCTGGCTTCGCGCTGTGGAGACTGCGTCGCTGCTCAGTTTCAACGAACCAACAAGGTCGCACCACATCCCGACTCGGAAAATGGTGTTTGTCCTGAGGATCCAAGACGTCGTCGACTGAGACGACCGGCCGAGCAAACGACCAACGGCAGCCCACCTTCGCCGACACGGACCCGGCGAATACTAACACCATACGGACACGACTGTTGCTGGCTGCCAACTCTTCCCTGACTGATACTGGTGTCAGTGCTCAGCAGACCAAAAGTCGCCATGCTACGACCAGCCGATCAACCGACCAACGGCCTTCCGTCTGCGTCGACCACGGTCCCGCCGCGTACTCGCACTTTCTGGCTTCCAGGTGACTGCCAACTCATTGCTCCAAGCCCGACTGCTCTCCTGGTCCAACTGAACTGACTTCCTCCGAACGGACGACGTCCAGAAGACACTGGCTCGGACCCAACCATGCAGAGGGAACACAACCAACATCTCTGCACAGGGAGGGATCCTACCCAAATACACGTCGTCGATGAGACGAGCGACCGAACGACCAACCAACGGTCGTCCCCGCTGATACTGACTCCGTCCCTGATTGCACTGCTGCTGCGTCCCGACCGCCCTCCTGGTCCAACTCACTTCCAGACACACGACGCCCCAGAAATACTATCGGTCACTCCAGAGATGGTACGACAGTGCACTTATCGACACGCGCTGCTGCTGCCACTCACGGTCAAGTAAGGCAGGTAGTTCGTGACGCCAGTAAATGGAATAAGAAAACGAGGAGGGAGTACGGTAATAGAAGATGACAAACAATAAATGGCATGAACATAAGCCGTGCAAGGCTCAGTGGAAGCATGTCATTGATATGAGTCGCTGATGACATTTCTGTCCCGAATGAAAGTGAAGAAGAATTGCATGATCTCCTGAAGGAATGAACGGTCTATTGAGTACAGAATATAGATTGAGTGTAAATCGAGGGAAGATGAAAAGTACCAAAAATGAGAATACAGAGAGACTTAACATGAGGATTGATGTTCAAGAAGTGGGTGAAGTTAAGAACTTCTGCTATCTAAGTATCTATGTAACTCATGACGGGCGGAACAAGGAGGACAGCAAAAGCAGACTAACACTCGGATAAAGGACATTCCTGACAAAGAGAGGTCTACCAGTAGCAAACATAAGCATTAAATTGAGGAAGAAATTCATGAGAATGTACATTTGTAGCACAACATTCTATGATAATGAAGCATGGTCTGTGGAAAAAGCGGAGCAGAAGAGAATCCAAGCATTTGAGATTTGTTGCCACAGACTAATGCTGAAAATAGATTAGAGCGACAAGGTAATGAATGAGAAGGTTCTACACAGAATCGGGGAGGAAATGAATATATGCAAAACACTGGCAAGAAGAAGGGACACAATGGTAGGACATCTGTTAAGACGTCATGGAATAACTTGCTTGATGCTAGAGGGAGCTGTAGAGAGTAAGAACTGATTGGAAGACACCCAACAGATAACTGAGAACATTGGTTACACATCCTACTGTGAGATGAAGATGTCGGCACAGAAGAGGAAATTGTGGCGGTCCGCATCAAATCAGTCAAAAGACTGATGACTCAAAAACAAATTATTCCTGTTCAGACAGCAAGTGTGTAGTCATGTTAACTGTATAGGGATTCGGCATTCACTGGGGAACTCTATAAGGTGGTATCCATCGCGCGGCACTGAATCACTCTAAAAGCATTTAAGCTTTTATGATTGATCTTCCATCTTGAACATTGCCACCTTTCACGCATAACGGCTGTACTACCATCAGTGCCGTTAGAGTTCGGTTTGTACCTTAAGCCAGATGACTCTTGCATCTGTGATACTTTCACCTCTTTTTTTATTAACGAAATAATCTTGTGGTAGACGAGTGTCAGACCACGTAGGTTACAGGCTACCCAATGCGTAGGTGCACAATGTATTTGGCTGGTACCATGGTACTTCATATGGATCGCAGTTCCTCATCTTGCTGATAAAACTATCGGGATGGCACGACATTGGTTCATCAATGGGGACTCTTCGCAAGCTTGTTGTGCAACTACTATTTAAGAACACTAGGGAGATGTTGCTGAAACCGCGATCCTGTGTGTTGTAGGGGTACAGCCTTTGGTTACCAAACAGAAACACCCCTAGACAATGGTTCAATCAGAGCCAACGACAAATTTTAAGTTACAAAATCATCAGCAATGAAAACCGAATGATACCAGCATAAAGAGTCACTCTTGATCTGTCAAAGGTCTTCCCTACGTGCTGGTGAAGACTTTAGGTGCGAAAATTCCACTAAAAGGCGGAATAATAAATAATGATCAACGACATAAGGCTGCAGAAGGTAACATATACTTTCATATTAACCATTAGATTTATAATAGGGGTCCTTTGGAGTCACCAAACTTTCACTCTCTTAAGAAAGTGTTTCAGAAATTATTTAATTTAGTTGATATTTTATGTAATCCTTGGAAATACTGTTAGCTTACGTCAGAAGGAACACTGTTTGTTGCAAGCTACATTCATTATTTTATTTCATGAATTTTGCAGTCCTACTTGTATAGAGCATAACTGTCTATATTTTACCAGAATGACGCGTTAACGTAGCTAGATTACTGACAACAGTTTTCAATCGGCATAGGCACAGGCCTACTCTTTACTGAGAGGTCAGAAGCACTGTTAAAGCTACATCCCAGTACTAAGTTGAATGTGAGTGTATTTTTCATAAACAGAATAAGTATTCATCTACATCTACATCTACATACATACTCCGCAATCTACCATACGGTGCGTGGCGGAGGGTACCTCGTACCACAACTAGCATCTTCTCTCCCTGTTCCACTTCCAAACAGATCGAGGGAAAAATGGCTGCCTATATGCCTCTGTAATAGCCCTAATCTCTCATATCTTATCTTTCTGGTCTTTCCGCGAAATATAGGTGGGTGGCAGTAAAATTCTACTGCAGTCAGCGTCAAATGCTGGTTCTCTAAATTTCCGCAGTAGCGATTCACGAAAAGAACGCTTCGTTTCCTCTAGAGACTTCCGCCCGAGTTCCTGAAGCATTTCCGTAACACTCGCGTGATGATCGAACCTACCAGTAACAAATCTAGCAGCCCGCCTCTGAATTGCTTCTATGTCCTCCCTCAATCCGACCTGATAGGGATCCCAAACGCTCGAGCAGTACTCGTATTACAGTTTTATAAGCGGTCTCCCTTACAGATGAACCACATCTTCCCAAAATTCTACCAGTGAATCGAAGATGACTATTCGCCTTCCCCACAACTGCCATTACATGCTTGTCCCACTTCATATCGCTCTGCAATGTTACGCCCAAATATTTAATCGACGTGACTGTGTCAAGCGCTACATTACTAATGGAGTATTCAAACATTACAGGATTCTTTTTCCTATTCATCTGCATTAATTTACATTTATCCTTATTTAGAGTTAGCTGCCATTCTTTACACCAATCACAAATCCTACCCAAGTCATCTTGTATCCTCCTACAGTCACTCAACGACGACACCTTCCCGTACACCACTGTATTATCAGCAAACCGCCGCACATTGCTATCCACCCTATCCAAAAGATCATTTATGTAGATAGAAAACAACAGCGGACCTACCACACTTCCCTGGGGCACTCCAGATGATACCCTCACCTCCGATGAACATTCACCATCGAGGACAACGTACTGGGTTCTATTACTTAAGAAGTCTTCGAGCCACTCACATATTTGGGAACCAATCCCGTATGTTTGTAACTTAGTTAGGAGTCTGAAGTGGGGCACCAAGTCAAACGCTTTTCGTAAGTCAAGTAATATGGCATCCGTCTGTTACCCTTCATCCATGGTTCACAAGATATCATTTGAAAAAAACGGCGAGTTGCGTTTCGTAGGAGCGATGCTTTCTAAAGCCGTTCTGATGCATTGACAGTAACTTCTCTGTCTCAAGGAAATTCATTATATTCGAACTGATAATATGTTCGAGAATCCTGCAACAAACCGATGTGAAGGATATTGGTCTGTAATTTTGAGGATCCGGCCTTCTACCCATCTTTTTTCCAGTCGCTCGGGACTTTACGTTGGGCGTGAGATTCGCGATAAATGCAAGCTAAGTAAGGAGTCAATGCAGTAGAGTACGCCCTGTAAGACCGAATTGGAATCCCATCAGGACCTGGCGATTTATTTATTTGCAACCCATTCAGCTGCTTCACAACCCCAGGGATGTTTATCACTATGTTCTCCATACGGGAATCTGTACGAGTCTCAAACGGTGGTATGTTTGTACGATCCTCCTGCGTGAAAGATTTCTCAAATTCTAAATTTAAAATTTCAGCTTTCGTTTTGCTGTCTTCCGTTGCCAGGCCAGACTGCAGTGAGTGACTGGATGGAAGCTTTCGTCCCACTTACCGATTTTACGTAAGACCAGAATTTCCTTGGATTTTCAGCAAGATCTTTTGCTAAGGTATGACGGTGGTAATGGTTGTATGCTTCGCGCATCGCTCTTTTTACAGCAGCACGAATCTCTACTAACTTTTGCCTGTCCTCATTCTCCCGATCTTTCTTGTACCGCGAGTGCAACTGTCTTTGCTTCCTGAGCATTCTCCGAATTGCGCTGTTAAACCACGGTGGGTCTTTTCCGTCCGTAACCCACTTTTTCGGCACATACTTGTCCAATGCGTGAGTTACAATGTGTTTAAAATTTGCTCATAATTCTTCCACGTCCATCGTACCCTAAGTAAATGAAATCGATTCATTTACTAAGTGGGATGCTAACAACTGCTTATCTGCTCTTTCTAGTAACAATACTCTCCTAGTCTTCTTGACCGACTTTTTAACTTTAGTAACCATAGTCGTAATGACAACATCATGATCACTAATCCCTGTCTCAACACTGACACCGTCGATGAGGTCTGGTCTGTTCGTGGCTACCAGATCTAAAATATTTCCATTACGCGTTGGCTGTCGATTTAGCTGCTCAAGACAGTTTTCGGATAATGTGTCCAAAAGTAATTCATACGACGGCTTGTCTGTACCACCTGTAATGAATCCATAGACATCCCAGTCTATACTATGTAAGTTGAAGTCGCCTCCGACTAATATAGCATGATCCGGGTACTTCTGCGATACAGAGTGTAGACTCCCTTTGACTGATTCTAGAACTGTCACGATGGAACCTGGTGGCCGGTAATAACACCCTACAATTATCCTTATTTCTCCTAGCCCTGTTAAACGTGTCCAGATAACTTCACAACCACACTCTACTTCGACCTCAGTAGACACAATATTTTTGTCAACTGCAATGAAAACACCACCTCCTACTGTGTCTAACCTGTCTTTCAGATACACGTTCCAACCCTCACTAAATATTTCAGACCCTCCTATCTCACGGTTCGGCCAGGTCTCAGTCCCGAGAATAATTTGCGTGCCACACGCTTCCTGGAGGGCAGTAAATTCAGGAACTTTATTCCGAACACTCTGAAAATTTACTGCTAATATCTTGATAGCTGAGGTGTCTTTACACTGAGCGCGTTATGATTTCCCTGCCTGCCTCGCACTACTGCCTAGCCTAAAAAACCGCCATGTGCACGCCACAAGTACTCTGCTAACCGAGCAGCCGCTCCCTTTGTGTAGTGCACCCCTGACCTATGTAGGGGCGTCCTACAATTCCCCACCCAATAGCGCAAGTCTAGAAATCTGCAGCCAAGACCGTCGCAGAGTCGACGAAGCCTCTGGTTGAGACCCTCCACTCGGCTCCAAACCAAAGGACCCCGATCCACTCTGGGAACAATGCTGCAAATAGAGAGCTCTGCTTGCACTCCGCGTGCGAGGCCAGCGGTCTTCACCAAATCCGCCAGCCGCCTGTACGAACTGAGGATCGCCTCAGAACCCAAGCGACAGGCATCATTGGTGCCAACGTGAGCAACTCCTTCCAGACGACTGCACGCCGTACGCTCGATAGCCGCAGGCAAGGCCCCCTCCACATATAGGATGAGGACCCCCGGCAGACAAACCGAGTGCACGTTGGAATTCTTTCCAGGCCTGAACGCTGTTTCCCTCAGGGGCTTCGAGTTACTATTATCCCGTAGTGGATTATTATATACCATACCATTATATACCATACTGCATATAATGGCAGAAGAACATCTGAAATCAGTACAAGTAATCAAAACTTTAAATCATTTATTGCTGAATGGCCTGAAGAAGGAACTATCTTTTGTCAAGAAGACAGCAGAGATTCAGATTGATGATCATCAGTATAATGAACTAATGTCTTCTCGTGTCGCGGGTGAAACAAACGGGAGAGAATGCGATGATACAGAAGGAATGCCATGATACAGACTACAAAACTGCTGATTTCCTTTTCATGCATGATGGAACTCAATACAGTAAATCACTGTCACCAGGATGCAGAAAACGAATACACATTATCATTAAAATACAATCTTGTCCAGTAATAGATAGTGTAACGAAACATAAAGGAAGGCCGGACGCGGTGGTCTCGCGGTTCTAGGCACGCAGTCCGGAACCGTGCGACTGCTACGGTGGCAGGTTCGAATCCTGCCTCGGGCATGGATGTGTGTGATGTCCTTAGGTTAGTTAGGTTTAAGTAGTTCTAAGTTCTAGGGGACTAATGACCACAGCAGTTGAGTCCCATAGTGCTCAGAGCCATTTTGAACCATAAAGGAAGGCCCTCCATAAATGAAGGCTTCCACGGCCTGAGAAATTTTGTAATCTGCACTATCGTCTGAAAGACAATTTGACAGTTTTACGTTGTGTGGGCATAAAGAACAAATGTGTGACCCTGCTACGTCTCTGCAAAATAGCAGCACTTTACATGAAAGTCGTAAAGGCACCATTATTCTATAATGAATGTACATCAGGAGTTGATCTACTTGACGAGAAGGCAAGTAGACACTCTTGGAAGAGACAGCCAAGAAGGTGATATTTTGTCTAATGGAGAAACGTATTCAATGTAATAGCAATAAATATTTTGTCCTTATTTTGACATTAACGTCCCAGCTATGTGGAAGCCAGATCTGATAACAACAAAACTTTTCTCATACGGCGAGGAGAATCAACAAGCCACGCCACCAAAATAAAGCTCTACAAGCCAGAGCGTGTTGAGGAATTAGTAGCCAACCGGCGAAGATTGTAGCAGTTGTATCACCAAATGGAAGATGCCTCATGGACCCACATAAGACAGAAATACGGTCAATCATTCTTCAGAGCCACAAAAATGTGTGCTAAGTACCTAGTGGAATTATTTGTGAAGTGTCTTAATTAAAATGAGAACATATTGTGACGTGGGTTTGTAAAACTGACAGTTATCCAATTCTGGGAAATTATAACATAATTTTTATGCTAAAATAAGAGTCATAACATCATACCAAATACTTTCTTATTTATTCTGTGTCATCAATTCCTTCGTAACTTTATAATACTTCCTTTAATACCAACATTTAGTGAATGTTTTAAGGTAGGGGCCTTCCAGAACTCTCTCATGCATATTTGTTACTCTATGCTATTTATGCATTCTAGGGTTAGTATTACATAGCATGAGTGAACAAAATGTGTGGCCAGTTATTGAAGAAAGAGCCATGATGATCTGTTTGTTGGCCAAAGATTACGTATTAGACTATCTTTTGGAAATGATGAAGAGGGCATCCAAATGGGAAGTGACTGTGAGAGAATAAATAACCTGTAGGGTAACAGTCAACGAATTGCAACATGGAATCTTAAGGGCTTGAATATGATAGGGAACCTGTTAGATATTAAAAGGCTCCGTTTGGATACATTGTGTGGGTCAGTGAAGTGTGTGGATCAGTAAAGTGAAATGGAGAGAAGATAAGAGTTTCTGGTCTGGCGAATATAGTGATCAACAGCAATAGAAGTTGGTGTAATGGGAGTGGGAATATTTACTAATAAGAAGGTATGGAAGAGAGTGATTTACGCCAGCAATAATAGTGAAAGTATGTATGCCAATTCACATTCCTACATTTCCGGATTTGCACGGTGCCCCATTACAGACTGTTAACGAAATTCCGATCATACAGAATAGATTTACGCATATGCGAGTGTCTCTAAGACTTCTTGGCCATCATAAACCAGCACGTTTTGCTCGACGGCGAGTATTCATGAGCAGCAGGGGTGCCCCAGGGAAGTGTTATCCTCTACATACACAAATTATCTAACAGGGTGGGCAGCAATCCGAGGCTTTTCCCTGATGACGCTGTGGCATGCTTGAAGACGCTGTTGTTGATCAGCTGTAGGAGGATGCATAATTCTTAGTTCGTGTGATGTACAGCAGATTACTGTAAGTGTGGAAAAATGTTAAGGGGGGGTAGAACGTCAAACGGGTCGACTTGGAGCAGGAGAGGCACCACACGACATTTTAATTTCCAGTGTCTATACTTTTACAAATAAGTTCATAAAACTTCATCAGCATCACGAGGAAGGATTCAGTATTCACACTCATTGCAGTGGAAGTTCGAAAACATAACAAAATAAATTTCTTTACGTGCGAAATTTCATCATTTTTTCACTTACTAATAGTTGTATTTGTTCGTATAGGTACACTTTTCTTCATAAGTTAGAGAGATTCTTCGATGAATTTTGCACAGCATACATACCGTACTTACAGGTGTATGAAAATCTAGAATTTATTTAATTTATGAAAAAACGAATGAGCTGTTGTATTTTCATGTTTAGAAAAAACACAAATTTTGTAGATAATTACCTCAATTTTTACCACAGTTTTTAATAGATTTGGAAAATTCTAGAGTTTCATACACCTTTAAGTATCGTTTGTATGCTGTGCAAAATACATCGAATAATCTCTCTTATTTATGAAGAAAAGTGTACCTATAGCAAAAAATACTGACATTAGTAAGTGAAAAAAATTAGGAAATTTCACATGTAACAAAAATCGTTTCGTTATGTTTTCGAACTTCCACTGCTATGATTGTGAATTCTGAATCCTTCCTGGTCATGCTGGCAAAGTTTTAAGAATTTATTTGTAAAAGTATGGACAGTGGAAATTAAAATGTCCTGTTGTGCCTCTACTGCTCCAAGTCGGCCCGTTTGACGACCTACCCTCCTTAAATTGATGTAGATGAGTAGGAAAATCAGTTCCATAACAATGGAATACGGCATAGGTAATTTGCTTCTTGACACAGTCAAGTCGGTTATACATCTAGGCAAAATGTTGGAATGCAACGAGCACTTAGGGCGTTAGCAGCGAAGGCGAATGGTGGACTTTGATTTATGGGGAGAACTTTAGGAAAGCGTAGCTTATACGTAAAGTAACCACTTATAGAATACCAGTGCAAGCAATTTCTGGGAACTACTCGAGTGTTGGGGGTCCCCACCAGATCGATTTAAAAAAATACATCGAGGTCATTAAGTTCGATCAACACATGAGTATTACAGAGATGCTTTGTGAGCTAATATGGGAATCCCTGGAGGGACTTTTTAATTTGGGCAAGACTGTCGGAAAAATTGACAGATTGCTGCATTTTAAGCTGACTGCAGACCGATTCTACTACAGCCAACACACATTTCGCGGTAAGGAACACGAAATGAGATAAGAAAAAATGGTTCAAATGGCTCTGAGCACATTGGGACTTAACTTCTGAGGTCATCAGTCCCCTAGAACTTAGAACTACTTAAACCTAACTAACCTAAAGACAACACACACATCCATGCCCGAGGCAGGATTCGAACCAGCGTCCGTAGCGGTCGCGCGGTTCCCGACTGTAGCGCCTAGAACCGCTCGGCCACTCAGGCCGCATGAGATAAGAAAATTTTAGGATCGCTTGTAAGAAAATAGAATCATTTTTCCATTTCTCTTTCTGCGAATGGAATGGGAAAAGGGATGACTAATAGTGGTACAGGGTTCCCTCTGCCATGCACCATTCGGTGGCGTATGTACTTTGATGTAGACTCAGATGACACAAACAGAAGATGAGTAAGAGGAAAATATGAGGACATTGGTCGTGTAACTCGGTATAGTAGAAAGGGAGGTAAGAGTCTAGTGATCGTGGAGGATTGGAACGCTATGGTAGGGGAAACATTAGCGGACAGAGTTATCAAGGAATGTAGGCTCGATATCAGAAATGAGACAAAAGGTAAACGTATTTAACTGTGCAGTTAATTTCAGCTAGAGATAATCAATACACTACTCAAAATTTGCAAAAGTGGGACTTATACTGGGAAAAGGCCTGGTGACAAAGGGAGAAACCATCTGGATTATAAGACGATGAGACATAAACACCGATACCACAGGGTGACAATTTTCTGTAATGTACGCTCTGATGTTGTGAATAAGCATTTCTGGGTACTATATATGGCATATCTAAATGTGCATAAACGGGATTTTGTAGAAGAGATGTTAAATCCTGTGGGCTACGTAACAATTTCGCAATTAATGATCTATACTTACGGAATTTCCAGTGAGAGTTTAGTTCTAGTAGTCTTGTCGCCAGTAAGCAATTCACCTCTTTATAGTAATTTCTATGGTCAATAATTCGCTGACAATCAAACATTCATTGCAGCGTGTGGGACTGTCGCAGTACACAGTATTTCCGAGCACTTACGTATTATTAATAAAACGTTTCACGAATAACTAAATTTCTTAGCATTAAATAAATTCTATTAAATAATGGAACGCTAAGAAATTATATGAAGTACCTAACAGCACAGTGGCCAGTATGCTGGCATACGTACGATGTAACTAATGAGATCGATAGTGGAACTTCTTCACTACCGTGCTGGTGATCCATCGTCGATAAGCGCTTACCACTGTCTCTAATAACTGACGTCAGTATACACCAACTTCATTACTTAATTGAGCTCAGCTCGTAAGATAACAACACCACGAAACATTATCCTACAGCGTTATGAGTTGACTACCGAAAATTGAATCGCTCAAACTGAGTTATGTAAAGTATTTAGTCTTCAGGAATTTATTTGTTATTGTTAGTCGCGCAGATACGTCACCGTTTTTTTACGCTTGCTTTAGCTGTCTATATATTTCTATCACTTCGTGAAATAGTGATCGCAGCATTACAGCAAATAGTGTTCTGTATCCCGTGGCAACTACGAAACTGGCTACGTTAGAAGTTTTTGTATGTGAGGACTGCGGAAAGCATGCTTGGATGCTCCCGAATGTCCGGGCCAATGAGGCCAATGACCGCACACAAAGCATCCTGGACCACAGTTTTCAAACCCACTTTGTTCGGAGGTGCTGGGACTAGAGGAAGACATGGTTGGTGCTGAATGCTGTTGTCGCTGGGTTATTGCTTGGTGAGATGGTTCACGATATTGGTATTAACCGTAGGCATTTGCAAAATTATTTCCTTAGTCATTTGGTTAGGTATTTACGTTTCATGATTAAATTTTTATCAGTTAAAGTTTCGAAACTTCTCTGAACACTGAGTCTTATATGCGCATTACTAACATTCTGTTAGTAGCTAAGAGACTTGGAACAGAATTCGATATAGTCAGTTGACATAAAAATTACTACAGTCAGTTCAATTCCTTTTTCCATTAATTTAATTTCTTAAATGCTTTCTATCGTGTGTAGAGACTTCGTTCATATGACAAGTACGTACTTATTTTCTACGTAGCACATGTCGATTGTACACCAAGGGGATATGTATTATTCTATTAATTTGTTTCACAAGTCAGTGGTATGAAGTGGTATTTAAATACTCTCCTTGATTTCTTTTTCTTGGTCACTGGAGTTTTTATTTAAATGCATTAATGTGACTGATATTCTACAGCCACTACACGGTCACACAACGCAATACACAAATTTTATCTGCACAAATTGATAAATTCGAGCATTCTCATACGATATTTCTGATCAACGATCGCTTTTATTATTACGAATATTACGTATGTCCCTCTATGGACGAATTATTAGTGAAGTGTGAAGCTGGTGCTACTTGCGGTGACGGTGTTCGATGTTTCGTATTTGACTATTATGATTACAAATCGGGATTCACATCTCCAGCACACTGTAAATATATGTCGGACTGCTAAAAGACATTCACTATCGCTGGAGTATTACAGATGATTTTTCATACTCATTTACGTTCAATTTACATTCATTATGCTCACTGTTTACCACTGTGCTATTGAAGTAATTGTGAACTGCAGTAGTAACTGTCATTTCTCATGTTGACGGCGGATTTCATTGGTCTGCTTTCTGTCATTAGTTATCTTGTGGTGATATATATAGAGGTTTGGACAATTTAGTGGAAAAATATTATTCTTTCTTGCCTTATCAGTTGCTTGGCTTGTGTTCTGCAGTGGAGTAGTGTACTATTGTGTAGAAGTGGATTACTTTTTCGTGTCTCTCTGTATTCATCACGAGTTATTGGAAATGAAATGTGTGTGTGTATGTGTGTGTGTGTGTGTGTCCTCCCGTCTGGTAGACCAGTCGCCTGTTGCAAGTCTTTTAGCTGACACCACTTCAGCGACTTGCATGTTGATGAGGATGAAATGATGATGAAGACAACATCTAGTATCCGAGCAGAGAAAATCTCCGACCCGACCGGAAATCGAACCTGTGTCCCTCCCATGTCATTCTGCTGCGTTGGTGACAACTATGGAGGCTGACGTTATGAGATGGAGCGGACTATTGTAACCAGAAGCGGTAATTTGTCAGTGGTTTAGATACGACTGAGAAGTTTACATTGGTGAAGCAGTCTGATGGTAGTGACACTCTTCTCCCTGTCGACAGTAATGAATAATCAATACGACAGCGTCAAAACTTTTAATTTAAATTCTGTGCCTCAGGAGACTGGTGGTGTTACTTTGAGGGGAGTGCATGTGTGTCTAAAGTGGTGTTGACACTGTAGTCTACAAGTATGTTGGTTGTGATGCTGTGTCAGATGAGTGTGCGGCTCCTACCGCGTGTCATGTCCAAGTCGAACAGCAGATTGCTAGACCAATTTATTTTCAGGATTTGATGAGAATGTTAGCAGCATAAGAGGACAAAATAAGGGCTACAGTAACAGAGGAAACTAAATAAGTATGGAACTACAACAAGATTACGTCTCGTGAACAATGAAATGGTTCAGACAAATGGGAAGTTGAAACAGAGGGTAAAACGAAAGAACATAATGAAACAATAGAGGCTACTGCTGATAAATTAAATGAAAAGGTTTAAACTATTTTAAGGGATCAGCACACTAGTGTTAATGCACTAAAGGCACAAGCTCAATGTTTAGAACAAAAAATTGAAATCTATTTCGGAAACTGGTTCAGGCACGTTTAATGTCCTCACTATTCAGGGGAATTGTTTTCTGAGTTTCGTGAAAGCCGAAAGGAACTCTATAGTAGAAAACAAACTTGTTACTATAAAGAGGTTACCTTAAAGTAAAAGAAGGGTGAATGAACATCACAAATCATTAGAAGGAGATTTGCGTATTTTACTACCGGAGTGTGTGAAATTTAAGACAAATCTGTCACAAAGTGTGAATGATGTTCGACGTCTGGAAGTTGTCAGTTAATTACACAAACAATTCCATGGGTATGTCATTTCCTGAACTAAAAAAGGAAGATACTGAAGTCAGCAAGGAGAATCAAAAATGTTTTATGTACTGTCCATAGTAACGTTTATTAAAATTTACGAAAAAACAGAAAACATATACCCTCATATTCGAGGAAATAGCATTATTTTAATAGTACATTACACTTTTAAGTAAAACGACTTCATTGGATTTGATTCATTAAGAAAAAAAGACATATTCCAAAAACACTAATCAACTCACGGTTTTGAGAAGAAGACATACGGACGATTTTGGAATGGCCACAGCAAATGATTTTCATATACGCATTCCACGCTTCTCGTGTTATTTCTATTTGGTGTTATTTTGAAATACGATCTTCTTCCCCAACACTCTTTGACCTTTTATTTAAAAAATAAGTCTTTTGTGAGACGGAGGTTTCAAATACAACCACAGATAGGTCAATAAGAAAATTTGGACATCAAACTTCACTGTAGTTTTGGTTCACAATATCAATGCAAATTGCATTACAAGCTTCTCTGATCATAACAAATTTATATACAGTAAGAGGCCAGCTTCTTGAATATCTGCCTCTCATACAGTTAGTACATATTATCAGTTACATCCAATCCATTCTGTATACTGTTGTAGAATGTAATTACTTCCAGTTTTTGTTGAGCTGCCATATGAGCATAATTTTTTGCTCATCCACCACATGATTCACCGCTGCGAGCTCGACCGGTCCTCTTAAGTCTTCGTTAAACTGACTTGGTCTGTGAGCGCTGAAAGTAAACACGTACTTGCCAGCGAAGAAAAGAAACACTATCAAAATTATCCACTGCTCGTACTCACACGAGCTATTGTAAATTTTTGATATTACCCGTCTTTCCCTACAGCTTAATCCTTCCTCAGAATTTCCAACATCTTGCACCATATGACATTGTCGAACGCTTTTCTTCAGGCTGATAAATCTTATGAGTGTGTCTTGATTTTTCTTCGGTATTGCTTACATTATCAAGCGTAACGCGAGGACCGCCTCTCTGATGCCCGTGCCTTTCCTAAAGCCAAACTGATCGTCATCTAACGGGCCTTCAGTTGTGATTCCCATTTTTCTGCATATCATTCCTCTGCAGCTTATGGATGAACTGTGAAACTAATTGTGTGATAGTTCTCACACTGATTTGCCCTTGCTGTCCGCGGAATTGCGTGGATTGTATTCTTCCCAAAGCCTGATGTCGCCAGTCTCGTAGATTACGAGGATACGTATCAACTTGAACAGTAGTTCAGCGACCACTTCTCCCCACAACGTGGTGAATTTTGTTGGATGTTATCTGCACCTTCTGTCTTACTTGATCTCGACCCTCTCAAAGCTCGTTTAAATTCTTACTAGATTCTCTGTCTTCCATATCAACTCTAATTTGTTCTTCTATCTCGTCATCAGGTCACACCGGGATCTAGTAAGTGGGATGGGGGGTAGGGATGCAAACTGGAGTACCTGCCCCGGACGACAATTTCCAGCCGGCCGCGGTGGTCTAGCGGTTCTGGCGCTGCAGTCCAGAACCGCGGGACTGCTACGGTCGCAGGTTCGAATCCTGCCTCGGGCATGGGTGTGTGTGATGTCCTTAGGTTAGTTAGGTTTAAGTAGTTCTAAGTTCTAGGGGACTTCTGACCTAAGATGTTGAGTCCCATAGTGCTCAGAGCCATTTGAACCATTTGACAATTTCCAAACTCATATTCTTGAAGAAAAAAAGCTTGATTCACAAAGCGCCTAGAGTCCTGCACATGTTGGTCTATCGATTATTCACATGATTTTGAAAAGAGGAAAAGTTGGTTTTAGAACATTTTTGAACAAATTCTCAATTGACTTCTGATCGAATCATAGGTTTATTTTTGAATGTGTGTATAGTGTATTTGATGTCTCCGCCAGGGGAATACCCGTCTCATCTAGAAATAAAGAAACCTTCCCCGCGGACAAAAGAGGACGGGGCTATAAGAGCTAAGCCGAATAAACCCGAACTGGTAAATGCCAGTCGCATTATATTTATGTGGTTGATTGGGTGTGCAAATGATCAGCGTTGTTATAATTACTAGCGAAATCTATATGTTCTGACTATCAGAGTGGAAACAAATGACTAACAGTAATAACAGGTGAAATAGATTGCGGATTATCTTCTCGGTGTGACCTGAAAATGAAATTTAGGAAGAAAATAATTTTTGCCAGATCGCTACAATACCAGTTGTACAGTCCCCGATTAGCAGCTGTTTTAAGTTCTATTCTCGAAACGTTTAACCAGGGAATAACCGCGAGAGAACTAAACCTGTGATTCTGGCAGGATTAGTGAAGTTAACCAGAGAATAAGTTTTCACAATGGCAGGAATAGCTACAGAATTAGTGATGAAAAGATTGTTTGTTAGAACGAGGAAGGAGCAGATACGGGGACATCATACAAATTATATGCAAGAACAGGACGAGTCCAAATTTATATAAAAATTTCGTACTACTACTTTTCGATCCCACGCTTGTGAAACCGGGGAGCATGAATGAAATGTGAAGTTATTACCTAACATAAAACTTTTTGCTTATTATAGGCCTAGTAGACATTTGATATTGGTACTTCATGAATTATGTTCTGTCGTGTTATTTATGTAAATGAGGTGCATAAAAATGACTATTTGTGGCAAAACTGTCTCACTTATGTGGCACGTGTTACAACTGCTCCAACATTAGCAAGGCCTGTTTTATCTACCATACAATGACAAAATAGAAGTAATCAGCTTGAGAAACCACACCAGTCTCGGATACTATTCGTATCAACAGCTTTTTCAGAATTAGACAACGATATTTTGATTGTTAATGTGGCAAAACTCTTGACGAACTTCGATGAGGTAAAAGATTCTTTCACAGAAACGAAAGCACACTGTGTAAAGCTTTAGCAAGATTAAGGAGAAAAAAAATGCTGGAACCTAAAGATTGAAGAAGTGTCTACTGACTTACTTGTCTCTTGTCTGTACTGTTTTATTTTTCCAATATTTAATTTTATATCATACAAAAGAGGAAGTTATTAGCTAATAGGCAATAAAGAGTGCAAACTTTCTGAAGAGTTTTTATCTCCGCTCACAAAGAATCCCACCCAGTATCAATTGTGCGTCTTTTTAAGAGAGGCAGGGCGTCAAACCGGCCGACTGGGAGCAGGAGAGGCACCACATGACATTTTAATTTCCACTGTCTTGAACATAGGCTTAATGGCTTCCATATACGCGTTTGAATTCCACAGAGCGAAATACAGTGACGTGCGATAGAAGAATGCTGTGTGAAGATACTTTGCACTAGGCTTTGACACATTTAAGACCGAATACCATATCTTACATTTCCTCGGTCGTATATGATTTATATATTAAAGTATTCAGAGAGATTTGCGTTACAAAATGAAAAAGTTTAGAAAAATCGCCTCTTTTAAATTTTTTGATTTCCTGTCTCGAACGGTTGATGGGGGAGATGGGGGGTGACATTGTCAAGTTTTGTCACCGTTCGGAATTATCGTAAATCCGGGGCTCGCTCAAGAACCAATTTTTGAGTCAGTCGATTCGGATTTTGCTTCGGTTTCTTCTAAGCAAACAGTACAGGAGCCAACATCAATTACTAACAATAAAAACTCAGCCGTTGCAAGTCCAGCAAACATGAACACATTAAGTAATAATCCAACTTTGATAGAGTTGCTACTAAACATAGAAAAAAAAAGGTCTGGGAATAAAACAGTGAATCACAAGAAGAATTACGTAAAGATATCAAAAGTACGAATAATGAACTGACATCCCATTCGCAGAATTCATGAATCACAGCAAAACCATTCTGTAGAAATCTGAGCAGAGGTTAGAGATGACTTACAACTTGTTATTATGACGCTACAGACCATACTACACTACCTCGAAACAGAGCAAAACGATTTGAAAACCACACAACAGAAAGATGAAGAAGAACTACTCGCAAAAAGAAATATCGCTATACCGAGTGAAGTAATGTCGCAACTCACAGAGCGTCACGAACATCTTAGTATCAGTATTGAAACAATTAGTGAACAAGACACGTCGAAACGGCTCTCTGGCGTACAAAAAGTACAACCATCCAAAGAAAGGAATGTAATATCCAGTACCGACTCAGCTCATGGAGAACAATAAATCAAACATCTCACTATACCAACCTTGAGAAAAACAGCTACTATTTCGAGTAACGTAACCAGAAACTCACATAACATTTTTCTAGCTTGTTCTTCACGTACAAAGAAATGTAAAACATCGAAACGGCAAAAGAAAGAATAAAGTAAGAATAATGAAAGAACAGCTTACACATAGTAAAAGAAAAAGGAAGTCTGATGACCTTGGTTATTCTTATTTATATTTTGACACATTGTGTATTTTTATGTATTCGTGGCATTTACGAAATATTTTGCGACAGCATAATTTCATTAGCAGCTGAACTAGTGAATAGCCTAGACGGCATATCAAAGAAGTTTTGTGGGTGGAGAAAGGTTACAGTTACGATTACAAACGTTTCCATACTGTCAACTTAGGTGGTTATTTCCTTGCACGAAAATGTACTTACACACAAAGTATTGAACAGTCCGCACGTTATTATACTGAGCATTTCAGGAAAAGATTTACGAAAAGAAATGACAATCTGAATTTCCGGCATTTTCCTACGTTTGAAAGTCGATAGGGGATCAAGTACACCTTTCTGAAAACATCGACTGGCGGACGATATCTCCTCAAGCTGGGTGTTAACTTTTTTGTTTCTTGAATCATTGGTCTTCTCCTGTTACCCTTTTTAGTCGATAAGTACAAGGAATTTTCTTCTACTACCCTAATCTAAATATATTGAAAGTAATTTCAGGTACTTGTGAGTTATGCTTAAGAATGTATGATATTGGCTACAGAGTACATTGCGTTAGTCATAAACTGGAAACTACGATGTCACGCATTTGGAGACTTGAAACGGTTAAATACAATGTTATAATGTTATAGTAAAAAATTTCATGTTAGTAAAAAATGTAAAATTATAGTGGCATTCCATTGAAGTATAACCGTGGCACATACATAACAATACGTGACAGGAATGTGCTACAGGACAGCAACTTCAAATTTCGGCAGTAAACTGTGAGCTATGTCACACAGAACGTACCGCTGCTACATTACTATACTTTGGTCTCTTAAAGAAATATCTGTAACCTCTTGCTGAACGTCTTAGGCACCGCGCTAATGTGCCCACCTGCCACGGAAATGGAAATTCTAGTTTCGGTAAACTTTTTTTTCTCAATACAAATTCTGAAGTGAAACATAGGATGGTGAAAGAAGTAAACCATCTTGAACGCTAGTGCAATGTTTGGTTTGGAATATCCACAAAAATAAATTACTGCTCTACTCTGAAGAAAATAACTGTTTGAATTTACCAATACCGTTCACTGAAAATTGGTCTGCTTGTTAGCACAATACATGATAATTTCGGCTACACACTTTTTGCTTGCAGGAATGCAAGTTGAAATCTGCCATGACATAAAAATGACTCACCTCTTCCTGAGCATTCTTACTTTATTTTATTTACAAGTCAAGTTGCGTAAGACCAAACTGAGGAGCAGATCCCCAAGGTTATGGAACATGTCAGTACATGAAATTACAACATAAAAGTAGTAACAGGTAAAAATAAAATGTTTATGAACCCAAAAAAAGTCAATTCATGAGTTTAAGTTAACGCAATCAACGATACAACAAGAATTAGCTTAATTTTTTAAGGAAATCCTCGGCAGAATAGAAGAAGTGACCCATTGACCCATGAGGAAATTCTTTAGTTTCGATTTGAAAGCTTGTGGATTACTGCTCAGGTTTTTGAATTCGAGTGGTAGCTTATTGCAAATGGATGTAGCGGTACACTGCACACATTTCTGCACAAGTGTTAAGGAAGACCGATCCAAGTGCTGGGGTGATTTCTGCCCCATTTAACTGAGTGAAAGCTGCTTGTTCTTGGGAATAAGAAAATATTGTCAACGAGAAATTACAGTAAGAAATATACATATTGAGAGGCAAATGTCAAAATTCCCAGACTCGTGAACAGGGGTCAACAAGAGGTCCTTACACTTACACCAATTATTGCGCGAACTGCCACGTTTCTGAGCCAAAAATATCGTTCTTCAATAGGAAGAGATACTCCAACATATAATAAGATACGACGTAAGCGAATGGAAATAAGCAAAGTACTCTAATTTTCGTGATGAACGATAACTCATTTCAGATACTGTTCGAATAGTAAAAAGGCCAGCATTAAGATCCTGAACAGTTTACTATCTATCTGAACACCTAGAAATTTGAATTGTTCTGTTTCACTAATCATATGCCCATTCTGTGAAATTAAAACTTCAGGATTTGTTGAATTGTGTGTTAGAAACTGTAAATATTGTGCCTTACTGCGATTTAGCATTAGTTTATTTTCTACATGTCATGAACTTGTTATGAACTGCACTATTTGAAACCGGATCAATGTTGAACTCAAAATCCTTTACTACCAAGCTAGTGCTGTCAGCAAACAGAAATATTTTAGAGTTACCCATAATACTACATGACATATCATTTATATAAACATGGAACAGAAGAGGCCCCATCACTGATCCCTGGGACACCTTCCCCTTGACTGTACCCCCATCCAAACTCCACATCACAGCCATTATCAACGTTGTGAATAGCGACCTTTTGCTTCCTGTTGCTAAAGTAGGAGGTGAACCAATTGTGAGTTACTCCCCGTATTCTATAATGATACAACTTCTGGAGCAGTATTTTGTGATCAACACAATCAAATGCCTTAGTTAAATCAAAAAATATGTCTAGCGGTCGAAACCTTTTGTTTAACTCATCCAGTACCTCACAGAGAAAAGTGAATATAGCATTTTCAGTTGTTAAATGACTTCTAAAGCCGAACTGCATATCTGATAGCAAATCACGTGACATAAAATGATAAATTATCCTTACATACACAGCCTTTTCAATAACTTTAGAAAACACAGATGGTATACAAATAGGTCTAAAATGGTCCACATTATCCTTTTCTCCATTTTAGTAAAGTAGCTTTACTACTGACTACTTTAATCTTCCAGGAAACTGATAATTCCTGAATAAAAAATTACAAATATGGATAAATACAGGGCTAACATGTACAGCACAGTACTTCAATATTCTGCTAGGCACTCAGTCATATACATGAGACTCCTCAGTCTTTTTTGAATTAATTATTGACTCAATCTCCCCCTTGTCTGTATCAGAGAGGACTATTTCAATCTCAGAAAGGCATTTGCCAAGAAAATTATATGATTCACTGTAGAAACAAAATTTTTATTTAATTCACCAGCAATGGTCAGAAAATGATTGTTAAATACTGTACGTGTATCTTCTTTATCAGTAACAGAAATACTTTTACTACAAACTGACTTTATATCGTTGATACCTGATTTATCAGTAACAGAAATATTTTTGCTACAAACGGACTTTTTATCACTGACCTTGTGCTGCTGACTAGGCACTTCCTTCACAACTGACCATATTGTTTTAATTTTATCTTGTGAATTAACTGTTCTGTTTGTATACTGCATACTCTATACCATCCTAATAACATTTTAAGCACCTTACAATACTGTTTTTAAAGGGAAACTGTAGCTTGGTTGTGACTACTTCTAACATTTTGATATAATTCCTGCTTTGTTCTACAAGATATCCTTGTCCCACAAGTCAGCCACCTGGGCTGTCTGTTACTGCTAGTACCCCATTTAGAACATTCTAATGGAAAGCAACTCTCAAAGAGCATGATAAATGCGTCAAGGAAAGCGTTATACTTATCATATATGTTAGCGGTACTATAAACATCATGCCACTCTTGTTCCTTGACAAGGTTTAAAAAACACTCTATTGATGTTGGATGAATTTTTCTACATAGTTTGTAATTATATGTGAGATTTACTTCAGTATGAAAGCCTTTTAGCCTTAAAATTGCTACATCATTGTCTGAAAGGCCATTCACCCTTTTACTAACACAATGCCCATCTAGTAATGAAGAATGAATAAAAATATTGTCTTTGGCTGTGCTACTGTTCACCTGTTGTTGGAAAAAGCATAGTCTGCATCAGATCTATGAATTTTGGAGATCTACAAACATCCTTCTTCCTGCGCCATAATATAGATAATTTATATTGAAGTCACCATATGTAACTAATTTCTGGTACTTCCTACAAAGGGAATCAAGAACAGTCTCTAGCTTAAGCGGAAATGCTCTGAAGTCAGTGTTAGGGGACCTATAAACAACAACAATTGTAAGTTTCACTAAATTCTACAGCCCCTGCACAACATTCAAATGTCAGTTCACTACAGTGCTGTGATACGTCTATGGACTCTGTAGTGGCACCACCGCTTAAGGTGGGAAAAGGTTAGCTTCGGTGCAATATTTCTGAGCACACAAGTTACAGCCATGGCTAGCTACTGCGGGCAGTCTTGTTGGCTTCCAACACAAGCCGGGGGCATCCTGAGGTGAGAACCACAGATTTGGACGCCAGGATGGGGGTGATTGTTGTTGCCGCAACCCTAGCCACACCGGTGAGGAAGCACACTGCAGGCAGCCTTGCAGCTCACAGCAGGCGGCGCTGGGGCGGCAGGGACAGAGACTGCTGAGTCAACTGCCGGCACATCCTGACATCATCACAACTCTGCAGCCATACAATGCCGACACACAGCAGGGCATTGCGCAGGTTGCTGAGACAGCCATTCTGCGGCAACCCATTTTGCAGACAGCGAAGTGGTGTCCTAAGCATTGCGGGACCCAGGGATGCAGACTGAGCAGAATTAGGGCACTGTAGCTGGAGATAATAAATCACTGTGGGAACTCGTACGAGTATTAATATGGTGCATCCTGACAGCCAAGCCTCGTACAACATTCCTCTACAACTCAACTGGATCACTGTTTTATATGTACATAGCCACTTCTCCCCCTCCAACCCCCACACAAGGAGCTCCCACAAAAACAGCCCACTATTCTGTATCCTGGTACAGGAAGCCTTTGAAGTGTCAAATAACTTAAGTGGTGCTCCGATCACCAATAATTTCAGAGTCAGCATTTATAATAGTTCACTAACTTTATCTCTAATACCTCTTATTTTTGACTGATGTCATTGGGCTGTATTTTAACGTACCTCTGCCACAACTTGTAATCTAGTAAGTCCGAAAAATTTCTTGTATTCATAAAGAGATATTATTCTCTCTCTCTCTCTCTCTCTCTCTCTCTCTATATATATATATATATATATATATATATATATATATATATATGTTTGTGTGTGTGTGTGTGTGTGTGTGTGTGTGTGTGTGTGTGTGTGTGTGTGTGTATTCACAGTCAATTTACCCAACGTTGGTCAAATCTAGGTTGCTCTACTGGATGCACAGTCGTTTCAGGTGTTGTTGACAACAAATAAATTGCCAACAGTGGTTTCTATGCATCGATGTCGTTTGGCGTTGAATTCATTTTCAGTAAGACTCCTGGCTGTGGTAAGATAATCTTAATCTTTTTCTCTCCATAGGAATTACATCATTCAATATTTTTGGGTCGGAATTATTAATACTGTTCTTGTATTCATGTAGTAGTCCACTCTTACATGTGTTATCAGGTGGTGTAATGTGACTCACAATAGACAAGCAGTTTGGAGGAGTATTCAGTATTGAGCCATAAGCAATGTGTATGGAAACCCCAATTTATTCATGAATCTCTTTCGTGTATAGACTATTAAACTAAACAAATGCACATTATTCTATTCTTGAATGTACCAATTCAAGTGCATTTATGCAGTAGTTAGTAGAAATATATGTACCTTGGTATCACATTCTGCTATTAGTGTGCGTGTGTGACGTTTTCAGTACAGCTGATGCTTTTCTGGTTTTTTGTGACAGTTAGTCACAACTTTTCAGTACTGCATTAAGTATTTTTACCTAAATGTAGCGGCTGAAATGAAACTGTTCCCTTTCTCCGCTTTGCAACTGTTAGGTTATAAAAGAGTCACTGTCATGATACGCTCTATCAACTCATTTTTGTTGTCTGATACTTTAACTGTCATTTGTTATGAACACAACTCATTTTCAGACTTTATGTCTTCAATTTATTAAAGTAATAGTGTTCGACTCTTCATTTTCTTCTATTATCAATTTTTGTGGAGGTCTTTTCCTGCCATTAAGAATTTCTAGATTCGTTTTAATATCTGTTGGACTGTCATGTGTGTCCATAACGTATTTGTAAATGTACAATAATTGATGCTTTTCTTAAGTGTCCTACTGTGTTAAATGAATCTGCAGTCGCAAGTTCTACTGGTCTGTCCAATACAGAAAGACAATGAATGACAGTCTTGAAATGTAAGATGATAGACTCCAAATGTGTTGAAACTGTGTATGTTATCACTGGTTGTCCTCAGTTTCTTTTGCATAGAGTTGTTTGTACTTATCACATATTCAGTCCTGGTTTTTCGAATGTGTTGCGTATCCTTTGAGCTGTTTAATGTAGTAAGTGAGTGTGCCATTTGTCTGTTGTTGTAGATATTTCTTGTTCAGTTGTGTTGTGCATTTTTGTGTTTCGTATGTCTGAGATTTATGTGTCTGTGTTTCCTAGTTTCGATCTGTTTGTTCTTGCGTGTTGGGTGTCTCTTCCATTTTTACTTTAACTTTATGGCCTAGTTTGTCTATCATGTTGGTTTTGCGTCCAGTTTCAACAGCTGTTTGTGTGATTGTTGATACCTCATTGCCTGGAGTTTTATTCAACCTTCGTAGCACGCAAGCTTGTTTGTGTGATGTGCAGTGATTTGATATTTTTTTCTATAGATGTTCTGGTAGTGGTGAGTTTCCTGTACATGGAAAATTTTTTTGGTTATCTTGTTTGTGTACTGCAATGTCTATTAAATTAATTTTTATGTCGTTTTCTAATTCTGTGGTGAATTTTACATGTAGTATGATTGTATTTGAGTCATTGTGCAGTTGTGTGCAGTTGGATGTTTCATCTACAACACGTAGATGTCAATTCTCTAGCGATCCCAGAACGTTAGTCGGTATTTTATGGGTTTCAAAACGTTTTCAAGTGAATTGTTATCATTGTAATTTATTAATATGATGCCTAGGAGTCCACAGATATGTGGTTCTATGGAGACTCTATCCTGTTGTGTCAGGTAAACAACTTCGTGATTAATTTTAAAATACTTATTATCTCTCGTATATGTGATTTGGGAATCTCATTTTCCCTTTATAATCATCGTTTTATGATGTTGGTTGTGTGCCATACCGAAATATGTAAGTGTAATTTTTGTGCAAATGTTGCTGCATTTAATTTTTATTTTATCTCATCTATGATGTGTAAGCGACTGTTGTTTCTGAGTACATAATGACTGTGGATTCTGAATGAGCTTTAAATGCCAAGATCACCAGCAAAGCATTCATTAGATTTAGATAACAGGTTTCAGCAATACTATGTTGCGACCTTCAGGTCTTGTGCTTTATAATATTATGTCATATTTTTCCTCAGTAGTATTAGTGTTGTTACACTATGTATGTGTCATTGAGAAACACTTACAGTACTGAGGAATAGATAATGTAATGTTATGAAGCAATAGATCCGAAGATGGCAAAATGGTCTTGTTTTAGTAGCGATCTTGGCTCTTGAATTTTCTTCAGAGTTCACACCATTTTAGATCGCCCAATGTTGTTACAGTGTCAGTAATTGATATGAATACATAGTTTTTCTATAATTACGTATTAATGCCTCCAGTTTAATTTACAACCGGCTAGATAGGAATGTCCATTGGTTGAAATTTTGTTAACTTATTTAAAGATGGTACTTTGTGATTCTTTTGTTTTAGCCATTTCATTTTCTGTTTTGTGGATATGTTGAGACGTTTTTATAAAAAGGCTTAGGTAGTTTCCTGGTATTGAAGCGCTCTGTTACTGGTTTTCTATAATACGTCACCCTTTAGAAATTTTAGTCTCATCAATGTATTCTTCTAGGTCTTTTAGTTCCATAGCCCCTATGTCAATTTTTGTGAGGAGACCACTGATGTTTCCAGTTTTTCGCTTTATCTTCCTACCTGGTTTCTCTCTTGTCTTTTGTTTCCTTACGTAATGTCAATTTTCCATCCCTTGATTACGTATTTAATTGCCTTTACCATTATGTCTCTTGTAAGGCCTAGATCAAAGTTCGAGTATTTATTCCTTTCTAATGGTTTTATTGTGTATCCCTTATCTGTATTTGATTCTCCACTGTCTTCTATGTAATTTGTGTGCTGGCATTGTGTGTTCTAGCGGGTTTTGTTCATGTTTTGTAAACTGTGTGTTTGTGTGATTGAACAGTCGCTTATGGAAAGTGTTGTGTGTTTGTCTGCTTTTTCTAATATTAGCTAATAAATGTATTTCCAGAAATATGTGTAGTTCTTCTTTCCATTAGTGTTTCTATTCAGCATGTTATAAATATTTCTGAGAATTTCAAATAATTTACTGTCTTAAGATGGATTTTGAGCAGACCAGACCTGATCACACCCTTCTCAAAATGTAGATATTTAATATACTGTCTTAGCCCATAAATTTCTGCTTTGTGGTTGACATGTTTGGCAGCTGGTGACATACTGTCTACAGAGGCATACAGAAATTTAAAAATTATTTTTTGAGAGAGATTAATTTTCTTGAACTTCAGAAAGAGTGTAGTCGATGCAGTTTTGCTTTTGGGTTTCAGGATCTGTTGTAGCGCTTATTCACAATTGCTTAGTATGTCACTGAGTTAGTGATCTTGTGACTGAAGGTCTCACCCTCCTTATTTTTATAATTAATATGTAATTAGAGTAATATGCTTCTCGCTTCAGTTAACGCAAATGCTTCTAGTTCAACACTCTAACATCTTGTGTTAAGTTTCACCAACGTCAATTTTTTAATTTAATTTCTGACAGATAATATATAAATAAGGTAATACACATAGTTTTGAGATTATCGTAGCTACATCTTCAAAATTATAAACAGAGAAACTATACACCTCAGTACAAAATACTGATATTTGTTTGGCTGTTATTTTTCTAATAATACATGTAGTTTAGAGACCAATTTGTTTACATTTAAAAAATTACTAGCAGAAATAATATACTATCTAATGTCACATACAGTCATTTCTGAAGTATGTGTAACATTTGCAGTCCGCTGATATTAAGCTGTACTTTATCATCTTCATTTGAACGGGGTTTTTCGGTATAGTGTTATAAATATTATGTTAGAATTAATATTTTGGTAAATAAAGATAACGTAAAACTGAATAATCCTGACCCATTGCAGATGGCAAACTGGTGAAAAATATTCGCTCTACTGCAAGTGTTAGAGAGCCACATGAACGACGTTATGTGATACTAGGGTATATATTATTTCCTCCAGCAATTTCGTAAACGTAAATACCATAATATCAAAGCTATTGTATGAAATGTAACACTTCTTTCAGGTTATCTGAGAGAAAATAGAACCCACTGATAATGGTGAAACTTCACTGCCACATGTTTGGATGTTAAACAAGAGATTTTTGTCGTTGTACAAGGCCGAAATACATTTGCATAGTTATATATTAGGTAACAATCATGGACAGACAGGGAGCTTCAACCATAAGATTGTACTTTATTCCTGTTAGGTGCAATTTTTTTGTAGAGTTGATCAGTTAACTGTTCTCATGTCTTTCACCTATGTTTGTGTGGATTAAGGTAAAAAGTGTATGAAGAATAGTATACAAAACTGTCAACTACATGAGGAAGTACCCACTATAAGACAGATGTGTCCTTAATTTTCTACTGTAAATGGCGGTGACTGAATTCTATGAAATTTTATGCATGTAAGTGGGTCTCATATTGTAAGTCCATAATGCACCACTCAGATGCTAGAGAAGTAATTTGAATATCAACATTACTGAATTGGCCTTACATCGTAAATATGAGACTAGTCGTCTTGAAATGTTTCTAGTACATACACAGCTATGACAGAATTGTGTTCATGGCTCTCATTAGCCACAGTGAAGTATTCTTTCTTCTGCTACTCGTTCTCTTTGAACCGCTGCATGGCTAGTGCGAGAAATAGGGACCATTTGTGTGTACATAGGGAAGTCTGTCCGCACTTGGGCCAGAATTTGAACGAGAGGGCCGTGGTCGCCTTGTGTGCATGGAAGTGCGTGTAACACAGTCAGCTAATAGGAGAGACACGAAAAGACAATGCGAGAGAGCTGCACAAAATGTATCCAACTTTATTTCATATAACGAAGAATTATCAGCCGCTGTCAACTTAATATGTGTGAAAGCTAGAATTGTGGTATTAAAAGTGTGTGCAAGAGACAGAAGAAATAGCGTCTGATGCTTTATAATAAACTACAAAGTATAGGAAACTTGATTGGAACTGTAATTATTCAATACTTTCCCAGTCTTAAACAGTATGTACTTGTAATAAAGATTTAAATTGTGATCATACAGGTTAAACGCACGGGGACTTTGTTAGAAGTGAATGCGGCTAAAGGATGTGATGTGTACAACTAACGAAACAGTCTGATTGCTGAAAATTAATTTAGTGGTAATAACAACATATTACAATCAAACACTACTTATAAACTGAAGACAAGAATTCCTCTTCTATATATTTTTCTTTGGTCATCTGTTTAGTGAAGAGGTTTTCGCATATTTTGTGTTTAATATATTTCATTTGGAAAAAGTAACTTCTTAATATTTATAATGAGATCATTTTCCATATAAAATGGGTTTGCGTTCTTCTGATTTGTCGTTTGTCAGCTATAAAAAGTAGTGAGAGTTTCCTTAACATTGGTTTATGTATAAAATGGTATGCAACTTGTTAATTTATTTTTGGATTCAAGGTACGTCCTTTAACTTTCTTTACACATCTAAAACTCACCCAACATAAACAGCGACAACATTCCAGTCGGCCAGGGGTGACTCTCGTCCAAGTAGGATGCTTCTGTTGGTTTCTGTGCCGACATTTATTTTTCCATAGTCTTTGGACGAGGTGGTCTCCTGATCTGTACACTATGCACACAGAGTTTAGCTTTTGTATGGAGTTGTATTCGTTACCCAATATACTTACTTTGCCACTGTAGTATCACAGTCCACAATTGTAACTATTAACAGGTTCGTAAATCATATTAAATGATAACATCTGGGACAATACAGTTTTTGTGCATGTAATCATACGCTGGTCTTGAACTAACTTGAACATGATTGTATGACTACAGTTGTAGCATAAAGTACTGTTATTAAGAAAAAAACAACTTCGACACAAGATATTGTTTCTTCAGTATATGAAAGCTGTGGAGCAACCTCTACAAAATAAATTTTCGAGACAACATTAACTCGGGCTTTTTTATGTTTATGATACTGCCATGCTTTAACTATATGTGCCTCTTAAGCAGACTGAAATTATTGTTAGCGTAGCTGATCTGCTCTGATGGTCGACTCTCCCACGATAACTGCTCAGAAATGATAATACATGTCGATTGTATAATCTTTGATCCATCGTTCCAACTGGAAGTGGGAGTTTGACCACATTAGTTTCCAGCAGTTAGCTAATAATCGCTCTGAGAATAAAAAATATGGTACTGTATCCCACCATTACAGATTAAGCGTTTTGGCCTCATCTCGTCTGTGTGTCTATTAATCTGTTGGTGATATCACATTTACTTTCAGCACTTCTCGGGACGCTAGAACTGGCTTTGAAGCACATATAATATCACACTGAGCGAAGTGGTGCAGTGGTTAGCACACTGGACTCGCATTTGGGAGGAAGACGGTTCAGATCCAACTTCGGGAATCCAAATTCGGGTTTTCACGAAAACGCTTCAGGCAAACAGCATTACTTGAATAGAGTAGGAAGTGAATTTTGTGTTTTCCTGTTCGGCTTCATAACGAGCGCTGGTGTTTTCAGTTCCACACTGGGCAACGTTTTGGCACCAAAATTCCTCAGCGTAGTCACTTTCTATGTTGATGATCTGTTAACAGCTACTTCCACGTGGGAAGAACATGTGAGGCCTTAGCAGTCACAGCTAACTAACGAAACCGAAGTTTGGAAAAAAAAGGTTTCCTAATACCGGAAAACTTGATGCGATGAAAAATTTTCCACCACCTTAGAATGAAAAACAACTCAAGGCATATTTGGGTTTAGTTTCATTTCTTGGGAAATTCGTTCCAAATCAGTTACTGAGTAGTGACACATTGCTGGATCTTTTGAAGAAAAACAGTCCCTGGATGTGGACTGATCAGTTTCAAGCAAACTTCGACAAAATAAAGGAAGCCTTACTATAAGCAAACGTACAGCACCACCCTGACCCGCCACAGGATTTTTGCTTGAGAAAAGATGCAACTTCACAGACTTATGCTTCAATGCTTCATTCAGAGCATTGATGCTGATGATGGGGAACTAAAACCCATGGTAAGCAGTATTGGAAGTACAACCCTTCCCGAATCCAAGCGGTCATATTTAGTGACAGAGCTCGTGGTTATTAGCGTTATATGGCCATTTAAGAAATCTGAGTACTGTTTATGGGGCAAGCACACCAAAGTCTACTGTGACCATCAAGCACTTTCTGTCCTGTTGACATGCAAATTATTGCTTCGGAGGTTAGCCAGATGGTGCATATACTTTCAGGAGTTCAGTTTTGAAATCGTGTACATCAAGGCTAAACAAAAAATAATCTCTGACACCTTGTCGCTGTTACTTCAGGAGCTTGAGGAATTCTTAGAATTCACAGAACAGAGTTCTGAAATTAGGGTTCTGCTTATAAAGGACAAGACGCAACAAACATACAACGTAAAGATGCGTAAGAGTTTGGAGCAATTGCAACAGAGAGATCTGTGACGAAGAAAGATGAGGTCGTAACCGTCTGAAAATAACGACGAGAATTTCAAGAGACACTATACTGTATACGGGGAGTCCTTTTTCATCAGCATACACCGAATCAAGAACAGTGGTGCGTGTGTTTACCAGAAAGTTTTGCAGACGATTTCATTTTCTAGGCTCACAATATTGGGGTCGCTATGGGGTTTCCAAATGCATCACCTAGATACACATGTACTACTATTTTCACAGTCTGTGGAGAAGAATTCTTCAAGTAATTCGGAAGTACACTACTTGCCAAAGACGAAGCACTCAGACAAGTTGAAGTTGAATGAACTTCTTATAAGGCCCACAAAACCCTTAGAGATAGCGATCCTGGAAGCTGCCGGACCCTATCCGCAAGGAAGGGAGTTGTCAACTACGTTATTGCCTTGTAAGATTTTTTCACAAAATACGTTGAGCTGAATACAGTGCGGTCTGTGATTTAAGGTTCTATTCTTAGGATAATTTAAGAAAATTGTCTCTTGAGAGTGGAAAAGCCACAGATGTTGTTAACGGACAATGGATCGTACTTCGTAGGTGATAGATGGAAGGAATTTACTAACAGAAACAAGATAAAACATATTAGCATCTAGATTTTACCCCAGGAAAACCCAATAGAAATATATTTAAGGAATCTAATAGGTTTATATACAACTATAAATCACAGAAGCACACGAAATGGTATGAGTTTGTCGCATCATTTCAACAGACAATTAACAGCTTACCAGACATTTCAATCGGCACACCTAATGAATTAATGTTCAGAAGGGGAGAAGTCAATGAGTGTGAATAACCATAGCCCAAGGTACCCATGTCACTTGAAGAAAAACCATGCCAGGCTTTGATTAACCAGGAGAAAAAGGCATAACAGAGGAAAAAGTAGTATGATAAAAGATTAAGGTGCACTGTCAGTTTCAAGAAAGACAAGAGGTATTACTATGAAAGCACCCTAAATATGGGACTCTCAGTTGTAAATGGGAGATTTTGTACACTGGACCATTGGTAGTTAGTAAAACCCCGCATCCAGGTGTATTTAGCGGTAAGGACCAGAGACTTTATTCAAACTAGGATATAAGAGAATTTGTAAACTAAAAGCACTGAACAAAGGCCACACCTCACTTGAAGTACTCTACATGGACAAGTGAAATATTTCAGTATAATTGTATACAACAATTGATCACTTAGTTTTAAGAGAAGATTTTCATTTTATTATTTCTTTGTTTTTAAATGGAAGCTGGGTAAGTTATAGTAATATAAGATTCTGTTTAATGTCAGGAGGCTATATGAAGCCTGAAGATCAAACACTGTCGCAGTAGTGCCAATTCATTCTACAGTGCATGTATTTCCTAAATACGATAATGCGCTTGAGATGCAAACACAAGAAGTAGCATTAGGGGAGGGAGAGGACGCACAGGTGTCGTAGGAGCTGACACATAGGTCAGAAATCTCAGTCCAACATGCGGCTCAGCATGCCAAATGCGACCCTGACTTAGCATCTAGCTGCCATATAAATTATACTTAATGAAAGTTAATCACATTGAAAATGAACGTGTCTACACAGTAAGGATGAAACTAATACAGTCGGGAAGTTTAAAATTAAAGAAAGTTCACAGAGGAAGGAAGTATGACTAACTACGGAAACCTATATATACATTACACTATTATTTAAAGTGTATACATATTTAAATGGTAATTATATACACAATGAATAAAACACTATAAGGAAAGTATCTATACACGAGAAAAGGAAGAATAATTGCAGGAGAATGTCACATTATGAGCAAACTACGAAAGATGATAACGCTTTGCCCATCTATGACAACACTAGTTAATTGCAGGTGTAATCGTACTACGAATATGGAAGGACTGAAAAAGGTAAGTTGAAACGATGGACGTTTTCTGAATATTTGCGTTCTTATAAAAGAAGGATTGGTTTTGAGAATTATAAGGCAGTTGAATTTACAAGTTCACGTATTTAAAGTAAAAATATATGCGTGTGAGAAGAAAACTGATACGTTATGTAGACATGGAGCGACCAAGTTAGTTGTTTGTAAGTTATTATTAAGTTTCTTTTCTTGGTAACTATGCCAAGACACGCTCTAGTAAAGACAGGAAGGAAAGTTTAGGTAGCTGGTACCAAAGAAAACGGGTCACACCGCAATATGTAATTGTATGTACAGTATATAAACATATGTGTATGAATTTGATAGTGTTATTGAGTGTGTGTATACTAAGAGATTACAGTACGTAGAATAATGTTAAATGAAGTTTGGGTCTACTACCAAGGCAAAAAGGAATCACACCGATTATTAAAAAAACGCAAGCTACTGATGTGAGCGCCAAATATGAGTATTCATGATGCATTATACGGAACCACGACTTACCTGAACGTTCTTCTACAATATTTTCTCTTGTACAATCTTCCTCTAGTGACATATTTAAGTATATTATATACTCAAGAGTACTGTTCTCAGGAATTCTTCTTCCTCTTCCATAAGGTGTGCAACGTCACAACTACATGGACACTGGGCTTTCACTTGGTTTCCTCTCTCACATCAATAAAAGTACACTGGTAATATACACTACTGGTCGTTAAAATTGCTAAACCAAGAAGAAATGCAAATGATAAACGGGTATTCATTGGACAAATATATTATACTAGAACTGATATGTGATTACATTTTCACGCAATTTGGGTGCATAGATCCTGAGAAATCAGTACCCAGAACAACCACCTCTGGCCGTAATAACGGCCTTCATACGCCTGGGCATAGAGTCAAACAGAGCTTGGATGGCGTGTACAGGTACAGCTGGCCATGCAGATTCAATACGATGCCACAGTGCATCAAGAGTAGTGACTGGCGTATTGTGACGAGCCAGTTGCTCGGCCACCATTGATCAGACGTTTCCAATTGGTGAGAAATCTGGAGAATGTGCTGGCCAGGCCAGCAGTCGAACATTTTATGTGTCCAGAAAGGCCCGTACAGGACCTGCAACATGCGGTCGTGCATTATCCTGCTGAAATGTAGGTTTTCGTAGGGATAGAATGAAGGGTAGAGCCACGGGTCGTAACACATCTGAAATGTATCGTCCACTGTTCAAAGTGCCGTCAGTGCGAACAAGGGTGACCGAGACGTGTAACCAGTGGCTCTCCATACCATCATGCCGGGTGATACACCAGTATGGTCATGACGTATACACGCTTCCAATGTGCGTTCTCCGCGATGTCGCCAAACACGGATGCGACCATCATGATGCTGTAAACAGAACCTGGATTCATCCGAAAAAAAATGACGTTGTGCCATTCGTGCACCCAGGTTCGTTGTTGAGTACACCATCGCAGGCGCTCCTGTCTGTGATGCAGCGTCAAGGGTAACCGCAGCCATGGTCTCCGAGTTGATAGTCCATGCTGCTGCAAACGTCGTCGAACTGTTCGTGCAGATGGTTCTTGTCTCGCAAACGTCCCCTTCTGTTGACTCAGGGATCGAGACGTGGCTGCGCGATTAGTTACAGCCATGCGGATAAGATGCCTCTCGTCTCGACTGCTAGTGACACGAGGCCGTTGGGATCCAGCACGGAGTTCCGTATTATCCTCCTGAACCCACAGATTCCATATTCTGCTAACAGTCATTGGATCTCGACCAACGCGAGCAGCAATGTCGCGATACGATAAACCGCAATCGCGATAGGCTACAATCCGACCTTTATCAAAGTCGGAAACGTGATGGAAAGCATTTCTCCTCCTTACATGAGGCATCACAACAACGTGTCTCCAGGCAACGCGGTCTACTACTGTTTTTGTATGAGAAATCTATTGGAGACCTTCCTCATGTCAGCACGTTGAAGGTGTGGCCAACGTTGTGTGAAAGCTCTGAAAAGTTAATCATTTGCATATCACAGCATCTTCTTCCTGTCGGTTAAATTTCGCGTCTGTAGCACGTCAGCTTCGTGGTGTAGCAATTTTAATGGCCAGTAGTGTATTTCATGAATTCGTCATCGTGTGTTTCAGTGTCTGCAGCAGCTGTACTCATTCTGCTAAGAGTAACCAATGCACATCTCTGCATTTCCTGTTAAAATAAGAAGCGGATTTATTTGCCTAGCCCTGGACTTTCAACTCTCATTTTTATATCTTGGTTACTGTTCACAGCCACATCAAAATCCTTTTCAGGACTGCATCACGTTCTACTAGAGTCAAGGCTCCTACTGCTCTCTTTCGCACATCTCTACTTTCATAGCCTAGAGCTCGCTTATTGAGCCTCATGTAGCGTCTGGAATGTATGCGCGGCAATCGCACACTGCCGGCTGTTTACCGGATTGCGTCATAGCACGAGGTACACTGTGGTAAGCTTGGTCGCTGGCCCGCCCGTAATGTGCAACCTTATACTGTCTAGCTACGCTGTGTTCCACCAACGGACTTACGAGGTGTGTGACCGTAGTCCTGCAAGAGGCGTATAGTGGTTACCCTGCAATAATGGAGTAACTTTGTAGCTACCCTTGGACGCAGTGTGGACTTGGAAAATTAAACTTTCAGAATATATAGGTAAAACTGTAAAATGAGACAGCTGGCACGTCTAGGGTGTACGTTAAAATGAGATTCGCAGTCAATAAAGATATTTTAAATCCCGTTCAGGTCAAAGATACAATATAAGTTATAACTGAAAACAAATGTTAATACGTTATGATTGTATGTAGAAAGTGCGCCGCTACTCTGTGCTATCGTACGAGTACACAAGCCAGTATTCAGCCAGTATAGAGTACGTCATATTGGACCTTATGCTGGTTTACCTATATAGGTATATGTTTTATTTTTTTCCGTTTTTATCCGTTCTTTCGCCTAAGTAGTTTACGGCAAAGATTAAATGCGGTATTCCCTCAGCGATCAAGTCTGTGTGGATCTAGCGAGGAAAGATGAAGAACATTAATTTTATTGTGTATGTAAAAACTGCTATCGGATGTTTCGTGAATCTTGTACTGTCTGTCTTTTTTTGTTCCATGATGGAGAGATGATGTGGATATCTGTTTAGTTCATTAATAATGTGACATACATTAATTCTTACAGTACAAAGACGACTTCATTTACTAGTTCCTTATTTCATCTGATCTATCTGCGTTATCGGTATCTGTAATACTTCGGAGAAGCAAGAAATTTAAGCAGAACAAGCTGGTGGCCGAACGCTGTCTTCAAGACTCTAAGAACTATCAACTGATAATCCAATATAACATGTTTCAGATTTTTCACGTATACGGAAAATCATAAACCTGACTGTCTTGGAGTGTGCGTTGCTGTAGAGAGACAAGCTGCTCTTTTGCGGCGCCAATAAAAATCCAACGTAATTATTAAAATTATTAATTAATCAGTAGAAGTGGCACCGCTCTATGGACTGCTGTTCTGTTTCCAGTTCGAAGTGATGAAGCCATGTTTCATCGCCAGTGACTACGTTCCACAAGAAATTGTCACGATCGACCTCATATAGCACAATCAGTTCCGCACAGATGGTCCTTCGTTGCTCATTCTGGCCTTCTGTTAGGCGGCGAGGAACCCAGCGACTGCACACTTTTGAGTACCCCAACTGGTTCGGGTGTCAGCCAGCACTACCAACAAAAAGGTGTTGCGAGGTGTTTGTGATCCGTCGTTTATCTCGAATAAGAACGTCCGCAAGTTCCAACACTGCAGGAGTCACAGCTGTGTGCGGTCGGACAGGTTTGCCCGACCTTGTTGCGATGATGATAGACGCCTCGCCCGACGGGTCGCCGTGCTTTTATTTTCTGCCAGGTATCCCCAGGTATTCTGCACCCATCTACCAGTATTTGCGGTGCTCTGATTTTTCGACAAAATAAGCTCAATGACAGCTAGGAACGAACCTCTGTTACTGACGCCAATTGAAATGGATACGTATAGTGCCACCACGTATCGAAACTTCTTGAAATTATAGGGGCTGAAGCGGGAATATTCCACAAAAAATTCCGAATTGTTCAACCGAAACATGCCGAAGAAAAGTAAGTATAGTATAGTCTTTTCAATTTGCTTTTTGGAAGCTCTCATTTCTTCCGTATGGGCTTTTGCTGTGTTTAGTGCAGCAAAAACCTGGAGACTGATAGGTCGATGCTGTATTTCTGGGCTGGGGTTGGCTATAACTTGGTACAACAGTGGTCTCGCTCAAGACTGACGAAAGTCAGATCTGGATGATGCCCTTTCTGCTATAACCCACTGTTATAGGAGTGTGGTAATATAGCATCACAAATCAGCATTTTTATGTCGTGTGACTCAACGGCCTAGCAACTCAAATTTGACCGAAAGTTTAGTAAAATTTTTCTATTAAACTGTGGCTATAAAGGTCCAAACTTAAAAGGATCGGCTTTTCAAATAATCTTAAATTTATCAATTTTTGTAATGATGTCAAATGTCTTTGACAATCTGTTAAAAGTAAATGTAGTAATAGATATTGTTTAAAAAAAATAAAAGCATAGTAATGAATAGTTTCTACGATTATAAGGGTGTCGGTATTCCATTTTGGTTTTTGAACCCGTGGATCTGGGGATAACGCTGGCGCCAAGTGACGCGGAAAGAACCTAACGACACGAAAAAGACAGCGGCCGCAGTCAAGCTGGCCTGGTGTGTGTACGTAGTTGTGCCATGGCTAGCGATGCCAATATTCAGTCGGTGCTAAGACCGTGCGTAAACAAATGAAAGTTCGTTTGCAGCGGTATTTGTGCCTGCATAGACTCTAGTTTCTGGAAGGAAAAAAAATGCACAACTGATCTAAGATGGAATGTGGAGCCCACGCAACTTGAAGAAAAATGGTGACTGCAATAATAATGAATAATAATAATTTAATTCCATGTTACTCGAGACGTGAAGAACGTAGATAATTATCATTCAACAGTCTTAAAATACAGAATGACAACTACCATAGACAGTACCTCAATTACATATAATGAGATACTTCATATCTATTTATTGCATTGCGTATTTTTTTTAAAAAAGTGTGCGTTAAAGTCACTATTCTCAAGTTACAAACTGAATACCAATATCCTTGTTACTGTGGTTAAACAATTTTGGGTAAATATAAACCGTCAAAAGATTATATAAAAACTATTCAGAGTTGCGACAGTGCGAGATTGTCACAAGTGTATTTACCTGGAAAATACAACTTTAAATTTATTTGTGTACATATAATACCATTGGTTGCATTGCTGATTCACTTAATGCTTCAGATCCTGAGATTACTTTCACTTAATTTTCAGTTATTTAATTTTCACTAATACGTAACTGCAACTTGAATCCACCACTATCCCAAGTTGAACATTGACGATTGAATGTATAACAGTAAATTCGTTTCAGTAACAACTCCTGAAATAATTAAGTTATATTGGCCCTTCAGAGCTGGTAACCACAATTCCTACTAGAATTAGTAACCTTTTTTAAGAGGAACTGTTGCACGGTAAGATAATACCGTTCTAAATTTCGATTGCTACTGCGGTGAAGATAAAACTACAAGGAAGGCAGTGCAGCGTATTCAGTGTAATATACTTTCATGTGTGCCGAAATTATTACAAATCGAGCCCCGTGATCCTCATCGCGCTTCGGAGAGAGGTCCAACAGAGAATAAGTTGCCAAGAAATCACAAAATTCCGGTAGGTTTCACAAGGTCAAATCAGTAATCATATATTGTTAGAGTGAGTAAAAGTACTAAGAGTTATATGCTGCAGGTTAAATGTCAATGCTCACTTGAGTGAACAGGAGGCATTAGCTTTCTGGCAAGAGAAACAGGGTACTCCGTGAGGCCATTTTTTTGTGACGATACGCGAAGCAGGGACTGGGTAAAGGGCCGTGCTTCCGTTATACCGGGCGGGACAGCAGCCCGTTTCTTCGTGGCTCCGTAAGTGTCGAAGCATTTTCTTTCCAGCCGCTTAAAACATTATTCTGTACCATATTTAACATCACAGAAAGTAAGCATAACATTTACAATAGTTGAAAGTTGGTAGCATTTTAGTCAGAAAGAAATATTTTCCCTGTTCGAAAAGAGTAAAAAGTTTGTTTGCACGAGATTTCTGTAGTGCAAAATTAAAAGGCGGTTGGGTCACATGTGGAATCGGCGGGTTCGGTAACACATTACACGTGAGATCTGAGACTAATGTTGTATCATCTGATGATAGTGATATAATGAGATAATAACCATGCAGCCCGACGTTGGTCAAAGAATATCAGAGCCGCAAACAATTAATACATGAGTTCTGTAGTCTTTTGGACTTCGAGTATTGTCGGTAAGTAACTTGATTATGTGGCTGCAGGACATGTTCTTGCTTACATTACCTACTGTTAGGACGCCCTGGGTCTTCGTACTTACGTACCTGTCGTATGAAATGGGTTTCGAAATTCTACGTATGGTCCACAATTATTAATTTTTTATTTTTTATTTTTTATTTTTTTGGTTATCAGGCTACTGACTGGTTTGATGCGGCCCGAAACGAATTCCTTTCCTGTGCTAACCTCTTCATCTCAGAGTAGCACTTGCAACCTACGTCCTCAATTATTTGCTTGACGTATTCCAATCTCTGTCTTCCTCTACAGTTTTTGCCCCTACAGCTCCCTCTAGTACCATGGAAGTCATTCCCTCATGTCTTAGATGTCCTATCATCCTGTCCCTTCTCCTTATCAGTGTTTTCCACATATTCCTTTCCTCTCCGATTCTGCGTAGAACCTCCTCATTCCTTACCTTATCAGTCCACCTAATTTTCAACATTCGTCTATAGCACCACATCTCAAACGCTTCGATTCTCTTCTGTTCCGGTTTTCCCACAGTCCATGTTTCACTACCGTACAATGCTGTGCTCCAGACGTACATCCTCAGAAATTTCTTCCTCAAATTAAGGCCGGTATTTGATATTAGTAGACTTCTCTTGGCCCGAAATGCCTTTTTTGCCATAGCGAGTGTGCTTTTGATGTCCTCCTTGCTCCGTCCGTCATTGGTTATTTTACTGCCTAGGTAGCAGAATTCCTTAACTTCATTGACTTCGTGACCATCAATCCTGATGTTAAGTTTCTCGCTGTTCTCATTTCTACTACTTCTCATTACCTTCGTCTTTCTCCAATTTACTCTCAAACCATACTGTGTACTCATTAGACCGTTCATTCCGTTCAGCAGATCATTTAATTCTTCTTCACTTTCACTCAGGATAGCAATGTCATCAGTGAATCGTATCATTGATATACTTTCATCTTGTATTTTAATTCCACTCCTGAACCTTTCTTTTATTTCCATCATTGCTTCGTCGATGTACAGATTGAAGAGTAGGGGCGAAAGACTACAGCCTTGTCTTACACCCTTCTTAATACGAGCACTTCGTTCTTGATCGTCCACTCTTATTATTCCCTCTTGGTTGTTGTACATATTGTATATGACCCGTCTCTCCCTATAGCTTACCCCTACATTTTTCTGAATCTCGAACAGCTTGGACCATTATATATTGTCGAACGCTTTTTCCAGGTCGACAAATCCTATGAAAGTGTCTTGATTTTTCTTTAGCCTTGCTTCCATTATTAGCCGTAACGTCAAAATTGCCTCTCTCGTCCCTTTACCTTTCCTAAAGCCAAACTGATCGTCACCTAGCGCATTCTATATTTTGTTTTCCATTCTTCTGTATATTATTCTTGTAAGCAGATTAGATGCATGAGCTGTTAAGCTGATTGTGCGATAATTCTCGCACTTGTCAGCTCTTGCCGTCTTCGGAATTGTGTGGATGATGCTTTTCCGAAGGTCAGATGGTATATCGCCAGACTCATATATTCTACACACCAACGTGAATAGTCGTTTTGTTGCCACTTCCCCCAATGATTTTAGAAATTCTGATGGAATGTCATCTATCCCTTCTGCCTTATTTGACCGTAAGTCCTCCAAAGCGCTTTTAAATTCCGATTCTAATACTGGATCCCCTATCTCTTCTAAATCGACTCCTGTTTCTTCTTCTATCACATCAGACAAATCTTCACCCTCATAGAGGCTTTCAATGTATTCTTTCCACCTATCTGCTATCTCCTCTGAATTTAACAGTAGAATTCCCGTTACACTCTTAATGTTACCACTGTTGCTTTTAATGTCACCAAAGGTTGTTTTGACTTTCCTGTATGCTGAGTTTGTCCTTCCGACAATCATATCTTTTTCGATGTCTTCCCATTTTCCCTGCATCCATTTCGTCTTAGCTTCCCTGCACTTCCTATTTATTTCAATCCTCAGCGATTTGTATTTCTGTATTCCATATTTTCGTGGAACATGTTTGTACTTCCTCCTTTTATCAATCAACTGAAGTATTTCTTCTGTTACCCATGGTTCCTTCGCAAGCTACCTTCTTTGTACCTATGTTTTCCTTCCCAACTTCTGTGATGGCCCTTTTTAGAGATGTCCATTCCTCTTCAACTGTACTGCCTACTGCGCTATTCCTTACTGTTGTATCTATAGCGTTAGAGAACTTAAAACGTATCTCGTCATTCCTTAGTACTTCCGTATCCCACTTCTTTGCGTATTGATTCTTCCTGACTAATGTCTTGAACTTCAGCCTACTCTTCATCACTACTATATTGTGATCTGAGTCTATCTCTGCTCTTGGGTATGCCTTACAATCCAGTATCTGATTTCGGAATCTCTGTCTGACCATGATGTAATCTGATTGAAATCTTCCCGTATCTCCCGGCCTTTTCCAAGTATACCTCCTCCTCTTGTGATTCTTGAACAGGGTATTCGCTATTACTAGCTGAAACTTGTTACAGAACTCAATTAGTCTTTCCCCTCTTTCATTCCTTGTCCCAAGCCCATATTCTCCTGTAACCTTTTCTTCTACTCCTTCCCCTACAACTGCATTCCAGTCGCCCATGACTATTAGATTTTCGTCCCACTTTACATACTGCATTACCCTTTCAATATCCTCATACACTTTCTCTATCTGTTCATCTTCAGCTTGCGACGTCGGCATGTATACCTGAACTATCGTTGTCGGTGTTGGTCTGCTGTCGATTCTGATTAGAACAATCCAATCACTGAACTGTTCACAATAACACACCCTCTGCCCTACCTTCCTATTCAAAACGAATCCTACACCTGTTATACCATTTTCTGCTGCTGTTGATATTACCCGATACTCATCTGACCAGAAATCCTTCCACTTCACTTCACTGACCCCTACTATATCTAGATTGAGCCTTTGCATTTCCCTTTTCAGATTTTCTAGTTTCCCTACCACGTTCAAGCTTCTGACATTCCACACCCCGACTCGTAGAACGTTATCCTTTCGTATATTATTCAACCTTTTTCTCATGGTAACCTCCCCCTTGGCAGTCCCCTCCCGGAGATCCGAATGGGGGACTATTCCGGAATCCTTTGCCAATGGAGAGATCATCATGACACGTCTTCAATTACAGGCCACATGTCCTGTGGATACACGTTACTTGTCTTTAATGCAGTGGTTTCCATTGCCTTCTGCATCCTCATGTCGTTGATCATTGCTGATTCTTCCGCCTTTATGGGCAATTTCCCACCCCTACGACAAGAGAGTGCCCTGAACTTCTATCCGCTCCTCCACCCTCTTTGACAAGGCCGTTGGCAGAATGAGGCTGACTTCTTATGCCGGAAGTTTTCGGCCGCCAATGCTGATTATTTATCAAAATTTAGGCAGTGGCGGGGATCGAACCCGGGACCGAACACGTTTTGATAATGAATCAATGACGCTACCCTAGATCACGGGTACTCCACAATTATACTGCACGCTAATTTATTTCTGGAATTCGTAGTCCCATTCGCATCCACAGTCGCTAACACGTTATGGGCACATCAATTCATCTTTCTTGTTTGATTACGAACCACTATTCGATTCATATGTAGGTTTCAGTCCATCAAACAATATCACATAATTATGTTATTCAGCCGGCTGTGTTGACCGTCGGTTCTAGGCGCTTCAGCTGCTACGATCGCAGGTTAGAATCCTGACTCGAGCATGGATGTGTATGATGTCCTTAGGTTAGTTAGGTTTAAGTAGTTCTAAATCTAGGGGACTCATGACCTCAGATGTTAAGTCGCATAGTGCTCAGAGCCATTTGAACCATAATTATATTATTCAAAATCGTTCAAATGGCTCTGAGCACTATGGGACTTAACATCTGAGGTCATCAGTCCCATAGAACTACGTAAGTCCAACCAAACTAAGCACATCACAGACACATCCATGTCTGAGGTAGGATTCTAACCTGCGACAGTAGCAGCAGCGTGGTTCCGGACTGGAACCTCTCTTGTGAAACTTAATTTAAACCTATAGATGTGATATGGCATAGGTCATCCTTCGATCCATTGTAGAACTTGGAAACCCACTCAGGGAATATTCGTTCACATTTTTGTTGAATGCAGTTGGTTTTTTTCCATCCTGCATTAAAACATTTCCTTTTATAAATAGTGCAATTTATAAACAATGTTTTGTGAGTAGAATAAAATTTCCAATGGTAAACTTAACTTCTTTTTCGAAGTTATTTTACCAGCTAACTAAAAATAGGAAAGCCTTGAACCTCTTCCACTAAATTTAGTTAGTATTAAGATTCTTTTACAGGGAGTGCAGTGGATCTGACGCTGAAATCATTAAGTATTTGGTTATATCATCGCTAGTCTCACTGAACTCTTCTGAACTCTACATGTCATGTGTGGTCTGGCGTTTGCTTACCAGCAACAGATCCCAGGTTCAAACTAGCCAATTCCCTAAAAAACACGCTCAGAGCGTCGTTGCGCGAAAGTGGTAGGGAGACACTATATAGAACAAACAGACACCACGCAGAATGTTAGAATGTGTTCACGAGAGTCAAGCTCTAGGGATAAATGGTATTTCAGCGCAAATGTCAGTAAGCATTTGCTGATTTCATGATACAGCTAACCGCTGACTTAAAATCAAAAGGGAGAATTATGTCCAGAGTAATTTCAGTTTTCTTTAGAAATTATTTTTGCATACAGTAAAGGATTGGTTGGTTGGTTTAGAGACTTAAGAAACCAAAGAAATAATAAAATTTTAAGATAAAATTTTAGCTGACTTATGGTGCTGAACACATTTAATGGTACGAAACACATGTTTTCTAGTGGGAGCATAGACAAGGTGTTTGAATTGCCGAACTGAATTAAGTGTGACACGTTTGTTTGTGTGGCCATCCTCAGCAGCAAGCATATAAATACTCGTTTTGTAAATCAAACTGCCTTTTCCTGCTGCTATAGCAATTGGTATTTGACTATAGCAGCAGGGAAAAGCTGTTTGATTTACAAGACAAGTATGAATTAAGTGTGTTTGGCTAGTACTATAAATCAATTTTTTTCTTGCTAAACTGCCTGTGAATGAATCGAATCTACTGGGAAGGGAGTTCAGCGCCGAATCTATAGGCATTAGGGAAGCTATACCATTGTTGGCATCCACACCACAGATGTATTTCGATAGCTGTCAACCTCCAGCACTGACGGGAGCCGCAGATTGACGCATCGTTCGACACAGTACGCGGCCAAGTGGATTATGGTTCAAAATGGATACAATGGCTCTGAGCACTATGGGACATAACATCTGAAGTCATCAGTGCCCTAGAACATACAACTACTTAAACCTAACTAACCTAAGGGTATCACACACATCCATGCCCGAGGCAGGATTCGAACCTGCGACCGTAGCGGTCGCGCGGTTCCAGACTGAAGCGCCTAGAACCGCTCGGACACACCGGCCGGCAAAGTGGATCATGAATTTCTGCAGAGGTGGCTGGACTGTGAACGATCTAAAATTTGATGACAGAACACCGATCGTGCGCTGTCTTTGTGATAGTGAAGTGCTTCGAAGAAATGCTCCAAGCAAAATGTGATTTCAAATGAGTGTAAGTCGAGTTGTGTCGAATGTTTGCTAAATTTATATGATTTATGTTTATCTGCTAATTTAATAAATATTCCGTTTTTTTATAATTCTTGTTACAGTTAGTAAATTTAAGCTGATGATAGATTATGACACACTAGTAGATACATGGTGTTCAATACTCAACTAAAAAGATGCTTACATTATGGTTCTGACATGTAAGTAATAAATTTTGTTTATTATAGTATGTATTTATTTATTATGTTATGTATGTCAGATACGAAGTGACTGAATGTACCAAGTTATCGAACTAATGTGCCACATTAAATGCAGGTATGTAACAATTCCCGTATGTAGGTGAGTTATTCCTTATTTAAATATTATTGTAATATACTAGTTAAGTTTTTGCAGTGGTCAGGTTGAGTCAGATCAAGTGGAGGCACACACTTTTTGATTGGTGCGCTCAAGTGACCGATTCTGAGGACTTTTCGTTCAGAACTTGAGAAAGATTTTGTAAGTTATTCGTTTATCTTTTATTTAATAATACTGTGCATTTTATTAACTTGCAATTCTATCCAATGCTTGGACTGTATAACTAAAGGTTCACAGCTAAAGATTTTTTTGCAGCGAGTTAGTTGCTGGGGATGAAAGCAAACGTGCGCTGATAGACCTCATGACTACTTCCACCAAATGTTTTTAAACAGAGACGCGGATAGCCTAATTACCTAAGGTGAGAGCAACATCAATTAAACTCACAACAGGTTTGTTGATATGGGATGCTGTTCAGAGAGTATCTACTCAGCAGAAAACCATTAGGTGAAGTGGCAGCTAGAATGAGATATTCTCAAGTTATGTAATGACATTAAGTTTTGTTACCACTTTACGTCAGATTTAAAGAAGTCGGAAGTATCATCATAACATTTTTTCTTGATGATGGGCTGTTTACTGGAAGGAGTACAGATGGTTTTCCTGAAGTTCTGAACAAGCTGAACCAGAAGTTTGAAATAACATTTGTCATATCTTGAAACGTAAATTAAAATAAGTTCATCGGGAATTTCAGGATTTCAACCTATTTATAGAAAGAAATTCTCAAAACAGTTTTAGTTTTACTGTTTAAAAGCAGAAGGTACGGCTACGGAGCATATAATGGTGACAGATGAACAAAATCTCGTCAGCGATGAGCCATTGGTAAGGACTTAGCACTAATGAGAAACTATGGGGAGTCTGCTGTACATTGCAACAACATCTCGCCCATACTTTTGATTTTATTATTAATTACTCAGAAAGATTTGGATATAAATCAATGGATAGTCACTGTAAAACGGTAGAAGGAATTTTTCAGTACGTAAAATTAATTATCAGTTGTGCTATACTCTTTGATGAACGTTACACACCACCTTCCTATTGTGATTCTAATTATAGAGATGATATCCCAACTAGATGCTCCACCAATGGAGTTCTTATCTTGGAAAAGGGACCTATTGTATGGCATGCTCGAAAGGAACGTCTAATGACAACTTCAATAGCTGAAACAGAATACCAATCCACCGTCTCCTCGATCTGTCTATATGTTGGATACGAAACTTTGGACAAGAACTTCGAATTTCAACTCTGAAAGTATTGTGACAACAATGCGCTGACAATCAAGCTGTCATACATACGTTAAAGAACACCTATGAAGAAAAAAATGACAGGGAGAAGTAACATACAGAAATTCCACAGAAGTTCATCTAGCAGGATAACAGACTGACTATAAAAATTAAACTTCTAGGAAGGCCAGGCCAACATATTGACCTACTGCCTCAACCACAGAGTCGTAAGGTGTTCGAAGAGTTAAGAAAAGAAATTAAGGAACAGTGCTGAGAGTTACTTGTTTTTATAGCTTGTTGTTACATGATGTGCAGACTGTTTATATACCTGTATACATGTTCCACATATTTTAATAATAATAATATAGCCGTTACCCTATGTTCAATTAGTTGTTTTTCATCCAAGCACGTTATATGTGAAAAACGTATATTAATGTTATTCCAAATATCGCCAAACTGTTACTTATCATTAAAACCAGAACTTATAAAGAAATAACCACAAAGGAAGATCATATCTAGTTACACACGACGAAGAACCTTCATCAGAAAGTAACCTAACATCGTGGAGACAATGAGGAAGCGTAATACTCTCTCTGATATATAGTACTAAGGTCATGTAAAAGGTTTATTAGATACCATCATCACTGCTCCCAAGTGACGCTATTATAAACATGTAGTTCCATTCTTACATAAGTACAGCGATGGGTAGAATTGTTGACAATACTTCCTAACCAATTAATCACTTACAGCTGTTAAATGTGTCTAATTACTCACTAATGAAAGAAGAACGAGATCTGTCATTTTCGGGGAATTCCTGGATGCCTTAACAACACTTGAGCATTGACGGATAACGCTATAAAAGGAATTTAAATACGATGAACATATGTTATTAACATTACTATAAATAATTTATCTGCCTGAGGATACCCTCGAAGTGATATAAATTTTCTCAATACAATAAAGTACTACATAGGTCAAATAAAATAATATAATTATATACACGTGTGTTTAACGATGACAGGGCAGGCGGTCGGCAGTATACTTGTTCAAAGAATGGTTTCGGTAATTTCCTGAATTGAAAAACTTGGAATAAATTAATGAGCATGAAAATCCATCCTTCCCAATCTAGCGCCAGTGACTATAGAAATGCGGGTCTAGTGAAGCAGGGGATACAACCCGTCGGCTTTGAACAATGACGTCATTCCTTAGTCATAGATAGTAATGTCTTCACTTCGAGGCATAGATAATAAAGCAGTTCTGTGTTCTAATAAGCGCTATCATTAAAATAATTGAATGTGAATCTAAAAGCGATCGTTTATCTATATTTCACTATTTTACCATATTTCACTTTCTTATTCCACCAATATGCTTCAGTAGCTGATAAGTGTTTTTTTGCAGTTATGTTTTAGTTTAGTTTTTTTATTGATTGCTTAATAAAGTAGGATCAGTTTATTCTATCTCGTGAGATTTTTTTTTAAAAGCCAAAAAACACTTATCAGCTACTGAAGGGAGCTACAACACTAAGAAGAATCGCTTCTCGGCTTTTGACAAGATCAATGTTTATCTCTCTCGCATTCCTTTGTTTCTCAACATTCTCCTCAGCTCTTTCATCTTTGTAATACATGCTCTCTGGCGACTTGTGACGTCATTGTTCAAAGCCGACGGGTTGTATCCCCTGCTACACTAGACCCACAAATGCACCGTCTCAACCGACTACACCCAATATACAGTGCTCTTACAATTGTAGATACTTGGAACATGTAAGTTTAATAACACAAAAAATAATAACATAAAAATAATAACATACCATTCATTGTCTCCATTCTTCTCGCGGCCCAAAGCCACACGCACTTGCAGAAGACGTGAAGACCACGACTACGCTGATGCTCCGCTGCTACATCTCCAAGTCCTCGCTACTGCCTCTCTGAAGTGCAGGGTCAGCGTTCTGCCAGGATGAGTGAGACGTCGAGCTGAGGCAGACGGTGAGACATTAGTATTACACTCCTTGGGTGTAAGACTTTCCTCCCAATATCGTTACTTTGCCGACGTATGTTATTAAGTCAGATATTTGTATTAGTTATAGCTTATTTCATCAAACGATAGCGTGAGTAACTTACTTAATCAGTAATTCTATGGCATGCATTACTTAAGATCTAGACTTTGGTGCCCTTGTGAAGAATGTATTCGACATTTCTCTGCCTACTTTTTTCTGATGTGCAGAAAACACTTGTAGATGAATTCATTTGGTTCGGTAAGGACGCTAATATCTTTTAACTGGTTCCTCACAATGGACTCGTGGTACTTTCGTTAATATTGTAACGGCCCTTGCCTGCAGTTCTAAAACTATTCCGGTGTTTCCTGTATTTAATCATCTGAAAACAATCTCATAGTTCTAAACTGTTTATTAATACCACTAGCATGTAATAACAGGCCACTGTCTGTTACACATTTATGGCAAGTGACTTGTTCTCTTTGCTAGGATTTTCCTTTGTTTATTCCATGTCAACTGTTAGTCATTATTCATCCGTAAAAATTTTCTGTTTCATACACAATCTTATCATTTACGTTGAATGTGTGAGAGTTATTTTCTCTCTTTAAATTGAACTGAACACTTCTGATATCTTCGTGTTCACTGTCGGCGTGTTATGTATTGCCAATTGTAAACATCGCTGAGAGATAAACCAAAGTGCTCGATGCAGTCCGTCGATCTGACCAAAGCGGTCATAACAACTCCTAAAATTCAACACAAATAAAATATAAAAATGACGCACAAGTAGATAGTCCGTTCTCATGTCGCAATAATGTAAACCAATACTGAGTCATATAAATTAGAAATACAAAATATAGAAGCTGATGAGACGAAAGTGGGAAATTAGGTTTTTGAGGTGTAAAAAATATCCTCTGCAAAGGAACGAAAGTAATGAAATCCGCTAATCGAAAAAGCCAGAGAAAAACGAAAAGTTGTGACTGTTGCTTTCCATGACGCAAAAAAGTAGGAAATTTAGCAAGTCGACTGCAATTTGCAATATTTTCGGAGTACATGAAAGCTCTAAAAAAATTGAATAGCTGACTCCTGAATCACTGCCTCCTGCCAAAAGAAACGGATATTAAAATGTAACGGGTGTATCCGTGCAGCAAAAAAATACAGCGCGGGGAACAAATAAATGAAACGACTAAATCAATGTTAGAGATCAAAGAAAATATAACACTCAATAATGTCAGGATCATGTAAATTGTAATCACTGTTTCGCTCGTTACTACGATAACCAAAGATAATGTTTAAAATGTGAATGATTGGCAGCCACGGGAATACGTTATTGCACTGGCAGTAATAGCTAGTAATACTGTATACATTATCGTTGGTGTCACTTTGCGCTCGCCACTATATTACGATTTTAAAATGCCCGTAAACAACTGTTTGTGTTGAGATAACACAGTCGTAAGAAATTGGATAAACCGATGTAACTATATTTCCTTTACAGTTTTGACATAGTCATCAATGATCGTGTCGTGTTTGCTTCTATTTTTTCGTGCAGAAGACGGAAGATGGAACGACAGAAAAACATCTCAATGCATGAACAAATAGAAACATCTTACGTATTTTTGCTTTTGTACTGTATGTAAGCCTAAAAATTACATTACAATTTGTCTTAACTGACGTACCGCCACTCCTAAGTAGTTCATACGTATTTTAGGGGTCTGAACAGAAAGAGTATTAACAGACGTAGCCTAATGATGTATTCGTGATCAATGGCACTGTTATCGTGCCAAAGGCTGGCATCACCGTTCAATAGCATCGGTGAAGCAGGGATGTGGAGTGACTGGCGGCGTTCGTGTGGGTGGAGTGAAGAGGGAAGTTAGTTACTTCCGAGCAGTCGCATGGTACGGTTGACGCTCTCGACTGCGGCAGCTGGACACTTGCTTACATGAGTCACCCATGTTTCTGAGGAGACTATATGGTACGAAGTTAAACGTCTTCTGGGTGGAAGCAGTGTGATACACACAAGGAGCGGCGTGAGTCCCCTGAGTGGAATCTTGGGAGACTCTGTCGAGCATAAATGGTGTATGAATCAGTGTTGTGTGTTTGTGTAAGCCAGTCATTAGTCATTTGAGTAATTGCTATAGAACATATGTTTCAGAGAAATTTCTGCACTTAAGTAAGAAAACAGTCTTGTTCGTGTTTATAAGGGAGACGGCCAAGGACTCAGCTTCTTTTTAGTGTGGATAAACGAAAGCAATAGATCCCGACCTGCGACACTCCCAAAGTGAATTAGTAGACGATTTCTGTAAGAAAGATTGATACAACAGAATCGTTATTAATATGTTAATATGATTAATCATTCTGCGTATTTTATATTAGCTCTTTGGTCTTTGGTGTTGTTGCAGGGTTTGAGTTTTAATTAAGAGGCGATATGAGGGCATTGGTCAGCCTTAATAATATATTAATCCTATACTTAGATAAGGATGACCCGATTTGTTGCTTTTAATAAAAATACAAGTTCTGATAAACTGATCGTTTTGAAGATCTCATTGATTTTGTGGGACGCAAATGGAGATCTAAAAGGAGGCTACCAATACGTAATGCTGTGCGTTGATGCATTTACCATGTTTACCTAGTTTTGCCCCATCAAAGCAGCAACAACACAAGCTGTGGTTAAGAATCCGAAAAATAATTTTTTTTTCGTTTTGGGCCACCCCATTTCATTGCTGTTAACTATGTTTTTGGTGCCTAGTATCTCTTAATTATTACGATTTTTCACTTTTCCACAAAGGGAGAGGGCATACCTGGGTAAAAGCAGTTCGCAAGGAGTACGGGTCTCCTACAAATGTTTTATGTGTGTATTCCCACAAGTTTCGTGAAGAACAGATGAACTTAACTGGTCAGACGGGAAGGCTCCAAGAAGACGCTCTCTCTCCGTATTCCTTTCGTATCTGTCACATTCTTAGCAAGTGATCACCAGGAGCAAGATTCCTGTTCTTGAAAATGTGATGAAATTTGGAAAGTGTCTTATAAGAGTTCATCACCGAGTTGAGATGAGTGTTGCTTAGCGAACGTGTCACAACGAAAATGAAAGCCAATTGAGGAGTTGAGAGAAAAAAATAGTTAATGAGCGCAAAGCAAAAACCTAATGTCCTATAGCAGCAGTTTAGGCGAAATGAGGACGGAATACAGACTGATCGGGATGCAGTTATATACCTCTCAAAGGAAAGGTGACTAACGAAGAGGCATAAATTAAATGTAACTACAAAAACCTTATTTAATTTTTTTATTATTCTTCAATTTCTGATACATGCATTAACTAATCACGCTGCTTTACTGGTGCTACTGCATTTATTAATCTTTTAGTAATTTTGATCAACTTCGAACTTGCTTCAAGTATTATGCTCGTTATAAAACTGCCCTTGAAGTAGAACGTGTTATTTGTCTGATAAAATGTGTCTTTATTGCTTTGCGTGTTCTTTCGAAAACCATGGTCTACTTTAAACCTACACATAACGTGGTGTTCTCATGATAAGATACCGTAATGTATGTTCTGAACACAATTAGTATTATAATATTGGCTCAGGTGCAGAATTTGTTCAGACCACCTCGCAAAGCTCACAACGGCACTTTTTTTGTTTTTTTGGAAAATCGCAGTACTACAATTCATAAAGTTCTTGACGTTAGGTGAGGTCAGATGGCGGCTTCAAGCTTCAGTAACAGATACGCCTCAACCAGAGTAGTAATGTACGAGTATATCAGTGTAATCATCGTACGCTAGTTAACGAATGACAGCATCGAACTCAATGGTACAACATCATAGCTTAAAACAGCTACAGGGTATCTATCTTTCGAATTCAGCTCCTTTCTCGATATCGTGTGCTTCCTCAGCTAGGAGTTATGGTGTTTACCAGTGAGTAGAGAATTGCTGTCATCATTAAACAGAATTTTCACTCCATGTGCTCAACTGTCTGGGAAGTCATTGATACATATTACGAACAGAACAGATCATAATATACGTTCGTGAATATTTCCCATGTTAATATTTTCACGCCGATATTTGTTTCACTAACAATTAAACATCATCTGGAATGTGGATCATTGTATCTCTCTAGGCATGGCTGTACTATTTGTTAGCTGTTCTACTTATTTCAAATGCTCACAGTTTGTTTAGCAATAGTTAATTGTCAAGAGTGGCCAACACGTACGTCACAAAAACGATGTCGTAAATAGAAGAAATAGTCAAGATTGGGAATAAATGGTAAGTTTATCTAGCTTTACCCCGTGATAGCAGCGACGACACAAGCTGTTGTTAAGAATCTGAAAAATATTTTTCTAATTTTTGGATCACCTCAATACACTGTTGTTAGTAATGTTATTAGTAGCTCATTTCTCGTGATTATTAAGATACTTCAGATTTTCAAAAAGGAGTCGGTAAAAGTAGCTGGCAAGGAGAACGTGCCTTCTACTAAAGCACGATCCAAGCAGTTTCGTGAAGAAGACATGGAATTCATCGGTCAGACTAGGAGACTTCAAGAAGCACCTGTTCCCTCTGTTTTCCTTTCGCATCCATCACATTTTTAGAAAATGGACGCCTCATGGAAGCCTCACGTTCGTGGAAATGTTGGTGACAAAATTCGAAATGTGCGTTTATCACCATATTGAGATGAGCGTTGTATTGAAAATCTGTCATTAAGAAACAGAAAAATAATCGAAGAGCTGAGAAAAAAGATACAGTTAATCAGTGCAAAGCAAAGAAAAAAAGGAAGTCCTATGCAGCAGAGTAGGTGAAATGAGAAGAGAATACAGACTGACAGGGATATTGTTGATGTACTTCTCAAAGACGAGGTCTTTAACGAAGAGGGTTATGAAAGTGTGAATAAAAAATAGCCGCCAAAACCTTGTTTTATTCTTTATTATTCATCACGTTCTGATTCGTACTGTAATAACTCGTGCTGCAATAGTAGTGTTTATGTATTTGTTACTCTTTTATTAGTTTTGATCAACTTCGACATTTCGAAAAATGTTATCCTAGTTATAAAAGTGCTCTTAGATAGATATCGCGCTGTTTGTCTTTGATAAAAAGTTGTTTTTTATTCCTTTGTGTGTTGTTATCTCATATTCAGAACGTAATCAAACTACCTCGTAAAGTTTAAAACCTTATTTCGCTTCAAAACATCATATTTGTACTATTCATAAAGTTCTTGACGTTAGATGAGGTCGGATGGCAGTATCAAGCTTCGGTAACCAGATGCGCTTCACCAATTTAGTAATGTTCGAGTACGTCTGTGTTAGTAGCGTATGCTTGGTAACGAACGATAGCACCAAACACGATGACACCACATCACGACTCAAAAACGCTAGGCGGTATCAAAGTTTCAAATCCAGCTCCCTTGACGATTCGTGTGCTTTCTCAGCCAGGAAGTTTGGTGTTTACCAGTGATTAGAATGTTGCTCTCTTCTTCAAGCAAAATTTTCGTTCCATGTCTTCAAAGGTTCTGGAAATCATTGATACATATTACGAACAGAACAGAAGATAATATACGTTCGTGAATATTTCCCATGTTCATGTTTTCAGGTTGATATTTGTTTCACAACCAATTAAACATAATCTAGTCGCGGTCATCCTATTTTTTAGGCATTGCTAGACTATCAGTTAGCTATTCTACTTATTCCAAATGCTAACAGTTTGTTTGGAATATTTTACTGTCAAGAGTGGCCAACACGTACGTCAGAAAAGCGATGTCGGAAATAAAAAACAGTCGGGCTTGGGATTAAAATTCAGAGCTGAAGGGCATCAGTGACATCATTGACTGGTGACATTGACATCTTCAGTGAACGTAAGGGGGTATCCCAGAACGTACTGAATCGTACAACAAGTCCCTAACCCCCAGGATGGAATATGAGTACTCCACCTGTCTGATTGCACTTTTATTCGTGTGAAAGTGAACGGTAGGTTTGTAACTGCTTTGCGATTGTTGTGGCTGAAGGGGAAGGGGAGGGGGGTGGGTACCAGCTGAGTATTCACCTACTGGGATATGGGAATCCGGCTAAACAACACATCCAAGAGAACATTCACACACGTCGTTAATCCGCCGGCCGGATCAAATCCGTGGCTGTCGCACTTTTCAGTCCTGGAAGCGGCGCTATAACAAGCAAGCCTATCTGGGCAGATGAAAACTGTGGGATCTCGTCGACTCGTCTCACATAGGGTACCTAAGGGATGCTGCATTCTCGGAATGCTATACAACATTTCAATCAAAATCACATTAACAGTTTTTATGGCAAATAAGAAGATTGACAATACTGAAAACGAATAACTGAGGGCGTTGGATGCAGCTGCTAGTCTGAGATGAAATGTTTACTCAGTGGAGGAAGTCTTGGAGTGCCTCATCAAAGCTGTCAAGAAACTAATGGTTCATACAGACATCTCAAAAACCTTGGACAGATCTAATGATATTGCAGTAACACTGTCATCCAAACCCAGAGGCTTCCTTTACATTTGCGACATCGCCCATACAGCTAGCGTCAGAATGACTTTTTAATATTGAAATGTATCCCAGCATCAAACCATTTGTACGAAACATGCTATAACCGCAAATTAAGCCAATGGTGTAATAAAAATAAAATGCATTCATTAATAAAATATTAGGGTTCATATAATTAATCATAGATACTTATTACATATTTAGCCCATCAAAACGCTTTCATTAATAAAGAAATGAGAGTCCGTATGACTAATCATATTTACTACATATTTACTACATTATAGTGCAAAAAATCGCTTTTCCTTCATTCGTATTTCCGCTTCTACTATGGAATCTTATAGCAGATCCATACTTTCAGGTCTTCTGTCTGTAAAAGAACTTTAATGTTCGTTGGTAATGCCAGAAGACATTATTCGCTGCCATGGTTTCGTGGTTTCTTAACATCTTCTGTCGTTGTCGATGGCGATAATTAGGTTAACTCCTTCTTCACTGTGGTATTCAAATGAAGAAGTTGGGATGATGTTGAGGCGACAGAGGTGTATTAGAGACCCCCAAAACGTGTCGTTCTCACCATAAAGTCTCTAACCGGAATTTCGGTAGCAAGGACGTGATGGGAGATTAGGTACCGCAGTGGCACAATAGTATCTCACTTTCATTTCATAAGAGTGGCGCAGGTCATTGCTGTGGCGACCATTGTTTCTTGTCCTTATGGCAAGTTGGAGATACTCAGGAACGACCTTATTGTGTTCCACTATATCAGTGCAGAGCGCTTCTCTGGCCAGAGTATTTACCTCGTCAGAAGTGGGTAGTAGTACATTTGTAGACTCTGTAATGACCGATGCTGCCCTTCTGTTATCTTGGAAGTTTGACTCTTCTTGGTTAACAAATGAGTGTTAACAGAAATTGCATAAGCTAAGGCACTACAGGGCTGTTCTTTGATACCGTCTGAAATGCAATATTTTATTCTGTATCAGTTGTCACGATGTAAGCATGACACAAGATGGCGAGCAAATAAAAGGACATGCAGAAAGAGTAATAATAAAGATGAAAACATTATTGATAGTTTTAATATTAAATGAGGTTTACTTTCAGCCGTGCCCCATGCATATCAGAGGACTGCCACTATTTATTCAGTGCCTCATAAAGTATTGTCAACGTTGGTGGAGCACAGCATGGTCATCGCAGATCGCGCTTACCGTCAGCCTCCAGTAAAGATTTAGGAAGCATCTGAGACGCGCACCACCTCACAGACCTTAGACTTGTTGAGTGATGTTTCAGTTTCGTAAGCTTTTTCTATAGTTTGTCAATTGGCGCAAATCCTTGGGAGAGCTGCTGTCCACATACTGTTGAGAAGCCATATCTTTCCGCAATCCACTAAACAATCAATTTCCATAAATACACTCAACATGGAGAAGCGTGGATAAAGACTCAATAATCGAGACCATAGGAAAGTAATTTCACATCCGGCCAGCGACTTGATTTCAATTAAACACGGTTCAACTTGATCGTACTTTACAATTGTTTCTCGTAATGTCTGAATTCCGTCATCATTAGTTAATTTAGTAATTTACTCAGCAGTGTCTCGTAAAAAAATGAAAAACATTGGTTTCAATTTTCTCTATGTGTATTGTTTCACTTAATAGTGAAAACATAAACTCTTGAAAATAGTTATTATAGACTGTATTTTTTAGCTTGGTGTAAAACCGCGCCACACAGCATTGCTAAGCAAGATTCATGGATTAACCGTAGGCATGATACACGTTCAGACGGTCGATTGGATGACTGTGGAGGAGATAACTCCAAATGGGTAGGTCAGCAGGGACCATGCTACTAATGTTACAACACTCATCCCTTCTGCAACCTTACTGACACTCTAATGTCATCACAAACAACATCATGTTAGTGTTACTGTAATTGCTCCAAATTTCCTACCATATTTCTATATCATCAGAATCGGTTTCACCTGATTATGCAGACAACTGTTCTTAATATTTTCCGAACATATTTCAGCACATGTGTGTCATCATCAGTGATTCATTCTTTATACCTTAGTGGTAAGACTGTTTTCTATTGAAAAGAGTTTTCTAAAGTAACCGTAAGGTGGCTCGCGGAGTATAGATGTAGATCTGTGTAACTATTTTAGAGTGTAAGAGTTTTCCAGGTAGACCATTTCCCTGTATAACTGGTTGCGGCGTAACCATTTCCAGTGTTAGGATTATCCAGTTGAATCATCCTCCAGAATACCAATTTTGAAGTGTATCTGTTTCAATGCAACCATTTTCCAATGCAACTGATTCTAATGCTACCTTTCAGCTTGTAACTACATCCAGTCTAAACTGTTTCTAGTGCAAACACCTCCCGATCAACCATTTTCTGGTGTAACCATTTCCCAGGATAACGATTTCCGTTGGAATCATCTTCCAGTCGACCCATTTCCGCTGTAACCAGTCTCCTTTGTAAGCATTCCCAGTGTAACTCTTTTCCATTATAACAATTTCCAGTGTGACCATTCCCAGCGTAACCATTTTCCATTCTGTTTTATAGTGTAACTATTTCCAGTGTAACTGGTTTCCGTGTTAACTGTTTGCAGTATAACCATTATGCGTTGAAACCATTTTCCGGTGCAAATGCATTCCAGTGTAAACATTCTCCACCATTGCCTTTCTGCAGTGTGTCTGTTTCCATGTAAGCATTTGCGTGTCTCATTATGTCTTATTTCACCTTTTCCCCTTGTCTCCATTACCAGTTGAAATGATGCTTCTTTGAATAATTAATAGAATATGCCCCAATCTTTCAATTAAAACTAAAATACATTAAGAATAAATTTTCTCTGTGCAAATGAAATGATAGTATGGCATTTTTGGCCGGGAGGCCTTATCCGAGGAAGTTCGGCCGCCGAGTGCGATTCTTATGGCAGTCGACGCCACTTTGGGTGACTCGTCTGCCGTTGATGAGGATGAAATAATTATGAGGACAACACAATACCCAGTCCACGAGCGGAGAAAATCTCCAGCCCGACCGCGAATCGTACCCGGGCTATGGGAGTTAAGCACGTTAGCTAGCAGTCAGCTAAGCAGACGGACTTCTTTGTGTACATAAATCTGTGAAGTAAGGAGAAATGGTCACGATTAAATGTAAGGAATGTATTTTTTTGCTGTCCCGGTGACGAATGTTCCAGAGAAATGTTTTTCAATCGAAACAGTAACGCAAGTTGAAGGCAGTCGCCGTAATTTGTTTTTGTATTTTATAAAAGCAGGAGCTGTGAGCTTTCTCTCTCTCGTTTGTTTTCGATAGCTGTTTCACAAGATGTAAGAATCGCTATCGTATCTATAACGTTTGGTTCAATAATTACACTAATTTTATTAAAATAGCTGTGATTAAATTAACAATCTACTTTTCATTTTCACTAATTCCACGTATCAAATTATTGTGCTGCATTTTAGAACTTTTTCAGGCTGCAGTGAAGGAGAGCTGCCGACGAAATGTATGGTGGCCACAGCCGAACGCTGCTAGTGTTCAGTCTGCTTTTACTTTACCAGACTTTTATTTTAGCGTTCCTGAAATCTCTTATACCGTTCGTCTCTATAAGTATCCAGGCAACGTAATGATGCAAACTCCGTAATTTGGAGATCGGTCACTGGCCTTTAGACAATACCTTCGGTCAACGTCTCAGCGGTGTAATCGGAATCTGATGACGGTTAGCGGAATATATAATTTCATTATCCACAAGTAAAAATTTTCTATGCACCATTTGACCATTTCAGAAGCTTTGCCACCAGCGAAAGCGATAAATATAATATCACACTATTAAAAAAAAAAACAGTAATATTAATTTGCGCAACCAGCGTGGAGTTCGAACAAAAAACTGTATGATGTTAGTTGATGCTTGTTTGTTCTGTTTTTCGTGAATCAACTATATTGCTGGAGTCAAGAAGAAAATGACAGGTACACGAAAAATAATTGAAATTAACTCATGTAACGGGAATTAGGGCGGACTGCAAGTAGAAACACGAAAAAAGGCATGGTTATCAACATCTTACCAGTTGCCTCTGCTTTCGTAGTCTGCAACGTGTAGCTCGTTTAATTCATGGTCAGTTTTGGATTTTCTGCCTTGGGCGTAGTTTGTAATTGCAGTAGGCATTGTTGCTAAATGGTTCAAATGGCTCTGAGCACTATGGGACTGAGGTCATCAGTCCCCTAGAACTTAGAACTACTTAACCCTAACTAACCTAAGGACATCAAACACATCCATGCCCGAGGCAGGATTCGAACCTGCGACCGTAGCGGTCGTGCGGTTCCAGACTGAACGTTGTTGCTAAGCGCTATACTCAGATGGCTCGTGTTCCGCTGCGCGCAAATGAAATGAAAACGAGTGATAGTGGATTGTTTTAGTTTGAAGCATCCATATTCCCATTTTGGTAATACAACAATTAGTTGCTGGTCAATTTACGCTAATTATTCAATGTTCTGTCAAGAGATTTTATTTCAAAGTATATTTTCAATTTGTGTTACGACGAAGATAGGTAAACCTGAAAACAAGGATTCCGCAAATGATAGTGTTTCTGAAAACAGCGTCGATGGCGGTACAACAGTACGGATGCAACGGTGGCGGAATCCGATGCTGAAAGTGTGGAGGCAGAAGGTAATACGCAGGCACAAGCAATTGAAAGTTCCGAGCAAATACCTCCTGCCGCTGTAGATCCTTTTTCTCTGTTATTCAATAAAATTTCTGAGATGGTTAATGCTCGCGATTAAGCGCTTGCTTCACGCATAAATACTACTCTTGTTGAGAGAGGTGTAGCGCTGACATCTCAAATTTCTCAGGTAAATGAGGAATTAGTAAACGAGTTAAACACTGGTTTAGCAGCAATAGCATCCGAAATTACCAGCCTAAAGGAGGCATATAAGAATTTACCAGCAACAGTTGCCAAACTATCAACAGTTGTGGAAACAATGCAATCAGCAGAGAAGATGATGGAAGATGGGATGCGCGAATTAACACAACGTGTCGACAGCCTGTCTGTAGAAATAAAAGAAGAAGTGTTAAAAATCAGGTTACATGAGCAGAGTGAAAAATTAAATACCGAATTCTCCAAGTGGGTTGAGGAGAAAGACAAGATACACAGCATAAAATAGATTCAGTGTGGAAAAGCGCAATACAAAGGGCTGGGAGCGAAGCGATGGCCGAACTCGGCACCTCGAAACAAACGCTCCGCTCGGATAAAAGAGCACATAAAGCACATGATTCATCAAGACCTTCCACAGTGGCGAGGCGAAGTTTTGTCACAGGTGAGAGAAGTGCGGCGTGTGGTGGGAACAATATCAAGAGAAGCACCGACTATCGATACGCATATGCAGGACGCGTACATTGCAGTTCACGGACATACTTTGAAGCATATCAGCCTGTAAACCCCAATGTACAACAATCGTGTGATGAGATTGGGGCAGGTGCAACCTTAACAGAGAACTTTCAGGAAGAAAGCCTGTTGAAACACAGACAATTTCAGGTCCTAATCCCACAAATAAGACAAGTCCATCCTGTAGTTTTTATACGTTAATTCCGCAAAGTGTTGCCCACGTCATGGAATGAGAGGCAGAGAATACAATTCGTTGCCTCCAATATACAAGGAGACAGTGCTTTATGGGTAGGATGACCAGACGTCCGTATTAATCCGGACATGTCCTCCTTTTTAGCTCTTTGGCCAGGGTCCGGCCGGATTTTTCCAGTGTCCCGCTTTTTCGCAAAGCTGAGCGTAATACAGTTAAATTTACAATTCGTCCCGTTCTATTGCTATTTTCTTACATACTTTAACTATTGCCACAGTCTTCGTGATAAACACGTACCAAGGCGGTGTTAGTAGGTGGCACCAGGGTCGTCGATGATATCGTTGATCGACCTATAAGCGAATGCATATATCGATTATTTAAAATTTTCGTTTCGTATCTTCGTTTTGTATTGGCTTGGCTTCCTGTAGTCCACGTGTGATTTGTGAGTGTAATTTTTAACCGAGTGAGTTACATAAAGTATTTGGCTACGTCTAAACGAAAGTGTACGTTTTCTGATTCCTTTCCTGCAAATATCCGGCTTTCAAGAAAGGGAGAAATGAATTTGAAGCGGAATGTAAGATATGTGGAGCTGGAACGTACGTCTCAGTGGCCAATAAAGGTAAGAAATAACTCGACAGATTAACTGTCATGATTTTATTTCATTGTTTCATAGTCATTCAATTTATTTGTATTCGGAAGGTTAAAGTGCAGTTTACATGTCGTCAGCTGCTGTTTGAATTGTAGATGTTGGTAGCGGTGCGTCGAATGAAGGGAGGTGAATGGTCATACGTTTTTCGCTTTTGTAAACAATTCCGAGTTGTTGACATAACAAAAACATTTGCGCCACAATCAATGTTTTTAATTTTTTATATTGCTCCGTTAACCACCACCTGACCATCAGTAACAATTAACTACTAGTTTTGCTGGTATTCCCGGCAGTCACGTGACTTGTCCAAAGCTGACAGGTGGTATCCTCATCTGCAGCTGACCCGTTTAATGTGTCCTCTTTTTTCTTCCTTTGTCCTCCTTTTTGAAGCTGTTTGTCCTCCTTTTTAAACAATTGCATCTGGTCACCCTATTCATGGGCTGCCGAAGCCGCAGAGAACTGTATGCATTATGAACAATTTGAAAAAGGTTTTTCTGGCTAAGTACCGGTCAGTGGGCATACAATAACGCCTTAGAAAGCAGGTCTTCAGCCCACAAATTTACAACCCAAAGCAGGGTGGACTTCGGAAGTACTTCGAAAAATTCGTTCATTTAAAGAGCTTAAGGGACGAACTGGTAGAGCACAAAGATGTATTGCGAATCTTAAAGGCATAGTTTCCTCTGCACATAACGGAAAATTTATTAACAGTCCCTGATTTTGACCGTGAATACTTTTTGTCAGTGCTTGATACCGTGGACCTAATACAAGAAGATGCGAAAACCAGCACTGCCAACAATGGCTCGCAGTCCGCTATTAGGAACGGCCACGGCCAAAATAATAGCCGTAACGGTGGGTCGCGAAGTAACGGAGGTACGTCGCAAACCGGACACGCACATCAGAACGGCAACAATGGTGGTCCACAAAGGGGACAGGCATTCTTTCAAAGGCAGAGTCGAAGTAGTAATCGGTACCATCCCGGTTATCAAAATAATCGAAGCGGGAACCGACAAAATAATAATATGAATCAAGTCCACAATAATCATTGGTCGCAAAATAATCAAGAGCAGTGTACGCCGGTAAAACAAAGTAGGAATAACTACAATCGGGACGTCCAGATGTTGAGGTGGCTGAAGCGCCACCGACAACGTCCGGGGTGTCAAACTAAACGCGACTGTATCAAGCTTCCGCGGGACGGAATGGGGGCAATAGTTTGAATGAACAGATAGACATGCTCCGATACAACGATGAGACTCACATCTGTCAAGAGTTATTTAATGAGGTAGACAATAATATTGAAGGTCCCTTGGATTACATACAAGCCGCCGTTCAAGCAGTTGTGGGAGGTATTCCCACGACATTGATTTTAGATACCGGTGCAAGTGTAAACGTGATAGAAGCCAATTTCTTTAAGAAAATAGCGCAGTCTGTGAAGATTCCGACTTTGCCAGTTCAAAACTGCGTGGTATCTGGTGCCATTGGTGCCGGAGGCCAGACTGTTACGCTGCAGGCACGGATGGGTATAGAATTCGGGAACGGAGCGGATCAATGCACGTTTCTCCTCGTGAAAATTTATCCGTGTCCTGTCCCGTAGGCATGGAATTCATGCTGGAACGGGACGTAATGATCGACCTCCCACGCTTGAAATGCCATATAAGGTGAGGAGATTGTTCTCAATCTGAGAAAGACAAAAGCAAAATACTGCAGACTTTGTCAAGGAATTCAAGTTAAAATTATCAAGAACACAATGCTGTGGGTGCAAGACTGTTCAAAAAAATGGTTCAAATGGCTCTGAGCACTATGGGACTCAACTGCTGTGGTCATTAGTCCCCTAGAACTTAGAACTACTTAAACCTAACGAACCTAAGGACATCACACACATCCATGCCCGAGGCAGGATTCGAACCTGCGACCGTGGCAGAAAGACTATTCACAGTATACGAAACTTGGGCCTGAACTAAAGAACAGTGGGCAAAACGAAATAATTCTTCGTTCATACGATGCAAATACGATGAACCAAAAACCTTATCGGATGAACAGAAAAAGGGATTACGTATATTACTCGAGAAATAGATCGAGGTATTTTCATTAAAGCCTGGCGTGATTAAGGATTATGTTTACCGGATGGAAGTACTATCGCATAAAACTTGCTGCCAAGCAACCTATTCTGTCCCGTGGTCCAAAAGGGAGGCTGTCAAACAGGAGCTTCAGATGACGATACAGTGGCGTGGTATAGAGCCTTCTGTTTAGCCGTACAGCAGCTCATTATTAGCTGTGGGCAAAGCTTGATGCACAATCTATCAACAAAATAATTGTTCCTGTAAGAACCAGACGAGAAGTTTTATTATCTCCAAACGGATCTGAAGCAATATGTTCAATAAGGGTACTTGCACAGATGCCAAAGTATTTTCTCTTTTACATGTTATCCACCACTCTGCACTGTGAATATATACACTATTTGAAATTTTATGCTGAACCTGTCATACTATGAAAGTTCATTGCACCATCAACAATGTGTACTAATGTACCATAACTAATTGACATAAATATTACCAGTGATATAAAGATAGCATTAAAAGGCGATAAAACTGGTGGCGTTTGTGCAACATTAGAAGCAATAATGATCTTTTAGTTTTAAGTATTTGCTGAATTTAAGTAGTAATTAGGAAGTTTTCCTCTGTGTTTTTATGAAAGTATGTTTATATTGTCAGAAGTGACTGTGTAATGAGAAAGTATCACTACGTCATTACGTGGCAGTACGCCATATAACGTGAAAAAATAATACTGAAGTATTTCGCAAATTTAACAAAACTGACGTCTATCAGTTAATATGATCTGCAAAAGTTATTGTAATCTCTGTTCCTTCTGAAAAAGGGTCGACTCTCTTCCCTTTTGTTTCTTGGTAGTGTAAGAAGCCAGTATGTGACGAGGCACGAAAACGTTTAAGTTTCTTGCAATAGTTAGACTAAATATAATTAAATATTACTTAAAAGTGTCGCTAATATATTACTGAGAATCATTCATGCAATATTCGCGCAGAGGTCAACGCCATTATTCTAAATGATAACGGCCCAAAGCTGTCATAAATATTTTACTATTTGCTAACTTTGACAAATAAAAATAAATGTAAATGTAGGATATTTCTGTTGATTTGCGGTTCTTCATTTGATGCAATAATAGTAGTCAGTTTTTCCAATATTGAATCACAATTATGTAACATGATTTCAGTAATTCTTTGATCCCCACTTAACGGAAATTGCGAGAATCTCCTCAGCACTGAAATTCCATAAAAATAAAACAAGTAATTAATTGCGCAGCTGTATATATGTGGGATATTATGTGTTGGTGGTGTCTTTTAATACAAAAACAATGTGTCGGCCAAACTACCTGCGAGAAGTACCATAACTGAGTCACTGACGTAAATAATTTTCAACTTGTGAAGCAGGCAGAATAATATATAACTGCAACTATTCATAACATAACAAATATCACCAATACACATAGGCCTACATGAAAAGAACCACCATAACCAAAGCTGTGAAATGTGAAACTGAGGACCGAGTATTTTGTCAGTAAAAAAAAAATCCATTTTCAGCATTAGTTATATGAGGTCTAGAAGTTTGACAAGTTTATTATGGAAGATACTTCTGTATAGATCATTTAATGTATAGGATAAGGGAAAGTGATTAAAAGTGGCTAAATGAGAACTAAAGCTGTTTTCATTATTTGTTGCCTAGTATAAACATGTCCGCAGCTCGTCATAGCGTTCTCGCTTCCCGAGCATGGGGACCCGGCTTCGATTCCTGGCGGGGTCAGGGATTTTCACCTGCCTCGAGATGAATAGGTGTTGTGTCGTCTTCATCATCATTCATTCCCATTACGGTCAGAGGAAGGCAACAGCAAACAACCTCCACAAGGACCTTGCCTAGTAAGCAGTACGGGTGTCCCGCATTGTCCCCTACGCTCTATTACGGGGTATGGGACTTCATTATCATCATCATCATCATCATCATCATCATCATCATCATCAGTATAAGCATAAAAAGATGAACTGTTACCTGCAACTAAGTGTATATAGTGTAAGAGACAGTAATATTCAGTGTAACAAGTAATCTTGTGGTAAACATCTTTTTTCTTTCAAGTTTAATTTCCATAGAATAAATATGTGATGCACTTATACGTTGAATACGACCAGCCGGTCGTTGTGGCCGAGCGGTTCTAGGCGCTTCAGTCCGGAACAGCGCTGCTGCTACGGTCGCAGGTACGAATCCTGCTCCCGCATGGATGTGTGTGATGTCCTTAGGCTAGTTAGGTTTAAGTAGTTGTACATCTAAGGGACTGATGACCTCAGAAGTTAAGTCCCATAGTGATTAGAATCATTTCATCCATTTCTTAATACTACCAACTAAATGACAATTAGTTAAAACTGATAGTGAACTGTATGTAAACAGAGTGCGTTCTCTGGTCACACTTGTGCTATGTAGGGTGACACTAAACTGAGCTGATCATATACTGAAAGAAAGATGTACAGTCCATGTAATACCTATACTCATACTGTAAATATTAGTATGCAAGCAGCATGAAAGACAGCATTTCTAGTATATAAGTCAAGCAGAAGCTAGTACAAGGTGCTATTGGACTGATATTTTATTTTGTATGTGAATATTTATATGTATGCTAATCTCTTGTTTATCTATTTCATGTCAGATGATATGAATTGTATTTTGAATTAGAGAATTTCTTATGCAAAAGTGTACTGTCACAATTTCATCAACATGATCCATTGTATGTTAAATGATGTGAGACCATGAGTTATGTGAGTTTATGCAGAGCAGGAGCTCAGAATTTGGCCACATGCGATTTCGGTGGCATGTGTTAATTTTGTGATCGCGGTCTGTGTTGTTTGGATTTTGTTTGTGCTTTGCTCGTTGCCGATTCGTATCTAGAACTGGGTTATTTCATGAGTACATGGTAACATGACGACAAACCAAGTAATGGTACTCAATCTATGAAATATAAAATGAGGGAAATAAAGAATTTTGTGAATATCAAACCACGAGCAATGCATAGTAACGAAAATGGCTAACATTAAAAAGCTACACAAGCGACACATTATTCATATACAGTACGCCACTTTTAAGAAAGACAAATGTAAAAACTATATCAGTAGTTTGTACAAGAAGTACATGCGATCCCGGGAAAGAACAGACTGGTGTCGATAAGAAAATGGGACTCATTTACTTGTGAGTGTTTTTATGAAAGAAGGTTCAGACGTAAATTGGTGGACAGTGGTCGCAATAGGACACTCAAGCGAGAGACGTTGTGGATCCAAAATGTGTAAAGTAAATAAGTGTTATGCAAAGTGAACAGTTCATATTTCAAACTCACCATTGTGAACTGCACCCCAGCCAACGCAGTGAGAAGTCCGATGCACGTGACTTTTCTTCGATGTGTACACACACGTTGACGCACATATCTGCACACAAAAGTGACGTGCTGAACTTATAAAAGATATTCTTGCACTGGGGAGATAATGAACAAATAAAAAGCTTCCTCGTCAACAAACAAACACATGTGAAAGCGTGCCTAATTGTCGCTGCACACGAACTTCGCAGTTATACACTGAATGATTTTTTTTTAAACAATTGTAATCAATGGCTCTGCAGAGACGCTCTTGAAATACCTGTGGTGAACACTACAAAGCAAAGACGAGTACTGTTTGTTAAGCCAGCAGTCAAGAACTCAACACATTTAGTTCGAAAATACTCCACGATCTGTAGACAGTGGTGCCAACTACAAACTAGTGATAAATAAAGTTCCCTAAAGATAAAAGGGAAACCTGGATCGCAAGAACAATATAAATGCTAGACAATAGTTAAAGTGAAACCCATTGTACTAATCAAATTTTTGTGTAGGGCAGATCTGCGGTACAGTACTAATTTTTGTAGAGCTGACACTGCTTTGCTTTGATCTGCATGTATCAACGGCCGCAGCCGGTCGTCACTTGTGTGGAGCAAGCACGAATGGCGGCGTGGCCAGCCACCAGAGCCCTTTCCACGCGTTCCAGCTATGATGGGCATTTGCTGGGCAGCGGGTTTTCTGGAATCGTCACCAGAGGTCACCACACGAACTGACGGTCCCGCCTCCTCAACAGAGCGCGCCAGATCGAGAAAGTCTCTTGTGTCAATCGGACGCGCCGCGCGTGTTTCGTAGCTACAGACAATTGCGTAAAGATTTTTATTTTAAAAAATCAGTAAGTAAGAAAAAGAGATAACAAACTCAGGCAGAACTTATGTCTGCAGTACTGAATTTCTGTATACTGACTAAACCTTTATCAAGATTTTTTAAATGACAAATGTATTTGAATAAACTTTAAAAAACATGTACACAAAGACAATAAAGTGTAAAGTGTATGAACCAAACATTTTCTCTAAAAGAACTGCCAAATGGACAGTGTATTTTATTAGTGATTCTGTTGGAATATGATATTTATTTACACCTCACATTGCGTACTAATCTTACTCCAGTTGAACCCTCGTTTTGTATGTTTAAGGACAAAATAAGAAACAAATGTTCAAAGAGTCAATGACATGTCACTTTCTTGAATAATTAATAGAATAACGCCCAATCTTTTAATGAAGGCTAAAATATATTACCAATAAATTTTCTCTGTGTAATTAAAGCTGTAAAGTAAGGCGAAATGGTCACGATTAATGTAAGGAAGGTACTTTTTTGCTACTACAGTAAAGAATGTTCCAGAGAAATATTTTTGTATCGATACTGTAACGCAAGTGGAAGGCAGTCGACGTAATTTGTTTTTGGATTGTATAAAAGCAGGAGCAGTGAGCTCTCAGTCTCTCGCGTTTGTTTTCGCTGGCTGTTTCACAAAACGTAAGAATCGCTCTCGCATCTATAATATTTGATTGAATAGTTACGCTAATTTAATTACAATAACCATATTTAAATTAACAACCTACTTTCCTTTTTCATTAATTCCACATATCAAATTATTATGCTGCTGTTACCAGACTATTATTTCAGCGTCCCTGAGATCTCTTTCAGCGGTCGTCATTATCAGTTTCCTCGCAATGTAATTACGCAAACTGCGTAAATTTGAGACCGATCACTGGCCTCTAAACAATGCCGTCGGTCAACGTTCTCGTCGGTCTGATGGGAATCTGATGCTGGTTGGCGGAATATTTAATTTCATTATCCACAAGTAAAAATTTTCTATGCACCATTTTACCGTTTCAGAAGCTTTGACACAAACAAAACCGATAAATATAATATTACACTAATTTAAAAAAAATACCTTTAATGTTATACAGTGTAACCATCTTCCACTGTAACCTCTGCTGCATTAACCATTTTTTGCTGTAACCAATTTCCAGTATAAACATTTTCCAGTATAATTATTGTCAGTGTAAACCTTTCTACGGTCTAATCAGTTCCAGAGTAACCAGTCTTCCCTGAAGCAGTTTCTACACTAACATTTTCCCACTGTGTCCTCTCCCAGTGTAACCATTTCCAATGCAGCCCTTTTCCATTGTTATTGTATATAAACATAACTGTTTTCCAATGTAGCGTTCTGCAGTGAACAATTTTTTAGTGTAACTTTTTCCTAGTCAAAACATTTGCCAGAGTAATTAATTCACGGTGTAAGCATTTTCCAATGTAGCTGTTTTACAGTGTAAATGAGTACTGAGGTACATTTTTCCGCCATTTTCTGTATATGTGTTACAGTGTAATGGTTTTCCAGTCTGACTGTTTCTAAAACGTCACATTTCCAGATGTACCCCTTTCCAGTGTAACCATTTTCCAGTCTAAATTTCTTCCGCTTTACCATTTCCAGTGTAATCATGTTCCTTATTTCCAATGTTGCCTTTAGTCTGGTAAACCACTTCCACTTTAACTATTTTCCAGTGTAACTGTTCTCCAGGGAAGCTGTATTCCAGTTCAAAATGTTCAAATGTGTTTGAAATCTTATGGGACTTAACTGCTAAGGTCATCACTCCCTAAGCTTACACAGTACTTAACCTAAATTATCCTAAGGACAAACACACACACCCATGCCCGGGGGAGGACTCGAACCTCTGCCGGGACCAGCCGCACAGTCCACGACTGCAGCGCCCCCGACAGCTCGGCTACTCTCGCGCGGCTGTATTCCAGTGTAACAGTAATTTAGTCTAGGTATTTTCCAGTATAAGTACTTTCCATTGTAACTATTTTCGTGCACACATTTTCAGTGTAACCATTTCCAGTGCAATCAATCTCCAGTGCAACCATTTTCCAATGCAATCATTTTCCAGTGCAATAATTTTCCAGTGCAACCATTTTGTAGTGTAACTGTTTCCCAGTGTAACTGTATTCAGTGTAAAAATTTTCCATTATAGCCACTTTTCCACATAAACATCTTCCAGAGTAAAGCTTTTATCAGTGTAAACATTTTCCAGCATAGCCATTTTCCAGTGTAACTGTTCCCCCTGTAATCAATTTCCAGCGTAACCATTGACAGTGTACCTGGTTTTCATTGTAACCATTTCTGGTAAAACATTTTTCAAGTGTAAACTTTTGCATTGTTACTATTTTATAGTGTCACTGCTTTCTAATGCAACAATTTTCCAGTGCAAGATTCATCTAGTACAACCATTTTCCAGTGTACCATTTTCCAGTGTAACCATTAAATAGTGTGCCGTTTCCAGTGGTACTGTTTTGGAGTGTATTCGTTTGCCAGTGTAAGTGTTTTCAAGAGTTACTTAGTCTGGTTAAACTTTTGCAGTGTAACCGTTTCCTCAAGACTTGTTCCAATAAGCAAAACATACAGATTCCTGATGTCATATCCTCAGGTCAGCACGCTTATCTGGTGAGCACTAACCATGAAGCCCTTAAGTGTGATGCCTTAATATCACGGATGTTTCACTGACTTTAGCTTCAGGTAGTGGTATCATTAGCAGATGTTTACACTGGAAAACACTTACACATGAAAATGTTTATACTGCGAAATAATTACCCTGTGAGCTTTTACACAGGACAATGGTTCCACTGTAAAGCAGTTACACTGGGAAACTGCTACGCTTTATAAATCTTTCTGTTAAAATGTGTATGTTTGACATGTATATCTACGGTTAAAGTTTGGCATTATCAAGAGGCAGTTTGTTGGCTCTAACATAGGCTTTTACAGTTTTTGCTGTGACATAGGTTCTCGCAATTTTTGCGGTAACATGCATTGTTACAATTTTTACTACAAATATAGGCTGTTACAATTTTTGCTGTGACATAGGTTCTAGCAATTTTTGCGGTAACATGCACTGTTACAATTTTTACTACAGTTTTGGTTGTTTAATGATCTTCTTTACCATGCGGCATAAAATAAGCGTGTTTTCAGGTTAACAGTAGTCACCAATTACACCCACACACTGACAGCTATTGCTGACACAAAATTGTCTTAAGACCAAATAACAAACACTGCCAAGTAATGACACATACACTATCACATTTTGGGAGTTAGAATGTCAGTTTCTGGTGTCACAAATCTATTTCAGTTACGCACCCCCTTTTGTTTGTGTAAAATAGCAATATCGTGCGTGAACATGGTTGTGGTCAACAGAGTTTCGATCCTATGTTTTTGTGTGTCAGATAATGGTTTCTCAATGTGCTATGTGGCAGCTGACATTATCTTATGATGACTAATGATAGATAGACGGTTGTTTTTCCAGATTTCATCAATGATTCGTGTTAAACCATTATAATGTAGCAATCACCATTAGCTGTCCTGAGAATGCTCACGGGCCTGCATTTCCTGGATCGAACTTTTTGGAGATTTTCTACGACAATAAACACGAGGCCGTTCTCGTACTTTGTCCTTCAAGCACAACATCCAGCAAGATCCAATAGTGGTCACACGCATCAATACCAAAATCCAGCAGATGCGTTAAACACTTGATGCAAGCATAAATAATTGAATGAATAAATAATATGTAAAAGACGGTATTAAATGTGCAGCACACTTTATTAAATAGTAAGGCAGTAGAACCCCCCCCCCCCCCCTTCATACATCTTCTCCCATCAACAATAGACTTTAAGGTTATTAGAACAGATATCGCAAAAACAGCCAGTAATGGCGGCGACTTCTCAGCCGAGGTGCCACGGGTCCAGATCGCTTCCGCACGAGGCGCCGTTGACGACGACAACGTCGACGCCCTCGCAGATGTATCGGGCGTGTCGGCGGCTCAGAAGTGCCGGACGCTTCGATGGGGAGAGCCGCAGCGGTGGGTGGTAGGGGCTCTCCAGCGTCCTGTAGGCGGAATAAAGAAGCTTGAGAATTTCGCCACCAAACAACAGTCTACGTACTTCAGTGGATTGTTTCAAAGTAAATGACAAAAAATTGCGTTAATTCCAAAGGCTATCAGTTAGCGTGAATGTCGTAACAATGCTATTCTAATTTTCAAATTATCGAAAGCACATGTTAGTCGACTTGGCAGTTCACAGACACTCGTGTGCTCGTGTGCTCGTGTGCTCGTGGCTGTTAAGACACTGTTCTACATGGGTGACTATCAAGACGGTCATACCGAGTGTTTTACAAACACGTCTTTCACTCGCTAAATAGTTCACTACTGTAACCTGGTACTTTATACTGTGTGGATCATGTTGCGCAGAAACGAAATTGACATAGGTGGTCAATCAAGCAGACGTAACAGCACCTGTAATGTTGTCAATATACCTAACCGAATTATTGCCTGGTATCAACAGCATCAGGTGTCTACAAGCCACTATCACCGTGTGGTGAACCTAAGGAAATGCAAAGATAATTACAAAAAAATTCCACTAGGTGTACTAATGGCAGCACTCTCTAACTAAACGTAAATACAAGATACTGTCTATAAAATAGATAAGTAGCCGTAATTCTGCCCGACTAGACATGTCTCGGCATATAAGAATTTAGAGGTAATTACAAGAACCAATACAGAGTGGGATAAATACTTCAATCAGTATCAACAAACGAAAATGTAGGTCAACGAAAATGGAGGACAAAGCCTTCTTGGAACGGTTCTGCGAAAATACACTGCACGAAAGGCACTAGATATAACAGTTCCGCGGTATTGTTCTTACGTTAAAGGAGTTCTCATGAAGTAGGAACGTCTGCTCGCATACAACGAATTCAGAAGCGCACTCCTAGGGTGGGAAGAGGTCGGTTTATCCCATACGAAAAGAGTAACAGAGATGCACGCCTAACTTTAATGTCACTCTTTGGACGAAAGAAAGTGCACTTCACCTGAAACTTTGTTGGCTAATGTAGAGATCCTTTATCTGAATAGGAGTGTACGACATTATACTGCCGTCGTCAACATCACAAAGAGAACATCAGAACAAGAGACTAGGAGGGCACAGGGGTGGCTACACAGTCACGTTTCCTCACTCAACACGAGAATGAATTTTCACAGATATTCGTTAACATTGTTAGGAAGAACACTCCACCATGTACCACACTCTGGGTTGTGGAGTATATTGATAAATGCAGATTTACCACTTCTGATTGTCAGCAGTGAATGTAAATTGAAAGCTTACGAAGAATACGCACATTAAGTCTCTAACTGCTAAGCATAAGCTTCAACTTAAGGAATTGCTTATAAAATAGACGATGCCACCATTTTTTCTGCAAATTAGTAAGATCTTTGACGTAGTGAGTACTTTCTCTTGCTTTCCTGCCTCACTCGCCGGTCTAAATGAGAAGGGCGATAAAGTTAGGAAAAATATAACTGATTCAATGGTTAGCAGACATTCAATCCATCCACACTTCATTCGCAAAGCAGCACAGAATATAATGAAGCGATAATGGTACCAGAAGAACTCCCTGCCACACACAAAGCAAGACTGAAGTGTCTAGGACACAAACGCAAATTAGAGAGTTGAGTTAGCTGATCGATACTTACACCCAACATTACATTTGTGAATAAAAAATGGAGCGATAAGAACACTTTCGAGGACAGTTGCCACTCCAGTCGTACAATTTGTGAAATCCAAGTGGATAAATTATTTTAGCAAAGCCTTATTGGAGTTCCAGGGAAACGCGACAGAGTTTAGTAACCAGTGGATGAGTTAAATGCAATGAGGTTGCCACTGTTCCGTTTGCCCTGTCATTAGCTACATAACACGAGAGGCCTCACCTGCAGAGTGTCTGGGACCGCAGCTCGGCTCTGCTCCTCCTCTTCCACGTCCTCCTCCATCTCCTGGTATCCGGCGCCCAGGCAGCATAGGTTCCTGATGCGTTGGAAGATCTGCATACACAAAACAAGGTGTGAGACAGTGGCCAGATCAAGCGAAATGCAACGCAATTTAATACATGCTGCTGATGCTCTACAGTACAGGTAATGCAAGAATCACGAGCTTCGTCCTCTTTGCTGAAAGACACCTGACTGTTTGCAAAGTGTGTGGAACCATAGTTTGGCAGCCTTCAGAACAAACAAACGTTGAAGTTTCAGATACTGCATCTGCGTTACTAGCAAGCAGCAATTACCTTGTGTTATGAAAGTTCTATATATTCTGCGTCATCGAATCGGTAGACTCAACAAACACTAGACATCTCCCGCCCTACAATGCCATTACTACAGTTTATCTTCCCCTTCGTCGTACCAACTGAGAAGTGAGAACAAGCTATCGTCTCAGTCTACGTGTATACTGCAACTGCAATTCTGCATTCGAATAGTAATGGCGGCTGTTTGGGGACGTACCGTGTGGCGTCCAGATCGTCTTCCCTCTCCAATAGGATGAGGACGCGAAGCGTGGTGTGGTGTCTCTGAAGAGCGGGACGGCTCGATGTCCACACTAGTCCAGTAGGCAGACCAGGCGCCACCAGTGTCCTGGAGAAAAAAAGTATGAAGTTTTAAATAGCGCCGTCTTGCAATGGTGTGCTCGACAGATGTGTATGGCAAGGATATAAGAATTAGTGGTAATCTAAAGTTGCTGCCTTAGTATTGAAAGGTTCGTGTTACGGACTATATGAATCTAAACGAGAAACTTGGCGTCAGTTTCTTTTTTTCTGTCGTGGACTAACTTCAAGACAAAAGCTATTAGGGTGTAATTTTGTTGGAAGTTATAACATTGTGATTTTTATTAGCTTCACTTTACTTGTGAGTGATCGGCTATGTAATGCAGTGGGGTATGTGTCGCTGTTATTATTGTTTCATTTGTCTTCAGTTTGAATACATGTTCGATGCAACTTTCAAAGCTAGACAGAAATGTGCAAGCCTCTCATGGTGAGCCCCATTTGCTTTAACCTGTTTTTAGTAGTCACATCTTGCTCTCCTTGTACAATGGTTAGCTCCTTTCCCCCTCCACACACGTTCTTTTCTACATGACCACAGTTATCATAGCTTAATAATTTGCAATTAGTTCCACCATTAAACTGTATTGTAAGTGTCTTCCTGATTCGTTTCAATACCTCCTAATTAGCTGACCAGGTTACCCATCCATTCTTCAGCATTCTTCTGTAGATGGCGCTAGGCAATCAGGATTATGACCTCACTGAGTCGTAAAGTAAATTCCAACACTAACTGCACAAAGATATTTGCAAACTAAGTGTGTGTTTCTCAGACACTTAATAAAACTGACGAGGGCGCATTCTGTTTACTCTGCAAAATAAATAGGCCAGGAAGAAAACGTTGTATAGGTGAAAGACGCCGTCTGCACTGCTAACATGTAATGACTGGCGGATATATCCAGTAGTTGCCTCCAGACCACTCCTATAACGGAAGAGTACGGAATCTGCGGTACTCACCCCTCCAGCACCACGCTCTTCCTCTCCATGCAGGCGGTTTCCAAGCAACAGAAGAAAGAACTCGTCCCGCGTCACAGCTCGCACCTATTGGGGAAGAGAATACGACTGTAGACAACGAAGATTTAGTTCAAGTGTTGGGATGGTATAATATGTAACATATCTGGACTGTTCGCTGCTGTATCAGTAATCACACTTTCTAGCACTCGATAAATATTTACATTTGTGTTGTCTGATAACAATAAAACAAATAGTAATATTCGAGCCATCGTGCTATCGTTGGTCAGTCCGAATCTTAAAGCTGACGCTGTCGAGTCTTGTTTGCATGTGGAATTACATGGAAACTTTCGTAAAAGACTGGTAATACACAGTATTTACAAGAACCAAGGGGCAAGACTTAGAATGGAAAAGTAAGAGACAGGTGTTCTGATTAAAAGCGTAGTAAAACCGGGATGCAGTCTTCCTTCCCTACTGTCATTGCTGTACATCAAAGAAGCAATGACGAAAATAATAGAAAGGTTCAAGGATGCAATTAAAATTCGGCGTGAAAGAGTAGCAGTGGTAAAATTAGCAAATGAGGTTTCAACCCTCTGTGAATTGGAGAACGGTTTACTAAACATGTAGAGTGAACTGAGCAGTGTAATGAGCAAACAATGTGCCCTCTGAGGAAAACAATAAAACAATGAATAAACAAAAGAGAGTGGGTGGCGGGGGGGGGGGGGGGGGGAGAATTCTCCAACGATGGGAGCAAAATCACACAAAACGGTTAAAGCGAGAAAGCTTCAAGAAGTAGACCAGAACAGATGAAGACGGTGATCCCCCGGTAAATGGATCCTGCTAATATCGAACACAGGTCTTAATTCGGGGATTAAATATCTTAAGTCTATACGTCTGTAACACATTATGAGCCATGGGAAAATCTGAAACGAAGAGAACTGTAGCGTTTTGAAAGTGTTGTTGGAGACTTCCATTAAAATTCAGAGGACTGGAGAGATAAGAAATAATGAGTTCCTCCGGTGAGAAAGAAGGAATATATGAAAAAACACGGACTTGAATAATGATCTTCATTAAATGTAATCTGTCACTATATCAGGGAATACATTCCATTTTACCACAGCGAGCCGCAGAGTGTCAAGTATTTGGCTGAAAGCACATCTTGCAATGCGTTCAACAAATAATTCAGGACGATGATGTTAAAAGGTATTATGAGACGAAGAGGTGGTCACAGTCTTTTTTTGTTCTTGCTGGCCGCTTCAAACTAGTCGGAGGACTGACTACATTTAGTTTCCGTCTCATAAAAAATTCAGTGCATCCTAACGCCTATAAGGCTCTCTCTATATACATCACCATAGCAAGCGACACACCGTTAATCAACCACACGAGCTGCAATGGTGTCTTCCATCGCCAGGTCATGCAGCAGGTCTTTTACATGAGATTCCTCTGTCACAAAACGCTGCGACATCACTATCTGCTGCTCTACTCTGACGTTCCCTGTAATCAGGTTCCTTCGCATTGTCAATACGGTCTTGTTACTCGTAGCCAACGCCATAAGTAGCTTGTTGTTGAGTGCTTTTGGACACTTCAGTTCTTTCAGTTACGTTAAACTGTTTGCGTCCCGGCAGAGTCTAACTGACTCGAAACAAAAACGAATGAACAATTGTCATCCCCTACAATTTAAGTTTTGCTCTCGGAAGCAATGTAACACGACGATACTCACCTGCAAGGTGTCTTCTTCTGGAGAGACGTCGTCCCACACGCGCGTCTCCTCCGTCTCCCCTGGCGCTGCTGACAGGCAGCAGAACCACTCCCTCACACGAGAAAACATCTGTGCAGAGGAGGCACCACGTGAGATGTAGTCCAGGCAATACACAGGGACAAACATTACAGCTGGTGACGTTATATTTTCAGGAACAATTTCGCTGCAAATCTTGTAATATTAAATACCTCATTCATTAGGGAAATTGGGATTTTTCTGTAGTTACTACACTGAAGTTTAATAGAGAAGATTAAAATGTACATGGGATCTGTTAGAATAAGTCATTAAAAGCAACACATTTTTTCACGAATCAAATATAAAGTAACTGACTAGATTTCTTTTCTAAAGATGTGTAGCAGGTACTTCCGGCCCCCACCCTCCCCGCCCTCGTTTGGCATTGTGAGTGTTAAACGATGAATAAAATTCTCTTTCCACTCTGTCTGTCTGTTGTCCACCATGCACAATACAAAGGCAAATCTGATATCGGAAGGGGAGCAATGACAGTTTTTGGCACAGGATTTGCAGTACACAAATCACTCACAGACAACAGCCAGCATTTCATTTCAAAATCTGAAAGTTTCTTCACAACCACCTTGAAATCAGGAAACAAAATATACACAATCATCAACCCACATTCATCGACAAACGATCACAACAGAAAGAAGCCACATAAAGTCGAAAGATTTTCGGAAGTTCTCCTCTTGTCTGACCTGTTTATCGGCCATGTTTCACCTCCATATGTGGCTAAACTCCACACATATACTTTCAGAAAGGACTCCCTGACACTTAAATTTGTACTTGCTGCTAACAAACTTCTCTTCTTCAGAAATGCTTTTCTTGCCATTTCCAGTCTCCCTACTTCGACCATCATCCATTATTTTGCTTCCCAAATAGCATAATTCGTCTACTACTTTAAGTGTTTCATTTCCCAATCTAATTCCCTCAGCATCACCTGATTTAATTCGATTACAATCCACTATCCTCATTTTGCTTTTGTTGTAGTTCATCTTATATCTTTTTTCAAGACGCCGCCCATTCCGTTCAACTGCTCTTCCTAGTCCTTTACTCTCTCCGACAGAATTATAATGTCATCGGCAAACCTCAATTTTTTTATTTCTTCTCCGTAGACGTTAATTCCTGCTCCCACTCTTTCTTTTGTTTCCTCTAATACTAGCTCAATATACAGGCTGAATAACATCTGGAATAAGCTACAACTCTGTCTCTCTCCCTTTCCAACCACTGCTTCCCTTTCATGCCCCTCAACTCTTACAACTGCCATCTGGTTTCACAACTAGGCAAAGAAAAAAGTAGTCAGAGTACTGATTGTCACATAGTACCCAAACGTACGAAGAAAATGATCGTTTTATGCATTATTGTCAAAATTTTAACATAAAAATTATGTCTCAACACTATCGGGACACCCTCCGCTGTACATTGAAAATTTCATTCTGTGAACATCCTCCTGTCTGTAGCTAAGCCATTTTTGTGCAACATCCTTTCTTGCATGTTTCGCAGGAAAACATCTGTGAAGTTGGAAAGGTTGGAAACGAGGTACGGGCGGAAGCAAAGCTGTGAGGACGATTCATGCGTTATGCTTGAGTAGCTAAGTACTGCACGAAAGGCAAAGGTCCCGAATTAGCGTCTCGGTCTGGCGTACAGTCTTCATCTGCCAGAAAGTTTCAAGTAAAAGATTCCTCGAGTCAGACCATCACTGCAAACAGGTGAAAATTAGGCTAGTCACAAGAAACAGAAAGACAGTACAGAATAAAGTTATAAGACTGCACCCAGAATACGTGTATTTAAACACTGGCAAAATTTTGAAGAATTTAATCAAAACACAACTGAAAAATCGACAGACCTCTCGAAGAAAGTTCACAAGAGGTTTGTAGGGGTCACCCTCTCTGGAAACGCAAACGTAAATAGTGGAAAGCAAATTGTGACCAGACCACTGAACAAAGAATCCTGGCGTGGAATAACGTTACAGTAGCAGAACAACGGATACAAGTGAGGATTTTCAAAAGAGTCCAAAGAATCTTCAAAACATACTGGAAGATTGAAAAGCGCATACGTCGATTAGATTAAATGAAATCAAGGAAGGCTTCTGAAAAAAATAATATCTGAAATTCTGCAGAACATTCAGGAATATTTAAAGGGTTATCACCCTTCAAATAACTAGTTCAAAGGATCAGACAGAGCTGTAGAAACAAATGTTGAAAAAAATTATTAAATCCTCAAAAAACAATTCTTTGATAAACTCTTCAATTGCGAGAAGCCTAAAGAAAAATTAAACTTCACGAAAACAATACCAGATTTAGATTAAAAACATCTCATAACAACAGAAATGAAAAAGATTACAAACAACTAAAAAGCAACAGAGCCCATGAAGAAGATGGTACTATTACCGATATGTGGAAACTCAAATAGAAGAACATCAATAAGAACATTCATAATGTTCTAGCATGAATGTAGATTACAGATAAAATCCTACTGGAATGTAAATGCCCATCGATTCACAAAGACTCCGTCAAGATAGACTCTAATAGTTACAGAGGTATCTCATTTATTACCAGTCAGTTACGAAACTCTTCACAAGACCTTACTCAAAATACAGGAACCACAACTGATAGGAAGAATACGTATTGAACAGACTTTGAGCCTCTGAACACTTCTGAAGTTCGAAGAGACGAACAGCACTGTGATGACATTTGTGGATTTTAAGAAAGCCTACTACTCCATAGAGAGGCAGATTCTCTTTGACACATTAGGAGAATACACAGAGAAAGTAGGACACCCATACAAGAGACAATCAAGGACGAAACATCCAGAATATAGTTTGTGAAATTTCTCAGTACCATTCGAGGTACGCACAGGGTTCAGACGTGATGACTGGGTGTTGTGTGATGTCCTTAGGCTAGTTAGGTTTAAGTAGTTCTAAGTTCTAGGGGACTGATGACCATAGATGTTAAGTCCCATAGTGCTCAGAGCCATTTGAACCATTTTGAACAGGGTTCAGACAAGGAGACGGATTCATTTATCTGTATTGCATACTGTAACTGAAACACCTCTGCACCTAAATGTCAGTTTGTGCAAAGCTGCCGTTCACTTGAACTGGAGGAAGTGAAACATTATCACCACACAGCTACCGATTAATTGCACCATTGTTGTTTCATTCTTACATTCACTTAAGAGGGCACTTCAAAACTAGTATTGTAATTATATTTTGAAATAAAATATATTTCAGTACTTGTACACTTCTCGACAAACGATTACGTTTATTTGTAGCCGATAATGTCGTTTTGCTTGTAGGTCGCTGACTCCTAAGTAAACGAGTTGCCTTAAGAGAGGACCAGTGAGCATTTTTGTGTGTTTGCATTAAAACGTGGCATAAACCTTGTCTTCTTCTTGCCCTTAAGGACCAGCATACGAGCTGATTACAATATAAGCGTCACTAAATATTTTTCAGAACAACTATGGACAGTGTACCGTTGATGATGAAATACTTGTGTAATAATAGACTTGTAGTGTTTTCCATTGCAAAAAGTAAGATTTCTCCAGTTTCCAGCTAAGCTTCCATTCTGCCAGTATCTACTGCTTCGCACGGAACATAAAATAATCAGTAGGTATTTTTATTCTGAAATGCTGTCCATGGAAAGATGGCCCATATTTTATTCTACTTGGCTTAGGACAAGATTATCGAACAATGCGAAGCAAAAGTCAAAGGGGTTCATTTAGGAAGAACACGTACAAGCAAAACACTCATAAAATTTCTGGAATTCACAGATTACACAGCAGACTCAGCTATAATAGACACGAAGCAGAAGGAGCTCTGGAATACTTGCAGAAACTCTACGCCAAAACGGGTCTACACATAATGTATGAGTAAACGCAACACATGGAAGAAAATGCAACACACAAGTAATGCACACAAAACACGTTAAGGTTAGCAGACTGGAAAAATTCAAGTATCTAGAGGAATATGCACAAATAAGAGGATCACACAAGCCATCCAACATAGAAGGAACACAAACATTTCAGAAAGCGTACAAACTCAATGGACGCACTAAATTAAAAGAAACATTCCAAAGACATGCCAAATTCAGGAACTACAACACAGTTGCCAGAAGCACTCTAAACATTAGAAACGTTCACTGTCTGATCAGAGAGACTGAGAGATAGAACATAAAATTCTCAGAAATATTTTTGAAGCAATACACGTTATTTTGATAAAGAAAGCGATCAAGGAATTGTAAGAACATACAGACAGTCTCATAGTCACAATCGTAAAACGCCTACTGACATTACACGGACACACACATTAATCAGCAACAAGATACTCATGAAGAGGGTTTTTGATGCAGTAAACATCTCAACCGCAAACGCAGTTGCTTTCAACAAGTAGAAGAAGACCGAAATCAAAAAGAAATCAATGGGGAAAGTATAAATGAAAGAGTCAAAATCAGAAACAAAATTATGAACTCTTAATTTTAAATAAAATAAAGGAAAAAAACAGGGGGAAATATGGAGGAAACAAAGAAAAGAAGAACACAGTCAAAGAATGAAGAAACTTTTGGAAGAGAAAAAATAAACAAGAAAAAATTGGAAAATCTAGTAACAACGTAGTTAAAACAGTTTCTTAGAGGGAAAAACGTGTAGTAATTGCAATAAATGCAACATTCATGTTGGCAAATGGATTTATTATTTCCAAATCAATTCAAACTGTAAAATGTTCACCATGAATATTCCAGTTTTGGCATACGAAGACTAATGTTTGCCAGTGGAGTGGAACTTTATTTAGCACACACTAATCGCGATATAATTTTACACATTTTACGTTTCTAATTGTTAACGCGTGTTTCATGTGTATCTGAAACGAAAAGCTGTGTAGTAGTAGCAGCTTATCGCAGTCAGGCAAACATGTGAAACATTTGTTAAGTCAGTTATTTGAAAAGTAAGTATTTAGACTCAACACTGACAGTCGGAACTGTAAAATTTTGTATTCTACCGGAAGTAGGTGTTTCAGATTGCGTATGAACATAAGGGTAGCAAAAAGAAAGAAACTGATGATTTCGAGGAAATTAGGGATCAAATTGTGACTCTGTTTTTTTTTAAGTGTATTGCTGTGCATCTCGTGATTTAGTGAATTTTAACCACTGTTGTATAAATACACACAGATCCACCGTAAAGTTAGGAATGCGTCGCCACCGACTAGACATTTCGTAGTGAATTTCGGAGCTACATATTTGGCGCTGTAGGTTTTGATATATTCCCCGTTACAGGCATGCATGTGAAAGAACATGTGAGGTATGAATATGACACTTATATAGGAGTAATAAAAGATTTGTAGTCATTTCCACTGCAGACAGTAAGATTTTGCCAGTTTCAAGCTGAGTAATCATACCTACTCTGTCTTCAAGTGCAAAATGAAATAATGGGTATATAATGGAATGCACTCCACGAAAAGATGCTCCGTAATTTCTGTTTGGAAAATTAATATCCCCTTTTAAACTATTTCTAGCTATTCTTTTTTCATTGCCTTTTATTTCTCGAGTCACTTTCAAAATGTTGTATCCATTGACATGATTTTATCATTAGGAATTGCAACATATTTTATTGGATGAGATACATGGACGATATCCACCACCAAAAATCAGTCTGCTGGATGAAGCTATAAACACAACACACAGACAAAATTCACAGTAGAGAAAGAACATTACACCCAAACAAATTTTTTTGTTTATAACCATAAAAAAAGAAAAGAAAAAACAGCATAGCTTTGAAATTTACCGTAAACATATATTACCATAAAGTACGTCTATACCAACTACAATGTAACATATGCGATGAAAGGTACACTATGTGACCAAATGTATCTGGACACCCACAAAAACATACGTTTTTCACAGTAGGTGCAGTGCTGCCACCTACTGCCAGGTACTCCATATCAGCGACCTCAGTAGTCATTATACGTCGTTAGAGAGCAAAATGGGCGCTCCGCGGAACTCACGGACTTCGAACTTGGTCAGGTGATTGGGTGTCACTTGTATTATACGTCTGTATGCGAGATTTCCACACTCCGTCCGATGTGGTAGTGAAGTGGAAACATGAAGGGACACGTACAGCACAAAAGCGTAGAGGCCGACCTCGTCTGTTGGCTGACAGAGACCACTAACAGTTGAAGAGGGATGTAATGTGTAATAGGCAGACATCTATCCAGACCTTCACACAGGAATTCCAAACCGCCTCAGGATCCACTGCAAGTATTATGACAGTTCCGCGGGACGTGGGAAAACTTGGCTGCTCATATGCCACACATCACGCCGGTAAATGCCAAACGACGCCTCGCTTGGTGCAAAGAGTGTAAACATTGAATGATTGAACAGTGCAAAAACTTTGTGTGGGATGACGAATCACGGTACACAATGTGGCGATCCGATGGCAGGGTGTGGATATGGCGAATGCCCGGTGAACGTCATCTGCCAAGGTGTGTAGTGCCAGCAGTAAAATTAGGAGGCGGTGGTGTTATGGTGTGGTCGTGTTTTTTGTGGAGGAGGCTTGCACCAGTTGTTGTTTTGCGTGGAGCTACCACAGCACGGGGCTACATTGATGCTTTAAGCACCTTCTTGCTTCTCACTGTTGAAGAGCAATTCGGGGATGGCGACTGCATCTTTCAACACGATCAAGGACATTTTCATAATTTACGGCCTGTGGTAGAGTGGTTACACAACAATAACATCCCTGTAATGGACTAGCCTGCACAGAGTCCTGACCTGAATCCTATAGAACACTTCTGGTATGTTTTGGAATGCCAACTTCGTGCCAGGCCCCACCGACCGACATCGATATCTCTTCTCAGTGTAGCACTCAGTGAAGAATGGGGTGCCATTTCCCAAGAGACCTTGCAGCACCTGATTGAACGTATGCCTGCGAGAGAGGAAGCTTTCATCAAGGCTAAGGGTGGCCCAACACCATACTGAATTCCAGGATGACCACGAACTTGCAAGTCATTTTCAGCCAGGAGGCCGGATACGTTTGATCACATAGTGTATGAGGGCAAACCAGCAGAACTTTTTACACTTGGCACAAAGAACATATCAGTGCATGGAAATATCGGACAAACCATTAAGCTTTTGCAGAACATTTAAGAGAAAATAGTCACCAATTTACTACAAGAGAGAAAGACATGAAAAAAGTCAGAATAAATAATGAGAGACGCGCTAAACGTTAGAAGATAATTATCACATAGACAAAACAAAGACTGAAATGAAGCTACCACTAAATTACCGTGTGGATATGACTAACCACTCACTGTTTAGACCGACTGATCATATAACAGACAGAAATTTCCACTTCCCTCCTATGTATGGTAGAATTAAAATGGAAAATAAAAGAAAAAAATTAAATTAAAGAAAAATATAAATATTAAAAACAAAAATATTTACTAATGCAGGAAATTGGTAAATAAGAAAATAAGAATAAAATGCGTAGAAACACACAAACACATAAAACTCACATCAACATACATACAGCCAAACAAAAAAAATGGAAACAAAAAAAATTGGGATATTTGGCAATGCTTACGGGAAACAGCTACACTCTAGACATGGATATTGGCAGTTACAAGGCTGTAAGTCGAAAACAGAGTGACCGCTAGGAAAACCGCGAAAATATACACTAGTTTTTCGCCTGAGAGAAAGATGTTTCGTCAACAAACAATGATTTGGGCGTTGAAATATAAGTGCCTTTCCATTTTACTGTAAAAATTTCAATGAACTGTTTCAAATTTGTACTTAACCCATTTGTACAAACAAAAACCTAAATGTGCAAACGAAAAAATCGTTCCTGTAATATTTCATGACACTCGCTGCGGATGGATTGTAAATAAGGCGAAACCTGTCTGGGTGCATAAGATACATAAAAAAAACTTAACGTGCTGCAAGCTATAGGTGTTTTTCTTCCAGACGGCTGTAATTCGTATCAAAATGTGCATAAATGGCCTCCACAAGAAAACTGATTTTGTCATTGCTTAGAGTGGGTCTCTGGTAGCGTCAGGCAGGGCGCGAGTTCGCCGACAAAAACGATTGTGCTTCCCCGGTACCGTTCCACGTTTCTAAGAGCTTTAATTGTGCAGCCAATTCCGAAGTCATTGTCAATAGGAACTCCTACAGTAGTTTGTACAGCCCTCCCGACCACGTTTTAATATCTGCATAAACGCAACCTTTTGTTCCTTCGTGCTTTGAACCATTCGTGTAAATCTTTTTGAGGTTCCTCCTGCATTACGTTCATAAAGGATGTCATTTTAGTCATCAGAATTTAACGACATTGCGTGGTGTACATAGATGGAAGAGTCCGTTCAAAAATTTACATGATAACAGCATAAATCTCACACCTGTATGGATCCGTCAGTATACCGTTTAATTTGTACACACTCTTGAACTTCTGGCGGAAGAACTTGAAACTTAAGCCTGGTAGGTAGAACAAACGTTCCAGTGATTCTAGAAATGCATTCAACTGATCAGTCTAGTTCTCTCGTGCAAACGTGCCACTTCATCGGCTTCCGAGACTAATTTAGGGTTGGTTTAGCAGCGATAAATACGGTCCTAATCGAAATAATCTATCATCAATCATTGGTAGAGCTTTTGGATTCAGGACTTCCTTGCTGACAGAACTCAATAAGTCGCTCTTGACAGGAAAATATTGACCGTTTTAAAGGCAATTTCTGGGGAATCCCAAGCAAGCGTGATGGGAACTTTACTGTTTACAGCGTGCATAAATTATGTAGCAGAAAACATTGGAAGCTCTTAAGACTGTTCGCAGATGATGCGATTGTCTATAAGAAAGTAACAATGCCCGAAGATAGTGCCCATTTAAAAAATTACCTGCAGAGGATTGATGAATTTTGCAGGCTCTAGCAGTTGAGCCTGAACGTAAATAAATGTAGCATATGGCGCATACGGAGGAAAAGAAATCCACTACTGCACTCTTCACCAAATGTAACTCACGGGGGATGGAAATGGCTTACAAGGCACTTCTTGGACAAAGCCACAAGTATCATTCCTCAATGTGGGATACCTACCAGGCCGGACTGATAGGAGAGATCGACAAGATCCAACGAAGAGCTGCGCGCTTTGTCATGGATTCGTTTTCTCGACGCGAAAGAGCTACAGAGATACTCAACAAACCCCATTGGCAGTCGCTACAAGTCAAGAGTTGTGCATCAAGGAGAGGCTTTCTATTGAAATTTCGTGAGAGCATTTTTGGAAAAAGTCGGCAACACACGATTTCCCCTACATATAGCTCACGAAAAGACCAGAACTTGAAAATTTGATACATTACAACTAATTCCGAGACTTAACGACATTCGTTCTTCTCATGGACCAATCGTGAGTGGAAAAGGGAAGGGGAGCGTCAGTTAAAATTGCCAGAAGTACCCTCCGCCACACAAGGTTACGTGGTTTGCAGGGTGACGTAAATTATCATCAGTGTTCCACTTGTAGCTGCCTACTGCACCCACAGCTGCATCTATGTTTCCACAGGCCACCTTACGGTGTGTGGCCGAGGGTACACTGGCTACCACTGTGATTTCCCCCTTCTTCTGTTCCAGTCGCGAACGGTTCGTGGGAAGAACGATAGCTGGTAACACTCTCTGTATGGGCTTGAATCCATCTAATTTTACCCTCGTGGTCTTTTGGCGAGATACACGTAGCAGGTAGCAATATCTTGTAGGTCGACTCTTTCAGGGACATACGTTCCTGCAACTTTAAAATTAAAGGAGACGGTTTTCCAGGACGCTTTCCTTGCAATCTTCGTACATCCATAGTTGAGATGGAGAACAGTGGGACGTCAGCTGGTATAAATTTGTATTAAAAATGAAGTAATTCCTCCAGCTGTATTTAAGGTATCGATTTTATTTTGGCTACTAGTTTCCTTGTTGTAACAACGTCATCCTGAGGCCCATACACTTGTTGACGTCAACTGCGTGCGGTTGCCACTAGCGTTGGCTGAGCATTTCTGGTAGTCTTTCGCGCTTACTATGTGAACCATTCAGGAAATACGCTGCTCTTCTTTCCATTGCTCGAACGACTGTTTTGTAAGCTACTTCCTTTGATGACGGACTAAAGCTCCTGGCGGTTTTTACAATGAATAATTGTATGAAATCTGCCTTACCCGCCTTTCGTTTTATGACGTCTTTCCATATTAAATGGCTCCCTTACTCGTACTCATAGACATTTATCTATGTTACTCCTTCCAGCGATTGTCCTCCAATAGCACACAATAATGGGTCTTTATGTCTGTTTATGCACTTCCTGCTCCAAGTGTCGATTCTCTGCAGGTCTTTCTGCATTTCGCTACTGTTTTCTACTTCTGTGGCTTCTCTTATAACAACATCATAAGCGAAAAGCCGTATGGAACTTCTGACGTCATCCGCTAGGTCTTTTATAAGGACGATTCCCAAATTTAAGAACGAAAATAATTTTCGCAATATGATTCACTGCCAACCAATATTCCTCAATGAAAATTGGACCGTCCGTAGAAGTAACCGTATACAGTACAACATAAAAGGTAACTAAAAATAGTTCGCAATAAGGCGAAAAGAAATTACACCTTTATTCAAAGTCAATAATTACACTGAAGTCATCGCGATGTATGATAGTCCCTAAGACATTACAACAGGAGGTACTTGGTTATTAATAGGTCGTGTGATCAGGATGGAGGTAATGCACGATGTGCAATGTGCTACCACCTGGCCACAGCGTTGGTAAGAAGTCTCTGTGGTGTGGTGCTTCATTCGTAAGCCAGCGCGGATGACAAGTGCTGGGTGGTCGTTGTTTTATGTCGTTGTGCAGCAGTACGTCTCCCCACGCAGCCCACACATGATCGATAGGTTTTCAATAGAGGGAATGGTAACTAAACCAGTCCATTCGCCGAATAAACTCTCGCTCCGAGAGTTCCTCCACCTGCATTGTTCGATACGGTTGGCATTGTCATCCACTAAAAAGGGAAAGGACCGAGTGTTTCCCTAAAAAGACAGACATGGGGAAAGAGTATATTCTCACAGTAACGTTGACCGTTGAGTGTACCATGTTGAAAGATTTGCGATGGTGACAGGACACCAGGGACTGCACCAACTATGAATAGGGTCGCTTGCTCTTCTCGGATGCTTGCAGAGTTACTGATTCTCGACGTTCCCTCATATGGCGAGAGGTGGCATCACGTAATTCATACAGGAACACTGTCGAACATGAACGTTTTGGAGGTCCAGACAGTGTGGTGTGAGGAGTCATAATGACGCAGGGACCAAAAGGAGAAACCCCGTAACCTTTGAAAATTACAATAAAATAAACACCCTTAGCTGCTTACATGCGTTGACGGGGACAGATGAAAATGTGTTCCCCGACCGGGACTCGAACCCGGGATCTCCTGCTTGCATGGCAGACGCTCTATCCAACTGAGCCTCTGTGTTCTCGGTGGCTCAGATGGATAGAGCGTCTGCCATCTATGTAGGAGATCCCGGGTTCGAGTCCCGGTCGGGGCACACATTTTCATCTATCCCCGTTGACGTATGTCAACGCCTGTAAGCAGCTAAGAGTGTTCATTTCATTGTAATTTCATTCTAACGACCATCATGGTCACCGATGGTATCTGTTCTTCCGGACATGCCCGAAAGAACAGATACCATCATAGTATATACCTTTGAAAATGGTACAGTCCCTGCTCAACGTAATTGTAGCACTGTACTTCCTTCCTATGTGCGCATTTTTGGGGTGCATTGCGCTCTCACTTCATATTTAGGGTTCCGTATCACAATCGATAGCAATATATTCCTTATAGGATCACTTTATAGTGCGTTGCCTGTGTGTCTGCTTGTCCATCAATTAAAACCACTTTCTCCCAGGAACGGGTAGTGGTATGATGTTAAAATTTGTCAGATACCAAAGTCTGCGGTTCCTTGGAAGTGTAAGTAATTTAAGCTTCTGAGTCAATGTGATCAAAACATACGGCCGTATATGACACATATTTTGATTCTCGTAAGCTCTTTCATCACAACCTACGGTGAACTATCTACATTCTGTTGACCCTGGACGGTTAGCGATAAAAGGCATGCTTGGAAACAAAGAGCTATTGGGAACTAAACTCGTACGGATCACGGATTTTTCAGTTTTCGTTTTAACCTAATCTTCAGCTCTCAACAATATGTGGTGTCGCCAGAAACAACACATGGTTCGGCCTACACGTTATACTGCACGTCTCCATTCCACGGTTTCATAACTGGGTTCGGTTGAGGACACGCAACTCGCCCAATAGAACGACTTGCACCAAGTCAATGAGCAACGCCAAATTATTATTATTATTATATTATTATTATTATCTGTATACATAATTAAGTCTGTACGAATCTCTAAGTGCCCGACACTTTACTGCACTTATCAAGGTTTTTTATTTTATATATAACAATGTGCGACCTCGTCGAAAAGGGCAGGTGGGGGAGAGAATATTCGGCGAATGTACTTAACTTCCCGGTCCCCCCGACTTAGATCTCATCGAGAACGTGCGAGGAGTGTTGCGGAGATATACCGCAGCACGTCCGTATACACCAACGGTGGTTCAGCAGAAATGGATCGTGCTAAGACAAGAATTCCTTACCAGTCTAGGGGCCTGGATGGGAACACGCCTCTCAGCATGCATTACTGTCCATGGTGATTACACAAGCTGTTAAGAACGATGTCCCGCCTTTTGTAAAGTTCAGGTGACCATCACAAATAGTGGTGATATCAGTGTAATTTTAGTCTTTGACTAAAAGTGCAATTCATGTTGGTCTCACTGCATATTTCTTGTTACCTTCTGGACTGTCCTGTCCTGTAGCTGTTATTTCTATGTACGGTCAAATTTTCACCAAGGGATGTTTCCTGTAATGACTCATCGTGCGAACGTTACTTTCGTCCTTCAGTTTTACACAGCACTGTACATATTCTGAAAAGTAAAGGCCCAATAGCACTTCCATGGTTTACGCCGTAATTTCTGTGCGCTAAAAATTCTTCAGTCTTATTACACAGTTGGTCTGATATTCCGTAGACTCGTAATTTTTTCATCAGGTTGCCGTGCGGAACTGCATGGTACACCGTATGAATTTGGGAGGCGATGTATACTTCATTTTGGGCTCGTGGACGAACAGAGCAAGGTGTGTTGTTTTAGGTATCCATGCTGATGCCTATAGAGCAGATTTGCTGTCTCCAGAAATATCACAACAAACGATCATGAAACATGTTCCAAAACACTACAGCAGACCGACGTCAGAGGTGTGGGCCTATAATTTGATGCGTCAGTTCGATGACCCTTCTTGAAAACGGGAATGACTTTCGTTTTCTCCCAGTCAATAGGAATGCTCCGCTCCTCCAGCGAGCTACGGTACACAGCCGCTAGGAGAGGAGCAACTTCTCTCGCGTACTCTGTGTAGAAACGTTTTGGAATCCCGTCAGGTCCAGTGGCTTTCCCCCTGATGAGTGATTTCAGGTTGATTTGACGTTCGTGTGACGATTCAGAGGAGGGACTATAGTCCAGTCTTCCTCAGAGAAACAGTTTTGACGAAAGGACTTCTGGTAATTTGGCTTTCCTTGTGGCGTCCCCCATTTCGATATCATTATCATCAGGGAGCATCTGGACTGGTGACCTCGATTCGTATGTTTTTGTCAAGTCGGTAGATAAAATTTTATTTTAGAGTTCGTTGAACGCTTCAAGCGTACCTCTCCTTAAGTTACTTATGGCTTCGTTTAGGTTTTGTTTGTCCGCGAGGCTTTGCCTACGTTTCAATTTGCAGTAGGGTTCTCTTCCCTTTAATAGGAATTTCTGTCATAGCTGTCGAACAAAGTCGCGTCTTTTCCATTCCTCACAAGTTTGATCGACAAATATGTTTTTAAAGCGTATTGAACAATTCTCTTGAACTCTATACATTGATGCTCAACATTATCGGTACTGGGTATGTAATTTTCACGTTGACCGATTTTAGAATCCTATACAGTGGTGCTGCAGCGGCCTTATCATCACTGTTTTCCTGATCAACTAAGACAGAAAGTTCTGTGCTCTTGGTGACCAGGAAAGCCAGTACGTTCTTTTCGGGAGTCGGTTGTCTGATTAGCTTCTCAATAATATTTTCGAATACGCTATGTAGAAAATTTCACATATTTCCCTGCCCTCACAACCGGCCTTAATCATTTGTCTCCGAGATAAGTTGATATTTATACCTAATACTATCTTGCAGGAAGCAATTGCAGTGAATAAATTAGTAGTAGCCTCACTTTTATTAATTGTTATCTACAGATCGTTTGACATGGTCATAATCATACCTAGCCACAATGTATTCGTACTAGGTGGACATCTGTGATTTATTTAATGCTAGTGAGATCTCATTTTGCCTGAATGATTGTTGGATAATATATTCATTACGTGTCTCATCATTGCGTAGCACTATTCCTAAGAATCATATTCTGCATTTTTAAATAAGTATTGTAATATACTGTTCTAATTTATGGGTTAAATAATAGCGAGATTCCTTAGGAACGGATAACACAGCAGATTCAAAACGTTCTTAGAGCCAATAACAACATATGAACTCAATAAATCTTATCAAGACTAAGGAAAAACAACGCACCAGGGTGTGGTTACATGTACTCTAAATACACTCATGTTCATAAATTAATGATAATGCTGATACATGGTGAAACAACGCTCTGGTGGGTGGTTTGCGGGTTTAAATCACCTCGGGGTATGACCATGCTGTGCATTCGACTGCGATCGTCGCACGGTGGCGCTGGTAGCAGTCCACATATGCAGAGGTGTTGTAAGTAGGCTGTTTAAGTTTTTATATTGGTAACGCCACGTAGCGCTCTGTGTGTGCTGTGTGCAGTCTGTGGCTAGTTTGCATTGTTGTCTGCCATTGTAGTGTTGGGCAGTTGGCTGTTAACAGCTCGTAGCGTTGCGCAGTTGGAGGTGAGCCGCCAGCAGTGCTGGATGTGGGGAGAGAAATGGCGGAGTTTTGTAATTTGTGAGACTAGATGTCATGAACTACTATGTATATTATGATTTTTCAACACTATTAAGGTAAATACATTGTTTGTTCTCTATTAAAATCTTTCATTTGCTAACTATGCCTATCAGTAGTTAGTGCCTTCCGTAGTTTGAATCTTTTATTTAGCTGGCAGTAGTGGCGCTCGCTGTATTGCAGTAGTTCGAGTAAGGAAGATTTTTGTGAGGTGAGTGATTTGTAAAAGGTATAGGTTAATGTTAGTGAGGGCCATTCTTTTGTAGGGATTATTGAAAGTCAGACTGCGTTGCGCTAAAAAAAATATTGTGTGTCAGTTTAAGCACAGCCATGTATAATTGTTCAAAGGGGACGTTTCAGTGTGTTGGTGTATTTCTGAGTACGGTGCAGCGAGTAAGTATGCAGACGTTTTCAGACGTGCTAATGGTGACTGTGTTGAAAATGTCTCAAAGAACACACACTGATGACGTTATGAGGAGTAGAATACTAGGGCGACTGGAGGCTGGTCAAACACAGCCTGTCGTAGCACGGGCCCTGCGTGTGCCACAAAGTGTGATCTCAAGAATATGGCAACGATTCCAGCAGACAGGAAACGTGTTCAGGCGCTACAGTACAGGACGTCCACAGTATGCAACACCACAAGAAGACCAATATCTCACCAGCAGTGCCTGCAGACGGCCACGGAGTACTGCAGGTAGCCCTGCTCAGGACCTTACCACACCCACTGGAACAGTTGTCTCCAGGCACACAGTCTACAGACGACTGAACAGACATGGTTTATTCGCTCGGAGACCTGCAAGGTGCATTCCACTGACCCCAGGTCACAGGAGAGCCCGTAAAGCCTGGTGTCAAGAACACAGTACATGGTCATTGGAACAGTGGTCCCAGGTTATGTTCACGGACGAGTCCACGTATAGTCTGAACAGTAATTCTCGTCGGGTTTTCATCTGGCGTGAACCACGTACCAGGTACCAACCCCTTAATGTACTTGAAAGGGACCTGTACGGAGGTAGTGTTTTGATGGTGTGGGGTGGTATTATGATTGGTGTACGTAAACCCCTGCACGTCTTTGACAGAGGAACTCTAACAGGTCAGGTGTATCGGGACGTATGTCCTCCTTTTCAGGGGTGCAGTGTGTCCCACCTTCCTCCTGATGGATGATAACGCACAGCCCCAATGAGCTGCCATCGCTGAGGAGTACCTTGAAACGGAAGATATCTGGCGAATGGAGTGGCCGGCCTGTTCTCCAAACATAAACCCCCTCGATCACGTCTGGGAAGCTCTCGGTCGACGTATCGCTGCACGCCTTCAAACCCCTACGACTCTTCAGAAGCTCCGACAAGCACTTGTGCAAGAATGGGAGGCTTTACCCCAGCAGCTGCTCGACCACCTTACCTAGAGTATGCCAACCCGTTGAGCGGCCTGTGTACGTGTGCATGGTGATCATATCCCATATTGATGTCGAGGTACAAGGGCAGGAAACAGTGGCGTTTTGTAGCACATGTGTTTCGGGACGGTTTTCTCAACTTATCACCAATACCGTGAAATTACAGATCTGTGTCGTGTGTGTTCCCTATGTGTCTATGCTATTAGCGCCAGTTTTGTGTAGCGCCACGTTGTGTGGCACCACATTCTGCCATTATCCTTAATTTATGAGCATGGGTGTATTTTTAAGTGTAAGTATCAAAATGATTGATTGTATTAACAATGCTCTAGTGTTTTTATTGCCAACGAAAAAGCATTTAAAAAGACAACCCAAAAGGAATTTCTCCGAGTCGCAAGCGATACAATGGTTGGCAGAAAATGCATCAAAATTATAGTAGATTGACGGAATTTGAAGTAATACAGGAATGTAGGCAATGATGCCCTCAGCTACCTACTCGCCTTTTGTACTTATGATTAACAAATTCCACATATTTCTTGTCAACACATTTTTTAAAAAACATAATACTACTATAGACTTAGCTCTATTTGGAGACCGCCGAATTATTTTATTTGGGACCCAAGAAGGTCTATAATGTCGGTTGCTTGTGAAAATATTGTATCCCTCATCATAACTTCCTTAGAGACGTGTGTTAACGCACTTCCACACATTATAGCGCTGGTAAGTCATGTCGTGGCGACATGAACTCGCCGGTTAGGAAACTATGCAGCTACGGGTAGGGACAAACGTCTTCGTAGCGTCTAAGGAGTCGAGCACGCGTGAAACCGTTGATGGCGATCCGTGACCTTCACTCCAACAACTTTTCTCACAATATTAAAAAATAACATAACTCCGACCCTAGGTTCACGTGAAATCCTCACCACCACGTAAGCAGATTTACACATGGAACATTATAATCAGTTTTCGCAACGAGAACATGCCCACTAATGTGGTAATCAAGAAAATTTTATGGGCGCGTTGCCAAAGACAGCAAGGAAGCCACGATAATTGTAACGCAAAAGTTGGACGGGAGAAAAAACACTTCGGTTCAACTCAGCATGGCTCTAAGCAGCGGGAAAACTACCACGTCACAGATAGCAGAAAATGACAATATCACGATGCAACGAAGGTCACAGAGATTAACTATTTATCATCGACCAGGGAGAATGTCTAGTGACAGTTTGGCAACGTGAAATGGATAAAGAGGAATTTGCGATACTAATATAGAGGCATCTTTGACCTGTGACTTTATAGTAATGCTTTCCTTGACATCATGCCTTGGAGTACATTTCGAATTTAATTGTTCTACACTAATTTTCGATTTCATATTTTTGCTGGTTTCGAGATAAATTATTTTTCACTCTGCGAGGCGTTTCTGGAACAATACTGCTGTGTGGTAGAAATCTGTAACGTTGTAGAGCTTTCGTAGAGATACTCGATTCGTCCTCTCTCTCTCTCTCTCTCTCTCCCTCGTGCTATTAATTTACAGCTGAGTATTGTATTTGTAACTGGTTTTATCTTTCACTACTTAATTCACTGAGCCGCCAAAAGACACGCGATAGTGATATGGACATATACAGATCGCTGTGGAATCAATAGTATCGCGTACGGAAGATACAAAAGGGCAGTGAGTTGGCAGAGCTGTCATTTGTAGTAAGGTGATTCATGTGAAAAAGTTTCCGACGTGATTATGGACGCACGATCAGAATTAACAGACCTTGAACGAGGAATGTTAGCTGGTACTAGATGCAGGCGACATTCCTCTTCGGAAATCAGGGAATTCGGTTTTCCGAGAACCACAGCGTGAAGAGTGTGCCGTGTATACCAAATTTCAAACATTACGTCTCAGCAAGGACAACGGAGTGGCCGACATCCCTTCACTTAACGACCGAGAGCAGCAGCGTTTGTGAATGGTTGTCAGCGCTAATAGTAAAGCGACAGTGCGCGAAGTAACACCAGAAATCAATGTGGGACGTACAACGAACGTATCCATTAGGACAGAGCCGCGAAATTTGGCGTTAATGGTCTGCGGTAGCAGACGACAGACGCGACTGCCTTCGCTAACAGCGCTACGATGGCTGAAATGCCTGTTCTGGGCTCGTGGTCGTAACTGTTGGATCCCAGACGACTGGAAAACTATGGCGAGCTCACATGAGTCCCGATTTCAGTTGGCAAGAGCTGATCGTAGGGTTTGAGTATGACGGGGAGCCCACGAGGGCATGGACCCAAGTTATCAACAAGGCACTGTGTAAGCTTATTGTAGATCCATTAAGGTGTGGGCTATGTTTACATGGAATGTACAGGACTCTCTGGTCCAGTTGAACCGATCACTGACTTGAAATGGCCACCGCTCGGCTTTCTGGAGACCATTTACAGCCATTCATTGACTTTATTTCTATGGATGGCTGGGCGCCGTGTCACCGGCTCATAACGGATTACGATTAGTTTGAAGAACATTCTGGATATTTTGAGTGGATGATTTGGCCACCCACACCATCCGACATGAATCCTGTAGAAGATTTATACGGCATAATCACGAGGTTAGTTCATGCAAAAATTTCTGCGTCGCAACACTTCCGCAATTATGGACGGCTGCAGAGGTAACATGACTCAATACTACTGTACGGGACTTCCAACGGCTTCTTGAGTCAACACCACGCCGAACTACTGCACTATGCCGTGCAAAAGAATGTCCGACACGATATTAGGAGGTATCTCTCGAATTTTGTCACCTCAATGTACAATTCACGTAATGAAAACTTCCTCGTTCATTAATACACTCCTGGAAATGGAAAAAAGAACACATTGACACCGGTGTGTCAGACCCACCATACTTGCTCCGGACACTGCGAGAGGGCTGTACAAGCAATGATCACACGCACGGCACAGCGGACACACCAGCAACCGCGGTGTTGGCCGTCGAATGGCGCTAGCTGCGCAGCATTTGTGCACCGCCGCCGTCAGTGTCAGCCAGTTTGCCGTGGCATACGGAGCTCCATCGCAGTCTTTAACACTGGTAGCATGCCGCAACAGCGTGGACGTGAACCGTATGTGCAGTTGACGGACTTTGAGCGAGGGCGTATAGTGGGCATGCGGGAGGCCGGGTGGACGTACCGCCGAATTGCTCAACACGTGGGGCGTGAGGTCTCCACAATACATCGATGTTGTCGCCAGTGGTCGGCGGAAGGTGCACGTGCCCGTCGACCTGGGACCGGACCGCAGCGACGCACGGATGCACGCCAAGACCGTAGGATTCTACGCAGTGCCGTAGGGGACCGCACCGCCACTTCCCAGCAAATTAGGGACACTGTTGCTCCTGGGGTATCGGCGAGGACCATTCGCAACCGTCTCCATGAAGCTGGGCTACGGTCCCGCACACCGTTAGGCCGTCTTCCGCTCACGCCCCAACATCGTGCAGCCCGCCTCCAGTGGTGTCGCGACAGGCGTGAATGGAGGGACGAATGGAGACGTGTCGTCTTCAGCGATGAGAGTCGCTTCTGCCTTGGTGCCAATGATGGTCGTATGCGTGTTTGGCGCCGTGCAGGTGAGCGCCACAATCAGGACTGCATACGACCGAGGCACACAGGGCCAACACCCGGCATCATGGTGTGGGGAGTGATCTCCTACACTGGCCGTACACCACTGGTGATCGTCGAGGGGACACTGAATAGTGCACGGTACATCCAAACCGTCATCGAACCCATCGTTCTACCATTCCTAGACCGGCAAGGGAACTTGCTGTTCCAACAGGACAATGCACGTCCGCATGTCTCCCGTGCCACCCAACGTGCTCTAGAAGGTGTAAGTCAACTACCCTGGCCAGCAAGATCTCCGGATCTGTCCCCCATTGAGCATGTTTGGGACTGGATGAAGCGTCGTCTCACGCGGTCTGCACGTCCAGCACGAACGCTGGTCCAACTGAGGCGCCAGGTGGAAATGGCATGGCAAGCCGTTCCGCAGGACTACATCCAGCATCTCTACGATCGTCTCCATGGGAGAATAGCAGCCTGCATTGCTGCGAAAGGTGGATATACACTGTACTAGTGTCGACATTGTGCATGCTCTGTTGCCTGTGTCTATGTGCCTGTGGTTCTGTCAGTGTGATCATGTGATGTATCTGACCCCAGGAATGTGTCAATAAAGTTTCCCCTTCCTGGTACAATGAATTCACGGTGTTCTTATTTCAATTTCCAGGAGTGTAGTTAAGTACATTGGCATAAATGTGATGTGGTGTTGAATACCTAGTCTGACGCATAGCCGCCTTGCTCCTTATACCGCTGGTCGATAAAATGACAATCCCCACAATCCCTATTAAACGTCTGACTGACTTTCAGAATACTCATATTCACTTCATACGCACCGTCAGATATTCAATGAGCAAATCTCAAAAATTAAAGCAACGGAGTCTTCAGCTGCGTGAGAAGTTACTAAGAAGCGCTAGAATGCGAAAATCTGACTCAGAAGTATACTGTGATTGAGAAACCAGTTACCAACCAGGTATCTGCAACTTGTATCAGCATCCGGAAACAAACCTTAATATACCGGTACCAGTTTCCTATACACATAATGAAACAGAAGTGTCTACGTTGTTCGGATTGTCATTAAATATCTCGTGCTACTAGATGAATAAAGAGTGACACCAAGTTGATGGATCATACCTCTTGGCACTGACGCTTCCGGTGCCCCCAAAGCTGGAGCTGAGGCTTCTTGCGAAGCTCACAGGCCCGAAATGAGCTTTTAGCAGCGGCTGTTGTGCTGTAAAGAAAACTCTATCACTTCAAAAACGAAAATCGATAGTTTCTTCTGGGTTTCAATAAGCGCGCGATTTCGTAACGACACTATTATAGCTTCGGCAGAAATCGCAGTGATGCTAGGCAACGACACAGGTCCCTCCCAACGACCATCCATTGTTAGGAACGTTCCCAGGGATAGTTACTAAGCAAAACCGCCGCGAATTACACAGAGCACTCCGCAGTCTTTTAGCTTTAGCATTATGCAGGTATTTTGTATTTGTTATTGTTTATAAAGATAAAACATATAAGTACGCAGATATAATTATGCATGCATATTGTGACGTTGGTTCTTACGTTACGTCCTATTGACAGATCTGGCATCATTAAAGGGAGCGGGTTTTTGCATTAAAATTAGTTACAAGTGAGTAAACAAATTACCTAACTAACGTGCTACTGGAAATATCTAAATGACAACAACATTTATGTTCACACAGAAGGTAGAGGCAAAAGTTCTTGCGTCTGTAAAATGTCGATGCGCGAAGCGTCGACTACCAGCCTCATGCGTTAGCAAAAGATATTGCCGAGAACTCGAGCAAATTCTGGTCATACGTAAAATCGCTAAGCCGTTCAAGGCTTGTATCCTGTCAGTCGTTGATCTGTCTGGTGTGGCAGTAGAAGATAGTAAAAGGGAGCGTAGTGCAAACATCCTGTAGATAGCCCAGCGCATAGACTCTCGTATGGAGGTCATAGTAATAAGCACTTCTGTCGTAGAGAAACAGTTGCAAGAGATGTAAGCAAATAAGACTCAAGATCCGGACGAATGCCAATTCAGTTGAACAAAGAGTACTTAACAGCACAGACGCCATACTATCACGAATCACATTTATCACGAATTTTTCACACGGTGACAGTCCAAAGCGATGGAAAAATCGCGGTTGGCATCTAAATATACGAAGGGTAAAAGACCAAACCCGCCGTATTAGAGACCAATATCCTTAATATCGACCGAGCGAGGTGGCGCACACGGGACTTGCATTCGTGAGGACGACGGTTCAAACCCGTGTCCGGCCATCCTGTTTCAGGTTTTCTGTGATTTCCCTAAATTGCTTCAGGCAGGTGCCGGGATGTTTCCATTGAAAGGGCACGGCCGATATCCTTCTCTATCCTTCCCTAATCCGATGAGACCGATAACCTCGCTGTCTGGTCTCTGCCAGGAAATCAACCCCCCTTAATATCGATTATCTGCAGAATTTGAGAACATATTTTTTATTCGAATAAAACATATTTCCTTGAAATGAAAAAGCTCCTGCCCAAGAATCAGTATGACTTTAGAAAGCATCGTTCGTGCGGAACTTAGCTTACCCTTTTCTGACATGATATCCTGCGAACCGTGGATCAACAGCAACTGGCAGATTCCATATTCCTAGACTTCCGATAAGTATTTTGCACAGTGCCCCACTGCGGTCTGTTAAAGAAGATACGAGCATATGGGTTAGGTACCCAGGTACGTGAGAAGCTCGAAGACTTCGTAAGACGCAGAAACTATACGTTATCCTCTAGACAAATGTTCAGCAGAGCCAAGGCCATCGTCGGGAGTGCCCCAGGAAAGTGAGATAGAGCCGCCTTTAATTATGCACACACAATGCTCTCACGGAAAGGGTGACCAGCAATCTGCGGCTGTTTTCTGATGATGCTGTGGCATACTGAGTGATGCCGTCGCTGAGAGACAGTTGGAGGATACAGGCTAACATTGTCAAAATGTTTTGTTTGTGTGATGGAAAAATGTGGGCAACGGCCTTGCCACAGTGGACGCACCAGTTCCCGTGAGATCACCGAAGTTAAGCGCTGTTGGACGTGGCCGGCACTTGGATGGGTGACCATCCAGCCGCCATGCGCTGTTGCCGTTTTTAGGGGTGCACTCAGCCTTGTGATGCCAATTGAGGAGCTACTCGACCGAATAGCAGCGGCCTCGGTCAAGAATACCATCATAACGACCGGGAGAGCGGTGTACTGACCCCACGCCCCTCCAATCCGCATCCTCCTCTGAGGATGACACGGCGGTCGGATGGTCCCGGTAGGCCACTCGTGGCCTGAAGACGGAGTGATGGAAAATGTAGAAAATGTAGGTTAAAGTGTGTGAACAAGAAAAATAATTCCGCACTGATCGAATACAGCATTAGTAGTGTGCTGAATTACGTTCATTCATCATCCAGGCGTAGCGTTGTAAAGCAGCATGAAATGGACTGTGCATGTAAGGATTGTAGTAGGGCCAGCAAATGATTGACTGAAGACAAGTTTGGTGATGGAGCAGGCCAGGGCAACATGTCGACACACCGTAGAGCATGTCGGGTTACAATAGCGGCATATGGGCGAGCGTTATCCTGTTGGAAAACACTGCCAGGAATTCTGTTCATAAATGGCATCTCATCAGTGCGAATCATCAGATGGACGTACAAATTTATACTCAGGGTGCGTGGTACTACCTCACGAGTGCTCCTGCTGCCATGGGAAGCCACACAACAGGCAATAACTCTAGGCGCAGATTCAGGATGTCTACCACGCTGCAGATTGGTTGCAGGCCGACAACTGGCTTTCTTCTAACCAACACACAGCCGTCATTGGCACCGATAAAGAGCCAACTTTCATTAGAATACACAACAGAACTCTTCCCTGCTCTCCAATGAGCTTTTACTTGACAGCAGTGAAGTCTCAAATTGGGGTGGTCTGCGGTCAGTGGAATGTACGCTACAGGGCGTCTCGGTCGGAACTGTCCTTGAAATAACCGATTTGTAACAGTTCATTGTGTCACTGTGGTGCCAGCTGCTTCCCAAATTACTGCTGCAGTTGCAGTATGGTGCGACGGAGCCATACGCCAAACATGGTGGTATTCGCTCTCGGTAGTGCTACTTGGCCATCCGGTACACCGTTCTCGTTGCGACCGTACATTCTTGTGACTATGCATCCGCAATTATATACAATGGCTGCATTCCTGCCAAGTCTTCCTGCTACACCGCAAAGGAACATCCAGCTTCTCATAGTTCTGCTACACGACATCTTTGAAACTCTGTGGGCTGTTGATAAAGTCGTCTTTGTCTGCTTAAGGGCATTTTTGACTAACATCAAGTCACCACGTCCAGTCTCAAAGGTAAGTAAAGCTCACGACCTTTGTAGCGTATATTTAGAGCAAACCCGATTTTCATCGTCATAGTGGCACTACTAGCGACACTCGTGTGCGAGTGGCTCGAGATTGGAGCAAACATAATCTTTCAGATATTGAAACATGCCTACAAATTTTCGTTTCTGTTGCACAGCTCCTTGATGCTGTGATTCTTTTCTCCCAGTGTGTGTAGATGTAGATGTACAAGTAGTTTACTGAATCAGAGGGGAGCGACGATGGAAGTGAGCTTATTCACAGCTACGTTTTATTTTGTTTCACGAAAGCTGTTCCAGAAATAAAAGCTATTACTGAATACTGGTACACCTTAGAGTAATGACTACAGAGGAAGATGACAGTTAGATGCATTCGACAACGAACGCTGGACAGAAACAAAGCTCACATCGCGTTGACAATGAGCAACCGTTATATGACCCCTCATTTTCTGAGGTCACCTGTCAATGATATACGATTTATCCATTTAATACAAGGAAAACATATGTATAGAAACTCCTGTGTTTAACGTGGAAAGGACAGGTGATTGTAAACTTGTTTAAGGGCTGTGACTGGCATTCGCCTGAAGTGGAAACCACGGAAATCTTCAACAGCATGACCGTCCATACTGTCGCCAGTATCTTGACAATGCACTGCCTTATTCGGTTATACCTAAAATGCAATGGTCTTATATTTGTACAAACTTGGAACAAGTCAGCTTAATGATGCAAAAAATAGTAACATACCATTTGGTCTTTTCATACTTTCAGCTGCCCGCAATCACGCGCAGTTCAGAAGAGTTCATCACCATGACCCTACTGATGTTGGTGGACCACTGCTATATCTTCAAGTCTTCCGTTCTTCTCTGTGAACTCCTGTGTCAGCCTTCTGCCAGGACGAGTGAGATATCGAGCTGAGGAAGACGGTGAGACGTTAGTATTACGCTCTTTGGGTGTATGACATTTTTGCAAAAAAAAGCTGTTACTTTACTGACGAATGTTGTAAAGTAATACGGCCATTTTACTCTAATTATCTTAATTAATCTTTAATTTTATAGCATGCTTTATTTAAGACGTAGGAATTGTTTTTTCTGAATTAATGTAATCGTGCTACCTCTTTCAACTTTTTTTCTGAAGTGCACGAAAGATTGGCAGATGAACTCACTTGTCTCCGCAAGGATACTAATGACTTTGTAAATACTTCCTTTCAGTGAAGCGCATTAGTAGTTTCAGTTAATATCGTAATGGCCCGTGTCTACTGTTTGAAGACTGTGTCCACATCTTCTGCGCTTAATCCTCAGAAGAACTGAGAGTAAATAGGATTGGTATGCAACCAAAGCCACTGGCTGCTACACAGTCACGAAAGGATCCAGTTCCCTTTGCTATATTCTTTTTTATTTACTCCATGTTAATTGTAAATTGTTAAATATTTTGTGTCTGTTACAAAGTCTCTAGGTTTTCCATTTCCATTTAGTGTGTCAGAGCTGTATTGTCATTCTAAACTGAATTTCAGGAGAGGGAGAGGAGTGCAACAGGACAGTGCACACTCTCCATCAAGTTTTGTTGCATTTTTGGATGTGAATATAAAGGAAGCCAATTAGATATGATGATGATAAAGCCATTTGTGAAGAAGCAGAAATAGAATTACAGGGAAGATTAGATGAATGGCGCTCCAGTTTAAAATGTACCAGCTGTCAATAAGCAAAAGCTAAACTGTAGAAATGATTATTAAGAGGATACGTGCCCTGGGCAGAGATATGCTAGACGGAGAGAAATGGAATGTGCGGAACCTTCCTAAATTGTGGGAAGTACAATATCAAGGAATGGAACTGCCAACTGGAAGTACAGTACACAGTAATAAGGCACAGCCAGGAGTTCGTTTGAGAGCCAAACAGGCCTTGTTTAAAACGTATCTCCAGTCGAATACGACATACAGCTTGGAGTGCTGTGTACGAGCATGACAGATGGCGTTTCTGTGATCAGACGTGTGGAAGACTAGACGAAATAAAATTATGAATGAAGACATGAGAGAAGTCAGTGACTGATAACTACATGGCTCAAGTGATTTGGACATATGAAGAGGGTGAAGGATAACCGCCTGCAAGACCAATATTTGGACAGAAATGTGCAGGAAAAATACCGGTAGGACGATCCAGAAAAAGACTGCTGGATCAGATTAATACGACTCTGAATACTAGAACAACAATCCGGGAATGAACATCAAGACAAGAAGTATATTAAAATACCGCAAAATAGAGGAAAGTTGGCCACAAAAGCCCTACCAGTCTCGCTACAAGGCTACGATGTTGACTTAATTGAGTTTAATGCTTTTTGATCTCTTTACGTTCACTGTCAGTGTATTACATGCTGCCCAACTGCAAACATCCTTGATGCATTAACCAGAGTGTTCGATACCATCAGTCGATCTGACAAATGTCGTAACAAGCCCGCAAACGCAGCACAAACCAAATTTCAAAACGACGAGCAGTGAGACTGCTCGTTCAGATGACGCGGAAATACACTGCCTGATAAAAGAGTAGTACACCTGGAAGTATGAGTTCGACTTTGATCCGATAACGGTGTATGCCAAATGGGGATAGTACGTGCAGTAATAACGGTTTCGACATCGTCCACCAAGAGATAGCGTAGTGGCGAAGCTATCAGTGCGCCATCTGTGTCTACCCTTTAGTAGGGAGTGGCTCTAATGGCTCTGAGCACTATGGGACTCAACTGCTGAGGTCATTAGTCCCCTAGAACTTAGAACTAGTGAAACCTAACTAACCTAAGGACATCACACACATCCATGCCCGAGGCAGGATTCGAACCTGCGACCGTAGCGGTCTCGCGGTTCCAGACTGCAGCGCCAGAACCGCGCGGCCACTTCGGCCGGCAGTAGGGAGTGCTCACATCTAGAAGGATCAGTGCGGTGCAAACGTGCAAAGCAAGCAGGCAATCATACCACGGAGACCCGCTTCTCCCTCCGGTAGTCATGTGAGCGAGTCCAAAAGGAGTCGAATTGTGGCCTTATGGTCTGGGGTGCGATAAGCTAAAACTCTCATTCACCTTTGGTGTTTCTGGAGAGGATCCTAACCAACTCTCGGTTCCTGCAGAATGTTGTTAGGCCCGTTCTTTTGCCATTCTTGCAACAGGTTGGCGATGTGTTGTACCAATTGCGCGATGCTTGCCCACACACTATCCGTGAAACTCAGTAGGCTCTGCAAGGCGTGCAGCAACTTCCCTGGCCAGCAAGATCTCCAGGCTGATCTCCAGACGAGCACGTGTGGCATGTGAGAAGTGATTCGTGTGACTCGTCAACCAACAACTATTACTGAACTAAGTGAACAGGTCGAGCAGGCATGGCGTACCTTATCCCAGCATAGTATTTGCCATCTGCATGATCGACTGGATGCCAGAATCAGCGCATGCATTGCAACCCTTGGAGGCTACACCACGAACTAATATGGGTATTTCAGCGTGGGTCAATAACTGGTACTTCAAAACCGCTTGTACTACTGATCTGTAAATATAATCGTTTCATGTACTCCACATGCACTGTCGCAACAATAAATCATGAATGAACTAGAAAACTCTTAAAGAGTGTACAAATTTTTTTTCCGGTATTGTATAAACTTCAAATATGGAATCATAAAAATTCGTAATAAAAAATACAGAAGCTAATTGCACTAGACAACGGAAAATGAGGATTCTGATTGGGAAGAAAATATAACAAGCATAAAATTACGAAAATAATAAAATACACAAAACGAAACAGCTAGAGAAACACGATGCAATGGTCGATTTTCAGGACGATAGTAAATTGTAGCAAACCGATTGTAACATAACATTTTCAGTATTTTCCCAGTAAAGCAACTTCTTGAAAAATATGATAGTCTACTTCTGAAACACCACCTCCCGCTACAACAAATGAATTTTAAATGTAACGATAGGATCCATTCAGCAAAATCTACAACGCGAGGAACAAATAAAGCAAAGGACGAAAATAAAGGTATAAAAGAAGGAGATGATATAAACGATTGATAGGGTAATATCACTGTAGCACAAATACAGAGCCTCTAACTCTCAAAGCGAGTTGTACGCCTGGAAAGAGTTTTATATTCGAAAAGAAAATATATTAATCAAGAATGCCAAGGTGACGTAAAATTCAATTACTGATTTAGCTCGTTACTAGGTCAACCAAAGATAACGTTTAATGTATGACCGATTAGTAGCCACGGACGTACGTTACTAGACTGACAATACTGTGTCCAGTGTCAATGATGTCACTTTGCACTCGCCGCCATATTATGATTCTAAGGAACGTGTAAACAACTGTATCGTTCTGACAAGACAGTCGTAAGAAATAGGTATGAACTGATATAACTACGTTTCCTTTAGAATTTAGACATAATGGTCAATACAAGCGTCGCGTTGGGCTGCATTTTTTCGTACAACAGATGGAAGAGACAAGGAAACAAAATGTCTCAATGGCTGGTTACGTGTATTTTCTTTTGTACTTTTGTACATCACAGTTTCTCTTACCCGAAGTGCCACCAGTGTTTGAAGAGTTTATATACATTTTACGGCTTTCAGCAAAACTAGTTTTAACATACATAGTTTAATGATGTGGTTTTAAGCAAAGCCATAGTTACTGTGTCAGTGGTTGGCACAATCGCTCATTAACATCGCTGGACCAGAGATGTAGATTGGTACATGTGACTGGAGGCAGTCCGTGTATGTGGAGTGAAGAGAAAAGTTAGTTACTTCTGTACAGTCGCATGGTACGATTGACGCTCTCGACTTCGGTGGCTGGATAATCGTTTACATGAATCGCCTATGTTTCGGAAGTTACTGTATTGTATGATACGGAGTGGGACGTCTTCCGGGTGGAAGCAGTATGACACGCACATGGAACGTCGTGAGTCATAAGCGTATTTGTCCTTGAGCCGAGCGTTAGGAGCCTCCTTCGAGCATGGTTCATGTGTCCTCCATCGTGTACCATACCGTCGCATCTTATAGTGATGTGGACTCAACTTAACTCAGTCTTTTCATAATGAAGTGGACTCAACGTGACTCAGTATTTTCATAGTACATTCTGTACATTAAGCATTGATGGCAGTTTGTATATGCAGGGCAGTGCAAGTTATGGAAGCTTCCGATATGGATGCCGCCTTGTCAGACTAGAAAAGCTACCAACTATAAGCGATTTTTTTCGGGAATGTCTACCTGGATTTGCTCTCGTCGTAACGAACGACTATTGGTTTTTGATGTCTAGTTTGAGAGTAGTGGCTGTGAATTTGTGTTGCGTATTTGTGTAAGCCAATCAATTGAGTAATTCCTGTGGTACTTATGTTCCAGAGAAATTTGCTGCAATTTATTAAGAAAACAATCTAGTTCATGTGTACAAGGGGCACAAGGGTGGGTGTGGATAACCGAAAGTAATTGATGCCGACGTGCATAGCTTACTAACCAAATTTATAGGAATTTCTGTAAGAGGTATTGCTTCTACGGAATTTTATCAGTTGTTTATGTATTCTAATGTAGCTATTCTCCTCTTGATTATTTCTGGTGGCTTCAAGTATTAATTACGAGGTGACATTAAAGACACTGGTCAGCATCCAAAATATCTTAATCGTATTACTTTCACATGGTTGACTTATATTGATCTTTTCTACGAAAGTAAAATTCCTGTAAGATGATCATTATGACTATCTGGTGCAAAAAATTCCAGTAGACTTCCTTGTCTTTTTAACTAATTATGACGAATTTGTAGTAATGTATTGCTATTCCACAAAGGTTACTGCATTTCAAAGAATGAATGTTTTACGGATTTCTTTTTTTAAAACGAATTGTTGTAACCTGGTTCTCTGTCTGTTCTTTTCCCTAATCAGCCACTGACAATAAGGTCTCGTCTCAGTACCGCCACAAAATTCATAGCAGAGAGCGTAGTTGAAAAGCAACGTAAGAAGGGTTGATGACCGGATTTCTAACGTAGGCCGGGTGGTGTAGTGGGTCTAGTCGAGCAGTGTCAGCTAAAGGAGCGTGCAATGCACATAAACCACTTACCAAGCTACCGGACGCACTGCAAGGATGTTTGACCGTGTGCGGGGATTTATCGTTGGAGTCGATTGAGGAAGTTATTAGGTTTTTGTATTACGTTGTAGAATTCCAACAGAAAGCTAGACGTTAAGGTGTTCTTATTGTAACGAAGTGGGGCACATAAATACGGATTATGAGACAAGGAAAGGTGTGACAGTTGCTGCAAGAAAGAGGGGATGAGCACAAAGTCATCAGCAGAGAAGACACTTGAGTTACGAAACATACAATTTGTGTGTTGCATTATTAACTATGAACCTTCATGCGCTTTGATATATTCAGGGAGTGCCATTTCGGCGATACATGGTTATGTTCAAATAAGAGACTGAAAATGAGGGCAATGGATGGAAAGTAACGGACAATAACTGGTGTTAATTAGTCTAACATTCAAGATAACTAGTGTTGGTGAAGGTTAGGGTAAAAGATTTTCCTTGGAAGGTGAGAATGCGGGATGTTGACAAGTTGGGAACCACTTGCATTTTAGGGACAGACGTTAGTGGTAGGATAGGTTTGGCAAACAATTGAGAGGCCAGAAAGATTTCTTTCAAGTTCTGACCACAAGGAAGTTTTCCCTTTTGCAATCATAAGGACCGGTGTGTCACTGTAATAGAAAATAGTGGAGGCATTGTAGGAGGGATAGGGAAATAACAAGAGAGTTTAGGTGTACAGCAGGGGAACATGGGTCCCGAGATGCAGAAGGAAATGAAAAGCTTCTATTCGGAATTCTCGGGCGTGCTGACACAGACATTAGGGGTTGCTTCATTGGTGCAATATAATATTGAATTATCTGTTTGGAAGATCACCATATTTCTTGGTCTTTCCTAGGGTAAGGCCTTAAAATCATGAATTGAACAAATACTGGTGCAGAGACTAATTCAGCCATTCATGTCTCCATACACGGCTCCCATTTTCTTACCACCCAACTAAAATGGAAGATACCGACCAGTGATTGATTATCGGCAATTAAAGAATCTCATGACCACATGCTATTGGTACAAAAAAGACGAAGAACAACAGATCATACGATAGCTGAATGTTTCTGGTAGATAACACGAAGACAAGACGTTGACTTGGGTCTGTATGTACAAATGCCGATTTAAGTGATCAACAAATAACACTTCAAAGATTACCTGAGGCACCCAAATTAACTGCAATGTTAGGAATGGATATCTTGGGTCTATTTAGCCAAGCACCAGCAGGTGACTATTATATGTTAACTATTATAGAACATCTTTGGCATTACATCATATGGTTACCATTCCAAATGAATAAGCGTGTACCATAGGACAAGCAATGATGTGTAACTGGTTACTGGAATTTGTCGTCTTCAACACAATTTCTATTCAGGTCATTAACTCAGTGTCAGAACTATCGAAACAACTATGTCATCTTTTACGAGACGGCTGGAGTGGCCGAGCGGTTCTAGGCACTCCAGTCTGTAACCGCGCGACCGCTACGGTCGCAGGTTCGAATCCTGCCTCGGGCATGGATGTGTGTGATGTCTTAGGTTAGTTAGGTTTAAGTAGTTCTAAGTTCTAGGGGACTGATTACCTCAGATGTTAAGTCCCATAGTGCTCACAGCCATTTGAACCATCACCGTCGTCGGCAGCCAATGTTTTGCTGCCACAGTATTCCGCTGTATCAGCACAAGTCACCGGCTGCTGCTAGCTACTACGGGCGACATTTGGACCTGTGTGCAAGCACCGAATTGTTGGTCAGTGGATTAACATCAGCTATCCCATACACAACGAATGGTAGATTGGCTCTGAGCACTATGGGACTTAACATCTGTGGTCATCAGTCCCCTAGAACTTAGAACTACTTAAACCTAACTAACCTAAGGACATCACACACACCCATGCCCGAGGCAGGATTCGAACCTGCGACCGTAGCGGTCACGCGGTTCCAGACTGAAGCGCCTAGAACCGCACGGCCACACTGGCCGGCCCGAATGGTAGATTGGTGAAACGAAGAAACTTATTGCACAATATCAAGGGTAGTATTAAAGCATAGAATTGTCATGGCTAGTCAGTGTTAAGTCCTACGAGGACTACCATTGTCCAACTGGTGCCTGTAAGACCTTTTAAAGGTGTTCTGGATGCTTTACCACAAGTGCCAGTACCACCGCCAACGAAGAGGGTAGCAAGCAAGAAGGGAAGAAAGGAAACAGACACTTGCGCGCAGGCCACACGCGAGATACCTTACGCTCTTAGGTCACGCCATCAAGTGTTGAGACTTACAGAGTATGTGACGCAGCTTTGAGGGGTATTATTTTATGTTCATATTCTTGCATTATATTGTTTGGGGTTGCTGCATTTTTTTAGTTTTGTGTTTTTATTTCGATCTGTTATGTAATAACAGGTTTGGTAGGTAGCATGGTACGTATGTGGGCCGTAGGTAACTGAGTAAGTGTGTCGCTGATGTGTGTGACAGTGGAGTATAAGACTCTGGTTTTTCTAACAGCAAGGGAGAGTGATGTGGATTCCACCGAGGAAAACTTGATGTGTGCTGTAATTCTGAGGCTGCTCTGCATATCTTCAATGGGCGATTGGTGGAGGCACTGTGGAACGAGCAAGTCGAAGGAAGGAGATCATACATGCACAACTAGGATGATCTAGACCAACAAAAAAGCATGTTTGATACGGTTACTTACAAGTAAAGCAAATGCAGTAACATGTAAAAGGGAAATCCTGGTGCCTCAGCCTTATTTCTAAGAAATATCTTCATTTTACACCTGAAATAGTGACTATAAATGGTTACAAATGGACGACCCAAGGTATGACGAGACTGCAACGCAACATATTGTGTCATTTATTAATGGCACTACTTGCTATACATCAATATTTACTTTTCACCTTTCTGCTACTATTATTGGGGTCTTTGTAATAAATATCAGACAGCCCTCATTCTACCGGCCAGAATAAAAAACACAGAACCTAATTTACCTAAACAACAAACTTGAAACCTGACCTTCTCCATTTGCTGAATGAACTTATAGATACGTTGAATTGATGGATTACCATTGAACAGATGTTCCACTAAGTGTGGCAATGACATCATAAGCAGTACAGTACAATCATAAGAACGAGTGACCCTGCTTAAGGTACCATTGTGGTTCGGACTTTGGGTAACGTGTATCTACCTCAAGCGCCAGCTACCAACGAAACCGATTACTCATGGAATATAGCGTTTTCAATTATGAAGCAGCCAACTAACGATGTGGTTTAGGCTGAATAGTGGCAAGGAAAAGCAGAGGATATTGTACTTTTTAATGTCAGTTGTTCAAACACGTGTTAAAATTCTTTTGTCCAGAAATTCAATGAACTCTTAATCCAGAGACCGGAATTTTTCGAAGGAGGATGAATGCTGTACCACAGCTTCACTGGGGGAGATGAGCTTTTTCTCCGTCTGTCAGGAGACCGACGTCGTAGATAGAGAAGCACTCATTGATGACCAGGTGCCGTGGAACAACAGCGCTTATTTAGTAGGCGCGAATACTCATTCATGACGCTGGTGAATCGGAAGATGCCAGCCACACCCTCTGAAAGCCAAAGTTATGGCATCGTAGAGCTCAAGTAGGATTTCTGAAGAAACTAAGTAGACAAGAAAACCTGTGCAATTGGAATCATCGTAGCCCAACTGACACCAAGCCATGAGATCTGAGGTGGGAGTGTTGCCATAACAGAAACACAAGCCGACTCATACATATACCGTCCGGATCAGACCCTCTTTCTCAGGCTGTGCTCAGTCGTATCCAGGGGTGTACAGTTTACCAAGCGACGACGTCTACTACGAGAGGAAGACCGCTTACTTTTCAAGATGAAGCAGCTATCTGGCGTTGACAGACTTCGCTGTCCATAACTGCAATCCTCTGCCTGAGGCGAAACCTCAATGCAGTGAACTTTGAGCTGTCGAGTAAACCACCTGTCTAGCGTCTTGTACGGCCAAACAAGTAGGACTGACCTCTGTCGTCCATCGCTAACAACGCGCTACCCTATGTCATCTATTTGTTGCTGCAGTGACACAAGAATGCTGTTCCGCCTGACACGCCGGCGAATTACCGCTGACGCCTTCACCCTCCACCGACCTCCTCTCCAGCTATGATGACATCTCTCTAATTGTCATGAATAAAAGTCGATCTTAAGCAGCGATATTCTACTGATGGTTCGCCATATACCTCCAGCTCACCATCTCTACTGCGTAAGGGATAACAGTTATCGGTGTTTGGCTATATCGGCTTCTTTTACGCCGGTTTAAAATGATTGTTAAAGCCGCTCAGAACAATCGGTATCAGAAGTAACTGATTTTAGGTTTTTACTCCTGTTATTTCCTGTAATAAACGTAGAAACAGAACATAGATTGAGAAATTTTGACTCAATATCCAGATACATAGAATCAAAATAATGAATTAAATAGGCAGAGAAATGAAAACTTAGTCCGTCCACCGTTCGCTGCTTTTCTCGGGAAATAACTAGCTGAATACTACAAAAAATCAGCAGTAATCTACTGAGGCAAATTTTTTAAAAATTTTCTTGAATATCATGTCGTAATCGGGGATCATCCAAGTATTCTAATCATCAGTGGTAAAGAGAGAAAACTGAGGCTAAAGAACTCTGTTTTTCGTGTCCGTTCCAAGGGCTACAAGAGGAAAGCGAATAAAGTCATATTGTGTAGACACAGGCAGCAGATCAGTCGCTTTCTATTTTTACGGTGTATTGTGAACGAATTTAAGTTTTCAATTTATTAGTGTTACCATAATTACTTTCCTCTTTCATTATGTCATAGAAATGGCAGACAAATCGTTAATATTTTTAAAGCAAATGAAGCATTCTACGTCATTCCTATGATATTTCATAAAAGAATTTCCTGACTAGGGTTGCAATACAACGGATGACTGGCGACGACAGCGAGAATGTACTCTACAAACGGAAATCACCGTATGGCATTGTTGGCCGAGAGGCCCCATTCGTCGGAGTTCGGCCGCCGTATTGCAAGTCCTTTTTAGGTGACGCCACATCGCAGACTTGTGAGTCAATGATGATGAAAGACATACCACAACGAGACCCCTGCCGAGAATCGAACTCGGGTCTCCTGCGTGGTAGGGGCCAACGCGACCGCTACGCTACAGAGGCGTACATCTACTCTATAGACCTTGTGAGGGCAAGTCTTGCGCTCTGCATGATACCGTCTCAGCAATGCTGTACCAATACGTATGATAATTGTTTGTTGCTCTTTTCTGTTGGCATTGTTATTAAAATAGCACTAATCACTTTTCCCATTTTTATAGTGACGCTATGTTTCAAACCAATACAAATTTTACGAATGAAAACTATACTTAAAAAAAAAATATTTGAAAACGAAAAATTTTACCACTGCTCCTATGGTTAGTGAAATTTCGGTTATTTTACTAGTTTACGGGTAAAAAAATAAAAAAAAGCACCTATTACAGACGACAAGACGACACCAAACAATAAGGTAGCCGCGTGGTCTGAGGTGCCTTGTCACGGGCCGCGCGGCTGCCCCCGTCGGAGGTTCGAGTCCCCCGTCGGGCTTGGGTGCGTGTGTTGTCCCTAGTGTAAGTTATTTTAAGTTCGATTAAGTAGTGCGTAAGCTTAGGGACCGAGGACCTCAGCAGTTTGGTCCCACAAGAATGTACCAAAAATTTCCAAATTTTCCAAACAATACCGAAAAATAGCTATTATTCAGAACTAAACTACCGTGTAGGGAAGCAGCCTACTCACGCCGTAATAAATTCATATCAGTCTTTCCATTGTGTGCCAGCCTAGTCCGCTGTAACTAGCTCTGACGTCATAAATGTTGCGCAACCCTTTAAAAATCAGGTAAATAACCTAAAATGTTTCTAGCATGTCAGGAGTAATAATAAATTAATATATATCAGTTCGATAACTTTAACCATTTTCGAAATTTGGACGTTTTTCTGTAAAAATCATTGGCGCAACAGAAAAGAGCTAGAGACTTAAAAATTTATATTTAGATTCCTTTTTCATAATTATTTAACAGAAACAGTACTTTGGATCTCACAAATTAAGATTTTAGTTGAAATTCATAAGTTTCTGGTTTTTGTCTTAACAATTAAGGAAGCAAGATAGATTAAGTAGGTTAATAAATAAGGCTAGGATGTTTATATTTAAGTAGAATGGAGATCCGCTACAACCATAAAGATGTGAGAAGTTTCATTTGAATAATTATAAAACTATAGCGATAGCGTATCTCCAAAGGGCAAGTTCAGAGCTCGTCTACTGCGTGTAGTGTAATTAAATTAATTCTCCCGCCTAAAATATTTAACTTAGCCACGTCAAACTTTTATTATGATTACTTACCTGTGTGCTGAATGCACATTTAAATTAAGAGCTTCATCGGCCATCAGCAAAAGAAGCTATGATTTATTCGGTAACTTAATGTGGTGCATTACTAGCCCAGCGGCTAGTCGGGAGAGCCGATTTGATCAGGCGTTCCCTTAGCCGTCCGCACCGCGGCTTTATATATAAGAACGCTGCGCGAGGAAGGAAGGCCCCAGTTCTCTCCAGACGCTGAATAGCACACCATCTGTGTCGGGAGTAGCGTCGCGTCGGTATCATTGCTATAAACAGCCTCGGATGCCGTATTAAGTTACTCGAGATATGCGTAACCATGAAATCATTTTCGAGTGAAGTGTTAATTCTGGGATGATTTTAATTATCTATCTTCAGTTTGCGTATGTCGTATTTTCACGTGCCGTCGCGGGACAGACATTCTACCATTATTTAGCGTGGCGTTTGATGAACATTATCATAAAATTATGGCGAGCATTCATTTAAACATTTAATTTGGACAGTTAAAGTTGCATCAGCGCATTAGACTCTGAACTGCTCGGTTAGTTAGATTGTGTGGATTCTTTTTTTTCATCTGTGACTTTCAGAATAAAGAGAACGTTTTTTCACAATCGTTTTTGATTATGAATCCCAGAGAATCTCCTAATTTCTCAGAGCTATATGTTGTAGCTATAAGTGTATTTCTCAGATGAAGTGGGCACTAGGAATTCTAATTACAGGCTTCACGTTTTGCTAATCACTTTCTGGTTGCCAATATTGTAGTTAGAGAGCCAGTGTTGAGAACGGCAAAACAACAGCATAAATAATAGGAACATTTATATAACAATTAAATCCACTCGACGCCCCACATATGGTTAAAACGGCAAGGAATGCATCTTTTCTACATCACAAAACATTATATAAAACAATTTTCCAACCGGCCGCCCCACAACCGGTTTCTGTTCTAAGCGGTCAGTTTTTACCAGCCCTACCACTGCGCTCACGTCGAGTTGGGGAAATGGTACTCAATTCTGGTACACTAGCGGCCAGTCACCCTCCACCATAGATTTCACGTCCCGAACTTTGGGGTATTCAGAAAAATTAAAGATATTGGACGTCTACGGAGCATACCTTACGATTAACTTACTCTGATGTGACGCCTGGCATCAACCAGAAAGGCATTCAAAGACACCACGTTTATGGTACGATATGTCATAGAATCATGTACGAAATGTACACTACTGGCCATTAAAATTGCTACATCCGGAAGAAATGCAGATGATAAACGGGTATTCATTGGACAAATATATTATACTAGAACTGACATGTAATTACATTTTCACGCAATTTGGGTACATAGATCCTGAGAAATCAGTACCCAGAACAACCACCTCTGGCCGTAATAACGGCATTGATACGCCTGGGCATTGAGTCAAACAGAGCTTTGATGGCGTGTACAGGTACAGCTGCCCATGCAGCTTCAACATGATACCACAGTTCATCAAGAGTAGTGACTGGCGTATTGTGATGAGCTAGTTGCTCGGCCACCATTGAACAGACGTTTTCAATTGGTGAGAGAATGTGCTGGCCATGGCAGCAGTCGAACATATTCTGTATCCAGAAAGGCCCGTACAGAACCTGCAACATGCCGTCGATCATTATCCTGCTGAAATGTAGGATTTCGCAGGGATCGAATGAAGGGTAGAGCCACGGGTGTAACACATCTGAAATGTAACGTCCACTGTTCAAAGTGCCGTCCAGGCGAACAAGAGGAAACCGAGACGTGTAACCAATGGCACCCCATACCATCACGCCGGGTGATACGCGAGTTTGGCGATGACGAATACACGCTTCCAATGTGCGTTCACCGCGATGTCGCCAAAACGGATGCGACCATCATGATCCTGTAAACAGAACCTGGATTCATCCGAAAAAATGACGTTTTGCGATTCATGCACCCAGGTTCGTCGTTGAGTACACCATCGCAGGCGCTCCTGTCTGTGATGCACCATCAAGGGTAACCGCAGCCGTGGTCTCCGAGCTCATAGTCCATGCTGCTGCAAACGTCGTCGAACTCTTCGTGCAGATGGTTGTTGTCTTGCAAACGTCCCCATCTGTTGACTCAGGGATCGAGACGCGGCTGCACGATCCGTTACAGCCATGCGGATAAGATGCCTATCTCGACTGCTAGTGATACGAGGCCGTTGGGATCCAGCACGGCGTTACGTATTACCCTCCTGAACCCACCGATTCCATATTCAGCTAACAGTCATTGGATCTCGACCAACGCGAGCAGCAATGTCGAAATAAACCGCAATCGCGATAGGTTAAAATCCGTCCTTGATCAAAATCGGAAACGTGGTGGTACGCATTTCTCCTCATTACACGAGGCATCACACCAACTTTTCACCAGGCAACGCCGGTCAACTGCAGTTTGTGTTTGAGAAATTGGTTGGAAACTTCCGTCATGTCAGCACGATATAGGTATCGCCACCGGCGCCAACCTTGTGTAAATGCTCTGAAAAGCTAATCATTTGCATATCACGGCATCTTCTTCGTATCGGTTAAATTTCGCGTCGGTAGCACGTCATCTTCGTGGTGTAGCAATTTTAATGGCCAGCAGTGTGGTTACAGCTGAGTATAAAACAAACGAATATCTATTACTACGCATTATTGTGTGTGGCTCTGGGCAGCAACATGAGACTTCATTCACGCATCATTTTTAAAACCTCATCTCCGCCACAGTGTGGCCTTATATGGGTTCCGTCTCCGGGAACCGGAAAACTATTGTTGGCACTCACAGCACCGATCAGCAATAACCGAGAGGCGTGAAAAGGCTCCGATGTGCTACAAGTGCACATTTACGTAAATCACACACTGGATGCTATAGAGGTGAAATGTCGGCAACTCAGAACGCTTGCACCAGATAATGAGCTACATGGAAAGTAAAGCGAATGTCACCCTCGCCTTACATGTCTCGACAGCTATAGGTGATGTACTAGCGCTAGTTGGAACTATCACCCGCTCAGCTAAACGGCCTTGTCACAACAGGCGCCTGCGGCTAGCAGGAGGTGCAGGGAGCTCGAGGAAAGGGCGCCGATGAAGCCACGCGTCCGGACAATGGGCGCTGTGATTGTGGCTTCCGGCGATTCGCGCTGCCTCGCCCAGCCACGCGAACGTGACGGACAGCGCGGAGCGGCGCGGCGCGACTGGCTCAAAATTGACCAATTTGAGATACGGCCGCTGCGATTGTCCTGCCGCCTGAAAGGCCGCCAATCTGAGGCCCATCTGCTAAGCGGGCGCGTGACGGCCGCTTCCTGCAACCCCACCCTCCTATCAAGAAGAAAACTGGACAGTTCAGTGTGTTGCCGGCCAAAGTGGCCGTGCGGTTAAAGGCGCTGCAGTCTGGAACCGCAAGACCGCTACGGTCGCAGGTTCAAATCCTACCTTGGGCATGGATGTTTGTGGTGTCCTTAGGTTAGTTAGGTTTAACTAGTTCTAAGTTCTAGGGGACTAATGACCTCAGCAGTTGAGTCCCATAGTGCTCAGAGCCATTTTTTAGTTCAGTGTGTTGCAGCCGAGCGGGATGGCAGTGTAGTGGGGTGGCCACCTCTGACTAACGCTTTCGCTGCTACAGAGGTGCTCTTTGCATTCTGCGCTGATGCGGTTTTTTTTTTTTTTTTTTTTTTTTTTTTTTTTGTTTACGACTGAACGGCTCACCAAATGCTGGTGCCTGTGCTGAGAGACGTCGCACAGGCCGATATGAAATACTTATCATCCGATTTTTCTATAACTATTACGTAAAATTTTTGATTTTTGCTCATCTTACAATATGATATTTACACGCCATAAAAAACAGAGTTTTTGTTTCGTTACCCGTCGAACTAACTGTGTAACATAGAATTAAGTAAGACATTGCCCGAAATTTTAAAGACTTTGCAGGGCTAAAGACGCATTGCGTAAACTAATCGTATGGTTCATTTTAGCTCATACATCGCATGAATGAAATGTAGATGAGACAGCGAAACTTTATGTGAAACTGACAGAAGAAGAATATCTCATTTCATTCTCGAGTTATTGGGTTTTATAGCTGAAGGAGGGTCGTGCGCGACTTGCCCATTCACGTCCTAGCCAATCGCGAATCATGTGGTCTCAACAATCGTCATATCTCATAAACGATTCAAGATATCGATACGAAATGGTAGCATGCAATGAGGTTCATTTGTTATATGGTAAATACTCGAAATATTGTGTTCAACGAGACATGGAAATAACCCGTCCGCAGCAGTGAGGTGTCGGCCGCTCAGGACGCATTCAGACGTCCACAGCACTGTAGGAAAACCCGAGCTGCTCAGGATAACTGTCCATAACACCTACGGAAGGCATAGCAGGACTTCTATACACGCCTCATGGGTAAAGACGTATGAGGGGAAGCTTTGGGATGGGATCCGCAGTACCGCGTCGAGCGCACAGTACAGAACGAATACTCAGCAATATCATTCTTTATAATTCGGTACTTGCACACAGGAGATCGACGTTGTAGCTAGCAACAGCCGGTGACGTCTGCTGAGGCAGTGGAATGCTGTAGCACCAAAACATTGGCTGCCGACGACGGTGATCTTGCTGACGCTAGTCAGGGAGCACCTCTGCAGTACATGGAGCATTGCTGCTCGTGTGACGTGCACTGCATGCAGCCCATTGTGGCTGACTGGAATGTCTGGGACCATCGAAGTCTCAGGCGACGGTACCAGCTGGGGAGGAGCCCCGTCTTCTTGGACGCATTTCGAATCTCAGAGTTATCGGTACTAGTTGATGACTCGTAGATTGGCGGCTTTGCCTAGCACACGACGTTGCTCGATGGCGCTGCCGCAGGTTGCCCACACATTCGACTCACGACTTGCACGGAGATTCCACTGGGCAAATGCAGGACACCGGTGGAATACCACTACGGCTGATCTGGAAATATATAATATGACTTCTCTCCAATCAAAGGTGTCAGCAGTGGCTGAACATTGCCTAGAAAACAGGCATGAAATACAATTTTAAAAACATCACCTTACTGGGATTTCGTTGTGAAAGAAGCGGTCGAAATTAGAGTAAACAGCAACGGTTTTAACACATACCAGAACTACACACTTAGTAGGGCATGGGAACGCGCTTTGGACATTGAGCGAAAGCAAAGACGTGTTCTTGACGCTTGTAGGGACGCGGGAGCGGCAGTTTTAAACATGGCGCCGACCGCTCGCGCCGTGTGACGTCACTCGGTCCCGCGGCGGAACGGAACAGCAAAGTCAAACAGTCTACAGTGACGGTATCAGGAAACTAGTCTCTTGTTGGGAGACGCGTGTTCGTCTCGATGGTGACTGTTGAAGAATAAATACACTACTGGCTACTAAATTTACTACACCACGAACATGACGTGCTACAGACGCAAAATTTAACCCACAGGTAGAAGATGCTGTGATATGCAAATGATTAGCTTTTCAGAGCATTAATACAAGATTGTCGCCGGTGGTGAAACCTACAACGTGCTGACATGAATAAAGTTTCCAACCGATTTCTCATACACAAACAGCAGTTGACCAGCGTTGTCTGGTGAAACGTTGTTCTGATGCCTCGTGTAAGGAGGAAAAAGGCGTACCATCACGTTTCCGACTTTGATAAAGGTCGGATTGGAGCCCATCGCGATTGCGGTGTATCGTTGTTCGAGATCCAATGACTGTTAGCAGAATATGGAATCGGTGGGTTCGGGAGAGTAATACGGAACGCCGTGCTGGATCCCAACGGCCTCGTTTCACTAGCAGTCGAGATGACAGGCATCTTATCAGCATGGCTGTAACGGATCGTGCAGCCACGTCTCAATCCATGAGTCAACAGATGGGGACGTTTGCAAGACAACAACCATCTGCACGAACAGTTCGATGACGTTTCCAGCAGCATGGACTATCAGCTCAGATACCATGGATGCGGCTACCCTTGATGGTGCATCACAGACAGGAGCGCCTGCGATGGTGTACTCAACGACGAACCTGGGTGCATGAATCGCAAAACGTCATTTTTTCGGATGAATCCAGGTTCTGTTTACAGCATCATAATGGTCGCATCCGTTTTGGCGACATCGCGGTGAACGCACATTGGCAGCGTGTATTCGTCATCGCCATACTGGCGTATCACCCGGCGTGATAGTATGGGGTGCCATTGGTGACACGTCTCGGTCACCTCTTGTTCGCATTGACGGGACTTTGAACAGTGGACGTTACATTTCAGATATGTTACACCCGTGGCTCTACCCTTCATTCGATCCCTGCGAAACCCTACATTTCAGCAGGATAATGCACTACTGCATGTTACAGGTCCTGTACGGGCCTTTCTGGATACAGAAAATGTTCGTCTGCTGCCCTGACCAACACATTCTCCAAATCTCTCACCAATTGAAAACGTCTGCTCAATGGTGGCCGAGCAACTGGCTCGTCACAATACGCCAGTCATTATTCCTGATGAACTGTGGTATCGTGTTGAAGCTGCATGGGCAGCTTTATCTGTTTGACTCAATGCCCAGGCGTATCAAGGCCGGTGTTACGGCAAGAGGTGGTTGTTCTGGATGCTGATTTCTCAGGATCTATGCACCCAAATTGCGTGAAAATGTAATCACATGTCAGTTCTAGCGTAATATACACTCCTGGAAATTGAAATAAGAACACCGTGAATTCATTGTCGCAGGAAGGGGAAACTTTATTGACACATTCCTGGGGTCAGATACATCACATGATCACACTGACAGAACCACAGGCACATAGACACAGGCAACAGAGCATGCACAATGTCGGCACTAGTACAGTGTATATCCACCTTTCGCAGCAATGCAGGTTGCTATTCTCCCATGGAGACGATCGTAGAGATGCTGGATGTAGTCCTGTGGAACGGCTTGCCATGCCATTTCCACCTGGCGCCTCAGCTGGACCAGCGTTCGTGCAGGACGTGCAGACCGCGTGAGACGACGCTTCATCCAGTCCCAAACATGCTCAATGGGGGACAGATCGGAGATCTTGCTGGCCAGGGTAGTTCACTTACACCTTCTAGAGCACGTTGGGTGGCAAGGGATACATGCGGACGTGCATTGTCCTGTTGGAATAGCAAGTTCCCTTGCCGGTCTAGGAATGGTACAACGATGGGTTCGATGACGGTTTGGATGTACCGTGCACTATTCAGTGTCCCCTCGACGATCACCAGTGGTGTACGGCCAGTGTAGGAGATCGCTCCCCACACCATGATGCCGGGTGTTGGCCCTGTGTGCCTCGGTCGTATGCAGTCCTGATTGTGGCGCTCACCTGCACGGCGCCAAACACGCATACGACCATCATTGGCACCAAGGCAGAAGCGACTCTCATCGCTGAAGACGACACGTCTCCATTCGTCCCTCCATTCACGCCTGTCGCGACACCACTGGAGGCGAGCTGCACGATGTTGGGGCGTGAGCGGAAGACGGCCTAACGGTGTGCGGGACCGTAGCCCAGCTTCATGGAGACGGTTGCGAATGGTCCTCGCCGATACCCCAGGAGCAACAGTGTCCCTAATTTGCTGGGAAGTGGCGGTGCGGTCCCCTACGGCACTGTGTAGGATCCTACGGTCTTGGCGTGCATCCGTGCGTCGCTGCGGTCCGGTCCCAGGTCGACGGGCACGTGCACCTTCCGCCGACCACTGGCGACAACATCGATGTACTGTGGAGACCTCACGCCCCACGTGTTGAGCAATTCGGCGGTACGTCCACCCGGCCTCCCGCATGCCCACTATACGCCCTCGCTCAAAGTCCGTCAACTGCACATACGGTTCACGTCCACGCTGTCGCGGAATGCTACCAGTGTTAAAGACTGCGATGGAGCTCCGTATGCCACGGCAAACTGGCTGACACTGACGGCGGCGGTGCACAAATGCTGCGCAGCCAGCGCCATTCGACGGCCAACACCGCGGTTCCTGGTGTGTCCGCTGTGCCGTGCGTGTGATCATTGCTTGTACAGCCCTCTCGCAGTGTCCGGAGCAAGTATGGTGGGTCTGACACACCGGTGTCAATGTGTTCTTTTTTCCATTTCCAGGAGCGTATTTGTCCAATGAATACCCGTTTATCATCTGAATTTCTTCTTGGTGTAGCAATTATAATGGCCAGTAGAGTATGTAGACGTGAACAATAAAGATGAAGAATAGTAATAAAGTTTGTTTTATTTTAAACAGTTTAAGAGTTTCTAAATAAATAATTCGGAGCTGTTGCGTTTCAGCTTGCCCTCGTATATCTTGAACAGGCAAAGGTGAAAATATAAAAAGACTTCTAGAGGGGATTAAAATTCGGGTTCAAAGTATATCAATGATAACATTCGCTGGTGAGAATTATTACCCACAGGAAAGTGAAGAAAAATTACAGATCTCTTGAATGGAATGAACAGTCTACTGAGTATAAAATACGATTTAAGAGTGAACCGAAGAAACATGAAAGTAATGATGAGCAGCAGAGTTGAGTTCCGCGATGAAAGGAAGAAATTGTGCCACCGTATAAGCAAAATAATACACGACGGATGAAGCAAGCACAAAATAGAAAGCGGGTTATGACAGGCAAAGAGGGCATTCCTGACCAAAAATAGTCTGCTAGTATCAAACTTCAGGTTCTGTCTGAGGGAGGAAACGTCTGATAATGGATGTTTGGAGCACATTACAGAGTGGAAGCGAATTGTGGACTGTGAAAGTCAGTCCCGATAGCTGAATGGTCAGCGTGACGGAGTGCCGTCCTATGGGACCGGGTTCGATTCTCGGCTGAGTCAGAGATTTTCTCCTCTCAGGGACTGGGTGTTGCGTTGTCTTCATCATCATTTCATCTCCATCCGACGCACAGGTCGCCCAATGTGGCGTCGAATGTAATAGGACCTGCACCAAGGCGGCTGGACCTGCCCCGCTAGGGGCCTCTCGACCACTGACGCCAAACGCTCATTTCCATTTTTTTCCATGCACTGTGGAAAAACCGGAAAAGAAGCAAATCATTGTGTTTCAGAAGCAGTGCTATAGAGAATGTTGGAAAATGTGTGTACTCGTTAAGATACGGAATGAGGAGGTTCTCCGCGGTATTGGCAAATAAATGAACATAGACAAAACACTGAAAAAAAGGACAGGATGATACGACGAGTGTTAACACATAAGAGATTAATTTCCATGCTACTAGAGGAAGGTGTAGAGGGTAAAAACTGTGGGGAAAGACAGAGATTGCATCACGTCCGAGAAATAATTGAGTACTTCGGTGCAGGAGCTATGCTGATGTGAACAGGTAGACACAGGAGAGAAATCCGTGACGAACTGCATCCACCCAGTCAGAAGACCGACCCTTGAATCGGAAAACAGAATCGTCGATAGAATGTCTCCTCATTTGTTCTGCTCCATGCATATATTTGCCTTTTATTTTAATTTTTATAACTTCCACAATAAAACTCTTTCTCGACGTCTGGAAGAAAATCCGTGAAATTCTGATTATGTGTAAAACACATTAGCGGCAAGACGCAATAAATCTTCAATGCCCAGTAGCAACGGGAATGTTACGGACGTAGCAAACACGATTTTCGGAAATTCGTTCACCAAAGAAGACAAAGCAAATATTCCAGAATTCGAATCAAGAACAGCTGCCAACAAGAGTAACTTAGAAGCAGATATGCTCGGTGTAGCTAAGCAGCTTAAATCACTTAATAAAAGGCAATGTCACCGCTCCAGACTATATACCAGCTAGGTTCCTTTCAGGGTATCCTGATAAAATAGCTCGGTACTTAGCAATCATATACAGCCGCTCGCTCGACGAGAGATCCTTATCTAAACATTGGAAAGTTTCACGGGTCACAAAAATACTCAGAAAAGGAAATAGGAGTAATCCGCTACATATACACCCAAATCACTAACGTAAATCTGAAGTAGAATTTTGGACCGTATACTGCGTCCGAAGATTATGAACTGCCTCTATAAAACGATGTATTGATAAATAGGCAACACGGATTCAGAAAATATTGGTCTTGTGAAACACAACTACCTCTTTTAACTCACGAAGGAATGAGTGCAATCGACAGGGGATGACAAATTAATTCCATATTGAATTTTCTCATTTTGAGAAGACAGAAGAAGTGATCTGTTTTCTTTGCTGTAACAATCTGAAGCCAAGGTCGCCTTTTTCTGTTGTGAAACGCTATCATTTTAAGTTTCACCTCATGCCAAGTTGTCATGCGGCTGAAAAACAACGCTTTTAAAAGATCTGTCGTAACTAAAATATTTAAGTTCATATTTTCCAATAGTTCAATTTAGACAAACCTTTTATGATGTGATGTTTTTAATGTACATGACAACTTGAATGAGATTTTCACTCTGCAGCGGAGTGTGCGCTGATATGAAACTTCATGGCAGATTAAAACTGTGTCCCGGACCGTGAATCGAACTCGAGACCTTTGCCTTTCGCGGGCAAGTGATCTACCAACTGAGCTACCCAAGCACGACTCACGCCCCGTCCTCACAGCTTTACTTGTGCCAGTATCTCGTCTCCTGCCTTCCAAACTTTACAGAAGCTCTCCTGCGAACCCTTGCAGAACTAGCACTCCTGAAAGAAAGGACATTGCGGAGACATGGCCTAGCCACAGCCTGGAGGTTATTGCCAGAATGAGATTTTCACTCTGCAGCGGAGTGTGTGCTGATATGAAACTTCCTGGCAGATTAAAACTGTGTGCCGGAACGTGACTCGAACTCGGGACCTTTGCCTTTCGCGGGCAAGTGATCTACCAACTGAGCTACCCAAGCACGACTCACGCCCCGTCCTCACAGCTTTACTTGTGCCAGTATCTCGTCTCCTGCCTTCCAAACTTTACAGAACCTCTCCTGCGAACCCTGCAGAACTAGCACTCCTGAAAGAAAGGATATTGCGGAGACATGGCTTAGCTACAGCCTGGGGGATGTTTCCAGAATGAGATTTTCACTCTGCAGCAGAGTGTGCGCTGATATTGTAACCTCCCCACAAAAATAATAAAAAATGAATTTAAAAATGTGTAACCTCCCCACAAAAATATTTTAATGAATTTTAAATATTAATAATTGAATGTAACCTCTGAACAAAATTGGTTCCCATTTATTATCTCCGTACAGAAATTCATTCACATTTAATGTACCCACAAAATTCTTTTCTCATTTAATGTTAAGTTCGAAACAGAAAAATTCCTAAACCAAAAAATAATAGAAAATTCAGAAACCTGGTAAATTTTATGACGACAGCAGCGCAGCGCCACGGCCCTGTACTCAGAATAAAAAAAGCAAAAGTTCTTACCTCAATAAAAACTGCGAATATATCTGCTCTTACCTAAAAACATTGTCGGTGCAGCTTCGTGCAATGCTCGCCTATATTTTTGTGATTCTTGAAAGGAATGATCATGCATTGGACATATTCTTTAAAGTGAAATGAATGCGTTTTTTAAAAAAAAATTACTTTATACTATAAAAATTATTATTGGGGCATTTTTTTAAAGAAATTGGATGACAGTTGACATACATTACTAGATATGCGCAAGGCTGCTTCTTTACCTTCTACAATAATACTCATTCTCCAGAGTCGCGACCAGAGCAGACTGCCGACACGCGCAGACACGCGCAGTCTACCGCCGACTACTGAAGACTACTGAAGACTACTCAAGACTACTGTCGACTCACGCAGAGTACTGCATACTAGCACAGACTAATGCCGACTAGCGACAAGCAACAACTAACTGCTCTCTGGTCAGAGACTCTCCTAAGTCTTGCCTGTTGCAGGCAGCGCATATAGCGCATACCTCTTACATAACCCTCCACTGGGGGGCAAAAATTTGGCAGCGATGGTGAGTCAATTGGACTTGCCATGAGCAACAATTTTTTCTTAATTAACTAAGTTCACAATCACAGAATATATACATATATATAAGTGCAGAACATGAAATAAAATATAGTGCACATGCACTGAGTACAGAACATATCAAGCAATGACAAAATATATACGCAATGAGTACAAAACATATTAACAAATGACAAAAGTGCACACGCACTGTAGTTCAGAATATATCAGCAAATCACGAAATGTATACGCAATGAATACAAATCATATTAACAAATGACATAAAGTGCACATGCACTGTAATTCAGAATATATCAGCAAATCACAAAATGTATAGGCAATGAGTACAAATCATATTAACAATTGACATAAAGTGCACACGCACTGTAGTTCAGAACATACCAGCAAATCATAAAATGTATGTGCAATGAATACAAATCATATCAAGAAATGACATAAAGTGCACACGCACTGTAGTTTTTTTTACTATTTTACAAGAACTAGGATAGGAAAGGGAAGGATTGCATCATGGTTGTAGCACATTAGGTTGCACGCAGCTGCACTGAAAGTCCATATCTTTCTACAGAAGCACAACACCAAGTGAGACAATGTGAAGTTCTTTTCCCTGAAGTATTAATCAGTGAAGCCAAGACACTGAAATGTCGTATTAATATTCCATGTTATCATTCTGGTAGTACATTAGGTACACCAAACAGTGGGACCATAATAACATCTCCATCGCTCAAGGTGGTGGACAGCATGTTGTGTCAACACCACGTTCTTGTAAGGTACACCAACGTAGAATTAGTGCAAAAACCAAATATAGTGCACCATGAGCATGAGTATAGACAGGACAAACGGATATTGCAGTAATTTCTGGTAATTAGGTCAGAAGGTGAAGGACATTAAGTCTTATGCCAGTCATCATTGATAATTAGTAGTCTATTAACTGAGTTGATTAATTAGTGGCACTCATCGCCCAGTTACTGAACATTTCGTTACCATGTATGAAGTATTACAGAATAATGTTCATAAGTTATCTGTTTACAGAGAACATTGGCACTCATTGACCAGTTACAAACCACCAGAAGTCATCAATCAAAACAGGAGCTAATGAGTGTAGCATCAAGTTACTGGTATTCATATATATAGCATGAAAGTGACCGTATACAAATTTAAAGTATAAAAAACAGTGGCATTCATTGGTCAGCAAGTATTGAATATTACAAAACATTTCTCATCATTCAAGTGACATATGACATATTTAAAAATAATTATTGGCACTCATTGGCCATTTACAAATCATCAGAAATCATCAGTCAAAAGAGGAGCTAATGAGTGTAGCATCAAGCTACTGGTATTCATACATATATAGCATAAAAGTGACATAATACAAATTTAAAATATAAGAAACAGTGGCATTCGTTGGTCAGCAAGTATTGAATATTACAACAGCAGAGGGCCTATGACTACCTTGCGGAATGCCAGATATCACTTCTGTTTACTCTATGATTTACCGTCTATCACTACAAACTGTGACCTCTCTGAGAGGAAATCACGAATTCAGCCACACAACTGAGACGATACTCCATACGCACGCTATGTGATTAATAGTCGCTTGTGAGGAGCGGTACAAAATATTTCTGAGATCCCTTGTCAATAGCACACATTATTTCATGGGAATAAAGAGCTAGCTGCGTTGCACAAGAACGATATTTTCTGTGTCCGTGTTGGTTATGTATCTTTAAGTCATTTTCTTCACGGTGATACATAATGTTCGAGTACAGTATATGCTCCAAAATCGTATTGCAAATTGAGGTCAGTAATATGGGTCTGTAATTCAATGGGTTGGTCCTATTTCCTTTCTTGAATATTGGTGTGACCTGTGCTACTTTCCAGTCTTTAGGAACAGACCTTCCGTCAAATGAGCGGTTGTATATGGTTGCTAAGAAAAGCGCTATTTTGCCTGCATTATCTGAAAGGAACCTCACTGGTATACCATCTGGACCGGAAGACATGCCTTTCTTAAGTGATTTTACTTGTTTCGCAACACCTAAGATATCTACTTTTAAGTCACTCATGCTAACAGCTGTTCTGGTTTCAAATTCTGGAACATTTACTTTGTCTTCTTTCATGAAAGAATAACGGAAAATTGTATTCATTAACTCCTCTTTACTGACACTATCATCGGTAACATTTCCATCGCTATCGCTGAATGACGGTATTGTCTGTCTTTCCCACTGGTGTACTTTACATACGACCAGAATATCTTTGAGTTTTCTACCATTTTTTGAGTCAATGTTTCATTGTGGAAACTATTAAAAGCATCTCGCATTGACGTCCGCACTAAATTTCGAGCTTCCGTGAAACTTAGCCAGTCTTGGGGACTTCGCTTTCTTCTGAATTTGGCATGCTTTTTTCGTTGCTTCCACAACAGTGTTCTGACGTGTTTTGTGTACTGTGGTGGATCAATCCCGTCTCTTATTAACTTATTCAGTATGAATCTATGTACTGCTGTCGATACTGTATCTTTGAATTTGAACCATATCTGGTCTACACTTACATAATTAGCTTGGACGGAATGGAGACTCTCTCTTAGGAAGGCATCGACTGAATTTTATCTGCCGTTTTAAAGAGATATATTTTGGGTTTATTTTTAGTAGTTTTCGTTGATATGGTTTTAAGCCTCGCTGCAATGACCTTGTGTTCACTAATCCCTGTATCCGTTATGACGCTCTCTGTTAGATCAGACTTATTTGTCGCTAAGAGGTCAAGTGTGTTTTCTCAAACATTTACAATTCGTGTGGGCTCATGAACTAATTGTGCAAAGTAATTCTCAGAGAAAGTATTTAGTACAATTTCGGAAGATGTTTTCTGTCTTCTACCGGCTTTCAACGTGTACTTTCGCCAACAAATCTGGGGTAAATTGAAGTCTCCACCAATTATAACTGTATGAGTGGAGCACTTATTTGTAATGAGATTCAAGTTTTCTTTGAACTGTTCAGCTATTATATCATCTGAGTCGGGGGGGGGGGGGGGCGGGGGTCGGTTGAAGGAGCCAATTATTATTTTGGTACGGCTGTTGAGTATAACCTCTACCCATAGTAATTCACGGGAACTACCTATTTCAACTTCACTTCAAGATTAACTACTACCAACAGACACAAACGCACTACCACCTACTTTATTTAATCTATCGTTTCTGAACACGGTTTGCGTCTTTGTAAAAGTTTCGGCAGAATTCATCTCCGCCTTTAGCCAGATTTCTGTTCCTATAACGATTTCAGCTTCAGTGTTTTATATCAGCGCTTGAAGCTCTGGTAGTTTTCCAACACAGCTACGAAAATTTACAACTACAATAGCGACTGTTGCTTGGAGTACCTGGCAGTACGTGGAAGCAAAATGCACCTAATATGAAAAACCTATGTTGTTGGGGGTGTCCAAAGTGTACATTGTCACGGTGGTTCATTTATGGTATGTAAATCAAAGGCCAGCATTTTTTAATACGTGGTTAATTCGTCTAGCTGAATCTTTGCTATGTGTATATACACCTGATACACTGGTATAGTATTTTCTACAGATATTTATTAAAAAACTTTCATCCTTTAGTTATCTACAGCACACACTGGTAACAAAGAGTAATCTGCTTTCTGCATAACAATGAGCTGTTGAGGGCAATCTGTATTAATTATAACGAAAGATCGTCTTTAATACTAAGTCAATACACACTATATATTGCACTGCCATTTATCTTGGTTCGGTCAGTAACCAAAGCATCGTAAATGGCTCGTTATTCTCTAACGTAAGTGGAACCAACCAACCGAGTCCTGTAAGTACAGATTAGAAGTAGTGTAGGCGACAAATTTGATGCTACAAAAATGTGGAAGCCCATGAACTATACAATTTTCTTCCATTGTTGCTCAGAGCGATGATAACGTGGTCTGATCACCCAAATCAACGTCACACAGTCTTTCTTGTGAGTAGTGGACATAGGTGTCATTGTACGTTTTAAAATCATGTTCTGTGTTGTCTCGACGTATCATTCTGCAACTGACTTCTGTTTGCGAGGAGCAACGAAAGTCGCCTACAGTGGTTAAGTAGGAGATCTTTTGATTTTTTGGCACAATACGCTTTACAGGTCTTCGCTGAACACAGGCTAAATTCTCAAGTCTACAATTCTTCTTACGTTTCATCTAGAGAATAGCAAAGCTACAAAACACCTAGCCACATCTCTCTGACAAATATTCCTACTGTGAACATCCACGATCATACAGTAAGGACTTACGTTCCCTCAATTAACTTATACGCAAAGAAAACATATTCGGCATAATGTGGTTCTATTTACATATATGCGTACTGAGAGCATAGGCATCCTCGTTGGAACGTGAGAAGTATGTATTCCACATAGATTCCTCAGTGAAGATCATCAGCTTCATGGTGTAAGGCTTAGATCTATTTCGGCTGATAAGTTCTGCCATCTTTTCTAAGCGTGCCTCTGCCTTCGTTGGTCTATCGTTTTGTACAACCGGAGCTGTCTTGGGTAGTCTAGATTAGCACTTCCGTTGCAAGTACTATAACAAGTTAGCTGTTCTTGTGTCTCATCATTCCGCCAATTATGCCTTAAACTCCAAGATCTTCTTGCTTGTCTTATGAATACCAAGAGCATTTTTCTCCTATATGAGCATACCTTGGTTGGATCTAATAGTTAAAGTTTCGCTCCCATATAGTAATAATGGTTACATAATTACATTATACAAACTAAACAGAAATTCTTTCCATACTTTGTGGAACAGTCAGAACTCTAGTGTATCCATGAATTGTCTAAATCTGCCAAGTTTGATGTGTGGGGCCTGTTTTGTGGCATACGTTGTGTAAAACCACAAATACGTGAACTCCGAGACTTAGTCAACTATTTTGTTGTGTTTGTTAGTTATAAACTTTAAGTAATTGATGATATCTGCTTATCAGTATTTTAGAACATACTTCATAGTAAAAGTTCAGTAATCTTATGTCTATGAAAGCGGAGTATGGCTTCCGCTCCCATTCTTAAAAACTGACTATGCTTCCTCCATTCTTCAGTATTTAACTAACATATTTTTATACAATGTATTAATCAGATTCAGAAGGATGTAGGTTGCAGTAGGTACTGGGAGATGAAGAAGCTTGCACAGGATAGAGTAGCATGGAGAGCTGCATCAAACCAGTCTCAGGACTGAAGACCACAACAACAACAACAACAACATTAATCTGTGTATAGAAGTTACTAAGGTATTGTATATTAAGCGAGCTCCAAGTTTTTATTATCAGTTCTAGATGGTTTTCTGTTCTTTCTTTCATTAAATACCTCCAACAGCTCTTATCTAGTCAAATGGTCAACACGGATCGTGGCAGCACTCATTACGAGAATTTCCCTCTTTACAGAAAGACTATAACTTTTTAAAATAATCTAATATCACACACTGTAATGTTCGTTTGGTTTGAAGAATTTGTAGACAATGCGACACCTTTACAGCAAAGAAGTTGAAGCGTTAGTGCTGTGTTCCACAGCAGTTTCATGACGATATAAAAATGTTCCAGTGTGACGTCAGCTTAGTTAGTACGACAAATTTCAACTGACTAAAATGGCGTCCGGTGGTAACTTTCAAGGCGTGCTCCTCATCCAAGTAACTTACTTCTCAGGGTTCAGTGTCTTAGTGCTGGCTGCGACACCTGGAAGAGAACCGCCACTGTAAATGTTCTACAGAAGAAAGACTAAATTTTTCACAAATAAAACAAACTAAAATACTAATGGCTGTTCTTATAGTTCATTGCTGATACTCAAAGGAAAGTGGGGGTCGTAATAAGGTGAGCACACATAAATTAACTTGAACATCCAGGTGGTTTAAAGCAGGTCGAAAGCGTGTGTGGATTGGTCTGTATAAACTCTGAATAAATGCTAACGATTCTTTACACACACACACACACACACACACACACACACACACGCACACACACACACTCACAGAGAGATTAAAAATCTTAGTTCCGTAACAGATACTATTTTTTTCCCAGAACTGGTTACAGTGCTTTGAGTGTAACTGTTGTGAAAGGCAAATACGACATTTAGTTTCATTTAAATATACGTCTAGTAGATTACATGTACTGTTATTTTTCTTAGTAAGGGCGTTGGCACCTGAACGATGATATTTAGTGCTATGAACAATGCATGTCTTATTGAACGAAAAGGTTACCTAAAATATTATTGTAGTGACTTGGCCAGACAGCCAAGCCACTGTTAGGTAGCCGAAAGGCACGCGTTTAGCTCACGCAGGCTGGCGTGAGGTCTGGAACATTACAAGGAAATGAGAACGTAGAAAACGGACGCAGTTGCTGTAATACTTAACTTTAATCCACAATTGGTGAACATCTCTCGTTACTGTACAAGCTTCACAATATTAATTATCAAATGCTATGGCGCCGTGGTAGGTCGTAGCAAATGACGTAGCTGAAGGCTATGCTAACTATCGCCTCGGCAAATGAGAGCGTAATTGTCAGTGAACCTTTCCTAGCAAAGTCGGCTGTACAACTGGGGCGAGTGCTAGTAAGTCTCTCTAGACCTGCCGTGTGGTGGCGCTCGGTCTGCAATCACTGACAGTGGCGACACGCGGGTCCGTCGTATACTAACGGACCGCGGCCGATTTAAAGGCTACCACCTAGCAAGTGTGGTGTCTGGCGGTGACACCACAATTATCATCAGGTTTCGATGTGCCCTTTTCTTTCTATATGGCCATGGGAGCCATTGCAAATGATTATATGAAATAACAAAAAATTAATGAAACACTTCGATGGCTACCTTTCCCTCCTACTTAACCACTTACTTCTGTGTGGATAAAGCTATTGCCATATATACCATTACAGAAACGCCACTATGGATTGCACGTTTCTTCTGACGTTCTCTTTTCTATATGCGCATAACAGTAAGGAACAGTATAAACGTCTACTCTTCGGACAAGATGAAATGCATCCCTTGTTTGATAGTCTTGGATTTCTAATCCTTGCAACACTGTAAAATGTACATTACTGTAGCTGGTTAGAGGTGCAATGACAGTTACTGTTTGCTGGAAGCCGTTTTGGTGCTTGTCAGAATGCACTTAGGTCTCACCTAGTCAATCAAAATTTTGTAAGATTATTTTGCATGAACACCACCATTACTAATAGGAAGAATAATTTAGGAAAGAATCCAATTTCACCATACGTACTTTTAACTCTTGGTTTAGTAATTGTGGTTGCTCTTTCACGTTTCCACTTCACAATCACATACACAACACCCGACTTGGACAGCCTTAGTAGGTTTGAAACGTCGGTAATGTAATTGTTATTCACATTACGCCCACTGACTGGGCCACGTTAGAGACCACTAACAAATCAGGTAGAACATTCTCTACGAAATAATGATAACGCTGGCCGTTGATCCTGAGTGGAAGAAAGTGAGGCCCTACCAAACTGTCATCAACTATGCCGGCCCAAACGTTGACAGAAAATCTTTGTTGATAACTTGCTTCCACAGATGCGTGGGGATTTACGTCCGCCCATACATGTATATTGTGAAAATTTACACTCAGCTCTCGCTGAAACTCGTTGGGGAAAATGAGTTGTAAGACAGAAACAAAGCGTTTTCATATCCATGTTAATATAAAATAATTTATGCCTCTGCATGTGAGGGACGTATCCTGCAATTCGTGCCGTACGTTGTTGTTACACGCTGTGTAATTGTCCACACAAATCATTAAGCAGAAGATGTCAGTGCGTTTTCTGGGTATACGATAGATTCACTTACCGTGTAAGTGATCAGGAGCCAAAGTACCATAAGGTGCAGCTCTGGTGATCTCCGTTTGTGAGTTCGCCATTTAACAAAAGATCAGTATTAATAAAGTCAGGTTTTGTGTACTTGGCGGTAAATGGTAAACGTGAACTTAAGAGTGACAGGGTGTGAGTGGATGAACGGTTAACGAAGATTTTGTCCTGTAAATTTTAGTATTTGAAACATTGTAGCTACCTCCATTTTGGCATGTTCTAGAGAGAGATCTGATAATAGCGCCCTTGAGAACTAGATACCTACGTCAGCATCGTTATGGGGATTCACGTTATATTCAACTGCTGTTATTTTATTGTGGCAGAAAAGAAATAAATTGAAAGGAAAAAGTCAACAAAGAAACATATTAACAACAAATCTGGACCGAATGACTGCTGTGTTGGAGAAACATTGACAGGATATACTATTAAAATTTATATCCTCACATTTTGCCAGAAACTTCCTCGCTGTTGACTACAGTGAATTTTCCTTCAAACCACATACTTCCCACACAAAACGAAATGTGTTTCAAGTACGTGGAATAACGTGAAAAATAAGACAGTACATCCTTTCCAATAATTCTCAGTTACTGTGACGGTCTCGTACGTACAACAACGTAATGACATGAGTGCTATATCCCACACTGAATATCCCGATTTTGTGACGTCACTGGATCTACTGTCAGCACAATTTCGGCGAGAGCCCAGCAGTAACTGTTTTTCCTGTCACGCTCTCTCACGCAATGGAGAACTCTGCTGTGCCACCACATCGCCTTATATGGTAAGGACGTATAATCGTAACACAATATATAAAGTTTCACGTCCCATTATTTGTAACTAATTATGAACTTTGCTATTATGTAAAACTACACACCAGTAATAGGTACATAAAAAGAAGTTGCAGTAATATCCCCATAAAATATGAGGAAGTCTGTATTAAGAACTGCGATAAAACACCCCGTATCAAATTGCTACTTTTAAAGTTCCTTAAAATGTTGCATGAACAAAAATTATTGAAAAGATAAGCTAGAATAGAGTAGGATCTTATAGCTGAAGAGTTGCACATTAAGAAATAAGAAACTGCTCATTTAATGTTGTGTGACATTGAGGTTAGTCATTTCCGCTAATGTCAGATATGACAGAGCACGTCTTTATTGATCGTACCATGTATTTCTCCCGAAAATATTCCCTCCGTATTCAACTGATACATATAGTCAATGGATATTATAGGCCTGTTAGTTTTACTGTGGTAGGTATCCTCCTCTTTTTATATCTATCTGTCTATAATAGTAAGAACTGACTGTAATTACATATTCATGTCTGTTGCATATTACCATATTATTATCAACGGAGTGGGACTGAATTTACTGATAATTTAATTATATCAATTGCTAAATTACTCTCTATGATGATATACGCATACTTTTGGACGAAAGTAAAATATAAGTGCCAAATTTGCCTATAAATGGTTTCATTTTATTATCAGATACCGTACATTTATTAAAGTTTCAGAACGTACGTAACTTTGTTTGAGATTCTGTATGAGCAACCAGATTATATTTTTACTAATGTTAGGTAATAAATATGCCTTTTGACACATTTTATTACTACAGTAAGTATTTATTATATGCAGGAGGTAAAGATATGTAGAGAGTCCTGTTATACAACTGACAATTAGTTTCGATACTGAGGCTAGACCATTGTCCAACGAATATTTGGGTTTAGCTCGCGTTCCACAACAGTTATCGACATAAGTCATTCTAATGAACGTCGTCAACCAGTCGCGCATAGCTCTGATGTTTTAACCTGGCAGAGAGCCGCAGGCAGAAACAATAGTGAAGTCAGACTGCTGAGGGGAGAGAAGTGGTCTTAGGAGCGTGCCCCGCCTGTCTCTTTCACGGCTGCCGGCCTACATGCACCCTTGTTTTATGATTCTACAAAAGCAGAATCTTTATATAGGAATACCGAGGGATGATTCTTCGTTGAACTGTGCAAGTAGTATTCCAACCTCAAGATCGGTTTGCTATAGTTTTTTATTCAGATCAACATAAGAAAGCAAATAATGAAGAACTCACAACAGAAAGCAAAGTGGATTTGGAAGCGGCTGGTGTGCAACTGCGTGCTGGGGTTGGCAGTGTCGTAAGCGAGATACTTAAGGCCACTCCTCTAACCCGTACCTTCTGCAACCATATTTAAAAATAACCCCTCCACCCCCCACCACGCCCACACACACACACACACACACACACACAAACACACACACACACACACCACAAACCGCCATGTTAAGGTGTATAAAATATTTTAAAATATTTCAAAATGTATTCCACACAATCACCCTTCGAAAATGATAAAACAATGGACTATCTCACGTAATATAATATTCCGGGTTATTATGCCACTGATGGATGAATTTATTTTTGAAACGCAACGGTCTTTAAGGGAGATGTAGTTTTACCCCCAAGTTCAACGCACACACTGCTTTGCAACTGACTTATGTGAAATTCCGTCTTCGGGTGCTCTCGTGCTGAGGCGTGATATCAGATTTATTGAAAACTCGAGCACATATCCACGGTTATCAGTTGTTATCATTCGTTATGCTACCATCATACGGTGGAAGACTGGTAGAAACCTTTTTCACCATTGGAATTCAAACGCTATTCTGTTTCACATCCTTCTTCAGATTACAAATACGTCCCTATGGACTCTAGCCATTGCCAATATCCAATTTTGGTTTCCAATAACTCTTATCAAATCTGACACACACACACACACACACACACACACACACACACACACACACTGAGGGAACGAGAGAGAGAGAGAGTCAGCTGAGATGTTCTGTACATATATATCCTGTACAACTGCCTCTTACCACCCGTCACAAGTTTCAAGTAACCCATGTTTTGTGGCTGCTTTCCTCTAGGCACATAACACTTACAGTGTGGAAGAGCATAAGCAAACACAAAAATAGCCCCCATAATAGAAGTGTATTTCACATTTACGTGCAGTGGAATTGTAACAACGTTTGGGTATCACATCCCGTATCAGCACAAACGTGAAAATATTAAGAAATGTGATAAGCCCTTCAGCTACATTCTTTTCGATTCTCTTCACTTTTAATTAAACACTGATGTACAAAAATCGCAATACTAAAAACTTATTAACTTAGAGTACTAAAATTTCCGATCACAGGTTAATGTAAGCGCGAGATAAGCCATTGCACAAGTGAACTGTAGTTAGATTCGTAATCAGTGTAACCGCCAGAATCTTGAACGCAGACATGCGCCTTGCCCCTTGATACTGAAAACACCATAAATACTAATCAATGTAGAATTCTTAAAAACTCAAATAACAAGCTGATAGAATTCAAGAATGTACCGTAATTGGTTGGAGACATTATTTCACTCATTTGTATATTTAATTACAAGTTAAACTATTAATCTCTATGTTATTAAAACTACACCAAACAAAGAGAATAGAAAGTGTTGTTTCCTGTGTGTAAATGAAAAAAAAACTGTAATTATTTTGTATCTGGATGTTTGTTTTCTTATTCATTGTCCTGCGGGAAAGAAGGAAAGAAAGAAAAGGTGGATCTTCAAAAGTCTTTTCTAGTTCCACGCGCGTGAATATAAGGAAAGGTATGCCTTCAGCTTCGGTTATTTTATATGAATACCTGTTATGCATTCTCTGGCATAATTCAGCGTTCAGTAACCAAGTAGAAAGTTCGAGTCCTCCATCGGACATGGAAGTGGGTGTTGTTCATGGCGTAAGTCAGTTTAAGTTAGAGTAAGTAGTGTGTAGGCTTAGAGACAGATGTCCTAAGAATTTTTGGTCCCTTAAGACCTTACCACAAATTTCCAGATTTTAGAGGCATTGACACGGAAAATTAGACAAGTGGTGGACAAAATGGAGATGTATAATTATTGCCTAACATCAAACCAAAGCTTCTGTGTGCAAGGAAAATAAACTGTCATAACATTATTTCCATGTCTGTGTGACACTCCCCGTCAAGTACCACCGATTCCCAGAATTCCTGCTTTCACATCCCCAACGTCCTCCTTAGCGTGATCTACTGTCTTCGAATATTCAACAGCAAAACTCTTCCACGATACATAACACCTCCATCATGATGAGTATTACAGGAGACTGCGTGCATAACAAGAAAAAAATGACAAGTTTTGTGCTGAAATTGGCCAATAATGTGCCGAAATCGTCTAATGCAACAGTGATTCTGCATGACACAAGATTGTGGCAAGATTCCGGAAGTATGTAAAATTTGTTATTTACAAAATTCATGTCTGTTCCAAGTTCTGTAGTTGTGGATTTCCATAATTCATCACGTGAAAGGTATCCTCACTTCTGCCACCGACTCAAAACCGGCACAGCTAGGACAACGTAACGTCCACAAATATTTTTAATGAGCAATAGTACTAGCTGCTTTACGTGAGTCGATACACATCTACAGTTATTGCATAAACAAATCCGCCACTCACAACAGTTTCTAAGTCATTTCCAATGAATATAGATTCCATTCCTTCAACAAAGAGCTTGTGTGAAAACTCATTTTGCTGACCAAGTTTGGCGATAACGTTGATAGAGAGGTCTGCTGTCGTGGCTTACACTAAACTATCTATAGTATCTAGGGATAGTCAGAATATTGTGTGTAGTAGGAAACTTGTACTACAATGGATTCCTTATGGTTTCCAGAGCTACTTAGCATAGCATGGTTTATGCAGATTCTAATGATATAACACAACACATAGCACAAGGTTATGCTGAGTGAGATGTGCGAAAGGACTAAATAATTAGAGGAGTAACTAGGAATAATACAATAATATAATGCAGGCTTGATGGCTTCTGTACTGGTATACAAGCACGTATTTCTCACGGTACTTACATACTTTTGTAAAAGTGAAGTACCACATATGGTGAAGTGTATTTGGTACGGATGTTTCGCTTCCTGCCGACATGGGGCATTGCAATGGAAATACTGCTTGTGTGAGAAAGTGTTAATGAATCATGATATGTTGCACTAGCCTCCCTGAATAGCAGCCAGTGTAATACGGTATGACTGCATCTGACATCTATCTGCATTAACTGATTGAAGGCCACCATCTGCAAGTCGACATTTGCATTTCTTGTGCTGCCAGCGGTTGATGTTTATTAAATTGAGGCATAATGAACTGTCAGTGCTGCTTGGTCTGTCCAGTGGTTGCAGCCACACTTGACCTCTAGCTGTCCGCATGTGTAGAAAGCACTCCAGGCACACGAGAATCGTACTCAGGATGCTAACAAGAAGGAGATGCTACCTCGTGCGTGCGGCCCCACAGACCAGCCGCATGTGGGATTACTGGTTGTGGTATTTTCTATTAGTAATAAAAGCATAGTCATTGTTCTCTAATCGGTTCCTGCAATATCTTCCAGCAGGATAAACATGGGAAATCAGTGATGTGGTATATATGTTCAGCACCTAGAGTTTTGTGTGTGTACATGTGCATATGAGTGTGTAGGTAGAAGGCAAGGGCATTTGGTTTTAGACACAGGGGCTATATTGCATTTTAAATTTGGAGAAAAAAACGTTAAGAAGAGAAGAGTGTACTAGATACACTGTATAGCATCACAAGTCAGGTGTAAATGGCTTTCACAGCTTGATTTGTGAGATGTGGTAGATCAAATGGACCCATCTATTTTCGAGGGACTCATTCCTAGTCTTTATTATTTGCAAAAAAATGATATATTATGAAAGTATCCATTAGCACAGTGCAGCAAACTTTGGCGTTAATGGGCTATGGCAGCAAACGACCGACGTAAATGCCTGTGCTAACAGTACAACATCGCCTACAGCGGCTCTCCTGTCTCGTGACAATATCGGTTGCACCCTAAACGACTGGAAAACTGTGGCCTAATCAGGTAAGTCCCGCCGATATCGATTGGCAAGAAGTGATGGTAAGGTTAGAGTGTGGGCACCCCCCCCCCCCCCCCGAAGCCATGGATCCAAGACACTATTCAAACTGGTGGTGGCTCTATAATAGTGTGGGCTGTGTGTACACAGAAGGGACTGGCCCTCTGGTCCAACTGAATCGATCAGTGACTGGAAATTTTTATGTTCATCTACTTGGAGATCCTCTGCAGCCATTCATGTGCTTCTGTTCCCAAACTACGATGCAATTTTTCTGGATGACAATGCGCTATGTCACCAGGCCACAGTTGTTCACGATTGGTTTCAGGAACATTCTGAACAGCTAGAGCGAATAATCTGGCCACCCATATTGCCCGACATAAATCCCATCCAACATTTATGGGACGTAATGGAGAGGTCTGTTCGTGCACAAAACCCTGCACCGGCAAGCTTTCGTAACTATGGACGGTTGCATAGGCAGCATGGCTTAATATTTCGGAAAGGGACTCCTAACGACTTTTTGACAGCATGTAACATCGAGACGCTGCACTAGGTCAGGCAAAAGAAGATCTACACGAAATTAGAAGGTATCCCGTGACTGTTTCACCTCAGTGTATGTGACGATATTATAACAGTAATTGTTTCATGCATTTTTTTCCGATTTTCAGTTGTAAAAGATGTAACAGTGTATTTCATCTTCTTACCGGTGTACACATTCCCAACCTAAGTTCTTTAGGTTTAGGGTAATGTTCTCAAGTACATGAAGATCGTAAATGTGAATCCCAAAACCCATTGAAAATTATAATTTCACTGCAAATAAATGTATAAGGCAGTTCTACTGCTGTGGCTACTGGTGTATTATAATTCTTTTCCGGCAAGACTGAAACATGGGTTATTTTAATGTTGGGACAAGTTTACTGCATGTGGATGTGTAAAATACGGACTGTCGCTTTACCGCCATTTTTAAGTCACAAACTGTTTTTTAGAGTTGCGGGCAGAGAGGATTGATAGTGACGCCATACTTCACCATATTTAGTGATGTGTTACCTCCACCCGAAGGCCCAACAAAGGGGATGGAATGAGGAGTAGTGGGAATTTGTCACAGCTAATAAAGCCAATTAAAAAGTCATTAATTGCGCTTTTATACCCATTTCTCCATTACCACTGTTTTGTCAATATCATCCACCTGCAGTTCTTAACGTCAGTAATTAAGGGCAGGACAAATTTTGATCTCGCAAACGACTGTACATCGATAAGATCTTTTTATCTCAGTAGGCGGATATTGATTTTTCAGCAGTGTATTGATGAAATATTACAATTGCGCCTAGTGCAGCTCACTTCAAAGATTTTTCTTTCTCTTTCCAACTCGTCTGTGTCATGTGTGGTATTTGAAATCCATTGTAGTCGTCCATGAGCGTGGGTAATTGGCATATTGTGTGGGCCAAGCTACCACTTTCTCTCTTGAAAACTAGCGTTTAAAAGAATTGCCATCTGTGGTCTACCTCCTCCGCTATAGTGAACTCAGATTAGTCTGATTGAAATGTTCGTGAAAGCGCTCTAGTTTCTCTCTGCTTCTCTCCCACGACACAAATATATCATTTATGTAACACAGCTAGACGTTCCGTTTTTTCTGGGGTTCCTGTTGGCTGTTCGAATTTTTGCTCAAAGAAATTTTCTAACACTGAACTTAAATGACTACCCATAGCCATGCAACGCGTCTCTCCGTAAAACTCATCGTTGCATCTGAGGTAAGTGACCATGAGATAATATTTAAGCAACGAACGAAAAATTACTAGATGAACATAAGAACAGCTGCATGAGGGAGGAATCCTACAGGTCAGCTCTTGGAGAACGTGCTTTGCTCCCAGGAGACCACCAGAGTCGATCTGATAAGACTAAAGCACTGGCAGTCACAAGCGGATACTACTAAAGACTACACAGAAAGGCCATAGAGATTACTAAACATACCGATCTTAATCGGAAGGAGGATAGTATGAAACTGAATGGTTTCCCGTCTCTCTCACTGAAGAAAGCGTGTAACAGTACATCGTTGTGATTAATAACAACAGCAGACGACGTCAACCGACAATGGTGACCTGCGCTTTAGGTTACAAAGCACGTCACGTCAACCGACAATGGTGACCTGCGCTTTAGGTTACAAAGCATGTCACGTCAACCTCCATGCGGGAACACGAGAAAACGGAATTTTGCTTGGCAGTATAGCAAGGCAGGATGTATATCGGAGCTTCGAGAAAGTTACAACCTCACCGTCGTTGAGCTTCGCAGATTGGGAGGACACGTTGTACACTACTGGCCTTTAAAATGGGGCATTGAGTCAAGCACAGCTTGGACGGCGTGTACAGAAACAGTTGCCCATGCAGCTTCAACACGATACGACAGTTCATCAAGAGTAGTGACTGGGGTATTGCGACGAGCCAGTTGCTCGCCCAACACTGACCAGACGTTTTCAATTGGTGAGACGTCTGGAGATTGTGCTTCCAGGGCAGCAGTTGAACATTTTCTATATCCGTAAAGGCCCATACGGGACCTGCAACATCAGGTCGTGCATTATCCTGCTGAAATGTAGGGTTTCGCAGGGATCCAATGAAGGGTAGAGCCACGGATCGTAACACATCTGAAATGTAACGCCCACTGTTCAAAGTGCCGTCAATGCGAACAAGAGGTGACCGAGACTTGTAACCAACGGTACCCAACACCATCACGCCAGGTGATACGCCAGTATGGCGATGACGAATACACTCTTCCAATGTGAGTTCACCGCGATGTCGCCAAACACGGATACGATGCTGTAAACAGAACCTGGATTCATCCGAAGAAATGACGTTTTGCCATTCGTGCACCCAGGTTCGTCGTTGAGTACACCATCGCAGCCGCTCCTGTCTGTGATGAAGCGTCAAGGGTAACCGCAGTCATTGTCTCCGAGGTGATAGTCCATACTGCTGCAAACGTCGTCGAACTGTTCGTGCAGATGGTTGTTGTTTTGCAAACGTCCCCATCTGCTGACTCAGGGATCGAGACGTGGCAGCACGATCCGTTACAGCCATGCGGATAAGATGCCTGTCATCTGGACTGCTAGTGATACGAGGCCATTGGAATCCAGCACGGCGTTCCGTATTAACCTCCTGAACCCACCGATTCCATATTCTGCTAACAGTCATTCGGTCTCGACCGACGCGAGCAGCAATGTCGCGATACGATGAACCGCAATCGCGATAGGCTACATTCCGACCTTTATCAAAGTCGGAAACTTGATGGTACGCATTTATTCTCCTTACACGAGGCATCACAACAACGTTTGACCAGGCAACGCCGGTCAATTGCTGTTTGTGTATGAGAAATCGGTTGGATACTTTCCTCATGTCAGAACGTTGTAGGTGTCGCCACCGGCGCCAACCTCGTGTGAATGCTCTGAAAAGCTAATCATTTGCATATCACAGCATCTTCTTCCTGTCTGTTAAATTTCGCGTCTGTAGCACGCCATCTTCGTGGTGTAGCAATTTTAATGGCAAGTAGTATATTTCGATAAGAAATTCATTTGACCACGACGTAATAAACCCGAACGTTTTGATAAGTGTGACATTTCCGGCAACAAAAGTTGACATGTTATTTGGTATTCTTTGGTCAGATCCCTGCATTCTTGCTAACACATCGACTACTTTGCAGCCATAGAATGTCGGAATAAATGTACCTGAGGGCCAGAAGGTGAGGAACAGGGTGCTGTACGTGATCACTATGGAGAAGAATGCACTGACGAGGCTCAGTCTAACGGTGATCACGTCCAGCAGGTTGGCCACTGGGCGTCCAGAGGACACCTGCCGCGCCAGCAGCCGAAGCTCGCGGTGGGCGGCGCCGCCCACACGCAGCCCTTCCAGCAGTAGCTCCGAGCACAGCCTCTTAGTGCTCCTCGCCTCTGCCTCCACACAGTGAGTTGGCAGGACGAGTAGCGTCAACTGAACTAGGTAGAGACACATTACTAACTTCCCTTGCCAGCTGTCGATATTACTTGAACCTAGGAAAGCTGATTTGGTTCCAAGGAGGTAGACCCGAACTGTCGATTGCAGTGCAAATGCTAGGAAATAGAACACTAGGAAAACCTCGTGTGCAGATGCGGCCAAGTCTGACAGTTCACAGAGGTCTGCATGCACTCGTGTGAGAGACCGCACATCGGCTGACATACGCCAAACAAATCTACTGTCTACTTGTAGCCTCCCTATGCTTACATATCGCTCCTTCGTAGACTCTTTACCATCACTTGCCGCAAGCATGTCACGTAAACAAACATTCAGAAGTGAAATTCTGTACTTTATCATCAACTGTAAATTCGCAAATCTCAAAATAGTTAAAAAGGCGCAAGGAAAGGAGCCTACAGTAACTACAAAACCCAGCTGGTGGTCCTCGTTGTTACTAACCGTAAAAATGAATGTGTACAATGAAACAACATAACAAAGCTACAGAAAAAGTTGGAGTTTTACTACATTTCCGTCATATGTATTCACAGACCCAATATGGGTCGTTAGAATTTTGTCACATGACACTACCGACTTCAGCATGTTCTCGTACTTTTTTGTATTGCAGAAGGCGTCTGCACTTATCGAACACAAGCTCATTGCTGACCAACTCAATTCGCCGAAAAGCGTGATAACGTTTACTACAAAGAAAGTACCTAACAATCTACTGTGAAAGTGCACCAAAACGTATACAGAAATGAGATGTAATACGCTGGCAAGAGTCACAATAACCAAATCCGATCTCACTTTCTTCACTAATCTGGCCTTCTCATCAACTGTGAATGGCATGAGCCCAAACAATTTGCATGTGAAGTGAAACGGTTTAATGGCCAATAAAAGTCTTTTTGTGATTTGAGGCACCATCGTCGGAGATTCATATGCTGACATCATCTGCAAAAGTGGAAACAATTTTGTAGTTTAGTGATGCTGAATGCTCCACAATTCATTGCTTAATGGAATATTAAAGTATCTATAAAACCAAATATATACATGAAGTAAGGTATGTATATTACGTAGTAATTTACAAATCACTATAATATTTATCTAACAAAATACCAGTTAATGCAATTTTTAGTTTCCCTTGTAGGAGTAAGGATTAATAAATAATGGTGAGAATAAGATAAGATTTATTGCTTACTGAATATTTCCGTAAATTTCTACAGAGATCACTTCGTTCTATACGGTTGAATGTGGCCCTAATGTTTTCAGGTAATATGACATGATTGTTGACAACAACTCCACACACTGCAGCGTTGATCACACGACAGTCTATCTCCTCAGACAGGAAGACCTGAAGACATTTTAATAAAATTTGCAACAGTTGATTTGGTCTGTTTCCTCAAATTCATCTAGATCTTTTCCCCCCAACTCCCAACCCCTCCATTCCACCTCAACCCAACCCACCCCGGCTAACGCATTTTCCCCACAGGAGATTAGGTTGAAGCTTCAGAAAGAACTTTAGTAATAATGACCATACTGAAGTTCTGAGAAATGCTGATTTGCAGTTAATATTCCCTGAAGCTGTAAAGCATGTATTTCAGCTGAAGAGAACTGGTCATCTCTAAAAAGGATAACCACAAAAATTGAACAGACAAACATAGATAGAAGGAAGACCACGGCAAAGAAACTGTGGGAGAGGGATGATATATATCTATTGAGTTATGCTGGAAAGAATTACAAAACCTATCAGCAAGCTAACTCAGAAATTTAATCTAAGAAGCGCAAGGAAGACATTGCAAAATGACTGTAGAAAAAAAGTGCATACATACAAGACGAAATGTTTGCTGATAACTGTCAGAGTAGCTTCCTGTAAACTAAAAGCATAGACGTCAACATTAATAGCGCAAAGAGAAGAGCAGTGGTAAGCGCAAAGGAAACAACAGATAGAGAATACAATGAGGATCTCTACAGTAACGCAGGGCCTTATGCCATGGGTATAGAAGAAAAAAAGTCGTCTTGGAAGACCTGGACGGTCCAGAATTAAAAGTCAAAGATTTCAAAGCTTTGAAAGACCAGTCGAACAAGTACGAAGGCATAGATGACATTGGTTCGGCAGCCAGATGATAAGTTACGGTATAGAATCCGGTGACAAACCTTCAGACATTCGGAACAATACCATCCACACAGTCCCTAAGATAGTAAGCCCGTGGAAACTAATGCACAGTACACTTCACAGCTCATACATCATAGACGCTGAGCAAAAGAATAGAAATGAAAACCGAGTTTCTGTTACACAATATTTTCTTCGTAGGAGGAAGAGAAAATGCCAGATTTATTCACAAAACAATCAGTTTGGCTTTAAAAAAGATAAAGACATTACAAAATCAGTGCAGACGTAATAATAGAAGCAAGAGATTTTTTCAGGATTAATGAAAAGTGCTCGACGAAGTGAAGTGGAACCAGATATTATAAATCTTAGAAAAATAGTAATAATGTATAGAAAATGATTGATAAAATACAGTAATAATAGAAGACGAAGAAATAACTGTAGAGACTAAAAAGGCTGTAAGGCATATACCGTCTCTAGTATGTCAAAGAAACAATAAAAGAAATAAAAGGAATGTTCAGAAGTAGGAAGATATTACTGGGTGAAACGATATCAATGCTGAGCATAGCTGATGACATTGCTGTCGTTTGTCACGTGAAGAAGAAGCACAAAACCTGTTGAATGAGATGAATAGCCTACGAAATACGCAATATATACCAACGGTAAAGAAAAGAAAGAAAAGTATTGAGTAATAGCAAAAATGGGGTTATTGACAAAATTAGTATCAGAATTGGGGACCATGCATTAGGTAACGTGAAGCCACAATACTACCATGAAAACAAAACAACGCATGAGATATGTTGCAAGGACGATATAAGAAACGTATTAGTTCAGATGATGACAGCATTTTTCGGTATAAGAAATCTGCTTGTGTATTTATCAGTTTACGTGGGACCACGCGTGCCAAAGCTACCACATCGTGGAAAGACTCGGTAGATACTTCACATAGCTAGAATTAGAAGATTTATAAAAAGCAGAAATAATAAAACACAAAAAAGAAAATCAGACAGATAACGAATGAATAAAACATTACAGAGAAAAATTGTAGACTGAGGAGCTTTTGTATAGAATAGAACTGTGCCAGAAGGAAATCTCTCAACTTGGATTTCAATACTTGTGGTTTATAAGCAAATTTTTACAGTTATCTTAAAAGTCAATGCTGCATACTTCTCTGCACAATCAATAAGGAAATATTATTCAAATGCTTATCGTTCTTTCGTCCACTGTTCACTGAATGGATGCTGCTGTTTCTTCAGATTGAGTGAGTATTGTTAATAACAAATTCCTTGATGGAATATAGACTATGTACAGGAACGGCAGAGCCAAATTTCATAATTACTTGGACAACGCCGTACACGAAGTTCACGAACTGACATCGCCGATCAGTCTGACTGTCATTTTCTGAACTGTGAATATTCTTTGTGAGCGCATGCAGTAGCTCCAAACATATAACAGCACGTGAGATAAAAGACTGAAAATAAAAAGAATCACCCAACCTTGGGGATTTAGTGTCAGAGACAGAAGAGCTGATTGTTACACCGACGACAGAAACAACGGTTCAACAAAAGACATTGCATGTGATTGTTAGAAGAAAGTTGTCCTTATATCATCAGTCATAGAATTTTTAATGGTCAGTTGAGTTCGACCAACTTGCGACAGTAGATTTCTATTTTTCAAGAGTTACATCGAAGAAATTATATCTGTTGTGTTTTGTTTCTTTTAAGTGTTAATCTGTTCTCTGAGAACACATGCTTTTGTTGGCAACGCCGGTCAACTGCTGTTTGTGTATGAGAAATCGGTTGGAAACTTTCCTCGTGTCAGCACGTTGTAGGTGTCGCCACGGCGCCAACCTTGTGTGAATGCTCTGAAAAGCTAATCATTTGCATATCACAGCATTTTCTTCCGGCCGGTTAAATTTCGAGTCTATAGCACGTCCGTGGTGTAGCAATTTTAGTGGTCAGTAGTGTAGTTCCTTTGGCCGACCATGATGTGGAGGCTACCGGTGGGTCGTCGTCATCCACACGTCTCTTGGCGGCTCCATGTTTTTCCGCTGTCTGTCACTGCACAGCGGCTTTGTATGCTCGGTGAGATACTTTTAGTTCGTTGCCTCGGTGTCGAGATCACGCGGCACTCGTGAGGACTGATCTTCCTCCCCGTTGTGAGCGCGATAATTGTGACTTTTTTGATTCTAGGGCATGTTTGTGCCCTGCTGCTTTTATATCGGACTGGGTTCAGCCTCCTGTTGGTGTTCCCTGTTCCTGAGTATGGCCAGCCGTCTTCTGGAGAGTGACTCTTGTATCAAAATACTGTAGCTTTCACTTCGTAATTGTCATAGAGTTATCATTTGGTGGTATGTTTTAAATTATTGGAGTTTTTTAAACGCCTCTTATGTTCAGTGACATTAATCATGACGTTTAAAACATTTTTGTTGCCTAGTGCCTTGTGTACTAAGTCGCCAAGTCGCTTTCTTTAGACATTTGGATCCGGCAAGCTTATGCGCCATACCGGGGAAAAAGTCGTTGCTTCTGTCTACGCAGGTGAGGGTTCACCAGCCAAACATTCGCGTCTTCCTTGCACCTATGTAAAGTATTTGCCGCTTACTCCTCGTGTCGTGATTTGAAGCTGAATCTCGGTTTGACGCTGAACTTCTAACTTAACGGGAAAAAGTGGGGTGGTTGCCTTGTCCAGTTATATTATCTTTTAGCGACTTTTCACAAATATTTTGTGTATGCTGCCAGTATGTAATCTGATCATTAAAGTTTTACTCGGTTTACTTAAAAATTACTCCAGTGTCCATCTGGCTATGATTGTATGCTTGTGCCTTGGAGCGTGTTCTCACAGGTTGCCTAGAAAATAAATATGGTGAGCACCCTATCGGCCCGACCTAAGTAATTTCGGGTCCGTGCATCCGGACCATTTCGCCCGACTCGTGATGGTTTCAGCTTCAATTGTTTTCTGTTTCCTTTCAATGAACTTCGTTTTATGTACACCTTCATTATTTGTAGTTTTTTAATGAAAAACATTTTAACGATGTTTGTGGCCTGCCTACTTTCTTGGAATCTTTGAAGAGATTGTTACGTAACTTCAGCTGGTGAGTTATTACGTTGCTTCTTTTACTGAAATTTGCTGTAAATATTTCAACAACAGTAATCAGTGGCATACAAGATTTGTTTATTTTTGCAAAGAGTACATAACATTTGTCGTAAATTTAAACTTTTCTGCTTCAGGTTCCTATAATGAGTTTTGGAGAGTTGAGAGCAAGTGCATCAATTAACTCTATAACCTTTTGACATTTGAGCTCACTGGAAAATTTTATAACGTTATTGATCGATTATCAGTAACTGTTCTTCAATAATTTTATATTATTGAACAATTGTGTCTTAATAGGTCCTATTGGCCTAACTGGTAAAGTTAATAAAAATCTTGATACGAATGTTGTTCTGCCGGCCTCTGTGGCCGAACGGTTCTAGGCGCTTCAGTCCGGAACTGCTACGGTCGCAGGTTCGAATCCTGCCTCGGGCATGGATGTGTGTGATGTCCTTAGATTAGTTAGGTTAAAGTAGCTCTAAGTCTAGGGGACTGATGACATCAGATGTTAAGTCCCATAGTGCTTAGAGCCATTTGAACTAGCCAATATTGTTCTACAATGTATTTGGCCTGGTCTTTACAATCCCTTGTAGCCTTACGCCAACAGTGCGTAGCACAGTTAATTGGAGAGTTTTCTTATTCTTGATGTGCTTTCGGTGGAATGTAGCTTTATGTTTTCCTTTTTTTAGCCTTTCTTCGTGAGTATTAGTGATATAACTGAATGGGAATACGAATCTGTTAGGGCAGTTCAGTGGTAGGATTTAGACCGTGCACGGTGAACGTCTTAAATGAGGCACTTGTCGAATTCCTTTTAGAAAACTATTGTGAGAGGCTCTAAGAGCACACCTGCTTATAAAAAATAATTATTAGTAGGAAATTGATCTTCGAGTAGTTTATGGATGGCATATTACAAATCCCTTCATGTGAAAGACATAAATAAAGTGTCTTATAATTCAAGTACCAAACTGTATACGCACGATTACAAATAAGAAATGTAATTTTCCTTAACGGGCAGCCACTTCACTAAATTACGTGCTACTACTGTTATCTTCTCATGAAGTGTGATATGAGTATCTTGGTGCTAGAGAAAGGCTCCAGTTTTGATAGGCGTAGGAACATACAGAGCCCCAACACCCAATTGCCAAGTGTACAGCGCAAATGGTATTTCGGCTCTTTTCTGCAGGATGTCATTGCGTCTTCGTATCTGCGGAAGGTTCTTGAAACAGGCATGCGCAGTCTCCGCCGATTCCTTCAGACCATCTCCACTTTTTTGGTAACCACGGCCAGGTGGTGAAAGAACTGCTCAGTTGACTAACTGTCGAACGGCGGAACTACAAAGCTGCCAGCGTCTCGTTGTCAGAAAAATAGTTGCTCAGCCATCTCTGTCACCGCGGCTGGAAGTCCGTGGTGAGCCGCGACAAGTGAGCCGCGACAACATGTGTGCAATTCTTCCACATAAGATCCGCCTTTCTCGTCATTCCCTCCCACTCGGCATACGTCATTTTACCAACTGTTGTTAGGTTCCTGCTGGGTCGCGCTGTAGGTGACTAGCTTTTGCTAAGCAATACTTTCTCTCTCTCTGTATTGTTTAAAATGTATGTGTGTGCTCATAAGTTCCTTTTAAATTAAACCTCCCCTTCTCCCTCTGCTCGGTCCTATGTTTAATTCATGTTTCGTGGCTCTGTTAGACTACATTCTGATGTGTTCTCGCTGGCAATGGCCTTAAAAAATTCCTTGTTTTTCTTTTGAATATAACTTCATCATGTTGAGTGACTGCAGAAGGAAGGTTCATAAAACTAGTTTTCCAAACAATCCAACTAATTCTGTCCCGTCAATCTGCCGTTTAAAATGAATAAACCTACCAACATTTTAGCGATCATTCCACACTAAACATTGACTGAAAACCGAACTTGGAAATTCGTATCCACTGTAGCATGCGGAGTTTGCTGCGATCATCGATGATTATTACGTATGTTATTGCTTCTACTCCGTGAAAACTTAGCTTCATAAGTGAATAGCACTAATGGGAGCAAATGACGATTGTCATTAATGCAGCCGTTTCAAGTCTTGTGGCCAGGTCGCCAATGTAAAGATTGTGAACACGCTGTGTGTGAAATGCGTTAGTCTTCCCCTTGCGATGTGCTACCATACACGTGTTCGTGGGACACCGACATGAGCTGAAGTTCGCCGTCTGCTGGTAGTAGGATTACGCTCCACAATTCCAACAGTCTGTTTCTGATCCTGTGCAGGTTGTTGATCCACGCCCTCAGAAGGAAGGGCAACCTCGAAGAATACCTGTTTCGTGCAATGTGGTGAAAAATCTGATGAACACTCTACGGTCAGGAATTCGACGTGCCAGAAAGCGCCGTCGGTGTTCTTCGATAGCAGCAGCTGCACTACCATCGCAGACGCTTACACATGCATCGTATCTGCATAGTCTTCATTAGTTTAGATGTGTGGCATTTTAGCCAGCGCATTGGTAAACACAGTTAATCGATCCTTCTCTGTGATAGACTCTCAGTTACTCACACTGCTTCACACACAACACACCGTGGACAACTGCACATTCAATGGGCTACTTTATAGGCAGAAACGAATCCCTAGCGAACAGGTTGAAAGCAACGAGGTAGGCTGGGCCAGAACAAAACGTCAAAGAGGTTCGGCGGGTAAGACACGCCTCAGGCACTATTCGGAGTAGAACACATGCCCATTTGAAGCTGTTTGCTTCACGTGAGCTTTCTTGTCACATCTCTGGATATTGATCATTGCTTCTGGGACATCCTGTATATGATGAGCCATATTGTTGATGCACACTGGCTGAGATACATATTGGCCAAACTGCCAGTCTTGGCCGACCGCTGTGGCCGAGCGTTTCTAGGCACTTCAGTCCGGAACCGCTTGACTGCTACGGTCGAAGGTTCGAATCGTGCCTCGGGCATGGATGTGTGTGATGTCCTTAGGTTCATTAGGTTTAAGTAGTTCTAAGTTCTAGGGGACTGATGACCACAGATGTTAAGTCCCATAGTGCTCAGAGCCATTTGAACCATTTGCCAGTCTTGTGAGTAGCAAAGCTCTTCACGTTTCTAGCATATGTGCTGTATTAGAATGGACAGAATTTTAGTAAATTCTGATGACTGTGAGACGACAACGTTTGTGGGGACACGGCTTCTACCCAGAGTTTATACTACAACTACGCTGTACACTCTTATCTCTAATGTTCTACCGACGCTGTGATTCGAGGCGGGGCACTTTACTATGTACCTAACTTAGTAAATTAGCCATTAGGGATGCATCTCATCGACAGGTTTGTGAAGAATGGACCTGGTATATGATGATGGTTGATCCATGTCTTCAGGTAATCTGCACCGATGACTACAGTACAATTTGGATATCAACACAATTATCGAAAGTTCACAGGCTGAAAGCAACAACTCTGAATACTCATGGTACAGGTAATACTTCCCTGAGTAGTGGGTCTTCAAGAAGAGTATCTGAGGTTACTCTGGTAGCCTATTCATGAAGTGACGGAGCATAAGACACATTTCATGACTTTCACAGAAAATCAAACGTGTCACGTGGATAGACCTTGGAGATCACTGTGTAGTGCCACGTAAAACGTAGCTGATAGTTCAGTGTACTGATTCCATTTGAGATTTACGGCTACGAAAGCATTTTCCTGACTGTTGAGTTCTGCAGTTCAACACGTGATGATTCTTATTGTAGTTACAAATTACAAAAAATTGTATCCTGATGGGATCAGTTAACAACTGCAAACTCGGATGTAATTGATGTAGTTTACTACCTGAAATAGGGCCAGAAGTACTCCTTGCTTGCACTCAAGGTTAATTAAACACTAGTACACTTTTCATTTTCATTCTGCTTCTTAGAAACTGATAAAATGAACTGATTGTAGTGCTGATGTTGCCTCCAGATGATATTTCAGTGCATGTAGTTCACGCTGATATATTATTGGTTGGGTAACTGCTGTTACTGCAACTACGCTTTTCCTGTTGTGTTGTGGTTGTTGTTTGGCTAATTAAAGCCACAGAATCTATTGTTAACTCTGTTGCAATGCTTGCTGACGTTCTCACAAATGCAACACGTTCAAGTCCTCACTGAACAGTCACTGCAGTTGGAAAACTATCCTTGTTGTCATTTATTTATCTTAACAAATAGTAACCAATTTCAAACATGCTCTAGCCGACAGAGCTGCGTGTGCTCATAAACACTGGAGAATCAGACAGCTGCGCGAGTGTCGCTTGGGGCAGGTCAGCAGCAGACAACCGATTACGAACGTAAGAGGTTGCATAAACAATGAACAGTTGGCACTTGAGTACTTGAGAACTAGCATGCACTACGGTGCAAGTCTGCGCAGTGTCAAGGTGTTGGTTTTGTTTGGTGGGGATGGAACAGGCTCACATGTGTAGCGACTATCCCAAAGTTCACACAGATTTTGTGGCTCATTCGAAATATATCGAGTGAACCGTTGAGTGCCGTTACTCAAGAAGAGGGCTGATGAAAAGAAACTTGTGCATCGTCAGAGCCGTGAAACAGTGTACATGAAGTAGAAGAATAAAACCGACCTTAACGATCCTGTTAATTTAGAAAGGCGTTGCAATGTGTTTCTCAAGTTCCTGTGCATTGGGTGAGTGGTTAAAGTGCATTGTCAAAGAATGTTACTGGGTTGAAATGGAAACAGAGTCTTTTACGATATTAAATAAAAAGCGTTTCACGAAGAAGCTGCAAATGAAACGATCGTTGTGATGAATTGGCTCAGAAGACAATCGTTTATTTCCACAAGGCTAAGAGACGGCTAGTACTGAGAACGTTGCCTTACATTCTGAAACACATCATAAGTGTCTGGAGCAGCAGTTCCTCTCTACGACAAATCGCTAACGTTGTATGATTCAGCAGGCGTAAAACGGCCATAAGTGGAAACTATTAACAAAAAATGAAAACATTCTCGGAACACTATTGCAATATTTACAAGCTAAACTACACACATATTTACTCACCTAACTTACATATGGACGTCACTTATATCCACACACCACATGCAAGAAACCATTGTTTTAAAATGGAAGGAACAAACGTTCGCTTGCAGCAGTTTCTAAGGGAAAGCAAGCAATCATTTTGCACGCTAGAGGTGACGTCAGGTTTAGTGCTAAATGCACTGCTAATATTTAAGTGCAACGCAAAGTATTGTGGTTTTCGTACTACCGTAACTGTAAAATCTTTAACAAGCAGCTCTGTGGTAGTTACTAATGATGCTTCCGATTACATCATCGAAATTAATCCACCACCAGTCTTACCTTTCCATAATGAGGAAATGATAACAACATTCCGCGAAGAGGCATTCAGTTCCATGTGTCCATGCGTTGTGGTCTTCACTCTGAAGACTGCTTTGATGCATTTCTCCATGCTGCTCTATCCTGCAGAAGCTTCTTCATCTCTGAATATTTACTACAATCTACATCCTTCTGGATCTGATCACAGTATTCATCTCTTGGTCTCCCTCTACGGTTTTTATCCTACCACACTTGCTTGCAATACTACACTGGTTATCCCTTGATGTCTCAGAATGTGTCCCATCAACCAATCCCTTCTTCTAGTAAGATTGTGCCACAAATTACTTTTCACCCTAGATTTATTCATTACCTCCCCATTAGATACGTGATTTACCTATTTTAATTTTCACCATTATTCTGTAGCACCGCACTTCAAAAGCTTCTATTCTTATCTTGTCTAAGCTGTTTATCGTCCATATTTCACTTCCACACATGGCTGCACTCCATACAAATACTTACAGAAAAGACTTTCTCACACTTAAAACTATATTGGATTTTAATAAACTTCTTTTCTTTAGAAATGTTTTTCTTGCCATTTGCTGGTCACTATTTTATATCCTCTCTACTTTGGCCATCATCAGTTATTTTGCTGCCCTAATAGTGTAACTCATCTACTTTAGGTATCTCGGTTCCTAATATAGTTCCCCTAGCATCACATGATGTATTTCGACTGCTTTCCAATGTCTTTGATTTGCTTTTGTTGATATTCACCTTATATCCTCCTTTCGAAACACTGCCCATCCCGTGCAACTGCTCTTCCAAGTCCTTTACTATCTCTGACAGAATTACAATGGCATCGGCAAACACTCAAGTTTTTATTTGTTTTCCCTGGACTTTAATTCCTACTCCAAGGTTTTGTTTGGTTTCCTTTACTGCTTTAACAGTGTACAGCTGGAGTAACATCGGGATAGGATACGAGCTTGTCTCACTTATTCTTCTCTTTCATGCTCCACGACTCATAGCTACAATCTGGTCTCTGTACAAGTTCTAAGTAGCCCTTCGCTCCCTGTATTTTACCTTCACTACCCACAGAGTTTCAAAGAGAATATTGCAGTCAACATATTCAAAAGCTTTCTCTTATGCTACAAATTCTTTAAACGTAGACTTGCCTTCCCTTAATCTATCATCCACAGAAATCGTATGGTCAGTATTGTCTTGCACGTTTCTATATTTCTCTGGAATGCAAACTAATCTTCCCCGAGGATGGCGTCTATTAGTTTTTCCGTTCTTCTGTAATGAAATCGTGTTAGTAATTTGCAGCCATGATATATTAAACTGATAGTTTGTTAATATTCTCATCCGTTAGCATCTGCTTTCTTTGGAATTGTAATTATGTTATTCTTGAAGTCTGAGGCTGTTTCGCCTGTCTCATTTGCCTTGCACACCAAATGGAATGTTATGGCCTGCACTCCCAAGGCTGTCACTAAGCCTGATGGAATGTCTTCTTCTCTTTTCTACTCTCTCTTTTCTCGTTAATTTTCCTGTTTCTTTGCCCTAGTGACATGAGCTTCTAAATCCGTACATTTGTCCTCTAGCCATACCTACTTAGCCATTTGCACTTCCTGCCAGACTCATATTTTGTACGTTTGTATTCTCTTTTGTCTCCTTCGTTTACGTTATTTTACATTTTTTACTTTCATTAGTTAAATTCAGCATCTCAGATGTTATCCAATAATTGCTACTAGGCTTTCTCTTTTTACCTATTTGATCCTCTGCTGCCTTCACTATTTCATTTGTCTAAACTACCCGATCGTCTTCTACTGTATTTCTTTCCGCTGTTCTTGTCAGTCGTTCCCTATCGCTTCCTCTGAAAAACCTCGGGTCCCTTTAATTTATCAACGTCCTGTCTCCTTAACTTTCTACCTTTTTCCAATTACTTCAGTTTTAACCTACTGTTCCTAACCAATAACGTGGGGTCAGTCTCCACATCTGCCATTGGAAATATCTTACAGTTTACGGGTCCGAAGCCGATATGTACTAGTTTTGGGTACCATTACGCTGCTGCCTCGCTTCTGAGACATCGCTGGCATGGCGTTGCCATTATAAAACAAGCGAAGTCTTACCAACACATGTAACCCCCAGCATCCGGTCCCAGCCAGGCGAGTTCGAGTATGTCAAGCTGCTTTGCGTGTCTAGCAGTGTCCACTGCCTGCTGTCATGGACCTGGAGCTGTGGCTGTCTTCTTCAGCCACTCACTTCAGCTGTAGCTAAACGACGAGCTAGCTGGTCGACCAGAGGCACGCAGTAGGATATGCACACGTCATCATGGCCCAATTACTGTGGCGAAACTATTAGCTGCTATTACTCTGACAAGGGAGCAGTTACTATTATCGGACAAGTTAACAAGTTATTTCAAATGGTAATAGTTAACAGTCATACGTTTTGCGTTTATGATTCAAAATTCTGCCTATAGAAAGAAATAAGTACCGAAGAAAGAGAAGTATTGACTTAAGCAAGATAATTGTCGAATGACTAAATCTTCATTGTGCCCACATTTCGTAGCAGTAAAGATGCTAAAAAGAGACCTAGATAGGACATCAGCAGGCAACATTGGTGCTGAAAAATTTTATTCCTCTTCTTACATTAAAGAGAGGATACTTTGAAAGCATCAACCATCACTATCATCAAACCTTGCTCGTCACGTATACAGATTGTTAAAAGAAAGTATTCCATGTTTTGAGAAGTGATAGTGTGGGCCAAAATAAGACAAAAATGCCCAGTAAACATGGACTCCGATTTCACACCTTAACAATTTTTCATCTGCGCTACTGTAAAACACATCTTTTTTTTTATCTCTCAAAATAATAAAATGAAAGGACTTGCAGTAGAACAGGTTTGTTTCATTATGGAGAACATGAACTAGTGCTCATAGTTCATAAATATATGTATCCTTCAAAGCTCTGTGTATGCGCACTTGAAGTGTGTCATTATAAATGATAATGGATTTAGGAACATTTACACGTTTCTATAAAATACCATCTGGTTAACTGACATCATGCATGATCTTAAACATGTCAATGTGAATTTTATGAGTTCCATAGTGGATAATAAAGCTTCATCAAGCTTTATTACCCAGGACTCGGCTAGAGAATTAGATTTGTGCATAGAAGTATCAGTTTGGTAAAGCTGCACATTTGTGTTAGTAAAGTACAAGAGGTAAATAGTTTCCATTGTACTTGAAATTTCGTTACTCTTCTAAACAAAAGTTGAGTAGACACAGAGTGATTCAGTGTCAGCTTAGCTAGATTGTCCTGTCTACGATCACTATTATTCTTGTTACATATAACGGGAACCTCACTGCACACCAATCTGCCTTTTGTTGCTAATGTTGGAAACAACAACAGGCTCTAGGAAGACAGATTAACAGCATGGATGGCAACTAATTTCTTTGCATGGTGGACCATTAGTTAACACGGCATCTCTCTAAAGACCTGTCAGATGCTGTAACGCAAGAATTATAGCAACTGTAGCAGCATTTCAAATATAGTGAAGTCTAGTAAAGAAACAGTCCTTCATTGTTCACTCTTGAGTCATATATTTTACCAGGACGTTTTGGGTTAAAAAAAATTAAAACTAAACACCCAATGATTTAAATAACCTGGTGGATGATAAAAATAAAATATTTTCCTCTTCATGACTTCTTCAGATACAAAATAATTTCGCATTCAGAATCCTGTAATAACATTTTTTATTCATTGCATAAAATTGTTTTCCACTTTGAATAGCCTATTGTATTCAGTACCACAACAAATAAATTCCAAAACTGAGTACGTAGCAAACCAGCTGCGATGTACACCATCACGCAAAACATCATGCCAAAATATTTTTAGAGTTGAAAGAAGTCCAGTTTAAACGAAACACGGAAACCTATCGATCTGTTAGCTGATACAGTCGCACTCTGTTGTATCAAATTAACTGATGAGCAAGCACACTCCTTCCAGATGTTCGATATTCAGGTCGTCGTGCAGCGGCGTTTTACCACTTCACAACGAACGTAAGACTTTCAACAGCATCTACTCCTTTCACGTGTAACATAATTCCGTATATTTGGCGTCTAATATTAATACGAGATACTGTGCGAAAAGCGGTGGATGAAAGGGCCGTGCTTTTACGACGAATTGGAAGGAAACGTATCATTCCTGACCACTAACACTAGTTAGAACAACTAATGTGGTAATCAGCTACAGTTACCAAACAAACGTTAGTTCATGTTTAGAGTAGACAATTGTTCCATTAACAGTGGAGAAAGCTACAAAACAACTGGCGCAATAGACAGTACACGAAACAGTGTTGTAATCTACCGTCGTTTCTTTTTACGTTTTCTTTCTCTCTGTCACGTCTGTTGCTATTTCAACAGTAGTTTCATATGAAGGAATATCGTAACTATAAAATTTACCCTGAGCTGTCGTCTTAAAAAGCAGATGGCATCTCGGCACAGTCCGATGCCAATACAGCCATCCAAGAACTTTTCATATACCATTTTTTCAGCTTTCTTTGTACTCCACAGTCGGTCGTTGTGTTCGCAGGTCGTCTTCTTCTACCAAAATATATCGTATCCAGGAGTATGTGACGTGATACACTGTGGACACTGCATGTAAAGTTTATTTGTCTCTTCTTGGTACTCCACTATTCAGTATGTAATATTAACCGTGTAAATTCCTGTGAAAACTGTTCATCCAATTTATGTTGCGTCACTAATCTGTTTAACAATTTCAGTTCATATACTTTTGGCAATTTCTTTAGGTTTACACCGTGTATTTTACACATCCTCTTTACAGTGACTTGCTGATTCTGCAAGCTGTTGGTGATAATCTTACGTCCATTCATTCTACATCTACATTTATACTACGCAAACCACCCAACGGTGTGTGGCAGAGGGCACTCTGCGTGCCACTGTCATTAGCTCCCTTTCCTGTTCCAGTCGCGTCTGGTTCGCGGGAAGAACGACTGCCGGAAAGCCTCCGTGCGCGCTCTAATCTCTCTACTTTTACATTCGTGATCTCCTCGGGAGGTACAAGTAGGGGGAAGCAATATATTCGATACCTCATCCAGAAACGCACACTCTCGAAACCTGGACAGCAAGGTATACCGCGATGCAGAGCGCCTCTCTTGCAGAGTCTGCCACTTGAGTTTGTTAAACATCTCCGTAACGCCATCACGCTTACCAAATAACCCTGTGACGAAACGCGCCGCTCGTCTTTGGATCTTCTCTATGTCCTCAGTCAACCCTACCTGGTACGGATCCCACACTGATGAGCAATACTCAAGTATAGGTCGAACGAGTGTTTTGTAAGCCATCTCCTTTGTTGATGGACTACTCTCCCAATGAATCTCAACCTGGCACCCGCCTTACCAACTATTAATTTTATATGATCATTCCACTTCAAATCGTTCCGCCCGCACACTCCCAGATATTTTACAGAAGTAACTGCTACCAGTGTTTGTTCCGCTATCACATAATCATACAATAAAGGATCCTTGCGTTCATTACATCGATATCGCCTAGTTATATAATTCGAACCATTTAGGTCGGATCACAGATACAGACACGACACTCCCGGCTGCTTCAGTTATATACAAGTGTTGGTCCATCACTGTGGAAGGCGTGCAACACATGTAGCAGCCACGACTAGATGTTTTTAATGGGTGAGAGTTCCACAGACCGTGGTGGCCAGGGCCACAGTCGAACACTTTGGGTATTCACGACGGTCTGGTCAGCACGGCTAGTCTAGCCTGATCTTGTCGAAAGATGTCACGGAAAACTCGAGCAGTTCAGCCACCGGCCTTAGCACATCAGGAATACTACGCACCTCAGACTTTCACATCGGGTACTGGACGCATATGATGAGACCAATATTATAAAGCAGGGTCCATTCTCCTCGGAACCTCCATGGATGTGAGCATTACGATACAGCAGACTGAACTAGAAACCCTTTAAAATTTTGGAGGCGAATTGAATGTTCAAACAAATTTCGGACTTACAGCCGGTCGTCGATTAATTCGATTGGGCGCCTGCCATTCAGGTGAACCATCGAAGAAGGGGAATAATTGCACCATTCTGCCCTATATAGTGCACTGCGAGTATTTCGCGCCTGCCCAAAAGTTCTAGTTGACAGACAGAGCACACTTCCTAGCGGCAGCGCCCTCGCTGGTGGAACCGTGGAACTCAGCTGTGCTCTATGTTACCGATCGTACTCTGTCGTCTTGGATTGGAACAAATCGTGGAAATGGTGGGGTTCTTCACACTATCCAACTGACTGCCGGTATCACAGCTCATCAGATTTTCCGCCGGGCGTATTTCAAAAAATGGTTCAAATGGCTCTGAGCACTATGGTACCTAACTGCTGAGATCATCAGTCCCCTAAAACTTAGAACTACTAACCGAAGGACATCACACACATCCATGCCCGAAGCAGGATTCGAACCTGCGACCGTAGCGGTCGCGTGGTTCCAGACTGTAGCGCCTAGAACCGCTCGGCCACTCCTGCCAGCACGCGTATTTCCATGGATTCTTTAACAACGGAGTTCCAAGCACATGTAGGTCAAAATCACAGTTCTATCATATTCCATTGGCTGTACATTGGAGATACAGCGTTCGGCAATAGCGGACGTCACTGCCTTTTTTCGGTATGCTCTATCTCCAACTTATTTTATGTTCAGCCATATTTTGAACAGACTGAAGGCGTCACCGGGGATAGCTCCCTGTCTCACTTGGTGGCCAACCTTTTTATGGAGGATTTCGAGAAAAGAGCGCTTGAATCAGCTGCCCTTAAACTAACAACACTTTGGAGGAATGTAGATTATACTTTCATACCGTGGCCCCATGGAGAAGAAGAAAGAATGATGGTTCTCTGGGGCATTCAGATGATCCTAAGTCCAATCATACAGATTTGTATTTGCAGGCGTCAAGTTGTCATCGCCCGTCGCGAACTATGAGAGTGCTTGAAACACAGAGCTCACACTGTGTCAGATCTAGATAGTTTACCAAACAGCTCGCCCATCTAAAGACAGTGCTTAGAAAGAATAGAAATTCCACCCAGCAGATTAACAGCACACTGTCTGTTAAAACCAAGAATCAGGAAGTGAATTTAGCTTTTCTTCCTTTTGTGGACAACATTTCGTTTAAAATAGCAACAATCCTCAGCATCTTTCAAGTGAAATGGATTTTCCGTGCACCATCTAAGACGCAATCCTTTTGAGATCAATGAAGGACGACTTGTTACTGTGGATGGTCAGAATTTACAAAATACTTTTTCAGTGCTGTGTGGCTTACAAGGAGAGACCTCGAGCACCATGAAAGAGCGCTGCACTCAACATCAACGATGCACTCTCCTTTTGCAACCAAGCAAGTGCGCTATTTCCGAACGCTGTATTTCCACTGGACATTCATGGGATTTGATAGAATTGTGATTCTGACCACAGGAACATCTTTTTGAGACTCCATTATAAAAGAATCCTTTGAATTAAGCCTGGCGGAAAATCTGATGAAAGGTGACAGCGGCTAGCATTTGGACAGTGCGTGGAAACCCCATCATCTCCACTATTTGTTGTAATCGAGGACGACAGAGTGCGCCAACGGCCGCTGCGAATGGTAGCACACAGGACAGCTGACTTCCATGGCTCCATCCACCGGGAAGTGTGCTTCGTCCGTCATCATGAATTTTGAGGCATTCGCGGAATACTCGCTGTTGTATTCTATGGGGCGGGCCGGAGCAAGTCTTCGTCAGTCTTCGATAGCCTGCCTGAAGTTGACTGGAAGGTCCCAGTCGAAATATCGGTCAATGAATCAATCGATGACCGGTTGCAGGTCCGAAATTTTTTTGAAGAGACGTTGTGGTTTCTCACCTGTATCCAGTGCACGACTGACAATGCAGCTGACTTCGTTGCCCTGCCAAGAGTAGCTCCCCCATCGTGCACATCTTGTGCATAACCTCCTTTAGGATAACGACATCGCTCGACTAGGGTGGCCAGTATGTTCTCCAGACATGAACCCTATCAAACATGCCTGGGATATATTAAAAAGGGATGACCCACCAACCACTCTGAGGGGTCTACGCCGAATATCAGTTGAGGAGTGCGATAATATGGACCAACAGTGCCTTGATGAACATGTGGACAGTATGCCACGACGAATACGGGCAGGTATCAGCGCAAGGGGACGTTCTACAAGGTATTAGAGGTACCAGTGTGTACAGCAATCTAGACCACCACCTCTGAAGGTCTCACTGTATGGTGGTACAACATGAAATGTGTGGTTTTCATGCGCAATATAAAGAGCGAAAATGGTGTTCATGTTGATCTCTATTCCAGGTTTCTGTACAGGTTCCAGAGCACTCGGAACCGAGGTGATGCAAAACTATTTTTTATGTGTCTATTTGCACAGGAGTGGAATTTGTGGTGAGTCATTTATAGCTCTATATTCACTTGTAAGTAATTCGAAAAGTTTGTAGTGATAAATATTGGTGCATTATACACCATATGTTGCTGTACACGAAATTTAGCTAACGTATTGAATTTTTCTTTAGCGAGAGGAAGTCTCTCTCTGTCTCCAACCTTGAACATTAATTTTATGTTACACATTGACTTTGGACCTCATGCAATTTACAGTAAAATATTCGTATCATATCCAATATCACCTAAAACACATAAGACATCTAAACGAGATTTCACCTAATGATAGCCTACAAAGTGGATTTTATCATATACTTAACATACAGATCTTTCTTATGTATTTCAACATGGCCGAAGCTACAACTTTTATTAAACTGTTTCCAATTTGGTACTGTAGTTTTTGAAAATTCGTTGATAGCTAGTGAAAAGAGAGCTTCCTAGTATGAAAATAAACATGAGGTTTCTTCTCTTACATTAGTGAAAACCGACACAATGTGTTTTTCATAAGGTACTGACCTCTCTGAAAGCCTCTCTTGTTTGATAAGAGACTGTTTCAAGATTCTGTAACAATATTATTGGGAGGAGAATTTCTGCATTTTATATTGTGTTTTGGCACATGAACCAAAATTAAACTTGTCAACACTTTACTCATAACTGACAATACTTTTTTCAAATAAAAATTAGTAAATATTTAGAGAACAATAAATGGACAATTGTATTTCCGTCTTGGCAGGATCCTGTAACCAATCATGTTTTTAATACTGAATGACTGGGAAGAAAACTTACCGAAGGATTTTCTCCCCGTTGTTTCTAGCCTCATTCAGACTGAAGTGGTGAATTTCTTCACCACAACTACGTTGAAATGTGTTATTGGTAGATCACACATATTTATAAGCTATTTTACCCCTAAGGAGTAATGTCAAGGGATTCATAAAGTAATGACTATCATGCTTTTGTAATCTTGCTATCCACACGTGAACAGGAATCAAATTTGTTTTCTGTAATAGACCAATTCTTTGTGTTTGATATAGAGTAGACTAACCCAATAAAACTCTTTCGTAACTATAAGCTGTTAACACATCGATGGCTTGCAGAACCTTGCCAACTATTCGTCAAAGTGAACAGGGGTTTACATTTCAATTTTACCAGGATTTGGTATTATCTCACACGTTGTATGTTAAGAAAGAGGAAAAATCGAATCATTTGTAACATTAGGTACAATTTACGCCATATTATCAATTAGATTAATAGGATTTACTGTATGAGCACTGATGAATTAAAAGTTATGTGTAGTAAGAAGATTCACTCACTTACTCTGTAAAGTGATAGGAACGGAAAGATAGCATGTTATTTGCTGTACTTTTACATATATCAAAAATAACTAAAGCGTAGAAGCAAACTCATTTCGTACGTTTCGGTCTCCAGTGTTTATTGTTCAAGACATACTGGGTAACAATATTAGCAGGAGAATTGGTGATTTATTTTCATTTGATTTTCTGGACTTTTTTCTTCAGAAATGTGATGAGTGACGAGTTTTAAGTAACATACACAATACATTTACCTAAACGTCACGCTAAATTTTGTTTCTTTTGCCAAAACAAACAGAAATTGAGCACAGAGATGACTGTCAAAAGGAACACATGAAGCCACTGCTGTCGCAGAAGAAGCATCCTAGCAGTGCTGGAAATACGTAATCAGATTATCGTTCAAACGTTAGGGGTGTGAATAATAACGACTGCATAACCGTGTTCTTGCGATTTTAATGGAACCATTTGTAAAAAAAAAATATTTATACCCTCACTATGTATCCTGATAATAAACTGTCTTCCCTTTACCTATCATTATTTAGTTTTGTATTCAATTTCGGTTTTGGTTCATCAAAAGAAACATAATTTAAATTGACATATACACTGAAGAGCCATAAAAACTGGTGCATCTTCCTATAACATAGTGTAGGTCCCCCGCGAGCACGCGCAAGTGTCACAGCACAACGTGGCATGAACTCGACCAATGTCTGAAGTAGTGCTGGAGGGAACTGACACCATGAATCCTGCAGAGCTGTCCATAAATCAGGGGGCGGAGATCTCTTCTGAACAGCACGTTGCAAGGCATCCCAGATACGCTCAATGATGTTGTTGTCTGGGGAGTTTGGTGGCCAGCGGAAGTGTTTAAACTCAGGACATACTCCTAGCCACTCTAGCAATCCTTGGCGTGTGGGGTGTCGTATTGCCCTGCTGGAATTGCCCAAGTCCGTCGTAATGCACAATATACATGAATGGATGCAGGTGATCAGACAGGACGCTTACCTATGTGTCACCTGTCAGAGTCGTATCTAGACGCATCAGGTGTCCCATATCACTCTAACCGCACACGCCCCACAAAAGTACATTGCCTCCACCGCTTGAACAGTCCCCTGCTGTAGAGCAGGGTCCTTGGATTCATGACATTGCCTCCATACCCGTATACGTCCATCCGCTGGATACAATTTGAAACGAGAGTCGTCCGAACAGGCAACATGTTTCCAGTCATCAACAGTCCAATGTCGGTGTTGACAGGCCCAGGCGAAACGTAAAGCATTGTGGCGTGCAGTCGTCAAAGGAACACGATTGGGCCTTCGGCTCCGAAAGCCCATATCAATGATGTTTCGTTGAATGGTTCGCACGCTGACACTTGTTGATGGTCCATCATTGAAATCTGCAGAAAGGTTACACTTTTGTAACGTTGAACGATTCTATTCACTCGTTGTTGCTGCCGTTCTTGCAGGATCTTTCTTCGAGCGCAGCAATGTCGGAGATTTGATGTTTTGCCAGATTCCTGATTTTCACGGTACACTCGGAAATGGTCGTACGGGAAAATCTCCCCTTCATTGCTACCTCGGGGAAGTTGTGTCTCAACGCTCGAGCGCCAACTATAACACCACGTTCAGGCTCACTGAAGTCTTGGTAACCTGCCATTGTAGCAGCAGTAACCGAATTAACAACTGCGCCAGACACTTGTTGTCTTATATAGGGGTTGCCGACAGGAGTGCCGTCTTCTACCTGTTTACAGATAGTATACGCATGCCTGTGCCAGTTTCTTTGTCGCTTCAGTGTAGATAAATGTACCATATACGTTACTCAAAACTCGTCACTGATGATACTTGTGAATTAAAATGTTTAACAATTGACAATTGCAACTGAATATTACCAAAGATTTTATACCAACCCTTCAGTTATCTTCGACGTGGGGAAAAGTACAGAAAATATTTTACAATTTTTCCTTTCCTATTCATGCACAGAAAAAGCGAGGGAATCCTCTTACTACAGATATCTTTCAGTTCGTCAGTGATACTTACTTCGACGAATAGCTGGCAAGGTTCTACAAGTCGTCAATGTGTTCACAGCTTCATAGTTACGATAGAGTTTTATTGGGACCATTCAATAATGCTGCAAAAATGCAGCACTGTTCCCTTGGAAAAAATTAATTTCATACCTGTTCAGACGTCGCTGTCAAGGTTACGAAAACATGATAGTCATTACTGTATAAACCGCATGAGGCTACTCATTAAGGTTAAAGTAACTTATAAGTATATATAATCTATCTTTACTACATTAAATAATGGTATGAAGAAGTTCACCACTTCACTCTGAACTGGGATTGGAATAAATATATGGTATAGGATTTGCTACGAATTATTTTCATATTTCACAGATGAAGGACAGGGAGATAATCCTTTGGTAAGTTTCCTTTCTAGTCGTTTCACTATTAAAAATACGATAGGTTACAGGATTCCGCAAAACCTGCAACAGAATTGGCGATCAATTTTTGTCTGAAATGTTTATCATTCTCATTTGCAGGAGTATCAGCAGTTTATAGTAACGACTATACTTCTGATGCCTGAAAAAACTCCAAACCACCAAGCTCGCTAGTAAATTATTTATTCAGAGTGTGGTACCTCCGCTGGGGACCACCTTCACTGAATCATTCCACCAGCAGTCTAGCAGAAAGCCTGCAGGACCCCATGTGGTGAGCACTTGAGACCCAGACACTGGAGTCATTCTGCAGTCACACAGGGGATAGCCTGGACGATACTGTCATCTCGCTAAAGCTTGGTTGGTTCATTGAATGGTGAAAGGGACCAAACTACTAGGTCGCAAGCCGCCCTTTCCTCAAGCAGACGGGTCTACATGACTGTAGATCAGAGACAGCCTGCCACACAAAACACAGAGGAAGAAAAGCCCATGGCCTACTGAATGTCAACGAAGACTCGATAAGGGACGAAAAAGAAGAAAGGGGAGATATAGGTTCAAATGGCTCTGAGCACTATGGGACTCAACTGCTGAGGTCATAAGTCCCCTAGAACTTAGAACTACTTAAACCTAACCAACCTAAGGATATCACACACATACATGCCCGAGGCAGGATTAGAAGCTGCAACCGTAGCGGTCGCGCGGTTCCGGACTGTAGCGCCTAGAACCGCTTGGCCACTGTGGCCGGCGGGGAGATACAGGAAGAAAGGCATTGGAGATGCCCTGTTTATCAAGCTGCCTGAAGTCTCTAAAAGCAGAATGCAACGATGGAACATATAACCCCAATCCCTACCCACTTACCAGAGGTACCCCACACAGAAACTGTCTAGGAAAGACTGTCAGCACAGATAGGGCAACAGAAGTACAGATATAAGTTGAACAAGTCAAACAGACCATGTGAGAGGGTGAGAGGAAGAGAAGAAGAACAATTAGATTGAGGGCCCGGGTGGACCAAAAAGTCCAGACCCCTCAGCTCAGTTTGTGCAGAGGAGGCAACAATGTGTTCAGCCAATTGCTGAATGGGCTGATAATATTAAGTGGCCTCCCCTTAGAGATAGTAGTAAAAGCAGCCTTCACGAATAAAATTCATCACTAAGTCAGCAGATGAGGCATCATCTCCTAATATCTGTGGTAGCGAGTCAACGAGATTAAGTGTCCTCTACAGTTAGCTAGGTTGGGACAATCTAGCAAAATGTGGACGACCATCCCTAGTATCCACAAGGGCGGGGTTCACGTTACTGGAAACCAAGTCTCCTGGAGGATAGTCCAGAAACCAGGGTAAGTGTTTAAAAGATGTTGTAGTTCAGACAGGTGGTGGAAGAACCACTACAGTTCTAAGGAAAATAATGTTGTCGATATATTGTGAGGCCATGCAGGAATCAAGTTACGCAAAAAGGTCATAGAATCACCTGCTGCCACTAGTAGACGGGTGATAGCATAAAAATACATGGGTTTTAGTTTCCATTGTTTGGTACAAACCAGGGTCTCAGGGGTCACCAGAATCTCCGCCTCAGACAAAGGAGTGGAACTGGTGGTATCTGGTGGTGTGGGGGCCACTGTAATGTCCTCCTTCTTGGAGGATGTCTTCTTGTCTTTCCCCTCATTAGAGAATTTCGATGGTGGCAAAGGCTTCTCTGAATCATTTTCAGTTAAATATGATGGTCATTAAGTCCTTGGCCCCTTCAGCTAGCGTCCAATTGTAGACTATTGGGAACCTTGAGATGAAGTGTCCTGAGGGACCCATTCCTGGCAAGAGAAGCCAGAAGAAGATATCTCCAGCTGGGAGGTGAGGATCAATGTCCCCCCCCCCCAAGCATCAAGGCGGGGGGAGGGGAGAAGTCATGCTTAAGTAGCCCTGACTGTTCATCAGTTCACTGTAGGAAATGTAATTGGCAGGAGTATGGTAACCAAAGGGGGCGAGGTAGCTATAGCCATAGCATTTGACATTGTTATATATGCTGGGCGTAATCTCTCATACATCTTCTTGGCCGCTTGGTAAGTGAGACCGTCCAGAGTCTCGTATTCTTGTTTCTTCTTCTCTCTCTGAAAAGCAGTGCAATCTGGTGAGCAGGGAGAATGGCGCTGTCCATAGTGAACACAGATGGGGGGGGGGGGGGGGGCAGTCCAAGGAGCATCTGTGTGCAGTGCTCGTCCAGAGTCTCTGCAGATGGGATAGGCATTGCAACATTAGTATACATGACCAAATTTCAAACACTTGAAGCATTGCATAGTGGGTGGAAGATATAGTTTCACATCACATCGGAATACCACCACTTTGACCTTTTCAGGTCATGAATCGCCCTCAAAGGCCCCATATGCACATGATGGACACAGTGTAAACTCTGTTGACCTACTATAGATCCCCATGTCCAGATTTAATCCCAGTTCTGTTTCCCAAAGAGTACTCCACAGCATTGGCCCCTTACCCAGCTTGCATTTATAGTGGGTCTCTTGCCCAGTACAGAGTCCCAAGCGGCTGGAATGAAGTGCAGGTCACTCTAGTGTATAAGAAAGGTAAAAGAACGGGTTCGCAAAATTACAGACCAGTGTCCTTAACTTCTGTTTGCTACAGGATCCTTGAACACATTTACACAAAATTCAATAGTATATCAATGATTAATCTACAGAATTCACCACTGGCAAGTTACAAATTTTTCATGATGTCTACGACATCGTTCTGCACAAGGCTATTTTTAAAGTCTATATCTCACATTTTGTATTGAAGTAGTATTGGTGATCTACACGTGTTTTTGTAGCATACAGGAAGTGGGTTAGAATGTTCTATACCACAAAAGACCTACATTTCTGAAGCACAGTCACGTATGGCAGCAGTAATTTGCACCATGAAAGTAGGTAGAAGAGTGTCCTTGTCACGAAGAACCTAACTTTCTTTATCTCGTTGCAGTAATGTCGTTTTTGTGGGAAGTTACGTGGAAGCAGACTCAGTGAGACTAAGCACAGCTCTCAGCTAACAACTCGACACATCCACAAACAGTAAAATGTCGTAGTATTTGTTTGAAGCATCCTGTAGATCAATTGATAACTCCAAAGCCATCTTTTAGCATTGAAGATTTCCTTATAAAAGTCAATCGCCGCTTTTATCAGTGAAGTATACCCACATCTGACAGAATGTTTCAGTGTATAATAAATAGACATATTTCTTCTGCCTGGCAAGTCTCAATCATTTATGTTGAATGGTTAGTCAGTTACAATTGGTTCCATTTAGAACAAACAACTACCTATATTAAGACAGGTGTAATAAGATTTTACATCGCTGAATAAAATGCACATGTAGTTTAATGGTAAAAACAGATTTCTATGTTTATAAAAAAAATTGCATCATGGATTTACAGTAAGGGATTACAGAAACATCAGACAGGTAAATCGTGTGAGAGTGTGTACAGTAATAGGCAAGATAATAGACAATTATAATATCTGTACAGAATGACCCTACACATGATTCTCAATCTACTCAAATAAATATGTTTATGTGGACAACTGCGAAATACACAACAGTATAGAGAATAAAGTAGAAAGAGATACATCAGGTTAGTTATTACACAAAAAAGTAAACACATAAGGTTAATGGTCACACACAGAGATGAAGAGAACACAAATATATAATTAGGAGAAACATGGATTAGGAGGTATCAAAGATTCACATCAAAGAATATGTTATGCAGTCAGTCAAATATCAGCCTATTATTATACCTAATATGGGCAGTAATTAGCATGCTATCTAGTTATATTTTATACTTTAGTTTGAGCACCTTTTAATTCTTTTGCTAATACTTTCGTCAAACTTTCAATAAATACCACTGTTTACTGTGCTCATGGTTTCTTTCTGCCATATGTTTCATATATTCTCATAAGTTCATATTATTTAGGTCCATTGCCCTACCTAACCATTTGACATCTTTGCTCCACCTACCCATTTCTCATCTTTGCCCTACCTAGTCATTTCTCATCGTTGCCCTTCCTAGCCATTTGTCATATTCATCTTTGTAACGATGTCTTTGCCCTTTCTCATTCATCTTTATTTCCTCCTTACACATATTTCATAATTTCTTGGGCATCTTAAATGACTTACGGGAGCTCCCTACAGTACTATACTTAATATAATTAGTATATTAATGGCGCCACATCCTAAGGTAACAATTTACACACAGAATATGCATTATGAAGAAATTCAATAAATGACATAAGTGTAAAAGGCAAATACAACCTAAAAATTCCTTAAGTTAAAGCAACACATGGTATTATGTTACATCATATTAAATACAAGAAGATAGTTACTCTGGAATGTCACACTTGTTAGCAGAAAAATAGATATAAAAGAAGCTTTTCCTAATCCATGGCAAAAAGAGTAAAGCTGGAAAGTAAAACAAAAAACAGGAATATACTATCCCACATTCCATGTCACAGTTCGCTAGTTATGTATTTTATCTTCACATATAAAATTGAAAATTCCCCCAAAACCTAGACTGTTATTACTTCGTTTCAGATACTTGTAAAGTTTATCTGTTAGACTAAGAAATGGCAGATTAATTTTACAGAATTCAGTAGAAGTTAAATTTTCGCATGCCCATAGCTCAATGTAAATCAGAAAAAACTGTCATTCATCAGTATAGATAATAAAATAGACACTAAGACAAAGAAAAATAAAAAAAATCAGTGAGGTACTTCATAGTGAAGAGTGCGTCACTGTACAGAGTAGCAATCAATGCTGAGCCACATCTTTACAAAACATTTTCTGTGCACAATGGAGACAAAAATGTACACTTCTCGAATTATTGCAAAGTGTAACTGTTAAGTGATGTGTTGCTCCAGTGAAAAAAATTACAGCATATGTTTAGTGAAAAGATGAAAAATTTGCATCAGATAATCAAAAACTCCACATCAAAGTAATAACTGTGATGCCTTAAGTCACGTTGCCTTCATTAACTATTGTCGTACAGCCACATCTTTTCGAAAACTTACCTCTTATAAAGACGAAATACATCCACATGACATAACAATTGACTATAACAAGACATAGAGTGTCTATGTCCTAACCATTACTCTTTCACTCTGTCTCTTCATTAATCATCATAATATTTGCCTCATTCTGTTAAAGAACACATCATAAATATCAGAATTGTCATCTCATGTACCTCACCAGTATAAATCTCATTATCCTATTACAACATTAATCATATGCGCTGCCTTCGTCTCAATATACACTTCAAATAACAATTCCCTGCACTGTTTCCGTCCAATTATTTCCGCTTAAACAATATTTCATAGCTATTATCGTAAATGTTACAGTTCAGTAAACACAGGGTCACTACTTCACAACAGATCCTTAAAAATTTCTTACATCAAAATACCCATCACTCTTCTTCCCATACAACACAATTACCATCCTAACAGCAGTATACCTCATCAAAAATGCCAGGAAGTGTTAAATGTCGCTGAATTATCATCACTGTGTGCAGCTAAAACCATTTTACCAGTGAGCAATTTATTGCTAGTAACCTTTGTATCCTCCCAGAGATGGTTAAGAAAATACTGTCAATGTTTATTCGATTAGAAATTATTTATTCTTATTCGGATTCTGGATGAAATTTCGAAGTTAGTAGCAGTTTGTTTAGCGTATGCGTCATCATAGCAAATCTCTCGGTTTATTGTGCGATTAATGTCAAAAGTTCCCTGCCGTGCGACGGGAGTCGCTCTGACATGCTGTGCAGTGGCATTTTTTATCGCTAACTGTTGCTGTCCGAAATATTTTCGATATAGTTGACATGCACTTCTATCATCTGGGTCCAGCTTTAGTGTTATATAGGATTATTCTATATACGGTTCGATATGTGAAACATGATGCAGTCCTTTGCTCTTGCGTGCCAAATAGTAGTGTCGTGTACAGTTGTCCGAATCGTGTTATTTGCCTCACATACAAGAAAGAATTTATGACTAAGATGCTTGCTTTTACAAGATAAAGGTAGGAAGATTTTTCTGTTTAGCAAAAGTGACAAAAAGCTAATTTCAGAGTACCTGATGGCTCAACACAAAAGTTTTCTCTCAAGTGCAGATAGCGTTGAGGATCAGTGGACAAAGTTCAAAACCATCGTACAATATGTGTTGGATGAGTATGTGCCAAGCAAGATCGTAGGAGATGGAAAAGAGCCACCGTGGTACAACAACCGAGTTAGAAAACTCCTGCGGAAGCAAAGGGAACTTCATAGCAAACATAAACATAGCCAAAGCCTTGCAGACAAACAAAAATTAGGCGAAGCGAAATGTAGTGTGAGGAGAGCTATGCGAGAGGCGTTCAATGAATTCGAAAGTAAAGCTCTATGTACTGACTTGGCAGAAAATCATAAGAAATTTTGGTCTTATGTCAAAGCGGTGGGTGGATCAAAACAAAATGTCCGGACACTCTGTGACCAAAATGGTACTGAAACAGAGGATGACAGACTAAAGGCTGCAATACTAAATGTCTTTTTCCAAAGCTGTTTCACAGAGGAAGACTGCACTGTAATTTCTTCACTAGAGTGTCGCACAGATGACAAAATGGTGGATATCATAACAGACGACAGAGGGATAGACAAACTATTAAAATCTCTCAAAAGAGGAAAGGCCGCTGGACCTGATGGGATACCAGTTCCATTTTACACAGAGTACGCGTAGGAACCTGCCCCACTTCTTGCAGCGGTGTACCGTAGGTCTCTAGAAGAGCGTAGCGTTCCAAAGGATTGGAAAAGGGCACATGTCATCCCCGTTTTCGAGAAGGGACGTCGAACAGATGTGCAGAACTATAGACCTATATCTCTAACGTCTATCAGTTGTAGAATTTTGGAACACGTATGATGTTCGAGTATAATGACTTTTCTGAAAACTAGAAATCTACTCTGTAGGAATCAGCATGGGTTTCGAAAAAAACGATCGTGTGAAACCCAGCTCGCGCTATTCGTCCACGAGACTCAGAGGGCAATAGACACGGGTTCCCAGGTAGATGCCGTGTTTCTTGACTTCCGCAAGGCGTTCGATACAGTTCCCCACAGTCGTTTAATGAACAAAGTAAGAGCATATGGACTATCAGACCAATTGTGTGATGGGATTGAAGAGTTCCTAGATGACAGAGCGCAGCATGTCATTCTCAATGGAGAGGAGTCTTCCGAAGTAAGAGTGAGATCAGGTGTGCCGCAGGGGAGTGTCGTAGGACCGTTGCTATTCACAACATACATAAATGACCTTGCGGATGACATCGGAAGTTCACTGTGGCTTTTTGCGGACGATGCTGTGGTATATCGAGAGGTTGTAACAATGGAAAATTGTACTGAAATGCAGGAGGATCTGCAGCTAATTGACGCTTGGTGCAGGGAATGCCAATTAAATCTCAATGTAGACAAGTGTAATGTGCTGCGAATACATAGAAAGAAAGATCCCTTATCATTTAGCTACAATGTAGTAGGTCAGCAACTGGAAGCAGTTAATTCCATAAATTATCTGGGAGTACGCATTAGGAGTGATTTAAAATGGAATGATCATATAAAGTTGACACGCCCGGGTTCCCGGGTTCGATTCCCGGCGGGGTCAGGGATTTTCTCTGCCTTTGATGGCTGGGTGTTGTGTGCTGTCCTTAGGTTAGTTAGGTTTAAGTAGTTCTAAGTTCTAGGGGACTGATGACCATAGATGTTAAGTCCCATAGTGCTCAGAGCCATTTGAACCATTTGAACCACATAAAGTTGATGGTCGGTAAAGCAGATGTCGGACTGAGATTCATTGGAAGAATCCTAAAGAAATGCAATCCGAAAACAAAGGAAGTAGGTTACAGTACGCTTGTTCGACCACTGCTTGAATACTGCTCAGCAGCGTGGGATCCCTACCAGATAGGGTTGATAGAAGAGATAGAGAAGATCCAACGGAGAGCAGCGCGCTTTGTTACAGGATCAATTAATAATCACGAAAGCGTTACGGAGATGACAGATAAACTCCAGTGGAAGACTCTGCAGGGGAGACGCTCAGTAGCTCGGTACGGGCTTTTGTTGAAGTTTCGAGAACATACCTCCACCGAGGAGTCAAGCAGTATATTGCTCCCTCCTACGTATATCCCGCGAAGAGACCACGAGGATAAAATCAGAGAGATTAGAGCCCACACAGAGGCATACCGGCAATCTTTCTTTCCACGAACAATACGAGACTGGAATAGAAGGGAGAACCAATGGAGGTACTCAAGGTAACCTCCGCCACACACCGTCAGGTGGCTTGCGGAGTATGGATGTAGATGTAGATGTAGATGTAGAGATTTAAGTCGAATTTTCTGCCCAACCTGTAGCTTCTTGATGTTTACTTGCCCCTGCTGAGATTTCTTTCTTCTTTCTGCAGCCTTTTTAATGTTGTTTAGTACTATATCTACTTTTTGTAGCTGGAAATAGTACTAACTCCCTGACACAATCTGGTGGTTGCTTATTTTTGAGTTCAAGTGGCGGAGATAACGATGTAGAATCGTGTGATAAATCATTGAGAATATCTTGGACTGTGTGAATGTGTTTGTCCCAAGTCTGATGTTGACTATGACAATATATTCTGCACAGATTCTTAGTTTCTCGCATAATCCGTGCTGAAGGATTGGACCGAGGTCAACAGAGTGAAATAAACGCAGGTCTACTTTTGCGACGTAGTTAAGTCCATAAACAAATATTTGAACGATATTGTGGAAATTGTGGAGCTGAGTTTATTAATATGACCAAATTCCCGTAAAAAATTATTGACAAATACTGAAACTTCCTGGCAGATTGGTAGATTAAATCTGTGTGCAGGACCGAGACTCGAGCTCGGGACCTTTGCCTTTCGCGGGCAAGTGCTCTACCAACTAACAGTGGGGTCTCTTCACGGCACTGCCAGTGCGTCGAGGCCCAAACCCCTCCCACCCCCTTTTTCATGTCCCCTGTTGGGTCATAGCACTAAGTGTGCAGAAATCTTAACACAAAACTCCCATTCTCCGATGTAAGAAAGACAAAGAAACCTCTTCTCTGAGTAGAAACTGAACACTGATAAAATTTAACAATTCTTCTTGAATCACCCAAATACTTTGGAAGTCGAACACGAGTAATTATAAACAAAATGTTTTGCAAAAAAAAAAAAAAAAAAAAAAAAAAAAGCTCTTCGCGTAACATAGATGTTTCGGAAGCAAGGTAATAGTAAATAATAATAAGAACACAATAGACTTTTAATTTTCTTCTGTTCGTTCTCGTTCACGGTCTTTTAGTGGTTCCACATATTTAACCGACACCCATTCCTTCAAAAATGATCTTCAGCATGTTGCCGTAGTGCTTCTTCTGGTTGCTATACGTGCTGATTTTTGCATATTCACACTTCATGTAAACGCGGAATTCTATCTCGTTGTCCGACCCAAGTTTGTTGATGACGTAACTAACATATTTTCCCAGTAAACAGCTAATCTCGTTGGTTTTTAATTTCGGAATGTATGTCATGTCTGGTCTCAGGAGGAGCGATGGCGTTATATATTCTGTCGAGGATCTGGTGAGAAAGGCGATTTGTTGCCTGACCCAATTCCGGTTATTCACATTGCCGCCACAGGTGAATCTGTGGATGAGTGTATCCACCAGATTGCATTTTCCACAAAGGTGTGTCTGGTTTAAACCGATCCCATATAGTCTCTCGTTGGTGCTGATGACATTGTTAACTGTTTTGTACCATGCGGAAATAGCGTCTGTAGATATCCCGGCATAGTTGATTTTCCGCCATACAGCTTTCCAGTCACAATTAGGGAATTTCTTTCCAATTTTGTTTCTGCCCTCATTTAACTTCCTTTCAAGTATGATGTCGCGCGCTGTGATACATGTGTTGCTTCTGATTTCGTCACTAAGATAACTTGCTTCGAGGAAAAAGTTCCTCACAAACTGCAGACGGGCATTAATCCTTCGCACATCAGTCGGTGCTTGCAGGCTATGGGGTGTCACAGCCTCAAAGAGCTTTGCGTTTATACATTGTGGAAGTTCTCTGAGTATATGGAAGGTCCGTTTGAGGAACAGAGCAGACGCCTTATTTCGAGTATCCACCAAACCGAGGCCCCCGTTTTTGACATCCAGTATAACGTTAGCCGCACCAACTCTGAATATGTCTCCTCGCCATAAATAATTGGTAACAGTGGACATGATCCCTTTCGCTACTAGTTTGGGGATTGGAAATACGTGCGCAGTGAAATACGCTTTAGACAAAATGCAGTTGATGAATCTGACTTTTTGCACCTGGTCCATAGTTTGATGGATGTTCTCCATTGCAGCACCATGAACTTTCCTCCTAGTTTCCGTCCAGTTAAAAGCAGCCATCCTCATCGGACATGCCATTAAGGTTATTCCGAAAGTTTTATGTTTGTTGTCTTGTTTTGCCCATGCCAGTCGGAGGTGATCTAGGCCCCGCAGATTCAATATTTTACTTTTGTTTTCATTTGTTGTCGCTCCCGACGCTAGACAATACTGTTGGATTTCTCTTTCTAGTGTAACTGTCTCACCCTTATTCCTTATTACAACACCCATGTCATCAGCATAATCTCGTATGATAGTTTTCTCACCACTCAATGTTATGCCTGTTAATCTTGCGTGGACAGTGCGGAGAAAGGGCTCTAAAGATACGGAGAATAAAAACATAGATAAGGGACTGCCCTGTGGAGCCCCTCGCCTTATCTGTATGGGTTTAGATGTTTGGCCATTGATTGCTGTTTTCGCATTTGTACCTGCTGAAATATTTCTTAGCATGTTGACAATCTGAGGGTGGAAAGCCATTTTCGACAGCGTCGCGAAGAAGTATCTATGACTAACGCGGTCAAAAGCTTTGTTGAAATCTATGAAGATTAAAGGACATTTTATACTTGTCACTGAGGTAATTGCAATGACGTCTCTGTATGCAGATAGACTTTCGAATATCGTTCTGGTTGGAGAACAAGATTGCTGATGACTCAATATTTTGTTGGAAAAGGCAGAGAGTATTTTGTTGATAATACGCGAAATTATTTTGTAATCAGAATTTAGTAGCGAAAGAGGCCGAAAATTGTTGAAGTTGGTTTTGCCTTTACTCTTAGGAATCATTACTACTTTACTTTCCTTAAACTCTGCAGGGACCGCTTTTTCGTTCAGGACCACATTCGCCATGGAAGTGATCTTGTCCCCAATTATAGACAAGTAGTGGGCATAAAAATCCACAGGGAGGCCATCAAGTCCAGGAGACTTTTTGAGAGGTGAGTTACGCACTGGCTCATGCACTTCATCTTCAGTAATAGGTGACAGGATGTCAGCGTTTTCTGTTCCCGACAATTGTGGACCTAAAATAGTGAGAAAGTCCTCGAGAGCTGCATCGTCCACTGTCGTAGGGGCATATAAGTTGTCATAGTTCCTGTGGACTTCGTCCTGTATTTATTTATGGCATGTGAGCCTTGTACCAGTATGCGTCTGGAAATCATAAATAAAAATTTTACGGCTGTTTTTAGCATGCCGCACCAAGTGATACAGAGAAGCTGTTTCATCTGCTACTACTGATGTGGCTTTCGATTTAATTTTTAGACCCTCCACCTGTTGCCGTTTAATGAGTAGTAACTTGGCTTTTATTTTTTTGATATCATTCAGACGAATTACATCATCATGTGCCTGTTGATATAAGTCTCTTAAAACTTTATAATAAAAATCCATTGTATTCCTCAACTCCCCGTGTCTCGCTATGCTATACTGCATGACAACTTTCCGCAGCCTTGGTTTAGCCCTCCTAGTCCACCAGCCAATGACTGTTGGGTGCTTGTCTGCTGTGCGGAGCCGGCCGGAGTGGCCGTGCGGTTCTGGGCGCTACCGTCTGGAACAGAGCGACCGCTACGGCCGCAGGTTCGAATCCTGCCTCGGGCATGGATGTGTGTGATGTCCTTAGGTTAGTTAGGTTTAATTAGTTCTAAGTTCTAGGCGACTGATGACCTCAGAAGTTAAGTTGCATAGTGCTCAGAGCCATTTTTGCTGTGCGGAGGCACATAGTCCACGCTACTCCTATTTCCTGTTCCAGTTCTTTGTCAGTTAAAACAGAGATATTCAAATTCCATTGGCCTCTGAATCGACGGGTTGGCTGTGCACTTAAATTAAAGCAAGTTAAAAGTGTACTGTGACCGCTAAAATACACGGGAACAGTTTCAACGTTTAATAAAAAATTTGGCAAATTTGGTGACACGTAAATTCTATCTAGTCTGCTGCTGGAGTGGCTGGTTATATACGTGAACTCGACTGAAGTTCCCACTCATTCTTAAGTTATAGATCATTTACTAACATTTTTAACTGTGGCGAGTAGTTGAAATTGGGTTGTTGATATTTCTGGTTTAAAACACAGTTAAAATCTCCACCTAGTATAAGAGAACACGGATTTTTCCTCAATAAATAAATTAGTTCATCTTGAAAAATCTTCGCACGATCCAATTTATGGGAATTCCCTGATGGGGCGTAAGGGTTAAGCACGGTGGCATCGAAAATTGTTATGCCTACGGCCCTTCCTGATTCTAGTCGTTCGATTTCAGTCACCGGAGTGCCTTCCCTTATAAGAATGGCTGTACCGATATTGGCTTCCGTAGAAACACTAACTATTTCTAAAAAGCCTGTGATCCGAAATTCCGTTATCGCAACTTCTTGTAGCAACGCGATATCTGTCCCAGACTGGTACAAGAATTCTCTTAGTGCTGCCTATTTCAAGGGTGACTGTATTTTATTAATGTTAATAGTAGTAATGCTATAAACCTGCATCACAGACATACCAGAAGAAGCTATTTGGGATGAGGATCTGTATGATTATAGCAGCAACGTGCTTCTCTACAAGCCACGATCTTTACAAGCTGTGTGCCCATTACATGTACTAAATTCCTAGAAAAGTTTTTAGTGCTTTTAAACAAAGTGTTTGAAAGGAAAATTATCCTGAAACCCTGACAACACATTGCTATAAGTCACTGTGGTCTTTCTCTTTCTCCTCGTCAGTGTTGGCCCTGATGACTTCATATTTAATATTCTTGTTCTTGATGTCCTTCTTCTCTGGTGTGGCTTTCGCTTGATGACGCGTGACAGCAACACCTGGTTTCGGTCGCAGCCTCAGACGGTGGGCGTCTGGCGCAACGGCGGTGGCTTGCGAGTCGTCAATATTTGGCTCCGGCGTGTTGTCTGTTGTGCTGTCTTGCTGGCGAGGCGGTGATGCTTGTTTATTTCCTCCTTCGGCGCGGTGTTGCGCTTCGGAGTCAGCAGGTTGTTTACTTGGTACTTCCTCGTACTGTTCGCATTGTGTGGGCTGTGCACTTGAAGCGATTATTGCAGCTGTGACCTCAGGCTCAGGGTCACATTTCTGTGAAAGGTCACTACCAGCTGCGCCACTATCTGTTCGTGGCGGTATAATTCCTTGTGCGGAAGTGGGACCCACATCGACATGCATTTCATCTCCTTTTTCCACTTCCAACAGATCTTCAGGACTTGGCTTCGGCTTCCTAGCAACGGGTGTTTAAAAGGAAGAGTCCTCATCAACATTTTTTTCAGTGTCCTCTAGAGGACGCTTTTTAGTGGGAATCTCGCTGTCACGGGACGGAATTTCAGCAGTTAATTCAGGTTTTAAAGACGGAAATTCATTAACATTAAGTGCAACATTTTTAGAGGTAGTGACAGGATCCACGACAGCCGCCGGCTCTGTTGTATTACTAGCTGGCAACAAATCGTTGAGTGTTAATTTCCGGCGTTGCGTAAGGTAATTTTTTAGCACAAAAACACGGCGAGGCCAGTCCTGACGGAGGTGACCAGACTCGTTACATACATGACATGTAGGGGTTTGCCCTGAGTAAATAACATGCGCGTTATGCCCGTCAACAAAGATGTGGGAGGGAATGTTTGCCTTCACTTCCATCTCCACGGAGCGAATACCGTTAAAGCACTGCAGCTTGAAATGCGAAGCCCACGTTTCGTTGACTATTTGCCTGACAACCCCATACTTTGAAAGGACATCTTTAATTTTCGAGTTGTCTACTTCCATGGGAATATTCAAAACCCTAACATTTTTAATTGCAGACTCGGAATTCCTGAGTTTTACAGTACTTTTAGTACCATCACGGTGTATAAATTGCGTTTCATAACCAAATTTTTCCAGTAAGCGGTCTACACTCACGGGATCGTTAAACTTTACAAAAGTTCAGTATTCATCAGAATCAAGCTGCATGGTATGAACAGATTCAGAATGAAGGCCAATTACCTCGGTAATCCAGTCGTGTATTTCAAGTGCAGAGGGCTGTACTCGACGGGTGTACTTGTCGAAGGTGAAAATCACGGTGTTTTTTCTCACGGAGTTTGCCATGGTGTTCGGCAGCGAAGAAATTTCGGACAACGCCGAAATCCCAACGGCACTACTTAGAAAGGCGACACGAACGAAGGCCAATAGCTCAATTTATAACACTTAATTCACGTTCAAAACGCCAATAAACAATCACGAAACACGAAAACACTGGTATAAACACTGAACGTTCACGGAGCAAACTTGAGGAGCGTGCGACCGCGGCGACAGCTAAAGCCAGACTGTCGGACTGAGCTACCCAAGCACGACTCACGCCCCGTCCTCACAGCTGTATTTCTGCCAGTACCTCGTCTCCTACCTTCCAAGCTATTGACAAATATTGATTACTGTTTTGGCAGTAGCTTTTCGTAAAGGAGTGAATGAAACGAATTTTGAAATCAATTTAACAGCAACAAACAATTTACGAGAATCCACTGAGTGATCTGACAAGAGGTCCTAACAGGTCTACTGCAGCCAACATTTTAGTTTAGAAGGAATTACAGGAAATAATAGTGCTCAATGTGTAATGGTTGATGCCTTGGCTTTCTGACACAGTTTTTATGTTGTGAAAACTTTGTTCCCTTTTCTGCATTTCATTAAAATAAAAGGGTGGTACGAAGTTTGTAAAGCATTTTATCGGAGCAAAGTGAGATGAGTACACCAAATAAGCTTATTTTCAAAATAAAAATCTGTCTTAATTCAGTGTTTGTTTTTTATGCCATTTACATTTAACATCTTTCCAGGTAGGATGCTGATCCTATTCATGCGCTATGTCTCGTAAAGAGATAAACTTTTCAAAGGTTACCTTTCGTATATACAAGAAACTGAAGTTTTTCTCCAAATTATTTCAGAAGTGTTTTTCATAACGCCAACAGGAACATGTGATAAAGTGTCCGCTACAACATTTTGAGTACATGGAATGTGAACAACAGTGAAGTTAAACTCTTGTAAATATAAGGACCATCGTTTCAAACGATTAAGGTTCAGTTTAGACGACATTAAAAACTGGAATGGTCGATGTTAGTGTACACCTCTATATGTTTTGCACCTAAGAATAACCGAAATTTAGAAGATGCCCAAATAATTGCCAATGCTTCCAACCCGGTCACAGAATAATTTCTTTCAGATTTAGACAAAACACGACTGGCAAAAGCTACACTTTTCTGCACAGTTATATCCATCTCTTCAAATTGTTGCAATAGACGAGAGCCAAGCGCAAGTTTGAAGAGTCCGTTGATCAGCAAAAGTCTCGTGATAAATCATGAAGAGGAAGTATTGCAGCATTACGAAGGGAATCTTTCAAACTCTGAAACTCTAATTGTGCATGTTCATCCCAGTGCCATATGGTGTTTCTTTCAGTAAGTGAACATAACTTACGAGTCACTAGAATTTTATTACTTAAAAACGCTGACAAAAATTTTCTGGACCAAGGAAACTTTGAATTTGACGTTTTGTGGTAGGAGGGGGGGATTGCCCTATTTGCTTCAAATCTCTCGGGGTCTGGCTCAATACCTCCTGATGAAACTGTATGACCAAGAAACTTCACTCAGGTTTTTCCAAACTCTGATTTGCCGAAATTGACAATGATTCCCGAATCATCAAAATTACCCAATAAATTTCTAAAAATACAGTTCTGTTGTGATCAAGATTTTTCTGCCATAAGATTATCATCAACATAGGATTTTATGTGTCTTTTCAAGTAGTGAAGTAAAGTACTGTTCAAGCCTCGAAGAAAGGTTCGTTGAGGCCAAAAGATAATTTACGAAACTGGTAACACACACCAAAACACAAGGAAGCAGTATATTTTCTATAGTCTGGGTGTAACACTATTTGCCAAAACCTAACACGGAGGTTTACAGAAGATTTGCAGTAGTAGTAGTAGTAGTAGTTTTGTTCATCCATAGATCTCTTTTTACATGGATATAGGACATGCCAAGTATTTAAAAATTTAGATCAATTGAAAATAATCTAATTCGTATACACGTGTATTTACAGACTTCTAGTTAGAGACAATCATTAGATTTACTCCTGGTATACAATACTATTTTTACAAGTAACTTGTTAAATAATGTAATGCCACATTGTTCACTCATATCTCGCTATCAGTCACTGCACACACTATACACATATTGTTTCATAACACTTCACTCACTACACACACACATACACACACACACACACACACACACACACTGGTGATCAAAGATAAAATTTCCACACGATAAAATTTTTGCAAGAGTTCTTCTAATGTTTGTGGTCTATCTGTTTGAGCGTTGTGCGGCTGGCGTTAATGCCGTTCATAGCTTGGCCTCTTGTAATAGCGATAGTGGCGTCTTGTTTTCTTGGTGTGTTCACTGGCGTCACTATTTCTATTTGCCTTGTCTGTCCGTGAGTAGCGGCAGCAGCGCTTATCAATAGCGCGTGCTGTGGTACACTCTTTGGAGTGGCCTCTAGTATTTCCGGATCGTCGTGTGTTGAGCAAGTTGAGTTGGAACAGAGCAGCAGTGAGGGCCAGACAGCGACTACTCGTCCGACCGCTGACGACACACATTCGCTGTCCGACGGAAGGATGTGGTTGCGAGAGTGCACGACCACGTCAAGGACCAGATCCAACGAGTTTTAGTTGAGTGGACCAGGATATTCGAGTAGAGCAACTTTCACCTGTGTGTGTGTGTGTGTGTGTGTGTGTGTGTGTGTGTGTGTGTCACCCGTCGAAGTGTCCTCATGGTAATAAGTTGTCAGTCGACGATTTATACTGGGATCTTTTCGGTGCCTGACGTGAGTAGGGACGGCCGTTGGTTGGTCGTTCGGTCGGTCGTTGCTGCGGACGACGTGCATTTGGTTTTCCGACCACTTCTGGATTTTCTGTGTTTGTGCCAACTTGTAATTCGTCCGTGTTATTTCACAGTGACTGGTTTAAGTATTGTTTGAGACATTGTGGAATTGTCTTCGCGGATCCGTGTGTATCTTGTGTGGTTTTTAATGTCCAGTTATTTAAATGGTGCCAGCATTCTGGTGTCGGCAGTTCGGCTTCGGACGGAGCAGCCTGGAGATCCGCAGCGCTAGGGCACATCGAGACCGCTGGAGGCGTGCAGGCACTGTCGGACCGAGGGGCTGTAGCCGACGACCGAACCCAGGACGTTTGAAGTTGAGTGAACCGTGTCCAGTACTGAAACCACCACTGTTTGAGATCTCGCTGTTATTTGAGTGTTGCTGTTCCCAGGGTCGGTGAGACCAACCACAACAAGTGGAGTCGGTCAGGTTGGCATTGGCAGAAGCTATTAGCCGCCTTCTACTCCTTGATGTTAGTTTGGATTTAGTATTATTCTTACTAGTCTAGTGCAGCCAGCGTATTTTCTGCCTTGTGCCCGCTAACGCCCCAGTTACCTGCCCTGGAGGTAGCGTACGTTCCGAGCAGTGTACCTTTCCTCATCGTGTCGATGCTGTCCGACACGGCTTGTAGTTCGACAACCTCTTGAACTGTACTGTGCATTTGTTTTTGGGGGTCTACCTTGGTTCTAGTGTTTACTTCGGCCTTGGGTGTGTTTCTGAAGACGTGGTGCTGTCCATCTCTTCCCTCTTGCCTAAAAATATTCCGTCGTTGTACCAGTGATCGGACGTTAGGCGGATTGGTTAGTCGGTCAGTCGGCGCTTAAGCAACCCCTAGTGTGAGTTGCCATCCCGTTATGTGAGTGCAACTCTTGGCTGCCTGTCTCACCGCTTACACAGCTGTAGTCACCTTGTAACCTCCCCACAAAAATTTTAAAAGACAATATTTATTAGAAATGGAGCCAAATGTAACCTTCCCGCAAAAATATTAATGACAAAGACAATTAAACAAAATTTAGCTATCTGACCCAAGTATAAGCTCCCATAAAATAAAAGTCAATTCAGTGATAATAAAATTTCAGTGACAATGAAAATGGAAATAGACCGAAATGTCAGTCTTTGGCCCTGTGCAAAAATCAGAATTAATCTCTTACCTCAGTATGTCTGCATGAGAAATATCTGCTCTTATTCTGCGCCACAGCTTGGACGAAATGCATCGCAATAACTATTTTTTTTTAAAGTTATCTGAAAATTTTCTTTAAGGAAATGCAAGGGAATCAAATGATTTTTTTTTCTTTGTTAAAAAATTGTTTTGATATCAAAATTATTATTGGGGCGATTCTTTAAAGTCAATTACAATGAATATACACTAGATTATCTGATGAGCGCAAAGCTGCATGAATACTTATTTAATAAAATATACCTCATCCTGAATCTCGACCATTGCGGTGCCGACGCCCGCCGACTGCTCTGGGCTACCACTACTGAACCCTCTGGCAACTAGACCGCAACTGAACTCGGCTACAACTGCCGACAGACTACTGTACTGCACTGCGCCTCGAGCGCAACTGCTCTCTGGTCAGAGATTCTACAATGCCTCATCATCGCTGCCACACAACATACGTGTTTCAACCTTCCTCAGGTCGATCCAGGGAGCACTGTCTGTGGATCACTCCGTCTTATTTGGTGAAGTGGTTATAATTGTTTAAAATTTACTGTGATGCTATAAAGTGAATTGACTTCCTCACTTGTAATTCAGGCCTTCAGATATTAATTTTAGCAAACTGCTTGTGGCTTTGAGCTGACAAATAATTTTCAATTTTGGTCTAATAAGGCCTTCAGCCATCACTATAGCCCGTTGCAGTTTGTTAAGATTGTTTAAAATGTTTTTAGTACTTTTTACTATACAATTGCCTCCTTACTTGTAATTCAGACCTTCAGCCGTTGAGTATTCTGAAATTGCTTCTGGCCATCAGCCGACGAATAATTTTGAACCTTCTTAATCAGGCCTTCAGCCGTTGATTGTATGTAACATACCTTGTGGCCTTCAGCCGACAATAACTTGCAATCCTTCCAATAAGGCTTGAAAAAATGATTGTTAAGAGATTTGACTTTGAAAAATAAAATGTATGTAGAATGAAATTTTCACTCTACAGCGGAGTGTGCCCTGATATGAAACTTCCTGGCAGATTTAAACTGTGTGCCGGACCGAGTCTCGGTCTCGTTCCGACACACAGTTTTAATCTGCCAGGAAGTTTTAATATGTATGTGTTTTCTGTGCAACCAACAGTAACTGATTAGGCCCCGTCCACAATTTTCCTGCTTCCACTAAGTCCCACGTCCCACAGTCCCTGTTTAAATAATAGTTTTAGTCTGTCTATAATCTAATACAAGTGTAATCGAGCCATCTTTCTTCTTCACAATATGTGATGGGCTGTTATATCAATCGACTGAGGGTTCTATGATGCCCTGTTCCATCATGGACTGAATTTCTCCTTTCACTTTTCCTCTGTAGCAAGCTGGAATGATGTATGGTTTAATGCAAAACATATTGTGCTCTTTGACCTGGTATTTGTCGAAAACCCTTCATAGTTCCTGCACGATGTGTAAAAACAATGTAATGTGTGAGCAGAATGTCAAGAAGATCCTTTCTGTCAGTTTCTGTACATTGCTCTACTCTATCTACCTTTTCCTGAATGAGACTCTGTTTATCGATTTCCTGATCAATTTCATCGTAAAATTTATGTGCACAACTTGTGTCATTACGAAAGTAATCGGATGGAATTTGAGATGCATTACCTGTCAAAACACATAAAAAATTTATTTATTCTTCTTATTTCGAGATCCAGACTTGAAACGTTAATAAAACTTACTTACCTTTCACTTCCATTCCTACTTCGGCGTTACTGAAATTCAAAACAGCTTGATACACGTATATATGCCCGCATCTCGTGGTCGTGCGGTAGCGTTCTCGCTTCCCACGCCCGGGTTCCCGGGTTCGATTCCCGGCGGGGTCAGGGATTTTCTCTGCCTCGTGATGGCTGGGTGTTGTGTGCTGTCCTTAGGTTAGTTAGGTTTAAGTAGTTCTAAGTTCTAGGGGACTGATGACCTTAGATGTTAAGTCCAATAGTGCTCAGAGCCATTTTGATACACGTATCAAAAAAGTTTTGCATCACCCCTGTTCCTAGAACTCCTGAAGATAGACGTTGACTGTGGATATTGTATCACAGACACGATCCCCTTGACTGTTCAGAGAGATCACAAAACCCGCCCAAATATGTAAATAGCCATGCATGAGCTGCGCCTATTGGGCGGAAGGGGTCTGATAGCCGATCAGCTCCAGTCATTCAACCACGAAAGATGTACGCGGCTCGTGTTGTCTGTAGTTCAACCATGTCTAGACGGTCAATACCGCAGTTCGGTGTTATTCGGACATGGGGGAGATACAGAGAGACAGGAATTGTTGATGACATGCCTCTCTCAGGCAGCCCCAGGGCTACTACTGCAGTGGATGACCGCTACCTTCGTATTATGACTCGGACGAACCCTGACAGCAACGCCACCATGTTGACTAATGGTTTACGTGCAGCCACAGAACGTCGTGTTACGACTCAGACTGTGAGCAATGGGATGCATGGTGCACAACTTCAGTCCTGACGTCCATGGCGAGGTCCATCTTTGCAACCACGACACCATGCAACGCGGTACAGATGGGCCCAACAACAAGTCGAATGGATCGCTCAGGATTCGCATCATGTTCTCTTCACTGATGAGTGTCACATATGCCTTCAACCAGATAATCGTTGGAGACCTGTTTGGAGGCAACACTGTCAGGCTGAACGCCTTAGACCCTCTGTCCAGCGAGTGCAGCGAGGTGGAGCTCCCTGCTGTTTTGGGATGCCATTATGTGGGGCCAACGTACGCCGCTGTTGGTCATGGAACGCGCCATAACGGCTGTACGACACGTGAATGCCTCCTCTGGCTGATAGTGCAACCATATCATCAGCATATTGGCGAGGCATTCGTCTTCATGGGCGACAATTCGCGCCCCCATCATGCACATCTTGTGAATGACTTCCTTCACGATAATGACATCGATCGACTACAGTGGCCAGCATGTTCTCCAGACATGAACCCTATCTAATATGCCTGGGATAGATTGAAAAGGACTGTCTACGGACGATATGACCCACCAACCACTTTGAGGGATCTACGCCGAATCTCCGGTAAGGAGTGGGACAATCTGGACCAACAGCACCCTGATGAGCTTGTGGATAGTATGCCACGACGATTACATGCATGCATGAATGCAAGAGGATGCTGGCTTTCAGACATTAATAATGTGGTGAGGTGTTGATGGTGACCCTCAGCTACGTACTCACTGACTCAGAGTTGCAATATTAAAAGTTTTGGCTGGTTTCGTTGTCTAGGGGCTGGGGCACGTAGTTGCCACATTACAGGCCAAATACTGATGAGTCTACAGTATACGATAAGAATACACACATGAATCGAATATTCGAAGGTTTCTATCACTCGGCAATTGCGAATTATGAATGTAACATATAATTTTATAAATGAAAGTTTTCAATTAAATAAAATCTGCAGGTACGTCTTAGCGACTTTAAATGATGAGTACGATAGTAGAAATACTTTTGAGAATGCGGTACATTTCTGCAAAAGACTTATTGGTGTCGATGGTCCAGCAATTAAATAAAATATAACTTGAATAACAGGGAAACGATAGATTCCTACAGTACGTAATTAGTTATGAACAACAACACAGCTCGCAAGATATTCACCTCTAAACGAACACTACGTCTTCACTGTAGAAGCCAGGGAAATCTCACAAGTGCAAAAGTCGGCACTCCAAAGTATTTCTATCTGCAGCGACGCGCGCAAACCGCTCCACTCTCTGCAAGTCTCTGCCGCGACTCTGTGCGTCCATCGCGCCGTCCCTGTCCTTACTCACTCCCGTGTCCCGTCCCTTACTCCACAGAACTGCCAGAACTCCCCCTCCTCCTCGGAGACGATCGCTGTGATTGGCTAGAACGCTCCGCCCTGTCTTCAAGCCGACTCCCACTCACGAACATAGTGAAACATACGAAATACTGGAGTTACATTTAAATAACTTAAAATTAAATAAATATTCCTACAGCTGGACCATAAGAACGCTCTAACGCACATTATTAGATACATAAACAAATTAAATAAACATATATCAAAGGACTAGAACAAAAGGTAGGTCAGTAGCCTAAAGTATCTGTGCTTTCTAAAACACAGTAAATATTTAACCAATTTCTTCATGAATAGTAGATATAGAGATATAAACAAAGACATAGATGGATAAATATATTTATAAGCATGTTGCTACCGTTTTTGGTGTAACTGTGGAGTACTTATGGCCGGACGCGATTAATAGTAATCGGTCACTTTGACCTCATATAACGCATGTACTATTCAAGTTACATGCCTGTAATTTGTACCAATTTAGATTTACGGTAATAGCTTTCTAAGGACGCGTCTATCGACGAAATCGGATGAAGCGTTTAAATTTTGGAAATTCGTTACTGGGTGTTACTTGTTTAATTTACCATCAGATACTAAACTTTAAGCTAATAAAGACATTGAAAATCTGAATACACCATCGGAATTGTCGTGCAAATAATGGTAATGTATACGTTTCTTTTTGAGGAGTCATGATTCCTCTGGCTACTATTAATTTCTATATGAACCGTGAAATGTCTGCCATTAAGGTTTCACAAAGTCCGCCAACTTTGGCACTCCCGTCGTGTCTCCTTCATCTAACACAGCGTCACCGTGGAATCCCCAGCCACGTGGCTGGAGCCCTCTTGCTTCGGTCAGCGTCTGCCATCACGTGGTCGGCCTGCCGAGCGGCTCGCGCGACCACTGCTTCCTCCGAACTTAGAATATTTTCAGGGCGCGACGACTCGCCCGTTGCCTCTCAAGGACGTGTTACTGGGTATTAGAGAACAATGTGCACCACCATCTCTGAAGGTCTTGTTGTATCGTAGTACAACATGCAATGTGTGGCTTTCATGAGCAATAAAAAGGGCGGAACTGATGTTTATGTTGATCTCTATACTAATTTTCTATACAGGTTCAGGAATTCACGGAACCGAGATGATGCAAAACTTTTCTTGATGTGTGTGCTTGTTTAGAAAATCTGCTTCTAATATTACTTCAGTGGACAAGAGAGGAACAATCAAGAAATTCATCGCAAATCTATGGCCTTGACACAAAAAGTCTAAATAGGTTTGAGGCTTCACGTCTACACTTTTATAAATATCGGTCCCTGTACTTTCATCTTACCTAAGGTCGGACAGTCTGTTGTTGTCATACATTTGCTGAATGCAGTGTCTCTGACTACAGAAATAGGGGTACGTGGGTCAAGAACAGCGGAAAGTGTAGTGTTGCCGACTAAAATTTTTATTATTTGATGTACTACAGAGTTTTATTTGCCTTCAGTCTCTTCCAGTAAAACATCTCTAATGTCTTCAAAACGCTCAAAGTTTCGGCTGCGGCCTGTTTTGTCCCATACGCATAACTGCTTGCTGCCGAAGCCGCGAGTCATTGTCTTGTATTGTTTCCTCGCCGTTGATTATCTCTTGGATTTGGTGATCTGATTTTAGTTGTTTCTATCTGTTGCGCTGGGCTTGCCCTTCCAGAATTTTGCCTCTGTGAGTTATGATATAGCTTACTGTGACATATCTCTTTTCACTATGTTGTTTTTGACTGTGTTGGTTGCTATTTACGTAACTGTTGTTGTGCCTTGTCTCGTATTTTGCGGATTCAATCTGACTGAAATGTACCCCATGGAAACCTGTATGATTACCATCTGAGTGAGGGTAGTGTCTGTGACTATTTAGATTCTTACGCCTCTCCTCATTACTTTAGTTCAGGATATGACTTCTATGACAGTCACTGTTCTGATGCGAGAACTGTTCTACATACGGACGATGTCTATTATCCCGTCTGTAATTGTTTCGTCGATTGTGTTTGTTATGCGAAGTCCCATAATTTTTGTTTTCGTGCGATACGAAAACGTCATGTGTGTCATACTTCCTGTTCTGATTGTTATAGTGTCTTTTCGTTAAACCGTAATCACTGGCCAATTCCAATTCCTGGTGTAATGTTTGAAATGGTTCTAAGTTATATTTATAGCTGCAGGCCAAATTTATTTGTCTCAGATGTATAGGTAGCTTTGTTAAATAAATGCGAATTAGCTCTGACAAACTGTATGGGTTTGATAAGTACTGATTTCTGCGTACCTTGTCTTCAGTGTCTTTTGCTAGGATCGAGAAGCCAGACTCTTTGAAGTTTCGTAACATTATGATGCTATCTTTTACTCGATCTTGTGTGGCCTGCGACGAATAGGGTGACAAAAATGCTCGATGGAAATCATTTACGCTTTGGCAGTCATTCACTACTGAGCGCATTATTCTCTCAGGTTCATTTTCTAAATAGCCGAAGATAAATTATAAGTTGTATTCAAGTGGCCAATTTGGTGGTAAAGAAAACTGGAACTCATCAATCAAGTATTTGGGGTGAATTTCGTTACTGTAATAATTCCTGAAAACTTTGAATTTATGTACTGTCATAAGGTGTAATCAAAGTTACCATTTCTGTGTGAACCAGATTGTTCTCTATTGCATCACATCAGCGATTCATTGTCGTATCTGGATGTGTGGTACTGTTCTCGTGGAAAATCACCTGAACGCTGTAAATTTGTATGGTCACCAAAGTTTTCTGAATGTGAATGTACACAGTCAAATTCGTCCTATTCGTCTTCGCGGTTAAGCTTTCTTTCAACACGATCGACCTTCACATTCATAGTGTTCCCGTAATGCTTATTTTCCCGATTTACCTTCTCTTGGTTGTCTTTAAGATCTATTAAAGACTTGTATTCTGCCGTGTCTGATAATTGTACTGGCATTGTGTCATTTGAAACTCTGGCTACACTGGTTGACAAATTTGCCATTTGCGTTATCAGTTCAACTTTTTCTTTTATTGTGCTTAACTGTTCTTTTCTTTTTTCAGAATTTAGTGTCAAAGTTTCTACTTATTGGGTTAATCTCTTTTACTGTTTTGTTAAGACGTTCGTTCTGTCCTTTTGTCTTGGTAACTAACGCCCTCAGAACTACAGTGTTGATTTTAGGTGACAAATCGTCCTTGCCATTAGGTGACTTGTCTTCAAGTTTTCGTGGTCCGTTTCATCATCACGTGATGTAGTTGCAAAAATGCTGATTATTGGTTGAAGATCATTTTTAATTTCTTCAGTGATCTCCACTGATAAATTGTGCATTTTCAATTTCTTTTCATGTGATTCCCTACTGTCATATTGTGGTTTTTTATGTTCTTCCTATGTTTCTTCGATTTTCTTACTCATTTCATCTCGTATTTTGTCGTTTTTCTTAGTTCATTTTGTGACTCTTTAAGCATCTGGCGAATTGATTCTCGAATATTTGTCGGATTCGCAGTGTGGTTCTTTTATAACTGTTAACTGAAGGTGATGTGTTCGTTCAAAAGACACTGCCGTGAAACCATATTCTGACGTGTCTGTTACAAGTCGTTGTAAAGTTTCGCATGACTGTGGCGAATATAGCACGCTTTCGTTAGACTGTAGCGAGTAATCGCCGACCGACCCAACTTCAGAATTTACGCAATAATCGCCGACCGACCCAACTTCAGAATTTACGCGTTCATTACGCATAGTTTGTTCTGTTTCGTTATTGTACGCTAAACTGGTTAATAATTGTGGATCTGCGCAATTGTCTACAGTCTCCTGTTGACTACTGGCATTTGCTAATCCGTATATTTCCGTTTGCTAATTCGTATATTCTCGTATATTCCTTTCCTCGTCAATTCTCCAGAGAAAATACTCAATACCTGTCTTATCAGTACACCAAACTTTCAAAATTCTTCTGTACCACCGCCTCCCAAATGCTACGATTCTCTTCCGCTCCGGCTTTCCCACAGCCCATGAGTGTCTATAATAGAATACTGTATCCCAAACATACATTCTCAGAAATAAATTCAAATTAAGACGTGTTTGATACTAGTCGGCTTCACCTGGCCGGTAATTCAGTTTTTGACAGTGCTAGTCTGCTTTTTCTGTCCTATTTGGTCTGTGGTCTTGGGGTAGCAGAAATCCTCAAATTAATCTACTTCGTGCTCCCCAGTTCTGATGCTAAGGTTCTCGCTGTTACTTTCGTCTCTCTTCGATACACTCTCAATTCATATCCTGTACTCATTAGACTATTCACTTCATTCTATAATTATTAGCAATGCTATCAGCGAATTTTATCATTATTATCCTTTCACCTTCAACCCTATTGAACATTTCATCTGTCTCCGTCATTGTTTATTCGATGTATAGATTGAATAACGGGGACGAGAGACTACATCCACATCTTAAACCCTTTTAAATTCGAGCACTTAGTTCTTGGTCTTCCAGCCTTATTGTTGATACATGGTTCTTGTTGATATTGTATGTTACCGTCTTCTAAGGCTGACATGTATTTTTCTCAGAATTTAAAACATATTTAATCATTTGACATAGTCGAACGTTTATTCCAGGTCGATAAATCGTATAAATGCGTCTTGAGTTCTTGAGATTCTGTTATCAACTACAGCGTCAGAACTGTCTCTCTAGTGCCTTTACGTTTCCTAAAACAAAACTGATCGTCATTTAACATATCCTTAGCTTTATTTTCCATTTTTTCATGAACTTGCATGCATAAGCTGTTCAGCCGACTGTGAGATAATTCTCTCACATGTCGTCTCTTGCAAGTTTCGGAATTGTGTGGATAATACTTTTCCGGAAGTCTGATGGTATATGACTAGTCTCTTACATTCTGCACAACAACGTGAACAGTCGTTTTGTTGCCACTTCCCAGAATGATTTGAAAAATTCCGATGGATTGTTATCAATATCTTCTGTCTTGTTTCATCTCGAGTTTCCAAAGCTCGTTTAAATTCTGTTTGTAATACTGGATCCGTATGTCTTCCCTGTCGACTCCTGTTTCTTCTTCTATCACGACATCAGACAATTCGTCAACCCCATAGAGGCCTTCAATGTAATCTTTTTACCCCTCCGTTCTTTCCTCTTCATTAAACAGTGGAATACCCATTGCAATCTTAATGTTACCGTCCTTCCTTTTAGTTTCATCGAAGGTTATTTTAACTTTTCTATATGCTGATTCAGTCATTTCTACAATTATTTCTTTTTTGATTTCTTCACGTTCTCATGCAGCCACTTCGCCTTAGCCTCCCTGGATTTCCTATTTATTCATTTATTTTGTAAGTGGGTAGGACTTGTGTATTCCTGAATGCCCTGAACATTTTTCTACTTCCTTCCTTCGTAGATCAACTGAAGCATTTCTTGTATTACCCACGGTTTCTTCGCAGCAACCTTCCTTGTACCTATGTTTTTCTTTCCAGCATTTGTGATTGCTCTCTTTAGAGATGTCCATTCCTCTTCAACTAACCTGCCCACTCAGCTACTCCTTATCGCAGTATCTATAGCCTCAGAGAACTTCAAGTTTAACTCTTCAATTCTCAGTAGTTCCATGTCTCACTTCTGTGCGTGCCAATACTGTTTGACTAGTCTCTTAAACCTCAGCCCACTCTTCGTCGTTACTAAACTGTGATCTGAGTGTGTATCTGCCCCGTGTAAGCCTTACAATGTAATATCTTATTTCGCAATCTCTGCCTGTTTGTGATGTAATCTAACGGAAATCTTCCCTTATTTTGCGGCCTTTTCCAAGCAAACCTTCCCCTCCTCCAGTGATTTTTGAACAGATTATTCGCTATTACTAGCTGAAAGTTATAGGATTACTTGATTCGTCTTTCTCCTCTTTTACTTCCACTACCGTGCGCATATTCTTCTGCAAACCTTTATTCAGCTCTATCCTCTACAACCGCATTTCAGTTCCCAATGACTATTAGATTTTCATCTCCCTTTACGCTCTGAATTACTCGTTCAATATCTTCACACAATTACTCTGTCCCTTAATATTCTCCTTCTGACGTCGGTATGCACACCTGATATTTTCAGATTTTCTAAATTCCCTACCATGTTCAAACTTCTGACATTTCACGCCCTTACTCGTGGAACGTTGTCCTTTCGGTAGTTATTCAGTCATGTCCTCGTCGTTACTCTCCCCTTGGTAGCTCCTCCTGGAGATCCTAACAAGGTACTAGCCCTTAATCTTTAACCAGTGTAGAGATCATTATTTCAGTTTTCCCATTACAGGCCACGTGCCCTTGGGTAAATATTATATGTCTTTAATGCAGTGGTTTCCATTGCCCTCTGCCTCCTCATACCGTTGATCATTGCTGATTATTCCGCCTTTCAAGGGAAGTTCCTCAGGCCAAGGCCAAGAGAGAACCTGAACTTTTCTTTGCCCTCTTTGACAAGGCAGTTTTCAGAATGAAGGAGACTTCGTTTGGCAGAGATCTTCGGCGGCCAATGCTGATGGTTTTTATTCGAAAGCAAGCAGTGACGGAGTTGCAGCCCGGAACTACGGACGTTCTGGTTACTGCTCAAAGATGCTACTGCTTTCCCCCTTACGTTCGAACCTTCGATATCCCGCTTGTCGCGAGAAGTCGCCTTACCCTTTATGTTATATTTTCTCCTTCCCCCTCACCTTCCTGACAATAAAGGTACCTACACAAGAAAGTCTATCTACCACCACCACTTTGACCCTAAAGAAAATAATACCCGTGTCACTTCAGGCTTTCGCCCTTAACTACACCTATCCCAACAGTTCTACCTAGTCCAAGAAAGCAGGAAAGGAAAGGTGGGGCGAAGGTATCGCATGGATGAAACAGAGAAGGATGTTTTTTGTTTATTAATTTTTATTTTTTAAATTTTTTTCATTTTCTTCCTGTTTTTATTTTTATTTCCTTATTTATCTTTTTTGAAACGTGGATTGAAGTTCTGGTAAGTCACGTCGTGCAACACCGCCACATCACCAACTGCGAACCGACGAAAAGGGCGTGAACTCTATCCGGCATATGGCAAACATCCACACTGCCTCGAGTCTGGGGAAGGATGAGGGACGACTCATAGCGAACTTTGAAAACCATCCCCTGGTTAATAACAAATGAACCGATTGCAGATAATATGTGGCGAGCGAAGGTGTTTGGGAGCGGAAGGGTTTGCGCCACGTGAGGGATCCCCAACGCTATGTCACTGCTGACAAAGCAGGTACATTGCAGGAGTTCAAGGGAGCGAAGGCGTTGTTTAACAAGTCTAACCTGTTCCGTAACGGAAATCGTCTGCAGTCATGCAGTGCGCTGCATGTCAGCCATAAAATCGATCCTAAGGCAATGTAAGATATCAGTCGCGTTCAGTGGAGCGAGGCTCCCCTCCGACTGGCAAGTACCTAAGAACATAGCTCCTATTACGTACATTAATTGAGCTGCCCGACTCCTCGCCGTGGGTCACCACCCACGCAAGCGATGCCTGGGTATTTTAGGCAAAGAACCAAATCGTACGCATAGGCTGTGTAACAGAATCGATGTCGACCCATCGACATCACCGTCATTCGTTGTCGTAGAACACATAACAATGGTTCTAGGCAGAAGGTGTACAGTAGTGCGACAGAGGACACACCTGTTCCACCGAGGACCTGGTCAGAATCGGTTGCATTAGCCTATCATTATACAGCACCCGAGATGTCGCTCCTAGCAGGAGACATATGACAATATCTTCTGGATATCACATGTGTTGGAGGAGAGCCGTAAGAAAAAACTGATCGACTCAATCAAATGCCTGGCCGAAGTCGAACGACGCCAAAGCCGCAGGCAAATGTTGAGCTGGAGCTAGGGCTATCAGATCCCTGTAGCGGTAGAGCGCTGCCCGAATTTTGTGAGCCCCCCAATCGACGCCTGATCGTAGGACACGACATGACGGGCCGTCCTCTTAAGTCGCGCTGCCAAAACACGAATAAAGACCTTCATGTCACTGTTTGGCAAGCTCGATAATCAACGATGTGCTGACGGCCAAGTTGTTTGTGAATAGTTACAATGATGCCCTCTAGAAATACACCGCGGGGGTCCTCAGTTTTCTGCACGTAACAGTCCACATGGACGCTAAGAGATGTCGTCAGGTATCGTAATATTCGATGAGTATGCCGTCAGGGCTAGATGACTAGTTAGCTTCTGCTTGAATAGCATCGAGGACTTCGTCTTCTGTGACTGGAGCCTCCAATTTCATCGCCACGTTCTCCGGTATTGTGCTGAACGTTAGTCGGAAGACTTCTCCAGTATCAGCTGGCGAATGAAGATGGTAAGCGTACAACCGATCATAATGGGCGTGAAAGGAGCGCCCACTGCCGCATTGGCTGTAATGCTGCCTGCCTTCGTCATGAATGATGGTGAGTGTAAGACCGCTAGACCATGTATTATTTTGAATATTCAAAATGAAAAGTGATAAACATTCTGTTAGGTCCTCTTACCATTTCTCTATGTGCCCATTCGCTGCTCTCTTATTTCTACAGTTGTGCTTTTCCTGTCTGTGCTACGGCTGAACGTAGGCTTTATGTTTTGATTTGCTTCGGTGAAGCAGTTCCAAAAGATTTAATCTGAGATATTTTTACCATCTTCGATCTAGGTCAACGGGTGTTTCGACTGATGACTTTATAATATTGCGTGGCTTATTTGTGCGCTTAGACGAATGATCTTTCTGTATACACCCAAGTCCGAGTTACACTATCTAAGTCCTCTCTCTTGTTTAACTATATTTTTTTTTCACTAACGAACCAATGGTCTTGTTGCACACTTATTTTTAAGCATGTTACAATGATTTGTATTTCAAAAGTTGAAAACGGCTAAACAGCCAAACGCACATAGTAGCGGAGCGGAGAATCTAAGAAAAAGATATTTTAAATAAACTTACGTCAATGCTGAGTTCTCATTCAGAAAATTAGCTTTGGACGTGGCCCCTTTTGCATCTTAAATACTGTATAAAATAGGGCAGGCTTCAAATCAGTTCCATACACCTTTCCATCTGTTAAGATTTTAGATTATTTTCTAGTACATGGTTTTTTATAAATTTTTGTTATTAATTTGTTTGCTCTATTTACTTTGTTACACATTTATGCGCTAAATATGAAAAATCAAAAGTTATAGTTAAACTTCAACTTCGATTATGTGAATGAATGTGGAGATTTTAGAAAGAGAACTAGTGATGGTTGCTTTCATTCACGAAATCAACTGAACTTTATGCAACTAAAGAGCATATTAATCAGAAATTTCAACGTGCGAAACATATTAGAATATGGTTTTTAATTTGAAATAATCAAAAGAGGCATCTCGCTGAATAAGATGACGCTAAAATTTAAAAACATAATCAATAATGGGGCGAAAATTTCAGTGTTCTATATTCTGAGAATAAAGACCCAAACCAGAACGATCTCCTTTACTTACCTTTCTTTCAGATGAAGCCAGTAACAGAAATGACCGAGCGGCTCCTGTTGGCTGGAAAACCATTTTACTTTGCATGCAGATTATTTGGCCTGATGCCGTTTACCATTGACGCCAGAACTGCATCCCTGAAGAGGTCGCAGACGGATATTATCTTGACATGCCTAGCCTGCCTCTTCCAGCTGCTTTGTGCCTGTGTGGCGTTATATTTTGCATTGCGGATGAAACGCTCGTCTTCTGCAGAAGAAATTATTACATTGATAGGACTTCTTCAGTATTTATCCCTGTCGTTTATTGTGATAGTTGCCGATGGCTTGTGAAACACAAATAAATATGAGAAAATACTTCGTTTGTTAGCATCGTGTGACAGATGACTGGCTGCCAAAACGGGACAAACAAGAACGGCAGCAGGAAGGTTTGTGAAGGCGCAGTTATCAATAGCGTTTCTCCTTTACTGCTTGATGTTTAGTGCCCTGCTGGCCGCAGATACTGCTCTGGATGATACAGTATGTTCTATAATAGGTCTTAACAATTTTGGAATCTCTGTGATGACGATCTTACGATTCACAAACATGCAGTTGGTTATCAACAACAGATTGTCATTACTGAACATGAACCTCACCGAGATGAAAGACAGAGCAGCACATAAGCTGAAGTACTCAAGTATAAGTTCTGAACGGAACAGTATCTTAGCTTTGACTAAGATAGATTCTCTCTGCACACCAATCTCTGTCAGAGCTCTTAGTCGAGGCTACTTGGCACTGTGTGAATTGTCAGTGGTGGTGACATCTCTTCACCAGACTTTTCTGATCCTTTATCTCGCAGCGTTATCATCAGTAGTTGTGATATTTGCTTACTACATTGTTACTAAATCAGAGGTCCTTAGCACAGGAAGTGATGGCAGCTTGTGGCTCCTGTGGTTCTCCTTAATTTACAACACAAGCACCATGGCTATATTCATTGTGCCTGCCCAGTGGGTGTCTTCCGAGGCATACCGCACAGTCATGCTGTGCTCGCACTTGCTGCTGGGAAAGAGAGGTGCGGTGGACGACACACATCGAGAACTACGCCTGCTTGCGCTGCGGGTGACCTCTGGTCGTCCCACGACCACGCTGATGGGGATGCTCTCTCTCGACCTGGGGGTGTTCTCTGGCTTCATCTCCGTCGTCACAACCTACACTACTTTGCTTGTCACCTTTCTTCCTACAGGTACGGCTATAGTATACTGTGTGTACAGGGTGGTCCATTGATAGTGACCGGGCCAAATATCTCACGAAATAAGCATCAAACGAAAAAACAACAAAGAACGAAACTCGTTTAGCTTGAAGGGGGAAACCAGATGGTGCTATCGTTGGCGCGCTAGATGGCGCTGCCATAGGTCAAACGGATATCAACTGCGTTTTTTTTTCCTTAAATAGGAACCCTCAGCTTTATTACATATTCGTGTAGTACGTAAAGATATATAAATGTTTTAGTTGGACCACATTTTTCGCATTGTGGTAGATGGCGCTGTAATAGTCACAAACGTATAAGTACGTGGTATCACGTAATATTCCGCCAGTCCGGATGGTATTTGCTTCGTAATACATTACCCGTGTTAAAATGGACCCTTTACCAATTGCGGGAAAGGTCGATATCGTGTTGATGTAAGGCTATTGTGATCAAAATGCCCAACGAGTGTGTGCTATGTATGCTGCTCGCTATCCTGGACGACATCATCCAAGTGTCCGGACCGTTCGCCGGATAGTTACGTTATTTAACGAAACAGGAACTGTTCAGCCACATGTGAAACTTCAACCACGACCTGCAACAAATGATGATGCCCAAGTAGGTGTTTTAGCTGTTGTCGCGGCTAATCCGCACATCAGTAGCAGACAAATTGCGCGAGAATCGGGAATCTCAAAAAACGTCGATGTTGAGAATGCTACACCAACATCGATTGTACCCGTACCATATTTCTATGCATTCGGAATGGCATGGCGACGACTTTGAACGCCGTGTGCAGTTCTGTCACTGGGCACAAGAGAAATTACGGGACGATGACAGATTTTTTGCACGCGTTCTATTTAGCGACGAAGTGTCATTCACCAACAGCGGTATATAAACCGGCATAATGTGCACTATTGGGCAACGGAAAATCCACGATGTCTGCGACAAGTGGAACATCAGCGACCTTGGCGGCTTAACTTATGGTGCGGCATTATGGGAGGAAGGATTATTAGCCCCCATTTGATCGATGGCAATCTAACTGGTGCAATGTATGCTGATTTCCTACGTAATGTTCTACCAATGTTACTACCAGATGTTTCACTGCATGACAGAATGGCGATGTACTTCCAACGTGATGGATGTCCGGCACATAGCTCGCGTGCGGTTGAAGCGGTATTGAATAGCATATTTCATGGCAGGTGGATTGGTCGTCGAAGCACCATACCATGGCCTGCAAGTTCACAGGACCTGACATCCACGGATTTTTTTCTGTGGGGGAAGTTGAAGGATATTTCCTATCTTAATCCATCGACAACGCCTGTCAACACGCATCAGCGCATTGTCAATGCATGTGCGAAAATTACGGAAGGCGAACTACTCGCTGTTGAGAGGGATGTCGTTACACGTATTGTAAAATGCATTGAGGTTGACGGACATCATTCTGAGCATTTATTGCATTAATGTAGTATTTACAGGTAATCACGCTGTAACAGCAAACGTTCTCAGAAATGGTAAGTTCATAAAGGCACATGTATCACATTGGAACAACCGAAATAAAATGTTCAAACGTACCTACGTTCTGTATTTTAATTTACCTGTTACCAACCGTTCGTCTAAAATTGTGAGCCATATGTTTGTGACTATTACAGTGCCATCTATCACAAAGCGAAAAAAGAGGTCTAACTAAAACATTCATATTTCTTTACGTGCTACACGAATATATAATGAAAAATGGGGGTTCCTATTTAACTAAACGCAGTTGATATCCGTTTGACCTATGGCAGCACCATCTAGGAGGCCAACCATAGCGCCATCTGGTTTCCCCCTTCAAGCTAGACGAGTTTCGTTCTTTCTAGTTTTTTCGTTCGATGCTTATTTCGTGAAATATTGGTCCCGGTCACTATCAATGGTCCACCCTGTATATCTCGAATTTGGAATCCTGTTCTACCAGAGTAATTAATTCACTTTCATTACATAAAAGATGCTGTATACCCGCGATTCCGATCCTTTTGGCAATTTAATATACACTGTTGAACATTAAAATGATAACTCCATGAAAACGACATGCACCAATCGTCGGACCGTGCAGCTGATCCCGGCGGATGTTCGAGTCCTCCCTCGGGCATGGGTGTGTGTGTTTGCCCTTAGTATAATTTAGGTTAATTAGTGTGTAAGCTTAGGGTACTGATGACCTTAGCAGTTCAGTCCAATAAGATTTCACACACATTTGAACACCAATCGTCGGATTTGCATGCTCCGGCATGCAAATGCTCGGCAATTCAGTGTAACCATATGGAGTAGACTCTGCATGGACTGGAAGTAAATGCCGTAGGTTTGTCACCCAGGAGTCGCATTGGGTTGTGTATGAGAAGCTCATGCACGCTTCGACTGAGAAGAAGAAACGTCTACCAGTATGGTTAATGGTTAGAAATTTGATAATGGTGTTATGAGAGCCTATGGGGACAAAAGCTTCTTGTTGTGAGGTACTCGTATTGGTGGGTAAAGCGTTCTCAGGCTTTCAGCGAGGTTAAGTGGTTTAAATACCATCAGCTTTCGACCAAGCATTCCTTGACCTTCGTGAAGTGGAGTAAGTCTCATTCCACTTGACAGTGGTCAAGGAGTGCTTGGCCCAAAGCTCAGGATGTCCTAGCTACCTGACGTGGCTGTAAACCCGAGAATATTTTATTCAGTGTTACTGCCTCATGACTCTTGATTTTTACACTCACATTGCTGATTTGTCTGGATCCCCAAATGACATGTGAACGTGCTCTTGATCGCTTTAGGAGGGGCAAATGCCATGCAGAAACTCACCAGCCCTACACAACTAGCACCTGAGATACTGTTCATTAGACCGTGTAAAATGGTACTGCCACGTCACGTACATCGGATCAGGAATTGGGTTTGTTTGCTGCTAGACAACTACCCACGCAGATGTACATTTATTTATGTTTTATTCCAGTACCTTATACACTGTTATCTATAACTGTACTGATTCTCATACAAATTATAGAGCATATATTGATACTTAGTTTCATCCTTCACAATACTACCTCCCATCACCATAACTGTTTCTACTATGAATAATAGCAATAATAATAATAATAATAATAATCATTATTATTAATATTATTATTATTTAGAACAATAAAGAAGCAGACTCACTATTTCTGCCATGAATAAAAACTACATATACAATATTATAACATCAGTTCCAGTCTGTCACATTCAACAATCCCCTCCAGCACTCCATCGCTCCGAAGTCTATAGATGCACCATGTCGGTTCCTTGCACTCTCCGGAATACTTTGTGGTTCCATCTGCTTCTTCCGCTGTTTGTTCTCTCCCTGGTTACAGGGAACACCATTGTTGCTGGTAAGAGGCGCAGCTTCACGGCAATGCACTCCACCCTGGTTCTGGTTCGTTGGGTGCCGAAACACGGCCCACGGCTCCGTTTCTCTCGGGTGTTATTGCGAAGGCTGCGCTTACGATGTTGGTAGTTCTTCTGCCGCAACTGTTGACTGCAGTTGCCTTTGCTGCGCTGTTTCTCTGTCTTCTGCCGCTGCCTTTCTTAGTGTTGTGGACGGTGGTTGACTGATAAGAGTAAGGGACTAGCCAAGCTTTTCTTCAGATGCCGTCGGCAGTGTTGACGAACGCAACGCAGTATCACCTTGACATTGAGAATTCCGTGCCGATTCAGATGTTGTCGATCAGTATCAGCAACATTGGCATACGGCGGACTTACCCAGATAGCAGGTCTTTTTCCCATTCCATTTCTCGTATAGACCATTTCTTCTTCTTTTTTGCTTAGAAGTGCTTCCGCCTTTGGTGGCTGGACTTCCTTCGTTTACAGTTTTTAGCATGATTTTATTTCACCTCTCTTTATTAGTAATTTGGGCTGTTGCCGTCCTTTGTGCGCAATATGGTGATTGATACGTGTTTTTCTTTAGTCCATTTAATTCCTTGTTATGACTCTGGGATCTCTCACTCTCTGTCACTCTCGAGGTTTAAGTGTTCCATCATATTCTAAGTGTCCGGTTGTATTTCTTAATTGATCCATTTTTTCCAACAGTTTTCGAGTTTCTTTCAATATTTGTTGTGTGACTATTGGGATATTTAATTCAGCATACAGGTCGTTTAATATGGACCACTAAAAGACTTCGACACATTTATTCGAAACTTAAGACATTTCACAAGTCGTCCCCAACACCGACGTACCATACAATAAACCCAGTAACAGAAATATTGCAATAACCGCACAAGTACTTTATGTGATTCTTGGACTTCTTACGACTGCGAGAGACAGATTGTCTCAGATTCTTGATATAAAAACTCTGTGGCTATAATGTGGCACATTACGTGTACAATGGACTGATTACTTCTCATTGAGAATTGCAGAGAGTAGAACCACAGTGGAATTGTAATTAGTGGCATTGTTCTAAGCCGCCACTTTGAATATTGAATGCTACTGGATTAATTATGTTGACGTATCATCTCATACAAGAGGGTGATATATCCGGAAATGTAGCTAGGAATAACATTTATGGAAAAATATAATTTCATGAATGGAAAAGGCACGTTCAGTTCTTTGGTTATTTTAAATTCTCCCTTGCCTGTGGCTCGGAATTATTTCTTGTATCGTAACTCGTTGGGAATTTCGTATCCTGGGAAATCAGTACAGACTGCACCACGGTTGTTTACACTCTACTTTAAGAGATTAAACTCTGGACTTTATCGAAATTAATGCACAACTTGGACACTGATTCCCATGCTCCAGAGTGAGTACGTCATAGCAGCCAAGAAGGCTTCCCCACGTCGTACGATTGTGCCTCTAATTATTTTAAGAATTTTCAGAGTCGACGATCGCCGGAATTCTGTAGCCACAGAGATTTTATTCCAGGTGCTTACTATGACACCAAGGGTCAGACAGAGTATGATTATGAACTGTAACTTCAAATTATTTTGTTTTATAGAGTTGAGAAATCAAAATGGTAACAAAATTTCTGACTGCAGGTGTGGGAGATATTGTGTAAAAATATTTGGGAAGTGACTTCTCTCACCCAAAAGTTTCCATTCAAGTAACTGGGTACTTTTCAGTCCTAATAATTTAATTTGCATTTCAGGGGGAGGGGAGTTAAAGCGGCATAGGGCCGATGACCCATCAAGAAGTGTGTAGGGTCTCTTGCGGAACTTAGGTGCTTCATTCAGAGTCTTTCTTTTGTATTTGGCTGAAAATCATATGTGAACCACTTCGTTTAAGCATCATCCCATTGTTTATGCCATAGCATATGATGTTGACTTTGCTGCTTTCTTGTGGCCCGTATTCGTATTAAATTGAGCACTTAGTGATATCGTTCTTACTTCGGCCAATACATCACCACTTTGTCCTTATCTGGAGATCGAGTGGACATATTGCAAGTATTACTTGCAACGTCTCAACTGGCACCCTGTTAACTATCCTTGCTGTTGTTACAAGCAGAAGTCTGCGGTCCCAAGCACTCGCTTAGTACCCAACGATTGCAATTAAGACAGTGCTATCATACGTTCTCAGTGTTACCCTTGTAAGGATAACTGTCGAGATTAATATACGTAATGTTCCTGGCTCTCGTGCGCGTTGTTTTTCAATATGTGCTCCGCAGTTCTATCTTCCGCCCAGGAAGACGGCTAATTACGTGATAACGGACTTTGTCTTTACGGTCAGTATGTCGACATCTGGAGCATCACGAATTCCCAGCACAACTTGATTGATGCTGTAGTATACACAGACATGCCGACAGCGGTGCGCCCAATCACCACACCAGTGACAGGAGTGACAACATAACTTGTTTTCAGATGAGTCCAGTTGCTGCATACAGCAACAGCTGGTATCTATCCTCGTCCGAACGCTCAGCGGAGAGCGAACTTTTCCAGATTCCGTTCCTCACTATCATACACAATACACACTTGGCGCGATCGTGTGTCGCACCAGTGTGTCCGTAATACGAGCATCTCTGGTTCTCATAGCTGGAAATTTGGACAACACCGTTATACTTCTGACGTTGTAAGGTAGAAGGCTGGGCCCTATCTTTGAGGTTTCCATACTGACAGTCCGTGATGATACAGACGTCGGGACACCGTTGGATTTTTTATGAGGATACCTGCCTTGTGGTACATAAACCCTACTCCTGACACAAAATATGTGACAGGTTTGTACGACCCTGCATGGCAGAGCGCTCGATAAGTGTATCCTCACAGGCGACAGTTGTATAGGGCAGTCGTGATCCTGCACGAAGCAGAGTGTGGCACTCCTGAAACCATCGATTTTATGTTCGGATGACAGTGGTCGGACCCCAACAAATGTGAGCAGCAGTATCACGGAACGATTAACTGCGGTCATGATAGGCCACAATCCCGCTGCTATCGAAATCCGACACACGCCGGTAGACTTTCTCCGTATTTTCTACAAACAACTGATATTTCAACTCGATTCCCGAATAACATACCCGCTGCACAATATTTCCTACACAGATTGTAGATATCTTCACTGCTATATATTTTGTACGATTTGCGCAGAAATGCTAATCATTTATCCACTAACGTGACAGAAGTCATGGGATAGCGATATTTACACATACAGATGCCGGTAGTATCGGGTAGACAGGGTATAAAGGGCAGTGGGTTGGTGAAGCTGTCACTTCTACTCGGGTGATTCATATGAAAAAGTTGCAGTCGTGACTATGTCCGCATGACGGGCATTAATATTCAAATGCGGAATGGTTGTTGGAGCTAGACGCAAGGGACATTCCATTTCGGAAATCGTTAGGGAATTCAATATTCCGGGATCCACAGTGTCAAAAATGCTGGGAATACCAAATTTCAGGCATTACTAATAGCTCTCCACACACAACCCAGTGGCCGACAGCTTTCGCTTAACGGCCGAGAGCAGCGGCGTTTGCTTTGAGTTATCAGTCTTAATAGACAAAGAACAGTGAGTGAAATAACCACGGAAAACAATGTGGGGCCTATGACGAACGGATCCTTTGGGACAGTGCGGCGAAATTTGATGTTAACGAGCTGTGGCAACAGACGAGTCGACGCGAGTGCCTATACTAACTCTCCGACATCGCCTGCAGCGCCTGTTCTGGGCTCGTGGCCGTATCGATTGGACCCTAGACGACTGGAAAACTGGTCTGGCCAGATGATTCCCGATTTTAGTTGGTAAGAGGTGAAAGCAGAGTTCGAGTCTGGCGCAGATCCCTCGACGCCATGGACCCAGGATGTCAACAGGGCACACAACATAGGCTAGTGGTCGCTCCATAATGGTGTGCGCTGTGGTAACATGGAATGCAGTGGTTTCTCTGGTCTAACTGAGCTGATCAATGACTGTAAATCGTTATGTTCGGCTGCCTGGAGACTATTTGCAGCCATTCATGAACTTCATGTTCCCAAATGTCGAGCGAATTTTTATGGGTGGCAATACATGTGACTGGACCACAATTGTTCGCAATCGGTTAGAAGAACATTGTGGACAGTTCGAGCGAATGATTTCGCCATCCTTCTCGCCCGACCTGGGACATAATCTAGAGGTCAGCTCTTGCACAAAATCCTGCACCGGCAATGCTTTCAAAACTATGACCGCCTATAGAGGCAGCATGACTATTTCTGTAGGGGCTTTCAAGAACTTCTTGACTCAATGCCACGTCGAAGAGCTGCACTACGCCGGAAAATGAAGGTCCGAATAGATATAAGGAGGTATTCCATGACTTTTGTTACCTCCGTGTTAAGTCCAACCATGTACTCGTAATTCACTCCATGGCAATGTGACGTTAGTTGCCTGTCGCATTCACGCTGTTGCAGCTTCAGTGGCCAGAAGTGTATTTAGTGGTCAAACAAGTAGTGGATTGAAGATGCAAAATATTAGATATATAAAGGGAATGGAAGGTCAAGATTTGTGGGATTGGTTTCTGAGAACAAGAAATGAATCTGTAAAGATAGAGCAACAGAAGATTCTAGTGTGATGATACCTAGATTGTTCTCTGACATCTTGAATCATTATCAAGGTTAAATGACAGCAAACCTTGAAATATTTCAGATATGCGCTGTAAAGATAGCAATTGGTGGCACAACCCATACGAAACTGCAACCAGTATGCTGATAGTACTTAAATAGAAGAGGGGTGAAGTTGTTTTCCCGAAATATTGTTGTGCAAATTTGGAGCAACCGCAATGGAAAACTCTGCTTTGGAATGGAACACATATATGGTCAGAATTGATGCGGAAATAGTGGTACTCTTGATTTTTTGTGTCTGTGTGAAAATTTTAAGCTAATGATGCCTCTGAACGAAAGAGTATGGTCATATTTGTAGACAATGAATCCCATTCACACCTGTCGTTTGCTCCACCATATTTTCAGCAGTGTATATGCCATATGGAGGAATTCTTTGCTCTGTTACCAGATATGCAAGAAACCATGGACTACAAGGCTGTTAATTGACATCAAATACTTCAACACATATGTGAAGCCTTCAATTCACAAAATGTGCTATGGGCCTTTGCAACCACTTACTACCGTACTACACGTAAAGATACTAGAATTAAAAATCTTACACATGAACCAGGAAATTTACTTCCACTTTGCCAAGAGGGTTATGTTCCTCTATCAGTCTTTGGGTACGATCCCTCAGTACTATTGAGACTGGTCAGTAAGTGATCCTCGACCTGGGTATAACTAGAGGATGACACAGTAACTGAAAGGAAGCAAACTAAATTAGTGCTTACAGAGATGAACTGGGTGCTATTCAGCCAATTAGATGTTTAAACCTTGAAACTAAGTCCAGGAATGGCTGGATAACATTATGATTCATCAAGCCACTATCGCTTCTACTTGAAAGTCTTAAGGACAACTCAAAGATTGTTTACTGGAGTGAGTAGTGCCATGTTATAACCAAGACTACAAATGTGAACTTTCACAGCTTCAGACAAACACCCGTTCCCAAGAAACTCACAGACTCTGGGTACCGAGATCTATATATTAAAAAATTATTGAGGAGACCAAGAAAGGACTTCCGAAACACTATTAACGTTTCAGAGAGTCCAAATCAGTGGGTGATTATCTGATAGAGCTCTGACTGAGGTGGTCATTACCCGAGTACTCACCAACAAGGAAGGCATGGCGCTGACAGTGCTGTCTCCAGCCAGATTCGGATATCTGCTATCACAGAGCTGTTCGTCAGAGAAGCGGAAAGGAGTTTCGATTCAGCAGAGATGAACTGCGCAGGGGCAGGTGCGCGTGCTGGAAACTGCATTCAGTACCATCTGTGACTAGTGGCGACACCTCTTCTCGACAAAATTGTCGTCACATTGCGGTTCTTCACATGAGGTGCTAAGATAATCCTGGTCGCTATTTTCATATGGATAGAAAGATGATTATAATGCTGACATGACCTTATAGAAATGATTATACTTATGAATGTAACATTAGAAATACATAATCAATATGGTAACATGTGTACTATTTTAATAACGTCGTCTTTCAATTTACAGGTAACGCAACAGCCATCGTTCATAGCAATAAGACACACTAGGCCAGTTTGTCACCAGGTTGACACTTCAGAATACGAAGTTCCGCCTCAAGAATCCAAGAATCATATCCGCATCACGCATCCTAGCCCATGCAGCCAACGAAGCTAGATTCCTATGTAAACATAACGTAGCAGTGTGAGCCATTGTTACGCAAGAATGTCTATTTGTTATGCTTGTCAAGATCAAAAGCAGAATATTTTCCCATGGTACACGAAATAGGAACATTGTTGTTATGACACCCTTCCGTTTTCTGTAATAATCAAAGGTCGAACGTAGTAAATACTTTAAAATGTAGAAAATCTCTCCTTAAATGCCACGTAAGAGAGACTTTGGACGCCGATTTTAAGTAATGTATAAAGTAATCAGCATATACGTGGAGTAGTTTCTTATGTGAACAATAGAAGATAATAGAGGAGGCCGACTAGCCTTATCACGTGTATAAATACAATGTCTTCCAAATGGCAGCATTAATTTGCATAGTAATAGAATAATTAAAACTGTATTTTCTCTCTTTCGTATGGTCTGTGTAATTACATGACAGCAACCGCAGCCTCTAGGGCTCAGCCTTGTCCAAGCCATTCGGTAGCTGTCTTCCTGCATATATTTCCTTTGTATAAACTAGTTTTTAGGGGTTTAATCGATGCCGAAAGCATTAAACTGATTGTGGCTAAGGAGATGTTTTGTAGAAGGATAAGCGACGCTCTCAACATTTTATTTACGCAGGTAACCTACACCGTCGACGCGTTTAGTTGTAACTACACAGTGGTTCCCATACCACACTGTCACTGTAACTCTGTCCAATATCCAGAGTCGCCTAGTGGACCGTAGTGCAGTGGAGCAGATCGACCAGAACAGCGATCTAACAGATAAGTGAAGTCGGGAGGGAAGAAACCAACGCGGTTTTTCACTGGCCAGAGAAGTCAGACAACTGTTAAAGCACTCATTCGTCATTCACTAGTACATTCCCACGCCTTGTCTCATATATTCTTATACAAGATAGCACTCAAGAACAAAGAAATGCAGATTATACACTAATTGCCACGAACAGCCACTATAGTCTACAACTATACAATACAAACAACGAATTAGAAACAGTGTAAGTACTAACAGTGATAAGTATTTATTTATATCTTCTAAGAAATGGAGCCTCTATCACTACTTCACTGTCTTTCTTATCTACACTATGTGATCCGAAGTATCCGGACACCTAGCTGAAACTGACTTACAAGTTCGTGGCGCCCTACATCAGTAATGCTGGCATTCAATATGGCGTTGGCCCACCCTTAGCCTTCATGACATCTTCCACTTCCGCAGGCATACATTCAGTCAGCTGCTGGAAGCTTTCTTGGTGAATGGCAGCCCATTCTTCACGGAGTGCTGCACTGAGGAGAGGTATCGATGTCATTCGGTGACGCCTGGCAGGAAGTCGGCGTTCCAAAACATCCCAAAGGTGTTCTATAGGATTCAGGTCAGGACTCTAAGCAGGCTGGTTCATTACAGGGATGTTATTGTCGTGTAACAAATGGTTCAAATGGCTCTGAGCACTATACGACTTAACTTCTGAGGTCATCAGTCGCCTAGAACTTAGAACTAATTAAAGATAACTAACCTGATGACATCACACACATCCATGCCCCAGGCAGGATTTGAACCTAAGACCGTAGCGGTCGCTCGGCTCCAGACTGTAGCGCCTAGAACCGCACGGCCACTCCGGCCAGCGTCGTGTACCAACTCCGCCACGGGCCTTGCTTTAGGAACAGCTGCTCGATCGTGTTGAAAAATGCAATCGCCATCCCCGAATTGCTCTTCAGCAGTGGGTAGCAAGAAGGTGCTTAAAACATCGACCTACGCACCTGCTGTGATAGTGCCACGCAAAACAACAAGGGGTTCAAGCCGGCTCTCTGAAATACACGACCACACCATAATACCACCGCCTGGCAGATGACGTTCACTGGGCTTTCGCAATACCCACACTCTGCCATCGGATCGCCACATTGTGTTCCGTGATTCATCACTCCACACAACGTTTTACACTTTCAATCGTCCAACATTTACGCTCCTTACAACAAGCGAGGCGTCGTTTGGCATTTACCGGCGTGATGTGTGGCTTATGAGCAGCCACTCGACCATGAAATCCAAGTGTTCTCACCTCCCGCCTAACTGTCATAGGACTTGCAGTGCAGTTTGGAGTTCCTGTGTGATGGTCTGGATAGATGTCTGCCTATTACACATTACGACCCTCTTCAACTGTCGGCGGTCTCTGTCAGTCAACAGACGAGGTCGGAATGTACGCTTTTGTGCTGTATGTGTCCCTTCACGTTTCCACTTCACTATCACATCGGAAATAGTGTACCCAGGGATGTTTAGGAGTGTGGAAATCTCGCGTACAGACGTGTGACACAAGTGACACTGAATTACCTGACCACATTTGAAGTCTGTGAGTTCTGCGGAGCGCCCCATTCTGCTCCCTCACGATGTCTAATGCCTACTGAGGTCGCTGATATGTAATACCTGGCAGTAGGTGGCAGCACAGTGAACCTAATATGAAAAAAATTTGTTTTTGGGGTGTTCAGATTCTTTTGATCACATAGAGGTTGATGTGATCAAAAGTCTCTGGACACCCCAAAAAATGTGAAGCATTTCTGCCAAAAAATTGAAGGAGGAAACGAACTGAAACTTCACCTTCGTGATAAGGTACGCAACCTGATTTCAGTTAGTACAAAGTCGAATCAAATTAACAAAGAATTAGGCAGTATGGCCCTACACATCAGTAAGAGGTGGCACCCCCTCTGGCATGCACTGATTCGTAGTGAATTTTGTCATAAAGTAGTTTTATACTCTGCTGAGGCAAGTTGGCACACAACTGTTGTATCTGGTCTTTGATACATTGTATACTGTCTTTGGGACAGAGATGACGTCCGAGTTGGTCCCAGACATGTTCTCTCGCGGACAGATCTGAGGATCTTACTGGCCACGGGAGTATCCCAACATAACGCATACAGTTCATAGGGACACGTACCGTACCACGTGTGGGGGAATATCGTCTTGAAATATGGCTTCACGATACTGCCGTAGGAGAGGTAATATATGAGAGCTCGATGTTCGTGACGTATCATTGTGTCGTCAGACTACCCTTAACCGTTACCAGCCATAATATGAAAGTCGGCGCCATACTCGTCGACGACTGTGGTGGGGCGTAGTGCGGAACCACGATTCAATGGCGTTCTACCTGTGGGGCGGTAACCTCCTACTCTGGACGGTGCTAGTCTCCGACCAATGGTACGGGATGACATCGAACGTTGTAGGAAATCCATTGCTTGTTCTCGGATGGCATGCACAAATGTTAAGGGGTTATCATGCGCTTGGTGCACAATACGCCGACCATCCCTTGTGGTGGACAAACGTGAAGGACCTGAGCTTTGACCTCATGTATGCCTGCCCTCAGGTTGTCATGCAGTCCAACGTTGGGTTACTGTCATATCCGAATCCCCCATAAGTATGAGTATTGCACGAGTAGACCAACCAAACTCTATTAGGTATCGATAACGCAAGTACATGGCATCTCCGTGTCCTTCACAACGATCGTTCAATATCTGACGCTTTTGATTCCCTTCTATACCCAACTAGGCCTGGTAACAATACTAAACCTAAACAACACTAATGCAACTTGGTGGCCATTGCGCAAGCCACAAACTCATTTACATCATTTACATAGCCCGTGATGGTCCTTAAGCATACAAAGTTACATTGGCATCCAACTATATCTTCTGGGTGCTTCACATTCTCTGTCAAGCATTGTACGTAATTTTACACAGAACACTAACAGACGCTATTCACTGTAGAAGTTAAGAAATTTAATTTGAATGTTAGTGCCGTCAGGAATTTGTATTCTCGAGTCCATATATTCTTATACATGATACAAAGAATATCTATTAAAGTATTCTTTTACTTAAGTTTTTAATGTTTCATGAATTTCAGTTTCTTCACTGATGTCTATCAAATATAAAACTTCTTCCTGATCGTTAGACAAAGATGTATAATCTGTATCAGTGGTCGCCCAACATTTTTGCTCAAGAGCCAATAGTGACACTGTATGGACGTAGCCAGGATTTTTGTCAAAAGGAAGGGGGCACCGACTTCTTAACGACTGTCTTAGAGAGATTCATATTCTTCTTTTATTCTGGAAATTCCCATTCCGTAAAGGACGCTAAGCGATTTCATTCGACAATGATCTCTGAGTTTTCAGCAATGGAGATGTAATCTCACTACTAAGAAGTGCTGTGTTTTGGCAAACGGCTAAGAGGCAGTCATTTGTCAGTCTTCCTTCACCCTCCGAGGCCATTTTACACTCTTCTTCTTGCAGTCTGGATTTGAGCTGAGATTCAAATGGTTCAAAAGGCTCTGAGCACTATGGGACTCAACTGCTGCGGTCATCAATCCCCTAGAACTTAGAACTACTTAAACCTAACTAACCTAAGGACATCACACACATCCATGCCCGAGGCAGGATTCGAACCTGCGACCGTAGCAGTCGCACGGTTCCGGACTGTTCGCCTAGAACCGCGAGACCACCGCGGCCGGCTTGAGCTGAGGAAGTGATCAGGAATGGACGGGCTCTTTATTTTTGTGACACCATGATTATTACCCTACAGCACTTTAGAAATAAAGAGTTTTCCGTTCGGCAGAGGAGCTAGAAGAATTTTTGGTGGCTGAAATGCAAAACATCTGGAATTATTCAATCGTATACTATCTCGAATTTCCTCATTTAACCATGCATATGTTATTTCTTGCAATTTAAGAAAGAAGAATGTCGTGGCAGACAAAAGCATGGACCTAAATGAGGAGATTTTGGATTATCATTTATTTATACTATGGCTTGCTCTCGTTGTCCCCTGCATTTTCGTAAAATGAATACGGCAAACTGCAGAAAACCATTTTCAAGGTTTCCGGATGATGGATTCAAACTACCTCGTCTCCCGAATCCATGGATTGCTGGTTTAGTGGCTCATCATGCAGAGCTACCCCAACTTGGTGGAGAACTAGGAAAAACCGGTTGTTATACATTATTTTAAAATAAAGTAAAATGCATCACAACAAAAGGTTGAATTTTGACATTTCATGTTTTTCCTTTAATTTGGCATGTTTAGCCATTTGATAGAGCATGAATGAATTAAGCTTTAATTGTAACTGTAATTGCTGTCTTCAGTTATTACAGCGTTACAAGAGTGTAATAAGATGTTGGGCGATAGGGGGAGGGCGGGATGCAGGGATCAGTGGGTGCAGACGAATTAAAGCAGTCAGCAGAAGAAACCTTTTAGAAACGAACGAACTATACAGTGTGCAGTCATCACATACCTTCACATCATCTTCAAAAACCCCTCCCCATCATTCGTTATCGGAACTGGTTTTCACAATAGAGTTCCGCACAGAAGACCAGATTGGACGATATTTTGCCATTTGGGTTCCTAATGTTAGAATATTGAGCAAATTTTTAAAGAAATGCAACCATAGCCGTTTGGGCGATGTTTTTATTGATTTTTGGGTGACACAGAAAAATTCAACTGCATTTTTATGCTCTGATTTTAATGTAATGTTATTTTTTACCTCTCGACTGCCTTGTGAAATACTGAAATATTCCAGCCCCTAAGTTCTACCAGCCTCTATATAACGACTCAAGTGCTAACATTAAACTTCTATAGATAGGCAATTAGTCTGTTACAGTAATGCAAACATATTTTTAACTAAGAAGAACGTTAGTGGGCGTATCGAAATCAGTATCCCTCTTCTCACATCACAAAAACAATAAACGGTAGCACTTGCATTAAATTCAACTGCAATTAGAACACAACAGATTAAGAAATCCACAACTAAGTTCAAACAAGGCTAACAATTGGTCTTGGCTAAAATAGCCTGTAGTATAGTGGAAACTTGAAGGTACACGTATAGCACAAAAGTGTACAGGCCGACCTCGTCTGTTGACTGACAGGGTCTGCCGACAGTCGAAGAGGGTTGTAATGTGTAAATGGAAGACATCTAGCCAGACCATCACACAGGGATACCAAACTGCTTTAGGAGCCACTGTAAGTACGATGGCAGGTAGGCGGGAATTGAGAAAACTGGGATTTCATTGTCGAGCAGCTGCTGATTAGCCACACATCACACCAGTAAATGCCAAATGATTCCTCGCTTGGTGTAAGGAGCATAAACATTGGACGATTGAACAGTGGAAAGCGTTGTGTGGAGTGACAAATCACGGTACACAATGTGGCGATCCAATGGCAGGGTGTGGGAATGGCGAATGCCCGGTGAAAGTTATCTGCCGGCGTGTGCAGTGCAATCAGTAAAATTCGGGGGCGGTAATGTTATGCTGTGGTCGTGTTTCTCATACAGCCCTTGTTGTTTTGAGTGGTACTGTTACAGTATAGGCCGACACTAATGTTTTAAGCACCTTCTTACTCCCCACTGTGGAAGAGCAATTCGGGGATGGTGATTGCATTTTTCAACGTGATCCCGCACTTTTTCCTGTGGCAGAGTGGTTACATGACAATAACATACCTGTAATATACTAGCCTGCACAGAGTCCTGACCCAAATCCTATAGAACACCTTTAGGATGTTTTGGAATGCTGACATTGTGCCAGGCCTCACAGACCGACATCGATACCTCTCATCAGGGCAGCAATTCGTGAAGAATGGGGTGTCATTCCCCAAGGAACCTTCCAGCATTTGATTGAACATATGCCTGTGAGAGTGGAAGCTGTTACAAAGTCTAAGAGTGGGCCAAAATCATACTGAATGCCACCATTTCTGATGGAAGGTGCCACGAACTTGTAAGTCATTTTCAGCCAGATGTCCGGATACTTATGATCACATAGTGTATGAAATTTCATCTAGTGACACATGGGGGCTCTGTACCCTCATGGCAGGCCCTTGATTACGGCCTTGGACAATGTGGGGTGGTACCTCGGGCCATGTATATACTGATCTTATTATAACTATACAACCTACATAAATTAGTATGTCATGAGCCTCCAGTGGACTAAGTATAGTAATGGACTGATAGGTTTTCCACTGGCCACCAGGTACTAATCTTTAAATGTCAACTTCCAGTTAACAATGCTACCTTCCTTACCGACCCCAAGATTGAGACACTGTAACTGCCTGATGAGGTGGTGTTGTGTTGTCTTTGGGAAAACGTGATAAAGTGATAAAAGTTATTGGACTTATATTTAATGCATTATGCAGCATGATACACAATGAAAGAGCTTGGTCGAAGGTCGACACTTCACGCCCATGACATTGGAAGACAAGCATGGAAGCATTTCCCATCAAGTACCCTCACCCCGCATTGACAAGTTTATCTGCTCCTGTATGAAGCTTCACCTGTAAGGGGTCGGCCAACTTTTTGGGCATTCCCTACAATTCCTCCAGTATACATTTAATCCATCGAAGGAGTCAGTTAGAGTCAAAAGCTCTAGATTGTAAACATTTATTCTTCACCAGATTCAGATATACATCAGTTACCCTTGTCCAGAAGAACTTAAACATTAACACCTGTAACAAACGGAAACGTGTTTTCGAAGCTGGTAAAGAATAAATAGTTATCATTCCCAACTGACCCCTTCACGTACTAAAATTACTATACAGTTTCTGACAAAGATCAGACGTGTTTTTGATACTAAAATACTGCAACAGGTGGAAGAAGAATTTTAAATCATCATGCATCAGTTTCACACAAAAATGCTAAAGAACAAGAGTTGGTAGATGCTTGAAGACAGTCACCAACCAAGACTTGAAAGTCAACATACAAAAATCTAAGAACCAAAATTAAAGGAGGAAACTGGGAATAAGGTACTGCTCACATCTCCTTATTCCTACAGGAACTGTGAAGGCTGGATTAGATTAATTAAAATATACACCGATGTGGGTAATAGGGGCAATGCAGGAACAGGTGTAATAATAAATATGAGACTAGGCATCTGGATAAGTTATTATGAATAGTGTAGTAAATGTGAATGTAGGTGTCCTCAGCATATACTGATGGAGATACCTTATTAGGCAGATTCCCTGAAATTATGCAACATTTAAATGATTTTCACTCTCATCATCTTCTGCTAAAATTTTAAGATTACTTGAGTGTCCTAAATGTACCCAATATACAGTATTCCTTGTGAGTGTGGCCTCAAGTACTTTGAGCAAACACTGTACTGCACCTCACAAAACTGTTTAGAGTACATTACCAGAGAAGGAAAGTTGTTACTCACCATATAGTAGAGATGCTGATTTTTGATAGGCACAATAAAAAGATTCACACAGTCATAGCTTTTGGCCATTAAGGCCTTTGTGAGCAGTAGACGCGCAAACACACACGCACACACACACACTCATGCAAACGTAACTTGCATACACATCTGCAGTCTCAGAGAGATGCAGACGCATGTGCAAGTTGCATTTAACAATGATGCTGTGTGAACAGTGGTTGGTTGGAGACACAACATCACTGTTAGAGACAGTCTGTGAAAACCAGTTCATAGTTGTTGGCCACTGATGAATCATATATACAATTGGAGTTAACAGCCTCAGCATCAGTCAAGGTATGAAAATGGTGCCCGGAAGTCCCTCAAACCCCCAATCAGAAGAATGTACATAAAAAAATGAGTAAGTTCACAGTTTGTCTCACCTGATCTTGAAAAATTTTACCAGCATGATTCAATCATCAACCCATTCCTTTCAACTTTCAACTTCTTGGCGGAATGACAGATGAAGACCTCCAAAACTCAGATGAGTTAACCATTCAGTGATACCTTGAAAAGTTTCATTGTAAGTTACAAGTCCATTCTCCATTAACACTCAATCATCCTCACTTTGTCTGCCCCTCGAATGCCCAGAGGGGTCATTTTGACTTCTACCATTTAAAAAAGTTTTATGAACTATTATTTCAAACTTTTAAGCATTTTTTATATTTGTATGTTTATAAGATTTGTAGCCATTTCAGATATAGGTTTGTGAGTATTAAGGACACAAATTATATTCTTTATTGACACATAAACAAATGTCACTGAACCTGGTAACACCCAAACAAGTGTAAGCAAGTGACAGTCTTTTCTTTGTTCTAAATTCATAAAAGAATTGAACTTTTCATGTGCACAGAAATTTCATCTACTTCATTGTTTTACACAATTGGCACATTTGTATTCAGTTTCCTCGGTAGGTTTTCCATAAACCATCTTCTTATAAGCACTGTGCTTAGAAATATTTTATTACATTTGCAGAATTTGAGAACTTTATATTTACGGTGCTTCTGTGGCATTTTGTTTCCATCTTCATTTTCATTTTTTTCATTCTTTTCTGTGGTCATATGAGGAAATCAATTCTTCATATAGAGTGTAATTCATCTGCAAGCTGCTGAATAAAATGTCTTCTTTGACCTTCCCAGTGACAGTCCTACATATGCATCTATTCCTGGTAGACCAAGGATATTGTAAATAGAGTGCACTGGCCTCGACTGAATACTGCCTCGCCATTTTCTCTACTATGTCAACCCCAAATTTGTTTTGTTGTAATAACATACAGTTTGTGGAGTTTTTTCATATTGTTATCTATAGTAACACTAGGATGAAGGGAAGAGACTACTAGCATATCTTTTGCTTCCTTTCCTTGATAGACAGTCAAGGAAATAACAAATTTTAAAACTTTTGCACAATACAGAGGACTCTTCAAAGACTTGAGAGCATGTGGTATTTCTCTGCTTGCTCTGTTTACTGTTCCTACAGTGGAGGTTGATTTTTCTTTCAATTTTTTGGCTAGTTTGAGTGAAGTGAAGTAATTATCTGAAGTGACATTTCCACCTTTGCCCATAAATGGTTCCATAATACGCATCACTACATAACCTGAAATGCTTTTGTCTTGGCATCATGCAGTATCCTTACCAAGATAAGTATACACCTGCTTCCAACATCAACAGCTAACCCGTATTTTTGGTATGAGGCTTTGAAGCCTAGAATTGTGAGAACAGGCACCTAGTTTTACTTGGGAAGAGCTGGTCATCTATTGTTATGTCACTTCCAAGTTTGTAACACATTGTATGGTTTTCTATTAATTTGTTCGAGATAGCAGAAACCGATGCAAACGTATCATACTGTACACATACAGAGCATGTATACTTCTCGTTGAACCTTAGGAATCTTATAATCTCACAGAATCCATTTCTACTCATTGTTTCAACACAAAATGATAGGCGCCTGGAATCTGAACATAAGTTGTAAAGGTCTGTACTTTGGCCACCACTCACACCATGACCATAAATAACTGCAATAAATGCCTCTAGTTCATCAGTGGTCATTGACCAGCTGTCATTTCATAGTAATCTGCGTGCCTCTGTTTCAGTACATTTCAAGATATGTTTGATTGTATAATTGTCTATGAACAAGTGCCAAGCAGTTGATAGATGTTCATCACTTATATTTCTTTTTACATGTAGGTCCAGGAGATTTTCTCAAAATATTGGGATTAGGAAGATACCCACCTAGGGAATTAGGCACTGCTTCTCTGCAGACTGTTCCATCAGGAGCAACTTCTTTATGTCTTTCATAAGGTGATGAAGAAGAAATCACTTGTTCCACACTCTGAGGAACAGGATTATCTCCTCTTCTGTTACATGATTCTTCTCGATGTATAGAGCATGGATAATAGAACAAATGTTAGAAAGCCACCACAAAATCAAAATTAAGTACAGTAACATTATATGTAGATAAGAATATGACGATTATAAATTAGCAGGAATAATAATAATATACTTACTAGGCTGTAAACTTCCATTATTTGTATCTGAGGAATCAGAATCATTAGTATTAGATGACTCATCTTCTCTCATGGCTGCGGTAAAATCTCTTCCTCTGAATTACCAGAAAAAAGTTTGCCACCATCTGTATCACACTCCATAACTCTTTGTAACTCTGCGAGAATTTCTTCACCTCGTAAATACTCTTTCTGGTTCATTTCAGTCTTCAGCTCACAATCATCTTTGAAAGACTGATTCTTACAAGAGACTGATGAACAATGGTGAACCAAGTCTACTGTTGTCACATCAAATGGCAATAATATAAAGGAAAGTGAATTATTGCACTACTAAGTAAAGTGTCTGAGGCCTGAGAATGCATGAGGTAACTGTATGGCACAACTATAAACAAAATTGTAGCTTTTAGTATAAAGGGGTCAATATGACCCCTGTGGGCATTAAAGTTAAAACTGGAAAAAGTGATAATCAGTTAGGTGGAATGCACTGTTTTTAGTATAATGAAAGTACATGCCAAATAAATAAATATCACAAAAGTAAAAGTCGCTTGAATCATTCTTTGAAATATAGCTAGCAGTTAACAACCAAAAATGATCATTTTGACTTCTCTGGGCATTAGAGTGTTGGCTGCAGGACGGTGGACCTGCTGCAGAGTTACAAGTAACATAGCTCCTTGACCTTGTGCACACAACACAGTGATGCCAGAGTCCACAATTAGCTCACACTAACCCCAAGGGTAATGTATTTGAGCTCACATAATTGGCCACCCCACAGAATAGACGCAGTGTTGGACATGGAGCCAAAACATTATCAATGTCCACCCATTCTCCAGATGAATCAGTTGATTCTCATACCAAAATGCTTCTTGTCACTCTGGTGAAGTTTCCTCATTCTATGCTGCAGAAACAAGTGTAAGGTAGGGCATTTTTGTGCCTATGTGCTAATTGAAGGGTGGGGCAGTTTGTTTCCACATCAGAAGACGTTTATATTAGCAGCTGAGAATAAACCAAGTGCTGGTTTGCAGTTCTGACAGATGGATTACTCATAGGTTGCAGAACTGAAATGGACAAACTCATTGGTCTACATAACAAGATGGCATAAATAAAATCACATAGCAATGGGTCCTTGGTTTTTTGTCTTCTATGAAGCTGCCAATAGTGCACAATGCTTGTCTGTTACTAAGATTTAGTGTTCTTTGGGTTACACATTGAACTGATTCTGTTGGGCACTGAACTGGCTTTGCTTCAGATTACAGTTTCACTTTTGTCATAAAGTGAGCATAAGTTAGTAATTCATACCCACCACCTTTTGCAAATTACAGTAATAGAAATTATTCTACAGAATAGGAGTTGTCAAAAAGAAACTTTAGTTTTCTGTCTGTCAGAGATTTTATATCAAAAATTTTTATTGCAGCATTTAGCATACCTTTTTGTGATAAGGGCAGGCTTAATGTTGAGTAATGAATGCCATCTTACCTTCTGGTATTGTAATTATGTACATCATTGTTTGTTTTGAACTCCAATTGGTAATTTACCACTAACTTTATAAGGGAATAAATATTCTGTGAAGCAGTAGTCAGAATACTCAACTCTTTAAACAGATGTCTACAAGATGATGGTAGGTGAGCACCACCTATTATGCTTACAATACATTTTTGCACAATGAAGATTCTCTTTCTTAAAGATGAATTACCTGAGGACTTTACTCTGTACCACATTATTGAGTGAAAATATGCAAAATATGTCAGATTACTGATTTGTTTCTCCCCAAGATTTGTGATGATTCTAGGTGGACATGTGGGTGAAGTAAGTTTTAGGAGTTCCAAAATGTGCTTCTTCCAGTATAAATTCTCTTCAGTTTGGACACCTAAGAATTTTAGAGTATCCACCCTATTTATTATTTCCTCACCACTAGTGCTTACTCTTCTATCCAGAGGCATATAAGACTTGTGATTTAGTGCAGCTCCATTACACTTACTGAGGTCTCTCATTTTAATCTATCTCATTGTGCAACTAGTGTCTCTGTTGCTCTTACCTTTGCTTGTCAATTTAAATAATATTAATGCACATCCTATGCAATAGTTAAAGTTTATTGGATGTTTCGGTGAAGTATCTTTAAAGGAAGTTATAGAGGAAGTCTATAAAGTGCCTCCAGTGTGCTCCCATATGATCAAGAATCAAGAATTTGTCACTATTGTATAATACAGGATGTAGTAATACATATGGCCACATAATAATAAAATAAACTAATGTCAATTAACTGTAGCATACATCTGGCGAAGAGTTCTCGGGCTTCCAGCCGGGTGGTGGTGTCTTCTGGCGAAGATGATGAGTATGTCACTCGTCGAAACGTCGCAGTTTTAAGACACCGCCACCCGGCTGAAAGCCCGAGAACTCTTCGCCAGCTGTATACGCTGGGAAAGCATACATTCACATTAACTGTAGCATACATATTAAGTGCAGCAATAATAAAATACGCTGCAGCAAGATTCCTAAAAGCTATTGTGGATAAGTAATACTATAATGTAGTATGGTACAAACACTATGTACAAACAATCGGATGGAGTATACAGAACATAATTATACAAAACACAAACACAGCACATAACGATACTGTAAACTGTAGGAAAATTTATTAAATGCTAATATTCTCCATAGGCTTCTTGAAGAATTCTTCTGCATAAGTATAATGTAGTATGGTACAAACACTATGTACAAATAACTGGAAGGAGTATACAGAACATAATTATATGAAACATAAAGCACAAGTAATACTATAATGTAGTATGGTATAAACACTATGTACAAATAAGTGGAGGGAGTATACAGAACATAATTATAAGATACATAAAAACATAATTATACAAAACACAAACACAGCACATAATGATACAGTAAATTATAGGAAAATTTAATAAAATGCTAATATTCTCCATAGGCTTCACAAAGAATTCTTCTTGTCAGTAAAATGGGTGATCTCATAGCCAGCTGTACCACTAAATTTAAAAAAAAAAAATTAGATCAATAGACTGAACGTAGATTGGTAATTTGTTGAAAATTTTGAATGTGTTCGCTTTGTGAAAATTTCCAGTTCTTGCTAACCTGTCCTTTGGTACATCTAAAATAGCCATTTCCAAAATATTATTTTTAACACAGAGCAAAGGCACATGTGCAGTAAGTATAATTGTGAGTATTCTGAGTCTTGAAAAAAAAAAAAAAAAGAATGACACTGCTCCATGTGACATGTTTTACACGTTATACTAACACTTTCTTTGTATTTTTAAAGTATTCCTGATGTGAGGAGAGTTTCCCTATAGAATCAGACTGTATGACATATGTGACTGGAACAGTCCAAAGTATGTCATGCTAAGGCAATCCCAGCTCACTAAAGCCTTTAACCTCAAAATTAGGTATGATACCTCAGATATTTTTTCACATATGTGATTGATATGTTCCTACCGGGTGAATTTGGAGTCAATTTAAATACCTAAACATTTTACAGGCTTACTTTTTCTTTCATTAGACATTCCTTATCAGAGTTGTTGGTATTATCAGAAATCCACAGGAGTTTATTAGCTGCAAACCAGTCCAACACTGTATGAGGAGTTTCTTTTGTTGTCTTATTCAGGTCTGAGATTCTCTGATGTGTGGTAAGTAGGTTTGTATCATCTGTATAACATATGATGAAGTGAGCTATGTTATTAGGCAAATGATTGATTGCTGCAATGAAGAAGAAGGATCTGAAAAAAAATCCTTGTGGAACACTTGCAATTATTTCTACCAAGGAGAAATTTATATTTCTGACTCAGACAAACTATTTGCTGTTGCTTAAGTAAGAACACATTAGAGTTAATGTGCTCCCAAGCATCCCATAAAACTCCAGCTTCTTCATTAGTGTCAACATGAATTGAATCACTACTTAGGGCACATAATAGCAGTAATACCACATTTTTGTTTTCAAGATCTTATAGTATGATCCATAATTCATTAAATGTCTGCTGTAATTTTTCTCCTTTTGTGAAAACCAAACTGACTGTTACATAGGACACTATTGTTCAAAGAAGCTGCTTATTTGTGTGTGTAGCAGCATCTCAAATATCTTTGAAAATATGGCCACAATTGAGAGTGCACCGCAACTTTGGAGAGGCTGTTTGTCCCCTTTTTTAAAAACTGGGATACATTTGATACCTTCAGTGAATAAAAATTCTACAAATTTCTTAAAAATGAAAGCAAATGGTTTAGAGAAGGGGTGCATGTAATTTGACAACCAATAGCATTCTATACTTTTAGAATTTGAAAATTTTGAAACATCTTTTGTAACATCAGTGGACATGATACTACTCCATTGATATACCTGGTCATCTGGCAGTGGGCTCCAGTCAGGTTCATTGCTGATGAACTTGTTGCTTTAATATTGTTTCCTATTTCTTTAACTGAGTTTCAAAAGTAGTGATTCAATTCATGAGGATCTAGTGGAGCTATTTGTGTGCATTTTGGTGCATCCCCTTGTGTTATTATTTCCAATGCTGCATTGCATTTATTGGGGGGGGGCTTTCTACTCCTAGTCTTTTGCCATCAGGATGTTAGATTTGTAGAATTTTTTGCATTTATTTTAGGACCCATAAATGTTCTCCCTTTGCTCTGTCCTTTGGGTACAAGTATGCTTATGCATCTGATACAGTTCGAGTATGTTTTCTTCTATTTCCAAAAGTTCTTCAGAAAACCAGTTCAGCCTTTTATTTTTCTGTGTACTTGGAGGACATCAGTACCATAAACCTATATGTTTCTTAAAAATGTTATCAAAGGCCATTTCAGCTCCCCTTATCTTCAATTTGCAATTATATGCAGAGTCCCAATTCACATTATGTAGTCTCTCAGTAAAAGCTCTTATGTACTCTTACTTTTGCCCCCTTACCAGTACCACCTTAGCTTCATTGAATTTTATTTGATGCCTCCTATACAGCATGAGGAGTAAAGGCTCATGATCGGCCAGATATTCTCCTGTAAGTCTGACTGTAACTTCTCTGCTCTGGAAATTCACTAAAATATTGTCTATGCAGGCATACTTTGATGTAGCACAATTATTTGTACAATATAGTTCCAATGATCTTAGCATATTGAGAAATGCCTTGTGACTTGCCCCTCTGTGTTTGCCATTTCTATGTTACAATCACCCCATATAGCAATTCTTGACTTATTCTTGAAGTTTTTTTAACTCTTAACCCACATCTTTCAATAAAGAAATTTACATCTCCATCTGGAGTTTCACTATACAGACTAACTACATCTACTTTTCCATTCTCTAGTTTATGCATCTGATACAGTTCGAGTATGTTTTCTTCTATGCATAAAGGAAAGTGAATTATTGCACTACTAAGTAAAGTGTCTGAGGCCTGAGAATGCATGAGGTAACTGTATGGCACAACTATAAACAAAATTGTAGCTTTTAGTATAAAGGGGTCAATATGACCCCTGTGGGCATTAAAGTTAAACTACCCATCCAGTTCTGAACAATCTGCAGATAAGTTAATTTTGGTAAATTTTACTCCTTCTTTGGCAGAAAGTCCATCCCCACCCTTCTTTCACTGCTTTCTGCATATTATGTCTGCAACAGCATAGCCTTGACCAAGAAATACATTTATTTATCTTCGGTTAATAAGAGCTCAGAAACACATATGACATGCAGAATGTTACACAAATGTGCTCATGTATATATATATAAAATGCAGAATGTTGGACAAATGTTCTAATTCTAAAAGCTTATTTCTAAGGCCACATATGTCAATTTGTGGAAATGTGAGTGGTTCACCTCCATTTGTATCCCTCTGGGGACTATTTGTCTCTAAACTTGAATCTGTAGGTTAAGTTAATGCCTACAATTCTAGTACACCATGACAGTATTTGTTTTGATAGCCACATACCCATTTTTCTGATTGTTGGGTCACTTTGTTAACTGCTTCCTCAGGTGAGAAAGCCTCTGAGCCCACCACAAATACTCTTGGTACCAAAAATTTTGATACTTTTGTGTGGGCTTTCTGTTCTTGTGCTTCTTTCCATGCATATAAGTGATACCCCACAAGCTGTCAAAATATATACTGCTGATGTTTGCACTGCTGTTGCAGTTGATGCTGGAAATACTACTGATCCTGTGGTTGGTAGCTCCTCTTTTGTAGATGATATTCCATCTTCTTTTACACATGATATTTTCATTCATGGTAAGATCACAACTTCCTTCAGAAGATGTAATTTTAGATGTCTTTTATGTTTTCACTTGATAGTCAGTTGGCAATTCATTTTTATCTTTGACATTATCAGCTTAAGAAGGTGCTTTAGTCTGTCCTTGTAATTCCACATTCAAAATAATTTTGGAATTTTTTACCCTTATTTAAATTTATGATCTGTTCTCTTATTTTCTGATAAAAAATTATTTTACCTGAGTTGTTAAATGCACACCTTAGTTGGTGAAATGTATTCTTTCACCGGCATTCAATTCAAGAAAAGTTGCATTTTAAAACACTTTAGATATTTTCAGTAGTACGAATTAAATCATAGCATGAGGGTGTGCTGGAGAGAATGACATTTGCATTTGGTAAATTGCTTAGGGCTTTCACTGTTGCTCTGATAACAAGTTATGATACATTTTATTAGATTCTCCCATTAAGATAATAAGGTCATTTTATGTTAATGACTCACATTGCTTAAGCCATCTTTTATTACCTCATACAGAAATGCAGCTACTTATAAGAAGTAAGTCACATTGAAGTTCATTTCACTTAGTTTTGTAAAATATAATGGCCATAGCTATTGGAGAGAAGCAATAAATTTCCTGTTTTTCAATTATGGCAGTACACTTTTAGTTGTTACATATATTTCTGCTATCAACTTTCATGGCATCATTTTGCACTTCTGGGATTTCAAAGTGAAGATTTACTGCATCAATCAAAAAACTTGTTTTTCCCTATGCTTGTAGACACAAAAAGATGTGGGCATTTGATAACTTCAGTTCACCCAAGAGGTTATCTTAGACACAATGTAACAGTTCTTTTCTTATTGTTTTGACTAGAAGTTTCCATAGTGAGCAATTTTATGAGAGATCCCAAGGCTTGGAAAAACTTTTTTGCTGCTGAAAGAACCTGACAAGGAGCTTCCGCAATACTGTATTTCCTTTTATACCAGTACAAAATTTCATGACGGCAGTTGCTTCCCAACACAATGTGGACTACATAATTCAACTTTGTAACCAACTTGTGACTCACCTGTCATGCATTGCTCAAATGTTGTGAGGCAACAGTCCTCAATGCTTTGTGAAAATTACTCCAAATTAAACAAAATTACCTTAAATAAATACTAACTTTTTGCTGTATCCCATATGCAGCTGTGAAACAGAAAAGGCTAACAAGCAGAGCCTTTTATCTATCAATTTCAGCAGACCCACAGTGGTGTGGAAGTAGAATGGGTAACATATATGACTATTTTATGTACTATAAATTGTTCTTGTGGCAAAATATTTGATGTAATGTTATTTGTTAACAGTCTTGCATACTTATAGTGAGTAAATAACAAAATTTCTCAAAACTGTCTGTGTAGTTAGATAAAAGTTTATTCAGTCTTTAACCTGTCTTTCTGATAAATAGGTAGTATGTAGTTTCCTTCAAAACATAAACTTTCCTGTTTCATTATATTCTGTGTATTTTGTATGAGTAGAAACAGATAACACCAGTTTATTGACATTAATTTATTAATAAATCACACAAAATTATATTTCAACTGCCTCTCTTTGCAGACATGTATCCTAGCCGGTTCCATATGTATTTAATAGTGATGTCTATGAAATAGAATGATAAGTGAGGGAATGCATTCCAACAGTTCTAACCACCCGCCATGTCATCTTCAATTGATGGATGTCACAGGATGTGGACATGGAGGGCACTTGGTTAGCATACCACTCTCCCAGCCAATGCCAGTTTTTGTCACTGGAACCACTACTTCTCAATCAAGTGTCTCCTCAATTGGCCTCACAAGGGCTGAGTGTGCCCAGCTTGCCAGCAGACCCACATGGCCACTCATCCAAGTACTTGCCAAACCCAACAGCACTTAACTTATGTGATCTGATGGGAACTATTGTTACCTCTGTGTCAAACCCTTTGGTAAGAACATGAAAAGTTGTGGGAAAAATAAAATTCTGGATCAGTTAATAAATCTGTTTATGAGCTCCACATCTTGACATAAAAGAAAGTGCACATCATGGAGAAATAAATATTACAGGCCATGATGCTTGTAAATGACTATTGTCGCACCTCATTTTATTGTGAAAGGAAATGGACCTTTCAGTGAAATGGTTTTTGCTGGAAACTTGTATTTTGTTAACTCCTAGTTTGGATCCAATTGACAGCTTTCTTTTGTTTTCTGTAACATACACTAGACACACATCTGAGTTGAAAGTATTTTATTTGCACTGTGCCTCCTTACATGTTATGAAAAGTCACAGACAGTAAGGTTTCACTTTTCAGTATAAATTGATTCCATCATCCGAAGAAAAAAGAAAAAAAAAAAAAACATTTATTCTGCAGGATGATACCATGCAATCTTCAAATAAAGAACTGCTCTTTCAAATAGTCATTTTACCTCCAAATACATAAACACAGTGCGGACAACAGAGAATGCAACCAGTCTCAGAAGGTGGTACTGTTCATCAAGGCTCTTCTTGGATGCGTGCAGTAAAATGGCAATTCTTTTGCTCCTTTGAATGTGAGAGGCTTTTACAATTTGCCAATAAAGATTGTCAACAATTTGTGTTCATCCATTGAAACTGGGAAGAAACAGTTAGCTTTTTGATGCTAGGCTTTTGTCCAGTTGCATGCACTTCAATCCAGCAGGCTAAAAATCATGTGGCCTTGTCCTTACTTACTGTCCAGTTTCATCATCGCTGTAAATCTGTTGCAGAAAAAATTGTACAATTGAAGGTGACTGAAAGAATCATCCAAATAAACATTCTCTGTGTCTTTGTTAGCACTAAGTATCTCATCCTGATCAGCAATTTCAATCCCACAATGATGTTTGCATCAATTCAGTCATCCTGATAATATGTCAAACTTGATTCATTCTTCAGAGTATCAAGGAACTCTCATACTATCATTGCACCTGATACTGGACCTCCTCCATCTCTATTTTGCTGGAAGCACAAGTGCAGTCTTTCACCTAGTTTCACATTACTGTGACAGTCATGCTTTACTATTAGTTTTGGTTGCAAAATTTAACATCTTTTCTTTATTTTCCTGTATGTCTCTCACTGTTTGTGTTTCTATTCGATAACACTGAGAAAGTCTAGCTGCAGATTTGCCCCTTTCGAGCTTATCCATAATTTCTAATTTCTTTTAGATCATTACAACATGTTTGTGTTTCTGTCATATTCATAGCACGTATGAACCAGCCATAACTTCGACAACAAGATAAATGATATAGGGCAACACTCATCCTTTTTAGGTAGCTATGGTCAACACTGCATTCTTCTTGGCAATGTTTAACAGTGTGTTTATATTTTGTATGAACACAGAGCAATAATTCTGAGGAGAACTGTCCCTGAAGCTTTAAGTGAGTTCCAGATTACTTACCTTTAGCTCATAGAATAAACACTTAGTAAACATATAGACATGAAGGTGGCCACCTACATGGTACGTGGGTAGGGTCATCACATTTCCCTGAAGATGAAATGGGTGGTAGTGGTAGTAGTACTAGTAGTAGTAGTAGTAATAGTAGTAGTAGTAGCTTTATTCATGTGTAGATCTCTTTTTACAAGGACATATGACATGTCAAAGTATTTACAGGTTTAGACCAATTTAAAATAAGATAATTTGTATGCACATACATTTACAGACTTCTAGCTAGAGACAATGATTACATTTACTCCTGGTATACAATACCTTTTTTTTACAAATAAATTATTAAATAATGTAATGCCACACTGTTCACTCATATCTCACTATCAGTCACTGCACACACTAAACACATGTTAATTCATAACACTTCACTCACTATACACACACACACACACACACACACACACACACACACACACACACACACACACACACTGATGATCTCTGGGTCATTTTCTGTAATTGGGAAAACATGAGAAACAATGGAAAAATATTTGAAGGATGTCTCACAGTGGGAATGGAGCCCTTATTATCTTCAGGAGTCATAACATTAGTCACATGCCTAACAGAGTGTTGTAAACAAAAAAAAAAAAAAAACAAAAAAAAAAAGAAAAATTCTAAGTACAACAAAAGTTTTCAGGTTTGGTTATTTGTTAGTCCTTCTCTTTATTCTTTCAAAAATCACCATACTATACATAGATAATCCGCAAACTGATTAATCCACCACTTCAAAATTGGCAGCTTGCTGTACAACACACTTACAGGTATAACAGGTGAAAATTTGTGTTTACTTACAGGTTTAACTTGAGAAGGATCAGACAGGTAGTTGGCTGTTGACCAGTAACGGGAACCATCATGACACCAGTGTGTAGCAATCTAGAGAAACTGCAGGAAATCTAACTCTGGACCGGTTGCTGGAGATTAGATGTTCAATCCTCCCATATAGAAGACCAGGCTGTTAACAATGACATACCTCATTTGGTTTCCTTTCATGGTTTTCGAACGCAGCAGTGTGTCACTGCAACAATATGTATGTACACCATATGTTGAACTGAAAGTGTCTGAAAATGCTGTCAGAGATCCATATACTTAATTTCTTGCCATATTATAACACCGTGGTGACAAAGAGTGCCTAGAAAGCAACACAAAACACTTTTTGATTCTATTACATTGTATGTACCAGGCATGCCCCTACTAATGACAAAATTTATGACTGAAAGAAAGAGGTGCTCATTAAGCATAAACTGATACAGTTCTAAACTGGGCAGTGGCACATAAACATATTTCTCAGTATAAATTTAAGTAAATCTTTAAATAAGGCCCCAGTAATTTGAGCTAATTCTGGCCTGATAATATCTGATAATATAAATCTCTGATAATAAAGAAATATCGCTAAATCAGAGGATAAATCATGAATAAATATTTAATGATCACAATAATGATTAAAACCATAAAGAAAAACAATATACTACATATCTAAGTTGTTGTCATTGTTGTTGTGGTCTTCAGCTTGAAGATTGATTTGATGCAGCTCTCCATGCTACTCTATACTGTGTGAGTCTCTGAGTAACTACTGCAACCCACGTCCTTCTCCATATGCTTACTGTACTCATCTCTCAGTCTCTCCCTCTAGGATTTAGTTCCCTCCACTACTAAATTTAGGTGATCCCTTGGTGTCAGAATGTGTCCTATCAACCGATCCCTTCTTTTGGTCAAGCTGCGAAACAAATTTCTTATCTCCCCAATTCTATGCAGTACCTTCTCATCAGTTACATATTCAGCCTTCCTTATCATCAACATTCCACTGCAGTACCACATCTTGAAAGCTTCTATTCTCTTTTTACCTGAACTGTTTATTGCCCATGTTTCACTTCCATTCAATGCTATACACTATACACATATACTCAGAGAAGACTTAATAACACTTAAATCTAAATTCAATGTTAATAAATGTTTCTCTTCAGAAATGCTTTTCTTGAAATTGCCAGTCTGCATTTTCTATCCCCTCTACTTTGATCATCATCAGTTACATTTTCTGCCCAAATAGCAAAACTCATCTCATTTCTTAATCAGATTCCCTTAGAACCACCTGATTTAATTTGACTACATTACATTATCCTTGTTTTGTTTTTGTTGATGTTCATCTTACACTCTCTTTTGAAGACACTGTCCATTCTGTTCAACTGCTCTTCCAAGTCCTTTGCTGTCTCTGACAGAATTACAATGTCATTCGCAAATATCAAAGTTTTTATTTCTTCACCCTGAACTTCCTACTCCCAATTTTTCTTTGGTCTCCTTTACTCCTTGTTCAATATACAATTTGGATAACAATGGGGATGGGATACAACCCTGTGTCACTTTCATCCCAATGAGTGCTTCCCTTTATGCTCCTTGGCTTGTATAATTGCCATCTGATTTCTGTACAAGTAGTAAATACCCCTTCATTTCTTGTATTTTACCCCTGCTATCATCAGAATTTAAAAGACAGTATTTGTGTCAACATTGTTAAAAGCTTTCTCTAAGTCTACAAATGCTGTAATCACAAAGATTTGTCTTTCCTTGACTTAGAGTCAGTATTGCCTCGCATGTTCCTACATTTCTCCAGAATCCAAATTGATATTCACCAAGGTCAGCTTCTACCAATTTTTCTATTCTTCTGTAAATAATTTTTGCTGCTATTTTCCAGCCATGTCTTACTAACTAGCTTTTTCCAGCATTAAGACTTCTTTGGAAGGCAAGCATGTTTCATTTAGGTATCACTTGGTCTCTGGAACAAAGTCTTCAGAAAACCACTTTTTAAAAATATTTTTGTCCATCCAAACAGATTTTTGGTTGATGTATGGAACAGGCAGTGCAGAAGCAGTGATATTTTTCCTTTTAAACTATTGGTTTAGCAGACTTCTCTCTTGCCAGCAGTTTCAGTTTATGGTCTCCACTTGCATACAATGCAGCAAGAACTGTTAACCTTTCTTTCCGTTTTTTGTAGCGTGGGGCAGTCTTTCCAACTTTTGAGGCTACAATTTTAGATGGAAGTGTTTTATAATTTAGCCCTGTTTTATCACCATTATACAGTTGATCTGGAGTAAGATTATCTTCTTGTATAAATATTCTTCATTTCTCACAAAACTGTGTAACAGCTTAAGAATCCTCAGAAAGTTTTTCACCACAAATTTCAAGATGCCTTTTGCTGCATTGCTTCTTCCACCTGTCCAACCATCCTGAACTTGCAGTAAAATTTTCCTCACTTTTCTTTAACTCATTTTTAAAAATATAGCTTTTTCTTACAGAATAGGTCCAGAAATTTGAATTCCTTTCTGTGCTTATTGAACAAACCAAAAAAACAATGTTGCACTAATTTTTTCATACACAGATTTCTTTATTGACTTCCATTGAAATGATGAAACTTCTCAATTTTGTCTCTGATTCTACGCCTGTCTCCAACTGCCACTTCAATGATTCCATACTCAGCAGCAAGTACTTTTTAATATTCCTCTTTTGTGTAGTCTTTTCAGAGCCTCCAGTCTCCATTCAATAGCACAAATTTTCTCTTACTCCTACAGCTGATTGTTATCGATAGACTAAAACATTAAGAAACACACAGTTATACATGTACTGTACATGGTATGTCTGGCTATCTACTGTACAGATGTTGCAGCAGTTCCACCCACTTTATTTATCTCCTTTGTTGTCCTCGGTGTCGACATACTGCGTTGCTACACTGGCTGAAAAATGGGTAGTGGATTCTGCCATTGACTACCGTAAATAGTGTAGCCAACAGGTGCACAGTTGTGTTTCACAGTACTTTAATTTCACTGGTCACATCCCCCTATTAATGCACAGTTCTATGGCCAGTGCACTATTGTTTAACTTTCAATAATCCTCATTAATAGTTTGCAGGAAAACCTCCACATACTGCTACAATAGTTTCCTGTTGAACACCTATGAGCAGTAAAACCTAACAATAAAGTTCCCAGTTCTTGAAAAATAATAAGCTACATATGGAGTGGACACTGTCATTGTTTTTACACAAGGCCTAATTGTTTAAAACTTATTCCACAGTTAAGTTGACACATTGTTCTTGTTGTAATTAACACAGGTTTCTTGCCTGAACCTTGGCCATGGACTGACTGGCTCATGGCCAAAAGTTGGATTCTAATAGATCTTCACAAAAATAGGTTCTGAAATTAAACATTGTTTGATGTTTAATTTACAGAAATGACAATTGAAACTTAACTCATTAAGTTAATTGAATACACTGAAAAAATCCGTCTTAAGTTTCTTCTACTAAAAGATTTAGGCCAAATTATTTGTTTAAATGATGAAATTAAGATATATAATTATGTAAACAATACTTCTGACAAAACAATGGAATTAATGATAGGCTGGTTTTTCTACCAGGTTTTCGAATAGAGCCAAATACATCCTTTAAGAATGCTATTGTTTTGTCTTCCAAACATTCACAATTAGTACAGAATCTATATTAGTTTACATGTCAACAATAGAATTTAAGTTATGAAATAATTACTGATTTCACTCTATGATGAAAGATACTAACTAGGAATAGAAATAAATTAGAAAATCAATTACATACATAAAACTAAGCACAAAATTAGATCTGGTGTTATATTCTTTAAAACTGAGGACTAGCCTCTCTCTTTTATGAAAATGCAGATTATATTCACATATGCTAATGGTAAATACTTAAAGTGACAAAACGAATTTAAGGAGGCAGATGGCGAAATGAGAAGGGAATTAAAATCATCCCAGCTTGCTTTGTCACAATATTCCTACACAATCAACTCGGTATGTAAAAAAATATTAAGTCAATGTTGTAAATTGTGTTCTGTATAGTTATTTAGGCATACTTTATTTTAATGAACACTGTTGCTGAGTAGACAATAAGGGTAACAGTAAGGATGGTATGCAATGTACAACTGATTGTCATGTGGTCCCAATTAGTGAAGGCTCAACAAAGAAAGAGCAAGCACACTCCTCGAAACTTACTGGTACAAGTAGGTCTGTAATATAAATACATTAGCAATCTGAGGCCAAGGTTATTTCAGTGCATTATGAATTAAAACCCTAAGTGGGGCAGTTTTACCAGCATTGTACATGGAAAATTGGAAGAAAGTTCAAAATGTAACACATTCGAAAGTGTGTAAAACATACATGTGGACAACGTATGAAAACTGGTTTTTACTCTAGTTTTATGTACAATTATAATTTTCATAGGACCAGCTCAAATTACACAGAACCTTAAAATACTGATACTCGAATTACCAGGGCTCTACTCCACATGGAATCTGAAGCAATACATTGTTTACCAGCTTTTAAGTTACCAGTTGTGTATGGTATACATAGTGTGTTCAGCGACAGTGCTCAAAAATGAATGAACGGTGTAGCACTAGCTTCTTACATGATGAAATAATGTGAATATAGTGTATGTAATGTTTGCAGTGATCAGAGTTGAGGAATGAATGAATGTTCTTTTCAGAAATGTATAAGGAAAACGGTATTGCACACCTGGAATTGTGCTGTGTTTACGAGATCAGCCATGTAGTCAGGAGGATGTGAGTTCTAATCTCCTCTGGAATATCCTGCTAGGGTATTATGTGGTTTCCCTAAATTACTGCGACAATGTATATCTTTCAACAAGAGACTGCAGTTCTGCAGGAAATTAAAGAGGAACAGTACTTGAGACTGGAGTGTGACAGGATTGTAACCTAACCCTGATATTATTCAATCTGTGTGTTGATCAAAGTGTGAAGGAAATGAGGAGAAATTTTGAAAAAGGAATTACAGTTGAGACAAAAGAAATAAAGTCTGCTGATGACATTGTTATCCTGTCAGACATGGTGAAGGGCTTGAAAGAGTGGATGAACAGAGTAAACAGTGTCTAGAAAAGAGCTAAAATGAGTATCAAGGAAAGTAAAATGAGGACAATAGAAGTACCTAGTCAATTTAAGTCAGGTGATGCTTTGGGTATGAGACACTAACAGTTGTACATGAATTTCACTATGTGGGCAACAAAATAACTGACGATGGTAGAAGTAGGGAGGATATAAAATGCATATTGGCAGTAGGCATGAAAAGCATTTTTGAGTAAGGGAAATCAGCTAGAATAGAATACAAATTTTGATGTTAAGAAGTATTATTTGAAGATATTTATCTCAAGTGCATTGTTGTACAGAAGCAGTTTAGGCAATAAGAGAATAGAAGCTTTCAAAATGTGGTGCTGCAGTAGAATGCTACAGATTAAATCAGCAAACTAGGTTAACTAATGAGGAAGCACTGAGGTGACTTGGGGGAAAATTGTGGGACAACATGACTAAAATAAGGGATCAGGTAATAGGACATATCCTGAGGCGTCAAGGAATAATTGCTTTGGTAATGGGAGAAGTGTGTGTTGGCAGGGGTGGGGGTGGGGGGGGGGGAGGGTAAAAATTGTAGTGGGAGACCATGGCTCCATTTTGTATGAAATCTGAAATTGATGTGGGTTGCAGTAATAATACAAAGATGCTTGCATGTGTTACAGTAGTGAAGAGAGCTGCATCACAACAATCTTCAGACTGAAAACCACAATAACAACAACAGAGAAAAACCACAAACCCTTATCACTGTGCATCAATGCCATGTACTCAAGAACTGTCTGATATTTGAGACAACTATCAAGAATGTCATTACTGACCTGTGGGCATTAGGCATATCACAGTGTGCACAGAATATAGGGTTGAACCTGAGTCAATTAAGACCTCATGTGGTCGCAATTACTCATTCTAGGCTCATTGCCCAGAAATTTCAATATTGCCTCTTGTCTTTAGTTTTAAATATGGTAACCACAAATTTCATTTCTTCAGCGAAAAATTTAGGAGTAACATTTGATAAGGAGACATGCAGCAAAACTGGAGATACTATCGGAAATTTGCATTTGTAAAACAAGATGCTGAATTAGCAGGTAAGGTGTAATATGAATGCCTAGGCCGATATTAAGAAAATTCATAAATCAAGTCTGTGTCTACTAAATTCACTCTTTATTATTAATCAGAATTACCTTTAGGGAGTAAATGCTGTGGGATGTTTGTATAAGATTTTCAGTGTTAGAATGGACAGTTTTTAGATCTTAGCTGCACTGTTTAAAAAGAAAATGCTGTAGGACAGATTGAATAAAAGTATGCTGTCTGTCCTGTTTGTGGGCCAGTACAGTAACAAAGATTTCTTGGTGCAAAACAGGCAGTACGGAGGTTTTTAGGTTGTACCAAATTCACACACTCTGAACAAATGTTTCAAAAGTACTTAAACTTCATTGTAGGTAATTTAGTCCTGTGTTCTTTCCTTTTGGCAATCACTGTCTATTAACTATTTACTACTTGAGACTAAGGTTATTCGCACAGGATCAGGTGGTAATTCCACACCAATCTGCTTTGACGATTGACATAACTGTGATGTGTGTAATCCACCCCGCATTCCTACTTGCAGCTATTGTCCACATTAGTCTGTTATGAAGATTTGAGAGGAGCAAAGCTTACAACTAACTTTCTATTTTACTTATCATTTCACATACAGTTGGCTCCTGTTCTTTTTGCCTAGGGTTCTAACTCTTGAAGCTGAAATTCTCACATTTTACATCCCCGTAGTTGAACTGATCTAAATAAATTTGAAGATTGTTGTTGCAGAATTCTTATTGTTATGTTAATACGTTTTGTTACATTTTAGTATCTCATCCAGTCTTTTGATTTCTCACATTAACAAAGACAAAATTACATTCTTCACACAAAATACAAAAATATGTAGGATCACACCAGAGGCATGCTTACTACTGTCCCACTCAGCAGAAATAACAATATTCCAAAAGGTTTAAAATTTTTCATGACAAATGAATTTCTATTAGTTTCGATTATTATTTTTATAAATGAATCCAGAAACAAACATAGTAAACATTACTAGATTGTATAATTAACAAAAGAAATTTCAAGCATACGAAGTAATTTGTAATTTCAAATGTTTTAAAAAAAGGGCATACAATTTTAACTCTACATTAAGAAGCAATATTTATTTATTATAACATCCAAAATAAAGTAATCGCTTTTCACAAATATTAGCTTGAAATAAAACATACTGTGTATAAAATTATATGAAACTTTTCTGGAAAGCAGCTGAGATAACACTGATCTGTCCAAAATTTTAAAAATAATACTGGTATCAACAACTACTGTTGAGAAAAACAAGTGCTAGAGGTGAATGTCCCATTACATGTGTTGTGTAATGACATGGTGAGGCTTCATATTTTTGAGCCTGTTTGGTTTGTAGATGATGTGTTGTAGTATTTGGTGGTGCTCTCTTGTGCTGGATATTTGTTAGTGAGCTGTTTCATACGAATTGAATATTTCTGGTTCATATTGATGGGTAGATCACATAGCTAATGAGGAGGTATTGAATAAAATTGGAGAGAAGTGGAGCTTGCGGCACAACTTGACTAGAAGAAGGGATCAGTTGGTAGGACATGTTCTGAGACATCAAGGGATCACCAATTTAGTGTTGGAGGGCAGTGTGGAGGGTAAAAATCGTAGAGGGAGACCAAGAGATGAATACACTAAGCAGATTCAGAAAGATGTAGGCTGCAGTAGGTACTGGGATATGAAGAAGCTTGCACAGGATAGAGTAGCATGGAGAGCTGCATCAAACCAGTCTCAGGACTGAAGACCACAACAACAACAACATTGGAAGATTCCAAGTTGCTTTACTGGTGAGGTACTTTAAGTTAGTATATTGTAGCTGATGGATTTATTTTTATATTTGAAACTATTTGTGCCATGATTTCCTTATGGTCCGAGATTTAATATTACTTTTCTTTTCTCTTCAGTTGTGAATAAGATACAGATATTTATGATTAGATCATAGATTGTTGCAATGGGCAATGATATGGTGGCTGTGATAAAGTTCCTACAGTTAGTTGGACTGGTGGTGGATGATTTTTTTTTTTTTTTTTTTTTTTTTTTTTTTTTTTTTTTTTTTTTTTTTTTTTTTTGGTGTGTGTAGGGGAATTGGGGGATGTTGAGCACTTTTGTGTGATATTCTATGTGCGATATGATTTTGTTGTTTATAGTTGTTTGGGTCTATTGAAACTGGGGATGTATACCGAAATTGGTGATGAATTTTGGAGTTTTCCTTCTTTATGTTTGGTAATTGTGTTGGATTGTGATTTGTAGGTGTTCTGGGTATTGATCTACGATTGCTGGTAAAAATACATTTCTGATATTAGTCACGTGAGCTCGGTGATGTTTGTTGTACTGTGGACATCACTTTAGAGAGAGTAAGTGGAAGTGTGGATAATGGATTTTAGAGTTTGATTGTGTTGGTTTTAGTACTGTGAGCTTCATTTTTTGGTGCCATATAGGTCAAATGAAATTTGTCATCTGCTTTTGGAGTTGTGTGAATGTTCGTAATATCTAGTGCTTCGCTTGAGGTATATGGACAAAGTGAAATTTGCAACATCATGTTTTAGAGTTGTATGGTAGTTGTGGTATCAATGGCCTTGTAGGAACTAGGTAGGTCAGCAGAAAATTGTGGTTTTGGGTTACTGGTTTGTATTCTTCATTTGAGATATATAGGTCATGCAAAATTTACAACACCAATAGTTTTCAGTTTTGCAATTTTTGTGTGTTTAATTCTGAGAATTTTGTAGGCTTGATTATTAGATGGATAATTGCTCTGCAGTGTTTTCATTATTCTTACTGTCATATATTTAGTTTGTTCCCACCCAAAACCCCCTTCTTCATTTGGTTATCTTGTTTGTTTCATTCTGTTGCTGGAGTTAAATACGCCATATGTTATTTATGTTTGTTCGTAGGTGCAATGAGAGACGTCATGGTCACCATATTGTATGTGGTTGAAACATAAGTGTATGCCACAGTGATGACATTACTGGTCAAAACATGTGGGTGGAGTCACAAATTTCAGTTATGCAATCTACCTTTTATAATAGTTTGTTCTTCTGATATACACTCCTGGAAATTGAAATAAGAACACCGTGAATTCATTGTCCCAGGAAGTGGAAACTTTATTGACACATTCCTGGGGTCAGATACATCACATGATCACACTGACAGAACCACAGGCACATAGACACAGGCAACAGAGCATGCACAATGTCGGCACTAGTACAGTGTATATCCACCTTTCGCAGCAATGCAGGCTGCTATTCTCCCATGGAGACGATCGTAGAGATGCTGGATGTAGTCCTGTGGAATGGCTTGCCATGCCATTTCCACCTGGCGCCTCAGTTGGACCAGCGTTCGTGCTGGACGTGCAGACCGCGTGAGACGACGCTTCATCCAGTCCCAAACATGCTCAATGGGGGACAGATCCGGAGATCTTGCTGGCCAGGGTAGTTGACTTACACCTTCTAGAGCACGTTGGGTGGCACGGGATACATGCGGATGTGCATTGTCCTGTTAGAACAGCAAGTTCCCTTGCCGGTCTAGGAATGGTAGAACGATGGGTTCGATGACAGTTTGGATGTACCGTGCACTATTCAGTGTCCCCTCGACGATCACCAGTGGTGTACGGCCAGTGTAGGAGATCGCTCCCCACACCATGATGCCGGGTGTTGGCCCTGTGTGCCTCGGTCGTATGCAGTCCTGATTGTGGCGCTCACCTGCACGGCGCCAAACACGCATACGACCATCATTGGCACCAAGGCAGAAGCGACTCTCATCGCTGAAGACGACACGTCTCCATTCGTCCCTCCATTCACGCCTGTCGCCACACCACTGGAGGTGGGCTGCACGATGTTGGGGCGTGAGCGGAAGACGGCCTAACGGTGTGCGGGACCGTAGCCCAGCTTCATGGAGATGGTTGCGAATGGTCCTCGCCGATACCCCAGGAGCAACAGTGTCCCTAATTTGCTGGGAAGTGGCGGTGCTGTCCCCTACGGCACTGCGTAGGATCCTACGGTCTTTGCGTGCATCCGTGCGTCGCTGCGGTCCGGTCCCAGGTCGACGGGCTCGTGCACCTTCCGCCGACCACTGGCGACAACATCGATGTACTGTGGAGACCTCATGCCCCACTTGTTGAGCAATTCGGCGGTACGTCCACCCGGCCTCCCGCATGCCCACTATACGCCCTCGCTCAAAGTCCGTCAACTGCACATACGGTTCACGTCCACGCTGTCGCGGCATGCTACCAGTGTTAAAGACTGCGATGGAGCTCCGTATGCCACGGCAAACTGGCTGACACTGACGGCGGCGGTGCACAAATGCTGCGCAGCTAGCGCCATTCGACGGCCAACACCGCGGTTCCTGGTGTGTCCGCTGTGCCGTGCGTGTGATCATTGCTTGTACAGCCCTCTCGCAGTGCTCGAAGCAAGTATGGTGGGTCTGACACACCGGTGTCAATGTGTTCTTTTTTCCATTTCCAGGAGTGTAGTTTGTGTGATTTGATTAGTTCACTGATCTATTTTTATCAAAGTGGCATAGATTACATTGGTTTTACACTGTGTCATCCACCCCCGGTAGCTGTGTGGTCAGTGTGAAAGAATGTCAATCCAAAGGGCCCGGGTTCGATTCCTGGCTGGGTCGGAGATTTTCTCTGGGGCTGGGAGCATCGTGAAGGTCATGTAGCTACAGCAAGATGTGAGAATGAAACATATGTGCACTGATTGTGGTGAGAAGTGCAGTTCACATCTGGGCACAGCTGCACAGCTCCAACAATGCTGTGAACACGTAATAAGTATGTACCATATGATTATAGTGATTGAAAACTGGTCATGGTAAATAAAGATTAAAAAATTGTACAAAATGTGGTTGATTGCAGTAAATTCTGGAAACTTTTATTCATCACAGTCAGTTTCCCACATCTATAATAGAAAGACCTTAAAGGCTGAAATTGTTTTGGTACCTGTCAAATTACATTAATGGGAAAATAGTAGAAAACTTTTGTGGCTATTATTGAATGTTTTTGTCAACATTTGGCAGATTTAGTGATAAACAGTTATTATATTTTTTTAAACTATTTTTTAAATTTTCAGTAAAATAAGTTTTTGGCTTGTGAACAGTCATGGTAAAGTGGTGGAGCAAGGTTGTTGGCTGTATACAACATTGCACACACTTAAAATGAGCAATAACTGCACATGGGATACAAAAGGAGCAAAACATACATCCAGATTATTTTTATTGTTGTCATTGTCAGTGGCAGTAGGATGTACATCAATGGGGGATGGTGGTTAGGGCAACATTTGGTTCTCCCCTTCGTGTACATCCTATAGTGCATGAGAAAGTTATGTGGTGCCTCAAATATCCATTATTATAGTGGTCACATAGATGCCAAGGAAGAATTGGAGTTGGCTGGCACCTAGCCACTGCCAAAATCACAGAGTTATTTTAGTCAAGGCTTAGTGTGACTGAGAGAAATCAGTTCAGGATGATCTGTGATCTGCATTATCATTACAAGAGAGAAATATAACTTTTGTGTAAAATTAGCAACCTTACCTCTGATTTACAAGAAAGTTATCTACTATGCTGTGAAGATATTTGAGAAGCTCCCATCTAACACACAGCAAGTAATTGATTATCCATTCAAAAGAAAATTTAAAACATATCTCATTAGCGACTCCTTAAAATGGTACTGAGCACTATGGGACTCAACTGCTGAGGTCATTAGTCCCCTAGAACTTAGAACTAGTTAAACCTAACTAACCTAAGGACATCACAAACATCCATGCCCGAGGCAGGATTCGAACCTGCGACCGTAGCGGTCTTGCGGTTCCAGACTGCAGCATCTTTAACCGCACGGCCACTTTGGCCGGTGCGACTCCTTCCACTGACTAGATTCTGCTTAAGCTGGATGGCAAGTAGCTTGTTGTAAACTGTCTTGTGTAATGACATATTTAGGTTACTGTTTTCTATGATAAATGCCTGATTAATCAAATAAATATTGAGTTCCTGATAAGATGGCCTGCAGCTACATAATATAACTGAAGTAGCATCAGCTTTCTTTATACTTTACTAGACCATATTGTCACGAACCTGCTCTACTGTGCAGGAAAAGTTATCTCCATAAGGACACCATTACCGTGTGGCTAATGGCTGTATAGTACTTTAGTAGAGCTGGCCAAGATGTCTCCTTTGTTGATGCTGCTGAGTCTGCATTGTCCATGTGGCTTCTCGTTGTCTAGGCGATGATTCCTTTGCTGCTCTGGGTCCAAGAAAAGCTGCGGGTTTTTTAATTATTACTGATCGAAAAATGACGCAGTATTCCACGGTTTCTTTGTATCAAAAACACATTTATTGCCAAAACTATATACACAAATACACTCAACTGCGGCCTACACTCAAGTGGCCAAAAACCCATTGTAGACCAAAGATCACGGTCATAAGCTACAAAGAACATACAATTCCAATATCGATTATTGATGGCAACACCTAACTTAGTATTATCTTAAGCAAAAGCTTTTTTAACACGACTTTAGTGTATAATAAAATAAAATGATGTCTATTTGTCAGTTCCATTACAATAGCCCCCCAAGAATTTTGTAAGTATGAAAATGCGAACAAAATTCTGACACCAGAATAATGTAACTGCCAAGTATATGTTTTTAAATAAATTAAAATTTTTAATAAGGCCTGTTTCCTTTGAATTATGCTAACACTGAAATTGTTATACTCAGTAAAGGAAAACATACAATTTTTAACCTCAGAGTAAATGAAATATGAAAGAAGATTCACAATTTTCACTTAGAAGAGTCCATAATGTTGTAGCACTTCACATGAAACCATTGAAATACTATTACTTTTAACTGCAATCTTGTTTTATTTTCTTTTGTTGCTCACTTTTCACACTACTCACAGTCTGTCCCACATTGTCGATCTGCACATAGGTGGCTTCCGTTGAAAGGTCTGATTTCTGCTTGTCCTGCAGTGTGTCTGTTTCCAAAGCTTAGCTGTTTATATCGCTTCATTGACTATAATGCCATGTTATCTAAAAATCACATACAGAGATCACCTTTTGGTTACATAATGTTTATATGTAAGTACATGGTTAGGATACATAGTTAACCTTCTGGTAATGTTTATCTAGTGGGAGAAGTTTACAGTAACTGTCTGAGTAATACTACACAGATATGAACTGGTCAAAAAAAAGATTCTTTAAATACTAATAAATACAATAAAAATGTAATACAAATGCATTAACATATTGGGTGTAAAATATCTTATCACAGAGACATTATTCCAAGGATAAAAAAAATTCAATTGTTTTCAAAAGTAAAGTTACAGGCAGTTTGTTACGAGGGTTCATATTCACAGTAAAAGTGCAAAGGTAGAATCATGGATGAAAGTTTTGGAATGGTATGTATTTATCAAAATTAAAAAATAATACTGCCTTTGCATTTGCAGTGGCTGAGAGAGAAATATACAGTAATTCATGTGGTTTACTGAAAATAATTGTCTCCTTGTAGAGTTGGACATTCAAGCACTTAAGTGTGTAGTAATTAGGACTCTGCCTTTAAGAGTAAAAAATTTAAAAAACTTAATTGTTGCAAGACAGATTTAGTGCTGATTAGTGGCTTGTATTTTAAATGACGTCTCAACAAGTGTGGTGTTAGAGTTACACAAACTAAAATTACACAAATTATCAAACGTCAATCAAATTGCATAAACATACAGAAATAGTAAAAACTAACATGGCTAGCATATTACACAGAAAATTCATTGCAAACACTTCATACAGTGAATACATATTAAACAGGTAATAAACATTTTCAAGGGCACAAAACTGTATCAAAATCAGACAATATTTTATATACAAAATTTCTAGTGAAAAGCTTTTGTTTGCGTCACCTTTTAGCTTTCTCAGACTAGTCTTATCCCTTTTGTTTATACAATTTCAACGAAACAATATTCCTTAGCCTGAGAACTTTCCTGGATTTAGGATACACCAACCGGTATGCATTCCGGTGTCGATGCTCTACAATCTCAAATGGACCCATGTATATATCAAAGAATTTCTTTATTTCAGAAGTTAGAATTTTTGATTTCTCATGTGATTTTACTAAAACAATCTCCAACTTTAAACTTGGTTGCTTTGATCTTACTATCATGTCGTCTTTTTCTAATTTCCCCCTGTTTTATCATGGTTTCTTTGACTATGGCTTCACATTCATGCATAGTCATCATTGTGCATGGTGGAAATTCTACAAGTTCAGTGATAATGTTGTCTGGTTTTAGATGCAACATAATTTCATGAGGTGAAAATCCTGTGGAAGTGTGCTGCAAGCTATTCCTAACATCTTCAAAGTCTTGTACATGGTCATACCATGTAGGAGGTTTACGACTGCAATATGTATGACATAAACGACCAATCTCGCGCATATGCCTCTCAGCTGGGTTTGACGACAGATTATATACAGATATTTGAACATGTTTGATTCCTGATTTATCAACAAAGGCTTTCCCAACTTTAGACAAAAACTGAGAACCGTTATCTGACAAGATTGCTTTTGGTTTCCCCACGTTTAAGAAATAGTCTTTTTCAACTTTTGTAACTATCTGTGTGAGCTCATCAAAGGGTTTACTCAAATGTACAAGTTTCTTCAATTGATTTTTACAAAACTGTTTCACAGTCCCGTGTGTTTCTCTATAATTTGGTCCATTCAGGAACTCGCCCTTTATTCTGGCTTGTTCAGTTTCAGACCAGAACCGTTTTAAGATCTCAATTTCCAATTCTGCATAAGACATTTCAATAGAAAAATTTTGATTGGCCCATGATAAAGATTCCCCCTCCAAAATACTTTTAACAAACTTAATTTTGAAACTTTCACTCATATTGGGAAAAAATTGTCTCTACAACTCTGCAGAAAGTCTACAGGATGCAAACTACACTCATTAGAAAAGTTTTTAAGTGGAATATTGGCTAATGAGGTACATGTGTTAATAGAAAAATTTTTGTTAGCTACATCATTGCTAAATATTTCAAACTTCTGGTTCAACTCTGATACTGTACTTTTTAGTTCACTAACGTTTGTCTTAGTTTCAATCTCGTGGACTTTTACTGTGTTACTGACTGTTTCCATTTTATCATTCACAACATTTAGTTTCGAATCTACTCTACTTTCAAGATCTACCGCCATAGCTTCTACATTTACACAAACTGTATCTATTTGACTATTAGCATTAACAAAACACTTTGCATTTTTCTCTCTGTCTGTGACCATTTCATTTATTACGGACTGAATTTTGTTACTCAGACTAGTTTTTACTTCTCCCACTTCAGATTCTACTGCCAAAATCTTTGTTTCTGCCTTGCTAAGTTTCTTGTCTATCTTTGATATATCGTTGTGAAGTTTATTACCCCAAAGTAAGACATTATCAATTTTTTTGTTCATTGCTCCCTCTAGACGCGACACTTTCTGATTTATAACCCGAAAACCGTCCGCGACTGTCTGATTCATTTTTGCATTTGTTCTTCATTAGTTCGTAAGTGGGCTGCAACTGTTTGATTTAAAGCTAACGATTGTTCCATCATTTGTAACAGTGATTTAATGTCCGACGTCTCACATTCTGATGAATTAAGACTTTGATCCGCTTCTTTGACTGACTCATCTTCCGTTTTTATCGGCATATCTACTTCCCCAAAGACTAACAAACTTTCACAACCCTGCTCAGATTCAGCACCACTTTCCTCTTTCACAATCGTCATTTTCATGAAATTTCACACACAAAATAATAAAATCAATAAACAGCACTAAACAAATGTACTTATCTTTTCAGTCTGGGTCCTCACTCGTGTGGTTAGTCCACTTTACTGTTTAGTTTCGTCTCCCTTTACTTCCATGTATAGCACTTCTTCATACCACGTGGTCATTAGACTTCTGCAAAACAGATTTCGTCAATCCAGTACACATAAATGTCTTAATCCCGGCAAAGAGACCCCAGTTATCAAGAACCCGCTCTACTGTGCAGGAAAAGTTATCTCCATAAGGACACCGTTACGGTGTGGCTTATGGCTGTATTGTACTTTAGTAGAGCTGGCCAAGATGTCTCCTTTGTTGATGCTGCTGAGTCTGCATTGTCCATGTGGCTTCTCGTTGTCTAGGCGATGATTCCTTTGCTGCTCTGGGTCCAAGAAAAGCTGCGGGTTTTTTAATTATTACTGGACTATCGAAAAATGACGCAGTATTCCACGGTTTCTTTGTATCAAATACAAATTTATTGCCAAAACTTTATACACAACTACACTCAACCGCGGCCAACACTCAAGTGGCCGAAAACCCGTTGTAGACCAAAGATCACGGTCATAAGCTACTAAGAACATACAATTCCAATATCGATTATTGATGGCAACACCTAACTTAGTATTATCTTAAGCAAAAGCTTTTTTAACACGACTTTAGTGTATAATAAAATAAAATGATGTCTATTTGTTAGTTCCATAACAATATTTAACTGGCATAAACAGGACTAGTATTAAGCAGTATTGTGACTGTTTACTATTAATGTAGCATATGACTTAACCTATGTTTGGTTGTCTCTTATTAATGTTTATCTTTACTTGTTCCATAGCCCTGTAAGTTCACCTTCTTGGAACAATATACTGAATATGATGAGTGAGTGGCAGAAGTCACTATTATTTTGAAATTGTAAAGGTTTATTTATGTCAATTCTCATTAGTAAATGTATATATTATGGTGGTGCAGTTACAATGCTTAATGCCTTAAAGACGCACCGAAAAAATTGGCTTTTGGTAAACTATCTGCAACTGACCACTTACAATGTGAATGGAATATATGATCAGATTATCTGATCATATGCTCACCATTTGACAACTGGATGTTGCTCAAATTCAGGGGTTTATACTCCTGGGTACTTCATTGGAGATTTTATTTGCAACTCATTGGTGACAGAGTGGTGTACACTACATACAAAATTCATGTTACTAATCTGTATGTATTTAATTATTTTCTGATTTGACATGTAGTGATGTTATTCTACTTATGTTCGTTCTTCCCATTACTGCCATTTTCAGTCAAAAAATGTTCACTAATACATTCAATGTACCTTTGATTTATTTTCAGAAACACATTGCATATCCAGTACCGTACCAGAATGACTACTGGTTTGCACAACAAAACTTTCTCTGCCATCACTCTAATTTTCTGGGATGGCTACTAAGGATAGGTCATGGCCATTACCCAAGATCATTATTTTATATTTTACCATCTGTGCCGAATTAATGTGTCTGGTAATATATTAATGTTATGGCAAACCAAACTGAACATATCTAGAAGAAACTGTTGTAAATATGCATTCATTTTGCCTTGGCAGCCAGAGACTGTGTTCACGTGCACGTGAGTTGCTCGCAACTCACAAGCACATTTAAGTGCATGTGAGTTGCGAGCAACTCACAAGCACATGACTACAGTCTCTGGCTGTCAAGGCAAGACTTTGTGTGTGTGTGTGTGTGTGTGTGTGTGTGTGTGTGTGTGTAAGGCCTGTTTGGCTGAAAGCTTTGTTTGACAATCTTATTGTACGTATCTGTGTCTCAGCATCTCCACTGTGTGGTGAGTAGCAACTATCATTTTCATAGTGCTGTCATTATTCCAGGCTAAATTTTCCATTGTTTGAAGATTGGTGTTAAACATGCTATTGACCAAAGTAGTAAAGACAGGCTATCAGGCTTGTAGTGAGAGACAAGACATACAATGGATATCTTGCCAAGAGTACAGTTCACCTCTTACTATGTGGTGCCCATCAAGATAGACACTCTTGGTTAAGGCTTTTCAATCGGATCTGTGGCTGAGCAGCCACCAACTGTATGTTGCCTCAAGCTGAATAACAGATTAGCAAAGACATAAACTGAGAGGAAACTTTTTCAGGGTATAAACTTGAAACTGATATTAAATTGTCAGGTTCTTTGAGCAAAAGTTGGCTTACACTTCACCAAGTGCTCTCATAGTACAAGTTTTCTTCTTAACTGAAGTTCATGACAATTTCTATTCATCAGTGTGTTTGAGAATTATTCCCAAACAAAAAATTCAAAATGCAAAAATTTATAGCCCCAGCATTTGAGTCAGACTACCAGAATGGTTCTATTGCTGCCAGTGTACATTTAGTATACGGAGCATGAAAGTAAGATTACAGAAATAATGGCTTGTACAGAGGCACACAAACAATCATTTTTTCCTTGCTCTATTTGTGAGTGGAAGAGGAAAGGAAATGTCTAGTGGTGGTATGGGGTACCCTCCACCATACACTATATGGCGGCTTGAGCAGTATCTATGTAGATGTAGATGTAGAAGTCTTCCTTTAGTAGTTAAGACAGCTTTGGAAATCAGCTCCCAGGAACACGTTGCATAGCCAGCAGTTGAAATGCCATATGTTGCAGAGGAGCCTGTGGTGTAGGTGGCTGTTCTGTAAAATCACCCATGATTGCTGTTTGCGGAGGGGGTGGGGGGGATAGTGAGGTGCTGCTCATATGTGTTGCATGACACAGCAGGCATGGATGAAAAAACTACCTGCAAACATGGATGAAACAATTGTGGTTATTGAAGGATGAGTTGGCAGGTCTGAATGCCTATCAGTACCTTGCAGTGTGAGTCTGGAATAATTGTCCTGCTTCTGCTGTGGGTAGGATGTGGACATACATGGTAAATGCATTGAGATGAAAGGTTGTGGTATGAATTCCTGCATCAACTGGTGTAGGCCATGATCTGGGGTGGCATACGTTGGTAGCCAACATATGCTGCTATTTGGAATGGAGCTGTCATATGTGAATCCTGCCATTGTGGTACAGATGATGTTAAGTTTGTTGCATGAAGACTGGCATGGCTTGTAGTTCCACAACCAAGTGAAGCTGGCCTTTCAATGTCTAGATTGCCTTTGCTTCAAAATCAAAGTCTGATAAGTAGGTATGAAAAGCAGGATCCAAGGCTCTAGACATAGGGTGATCCATTGCCTGTTGGTCAATAATGAGTAAGGAGCAGGGTGTTTTCCCCAATAGACTGAAATATGCAATTGTAAAACCATTGCATAAAAGGGGGATACGTTGGATGTCAACAACTACTGCCCAATCTCTCTTCTGACAGCTCTATCAAACATTTTTGAGAAAGTAATGTATTCAAGAGTAGCCTCCCATATTTGTAAAAATAAAGTACTAACAAAATGTCAGTTTGGTTTTCAGAAAGGATTTTCAACAGAAAATGCTATATATGCTTTCACTGATCAAATATTAAATGCTCTGAATAACCGGACATCACCCATTGGTATTTTTTGTGAGCTCTCAATGGCCTTTGATTGCGTAAATCATGGAATTCTTTTAGATAAGCTAAATCAAGCTAACCAAGAACTAAGTTATGTAATTGTAAATGATGTTTTTCACAAAAGTATTAAGTGGTTATCAGCAAACGGACTCTCTTTAAATTTTGATAAAACTCAGTATATACAGTTCCGTACAGTTAATGGCCCAACTCCAGTAATAAATATAGACTTTGAACAGAAGTCTGTAGCTAAGGTAGAATTTTCAAAGTTTTTAGGTGTGTCCATTGATGAGAGGTTAAACTGGAAGCAACACATTGATGGTCTGCTGAAACATCTAGTTCAGATATGTATGGTATTAGGGTTATTGCAAATTTTGGTGATAAGAATCTCAGTAAATTATCTTACTATGCCTAATTTCATTCTTTGCTTTTGTATGGCATCATATTCCGGGGTAATTCATCGTTGAGTTGAAAGGTATTCATTGCTCAAAAACGTGTAATCAGAATAATTGCTGGAGCCCACCCACGGCCATCCTGCAGACATCTATTTAAGGATCTAGGGATTCTCACAGTAACCTCACAGTATATATATTCACTTATGAAATTTGTTGTTAATAATCCAACCCAGTCAAAAGTAATAGCAGTGTGCATAGCTATAACACCAGGAGAAAGGATGATCTTCACTATGCAGGGTTAAATCTGACTTTGACACAGGAAGGGGTAAATTATGCTGCCACAAAAGTCTTTGGTCACCTACCAAACACCATCAAAAGCCTGACAGATAGCCAACCAACATTTAAAAATAAATTAAAAGAATTTCTAGACGACATTTCCTTCTACTCATTGGCTGAATTTTTCGATATAAATTAAGGGAGGGAAAAAAAACCTTAAACATTAGTGTCATGCAATATTTTGTGTAATGTAATATCTTGTACAGACATCTTTTATTAACGTGACACGTTCCACATCATTACAAAGTGTCGTATTCATGATCTATGGAACAAGTATTAATCTAATCTAATCTAATCTAATGGTAGTACGAAAAATGAAATTAATAATTCATGAAAAAATAAACAGATTCAATAGTGATATGAGCTGGCATTACTATAGATGCAAAATTCACTTTATTGTTGAAGAAACACAATATGTAAACAGAAGCATATGTGAAAGTTAACACACAACCTTAGAGACTAGAGTCAAGATCATAGTTTGCCATAGGAGTAGTTTCTTAGTTATTGGTAGTTGCCAAGACCTCATGTACTGAAGATGCTGTTGTAATAGATGTGAGTTTCACTTAGGTTCTGTGTGCTTGATCAGCACACACTTCTCAGTGTGGTGGTTGACAGAGTAATAATTTATTCATCAGAATGTACATTTTCTAATGTAACATGATAGTTCAGCTGTAGTAAACCAATTTTGTTTACTGCAACAAAAATGTATGGAGTTGTTGTAATGTCCTGTTTTATATGTCTTCTGTCAGTTATGTCCTTGCTCCCCACCACCATCAAAAGAAACTGATAAAAAAATAGGTTTCACAAATTGCTGCGTGTTGGAGGTGGGGTTGGGGCGGGGCTGCATGCTGGGCTAAAGATTTCCCTAAATTTGGTAGGTTTTCATACTCCAGCTAGCTTATCTGCAGTGCTTAAGCGATCAACAGTAACTTCATAAACACTGATTTAAATGCACCATTTTGGACTTGAGAACTGTAGACTCACTTTTTCAAGGTGGAGCAGGAGAAGACATGGCTGTTCTGTATAGATGAGGAACTTGAAACTTAGCAACATCATTTGCTATAACTCTTCTCCTTAGATAACCCTTTTCTGTTTCTTTTTTTATGTTATGCTGGTAGTAGATGTACCACTTTTACATAAAGCACTAAAGTTTCAGTAAAATTCATTATTCATCATTTTATTTTCGTTCTACTAATGCCAACAATATAGTTAATTTTTCAGTATACACATTCTTTTAAGAGAAACCTGTAAAATTCTTTATTCAGAAGCCATATGCTCAGAAACATACCATGAGGTAACAATTGTTTATTTCTAGAGTGACATAAATTCTTCGAAAGCCCTCATTTCACTCTTTCAGTAAACATTATATAATTCATGAAAAGTCATTAACTAAAAAGTTATACATAATTGGAATGTCAACAATGCAGAAAATAATATTATTAATTGGATCTTTAAGTATGTTTATAACATCATAACTGAATTAATAATTTTCTTAGCCTAATTTTTCTGAACTAGAATGTATCTTTCATTATCAGAGTAATTTCATAATTAAAAATGAAGACTACTATCAAGTGAAATTTACAAGAGGCTCGGTAAAATCCCACAGCTGTGCACATGGTATGAAAAAAATAATCCACCCAACGTTATTTATTTCCCAGTCATCTACCACACAGCTAAACAAAATTATTACCTGCTTCCCCATAATCTCATTGCCACTAATTTCAATATTGTTCTGTTTATATAGCAATATGAAATTACTGCTAGTTAATGTTACAGTAACTTCTCCATGGCAGAGTGATGATTAGCAATTTTCATCTTAATATTTCAATGTAAAAATTCATAGAGTGCACTCATCCATTCCAAATTTCAACATCAAAGCCACTAATATGAACAGATCTAACTGTTACAGTCACTCAGTGTGATCACTTCATGAACTTCTTTGGAAAATTTGGCTGTATTCATCACAATAACTTCTCTGTGTTAAAGTGTTAGTAAAGCTTCAGTGGCTGAGTTCTTTGAAATGTTATTTTGTGAAGATTTATTTTTTGCTGACTTGAATGAGGACTTCAACATGGAAAGAACCTGACACTGTTTAGGGTTCATCCAGTGCAGTAGCTGACTTAGTGTATTTAAGCAATAAACTATAAAAAAGTTAATCTTCGTCATTACATGTTTTGGCTCTAAGAAATGTGAAGTAATCTTAAATTTAAGTCAGTGGCGTCTTGTCCACCATTGAAATATTGGACTACAGCTCCAACCAATTTCAGAGAATGAGACTTCAACAGTTTAGCATTACCAAAGGATACCAGCAATATAACCAGGTCAGTAGCATTACACAGTGCGTTTGGCTTTTCATTGGGCAACTGAAGGGCCACTAATGATGAAGAAAAGCTTCCTAATTATGCACTAAACATAAAATGTGGCTACCCATACTAGTAAGTATGAGAGAACCAGTGGCCCTGCCAGTCAGCCTGCATGCTATTTGTTTCATCAGTCAACTAGGCTGAATCGAGTTATTGAGTAGTTGCACTTTCCTATGTAGCACGCGTGTCTGTGTCATTGTATTTTATATGTTTCTGCCTGGCACATAGATAGCTACTACATATCTATGAGAAAAGTCACAGCCATTCTAATGATCTTGATGCATCATTCTGTCTGGCATTTGTTTGAGAAAAGTCACAAATGTCCTACTGTTTTCTTGCACAGAGAACCTTCAATTTGTAGCATTGTAAATATGGACTACTCACCAAATAGGAAGCTAGTTTACATTCAGAAGCAGAAGTATTAAGACTGAAGAATGAATAAACAAAAAGTCCGAGTTGTAGCTAGTACAAGTGTTAAGACTAGTCAAGAGTGACTCTGATCAGTTGAATATGAAGTATTAATAATAGTAAGTCATAGTAATATTAGTAAAAATATTGTTACGAGAGTCATAACAATATTTTTGCTAATAATGTAACAATAGATTCCCATAACTCATGCATAATATGGGCAACTATTGATGCATATAGCTCCAATAACAGTGACTTCCGAGAAGATCCACAGATTTCTTGAGATAGCTCAAGATATCTTTAGTGCCCCCTCCTTGGGGTTATTTTGTATGCCTCTGGAGAGGACTGCACATGAAAAAGAAAAAAGCATTTTGTAAGCTACTTCCTTTCCAACTGGAAAATGGCTTGCCCAAAACTGCAGTACTAAATGATACACTGTATGGTTTGCTCATTGGCACTTGAAGGGTTTGTTACGGTTTCATGAAGTGAACAGATCATATGAGGAATAAGTTATTTTTGTAAATTTTCTATTCTTCATATATGAGATGTGCTTGTAAGAGTTATTGTTAAGTCAATTAAAAGTTCATCACGCTAATTCAGGAAAACTAATATTATGAGTGGGGGTTAAATACCTATACACAGTATTAATATGTACATCCTACAACGAAATTATGGAGTAATCTACAAACTAATGCTATGAGTTTGATGACTGAATAGAAGGCCAAATAGAATAAATAAAATAATACAGGAAAAAATTCAGTGCATTTACATAACTCTCTGGATTAAAATTATCTTTCACAGATGAATAATATTGAATTCAGTTCCTGTTAAATGCCACATTTTTCACTAGGTCAGGGATAAGCATTATACCTCCTGGATCAAACATAATTCCCTCCTTTTGACAAAATGCCAGCATATTCTAATAATAGTTTTCTCTGGGTTAGTACACACAGTAACAGAACACTCTTGTTGTATAAGAGAACAGTAACATATGCATCAGATCTACGTCCATGAAGGTACTATCCAGTATAAATATTTCACTATATGTACCTCAGACAAAGAGCTACAAAAAACAATTCTGGGTTAAGTACGTATAACTTGTGTAGAAAGGACATCATGTCAGGATGTGATACAAGAAAACATAAAAAAAAGATATTTGCTTTCACAGTTACATTTTATTTTCTGTATAATACCAAGATTAGTGAAATATTTGTATTAAGATACCATTACTACAAACAAAAAAAATTGTAAATAGACACTAGTGGTACAATAGGCTGCCTAAATGTTTTAAGTGTGGTAACCAAAATTTGTTTTGCCTTCATGGATTATGAACCTCTGAATACTGTATGGCATAGTCCAAAATAAAAGAACTGCAATTTTACAATTGAGAGATAACATAATCCAAAAAAAGAATCCTACAAATGGCAACAATTCCACACCTATTGCAGTAAACTATACATTAAATCATGTTTCAGTTTCAGATATCACTATGAGAGATTGATGCTTACAATGAAAAACAAATTATGTGCATTTTTGTGCTTATGTAGAACTGACAAAAATTGCTTGTGTATACAGTTTGAAATCCCACTTGGGAAATGTGAACAACAGGAGGCAAAGTTGGGGCTATGGGGGGAATGGAGAAAAGTAGAGAAAGGAAAAGGATTATGCAAATTCACCGGTGGGGTAGAAGAGTGTGTAGGGCTTGAGTGGGGTAGGGTAGGGGACAGGGAAGCTTGAGGTCAGCAGGATGGTGTGGGTGGAAAGAATCCAGTCAGTGAAACAGTCATTGAATACAAGCATATTTATTTATTTATTTATTTATTTATTTATTATATCATGTTGGGTAGCATGCTCAGCAACAGGGTGATCCAGCTGTCTCTTGGCAGTTTGGCAGTGGCCATGCAGAGGCACACCAAGGTTTCACTACCGTAAGCAGGTTCAAATGGATGGAAGTTGTGCCCTATAACAAAGCTGTGCCTTATAACGAAACATATACGAGTTTCCTGAGTAAATTAATTACAGTTACGGCCAATGCTTGTAACAGTGTGATATCCTCATGCATTTGTGCAGCAGTATAAATTGTCAGGGTTGCTTCTAAAGGGTATGAAATATATGTCTGTGTCTTTATTATCTTCAGTTATCTATTCTGTTCCAATACTTACTATGAACACAATTTGATGTAATAGTCAGTATATGTAGAACCATTTATAACATGGTTCCAGCATGTTCAAGAAAATGTTTAAAAAAAAAAACAAAAATAAGAAAACAAACACCATCTGAAAAGGCCTTGAAGGCCCAATGGTACTGACCGACAGCTGTGTTATCCTCAGCCCTTAGGCATAACCGAGTGCAGATACGGAGGAACCTGTGGTCAGCACACCACAGTCCCAGCCATTCTCAGCTTTTGTGATTGATATTGCTACTTGTCAGCCAAGCCATCAGCAGCACTCAGCACACCAGAACACGAGATAACAGTGCTAGCCAACCCCAACAGCTCATAACTTTGGTGATCTGATGGGAATTGCCGTTACCAGTGCGGCAAGGTCATAGCCAAGAAAATATTGGTTTCATTTTAATTTTTCCTGACCAAACGAAATTAGGGTGTAACTGTCTTGTACATGTTCCTTAGTGCATTACATAGCTCACAGAACTCAGCATATTTACACAAGAAATATTAAATACAAAATAATTTTTAATGTTTATGGGCTACCAATATTTAAGTTTTCTATGTAATATTATCACTCCTAGCAGATTTGTATGTTTGCAATATATTTTATTTTGGTGTAACAAAATCACTGATTAAAAAATTGGCTATTTAGAAATTGCTTTCCTACAAATAAAGACTATTACATGCATATTTAAAGACTGAAAGCAAACTGTACAGGGTAATCCCTCAAGGAAAAATTCACATCCTTTGGCAGCACTTTGTCAATGGTGTTGCCAATGTGGTATGCCTTATGCACTTGGTCTCTGCAAACCAAGTTCAAACTGGAATATTAGACAATGAATGCCAGAGTAATAATATCTCGTTCCATACTGTAATGTTTAATACAATTACAATTCCAGCATTTGCTCACCTTTACTCTCGGTGGATTTCCTTTGCCACAACTGCGTAATAAATCTGTAAAAATGCAACTGTAAAGATCATAGTACAGTTTGTAGATGTACTATCAATACTGTACCTGTGTTTAAAAACAGACTTCTATGCAGGAGTGCAGTGGGTGGTGATACCTTACTTATGGAAATCTGAAAAAATCAACAGAGGCCAATTACTATCGATATAATCAGCTCGGTATTTCAGTTAAAGCTTTTTAACAGAATGTAATAGGTTAAGTGTAAGAAAAGAAACAAGCACATTCATTATTTATTTTGTTTATTAACAAAGCTTGGTTTTCCACAACACTGTAAGAGGTATCAAGCCAGATAAGTTACTAGTTTTTTTACATGGCGAGTGTCCCAAGGCCTGTAGGCCCAAATCTCTCATGCTGTAGAGGGGGAGGTGTGTGTGTGTGTGTGTGTGTGTGTGTGTGTGTGTGTGTGTGTGTGTGTGTGTGTGTGTGTGTGTGTGTGTAGGACACTATTTGTATCTGAAACGTGACACCAGGTGGGGACAAGACAATTACTCCTGGGTAGCCAAAATGAAATTATCATGAGACAGGCATTTAGTGAAGCAGCTTAATGATTTTCAGATCAACTGTGGCAATTTGTAGCATATTTTATTCATTAATTAGGTCAATGTATTTAACTTCAGTCTTAAGTATTTTCCAGTCCAGTTTTAATTTGGCCATCCTCTGTCATCTTGTATGTTATGAAGAAAATAGTACTTTGTAAACATTTTACTAGCCATTTATAGGCCAGTACTGAAGAGACAAGTCATAAAGGTTACCAAAATGGTCACAGATTTCTTTTCAACTTGTGATTTCATCAAACTTAAACATTTCCATTAGAATTTTGTAAGTAACTGTAGTTAATGGTGTAATTTTGGATATTCAAAAGTATTTGTGTGTGTTTCTAAAAGAAAATATTTGGGCCATACTAAATTTAGAATACAGTGAATATTGTTCTTAGCTAACAAGAATAAACGCTTCACGAACCATTGTTGATTACTATGTTTATGACTTTATTGTAGAATAGAATCTAATTGTTCAGAGAATAGGGCATTAATAGAAAGAAAAATCTTTAGAAACACATTAAAATAAGATTTTAAAACTGCATGAGAATAATGGCCACAAAGGATGAAACTCAGTAAATGTACCAAGAACTGTTGTTCACCTGTTGGTAGGAAAAATAAAATTACCTTAAATCTGCACGTCATAAACTATTTACTTTACAATGTTACTTACCATCTGACAACTGGAATATAGTGATTTTTTTGAGCACTCTGCAATGTACCCTTCCTGCCCATGTACTCTCAAATAAGCCAAAAACCTGCAGTCATCCTTGAAGGACTTAATTATATCTTCTGCTGTACTTTATGCACATTCCTCAAGCATGCATACAAATTCTCAGTGTTAACTCATCATTCCAGACAATTCTCACAGTAAAATTCACAATTATAAACAATGTATTCAGTCCTTGCAAAACCAAGCAGCATTGTAAATTGGCTCGGTTATGATATAGCATCACAAACATTAGCCAATCAGCATCAGTAGTTGGGCATAGACAATAAGCAGTACTTGAGATAGATGTGGTAATGTCTGTGAACTATGCTACTTCCCACATTCTGGTGCGGAAACAATCTTGTGTTTATTTCGTAAAGTTCTGTCGAATAATGGTTAAAATAAGATGCATCTTCAAACAACATATTTCTAGTTTGTTAATGAAGTAGGGAACACGGATTCAGCCTATTTATGATGAGAATTGTCACACTCATTGATGTACTTCATTGGGAATGCTATATAATTTTGTTGTGAGGAGCATACAATCTGCTGAGTTGGAAACAGTCTGCTCCCTACTGAAGGAGGCCTACCACCTACTAAGCAGCCTGCCACCAGCGACCATAAGCAGAGTCACAATCAATGCACATCAGTGCATGAATTGGTGGCACAAAGGCCTTCCAAATTAAAGATTACTCTCAACAACATCGAGAGATGCAGACACCGCAGTTGGACAACCACAAAAGTCACTCTGAGATGAAAATCTAAAATATGATGTTGCGCAACATAAACAACGGAGGCTAACTGAGAGGGCAGAGTCTGATCAACTCGAACAGTGGAGACTGACCGAATGATTAATGAACACGGTTTTCAATAGGTCTGAGTATTATTTTGTAAGAAATTGTGAGTCGCTGCATCCACCAATTTCCTTTTGCTAAACACAAATGACCTCTCTCCCTTCGCTTCCAACACCTTGCTTATATCTTGGGTATGCTCTTTGTTGTGTCCAATTGCAGCACAGTTGGCTTCTGCATACCTTTGCCTACAGCAAGCACACTACGATTTCTGTCCTTCTGTTTACATCACAAAGCGCCCTTATTTTACTAAGTTCTGCTACTGATTCGTTAATCACACTTTTCATATGTTCAATGGAGATAGTGCAAGTTCTGTTCAGATGGCTCACCATGCATGGTAGTTTTTCAATGCTTTGGGGGATCGTTGGATAAGGTTTCTGGACATTGTTTTCTATAGAAAATATTTCTTTTCTCCTTCTTTTTTTGCTCTCACTATTTACTACAGTAAATTGAACTCCGTAAGTGTAACTGTGAAACATTCTGGATATGTAGGGTCTATCTATGGGTTGTAGAGAGTACTTGCTACATTCAGTTCTTCTAAGGAATCCATGTGCGTAAATGTACTTTTTGGGTGTAAAATGAGTTTGAAGTCAGATATCTTTTTAATCGTTTGCTTCACGGCACGCACACAGCAGAGACAGTGAACTCCCACCTGTGTGTTCTACAGTAGAGGAGCCCGCACGGCATGGGCAATGTTTGGAGTACTCGTCGTCTAGTTATCTTCTGTGGCATGAAGGACATTCTAGTCAAAGTCGAAAGTGCGCCATGGCCACGCCTCCTAATTTCTCATGGTCGTTCTTGTATTTGTACGACAATGGAACGTGGTTTCACAATTACAACAGGGGCTGATCGGCGCCCTCTTCTCAGTCAGTGTGCGTTTCGTGAAGTGAAAGATTTCAGAGCGATCCGATCTTCATGCTTATTTTACATCCTAACGCTACATTTGCGGACTTGCGTTTCATATAAGAACTGTACACTTCTAATTCCCAACCCCCCGAAGCAGGTAATAGGAACTGTGAAACATTCTGAATACCCATAACATGATCATGATGTAGGCAGCTGTTCATCCCATGCAATCACAATCGCCACGTTTTTATAATCATTTACATGTCACATCCTTTATTTCATTTTCATATCATTTCCAACATCACATCACAGCGCTGCTGTTTTCACACACTTAAATGTTTGACTGCAGGTGTTTTATTAGTGCAGCATAATGTAAAGGAAAGAGTCAAGTGGTTTAGACCAAAGTGGCAAAGGTACAAGAGTAATCTCAAAAGTAAGGTTTCCTGACCTTTTTATTTCTACAATGGTTTACATCAGTTTACAGCTTGAACATTAAGCTATTTTTCGACATAATCACCATTTAAGTCGAAGCATTTTTGTAGACGCTGTGGCAGTTTTTGCATGCCCTGCTCGCCACATGCTGTTCAGAAAGTTATGAACCTCTTCTTTTACCTCGTCGTCGAAGCTGAATCGCTTTCCGGCCAAATGTTCTTTTAACCTTGATAGTCACTGGGCGCAAAGTCAGGACTATAGGGTGTGTGTGTGATTATGTTCCACTGAAACTGTGGCAGGTGAGCCACGGTTTGCCGAGCGGTGTGTGGGCGAGCGTTGTCATGTAGAATGTGTACGCCCTTGCTCAACATTCCTCTTCTTCGGTTCTGGATTGCCCGTTTGAGCTTTTTCAGAGTCTCACAGTACCTGTCAGCGTTATTTGTGGTCCCAGCGATTCAGCTAAAAATGATATTTAAAAAAATAAAAATATTTAAATATAAAAAAATAAAAATATTTTAGTTAAATATTTAAATAATAAAAATAATAAGGTTAATAATAAAAGTATGAAACTTAAAATACACTGATAAGACCCTATCATTGGCAGCAAAATGAGCAGGAAGCCGAGAGAGACAAATTTTAAGTCTTCATACCTGAGACTAATTTCTTACAAGCCCCAAATCCCACCAAAAGAGAGGATCAGTTGTGGAGAAGCTGATGGCGAGAAATGCAGACAGTCTGACAGACTGAAGAATTATCTGAGCTGAAAAGCATCAGCAGGAGTCGATGATATGCTTTCTGCTTTAGTAAAATCTGTGGAGCTTGAAGAAACTTGAAATCTGATTTGATGTTAATATCCATGAAATCAGACAACTAAATTTTGCTAGAAAAGTAATATTATTACATTACCGAAGAAGGATAGAGTAACGAAGGGACTATCGCCCTATCCAACTTACGCCTCTTGACTGTAAAACGTTGACCACTACAATAAAAAAGTGAAAGTACTATATTATTACGGGGTTTAGCATTCGAAAATGTAAGGGTCCTAGATAGGTAGTCTTGACCTTCTGCTTATTAATGAAAGAAACAGTACAGAAGAACTAGGAGTCTTCGTGGTCTTTGGAGACACACGGATATTTGGAATAATCTGGTGGAACCCTGAAACTAATGGAGATAATGTACAGATACAGATGAAAGCCAAAAACTTAACACAAAAGCCTAAGGAATGTAATAAAAGTAATATAGTACATCTTGCCGAGATGGGAGAAAATCAGAGTTTCAGCGTTGTGTTGTTCATTTTGTAGTCGAATGCCAATAAATAACGTGGACGTAACAAATTTATTTGCGTGGCCGTGTTGCCCGCATCTCGTGGTCGTGCGGTAGCGTTCTCGCTTCCCACGCCCGGGTTCCCGGGTTCGATTCCCGGCGGGGTTAGGGATTTTCTCTGCCTCGTGATGGCTGGGTATTGTGTGCTGTCCTTAGGTTAGTTAGGTTTAAGTAGTTCTAAGTTCTAGGGGACTGATGACCATAGATGTTAAGTCCCATAGTGCTCAGAGCCATTTGAACCATTTTGCGTGGCCGTGTTCCGCGGCAAGCATATAAATACCGGGTGATCAAAAAGTCAGTATGAAAACTTAATAAACCACGGAATAATGTAGATAGAGAGGTAAAAATTGACACACATGCTTGGAATGACATCGGGTTGTATTAGGAAAAAAAAAAAAAAACCACCCCATATTGCTAGACGCGTGGAAGATCTCTTGCGCGCCTCGTTTGGTGATGATCGTGTGCTCAGCCGCCACTTTCGTCATGCTTGGCCTACCAGGTTCCCAGACCTCAGTCCGTGCGATTATTGGCTTTGGGGTTACCTGAAGTCGCAAGTGTATCGTGATCGACCGACATCTCTAGGGGTACTGAAAGACAACATCCCACGCCAATGCCTCACTGTTACTCCGGACATGGTTTACAGTGATGTTCACAACATTATTCCTCGACTACAGCTATTGTTGAGGAATGATGGTGGACATATGGAGCATTTCCTGTAAAGAACGTCATCTTTGCTTTGTCTTACTTTGTTATGCTGATTATTGCTATTCAGATCAGATGAAGCGCCATCAGTCGGACATTTTTTGAACTTTTGCATTTTTTTGGTTCTAATAAAACCCCATGTCACTCCAAGCATGTGTGTCAATTTGTACCTCTCTATCTACATTATTCCATGATTTATTCAGTTTTCAAATTTATACTGACTTTTTGATCACCCGGTACTTGTTATGTAAAAAAAAAAAAACTGCCTTTTCCCGCTGCTACTTAAATTATTAATCCCATACACGTTTCGCCTTATCTTGTTCTAAGGCAACATCATTGGGATCTATAAGGATACAGTTTTGTTAGTTTTAAATTATTTTTTGTACGAAAGTAATTACTAACGATCTGCTGATCTGATGGGATGAATAAATTAAGTATCAGCAGGAAGATTCAGTTTTATTTACGAAACAAGTAACGTGGAAGTAACATCAAACCATAAATGAAAGTTCAAGAACAGTCGCCGATACTAAGGTTCACAGGTGACTTAGTTCGTGAGTAGAAAGGTAAAGAATAGGTCGATGAATGGTGTATCTGCATATAAGGGACAGTTTTGAAGTTTTAATTATCAGCTTGAAAAAAGAAGTTACGATCATGACATTTTGTGATTATCTTAACCACTTCTGCAAATTCACCATTCAGCACGACACACTCTCTCAAAACTGGTCAGTTGGCGGATGCCTTGATGGCAGAGGCCATCAAAAAAGGTTAGGAAACGTTCCACCTCGAAAATCACGTCGGCGTCATTCTGGAAATGAATGCCTCGCAGTGGTTTCTTCATCCACGGACTGTGGCCAGTGTCCTGTGGAGTATGAGCTGGGACGCTATCGTTGAGCAACAACACTCCCTTGGACAACTTCCGGCGGCTCTTCGTCTTGATTGCACCCCACAATACATCGCAAGATCTTGGTAGTACGCTCCTGTGATCGTTTGCATAATGTGTTAGCACCACACGATGGCTGTCCCGAAAGGTACTCATCATCACATTGCCTATTGAAGTTGGGTCATCGCCTATTTTAGCGTTGAATCCACATGTTTCCACTGCTTGGTTTGCTCCTTTGATATGGAGTAAAAGTGATATAAACACATCAAGAAAAGTTTTGCATCACTCCAGTTCCCAGAACTCCTGAAGATAGACGTTGATTGTGAATATTTTATCACAGACACAGTCCCTTTGACTGTTCAGAGATGTCACTAAACCCTCCCAAAATTGTTAACAACCATGCACGAGCAGCGCCTATTACACAGAGGGGGTCATACAGCCATTCAGTTCCAGTCATTCCACCAGGAAGGAGGTACACCGCTAGTGTTGTCTGTAGTTCAACCATCTCTAGACGGTCAATATCGCGGTTCGATCGTGTCCGCATTGTTACTTTGTGCCAGGAGGGGCTCTCAACAAGGGAAGTGTTCAGGAGTCTCGGAGTGAACCAATGCGATGTTTTTTGGAAATGGAGGAGGTAGAGAGAGACAGGAGCTGTCGATGACATGCTGCCGCAGTGTTCAAATACGTGTGAAGTCTTATAGGACTGAACTGCTAAGGTCATCAGTCCATAAACTTACACACTACTCAACCTACATTATCCTAAGCACAAACACACACACACATGCCCGAGGGAGGACTCGAACCTCCGCCAGGACCAGCCTCCTGCAGTGGGTGACCGCTACCTACGGATTATGGTTCGGAGGAACCCTGACAGCAATGCAATCATGTTGAAAAATGCTTTTCGTGCAGCCACAGGACGTCGTGTTATGACTCAATAGGCTGCATGATGCCGTCCATCTTTGCAACAACGACACCATGCAGCGCGATACACATGGGACCAACAACATGCCGAATGGACCGCTCAGGATTGGCATCACCTTCTCTCCACCGATGAGAGTCGCACATGCCTTCAACCAGACAATCGTCGGAGATATGTTTGGAGGTAACTCGGTAGGACTGAACGCCTTAGACACATTGTCCAGCGAGTTCAGCAGTGAGGAGGTTCCCTGCTGCTTTGGGGTAGCATTATGTAGGACCAACGTAAGCCACTGTTGGTCATGGAAGGCGCCGTAATGGTTTACGCTACGTTAATGCCATCCTCCGACCGATAGCACAACCGTATTGGCAGCATATTGGCAATGCATTCGTTTTATGGATGACAATTCACACCCCAATCGTGCACATCTTGTCAATGACTTCCTTCAGGATAACGACGTCGCTCAACTGGAGTGGCCAGCATATTCTCCAGATATGAACCCAATCTAACATGCCTAGGATAGATTGAAAAGGGCTGTTTATGGACGACTTGTCAACCACTCTGAGGGATCCATGCCGAATCGCCGATGAGGAGTGGGACAATCTGGACCAGCAGAGACTTGATGAACTTGTGGATAGTATGCCACGACGAATACAGACATGCATAAATGCAAGAGGACCTGCTACTACGTAATAGAGGTAACGGTGTGTACTGCAGTCTGGACCACCACCTCTGAAGGTCTCACTGTATGGTGGTACATCATGCAATGTGCGGTTTTCATGACCAAAAAAAAAAAAAAGGGTGGAAATGATGTTTATGTTTATCTCTGTTCCAATTTTCTGTATAGGTTCCGGAACTCTCGGAACCGATGTGATGCAAAGCTTTTTTTGATGTGTGTACCTGGGATCTTTACCATGGTAACTAGGCGGCTAGTGAAGTAGTTTGGTTTGGTCTGACACAGTTGTCACCTGCTGTCGCGGTTCAGCAGACTTTTAAAATCGGTGTGAGCGTCATGGAAGCCAGTGGGTGGTCACTGTTGTCCTGACCAAAATGTCGTCTAAGGTGTTGAGCTCTGAACCAGGGCTTATTTATAGTTTTTCCTCTACCGACTCGATTATGAGACGGCGGTCTCCGAACAACAGTGCCGCTGCTTCTGCTGCGGCTCCCGTTGCTTTAAAGAGAGGTGGTCTTCCGCTTCATTCTTCGTCATTCACATTTATTTATTTATTTCAGACAACGTTTGCAAGCGTCCGAGCCTCCCGAATCATTGTACCTTTATGATAGACCATAGTTGCCGTACTCACCAACCCAGTATGAACTCTCTCAACGTTGCTTGTCTTCTAATTCAGAAAACCAATTACCGGTACCGCAAAATTCTTCACTTTATCAGGCGGCTTCGCCATCTTGTCTTGGTCCTCCACGGTACTGTCGCCCGGGAATATCAGTGTGTACCAACACTGCATTCGTGTAGCTGCAAACTAAGAAAAAATTGGTTACGTCCTTTTCTTCCGAGATGATGGTTAAACCTTTATGGCTACCCATCGTACTTTTGTCATCAGCGTTCTGACTGGTTTGATGCAGCCCGCCACGAATTCCTCTCCTGTGCTAACCTCTTCATCTCAGTGTAGCACTTGAAACCTACGTCCTCAATTATTTGCTGGATGTATTCCAGTCACTGTCTTCCTGTACTTTTTGTACAGTTTTTGCCCTCTACTGCTCCTTCTAGTACAATGGAAGTCATTCCCTCATGTCTTAATACATGTTCTATAGTCCTGTCCCTTCTCCTTATCACTGTTTTCCATATATTCCTTTCGTCTCCGATTCTCCGCAGAACCTCCTCATTCCTTGCCTTATCAGTCCACCTGATTTTCAACATTCGTCTTAGCACCACATCTCAAATTCTTCGATTCTCTTCTGTTCCGGTTTTCCCGCAGCCCATGTTTCAGTACCATACGTACATTCTCAGAAATTTATTCCTCAAATTAAGGCCGATATTTGATATTAGTAGACTTCTCTTGGCCAGGACGGCCCTTTTTGCTATTGCTAGTCCGCTTTTGATATCCTCCTGACTCCGTCAGTCATTGGTTATTTTACTACCTTACTTAAGAAACAGAAAAGATTGAGAAAAAGCAAAGACGGATGTGATGAAGAGTATGACTATAAATGTTTCAAAAGTGGAAAAGAACAAAGAAAATGTACAAATTCTTCTATTTCTAACATTGCACGATTAACCAGAAGCTAAGTAGGTCGATCTATGTTGTTTAGCACAGTCAGTGAAATATTTTTTCGTCAAAATTAGCCTACAGTTACTGAATACCGCTGTAAAACTAAGAAATCAATTTCTGAAACTATACGTCTGAAACATTGCAGTGTATGTAAGTCGAGGGCAGTTAACGTCAATGTTGGAGAGTAAAGCTGTAATCATTTTAAACGTGATTATGCAGAGGAATTTATTAAATATAGAATAAGACTACAGTGTAAAGAAAAATTGAGGGTGGGAATAAATGCAAGAATAACAGACACGTTACAGAGTGGAAGTCAATGCTAGAATGGCAGACCGTTAATCGTCCAAATGTTAAGCCATCCAGAGATGATTTATTTTTCTCTGCAATGAAAAGTATATAAAGCTCAAGGTAAAAAGATACGGTTGACATTCGGTTTTAAAAAAAGGACTTAGAAACTGATAGGAGACAGAAATCGATCAAGGAGAAGATGGGTAGTAGACACAGAGACTGGGAGAGGGTTAAAAACATGTCTTAATGCTGTCGTCTTACGCATAAAGTCTCGAGCCGTATTAACTCACAGACAGGCAGCGCCACGTTATTATTTATGCTGCGTGTTTCAGGGAAAGCAGTAACCTGTTAATTCCGTTATGGCTTCAAAAAAATATTCAGTTGAAACGTCGTGGCGGATTAAAATTGTGTGTCAGACGAAAACGAACTTGAGACCTCTGCCTTTCGCAGGGAAATGCTCTACCAGCTGTGCTAGGAAAGCATGACTCACGAACCGTCCTCACAGCTTTACTTCCGCCTGTACCTCGTCTCCTTCATTGCAAACTTCACAGACGTTCTCCTCCGAAACTTACGGGACATGCAGCCGTGGAAGAAAGGATATTGCGGAGACGCGGCTTCGCCCAGCAAAGGTCCCGAGCTCGAGTCCCAGTCTGGCACAAAGTCTTTCATATCAGAGCACACTCCACTGTGGAACAAAAAATTCTGTCTGGAACTATGCAACTTTCAAGACATTCGGGCTATACATGTCTGACTCTTAAGCAACAAGCAATTATTATAAATGAAACATGAAAATAATCATTCAGAGTCATGCACATCTTATTAAAAGGCCGAATTAAGATTTATAAAATTTCACTGTCTTAATAAGCTTCCCATTTTACTTGAACTTTACAAGTGTGGCTCTATAAAACGGATTCATATCTTCCTTTAATAAAATTATCAACGTCTAAACTACAGAGGCATTTGTTCCTTGAAATTTACGAGTCGCCTTAGAAGCTGTGTGCCCTCTCCGTATCTACACAGAAATCTAAGGGCACGCTATGCTGGAGGCCTTGAACATAGCACGGTGACCGACAAGACCTACTTATCGATCGCATAATATTGACTTTCGTGGAGGTGTTTCCGGACGGACAGAACGTGCACCCATGTCGACAGCAAAACTTAATTTTACTTGACATAGAATACCTGTAATACTTTCCCACACAAAGTGCCCATTAATTGGTCTCACTGCTGTCAGTCAAAATTGGTAATACAGACTAATTGTAAACTTTCCATTTAAGACACAATTTAATCTGTGCTTCTAGTTTACCAGAAATATGCGGGACCAAATTTTCCTCTTACTTTTATTTATTTTATGTCAGTACAGTAGGATGAGTTTCAAAACAGATTTTAAAATCTTTTAAAAACTTCTATCCGTCTATTGTTCATCTTTACCTGTAATAGAAAGTCCAGCTTGGAATGTCAACAATATTTTCACTTAATTCAGGTTGTGTGGCATCACGGCCTGGCGCAATTCTTTCATTTGGACGTCACTTTGGCGATCTGAGTGCCTTTCATTCCAACGGCACCTTGTTTTTCCCCCACGGTCACGCTTCCAAGCAGTAGCCGGAGCCAACATTGATTAACCTTAGTGATCGGGTGCGAACTAGTGTTATCAACCTGACAAAGTTGTTGGTTAGCAAAATTATGAGAGGGACAGATTGCCGCTCACTGTAAAGATGATAGGCACAACCAAAAGAGTCATGTGCGGTCTGGAAGACCCGTCTGTTACTTGAAATGTCAGATGGTTCAAATGGTTCTGATCACCATGCGACTTAACCTCTGAGGTCATCAGTCGCCTAGAACTTAGAACTAATTAGTCCTAACTAACCTATGGACATCACACACATCCACGCCTCCGGGAGGATTCGAACCTGCGACCGTAGCGGTCGCTTGGTTCCAGACTGTAGCGCCTAGAACCGCACGACCATCTTGGCCGGCCTTAAAATGTCTTTACGGTGAGTAGCAATTTTAGCTTTTCACAATATTGTCAACTTTATATGTGCCAGCTACAAAGATTCAGCAGGAACAGAAAAGCAAAAGTGGTTCATTTGCGTTCTATTGACGTAGTATTTTTGGTTTTCTCCGTTTAAGGACCTGTAAACCGCCGGCCGCGGTGGCCGTGCGGTTCTGGCGCTGCAGTCCGGAACCGCAGGACTGCTACGGTCGCAGGTTCGAATCCTGCCTCGGGCATGGGTGTGTGTGATGTCCTTAGGTTAGTTAGGTTTAAGTAGTTCTAAGTTCTAGGGGACTTATGACCTAAGATGTTGAGTCCTATAGTGCTCAGAGCCATTTGAACCATTTTTGAACCTATAAACTTCCACAGAGATTGCTGAAAACAGTTTTAATGAAAAGGTAATCTAAAAGGTAATCTGCTTACCCGACTATCCTTTCAGTTATAGATTTCACACAGTTTGATGAACTATAACTGATGCTTTATTTCATGTTCATTACATTAACATATGCTAAACTGGTGTCGTGGACTATTAATGACAATTTAGGTGGAAATCAGTTATGTGTTGTTCAATATGATATATCCGAACTAATGACAGCTCCTTTCTTTGCTTCATTTAAATCCAGGAACCATTCTGTGGCGAATGAGACATTTTATACAGATACTGCTTGTTGTAAACGGCAGTAAGATAATTCTATGGTTTGTTTTTTTATCTCTTCTTGGTTTCCTTTCCGGTGAAGTAGAAGAGCTGAAAAATTGTTCCGCCTTTAGAAAACATTATTGTAAAACAGTGATGTGACAGTTAAGTAAAGTCACAAAAAAAAGAGTCTCGATCTCATAACCATTAATTTAAAAAAAAAAAATTTGTTGGTTTCGGCCCCTAGTAGTAGGCCGGAACTGCTCATATTTTTAATACATGATTATGTGATCGAGAATCTTTTTTACTAGTTTTATTCTACTTTGAATAAACTGACTTCCTCTGCACATACTCTGTAAATAATCTGGCAAGTTACTTTTTATTATCTTGCGTGCTGCTTTAACTATTTCTGTGCAGATATCACCATCTCCTGTCGCCTTTCCTTTCTTCATACCCCAAATAGCTTTATACATAGCTTTATATAATTCCTTTATATAATTCCGTAAATTCCTAGATTTCATTATTGCTTACCTCCATTATCACTGACTTCTTGAATTATGTAAACATTTAACGAAACCTTTGAAGATTGAGTAATGTTATCTCTGGTTTTAATTACTGTGATATCTGCCATCTCAGCTTTGCAGAACGTGATGTCTACCTAAGATAAGTTTCAGTTTTGTTTTCTTCACATTTATGTTTCTTCAGTTGTTTCTCTTAACAAATTTTCATCATCACTTCTCACATCCTCTTGAATATCATCGAATTTTTTTCTTTATATCTTCTCTTATTGCTTCTTTGAAGCAGTACTCCTGTTCAATACTGGACTTCGTGTTTTGAGAATTTATTACCTTCTTCATACCTGATACGTCTTTTGCTGCATAAGTACGAGGGTAACCTCAAAAGTAAGGTCTCCAATTTCTTTATAAGAACATAGACCTGTTTATTTCAATTTCGATTTTTTTAAATTAAATATTTAAATGTTATATTTCATCTTCTATATTGTATTTCATCTTCACGCATGTGGTACCATGTTATCCTTTTACCCTGTCGTCTTCAGTTAGAAATTCTTCTGTCTCTTTCAGACTGTTTACGGGATGAAATCAACAGATGTGAAGGTAATTTTGGAAAGAGTCAGTATTGCTTAAAATGTTACAAAATTATTCCGGAGCCCAAACTGATCTTCCAGGAAGTGGACTTCTACCATTTTTCCATTGTTCAGTAAATAAACCCTGTCAGTATTTTGCAGTTCATAATTCGCATAGCATAGTTCTCATGTCAGCTCCTACCTTCCTTGGATTTAGAATTACGACAGTCTTGTTGTAGTCTGAGGGTATTTCGTCTGTCTCATATATCTTATACACCAGATGGAGTAGTTTGTCATTGCTGCCTCTCACCAGTATCTCAATAATTCTGAAGAAATTTCGTTTAGTCCACGGGCCTTTTTTAATGTACGTCTTTGAGTGCTCTGTCAAAATTCTTGTCGCAGTATCGTATATACCGTAATGACCACCCTTATTAATTTCATTTGTTTCTGTAACATCGTCCTCAAGCTGATTTCATTTTTGTAGCCATTCTATATATTCCTTCCACGTTTCAACTTTCCATTTTTGCTTGGCACCGGCTTGCCATCTTAGCTCTCGATATTCGTAAAGGTGCCTCTGTTTTCTATAATTTTTTGAATTTCTTCATCACCTGCTGTGCTAGTTCGCATAAAACTCGTGCTGCTGTGTTGAATTTAGGCTTTGTCTCTATCTTGACTATGATTATGCATTCACTATGCTGTTGATAGTTTACCCACGTTCCTCATTTCTTACTCAGTACTGGACCTACTCCAGCACTACCCGTATTTGATTTAGTTATCATTCACTTGACCAGAAGTCCTGTTCTTCTGCTATCGAAATTCTCTAGTTGTCACTTAATTAACTTTACCCTATCCCTTTCCTCTCATAAATCCTCTAACTGGCCTACGCGATTAGGGGCCCTAGCGTGGTGGCGCAGTGGTTAGCACACTGGACTTCAGGCAAATGCTGGGATGGTTCCTTTGAAAGGGCACGGCCGATTTCCTTTCCCATCCTTCCCTAATCCGATGGGACCGATGACGTCCTGTTTAGTTCTCTCCCACCAAATCAACCATCAAACCAGCCAACCTAATGATAACATCCTACTGAGTAGTCCTCATCTGGAGATCTGTATGGGGGACTATGTCATCTCCCAAATATTTTACCCCAGGAGATGCCATCGTCATTTAACCATACATGCCCTCGGGAAAATCAATGGCGGGAGTTCTGCTTTGCTTTCAGCTGTTTGGAGTACCAGTGCAATAAGGTCATGGTAGCTAATGTTGCAAGTGGAAACCAATAAAAATAAAACATGTAGACTCTACCCCCGAAACTACTGAAAAGCCTGCTGTTCCTATTCAGGAACGATAAGTTAGTCTGAGATCTGCACAGTCACCTCTCCGTTGAGGTGGCATCTGCGTTACAGCTATCTGTATCGTTGAGATACGCAGTCAACAACACCTTGGCAAGATCCATGGGGGTAAGGTGGGTAGGGGAAGGAAGGGGGGGGGTGGCACGTATCACTTGTGAAAGGAATCACGACGAGAAAATCAGAGTAGTTTATCGACAGTATTTTTTCCCACGCACCATTCGCTAATTGAACAACAAAGTGGAAAAATGATAGTCCTATCAGAGTTATCCTCTGCAGCAGACTGTAAAGTGGTATGCGGAGTATAGAAGCAGATCTAAGTAACCTGTGCTGTTGGTCCCTCATCTTATCTTTCTCCTTCTTTTATCTCTTCTCTCGTGGTTTTGTTGCCCTATTGCAAGCATTACCTGTGATTTTATGCACTTGCCTTACCTTTGTAGCTTCAAATATGTCTTTTTTTATTATATTGTTTTCTCCTACTGAAGTAGCGTAACCACTGGAGGTCCTATACGACTACGACAGAAAAGACATCGCGTGATGAACCTTGCTTTCACTCGTACTGTTGATCGATCGTTCTGAGGTTACATGAGCCATGAAGTTAGTCAAAGAGTAGAAGAAGTTAAAGAAGATTTCGATTTTTCCTTACATGAAGATCTTATAACCATAAACTGCATCAATTGCAGTTGCTCACCCATGGGAAACCAGTGAAGCACCAGTGAAATCATTCTGCAGAGACGAATGGAAAAGTAAACTATTAAATGAAATATATCAATGAAACCATTTCTTTCTCTGTGATATTATTCGCCTATCGTGGCGATTGAACTAGGTTGCTGTTCAATTTTGGACCTCCGACTTTATGAGTAGTCGCTATGAGCATTACAAAATCTGAGCATGCTTCCAGGACTGTATTTTTCCTCATATCATTTTCGATCTCCAGAGATGCCCATACCATATATGGGAATAGCAGCAGTAGGGAGACGTATTTGGTGCCACAAGTACCACTGGCACGCACGTTAATTTTCCATGAGAGATGAATAAGTTAACATTGACTGCCTTAATGAATTTTACTTCATTGGCGGCATTATATGGATATCAACATCCCTAGTCCGTGGCATAGCTGTCTGATCATTGAATGGCCTGTCAGGCGGAGGGGGTAGGCTCATGAGCTTGAACGACATTTCTTTTTCTTTTTGTTTTCGTTGTAAAGAGATTCTCGCAAATAAAGAATGCGCGTAGTGTATATGACATTTTGTAAAATGAAAGGAAAAGTTTTGTTATAAATAAAGGTAACTGTTTACAGCATATGGCTGCTCTTACGTTTTTTAGTGGAACTGAGACCATATCCGACGCTATCTCGAAGACCTCCGCCTGGCGTTCAAGGTACCAAACGATGCAAGATTGGACGAGTTGACTTTAACCTTCAATCCAAATTGGTAATCAAATAAACGTGTCTGCAGGAGTACTTGTGTTGGAACAATTATGCTATTATAAATCAAACTGCGACGCACTAATAGGACACTTAACAGACTGTTACAAAGAAAAAACCCAAAAAGGAATACTGGTCGCAATATTACTACAGACCGATGCTACACATCGGTGGATTTGGCGGCAGAGTTATACCAAGACTACAAAGTTACTACAGTAGGAACTCTCCACTCAAGCAGGCAGCATATTCCAGAGATAATGAAGAACACGTCAAATCGAGAGCTATATTCATCAATGTTCTTGTTCACAGACCCAACAACAGGTAGGCCTCTAGTAACTTTGGTGTCCTACATAGCAAAAACGAAACCAAGTAAAAACTTACTCTTGTTGTCGCCCGCAGCTCGTGGTCGTGCGGTAGCGTTCACGCTTCCCGCGCCCGGGTTCCCGGGTTCGATTCCCGGCGGGGTCAGGGATATTCTCTGCCTCGCGATGACTGGGTGTTGTGTGATGTCCTTAAGTTTGTTGGGTTTAAGTAGTTCTAAGTTCTAGGGGACTGATGACTATAGCTGTTAAGTCCCATAGTGCTCAGCGCCATTTGAACAAATTTTTTTTTTACTGTTGTTGTCAAGAATGCACCAAGATAAAGGCACTGTTGGAGGAGAGAAAAATAAAACCGCGTATGTACACCTGCAAGAGGGGAACAAAGAGATGGCCTCTATCTGCATTTTACTCTCTCATCGACATTTGTGCCATCAGTGCAACCACCATATTCATCCAGCAACACCCAAGATGGAATGAAAAGAAACACAATAAACGGAAACTTTATCTTCTGCAAGCTGGGATGGAACTAGTGAAATTGCAGGTGGAAGAAAGAAGTGCCAATGCAAGAGGGTTATCTAACCAAATTGTTCAATCAATGGAGACTATTCTACAAAAGAAAATCAAAGAAGTGACAACAGAAGCACGTCAGCCTCCTGCAGGGAAAGGTCGGTGCCATATTTGTGTAAGAGAAGCTAAAGTAAAGAAGCAGAATTAGAACAATCTAAGTAAACCAAAACAGTATTGTGGACAGTGTCATGAACATGTGTGTAACACACATTCAGAAAAAAATGTGAAGTGTGTCTCTTGCCTTGAAGTTGAGGACTCAGAGTAGTCTATTGTATATGAACACATCTGTATTTTGTATTGTAATATGAAAATTTTTTACTCACTCAATCCAATATTTATAACAATTAACATTTATAAACTTATAAACTTATTTAATACCTGTGGTCTCGCCGAAGCCCCCCCCCCCCCCCCCTTAGGCGTCCTAGGGTTAAATTGATGTTCCCATAGATGATGTCGCCCGGATCCAGGAAGAGAACTAAATATTGCATTTTATTTGAAGAATACTTAAAAGATGCAACAAATTCACCAAAGAGACTGCGTGCGTAACGATTATAATATCCGTCTTCTGCTAGAGTATTGCTGTGCGCTTGGGATTCTTACCAGATTGAAGTTGCGGAGGACATCGAAAAAGTTCAAAGAAGGGCAGCACGTTTTATATTATCGCTAAATAGGTATGAGAGTATCGCGGGTAAGATGGTGTGGAATTCCCCCCTTTTTTATTTTTTATTTTTTAAAGGAGTTTCTCGTTGCGGCGGGATTTTTCACGAAATTTCAGTGTCCAAGTTTCTACCTTGAAAGCTAAAATATTTTCCTGACGCATAGCTGCATAGGGAGAAAGAAGATAGTGATAAAATAGGAGAAATCGGTGTTCGCGCGGAAAGGTTCAGGTGTTCACGTTTCCTGCGCGCTGCTCAATTTGTGAAAGTAACTCGATGAACCCTTTGCCAGGCAGTTAAGTTTGAATTGCAGAGTAGTGACGTAGAGGTAGATGTACGTATGCAGCGTAAAAGGAGGAAGTGTAGGATACAAACGAAAAAAAGAGTAGAATCAGTGCCATATGCATATTTAAGCAGTAATATCGCAGAACGTTATGCAGACGTTTGGTGGCTCTCATGATCTTCTTCCGGCAGTAGCATATTTTGTTTGCGTTGGTCATTTGCAAGGCGGCGTCGACGCGGCTCGAGCAGGGCCACACAGCACTCCACAGCAGGAGCAGGGAGCGGGCGAACGACGACTAGGTATGCAGGTAGGCCGTGACGTAGTGAGTAGGTAGTGTCCAGGTTACTGGGTGCAAATTTGACAGCTTTATGGTTGGATGCATGTTTGACTGGCTGCAGTTTTATGTATCCGGTGCCGAGTGTAGTGTAAGGCCTTGGCGCGTGCCCAGATGTGATGATGGTGATGTAATGATTCCTGGGATGGCACTGAAGATAAGGAATTTCTGATGCTGATGTGACATGCACAGTAGTCTCAGCTGAAATATGACACCGCTAATAAAAAGTTTGCTGGCAGCTGCTGAGTCTGCGTTTTGGCCTCGTATGTCAGTGCCCCACTGCTGGTGATGTTGTGGGGGATGGAGCGCGGATTGGACAAGAATGCGACGGGAAGCTGATCATTGGCTATCGAAAAGGGTCGTCTCAGCAGTCGCCTCAGCTGAACTACAGGAATCATGGTCACTCTACATGTGGATGGCTAGCAGGTATTTCTAACCCCCAGTTCTCCAGAATGTGAATTAGCCATGGAGCCATCTCGTTTCTTCGAAAAATCTTGTACATTTTCTTAAAACACAAAAATATGGAAACGAATAGAAGAAATTCAACCAGGAAAAATGTGGTCTTGCTAAGTAGTTAGAACAAATAAACAATAGAAAAGAAATAGGTTATTCGCACTGCGTATAGCATGAGATCGATACTGACAACTGCTTAGTGGAAAAGTGGACACAGTGATTGTGACGGTAAGAACTCTGAAGCGACTGACAGAGTTCAAGTACAATGATGATGGATTCAACAGTGATGTCAAGTGCAGAGACAGTGCGCATCGTATACGTTTGGCTTGTACATCGCACGGCTTGATTAATTGATGGTGTACTTGCTTGTTTGTTCATTTTCGTTCACCGTCACGGGGTGAAATGACAGATTCATTTACAGCACCCTTTGACCTTTTAATCCTTGTGTGAATATATACAATATCAAAAGAAGCTGAAGTAAAGCATGAGAATATACACACTGCACTCGTGGATCTTGCGTTGCTGAGACTGGCATAACTAAGCCTATGGTAATTGAGCTAGTAGAAGGGGGAGGATAGATGGTTACGAGGGAAGTGTTTATGTTCTGGTGCGACTTGCTCGTGGAGTTGGCCGGTTGCAGTGTGCCCTGGTTTTGGACGATAGGGTGGCTAATATCGTCAACAGTTGGAGCCTCACCGGAGAGGCGGCATTACAAAGACAGCCACGAAGAAGGCAAGACAGCTAGCAATTATCTAAGGGGGCAGCTGGTGGAGAAAGGGGGACCAGAAGTTGATGGAACAAGGCAGCGGAGATAGACGGGCAAAGTCTGGGACTGGGCTTGTGGTGGTGTACCGTCTACACGGGGCATCGGTTCCTACCTGATCGAGTGGGCTGTGTTTGGCTTCGTGGATGTAAGGATCCCGGTGACGCCCGGCTACAAGTTGGTTTTAGCTGTGGTGTGTTCTTGCCTACTATAGTTAAAGCAGGTTGTAAAGGTTGTACGCAGCAATGGCGCCCATACCGGGGGCGAGGGGGGAGCGCTCCCCTCCCCAATCCCTAGTTCTCTGAAAAGGAAAAAATATAATGTAGTCAGGTGTCTGCTTTCAAGAAAATTGTTTAGAAGTTGGTACTGCCTGGTTTATAAGAGGGTCGGAAGTGGAACTTTTTTCTGGCTACCATTCATTTTCCAAAATATTAGAGGTACTCCATCCCCCAGGTCTAGCCTCCCCTCCCCCCCCCCCCCACCCTTAGAAACTATTGTATGGGTGCCCTTGGTAACCAGTGCAGACCTTAGTCCGCAGTTGACTATGTTTTTGGCTACACTGCTGAAGGACAGAGAGCGTTAAACCCTGAGAATCTGTATTTGTTTTACTTATTGACTATTTAAGAAGGGGGAGAGTGAAGATGGGCTGAAGAGTGAATTGAAGTTTGTGTTATAGAGGGTGTTTGATTAGGGTAGTCCGTGCAGCTGTGCTAGCCACAACGTAGAGGATAGCATTTCTACCTATTAAGTCGGAGACCTGTGTTTAGGTCCTGGTCTTGCCACTAATTTTGATTTATTTCTTCATCTTCTGTCCTTATTATTTATTGTGTTTTCGTAGTTTTACTTCTGCTGATGAGTCAATTACTCCCTCATTTATTCTGGGCTGTGGTCAGCAGTGGGTAACCTGGTTGCTGCGATTTATTAATTATGCTCTGTTTTCTTCTTAATTAATTATTTTAGTTTTCGGTGTCGGCTTTTGGCATAGTCTATTTTGGAATTCTGTAATCAAGGTTCAGATCTGATTATTGTGGTTGTCCTTGTCATCATTTTCGGATGCTCTATTATTTATGGTATATCATTTGTGCCCTCTTATTGTAAAACTGAAGACACTTAGAGAGCAGTGTGCTAGATAGTACATTGGTACTTTGTAAACTGAGGTCTGGATTATTTTCTATGATTATCTTGTGTGCGTGATGTCTTTGTTGAGTTTGATTAATAAATGTATTAAAAAGCTTTTAAGGATTTCCACCAACACAATCCATCACCCATCCATTTCTTGCGCCACACAGTGTATGGCCAATTTCCCAGAACGCCAAAGGCGAGGTGCTCCTGGCGTGAGACTCTTTGCTGCAAGGCCTCAGGCCAGACACTTTGATATCTGATGCGATATTCCACGAGAGTAATTGTGTACTTAAGCAATTACTTACACACTGCCAGTGGGCACCTGGCTGAGTTCCAGCTAATTACTGCAGAATTCACGCAACACGTTCCCCATGGATGTGCTACCTGGCATTTTTTGTGTAGAGAGAGAGTTGTCCAACAGCAACAGCAGAGCGGTCACCACTTAGTAATGACATGCACTGAAAAATCCACTAAATGTCCAGCTGGATGTGTTCCACTTGTCTCCATGTAACTAAATCCCGTGAAAGTGACTCTGACATAATGATTAACACAATGGGTATATTATTGATTCCGTTTTTAAATTATGATTTCTGATGGAAGTGCAGTAAATGTGTGAGTATAAGGTTTGTAAATGATAAAGACAATAAATCTCTATTTGCTCCGAAAGAAAAGTGCTGCATTGTATTCCTGCAGTTGTAGCATTTATTTCTTTTATGATTAACAGGTGTTATAAACATTCATTACATTTACAATGTGGAACTACAAACGAAACCTTTAATACCAAATAATATTCTCACGATTATGCATAAGTTAATATCCAAGTAAGCCTAAAGTCATTGTTAGTATATACACCAATCCTTTATATTGATGAAACATTTTATGAGTGTATCAGCCAGTAGAAAATATTTTCACTTTAATTATTACAACTGTAATGAAATACTATTAGAGACCAAAAAGAAATCTTCCAAAAGTGCAGATAGTGATAGTCATTTGAAAGATACTAATATTATAAAATGAAGTATACATTACATAGAATCTGAAACAAGCAAATTCCTCTCTTTGTACAAACTGTCAGTTAAATATACATACTTATTTTCTTACATCAATATATCGAGGACAACACAGAAGATATCACGACCATAGTTTGTGCAATATGGCCAAACAAAATGCTCTAATCAGTTAACCATGCAAAATGATCCATCTGAGAGAAACAGTGCCTCAGAGTTACTAACACAACATACGGTATTTTAGTCACGTGTGTCACCTTTAAGGAGTTCTGTGTTCTTGAAAAATGTGCACATTTACCTTTATATGTTCAATCTGGGAAAAATAGATTCATAGATTAACTTTTTCAATAGAAACGTCAAAAGAGACATATTCAGATTGAAAAGTTGAAGAAAATTTATACTTCTTGAAGCAATTGACATATAAACTGTGGTGAAGAGATCTGTGGTTTAATTACTCCATTGTTTTTAATTTAGCGTAAGCAAAAATTATATTGCATTCGAATATTTGTCTTGATCGGTGTTTAACTATCGCAACCGGTTATCAAACTGCTTCTTTATGTTGCGATCAAGAGAAATAAATTTATAGGGAACTATTACAGATCGCATGTGTCCATAACTTTGTGTCAGGACATGCAAACAAATTGTATCGCTTGGAGCAGTTCGTGAAATAATTATCACCAGTTACTGTATATAAATTAACGACATATAAAATGTAATCTATGATTAATTACCACTCGTCTCAAATTTCTATTTATAAATTTTTACTGTGTTCTTTGCTGATCCACTGATGATAACTAACAGACGAAAGTTATATGCATTATGACGAAGAAATCAGTGTGGACCTGCCGTGAAATTTTATGCATTTAAGGGAAGTTGGCTAGTATTACTGCATTTTGTTGACTGAAGACTGGTTGAAAGACGGGATGACATGTGTTTGTTTTTGCTGGTAAAATCTGATGGCAAAACAGAATGCTTTGAATAAAAACCAGCATGTTGTTGCTAGCAATGTCTCACACCACCGCAAGATCTGCAGGATCTGCAAGGAAGAAACACCGCACTTCAGGTTACTGATCTGATACTCATAAATTAGTAGAGATTAATTTATTAATTCATTTATAATGTAAGTGAGTCACTTTATCCTGTGTCAGTTCTCAGCATGCAACAAGTCAATGAGCTAACACAATGTGATATAAAATAGACATGATCCTAAAAATAAGCACTTCGAGCAGCCGATGTACTATTTTGTTTAAATTATACTTTCTCTTTCAACAACGTGATTTTTTTTATTGTGATTAATTACTTTATAAACTTAAATGGCACTAAATGTTCTAAAGGAAGTGTTAATTCTAAATGAAAGGGTCTCTGTCAATGTAGGAAAAAAGTTTCGATTTCAGTTTATAAATATCGATAGTGGAGAACTCTGAGACAGTTAGACTGTTGCTCGAAGATAAAAGTGAGATACTCGACCATACCTTAATCCGTGTGTGGTCGCTGTTTAGACACTTCAGGTGGAAGTTTGCTCACTCACCACAAGTAGGTGAGTACAGGAAATGTTACTGTTACTGTGAGCCAGTGCTCCCGTGTTTTATGGCAAAAAATAAATTAAAAATGAAGAGTAAATTTTTGAACTGATTTATTCAAATCATAATCTATCATTGTCGACAGTACACTATCTGATGAAGAGCATCTGGACACAGTACGGGGTGTGCCCACCCTTCGCCTTTCTGGCAGCTTCGTCTTTTCCGGGTGCACTGTCACTGAGGAGTCTGTGTGTCTGTGAAGATCATTTATTTTCAAGAGTAAAAACCAGGACGCTGGGGTCTGGAGCGAAGCCGACGTTATAAGTCATCTCACACGTGTTCTCCACTGGGTTCTGGTCGAGACTCTGGACAGGCCAGTTCATTGCAGAAATGTTTTTATCCACAAACCACTGCCTCTCAGATGCTGCTTTATGTCAGGGTGCATTTTCATGCTGACACATATTCATCGTCTCCAGACCTGTTCTCACTGTATGCAATACACAATGCTGTAAATGTGTAGCTATTGTTCCGCACTTAGCTCTTTCTTAAGATCAATAAAAAGACCTTACCCAAGCCACCATAAACAACAATATACCACAACACCGCCTCCTCTACGCTTCACCGTTGGCACTACCCTTTTATCAAAGCACTTTCGTCGGATTAGTGCAGGGTGTAATGTGATTCATCATATCAAATCAGTTTCCAGTTGCACACTATCCAGTGGATGGCATCACTCTTTACACCACCTGATGCGTCCCTTAACACTGACTACAGAAATATGTGTCATATGGCGAGCTCCTCGACCGTTGCCGCCCTTCCTCTTCTACTTTCCACGCACAGTCATTGTGTTAGCTGGTAGCACTTTGAAACTCTCCAGTGGTTCCTTCCTCTCATTTCATGCGATTTTTTACATCAACCCCTTGAAATGCTCGATGGTCGTTGTCTGTCAGTGCATGAGCTATGCCTGATCTATTTTTAGCTAGTATGGAGGTGTGTCTCGTCTTGGTTTCCGCAACACAGTTGCATCACCAGCAATCAACTTGGGCAGCTTCACAAGGCTTGAAATGTCCCTGATGGATCTGTTACTCAGACGACCTTCGGTACTAGTCCAAATTCGAAGTCGCTGAGCTATTCTGACTGGTCCACTCTGACAACACAATACTCCCCACCTCATTTTATGCTGGTGGGTCGGCCTCTTGTGACATCTAGTAGTCAGTTCCCCGTTACATGGGAGGGACTGGATGCTTTCGATTAGATAATGTACTTATCGGGTTTGGCACTTCATGAATTTTCAGTTGCATTTTAAAGTAAATTCCGCTAAACGTTCAACAAAATTCTTGAAAACTGAAGCTTACGTGCAAGTACTGAAGTTGAAAATACCTGCAGAATTAGTTTTGCTTTATAGTTTGCGTTAACAGGCAACAGTTAACTTATAAAACTAGGAGAAATATATTTACATTATTGAACGTCGGTTTAAATCTTATGAAAGGGTGCTGCATGGAAAGGAAGATCTGCTGAATTTACGAGGGTCACTCCAAAAGAAATGCACATATTTTGTGTAAAAATACTGTTTTCATTATGCATGTGTGAAAGTTTTACAGTGTGTAGATACATCCTTCCCTCTTGTTTTCAAACTTAGTTCAACCAGTTCCCGTGAGTGGCGCCATCACAGCATGTCTACAAGATAGCTGCTTCACTTGATGTTAGTCAGAAGCAATGTGCTGTCATAGAATTCCTGTGCTGTGAAAACGAGACAGTGGTAAACCTCTACAAGTATTTGAAAAAGGTGTATGGAGATACTGCTGTCGATCGCAGTACAGTTAGTCGGTGGGCAAGCAGGTTACGTCATGAAAGCGGGCACGGCAATATTGAGGATTGTCCTCGCAGCGGTAGGCCTCGTACTGCACACACTCAGGCAATGTGCACAGAGTTAACGAATTAGTGACTGCTGACAGACGCATCACAGTGAACGAATTGTCACGCTACGATGGGATAGGGGAAGGAAGTGTTTGCAGAACACTGAAAGTGTTGGCGTTAAAACAGGTTTGTGCCAGGTGGGTTCCCGGATGTTGACAGTGGCTCACAAAGAAACAAGAAAAACGGTATGCAGCGAACTTTTGGAACAGTACTACAATGGTGGAGATCAATTTCTTGGAAGAATTGTGGCAGGTGATGAAACATGGCTCCATCATTTTTCACCAGAGACGAAGAGACAATCAATGGAGTGCCATAATGCAACCTCACCCAAGGAAAAAAAAAAAAAAATCAAAAACACACCTTCTGCTGGAAAAGATGTCGCTACGCTGTTTTTCGATTCCGAAGGACTCTTGCTTATGGACATCATTCCAAGTGGAACCACCATAAATTCCGATGCATATGTGACGACACTGAAGAAACTTCAAGCTCGACTGAGTCATGTTTGACCGCATCGGCAAAAGCAGGATGTTTTGCTGTGGCACGACAATGCACGGCAACATGTCAGTTAAAAAACCATGGAAGCGATTACAAAACTCAGATGGACAACACTGAAACACCCGCGTTAGAGCCCTGACCAGGCTCCATGTGACTATCATCTCTTTGGGAAACTGAAAGACTCTCTTTGTGGAACAAGGTTTGAAGATGATGACTCCCTTGTGCACACTGCCAAACAGTGGCTCCAACAGGTTGGTCCAGAATTTTGTCGTGCGGGTATACAGGCGCTGGTTACAAGATGGTGTAAGGCAGTTGAGGGGGATGGATTACTATGTGGAGAAACGAAAATATTGTTCGTAAAGGATATATCTACACACTGTAAAACTTTCAAACATATAGAATAAAAGATGGATTTTTTAAAATATAGTGTGCATTTCTTTTGGAGTGACCCTCGTAATTAAACAGTACGAAAAAATTCACATTTAAACCTGAATTTTCAGCACTATGCTTCATACAACAGGTGAACCAGAGTAAGCGTTAATATGCTGTTTGTCTGCTTCCGCAGCCTGTGTCTGGGTGTAGAACCAATCCTTGTCAATTAACTATCCAGAATGAATAGAACCAACGTTTTCACCACAACTGCAGTAGCATTCCCCTGGATCTACTGACTTCCACGTCATACTGTAAAATAACTGTCTCTGGGGAAAACAATCGGCGTTACATCAACGATAGCAGTGGTTGAAACGTCAGTTTTTTTTAATCCAGATATAATTATTTTCCAATATGATGCTGCTCCATAACCAGAAAACTTTTATATTAACAACTTTTATATTAATAGTTATAATGTTGTTACAGGAATTATTTGTGTGTCTGGAGTATAGCACATGTATGTGGATTAGTTATCTTCGCTGGTAATGTCTATGGCGATTTGAAGACATGCGTCGTTGTCTCGAGATGTGTATTTCTTAATGGCCAAAATTTTGTACGAATGTTACTTCGTACTTGGCTATATTCAAGGCGTATCAGGTATATTTACTAGAGTAGGATTCCTGGTGACCTTGTTCATGTTTCAGTGAGTCCAATACATATAGCAACATTTCACTGTACTTCTTTTGGAATAGGTTTGTATTACGTCGCCATTACCGCGCTTCATACTTGTACTGTCTGTGTGGTGTGAACCAGTGTTTCAATTATACTGGCTACCTCCGAATTTTTCGTCGATAAATTCCTGTTCCGGCATTTTCTTAGATTTTCCCCCCTTGATCTTATAAAGTGTACCTATGCATTATGTCGGTTATTATCGCGATGCGTTTGAACACAAAGTGCTAATTGGAGATACGATAATCAGCGTCCCATGGTCAAGAAATAAGTCAATTCGAGACATTGCATTCCCAATGATTACAGTCAACCTACGATCACTTAAACCCTCTTCCACAATATCGATTTTCTATAACAGAAACGTTTTGTTTTGATAACAACCTGTCAGTTACCAAGTGGATATGGTGTGTTTTCAGATGTTACTGATTCCATTTTTCTGCAGGATATTTTTATGAACAACTCAGTTGCCCTATTCAGGTGCTGCGAGCTGCGTTGTGGTATTCGTGATTGAAGCTCTCTGTTTGTCCACGTTTGTTTCATAATATATAATTATGGAAATCTTGTTCTGCCTTGAGCAATCACAAATTCGTCTTGTCGAACACCCAGACACGTTTCGGTGAAGTTTCCATATCGTCAATCGGTTCATTTAATTATAATGTTAATATTCTCATAGCATGCTATGTTTACGTGGATGTCTGACATTAGCGGTAGAGCTAACATTTTGCTTCAGTTTGTCACTTCTTGTTGATACAGCTTTTCCATGTCTTTACAGAGTACGAAAACTGTGCTTTCTAACACGCACTGTGGCAGTACAAGTGAATATCTGATAAACAGTAACAAATAACAAATACAGAATAAAAGTTACAGAAATTAATTTTGAGTCTGTCTACACAGAAATGCCCTCTTTTCAGTTTGCTTCCAAAACAAAATTATATGAAATAAATTTATTTCCTTCTCAAAAATAATTTGTATGTCAAGTTAAGTTTTCAAAATAAAGCAACAAGATCGACTCAGAAAACTTCCATGTGAGCCCCTGAGGTGTCGCGAAGAATGTAACCTGCATTCAACACCCATCCAGATCTGCTGCTACACGTCCGGAGAGATGGTGCCCTCGCTGCAGTGGCGAACACTCTATCCTTCTGTAGTCCCAAAGAGAAATGTATGTTAATGGCATGATATGACAAGAACGTAGAGGCCATTCACGGGACCCTCTCGTCCATTCCAACTACTTCAGAATTTTCGATTCAGAGATGTCCGAACATCAAACAACTAGTGGCGCTGAGTACCATCTTGTTGAAAACAAGTTTTGGTTGCAGGTCCTCAGCCTGGGGAAAAGCAAACATCTCCAACATGTCTAGGTACGTCGTTTCTGTGTCAGTCTCCTCAGGTAGGAGAATGGTCCAGTTATCTTGTCGCATCTGAGACCACACAAAACAGTCCCTGAGAGCCGACCTCGCAGCTTTTTCTTTATACTCTGTAGAGTCTGTGATTCTCAAATGCGTACGTTATGTTTATTTACAGATCCAGACACATGGAGTGTGGACTGATCGAGAACTCTTACACTTAACAAGAAAGCAGGATTCCAGTTGATTCGTTTAAGCATTTCACATGCAAAGCCATGTTGCCATTGCTTCTCGTCTGGCATTATGGGTTGCAGAATCTGCACCTAGTGTAATGCAGATACAACCGTTTTTTGAAGACCTTGTTAACAGTTATACGTGGCATCCGAAGTTACTGCGAAACCTGACGAATAAATCTTCGTAGACTTCGTTTCGAGGGACAACAGCAACTTACTGTTTAGAGACACATCGTCCCCTTGCAGGCCACTTCAGAACGTTGCCAGTGGCTGTTTCCACTTTCTTGTAAACAGAACGAACCTGCCCTTGGACCATAAGAATGGATTTAAACTCCGCATACCAAAGCACAATATGTGCCTTCTACCCTCAACTGACTTCATGTTCCCTTGGACATGTGACAATGAGAAAACGATTAAGCACCAAACGTTAACAAAAACTGGGCAGACACTTTAGGTCGTTCTGAACGCAAAGGACAAATCAGACCTGAAACAAACGAAGATTCATTATGTATATATTGCCTCAAAAATAGGGCATTTCGGTGTAGCCGTCCGGTGTTACAGAACATTATATTTAAGGAATCTCTTCGAATCAGCTACTTCGAAGACGACGTGTGTTCTTTTCCAGAGCAATTTATTGTTTTCGAGACACAAATAAGTCTGTGTCTTCACTGAGGGTGCACCTGTATCTGTTAGCTGTGGGTTTTCTCGTTCTTTGGTTGTGCCTGGTGTGGTGGGTCCTGTTTACTTCCTTACTGGTAGTTCCTAGTATGTGATCTGGTCTTAGAGTGTACTGAATAAAAAATTAATAGCCAAATGAATCAACAAATATTACAAGAAATTATATAAATGATTTGGTCTTTTGTAGGTACCAGAAAGTTTTCATTTTCTAGGCATATATACTTTTAGTGAAATTAAGCTTAATCCTTCCTTGTCCAATTAGGAATCACCACCTCTCATCAGAAGCGCGGTTGTGGGTCAGTGACCGAGTCCAGTACACAGATTGAATCAGCAAGGAAGAGCGAGAGCAAGAAGGTTACTATTGCACTGTGTACTGTTGCAAGACACTACGTATTCTCATCAGGAAGAAATAACAAAATTAGGATTTAATAACCTATCGACGAACTAGGCCAGTACTGTCTCTTTAAAGAACGACCCTGGTATTCATCTTAATTACCTGAAGGAGACAACAGGTGTGGAACATGGAGGCACATTTTTCTTCCGCGAACGTCTGCCGCTGATTTGACCTTGAAGAGTTGCTGAAAATTGTGGTTGGAGATTAGGGGACTGAGGGCGGAGGACAGTGGAGGGGGGAGGGGGGGGGGTCTCATAGGCAGCAGGAAGGGAACAGCAGGCGTTCACGCAAACGTTGTAGAGCACACAAGAGCTGCGTGACTGCAATATCAGATTACATCGGCAAATTGTGTCAGGCACACGCGTGTACACTCACGTTCACACGATCGTTACTCAACAAATCGACATCATCTTATGCACTTCATTCACATGTTTGACCTACTTTTTATCCTTGGGAGCTTTTTAAATTACTATTTGTAGAAGGAGCATTAGTATATCTTTATTTTTCGTAAATACGTATTACATTTTTCTTCGTGGAACTCTGGATACTTACCAATTTATACTCATCCTCAGAGATAGAAGTTGCAAGATTTTGTCTGTCTTGATGAGGTATTTGAGGTTTCACAGCTGAAATAGTTGAATAAATCCTTCTACAAACACTCCTAGGACGTAGGTGTTCATTAATCTGTTTCGAGAGATTCATTCTCAAATGTTACGTGGTTGTCTGGTGAAATGATCCTTGTAACATTTGATTGTGAGATTGAAGATGTCAGATCTTATCATGAGAATAAAGGTACCAGAAAAGTCCTAATTCTGTCTGCAGAGGAATATACTCAGTTCATTCCTGGGAGGGGAAATGTTGTCTGAAGTGTAGGCCTACCACAGTGATGGATGTTTTGCGTATGCATGACTACAATGTATAGTTACAGGTAAGACTAGCATTTTCCGCTTGAAGTCAATATTAACAGAATAATAGGATAGTAACAAATACTGTATGTTAATAAATATGAAGCTTCACACAGCAGATGCATAAGATATATCAGTTTATGCTTTGTCGCTAGTTCTATGTCCACCCCGATAGCTGAGTGGTCAGCGTGACGGATTGCCGTCCTACGGGCCTGGGTTCGATTCCCGGCTGGGTCGGGGATTTTCTCGGCTCAGGGACTGGGTGTTGTGTTGTCTTCATCGTCAATTCATCCCATCTGGCGTGCAGGTCGCCCAATGTGGCGTTGAATGTAATAAGACCTGCACCAAGGCGGCCGGACCTGCCCCGTAAGGGGCCTCGCGGCCAAAGACGACAAACGCTCATTTTCATTTCCACTATTTCTGTTCTGTATAATATCACCAGCGGAAAGATGCTTACATCGGAGCACAAAAAGACGAATATCCTCCTCTTTACTAAAAGACTCTGCCTGACGGGATGCAGCCTCCTCATTCTTCCTTGCTGAGAAACTTCAAAAATTTTCCCAAAAATTTGGCACACGAACACATGTATACTATTTTTAAAATAAAACTCACCTCTCACTCCCACAATCTCCCCTAACTGTATCTCGCTCACACCCACTAGTCCATCGATGTAAATCTCTCATACCCATATACCCCCAAGTGCCCATTCCTACTCACTGATTGAGCTTAACTCATTGCCATTGTCTCTTTGTGTCTCTTCGCCACCGTCTCGTATCTCACAGCCACTGTCTCCTTCGTTGTATCCTATTAATACTGTCTCCACTCACTTTCACTCTCTCCCCCTTTCTCCTACTACTTCTATCTCACTCATTCCTTTCCACTGTTTCTGTCTCTTCTGTCGCTATCCCTCTCTTCCTCATTGTCGTCTTAGATTCTGTCTCTCATTATCAATGGCTCTCGGCCACATCCACTTTCCCCTCCTCTTTATTCGTCTCCCATTGGCACTGTCTCCTTCACTCTTCCTATTACTCTTCTGTTTCTGTCAACTATGTTTAAATGCCACTGTGTTCCTCCCTTTCTCCAACACTGCCACTGTTTCCATCGCTCTTTCTGTTCCATAACCCTTGTGAGCTATCTTCCAGTATTCGCTATCTTTCTGTCTCTTTCCTTCTACCACTGCCTCCCTCTCTCTCAGCATAGAAAGCACAATTATGTCATAAATCCGAGATTTTAGCGAAATATTTTAAAGGTGCTGAGGAAGGTACAATGAGATAGCTTTCAATACATACACTCCTGGAAATTGAAATAAGAACACCGTGAATTCATTGTCCCAGGAAGGGGAAACTTTATTGGCACATTCCTGGGGTCAGATACATCACATGATCACACTGACAGAACCACAGGCACATAGATACAGGCAACAGAGCATGCACAATGTCGGCACTAGTACAGTGTATATCCACCTTTCGCAGCAATGCAGGCTGCTATTCTCCCATGGAGACGATTGTAGAGATGCTGGATGTAGTCCTGTGGAACGGCTTGCCATGCCATTTCCACCTGGCGCCTCAGTTGGACCAGCGTTCGTGCTGGACGTGCAGACCGCGTGAGACGACGCTTCATCCAGTCCCAAACATGCTCAATGGGGGACAGATCCGGAGATCTTGCTGGCCAGGGTAGTTGACTTACACCTTCTAGAGCACGTTGGGTGGCACGGGATACATGCGGACGTGCTTTGTCCTGTTGGAACAGCAAGTTCCCTTGCCGGTCTAGGAATGGTAGAACGATGGGTTCGACGACGGTTTGGATGTACCGTGCACTATTCAGTGTCCCCTCGACGATCACCAGTGGTGTACGGCCAGTGTAGGAGATCGCTCCCCACACCATGATGCCGGGTGTTGGCCCTGTGTGCCTCGGTCGTATGCAGTCCTGATTGTGGCGCTCACCTGCACGGCGCCAAACACGCATACGAACATCATTGGCACCAAGGCGGAAGCGACTCTCATCGCTGAAGACGACACGTCTCCATTCGTCCCTCCATTCACGCCTGTCGCGACACCACTGGAGGCGGGCTGCACGATGTTGGGGCGTGAGCGGAAGACGGCCTAACGGTGTGCGGGACCGTAGCCCAGCTTCATGGAGACGGTTGCGAATGGTCCTCACCGATACCCCAGGAGCAACAGTGTCCCTAATTTGCTGGGAAGTGGCGGTGCGGTCCCCTACGGCACTGCGTAGGATCCTACGGTCTTGGCGTGCATCCGTGCGTCGCTGCGGTCCGGTCCCAGGTCGACGGGCACGTGCACCTTCCGCCGACCACTGGCGACAACATCGATGTACTGTGGAGACCTCACGCCCCACGTGTTGAGCAATTCGGCGGTACGTCCACCCGGTCTCCCGCATGCCCACTATACGCCCTCGCTCAAAGTCCGTCAACTGCACATACGGTTCACGTCCACGCTGTCGCGGCATGCTACCAGTGTTAAAAACTGCGATGGAGCTCCGTATGCCACGGCAAACTGGCTGACACTGACGGCGGCGGTGCACAAATGCTGCGCAGCTAGCGCCATTCGACGGCCAACACCGCGGTTCCTGGTGTGTCCGCTGTGCCGTGCGTGTGATCATTGCTTGTACAGCCCTCTCGCAGTGTCCGGAGCAAGTATGGTGGGTCTGACACACCGGTGTCAATGTGTTCTTTTTTCCATTTCCAGGAGTGTAATAGGAATCTTTTTCCGGTGTTCCCTTCTTTTTCCTGATACAGTAGGGCATGTCATTCATATAAAAAGAATTTTGCGTATCAGTAAAATTTTTATAGTTTACTTATGGGGAATTGAAACAACGCAGAACTACATGCTTTCATACCTCAGGCCGGATATTGGGTGCACAAAAATTTTGCCTGTTCTTCCCAGAACTCATCTCACGATAAGGGAGACACTTTGAGCATATTTCTCCGTGTTACGTTGCTTTATAAACTACGTTTTCGGCTTACGTTGGATATTACGTGCGCATTTTATTTGTAAAAAAGGGTAATTTTGAACCTCCGTGTCTCGAAAAACAGGTAAGGAAATCAAGAAAATGTTCAAGGGGGTTTGAGCCCCTCTAGCTGCACCGTAGAGCCTATCTAATGGAAGAAGACCAAACCGATTTGCTCCATTTGGTTAAGCTGGAGTAAGAAGATACTCCTCTAGGGTACAAATGGACCGTAGCCCAAGGGTTATCCAAAACACTTGAGCCAGTCTTTCTATCGCCAACAGAGCCCCGAGGTATGAGAGACGGAGAAATCCTGTTCTTAAACGCGGCGTTTCGGAACGTATTGGGTAGCGTACGCTGTCTCATGATTACCGATTATGGAGACAAGAAGTTTCCCACATACGAGGTATGGTTACGAGTAGATGGTTTAAATGGAAGAAAGGAATAGCGGGAAATCTAGTAGAAGGCTGTACCACTACCAGCTGTGGGATACCACTGTGAAAACTTGAATAACGCAAATTTTTCCTTAGAGGGGGCTTCGATTGGTATCCGCGTTTGAAGACAGATGGCACTGAAAATGCAGCTTGGCGTTACCAACGTGGCCAGTCAACTGTTAGAAGACGCTAAAACCAAAATGACTCTGATCCATTGCTTAGTTTCCACTTGACAATCATTTCAGTAATTTGTGTTATGTGGTTTTCACTGAAGTGGAAAAAGTGCATTATAATTCAGTAATTCGCTTTTTGAGGTTTTGTTTGGAAAACAAAAGACTAGGGGAAAAAGAAAGAAAATTTCGGTATAATTTAAGTCATCAATGGTGATGGTTAGATACTGGATGAAAGTGATCTAAAATCTGTTTGTAGGTGTCTGTAACTATGTTGATGGGAACAACAAATAATATTTTACACGATAACCTTATGATAAACTGCTGGGGGCTCTACGGCTGCCGCGATTTCTGGCAAGAACCGGGTATGCTTTTTGAATTCTTCAAAGGAATTGGGAGCAATGCAACGATATCCGTAGAACTTCTTGCGTCGTGTTGTCAACATCGATGAAATCATAATTAAAACCCTGGTAATCAAACTGTAATAGAAACAATGGGTTGTGTCCACTGATTTTCCTTCAAAGATAAGTGCCAGAAATTTGTGGCAGCAATTTTTTTGCGATGGAAAGTGTGCCGCACTCATACAATTCTTACAGAAAGTAAAAACAATCGCTGTATACTATTACAGTGCGATATCTGTCATCTCCCGCATGAAACTGAACGAAACGTGGCTAAGGACAGTACGATACTGAACCAACACATTTATATCGATCTGTCACTGTAAAACTGCGTGAAATGCATTATGGTTTGCCGCTATATCGGCGTATTCGACAAATATAGCTTCCTCAGATTCCTTCTTGTTCCCAAAATGATATGGCTTCAGATAATGAATGCTCATCCAACGCAAATAACACTTCAAATTTTGGAACAAATGCGAGGCACGTGCGTGGTCGACTCTGAGAACTCTGAGACAGAGAACGGACCAAAGTTTGTCTTAACATATCAGACATTGGCTCGGCGCTCATTGCATGAAGGTGTATGTTGGTAAGTGGAATAGCGTCGTTATGATCACGGTATTGGCACATACAAAGCGATGTTTTTGAAAACACTTCTTTCTTTAAAACACGTGTAGCACTGCGCTAAGAGTTTTATACCTGTCTCTTGACTATCTCGACTGTTTTCCAAAACCTTCGCAGCGTCCTAACGTTTTTGACTGTTTCCGAGTACTGCTGTATCAGTTCCTCATGGACCTGAACATGCAGAAACACATACAATCTATATGACTTTAATAACAGTCTTGTGGCTGCATTTCTGTGTATACTCTTACGTGGCCTATAGATACATCTGATTGAAGATACTGCAGCCTTATCATAGTGTCTGAACTTTCTTTAAGAATTTCATATCATGAGATTTGGTGTTCGGCCGTGGGATAGTCCCTTGCGATGTGGTTCTCGGCCGCATTACAGTACTGCCGCACATTTTAGCTACTTTGGTGCTGTGCTCCTAAAGGTCTTGTGCGCCATGCTGTTGAATAACTACCTCTCTCTGATGTTAGGATGGCTTGTCTACAGTATACTCAATTGTTCAATAGTAGCCGAAATTACACAGGAAAACTTGCTCGAGACGCAACTACACAAATTTTGCACTTCAGAATTTCCATTGGTAGAGCAAGTGCACCTCGAATTTTACGCCGACGATAGACGCATTACTCACTTATTATGAACGTGGCACACCTATGTCGCTGCCTCCAACCAGAGTGTAACATTCCGAAATTTTGGACGACAGATAGAGCATCTGTAACTTAATGCAGCAAAATACAGGTGGTCAGCGTGTGTAGGCGACAGCACCCAACCGATGACTCCTGTTTGCTGGACGAAATTGTCGTTATATCTCGGAGTGGAGATGGCCAGACGTCCGACTCAGCGTTCACATCTCTGGAACCCGTCGTCCACGAACTGCAGTGACCAGTACTGCAGTAGGTGGCATTGGTGTGAAGTAATGCCACCTCCAGCCACTTTCAGCGAATCCTGTAAGTTGGCAGTTTAGGTTTTTTTATAGGTAACGCCTCGTAGCGAAATTTGTAAGACTGGATGTCATGAACTGATATATATATATATATATATATATATATATATATATATATATATATATATATATATATATAATGACTTTTGTTCCCTATTAAAATCTTTCAGTTGCTAAATATGCCTATCAGTAGTTAGTGCCTTCAGTAGTTAGAATCTTTTATTTAGTTTGCAGTAATGGCGCTCGCTGTATTGCAGTAGTTCGAGTAACGAAGATTTTTGTGAGGTAAGTGATTCATGAAAGGTATAGGTTATTGTTAAGTCCAGGCCATTCTTTTGTAGGGATTATTGAAAGTCAGATTGCGTTGCGCTAAAAGTATTGTGTGTCAGTTTAGTGTTGATCAGAATAAGTAATGAACGAAATGTCTGAGTACGTTCAGTTCTGCTCAGCTGTTTAAAAATCAAATAGTGTAAAAGGTTTATCAGCACAATCATTCACAAATTTTTCTAAGGGGACGTTTCAATCCTTTACGTTCAAAATTGCGCTCTGAATCGGGATCTCGACTTGCTAGCAAGCTTTGCAGCGACGTGTTACACGATCTGAACTGTTTCTGTAGGAAAGCTTTCACAAACTGGGCTCAATCAGGGTGACCTGACCATGTGCACCACTAGCGTCGATGTTGGAAGCAGGAGAATAATAGATTAATTCATTTAAAGAGGGAAAGATGTGAAAACAGAAAAAAAGTTATGTGACTAAACACAAACAAAAGTTCATTTTTTAAATTATTTAAAATTGTAATAATCTAGAATGTCGAAAAGTAAGAACTAGTCTGAGCAGGCGAGCGAAGACAGTCCTGAAGCAAGTTATTCTCTATATTTTTATAAATTTAATGTAGGCAAGGCGGGAGGCTAGTAAGGAATTGAATCTTTTGAACTCGGCATTTAGACTCCCTTCATGTCTCCAGGAATCAGTCAGTCACCGCATCTGATGCGTCAACTCTGTTGTACGCATATTTACCACAAGGATCTGGTAGCACACCAGAGAGTCTTTTGTTCGTTCCTCATTGTGACTTCCACTGTAGAGTGTTGCCTGTCTTACAGGTTACAAGAATGGAGTGTATAACTTCATCCTCCATACGTATATGCTGAATGATAACGCCCGTTCTCACACAGCCTTAGCCAGCAAGGCGCTCATGAACCCATTTGGTTGGAATGTTTCGAATTCCCCCCCCCCCCTTCCTCACAACTCACCCCCACCCCTACCCCCTGTCTTGGCGCTTCCATATTATCATCTTTTCACCCTCCTGAAGGCAAATATGAGTGGAATTAAAGTTTAAACCGACGAGCAGGTGCAGATGAGGTTTCTGAAGTGGGGGTAGGAGGTGGCGGGAGAGTTCTTCGAGGAGAGCATAAAGAAGCCAGTGTCCCGCTACGAGCATTTCCAAACAGCATGCGTTGAAACAGGTAGATCTACCCTGCATTATGTTCCTGTACCGGTTCCATTTTCATATCCATTACCGTACTTTCACCCCATAGATCTAAGATCACTGACCTTTAGCCACACAATGCACTGTGTGAGGCACCGGAAAAATGTCACTCAAAACATGTCTGGTATGAGTAGCTTTGTAGACCAGCTGTTTTCGCTGAACTACGGCGAACAATGCAGACAATTTTTTAACATTGCTTTAACGTTTATAATTGTCAAATTATCACACTGCCTTTTTGTAAAGGAATTTATATACATTTTTCCTGAAGCAAGGGTCTGCGAAGAGGACTTTAGCGACATAACATGCACGGAAGTTGATCACGCAGCAAGAGGACAACAGCACCGCATACTATCCACCTAGAGGAATACAGGTCCCACAGACATCTCCCTACTGTTTCAAATGTGACCAACTATTTAACTCAGGTTCACTTTGTTTATTTACCTGTGCACTTGAAACCCACCAGTCTTTTCTCCGCTCTTGAGGGTACTCAGACTTTTCAACGGGTACAACATCTGAAGAAGTGGATGTGGGTTTTGTTTATGGCGAGTGTCACCAAACTTTTAGATGGGTTGTGAAGGTATAAGCGAGAATGTGTTCCGCTCCTGCCAAGCCCTTGCAACCTGCCTTTGCAAATTCTATCAAAAAATTAAAGAAACCGAGTCTGTGGAAAATAAAATACACCCACAAAAAGGGACAGCAGCTGATGAAAGAAATGCAGCTAAATTTGTAGTGGATGTATCACAAAATCTACACCTGCGAATATTATAATTCAACGCGTTTCGTTCTTTCCATATTTCGCATCATTTACAGCTTCCTGTAAAAGACTTTAAGAATCGGTTACACTTCTGCAGAGACTGTAGGTGAGTTGATTTTTGCGCGCTAGATTTTGTTTACAGATGAAGCATCTTTTACAAACCATGCACATCAATATTCGTGGTATGCACTACTAGCCACTTACAAATCCACGCTGGCAGAGGGATCTGGATAGAAAACAACCTTGATCTGTAATTGTGCAGGACGGGATTTCCTAGACTGACATCAATGATTCCTGTTTTAAGGAAGAGACTCCAAATATTCGCGACTATCAACGGATACATAGAGATCTGCTGCTGTAATTATTGGAAGACCTCCTGCTGGACATAATGCAGTCTACATGGTATCAGCAAGACTGATGTTCCGATCAATCAGCACAGATAATGAGAGCCATTCTTAGCAAAACGTTACGAGGTCGTTGGATTAGTCATTTGAGAAACACAAAATGACCAGCTCTCTCGCCAGACCAAATAGCTCTGGACTTTTGTGTGGGGAGAAAATTAAAACCGGAGCTTCTGAAACACCCGTGATTAAATTTTTTATTGATTGGCGACTCCATGGAGTTCTGTGTGCACAACGACCATATATGTTAAATTAAAAGGAAGGTCAGCGTTGGCCATAATATTGATGTTTTATTGATAGCATATAGTTATTGTGATCGTTTCTCAGTTTTGGTTATTGATAACTTGATACCAGTGTCTGAGTTTAATTTGTACAGTACCGAAGATGATCACTATGTGATCGACAATCGATTATGCTATCAATAAAACATCGATATTACGACCAACGCTGACCTTCCTTATAATTTTAAATTTTTTATTGTTAGTGATTGAATAATGTAGGAGCTTAACCTTTCATTTTGATGACTGTTACCTAATGGATAAGAGCTGATCAGTTTTAACTGCTAGGGGAGCTGTTTCAGTCGAACTTTGGCTGGTCAGTAATATTGTACTGAAGGAAAAGAGGTTTTCTGTAACCAAGTTCATGTAAGTTTTCACTAAGTAAGGCAATATATTACCATCAAACAGAATAGTAGACAGTCACCATCTTCATCATACGTGTCTATTCATGTCCAAGCACAGGTCAAATTCACCGAAATCTGACACACGCTGTTATAATGGTTCAAATGGCTCTACGCACTATGGGACTTAACATCTGAAGTCATCAGTCTCCTACTCTTAGAACTACTTAAACTTAACTAACCTAAGGACATGACACACATCCATGTCCGAGGCAGGCTTCGAACCTGCGACCGTAGCAGCAGCGCAGATCCGGACTGAAGTGCCTATAATCGCTCTGCCACAGCGGCCGGAACTGTTATAATCTGCAAACATGATACACACTGCAATCCACTGGTCGATGTGGTATATGAGAATGCGCAACATCAGCATTCCAGCTTTACAATCACTTTTTGTGATAATATGCACTTCATCGTAAGTCGGTGTAATTCTTACGTGTTACTGTCAGTCCATGGCGATTGGCAGTGGGGAGGGTGGGGGGGGGGAGGGAAAGAGAGGGAGAGAGAGGGAGAGAGAGAGAGAGAGAGAAAGAGAGAGAGAGAGAGAGAAAGAGAGAAAGAGACGCTCAGCAATACGATAAGCCTCATCTTGCTACGCCATTACACTACTCCTCAGTTGACTGATGACCGCGGATACCTTACACTCTAGAAGTAAACATATACAACTATTGAAGGCACTTATGCTGTGATACACGGAAATGAAATTCAGTATGCAGCATTGTCTGACCGAAACCGCTTTATCGCTGGTACCAATGCTCAGCCTCAAGATTCTGAGCATTTTATATGACAGTCTTTACAACGAACACAAGAGCCGAACCTGAGTTATGTGTCCACATACATTTGGTGCAGTATGGGACACGTTTCTGCAACTTCCTCCTGGCGATGGGACAGGAATTTGTGGCGCTTTTAACTTATTACTGTTCGATCAAGTACCATGCTTGTTAGGCCATCGAAGTCCTCTCTAAAAGCTCTGTCTATGCTAAAGAAGAAATGCATAGTTCCATGAAAAAGTCGGTGTTATAATTTGGCAACTATAAACATTAAAAGTTACATGCATTTATCAGAAAATTTGCCACATTGGTAGCTGCCGCACCCAATACTTCTTCAAAAATTTCGATTTTAATTTGGGCTTAAATTTGATAGCATAATGTTGTGTACATAGTTCCGCGTAGTCAGTGCGTACACAACTTTCCCACTAGAGCGCGCCGCGCTAAGCACAACAGTGCAGTCACAGCACTCGTCCGTCTCCACACTAGGAGATGGCGCTGCCGTAGAGACGGACCAAATTCTGCTTCCGCCGATCTGCGTATTAATATGTAACGCAGCCAATGAGATTGCTGCTAACGTAAAACCTTTTCTCCTCACGGATCACACTCGCGCAGTGATACATGAACGCGCGAGGTATTATAAACAGTGTACAGACCTCTGATTAGTCAGTCTGCATTTGTCTGACACAGTCTGTACGATTTCTACATGTGTCTGCAACAGTCTGTACGAGTTCTACATTTGTCTGTACCAGTCTATAGTCAAGTTTCAGTCTGCACCTAATAAGATTACCATATTCGTGTACATATCCATGAACATAAATGTGTAGACACTTTTGTCAAGTATCAGAGATATATGTGAGAATAAGATTAACGTACCAATACCAAAGGAACTTGAGATTGTCAATTGTAAATAGCATCCAGAACCAAGTTAAGTAATTTTTATGCTGGTTATTATTTTAATAAATGTGTGTGAAAATTAATCAAGTTCTGTTTAAAGTTGGTCACTGTCAATCTGCTACTCTAAGCGTGCAAGTGGCATTTCTATCGTTTGACCTAACGGCAGAAGATAAATACGCCACGATAAGACCACGAGACATATTGCTGACACTGGCCTACTTCGTTAGAGCGACAAGTCAAATAATCTGATGGTGTGTGTACTGAGGGTCTTACAGTACGCACACCACACGTAAATATGCACGACATATCGAAAGCTGCGTGTTACTGACACACTCTCTAAAGAAACTGATGAATCGATGACAGGGCAGAAAGATATGATTAGATTACCTGAAGGCATGAACGTGAGGAACAGGGTGCTGTAGGTGGTCACGATGGAGACGAAAGCCGCGACGAGCCGCAGGTCCAGCGTGAGCACGCCCAGCAAGTTCACCACGAGGCGTCCAGATGACACCTGCCGCGCCAGCAGCCGCAGCTCGCGGTGGGCGGCGCCGCCCACACGCCGCCCTCCCAGCAGCAGCTGCGAGCACAGCCGCAGCGTGACGCTGGCTTCGGTCGCTGTCCAGTGGCCAGGCAGCAGCAGCAGGGCTAGCGTGCTCACTTTGAATATCAGTCCAATCCCCGACTCCTTAATGATTTCCCTGAATGTCGTGCCTGGCGATGACAGTTTCCGAAGAATGAAATAAATCTTTACTACAATTTTCAGCGCGAACATTGCAAAGTTTAACACTAACACGCTGGTATGGATGGAGGTAACCAACAGTGACAATTCACAGAGTGCTGCATAGGCCCGCCTGAGCGAACGCAAGTAGGTCGCTTTGCAACATGCGTTTTGCCTGTTCGCTTGTGACGCCCGTCTTGTTACCGAGCTTCTCTTGCAAGGTATCCCACAAACCTCGTCTCTCATATTGAGGAGGCAAATGTTTAGGAGCGAAACTCTTTGCCTGATAATGAGCTGCAAGTCCATGTATTTCAAAATAACTAGTATACCAGCTCCCAAGCTGTTCAGACTAAATATTGCCCCTACAACAGCACCCCAACCAACACGAGCACGAAAAGGGCCAGTGAGAAACAGACAAAACCAGAGAAACAATAAAAACAGTTGCAGTTTGACGAACCGTTTCTGGTTTGTCTTTTCCGACCCAACATGGACCGTTAGAACTCTGTCACATAACGTTAGTAACCGTAATATTTCCATGTATTTATGTGTATTGCATAAAATATCTGTAACTATTGCAGTAAAAGATAAGATTGGGTATTGTGAAGCACCTATAACTACAACATAATTTACTGCAGAGAATGTGTTTATCATACCACAAAAAAAGCCTAAAAATGTTAAAGCAGATATCAGCTGCAGAATAATAGCGAGTATTAGGATGGCAATATCCGATCTGGACTGCTTGAGCGATGTAGTCCTCACATCTATAGTGAATGGCGTGAGCCCAAACAGCTTGCACGCCCAGTGGAATGGTTTGCACGCCAGCAGTAAGTTCTTAGTGAGCTGTGTTGCTTGAAACTCGAATCCATTTGTTGTCGCCATCTGAAAAAGGATCAGACACAGTTATCAAATTAGTTAATATTGACTTCAGGTACATATTTCAATACGAAAAATCAGCGTTTTCAGAAATTTTTGTTTTGGTATTTTTTCAGATACACTCCTCGAAATTGAAATAAGAACACCGTGAATTTATTGTCCCAGGAAGGGGAAACTTTATTGACACATTCCTGGGGTCAGATACATCACATCATCACATTGACAGAACCACAGGCACATAGACACAGGCAACAGAGCATGCACAATGTCGGCACTAGTACAGTGTATATACACCTTTCGCAGCAATGCAGGCTGCTATTCTCCCATGGAGACGATCGTAGAGATGCTGGATGTAGTCCTGTGGAACGGCTTGCCATGCCATTTCCACCTGGCGCCTCAGTTGGACCAGCGTTCGTGCTGGACGTGCAGACCGCGTGAGACGACGCTTCATCCAGTCCCAAACATGCTCAATGGGGGACGGATCCGGAGATCTTGCTGGCCAGGGTAGTTGACTTACACCTTCTAGAGCACGTTGGGTGGCACGGGATACATGCGGACGTGCATTGTCCTGTTGGAACAGCAAGTTCCCTTGCCGGTCTAGGAATGGTAGAACGATGGGTTCGATGACGGTTTGGATGTACCGTGCACTATTCAGTGTCCCCTCGACGATCACCAGTGGTGTACGGCCAGTGTAGGAGATCGCTCCCCACACCATGATGCCGGGTGTTGGCCCTGTGTGCCTCGGTCGTATGCAGTCCTGATTGTGGCGCTCACCTGCACGGCGCCAAACACGCATACGACCATCATTGGCACCAAGGCAGAAGCGACTCTCATCGCTGAAGACGACACGTCTCCATTCGTCCCTCCATTCACGCCTGTCGCGACACCACTGGAGGCGGGCTGCACGATGTTGGGGCGTGAGCGGAAGACGGCCTAACGGTGTGCGGGACTGTAGCCCAGCTTCATGGAGACGGTTGCGAATGGTCCTCGCCGATACCCCAGGAGCAACAGTGCCCCTAATTTGCTGGGAAGTGGCGGTGCGGTCCCCTACGGCACTGCGTAGGATCCTACGGTCTTGGCGTGCATCCGTGCGTCGCTGCGGTCCGGTCCCAGGTCGACGGGCACGTGCACCTTCCGCCGACCACTGGCGACAACATCGATGTACTGTGGAGACCTCACGCCCCACGTGTTGAGCAATTCGGCGGTACGTCCACCCGGCCTCCCGCATGCCCACTATACGCCCTCGCTCAAAGTCCGTCAACTGCACATACGGTTCACGTCCACGCTGTCGCGGCATGCTACCAGTGTTAAAGACTGCGATGGAGCTCCGTATGCCACGGCAAACTGGCTGACACTGACGGCGGGGGTGCACAAATGCTGCGCAGCTAGCGCCATTCGACGGCCAACACCGCGGTTCCTGGTGTGACCGCTGTGCCGTGCGTGTGATCATTGCTTGTACAGCCCTCTCGCAGTGTCCGGAGCAAGTATGGTGGGTCTGACACACCGGTGTCAATGTGTTCTGTTTTCCATTTCCAGGAGTGTATATCGTTAACATTAGTATCCATTTTTCCTCCCTTGCTACTACAGTTATGCTACAGACATGCTGACAGCTGCGAACCTCCTGCATCCCTTAGTGCTTGATGTCTTCCCCGAAGGCGATGTCATTTTTCAGCAGTATAACTGTCCATGTCTCGGAACCAGAACCGTGCCACAGTAGTTTGAGGAGCTTTGAACTGAACGCACGTTGAAGTCTCGGGGACGAAACACCACTGATGTAAATCCTAAGGGACACATCTGGGCCGCTGTCTGGCGCCATCACCATATATGCAAATCAGCGGCCTGTTACTTATGTGTACTACATCATACGTGAATAGACATCTAAAGCCACATAGCTCTCGTCGCGCTGGGTAGCCTAGCGGTGTAGGCACCTTGCCACTAATCGTGCGGTTCCCCCAGGCGGAGGTTCGAGTCCTCCCTCAGGCATGGATGTGTGTGTTGTCCTTAGCATGAGTTAGTGTAAGTTATATTAAGTAGTGTGTAAGCCTAGGGATCGATGACCACAGCAGATTGGTCCCATTGGAACACATCAACACCACAGAGCTCCACATGCCTGCCAACAACATGGAAAAAAAGCTATATAATATTTTGTCACAGCAGTGATGTATCGTTATTTTACGCATACATTCATTTTTACTACCTATTCGTGTATATATATATATATATATATATATATATATATATATATATATATATATATATATATATATATATATATTCTTATTACAGGCTGCACACCCTATCTCGATCTCTAATGACTCTTCTCTCACCCCTCTACAGCTTCCGCGATTCTTCAGTCAGCCCTACATCTCGTGAGCAACTCCATATGCAGCGTACTACAGTATCGTTTTTTTCCAGTGAAATGTTTAATTATAGCCTGTCAATTGGAAACCTGTACTTTGTGCATCTGATACATAAAGAAGAAAACATCGATACATGAAACGGACATTACCTCTCTGCTGCGTCAGGAATAAATGCAAACGTGGATTTGGGGAATTCTTGTAAATTTCGAACAGCAATTGCTGGAAGGATGGCAGGCACAGAGAATGTTGATATTTTGCAAACGATTCTGCGAGACAGGTTCACAACACTGCTGGTAGGCACGGCCCGGCGGGCACTGTGTACAAATGTGAAGTAATCAGGGCACCACAGGACATTGACGTGCTGTGAAGAACGCATAACGTAGCAGTTAACACAGTGCTTAGTGACCCGTGTGTAAGTGCTGAAGTGGGCTAACGTTGAATTATCAAAGAACACTCCAGTTGTCCCCTCCAGAGGAAATACGTCAGAGGCGAAGGGAAAGATGTATAAATAAACAAGCCAGGAGGCTCAAAGTAGGCAGTCGTGTCTCCATTTTGTCCGCGTCTAGAGCCGGAGAGAATGACGATTGTTTAAGTTGCAGGTTAACCACGTCGACCTTGTGGTGACGGATATCGGTGGCCAACCAGCCTGCTGAAACTACCTCCAACCTCAGCTGCGCAGACGAGTCATTGTTTTGGCGGGGCTCGTCGCACCTTGGAGCGAGAGGGCTGCTGACCTCCGCTCTCTGGGTGGCATCGTCCGGCCCGCAGTAAGCTGCCGTCTGCAGGGGCGGGGCCGCGGCGCGAACTTGTGACCTCCTGGATGTAGAGCTGTCTGCGGGCACTGAACGAGCTGCCCTGGGCGCACGGCCTGAGCTGCCAAGGCTCACCACAACGACGGCAGTCGGCTGCTTCTCTTCTGCCCTCTACGTGGTGTCCACGAGTCGCGCTTGAGGGAGCAGTCAGCCGTGTTCTGGGCCGAGGGCTCTGTTAACGCACCCGGCGGGCACTTCGCTGTGGCCCAAGTAGGATCGCTAGGTCCGCAAGGCTGGGCAGTCGTTCGCCGATGATACAGATTCCAGCATGTGCATGGAGCTAACTCACGCATGCTGCACTGCGCCACCACTGAGTTCGGCGCAAGGCCGGCAGTGTATCTTCGATGTAATAAAGTTAATGACACACTTCCCTGTGTTTCTCTACACGCTTCGGCGTGAGTCATCCCTCTCTCCCAAACCATACCTCTCGGTCGTTCTGACATATTACAACCCCTGAGCTCGGGGTGTTGTAACATGATATTTGTAAACAGTTAGATAACAGAAATTAGCTGTCGAGGTTAACTACAGATTTCCTGTCAAGTATGTATCACTAAATGATATTCCTTATATTGTACACGACTGATGATGTCTGGCAAGAATGGGCGAAACATATTCGGTAGACACAAATAAAACATCAGCTGCAGTAGACGGAATTTTTTCTGTTGTATATGACGAAACATTATTGTTCTAATATGAGTACACCGTATAAAAAGCGAGCCCACCGCAGGATACTTCCCGTTACTACCGGGTAACAAAGCCTCCAGCCTTACTAAGGGCCGTACAACACTTTTGATAATGCTGAGATCTGAGAAATTTCGAATGAAATGTGTCTGAAACAGGACATTTTCATGGGCGCAGTTATATCAATGTACATGGCAACTAGAGTAATGTTTGTCTGAAATAGTGTGTCAACGCGCAAAGTCGCGTTCACTCTGGATGCGAATGGGTTAGCGTTTCTTTTCAAGTGGTGTGGTGTACCAAGTTTTAGGTGGCAATTTCGAGTAGAAAATGTTAAATAGCGAATGCTTCAAAAGCGATTAATACTTATTTCATTAAAGTGTAGTAGCGTATATGACCTACGTTTACCTCGTGTTTGCTATAGACCTAACATTGTGAATAAACATCAGTGGTTCATTTACGTCTGAACTTCATGAATTCAAAACGTAGTCACGTACTTAATTTAAAAGCTCAGTTTATCAAGTAATGGCTGGAAAGTACTAACAAAAATTATTTAGAGGAGGAAGGAAAACTGGTAGAGGTCGAGATTAGGGAAGACCAGTTTGGGTTCCGAAGAAATGTACGGACACGAAAGGCGGTAGAGATCCGACGCCGTATCTTACAAGCCAGGTTGAAGGAAGGCAACTCTACGTTTACAACCTCTGTATATTTAGGGACTAGCGTGGTCTAGGTCCCAGGCTTACCGCCTGGCGACTATGAATATCAATATGATCAGTTCTCCTGTCAAGATCCAACTTTTGAAAGAAACCATACGAGCCATGGGAGTAGACTTTGCTTTCCTACAAGAAGTGAAAACGACTGCACTCCCGCACTTTTACGGTTACGCCACACATGTGACGCCCGGTAGCCCTGCAGACACCGGAGTGGCAATATTAGTGCGTGAAGGTATTGAAGTTACCGACGTCACTTTTCTTCCCTCCGCGCGAGGAATAGCATTTACGGCACTCAACACCCGATTCATTAATGTTTACGCGCCGTCGGGTACCACAAGACGTCACGACCGCGCCAGATTCTACTCCACAGATGTCGCTCCCCTTTTCCTTGGACGATACGACCACAGCGTCTTCGCCGGCGATTTTAATTGTGTACTTCACCCCAAGGACCAAACTCCACATTACATGCCTTGTCCGGAACTGGGTGCGATGATCCAAGAACTTCCCTTGAGCGACACGAGGGAAAAAGTCCACGGTAACCGCTCTGGCCACACTCACCTTACCAGACATTCGGCCAGCCGACTCCACCGCATATATGTGTCACAAGATCTCACACAAGGTGTGGTGGACGCCGAACTATGGCCTCAAGCCTATTCCGATCACAGTGCCTATATCTGCACTATACACCTACGCCCCCAACAAGTCTGGCGCAGCAATGGCTTTTGGAAGCTCAACATAACTCATCTCCAGGACCTGGATTGCCGTCGGCAAGTTGCAGCAACGTGGACTGACTGTGAACGCCGCCACCCACGGTACACCTCGACCCTGGAGTGGTGGCTCCTCTGTGCCAAACCAGCAATCCGTAGGACACTTATGCAGTATGGCAAGGACGTGACTGCGTGGCATCGACAGACCCTCGATTTTTACTACGCGGCACTCAGGGACCTCGACGCCTTACCCCCTTCCCCGGAGAGACAACATGACCAAAGCAGAATCAAGGCTCACATACTATCATTGACGAAGCGCCGACTAGAAGGTGCAGTAGTCCGCTCGCGACGGCACGACCGAACGGTTGCAGAGGAACCCACTATGCATCACGTTGTGGCGGATAAGCGCCGACAACGCCAACATTTAATCACACAACTCAGGACACACGACGTTCGCTTATGTACGACCCAGGCAACCATAGTAAAGGCGGTGGGGGATCATTTTCGTCATCTTTACAAGGAACGAACCGTCGATGACGAGGCCACTACTGAAGTGTTACAGCAGGTAACACGTACTATCGACGAGGCTACCGTGAATGCACTAACAGAGGAAATCTCACTCGAAGAAGTCGAAGACGCTGTGGACAAAGGTGCGGCCAATAAGTCTCCTGGCCCTGATGGATTGCCCATCGAATTCTACCGGACTTTCCGTGACATCATGATGCCTCGCTGGGTTATAATGTTCCGTGAGCTTATGTCTCCAGACTGCGTTGTGCCGCCAGCGTTTGTAGAAGGTCTTCTCGTACCGGTACACAAGCCAGGTGGAGGGCTATCGATTAACGACGGCCGCTTACAATGCTGAACGCCGATTACAAGATTTTCACCAGGATTATGGCGAGCCGTATTAAGACGACTTTGCCGATGATCCTCGCTCCAGAACAGACGTCGCAGGGGGGAGAAGCCAACATACACATGGCCACCGGTGACTGCAGGGACTTAATAGCGATCGCTTCTGCGTGCCGTCTGAGAGCGGCGATCGTCTCCGTCGATTTCAACCGCGCCTTTGATAGAGTGCACCACAACTTTCTCCTACGAGTGATGGGCTGTATGGGATTCCCCCCGGGCCTCATCGACACCCTACGGCGTCTTTGGACCGCAGCCAGCTCACACGTCCAGGTCAATGGAAGGACGGTAGGACCAGTACCCATTAAGAGGTCTCTAAGACAGGGTTGTCCCCTTTCTACCTACCTTTATGCAATCGCACTCGAGCCACTCCTAGGGGGCCTTAACCACCGCCTATCTGGCATCACGCTGCGGGACGTCACCTTTCGCTATAGGACATACGCTGACGACCTGCTACTGCTGGTTCGTTCCAATGACGAAGTTCGAAGCGTACTAACCTGGACTGAGCGATACGGACAGGCCGCAGGCAGTCTTCTGAACATCAACAAGTCGGCGGCGTTGGATACTGGGCGTGGTCTCGGACCGGAAGCCCTCGCTCCCCTCCCACCAGTTTCTGATCTGAGATATTTGGGAATCACGTTCAAGAAAGACGTACGTAAAACAGCTGCAGCAAACTACCGACGGTTATTACAGATCATACGCGCAATGGTGCGACAGAACCTGCTCCGGGACTTGAATCAGCTACAACGTGTCGAATACCTGAACCTCTACGTGGCATCAAAACTCAACCACGTGGCACAGGTCCTCCCACTACCGCTGCAGATAGGTCGTCGGCTTCAGGCGGCCTTCAGTTACTACGTTTCCGCAGGTCATATCTTTAAAGTACGATACGACACTCTTACCCTCCAAGTGCACAAAGGAGGACTGGGATTGGTAAACGTCAGGGCGAGAGCAGCTGCCCTTTACATGAGCAACATGAGGAAACTATGGAAAAGTCAATATACCTCTCTCACGGGTCGTTTAATACAGGTCCTGATGCCAGTCTCTAACGTACCGCCGGTGTCGGTAGCGCACGTCGCACCACAGCTCTCCCATATGTCGACCTTCATTCTTGATTACAGCTATGTCAGCTCGAACTTCTCCGCCACACGTCCATTAAAGGCGAAAGATTTTTATACCAACCTTATGCGGGCTGTTCCCCATAACGTGGTGGAAAACAAGTACCCTACGGTTCACTGGCCAAGAGTGTGGAAAACGATACACCACAACTTTCTGTCATCCACGGTGCGTTCGAAGTGGTATCAGATCGCCAACAAAAAATATGCCACACGACAGCGACTTCACACAATTGGACTGGCAGACTCCCCTTATTGCCCAGATTGTCACCATTTGGATACCGATGAACACCGTTTTACTTGCGCATCATCGTCCGGAGTTTGGCGACTAACACAGAAGATATTGGCTTGTTACCTCCGGGTCACACCTGAAATGATTGACCCTCAGACCCTACTCTGTCCCGATGAAACTTACTTTCCGGCTGCAAAATATCATGCGCTTACATGGTTCAAAGGACTTACCGTCGCCTACATATTTAGCGACGGAGAGAAAGAGCAGCTTGATTACTGGTGGTTCCTACACAATGCTCACAATGCCCTCGAACGCACACCGAAATACCGTACGCTGTTCGCAAATTATTTACGCAGCGTTTTCGTTAACCCCCCACTCAGCTGGGGAGTGCCAAGCTGCGGCTAATGTTATGTGCCGCATCACACTAACGGCTGAACGTTCTGCGTTGTCAGCCATGAGCGAAGGAAGAGACAAGCTGCTGCAAGGATGCTGTTCTCCTTGAGGCACTAGCGAAGCAGAATGCCCTTCAAAGCAGATGCCCTTCAAAGGCGCTATTGGAGATATCAGATAACGATGGTGAGGCTCCAAGTGGAACTAGTTACATTATTGAAGAACCTTTTAGTTGGAATTACATCAGTGATTTATATTTTTATTTTTTTGATTACTCTTTTATACCACCTTTGTTGTTAACACTTACTTGTAACACTTAGTTACTAGAATTCTCATTTGTACAAGTTACCTAAATGTAATCATGTAAAAAAAAAAGAAAAAAAAGGGGTAGCGTCTTTGATTCATAATCAAAACGTCTTCGGACCCGGGTTCGATCCCCGCCACTGCCTAAATTTTGATAAATAGTCAGCATTGGCGGCCGAAGACTTCCGGCATAAGAAGTCAGCCTCATTCTGCCAACGGCCTTGTCTTGTCAAAGAGGGCGGAGGAGCGGATAGAGGTTCAGGGCACTCTCTTGTCCTAGGGGTGGGAAATTGCCCCTAAAGGCGGAAGAATCAGCAATGATCAACGACATGAGGATGCAGAAGGCAGTGGAAACCACTGCATTAAAGACACGTAACGTGTATCCACAGGACATGTGGCCTGTAATCGAAGAAGTGTCATGATGGTCTCTCCATTGGCAAAAGATTCCGGAATAGTCCCCCATTCGGATCTCCGGGAGGGGACTGCCAAGGGGGAGGTTACCATGAGAAAGAGATTGAATAATCAACGAAAGCATAACGTTCTACGAGTCGGGGCGTGGAATGTCAGAAGCTTGAACGTGGTAGGGAAACTAGAAAATCTAAAAAGGGAAATGCAAAGGCTCAATCTAGATATAGTAGGGGTCAGTGAAGTGAAGTGGAAGGAAGACAAGGATTTCTGGTCAGATGAGTATCGGGTAATATCAACAGCAGCAGAAAATGGTATAACAGGTGTAGGATTCGTTATGAATAGGAAGGTAGGGCAGAGGGTTTGTTACTGTGAGTAGTTCAGTGACCGGGTTGTTCTAATCAGAATAGACAGCAGACCAACACCGACAACGATAGTTCAGGTATACATGACGTCGCAAGCTGAAGATGAACAGATAGAGAAATTGTATGACGATATTGAAAGGGTAATGCAGTATGTAAAGGGGGACGAAAATCTAATAGTCATGGGCGACTGGAATGCAGTTGTAGGGGAAGGAATAGAAGAAAAGGTTACAGGAGAATATGGGCTTGGGACAAGAAATGAAAGAGGAGAAAGACTAATTGAGTTCTGTATCAAGTTTCAGCTAGTAATAGCGAATACCCTGTTCAAGAATCACAAGAGGAGGAGGTATACTTGGAAAAGGCCGGGAGATACGGGAAGATTTCAACTAGATTACATCATGGTCAGACAGAGATTCAGAAATCAGATACTGGATTGTAAGGCGTACCCAGGAGCAGATATAGACTCAGATCACAATATAGTAGTGATGAAGAGTAGGCTGAAGTTCAAGACATTAGTCAGGAAGAATCAATACGCAAAGAAGTGGGATACGGAAGTACTAAGGAATGACGAGATACGTTTGAAGTTCTCTAACGCTTTAGATACTGCAATAAGGAATAGCGCAGTAGGCAGTACAGTTGAAGAGGAATGGAAATCTCTAAAAAGGGCCATCACAGAAGTTGGGAAGGAAAACATAGGTACAAAGAAGGTAGCTGCGAAGAAACCATGGGTAACAGAAGAAATACTTCAGTTGATTGATGAAAGGAGGAAGTACAAACATGTTCCGGGAAAATCAGGAATACAGAAATACAAGTCGCTGAGGAATGAAATAAATAGGAAGTGCAGGGAAGCTAAGACGAAATGGCTGCAGGAAAAATGTGAAGACATCGAAAAAGATATGATTGTCGGAAGGACAGACGCAGCATACAGGAAAGTCAAAACAACCTTTGGTGACATTAAAAGCAACGGTGGTAACATTAAGAGTGCATCGGGAATTCCACTGTTAAATGCAGAGCAGAGAGCAGATAGGTGGAAAGAATACATTGAAAGCCTCTATGGGGGTGAGGATTTGTCTGATGTGATAGAAGAAGAAACAGGAGTCGATTTAGGAATTTAAAAGACTTTTGCAGGACTTACGGTCAAATAAGGCAGAAGGGATGGATAACATTCCATCAGAATTTCTAAAATCATTGGGGGAAGCTGCAACAAAACGACTATTCACGTTGGTGTGTAGAATATATGAGTCTGGCGATATACCATCAGACTTTCGGAAAAGCATCATCCACACAATTCCGAAGACGGCAAGAGCTGACAAGTGCGCGAATTATCGCACAATCAGCTTAACAGCTCATGCATCGAAGCTGCTTACAAGAATAATATACAGAAGAATGGAAAAGAAAATTGAGAATGCGCTAGGTGACGATCAGTTTGGCTTTAGGAAAAGTAAAGGGACGAGAGAGGCAATTCTGATTTTACGGCTAATAATGGAAGCAAGGCTGAAGAAAAATCGACACTTTCATAGGATTTGTCGACATGGAAAAAGCGTTCGACAATATAAAATGGTGCAAGCTGTTCGAGATTCTGAAAAAAGTAGGGGTAAGCTATAGGGAGAGACGGGTCATATACAATATGTATAACAACCAAGAGGGAATAATAAGAGTGGACGATCAAGAACGAAGTGCTCGTATTAAGAAGGGTGTAAGACAAGGCTGTACCCTTTCGCCCCTACTCTTCAATCTGTACATCGAGGAAGCAATGATGGAAATAAAAGAAATGTTCAGGGGTGGAATTAAAATACAAGGTGAAAGGATATCAATGATACGATTCGCTGATGACGTTGCTATCCTGAGTGAAAGTGAAGAAGAATTAAATGATCTGCTGAACGGAATGAACAGTCTAATGAGTACACAGTATGGTTTGAGAGTAAATCGGAGAAAGACGAAGGTAATGAGAAGTAGTAGAAATGAGAACAGCGTGAAACTTAACATCAGGATTCATGGTCACGAAGTCACTGAAGTTAAGGAATTCTGCTACCTAGGCAGTAAAATAATCAAGGACGGGCGGAGCAAGGAGGACATCAAAAGCAGGCTCGCTATGGCAAAAAAGGCATTTCTGGCCAAGAGAAGTCTACTAATATCAAATACCGGCATTAATTTGAGGCAGAAATTTCTGAGGATGTACGTCTGGAGTACAGCATTGTATGGTATTGAAACATGGACTGTGGGAAAACCGGAACAGAAGAGAATCGAAGCATTTGAGACGTGGTGCTATAGACGAATGTTGAAAATTAGGTGGACTGATAAGGTAAGGGATGAGGAGGTTCTACGCAGAATCGGAGAGGAAAGGAATATGTGGAAGACACTGATAAGGAGAAGGGACAGGATGATAGGACATCTGCTAAGTCACGATGGAATGACTTCCATGGTACTAGAGGGAGCTGTAGAGGGCAAAAACTGTAGAGGAAGACAGAGATTGGAATACATCAAGCAAATAATTGAGGACGTAGGTTGCAAGTGCTACTCGGAGATGAAGAGGTTAGCACAGGAAAGGAATTCGTGGCGGGCCGCATCAAACCAGTCAGTAGACTGATGACCAAAAAAAAAAAAAAATATTTAGGGACTTTGAAATTCTGAAGATAGCAGAGAAGAAATATTGCCAGCAATGGGTTATCTTAAAATTATACAGAACAAAACTGCAGTTATGTCAAAGGGCATGATAGGGAGTAGCTGAGGACAGAATGAGACAGAGTTGTAGTCTACCGTCGATATTATTTAGCCTATATATTTAGCAAGATTTTACAGAATTTAATAACGAATTAGGAAAGCGAATTGAAGTTCAGAGATGAAAAAATAAAATCTTTAACATTTGCTGATTATATTGTAATTCTGTCAAAGAGTGCAAAGGACTGAAAGAGCCGTTGACCAGAACGGGCAGTGACTCGAAAAGAGACTACGAAATGAATAACAACATAAGTAAAACAAGGGTAATTCAGTGTAATTGAATTAAGTCAGGCGATGCTGAAGGAATTAGACCAGGAAATGTGACACTAGAAGTAGTAGGTGAGTTTTGCTGTTTAGGCTGCAAAGTAACAGATGCTCAGAGTAGAGAGGGTATCAACTGCCGGCTGTCAGTGTCAAGAAAAACACTTCGGTAAAAGGGAACTTCATTAAATTATACAAAAATTTAAGCGTTAGGGAGTCTTTTTATGGAGATATTTGTGAGAAGTACAGTCTTACATGAAAGTGAAACGTGGATGGTAGACTGTTCAGAAAAATAGATAACAGAAGCTTTTGAAATGTTATGCTACACATTAACACTGAAGATTAGAGAAGTGGATCGAATAACAAACAAGGAGGTACTGAATCGTATTTGGGATAAATATTTACAGCACTACTTAATTAAATGACGGAATAGGTAGATAGGACACATCAAAGAATCACCAGTATGGCAGTGGAGGGATGTTTGGTGTTCAGGATCGTGGATGGAGGCCATTGTTATAATACTGTTGTGCTGTACCACTGAACAGAGAAACAGGTATACGAAATGCGTCCGAGAGCCTTACCTCCACCGTCATGCGAGCCATAATACTAGAACGCTGTAGCTTAATGCACCATGTCCCACCATACGAGCTCTCCTATTTAGCTGAGTTACACCACCCTCAGGTGACAACATTATCAGTAAAACGATCGATGCTCTTTTATCTGTTACTTCCATTAACAAAATTAAGACCGTAAATTCAGTTTCCACGTAATCGCATGCCATTAATCATTGGGACCTACAGGTACAGTAATCGAAAATTCACTCCTGCCAAAATCTCGAAGGCAGTTTTCTAATTAAAGTAAAACTTCTTTTGTGTAGAAGTTTCAACATAAAAATTGTCAATCCATTAAAATAAATCCATCGATCTCCTGGCTGGAATGTAGCAGAATTTGCAGTTCATCTTATCATAATTCCATATCTTTACAAGAAGACTGTAAACCTTCACGGACGCAAAGGAGCAAAACATGTTGACACACATCACCACATTACCGTCTTCAAATTGAATTTAAATTTCCAAAAATCCATCAAATAGACGTTAGAAATTTCTAAATCTGATGCTGGTAAAATCCAACCACTACTATTAGCAAGCGAACTCGAGAAAACTTAAGATGAAGACTGGAAACAGCTGAAATGCGAGTTTATCAAAACGTACCAAAACCAAATTCCTTTACGAAAGCAGAAAGAACACCCTTGATGGAACGAAGATTTTAAACACGCAGTAAAATCGAAACACAAAGCATTCAAAACACGAAACATTAACATATAAAAACTGTGCCTGACATTCATGACATATAGAAAAGAAGCTGCAAAATTAATCAGACAAACAAAACGATAATATGAGATATCAGTCATGTGAAACTGAAGAAAGCATCCAAGAAACGCAAACCACAGCTTCTTTGTATAACATTTAAAATTAAGCTAAATGGTTACCAGGTCATCTTCAAGAAGGATTGACGATCGGCATTTAACAACCAAAAATCTGCAAAATTCTCTGCAGTTTCAAAAACTTTAATTTGCTTCGAGCCTACAGAACGATCACCATCAGAAATGCCTCTGAATACAAATCCTCTTAGACAAGCAGATATTAAAATCAAATTTCTATCAAATTAAAAGTGGAAAAATAAGAAGAATTTATGAAGACTGAATTTCTGCAGAACTCCTGGAATCAGCTGCCCAAAAACTTGAAGAGAAACTACACTGATGATGGGAAACTTAAGTCTACCTGGAAAAATTCCGAATGACTGGATAACTGCAGTTCAGTATGTGGGAGGGAGGCAGAAATTGTTAGCGATAACACAGGAATTTCCTTACTTCTTGTCTCAGATGAAATAATACCTCCTGTACGGAGGATAGCAACAACTCGAATGTAAACTTGGCTGATACTAATCAGGTTTCAGGTAAAACTTTTCTGGCCCAGAACAAATTTTCGTCCTTGAAGTAATTCTCACGCCTGAAAAATTTTATAATAAGAAAATAGTTTAAACCTTTCCAGGCTATGATTGAGAGGACAATCAGTCTCTCTATTGAAAATTCTGAAAGAACAAAATCAGAAACTCAAAACCGCCGATATTACTAGTAACAGACTAAATAGTACAAAATCTAAGGTAAAATTCAGGACAAACATCCCAAAATATTTTTAAATTAAATCAGGAGTGACACGAGGTATTGGAATCTCTCCATAACGTTTCATTTGTTTCCTAGGAAAAGTAGTCTAAGAGTGGAGAAACAGAAATCTGAGCTAAAAAAAGACGAACAAATCAAAATAGGAAAAACCAGTATTGGGACAGACGACATAACTCTTGTAGACAATGTGAAGATTTTGTCAGAATGTCTAATTACCACAAAAATAAATGAAAATCTTAGAGAAACATTGTGGTGTCACCGCCAGACACCACACTTGCTAGGTGGTAGCCTTTAAATCGGCCGCGGTCCGGTAGTATACGTCGGACCCGCGTGTCGCCACTGTCAGTGATTGCAGACCGAGCGCCGCCACACGGCAGGTCTTAGAGACGTCCTAGCACTCGCCCCAGTTGTACAGCAGACTTTGCCAGAGATGGATCAATGACAAATACGCTCTCATTTGCCGAGACGATAGTTAGCTTAGCCTTCAGCTACGTCATTTGCTGCGACCTAGCAAGGCGCCATTACCAGTTTATATTCAGTGTAATAATGTCTAAACAAGAGCGATGTTCTCCAATTGTGGATTAAAGTTAAGTATTCCAAGAAGTACGTTCTTTTCTTTATAGGATAATTACTTTACCTTGTTCCAGACCTCACGCCAATCTGCGTGAGCTTAACGCGTGCCTTTCGGCTACCTCCGAGTGGCTTGGCTGTCTAGCTACGCCACTACAGGTAGGAGAAGAGGTACTGGCAGAACTGAAGTTATGAGGACGGGTCGTGAATCGTGCTTGGGTAACTCAGTTGGTAGAGCACTTGCCCGCGAAAGGCAGAAGTCCCGAGTTAGAGTTTCGGTCCGGCTCACAGTTTTAATCTGCCAGAAAGTTTCAGCTGAGGTGTTAGCTGAAGAAACTGCTTATTACGGAGATAATCTACATCTATATACAGTCAGTTCCACAAGAAACCGTACGCCATAATTTTAAAAGTAACGTCAGCAACTACATCTCTGGTCGTGGTCTCGAACCTGCTATTAATGCTGTTATGTATAGTGTATAGATAAACAGTGTGAGAGTTGAACGTTTTGCTTTTTGTCGGTTGCAGTTCAAAATGAGTGCAAAATATCTTAAGCGCCACGAGGCTGTATTCCCTGTAAATCATTCAAAGGGACCAGAACTTTCATATGGAGCTGCTGTTAAAATTCTTTGAAAGTCAAAGACATTCTTTGCGAAGTGGGTCAAGCGTTATTTAGAGGTTGGAAAGGTGGATGATTTACCGGGGAGAGGGCGAAGGTGCCAAGGTACAATCGCTAATCGCGGCGATTACATTAACAATTAGGTAATTGTGCAGTTAGTAACAACACGTATTTTCATGCAGAAATGTCTATAACAGCGCCTTCCATTTCACACAGATAACGACGTACACTTTCTTTCGGAACTGATTGTATAAAAGGCTTGTGTGTGTACGTACTGACACACTTTTCTCCATCACCACTCACTGCCAGCGACTCGTTGTGGTGGTAGATAGCTCTTGGTCTCATACTGTTAGTAACAGAATATAATCAAGGTGTGTGACAGTGGGTGGGTGGAGCGAGAAAAAATTCACGAAATATGGAGCGATAAATACTTTTAGGAAAAGCTTTGAGACTTACAGACTTTCTCGTACATGTGAAAATGCGTTTAAAGTTTCATTCGTCCACCATAATACGTTGTCTGCGCGGTTTCGTCATTAAGACTTTGATAATGGCTTCTACACTGCAGGCCATTAAAATTGCTACGCCAAGAAGAAATGCAGATCATAAACGGGTATTCATTGGACAAATATATTATACTAGAATTGAAATGTGATTACATTCTCACGCATTTTGGGTGCATAGATCCTGAGAAATCAGTACCCAGAACAACCACCTCTGGCCGTAATAACGGCCTTGATACGCCTGGGCACTGATTCAAACAGAGCTTGGATGGCGTGTAAAGGTACAGCTGCACATGCAGCTTCAACACGATACCACAGTTCATCAAGATTAGTGACAGGCGTATTGTGACGAGCCATTTGCTCGGCCACCATTGACCAGACGTTTTCAATTGGTGAGAGATCTGGAGAATGTGCTGGCCAGGTCAGCAGTTGAACATTTTCTGTATCCAGAAAGGCCCGTACAGGACCTGCAACATGCAGTCTTGCATTATCCTGCTAAAATGTAGGGTTTCGCAGGGATCAAATGAAGGGTAGAGCCACGGGTAGTAATACATATGAAATGTAACGTCCACTGTTCAAAATTCCATCATTGCGAACAAGAGGTGACCGAGACGTCTAACCAATGACACCCCATACTATCACGCAGGGGTTATACGCCAGTGTGGCGATGGCGAATATACGCTTCCAATGTGTGTTCACCACGATATCGCCAAACACAGATGCGACCATCAAGATGCTGTAAACAGAACCTGGATTCATCCGAAAAAATTACGTTTTGCCATTCGTGCACCCAGGGTCGTCGTTGAGTACACCATCGCAGGCGCTCCTGTCTTTGTTGCAGCGTCGAGGGTAACCGCAGCCATGGTCTCCGAGCTGATAGTCCGTGCTGCTGCAAACGCCGTCTGTTCGTGTAGATGGTTGTTGTCTTGCAAACGTCCCCATCTGTTAACTCAGGGATCGAGACGTGGCTGCGCGATCCGTTACAGCCATGCGGATAGGATGCCTGTCGTCTCGACTGCTAGTGATATGAGGCCGTTGTGACCCAGCACGGCGTTCCGTATTACCCTCCTGAACCCACCGATTCCATATTCTCCAAACAGTCATTGGATCTCGACCAACGCGAGCAGCAATGTCGTGATACGATAAACCGCCATCGCGATAGGCTACAATCTGACCTTTATCAAAGTCGGAAACGTTATGATAAGTATTTCTCCTCCTTACACGAAGCATCACAACAACTTTTCACCAGGCAACGCCGGTCAATTGCTGTTTGTGTATGAGGAATCGGTTAGAAACTCTCCTCATCTCAGCACGTTGTACGTGTCGCCACCGGCGCCAACATTGTGTGAATGCTCTGAAAGGCTAATCATTTGCATATGACAGCATCTTCCTCCTGTCCGTTAAATTTCACGTCTGTAGTACGTCATCTTCGTGGTGTAGCAATTTTAATGGCCAGAAGAGTAATATCAATTCAGTTTTTACTTATCAGCACGTTTATGTCAATCTCACTTTGCCGACGATAAACAGAGACACAAAGTAAAAAAATCCAAATAGACTTAAAGATAAAAATACTCGTAACGAACAAATGAATAATCTAACGGTACACTACAATGATTTCGGGTAAGAATTTCGCATATTCTTCGTGAGTATAATCCGTTTCATAATTTGGCACGTTTTCGCCAATCACATAGGTACTTCCTCTTTTGCGTTATTCTTCGTGAATATTATCAACATGGCTCTGAGCACTATGGGACTTAACTTCTGAGGTCATCAGTCCGCTAGAACGTAGAACTACTTAAACCTAACTAACCTTTGGATATCACACAGATCTATGCCCGAGGCAGGATTCGAACCGGCGACCGTAGCGGTCGCGCGCCTCCAGACTGTAGCGCCTAGAACCGCTCCGCCACACAGGCCGGCTCATGAATATTATCATTACCATACTTCTAATAACATAAGTTCGTTTGCAGACGAGATGCCGAAGCGTAAAACTATGATTACACACTCTTATGTGAATTCGCAACGAAGAAAACTAGCACGAAGAAATGAAATGGGAGGGGAAATAGGAGCGACACTTTACTAGAACAGTTGCTTCTAAGAGAACTAAGTGTTCCATTCACATTATACTGAGATATCTGCCAACCACAATAAAAACACTTTCACATATACTGTTAAGTTCCTAGCAATCTATTAATTAGCTTCATCCAAGAGTATTTATTGCTCCATCTCTCTCGGATTTTTGCCCATCACACTCACCTACTGCGACTCACCACGACCAGACTATCATACTAGGAGTATAACTGCATTCACGATATCCTTAATGAGAAATACGTATGTACGCATCTCATAACTAGAATGAGACTCATGCCTTCCCCATGCCATATGTTCTGGGTTCCTTAGCTAGTAGCACATATAGTGGGACGCAAACCTGCTTCCTTCCACTCTGTAATTCACGTCTTTATTCAGTGCACTACGCCAAAGACATGCGATTTTGATTTTTGTGTCTTAGTATATCTTCAAGGGTTATATCGTTGATGCACAATTAACCTATATTTAATTATAAGGTTGACACGTTTGCGATAAATCTTCAGGGTGCCGTTGCCTTCAAATGGTATATTGCAGGTTGTAATAGAAGAGAGCTGAATACGTCAAAATTAAAATGGCGTCTGCCGCACAGAGTGATTCGTCATTAAGACGTCATTTTGAGTGTGTTTAGTCTCTTGTCTAAATGGATCTGCTACAGTCCTGCCATTAACAGATACTGTCGTATCTGCCGCAGACAGAGCGGTATGACAACAATGAACAAAACAGGAAACGGGACACGGAGTGTCATCTGGTTGGTTGTTGCTATGGTAGCTCTTTTATGAGCATCTAGGTTTGTTATTCTGATCCTGCTAAAGGGCACCTTACCGCATTCTAAAAATGTGCCACTGTGATTCCAAACTCTCCAAGCGTAATGGAATTCATTAAATCAAAATAATTTCGGTACTTAAAGCAAAAGAAGTCAAGGGGACAGGAAATAACGTAGAAAATTGAATTTGTTATTGAATCTTTTGTTTTTGTTATTAATTTTATGTGTGATTGAGAGGGACGGTAGAAGATACTAAATAGCTAGTGACGATACATAGGTATAGAGGGATTTAGGGATTTTTCTATCAGTTTTGCAGGTCGTTATTCCATATTCCATTTAAAAAAATTCTGTATTTCGTTTTTTTTTTTTTTTTTTTTTTTTTTTTTGAGTCCCCACGAATTCTTCTGCTGTGCTAAGCTAACCTCTTAACCTCTTCATCTCAGAGCAGCTCTTACAGCCTATGTCCTCAACTATTTACTATTTCCTGCATCTATTCCAATCTGTGTCTTCCTCTACAGTTTTTGCCCTCTGCAGCTCCCTCTAGTACCATGTAAGTCTTACCCCGATGTCTTAACAGGTGTTCTGTCTTCCTGTCCCTTCTCCTTGTCAGAGTTTTCCATATATTCCTTTCCCCTCCGATTCTGCACAGAGCCTCCTCGTTCCTTACCTTATCAGTCCATCTAAATTTCAACATTCGTATGTAGCACCACATCTCTGTCCGTCGTGGGTTATTTTACTGCGTAGAAAGGAGAATTCCTTTACTTTCTCTACTTCGTAATCACCAATTTATCCGTATTCTCATGTCTTCGATACCCTAAATCCATGTTCTATATCTTCTATACACATTAGGTTGTTCATTCCGTTCAAAAAATTCTGTAGTTCTTTTTCACTTTAACTGGGAATAGCAAGGCGAATATTATAATTGGTGTCCTTTCACCATGAATTTTAATCCCACTTTTGAACCTCTCTTTTATTTCCGACATTGAGCCTTACACCCTTTGTAATCCGAGCACTTCATTCTTGGCTCCCTGCTCTTATGGTTCCCTCTTGGTTCTTATGTATATGGTACCGTCTTGCTGTATAGTTAATCCGTATTTTTCTAATGATTTCGAACATCTTTTCCCGTTTGACACTGTGGAACGCTTTTACCAGGTCGACATATCCTATGAACGTGTCTTCATTTTTTTCATCCTTGCTTCCATTATCAATTGCGGCCTCAGAAGGGCCTCTCTGGTGCTTTTACCATCTCTAAAGCCAAACTGATTGTCATCTAATACGTCCCAAATTTTGTTTTTACGTTCTTCCATATATCAGTCTTACCAGCAATTTGGTTGCAAGAGCCGTTGCGCTAATTGTACGATGAGTGTTGCACTTAACGGCTCTTGTTATCTTCGGAACTGTGCGGATCATGGTTTTCCGAAAGTCTGATGATATATCGCGAGTGTCATACATACTACACATAAACGGTAATAATCTTTTATTCGATTTTCCCCTATAATTTTGGAAATTTCGATGAAATGTTATCGATTATTTCTGCCTTACTTGATTTAAAGTCTTCGGAAGCTCTTTTAAATCTTAATATTTGATTCCCTGTCTCTTCCCTATCGACTCCTGTTTTTTCTTCTGTCACGCCATCTGACAAGCCCTCCTCGTCACAGAGACCCATCCGCTCTCTCCGCTGCATTAAACAGAAGAATTACCATTGAACTCTCTGTATTACTGCCCTTGCTTTTAATTTCACGGAGGGTTGTTTTGACTTTTCTATTTGGTAAGTCACGCCTTCCGACAATGTACACTAGTAAAGATTAAAGAATATAAGGGTGTTTTTTTAGTATGAGTGCCAAACAACAGGATTTTTAGAACCCCAAAACAAACAACACTGTGATCGTCATCATACATTTAAAAAAATGAGCAGTTTTATTGACTGCATAAAAATTACAGGAAAACAACATTGATTAAGTAAATGATTACAATAATACCTTGACAGAGTTCCTGTAAAATCGCTACAAAATTGGCTACCTTTCTCGGGAGAATCATATACATTTTTAGTAGATTTGGCCTGCCGCGGCAACCGAGGGGGCTGCAGCAGTAGCTCGTTCCAGCGTCGACTAGGTTGGCTCAGCAAGACTGCGACTTGCTTCAATCCATCTCTGGGACCAGAGCAGCTTTAGAGATGTAGTGCCGGTCGGGGTGGCCGTGCGGTTCTAGGCGCTATGGTCTGGAACCACGCTACCACTACGGTCGCAGGTTCGAATCCTGCTTCGGGCATGGATGTGTGTGATGGCCTTAGGTTATTTAGGTTTTATTAGTTCTAAGTTCTAGGCGACTGATGGTCTCAGACGCTAAGTCGCATAGTGCTCAGAGCCATTTGCACCATTTGAGCCCATTGTTGATTACGGTCTGTGTGCATAGGTATTCGGTAAACTGTGTGGCCCAAGCTACCATATTCTATCTTAAAAACTAACACATCAAGAAAATTTAATCTTCCTCCTGCCTCCTCCTCCTTCGTAAACTGAATCTTTGGATTGATCCCGTTCAGATGTTTGTGAAAACGATCCAGTTCCTCCCTGCCATGTCGCCAGAAAACAAACGTGTCACCCAAGAAACGGAACCAGATTTTCGGTTTCTTGTTCCCAGTTTCCAATGCCTTGTCCTCGAATTTTTTCATAAATAAGTTCGCTATAACCGAGCTTAAGGTGCTCCCCAGAGCGACATCACCCGTCTGTTCATAGAACTCTTCGTTCCATTTGAAATATGTGGTTGTGGGACAATATTTAAACAATTCCGCAGCGTCGGGAGGAAAAGTCCGATTCAGCTGTTGAAATACTTTATTGAGAGGAACCATTGCAAATAGCGACACCACATCCAAGCTAATTAATATGTCCTCCGGCTGTACCACTATGCCATTTAATTTACTGATAAAACGTGCCAATTTCTTGATATACGAATCTGATCCGGTCACATACGTTGGTAATAATGTTGTCAAGAACTTGCCAATCGAATGTATGGGCGAACCAATAGCACTCACAATAGAACTTAGAGGAAAATGTTCTTTGCGCACCTTCGGCAATCCATAAATTATTGGTGCGAGCGCAACTGAAATGAACTGACTTCTTAATGCTCTGTTCGACAGAGGACTTCTTTATCAACCGCGTAGCAGTTCTAACAACTTTGTCAGTGGGGTCTTTACTCAGTTTCCTATATTTCTGTGGATCTAATAAATCGTTAATCTTACTATGACAGTCGGTCGTATTCAAAACAACCGTTACATTTCCCTTGTCAGTTGTGAGAATAATACCACTATCGTCCTCATTCATGCGTTTTAAGGCATTCCTCTCACCCACAGTTAAATTACTTTTTGGAGGCCTTGTACTCTCACAGCCTCTATGCGGATTTCTTCGGCCGTAACCTTGTAGTGTTTTGAAGTGAAATCCCTTAGACCACAGCACGGCAAAATAGCCCAGAATATTTTATTAATTGTAGCCATGTGTCGGTTATCCAGATGAAGGCCTGCCAGACGAACTGCACCTACACCTGGAATTATGGTTTACGGTGCTATTTCGTATGACAGCAGGAGCACTAACGTGGTTATCCCACGCATCCGGACTGCAAATTGTTTCGTCAGTCTGGTGATTCGCCGTGTTGTGCTGCCGTTCATGAACAGTATTACACGGGGTGTTTTCCAACAGGATAACGGTCGACCACAAACCACTGTTGTTACTCAATATATTCTGCAGTGTCGAGTGTTGCTCTGGCCTGCTCGAGCATAAGATATGTCTTCAATCCTGCACATATTAGACATCATCGCACAACAACTCCAGTGTCATACAAATCCGACATTAAACGTCCCTGTTTTGCCTGAAAAAGTGAAACAGGCTTGGAACTCCAACCCAGAAACGGACATATAGCAACTGTACAACACACTGTATTCATGTATGCTTGCTTACATTCAATGTTCTGGTGATTACGCAGGTTATTAGTATACCAACATTTCGCATTTTCAATGGCTTATCTGGCGTTTATATTAACCTGTGGTCTTGCATTGTTAATCACTTGAATATTCTTTTTCCTTTCTTTCTTTTGCTACTGCATTTATCCCGCATTGTGCCCACGATCGGCAGGGTTAAGTACGGATTTGGCAAGGTGAATTTTTAAAGGGTGGCCGGAGGCCCTTCCTGCCACCACCTCATACCCCCTGGGACGGAAGTAGTGTACCCCAGCTGTCTGCGTCTAGTGCAAATCGTGAAATAGTGTGAATGTGTTTCAAATGTCTGCGAGTCGTGTAACCGAGGCGGGACGTGGGGACCAGCCCAGTACACACCTAGTAGGATGTGGAAAACCGCCCAATAAACACATCCAGGCTGGCAGGCACACCGGCGTCGTCGTTAATCCGCTGGGCGGATTCGATCCGGGGCTGGCGCGCCTACCCGACTCCAGGAAGCAGCGCGTTGGCGCTCTCGGCTATGCTGGCGGGTCTGTTATTCAGTTGAATATGTCACCCACAAAAATGTAATTCCAAAATTTCATTCGATACATTAAATTAATTTTGGTGTTGCGATTTTTTGTCTGTCAGTATATTTCTTATTACGTAACCACGGTGCAAACAAGGTCAAGTCGTCAGATTCTTGACCGTTTGTGGACTTGCTGCAGAACTGAACTGGAAAATTCACATGAAATAACAGGCCGTCGTGTTTTCATCTTGCTGGATTTTTTTTTCTCTGACTGTATTTAAATGTTTTGCAACACCACAATAAATGCATTACGTCTGCATTTACTTGGATGTACTCTGGATGGCGTCACTTTTTATACATTCTTCATCTAAAACTGATTATGTCAGTTGTACTGCACTGCTTGTTTAAAAAATGCTTCGTGATGCTGTACTATTTATAATATACTCTACTCCTTTTTTATGTTCGAAAGACCCATTGCAGAGTGGTATTATGATTCCATCTGAACCCTAAGAGAAATAAAAGTCAACAATATTTTATTTAGAAAACTTTTATTGTTTTTTTATGATTTTTCTGCTACTGAAAATGGTCTGTCTGACAGTAAAAACACACACGTATTTCACCTCTTAGGTACCTGCCTGAGAGTAATGGTACCAGAGAGTTTTGTGTCGTGACCGGTGACATAGTTACATAAGTGATGATTCCCAGTCAATTACTGTCATAATGTGATGTACATTTGCTCCTTTATAGACGCAGTATTTCATCAAATAAATGAACAGGAGCACCCATATCGTCTTCTGAAAGTCATATGGTTGGCTGCTCTGCGTGTATAGGTTCCTTCTTACAGATCGAGTACTTTTAACACATTTGGGCCCAATATACAGCTAAAGAAAGTACTTAGTTTTCTAAGAAAACAGCTGACAGGTGTTGTCCGTCTTAAGAGGGGTTTCGTTGTCTGATAAGTGGGTATGCACCTGTGTTAAATGGGAGCTCCCGTAATTCAAGGCTGTTATGTTGAGTGGAAGGGAGGTCGACGGAGTTAGCGATTGTAATCGGGTGGATATAAGTGATTAGTTAATGGAAGTTTCTCAGTTAAACCCAACGCTCAGCAGTTATCGTTGTCATCATCTCAAGTGAATTTCAGCAGCTTTACTGGCATTAAAACGCACTAATACGGAAGAAGCTCTCTGAGGAAGTAATGAGTTTATGGAAACCAAACGGGGATATTACGATTAACACACCTACAAAGACTAAAACGTGTAGTTACATCACAAAAGAGTGTCTTGGATGGTAAGTTCACCAAATGTTATTTGAGCTCTATATATATATATATATATATATATATATATATATATATATATATATATATAATCAATTAATTTAGAATTTTTGAATATATTCCGCCAATAGAGGAGCTATGCATACTTTCCTTTATTTGTCTTATTTTACTGTTGGAATCTTAGCACGAACGACACATGTTCTATACATCCCATTGCCATCAGAGCACAAGATACATAGACTGTGGAGAGAATCTGAATAGTGTGGAGAAACGATTGTTGGATTTAAATAAACAATGACAATTTCGTGAATTATAACTTTGTTTCATTTAGAAGGTTTTATTTTACACACTCCCTGTTGCATGACTGTAAAATTTTAACGTGCTTCTCTGTATAAGTTGGTTTTTTCAAGCTATTTGTGATTATACTTTATTGGTGATTGCAGTATATATGTTACTAAAAATCCCTCCTGTCTTAAGAGATTTGAGCAGGCAAAATAGGTATAACATGTGCATGCACTTTTAGTCGTAAACACTTTTTACATGTGAAACAGTATTTTCTCGAAAGGAGAGCTACAATTCATAATGTTTACGTTATTAATTTAAAAGTATTTGTTAAAAGACTTTGTTTTTACCCAATTTTCCTATTTTGTTCTAATCAGCAATTTAAACATAAGGTTATAATTGAAAACTTTCTCAATTACGCTTAGTCGAAAGTCAAAGAAAGAGAGACCATCGTTAATTAATAAAGTTGTGACCCATTACTGTCTGTTACAGTTTCTTTAAAGCTTTAAAAGAACAGAAGAACAAGCTTTGAGAAATGTGTTGTAACTGAAAAAGTGATTATGTTAATTATAAACAGATAAGAAAGATAAAATTGTCAAGTGGCTCAAGTGTATGGTCGTAAGATATATATATATATATATATATATATATATATATATATATATATATATATATATATATAGACTACTTCTTGGTGTACTAAAATACCGATTCCCCCAGAAATCCGTGTGCAAAATATACGTGAAGTTGTGTGAAAGTGAGCAATATATTATTCCCCAAGAGTTGGTCATTCGTTACTGCATTTAAAAATTTTTCCAAAGCGAAAAATTTTCAGCTGTTGTGGACACTGCAATGTAACAAGACCTTTTACTCAAGAGAAACGGCTAGTTCGTGTAGTGAGAGTAAAAAAGCGCCAGGTGAAAGTTGGTTCCAAAGGAAACAACATGACGACATACAACTATCAGCCAGAACAGTATTATCACAAACCGTATAGCCATGCCATATGTGACATGGATAACAGCGGTGATGCATCGTGGCATGGAAGCAATGAGGCCTTGATAGGTTCCCGAAGGGAGTTTGCACCACATCTGCACACACAAATCACATAATTCCCGTAAATTCCGGGGAGGCGGGAGATGAGCTGTGACACCACACTCACTCACATCCCAGACGTATTCGATCGGGTGCAGATATAGCGAGCTGGGGGCCAGCACATGAATTGAAACTCGTCACTGTGTACCTTGTACGCTCTGTCACACTTCTCGCCTTGTGACATGCCTCTTTGTGATGTTGAAAAATGCGAGTGGCGTCAGAGAAAATCACTATCATTGGTTGTGCAACCAGTGTTTGATACTCCTTGGCTTTAATGGTAGCTTCAACGAACTTCACTGGACACATGGATGCCCACATGAATTTCCCCCAGAGCGTAATGGAGGCGCCGCCACCTTGTCTCAGTCTCGTAGCAAGAAGCGACGGATTCGCGCCCTCCCATCGACATGATGGGTGTCGAGAATCATCAGACATGCATCACCGCCACTGCACCTACCTCCAGTGCCGATGGTGACGTGCCCATTTCAGTTGTAGTGGCCAATGTCCTGGTGTTAACATTGGCACATGCATGTGTTGTCGGCTGCAGAGGGCCATAAAAAAATGGGTCAAATGGCTCTGACCACTATGGGACTTTGCATCTGAGGTCATCAGTCCTCTATAACTTAGAACTACTTAAACCTAACTAACCTAAGGACATCACACACATACATGCCTGAGGCAGGATTCGAACCTGCGACCGTAGAGGTAGCGCGGTTCCAGACTGAAGCGCGTAGAACGTCTCGGCCACACCGGCCGGTGTTAACCTGTTCACATAACTTTATTTGGTCTGCTTCCATTGTTTCAGTACTGTCCTACAATCTCGAAAACATCGCCTGTTGTTCAGTCTCTGCTCTCATTATTTTGTCTGCTTCCATTGTTTCAATACTGTGCTACACCCTTGAAAACAACGCCTATGTTCAGACTTGACTTCTTCCCTCATCTCAATTCTAAGTGTTTGGAATCACTTTACCGCGCTAATTTCCTCAGATTTGTTGGTAAGTTATCCAGCCATTTCGCGACATTACCTGATGCACTTTTTTCTGTATGCAGTAAGCTCGTTCAACATTTTGCCATGACTTTTGCCTTGTTCCTTAAGGACTTTTATTTCTCCTAAAAACAGACTCACAAAACTCTGAATGCTCGCTTCTGGCCCTATAGATCCACCACCTTGACTTTCGTTTCCACAGAATTGCGTATGAATGGACTCTGAATTCTGTGAAGCATCTTGTGTAGCACGAAGGCCCTCCATTAACCAAAGGCTAGGAGTTTCTTCCCCATTAACTGTCACAGAATTTTGCCTAATGGAACATCAAACTGCTTCCTGCTCACAGTTGCTGTCCTCGAAGCCAATACGCACATCCTGTAATGCCTCTAAGCTGAAATCACATACGCCCTGTGCTTCTAATTCCCTTAGTTCTTCGCCCAGATCACACTTCACTCGCTACAAACTACTCAGTGAGCGTAGTTCTGAAGGCTTCACCGGAGATCTGTTAAGATCTTGAGGGGTCGGGTATTCTGCCAGATATCAAAATCATTCATACACTACTGGCCGTTAAAATTGCTACACCGAGAAGAAATGCAGATGACAAACGGGTATTCATATCATATTAGAAATGACATGTGACTACATTTTCACGAAATTTGGGTGCATAGATCCAGAGAAATCAGTTTCCAGAACAACCACCTCTGGCCGTAATATCGGCCTTGATTCACCTGGGCATTGGGTCAAACAGAGCTTGGATGGCGTATACAGGTACAGCTGTCCATGCAGCTTCAACACGATACCACAGTTCATTAAGAGTAGTGACTGGCATATTGTGACGAGCCAGTTGCTCGGCCACCATTGACCAGACATTTTCAGTTGGTGAGAGATCTGGAGAATGTGATGGCCAGGGCAGCAGTCGAACATTTTCTGTATCCAGAAAGGCCCGTACAGGACCTGCAACATGCGTTCGTGCATTATCCTGCTGAAATGTAGGATTTCGCAGGGATCGAATGAAGGGTGGAGCCACGGGTCGTAACAGATCTGAAATGTAACGTCCAATGTTCAAAGTGCCGTCAATGCGAACAAGAGGTGACCGAGACGTGTAACCAATGGCACCACATACCATCACGCCGGGTGATACGCCAGTATGGCGATGACGAATACACGCTTCCAATGTGCGTTCACCGCGATATCGCCAAACACCGATGCGACCATCATGATGCTGTAAACAGAACCTGGATTCATCCGAAAAAATGACGTTTTGCCATTCGTGCACCCAGGTTCGTCGTCGAGTACGGCATCGCAGGCGCTCCTGTCTGTGATGCAGCGTCAAGGGTAACCCCAGCCACGGTCAGCGAGCAGATAGTCCATGCTGCTGCAAACGTTATCGAATTCGAACTGTTCATGCAGAACGTACCCATCTGTTGACTCAGGAATCGAGACGTGGCTGCACGATCCGTTACAGCCATGCGGATAAGATGCCTTTCATCTCGCCTGCTAGTAATACGAGTGCGTTGGGATCCAGCACGGCTTTTCGTATTACCCTCTTGAACCTACCGATTCCATATTCTGCTTACAGTCATTGGATCTCGACCAACGTGAGCAGCAATGTCGCGATACAATAAACCTGAGTCGCGATAGTCTACAATTCGACCTTTATCAATGTCGGGAGCGTGATGGTACGCATTTCTCCTCCTTACACGAGGCATCACAACAACTTTTCACCAGGCAACGCCGGTCAACTGCTGTTTGTGTATGAGAATTCGGTTGGAAACTTTCCTTATGTCAGCATGTTTTAAGTGTCGCCACCGGCGCCAACCTTGTGTGAATGCCCTGAAAAGCTAATCATTTGCATATCACAGCATCTTTTGGCTATCGGTTAAGTTTCTCGTCTGTAGCGCGTCATCTTTGCGGTGTAGCAATTTTAATGGCCAGTAGTTTACATTAAACTTCGACCATGTGACTCATTATCTTCATCTGGTGCTACCTGAGTCTATTCTTCCAGTCAATTTAATGGCATGTCTGCCCTTGACCTCAGATGGTTCACTTGGGCGCTATTCCTACGAATCCTGTCGGTTTTGCTAGTTGTGGCCTCTCTGGTTGGGTCGGCTTTTGTGGATCTGAAATCAGAGTAAATATAAAAGTGCCGATGAGCAGCTGCTTGGAAGGTTCGTCCATTGTGTTGGCCGCCTCTTCCTGACGGTTGGCGTTGCGGTGAATCACCTACTGTATTCGGACAGTCTCCTCCGCAACGCCAACGATATGTTGTCACTGCGCTGGGGTGAAGAGGGCCCTGGCGCCGATCTGCATGACGTACTCCATGTAGAGGAATCCAAGCAGCGTCTCTTGCTGCTCAGGGATAGAAGGATTGGGATGATGGGGGCACGGAAGCGTACGTTTATTTGGGATAGGTGAAAGGGTAGAGATTGAGGAGATGAAGACAGGCGCTGTCCTGAAGGAACGAAGGTAGCTGGCTGAGCAGCGGTCCCACACTACCGACGCGTGGATGGTCTCAGCTCCACTCGCAGCCGCTGCAGCTTGATGAGGACCGTTTCTACTTCTCCCTTCAATGCAGTTTTTTCTGCTGCCATGGCGGCTTTGATGGGGGCCATTGTGTCATCGATGAAAGTAGGCAGCATAGGGCGCATGCCACCATTGTCGACGGCCTTATCTTCGCAGCGGCACGGCCAGCCACCTCTTCTCGCGGTGGTAGGGACACCGGTAGCCCCCTCATTGTAACTGGTGGTTATGCAGGCGGGTCTTCACTTTTCTTCTTTTCGGGGCTCCATCTCATAATGTAGCTGCAACCGCGAAATTTCGCCTTGTGTGCGCCATCGTAGTTGACGCACATCGGCGCGGCGCCACGTGTCTTGCTTCAGGTTCGTGTGTTGTGCACTTGCACGCACATCATACACGCCACGTCTTCCTTGCAGCACTTGGCGACGTGGCCCGGTTTCTAGCAGCGGTACAACTGCTCCTCCCTCTTCTCCTAGTCACGGTTTGCGGTCCCAGCCAATTCCAGCAGCTCGACTACCGGGCACCCCACGATGACTGCGAGCAAGCTAGACTTTGGCTTCCCTTTATCTCCGCCTTCCTTTCCCTGTCTAGATTGCTACGCACTACTGGTGTAAGGTTACCTGGGAGTGGAAGGAACAGGACAAATAAAGGTTGAACACCATTCGTATCAAGAGTTCTGTTAACACTTGCCAGCAAAATAATTTCATTCATTAGGCCAACAGCACCTTTCCATACTAAGATGTTAATTTTAAAAAAATTACTTGAAACAATTACAGATAAACGATTGACAATTCATCATGTGTTTCAGTGAGGTCAAATAAAATGTTACAATGTTAATTCAAATACTTGCTTTTAGCTCTTCAAAAGTCACTCATTGGTAGACGAAGTACGAAATTAAAATTTACAACAGATATTTTTCTCTTTCCTAAAAGTTATTAAAATTTTTTGTGCCACTTGTTACTATTGTTGAAATATTTACAGCAGAGACGAGAAGAGAAGCAAGATAATATTCCAGCAATTGTACACAACATTTCTTGATTGTGTTTGACTAAAAGACCAAATAATCGAGTTTTACCTAAAAAGGGGTTCATGAAAAGGGAACAAAAACAATTAGAGCTGTTTGATATGAAACCACCACACATCAGGCACTGTGATCCAGACGACTGGATCAGAAATGTCTCATCGCAGGTTGATACGTTGCTCACCACACTCCTTTTCTAAGCAATGGGCGGGAAAACACCACACGTCGCAAACATGACAAATGTACAATGATATCCTGATGAGCAGAGAACTATTTATTAAGTAAAACGAGTAAAATCTCAAGTAATCAGATTACACACTGCCATTGCGGGGACAAAAGGTGTGAAAAGTTGCTGCAGGTTAATAAGGTAACTGGCTAAGGCAACCACCTCCAAGTTACTACTGATACTGAAGCCGACACATATCTAAAAATAACATCACTAGGCGTAAGCCGTAAAAACTTAACCGTCACATGGGATGGAAAACACAGATGGATGGCAGACGCCTACGGTTTGCTGATGAACCTCTCCTATGTAAACGCATGCTTAGAAGAACAACCCTTGAAAATACGTGCAGCAAGATTTGTCCCGGTAAGACGCATAAGCTTGCCGGCTTCGTATAACTAAAGAAAGTAACTTGGAGATTTAGTGCACAAGGTACCAGACAAAACTAATACCTCAAAAAAAAAGAATCAATTATCACCTTTGGCACTATTACCAACTGGATGGCTCCTCAAATTGCGTGCGAGACGCAGGAACAGAGAACAACACAACACAAGGCTAAACCGAACCCGATATAGAAGCAGCAGGGCGCAAACACGCGCAGGAAGCAAACCAGTCATAATTATCACCCTCACAGCGGAGAGCAAGATCAGTCTTTAGGAATTCCACAATTCCGCGTGGTCTCGGCACCGAAGCAACGATCTAAAAGTAGCAATGATTCCGTACCTCACTTGGACCCACCTGCGATCCAAAGCTGTCATTTACTTTAAAGCAGCTAATTAGATGACAATGCCGATATTGACGCTCTCCTCCCAAGCAGCTCTCCAACTGGAGACTGCATTACCGAAACAAAGTTTAGACCACTCACAAGATTGATATACGTGCCGCCAACGTGCACCTTTTTAGAAATCTTGTGATCACTTCATACACCAAATTTGCGTAATTCTTCGTTCCAATCCGAAGTCAGAACCAAGAAATCACTTCTCAGCCCTTGAATGAGCACACGATGACCGCCATCGGGACGACACCGGCCCTCCACACTAGGATCTTCGAGCCCACGGCGTTCCGTCCCCAACCGACTGATTCCGCGGGCACACCGACCAAGCAGCCTTGCCCACCGACACCGACGTCGTCGCTCCTCACGCACCGTCCAAAGGTAACTTCCAGCCACCCCCTTCCATTCTCTCACCTCGCGGCGCGAGGGGAAGCCAACTCGCCAAAGATATGCTGCGACCGGAGGCTCCAGTCCGATGTTGATATTGACATCGTGGCGAGTACTGAGAAGGCGTGTGATTTCAAAAACAAAAAAATATTTAAATAGCGAGCCTGACCAGCTTACTCAGGTCAGTCATCATAAAATCCAGCAAGACAATGCACTGTGTGGGGGACTCTTACAAATTTAGGTGTATGATTACAATGCATCAAATCCACTAGCACAACTATTGGGATAGTTTTGAAATCCGACCAGATTTTGCATTTCCCACCATTTCATACATAGATCAATTGGCCTATGTCAGACACATGGGGGAGGGGCAACAGACACATTCCACATCATTACAAACTGTTGCATTCATGATCTTTGGAACAAGTATTCATCTAATCTAATACAAGCAATACCATTTGCTCCAAAAGTGCAAACCGAAGGGTAATGGGTGACCTTGGATGACAATACCCTTGTTCCAGAACAATAAAGGAGGGTAGAACATGAAAAATCACTTAACAGAGCAATAGGGACACTTGAGAAGAATAGAAGTCTTATGCATCATATAATAACTGACAGGCCAACATATATAGTTCTTACAGATTTATTTAAGTTAATAGGAAGAGGTACATAACATGAAGTTTAATAGAAAACAGAGTATTTATTTAACCCTCAACATCCTCCCCAACCTGTTCGATCTCTAGTGAGATGACCAGTTTCACCGGCCAAGTAATATTTCTTCCATCGAATATTTGAAGAGTCAAGATCCGCACCATTCCATCTCTCCCTGCTCTCGCTTCCATAACGCTAGCTCTCTTCCACGTATATTTTGGTTGCTTATCGTCTTGTAAGAGCAAAATGTCTCCCACTCTACATTTAACCAGTTTCTCTGTTCATAAAATCATGTTGCAATTTTTCCCATAGCTTTGCTTCTTTTCTCAGGTCCTTCTGCAAACTAAGTCCAGGACGTGTGGGCATAGTAGTTAACTGGTATCCTGCTAAGAAATGGCTTCGTTTCAGTACATCTGTTTAACCACAAGCAATTGGTCGTGAGCTGATAGCGGCTTCGATTTCTGCTAATAAAGTCCTAAATGTTTCTTTGTCTACTTACAGTAAATACTTTGAAGGCTATCAAAAATTTATCTGTGCTGTTATCTTATACGAGTTCGATGGGAGCCGCACAGAGTGGCCACGCGGTTTGAGCCGCCATGCACGGACTGCGTGGACCCTCCCGCCGGAGTTCGAGTCCTCCCTCGGGCGTGGGTGTGTGTGTTGTTCTTAGCATAAGTTAGTTTAAGTAGTGTATAAGTCAAGGGACCGAAGACCTAAGCAGTTTGAGGGACCGATGACTGTAGCAGTGTGGTCCCTTTAATCCCACAACCAACCAACCAACCAACCTAAGCAGTTTGGTCACTTAGGAATTCACAAACACTTGAATATTTTCAAGTTCGAAGTGCAGAGCTCTTGTATTAGTACATGTAAATAGTAACATGTAACATATTCGTAACAAATTGCCGACGAAAAGCGTTCCTGCGAAATCTGAGCCTGTTCCTGCAGATGGCTTAGTGAATATAATACGGTCAGGTGGTAGAGGAGGTCCTCTCTCGCATCCTCGGGCACTTCTGTCTGTCTTACAAGGGAGACAAGTGTGTATGATTACTTTTACTGTTTGTCTTCCCCTTAAAATTCAATATTCATCCCTAATTCAACTACTACTATAGCAGTTTCTGTGTGGTGTAAGCGTATGTGATTTTCTCGAATAAGAACCGTGTAAATGGATGATAACCTTGTAAGAGTAGTGGATGTTTTTCCAGTATATTCAAGCCCCCTAAGTGAAGTGGTCGTCCAAGTCGTATGAGTCCATCCTGGGGAAACAGGCTGTAACATTGTATCTTGACTTCGCTGAAAGCTTTGTCTTGTTTTTATCCGTGTGGTATTCCGCTGAAAAGCTTTCCTGCTGGGCCATCCCTACCCAACTCCGTTTTGCTGATTATAGTTCAGTGAATTTACCCTTTATATTTTTTGGATGTGTAACATTTTGGAAGAAAGGGAGAATCCTTACCATTATGTGCAGCAGTTTCCAATAAGAACTGTATTTTGATGTGTCAGTGGGACACACTCATTTATTAATAGCTAAGGCTTGTTTGTATATCTTTCGTGTGGTAGAGAGTAATGGAGAGAAAAGGTGTAGTCAGAGAGTGAAACTGGTGTACAGAGAAAGAGAAAGGCATTGCAGAAGGGCATGAATGTGAATTTGAATTACATTATAACTTTTCGGGTCGAACTGAGTGTGTTGGATAGCCTAAAAGTTTTGATTAACAAAAAACCTTCCAGCTGTCTTAGTACATACCCTGGTGACTTCTACTGCAGCGCATCGTCTCCTGTTTCGAATATGTGTAATTTCCGGCAGTATTTAAAAATGCGTTTACTGAAAAATTTTCAGAACATACACGTTACTTCATCTATCATGGATGACTAACAAATGAGTAATTACCGTAAGAGACTCATAAATGAGGAAAACCATACGAAAAACTAATATTTTTCCAATAAATCGACGATATTTTACTACCCTTGAGATAATAACTGTAATTTTTATACACACTGCTTGTAGTGGATCGTGTAAGGTGTAGATGATGTAGTTCTGTAGACAGCATAGGACGAGATTTGAGCAGAGCATAAATTTTTTTTTTTTTTTTTTCAGATGGTGTCACCTACGGGAACGTCTTTTCCAATGCAAGAAAACACGAGATATCTTCTGGTAGCCATCAAACTTTTCATCGCTACATGCAAAATGTTTGGTCTAATGCCATTCACAGTGGATACGACAACGGCATCGCTGAAGACATCTAAGAGCGACTTAGTCATCTCTGTTGTTGCCTGCACGTATCAGCTAATTTCTGCTTGTGGATTCCCGTATTTATTTGTCCGTATTACAGGGCGGCTATCTTCGATAAACATTGTTAACTTTTCAGTCTTTTTAAATTTCTCTGCCTTATCTGCTGTCTCTATACTTACTGACCACTTATTAAATCGATGGAAATATGAAAAAATGCTTAAACTGATCGTCTCGTGTGATAGAATTACGAATACGTACTTGGTTAGCAAACCCTCGAATGGAATGGTTGGGAAGATCGTAAAAATGCAGTTATTCTTATTGCTTTGGCCGTATCTATGGGTTTTTATGCGCCTGTTCGCCGCGAGTACTAGTGCCCATTCGGTGTTATGTAGTTTATTTAGCATAAATACTTTTGCGGTTGTGGTTCTGACGATTTTCAGGTTTTCAAACCTGCAGCTGATTGTAAAGAACAGAACTTCCGTTTTCAACATTTGTCTGCTTGGCGTGAGAGACGTAATTCGAGGTACACTATGCAGACGAATACCTGTTTCGGAAAGATATGCATTATACGACAAGGGTCTCATTGATATCGCAGATTCTAGCTACCTGCCATTCCACATCAGATCCCTGAGGCGAGTACATTCAAAGCTTTGTGAGCTGTCTCTCGTAGTGACTTCGGCTCACGAAAACTTTCTGGTACTCTACCTGGTCACGATGATACTGGCGGTTGTCTCACAGCTGTACCTGATTTTCAGAAACGAGCTGTTCTTCGGCAGGAGAGAACCCACAGAGGAGTGGTGCTTCTCGCTGGCGTACAGCTTGAGCCTACTGTGCGTGCTGCTGGTTTCCGCCCACCTCACCAAGACGGAGGCGCGGCGATCGGCTAGACTGAGCTCCCAGTTGCTGCTCGAGAGCTCCCGGTCGGCACCTGGCGCGGTGGGCCGCGAGCTGCGGCTGCTAGTTCGCCAGGCGACCGCCAGGCGCCCAGTGGCGCTGCTGTTGCGGACGGTCGCCATGGACCTGCGGTTCGTCATCACCTTCGTCTCCGCCGTCACCACCTACTGCACCGTGTTGCTCACCTTCCTGCCGCCAGGTGCGCTGCACGTCATTCCTACATTTGTCTTCATTAACGATGCATACTGAGGTGCCAACAGTCATGAGATACCTCCACATACACACTACTGGCCATTAAAATTGCAACACCAAGAAGAAATGCAGATGATAAATGGGTATTCATTGGACAAATATATTATACTAGAACTGACACCTGATTACATTTTCACGCATTTTGGGTGCATAGATCCTGAGAAATCAGTACCCAGAACAACCACCTCTGGCCATAATAACATCCTTGATACGTCTGGGCATTGAGTCAAACAGATGCCGTGTACAGGTACAGCTGCCCATGCAGCTTCAACATGATACGACAGTTCATAAAGAGTAGTGACGCATATTGTGACGAGCCAGTTGCTCGGCCACCACTGACTAGACGTTTTCAGTTGGTGAGAGATCTGGAGAATGTGCTGGCCAGGTCAGCAGTCGAACATTTTCTGTATACAGAAAGGCCCGTACAGGACCTGCAACATGTGGTCGTGCTTTATCCTGCTGAAATGTAGGGTTTCATAGGGATAGAATGAAGGGTAGAGCCACGGGTCGTAGCACATCTGAAATGTAACGTCGACTGTTCAAAGTGCCGTCAATGTGAACAAGAGGTGACCGAGATGTGTAACCAATGGCACATCATACCATCACGCCGGGTGATACGCCAGTATGGTGATGACGAATACACACTTCCAATGTGCGTTCACCGCGATGTCGCCAGACACGGATGCGACCATCATGATCCTGTATACGGAACCTGGATTCATCCGAAAAAAATGACGTTTTTCCATTCGTGCACCCAGGTTCGTCGTCGAGTAGGCCTACACCATCGCAGGCGCTCCTGTCTGTGATGCAGCGTCAAGGTTAACCGCAGCCATGATCTCCGAGCTGATAGACCATGCTGCTGCAAACGTCGTCGAACTGTTCGTGCAGATGGTTGTTGTCTTGCAAACGTCTCCATCTGTTGACCCAGGATCGAGACGTGGCTGCACGATCCGTTACAGCCTTGTGGATAAGATGTCTGTCATCTCGATTGCTAGTGATACGAGGCCGTTGGAATCCAGGACGGCGTTCCGTATTACCCTCCTGAACCCAACGATTCCATATTCTGCTAACAGTCATTGTATCTCGGAAACGCGAGCAGCAATGTCGCGATACGATAAACCGCAATCGTGATAGCCTACAATCCGCCCTTTATCAAAGTCGGAAACGTGATGGTACGCATTTCTCCTCCTTACACGTGGCTTCACAATAACGTTTCACCAGGTACCGCCGGTCAACTGCTGTTTGTGTATGAGAAATCGGTTGTTAACTTTTCTCATGTCAGCAACTTGCAGGCGTCACAACCGGTGCCAACCTTGTGTAAATGCTCTGAAAAGCACTCATTTGCATGTCACAGTGTCTTCTTCCTGTCGGTTAAATTTCGCGTCTGTAGCACGTCATCTTCGTGGTGTAGCAATTTTAACGGCCAGTAGTGTACACTCCATTCAAAACTGCTTCTAGTCGTCACAGACTAGATATATACAGGACATTACGATGTTTAAGGGCGACTTACACTATTCTTCCTTCAAAATAATGGCAAGTTCAGGTAAATAAGATGTAGATCTATAGAGATCACGCACCCTTATCTCCAAAGTAGACCCCAAAGGTTAAATAATATTGAGATCTCCAATCTGTGGTGGCCAGGAGAGACACGATTATTCATCCTCGTGCTCACAATGCGATCTGTGTGACAAGGGGCCTTGTCTTGGAACACAGTATCATCATTGGAGAGCAAACTTTTACTATGAACTGAATAAGATAGCCAAAATTATCAAATAACCCCTGGCAGTAATGCGGCCTTGAGGAGTAACCACGGGGCCAATGGGATACCACGATATGTCTGCCCATATCATCAGCGAACCACCGCCATTTTTAACTGTTGGGATATAAACTTGACTTGAATTGGAAACAGTGTGAAACGGGACTCATCCCACGAAATGACTTTGTTCCACTGCTTCACAGACGTAGTTTTATGGCCTCGGTACCACGTTTTCCTGTGATAGGCATTTCCATCAGTGATGAGCGGTTTTGGAATTCCAGCATGACCTGCAGTTCATCGCTTACGAAGCTCACGTATTGAGGACATTCCAGATGTGCCGTTACTGGTCAAATAAAACCGCGCAACAATACAACAGTGAGACCTGCTTGCTTGCCTAGGATCTGATTTATGATCAGACGAATTTCTCGCCGTGTTCCCAATTTTTTTCCCAACCCTTGTACGAAGAAGCATGCCATGCAGCTGATTAAAAGTTATTTTAAAACACGTAGATGTTGCGTTTTATCATTTCCAGGGAGCTCTATGAGGTCGTCCTGTTCGCTTTTGTGGTTGCTGGAATTGGTAGCATTTATCTGGGACGCGGGGTTTTTGAGCAGATAATCGGTCAGTCTTCCTGTAACTTACCTAAATGAATTGTGGCCGAGGCCCACGTGACTGGCTTAAGGCCTTGTGGGTTTACCATGGCTGCTGATGTTTTCCAACGTCCTCTGAAAGAAATCGTTTTAAAGGGCGTGGAAGGTAGCAGCATTATACGGAACAGTGCCCTTAATGGTAGCAAGAACCGGCCAGTTAAACAGTCTGTATTCAGCCCGTGGGGCGGACTGGCATAAAGGCCTAGATGTGTAGCTATTTTCTGGAGTGTTTGGGAATCCTTGTGAGACTAGAACGCAAGTACTCCCTGGGGCGACGGTGGCGTCTTCAAGTGCAAATCAGGAGCTATTGGGCAGTCATTAAGGGTGAAGGCAGGGAATCGCGGCCCATTTGGGGGGGGGGGGGATTGATGAACTTCAGTGGTCAGTAAACTTATTCCTCCTGCCCAGAAAGTTTTGAGCAGTTTCGCAGTGCGTCACCGGGAGCGTGGAATTCAAACAGAGATCTGCCGGTTTCTTGGTGACTAGTACAGTCTTGTGAGCGTCCACGTACTCGGTAGGTAGACAGGGTGGATTGTGGAGCCGTTTGTTAGTTGTGGATGGTCTTTAATGGATGAGGCAGACTTGACGAGTTTCAATAAAAGACATTAAATTCTATCAATTAATGAATTTAAATTAGACGTACTAAGTTGTTCGAACCCTGCTAGTGGACTATTTTCACTGCTAGCTTTTGGTCATCAAGGGAAGGAGAGGTGATGGTGTAAGATTTCTGACTACCACTGTTTGTGACAATGACTCCAACTCAATTCAAAATCACTCGGCAATGTCTGATGAAGTGAGGGTATGTGACGCCGTCGATGATGATCCGTCCGTCGGAGGGAACGTTAAGGTCACCGGTCTCCCAGCTGCTGTTCAGCACTCGGTTTAACCGTCTCTTTTCGCCACCACAAAAAAAAAACCCGACGCTACACTGTGCTAGCAGCCATCACAGTCGTCCACACGACGAAGATACACGCTTGTTACAACATAATAGGTCGGAGGAATGCAATAGTGAGCGACCTCCAGTATAACCTCGGAATAAGCGGCTACCCTACACTCATTCCCTGAGTATAGAACATCTTTAAATTTTCTCTGTAGGCTGTCAACAATTACCAGCTTTTCATTTAAAATTATGAAGTTGTTCTGTCATGAATCAGTTAACATTTTTCCAGTGGAAACTTGTGGCAAGGTGTCTACGTGTGTGTCCTCCTTTTTGAGATTAGGTTGCTTTCCTGTTTTTTTGAAGGAGGACATTGTCGGTAGCTGTTCAGCACGGTGAAGCGTGTTTTTTGCGTTGCTCGTTTTCCAGTTTCATGGCTTGGTTTGGGATTATTTTGAATGCAATTGAGTTGCTGCAGGACACTAATTTTCTGATATATGAGTTGTAACGTTTTTAGCTTCTGTCTCGCGGATCAAAGTGAGGCTGGCGACCCTACTTTACTCATCTACATACACATCTACATCATATTCCCCATGCCACCACCATTGGAAGAGTGTTTGTCGTAAGCCTTTGTATTTGCTCTAATATATTGAATCTTCACGTCTCGAGATGTTGGTGTGGAGGGTGGGAGGCGGAGGGGGGGAGAGAGTAATATGTTGACCGACTCTTCCCCGAAATTGTTTTCGCAAAATTTCAGTAGTAAGCCTCTCTTTGATGCACAACGTTAAAGTCTGCCACTGGAGTTTGTTTAGCATATCTGTAACGCTCTCGCGCCGACTAAACGATCCAGTGTGGAAATGCGCCGCTCTTCTTTGGATCTCCTCTATCAGTCCTATCTAGTAAGAATCCCAAGTTGATGAACAATAATGGAGAATCGCTAGAACAAGCTAACACGTAAAACTACCGACGTTTCGATCACTGTTACAAGTGACCTTCTTCAGGGTCACTTTCAGTTTTACATCTTGACAATGCGGTCACAAATCCAGAAAAATGTTATTGACTGTGACAACGACCACGGAAGCCTACTTCTATACGTATTTAACCAACCTGCATGGCCAGGAAGTCAACGAAACATCAGGCAATTGGAAACTCAGCGGCTAAGAAGATGTAAACTGCTCAATGATACTGCCTTTTTGAAGAGGTGCACGGACACTGGTGTAGTGTCAGAATTCTTACGGCTGACGTCCCATATAAAATCGAACAAGGCGAAGAATACCTGTGTACAAGCCAGCAAAGCTTTGTTACAGGTGAGGATCCGCCACATTCGAGCGAGTGTTGACACAAACAACAGGAAACTTTGTAAACTGCACCTCTTCCTTGGTGGAAGTCTGGACGTGGATGACTGGGAGAAGATCGGCATGTTAACCTTTCAACGGGCTACAAGATCGAGCGATAGTACCGACACCCATCAAATGAGGAAGTTCGACAAACTACAGCAGGAAACCAGCGAGGAAGGGCTGATGCTGAGCACTCGGCGGACGGTGGTTAACCTTTCCAGCCACATCTTAAGCGACGCAGCCACACAAATTCTGGATAAAAGGATGACTTTCGCTGTTCCACAAAACGAGTTCCGAAAGAAGGAATCAACGAATCCGTCGAGGCTTCGATTCGTCATTTACCACAAGCTGGGGCGGAGAAGGTTAGACAATAAACGGTACGGGTCCTGACTCATGCATTACAAATACGTGCCCCAATCATACAGCTACAATTGGTGGAGACTTCAATCTACCCTCGATTTGTAGGCGAAAATACATGTTCAAAGCCGGCGGTAGACAGAAAACATCTTCCTCAATTGTACTAAATGCTTTCTCTGTGATTATTTTGCGTTTATTCTTAGTACTTTGGTTTGTATGGTTTTGAGTCTCGCTACAATAACCTTGTGTTCACTTATCCCTGTATCCGTCATGACGCTCTCTATTCGATCAGGATTATTTCTGGCTAAGAGGTCAAGTGTGTATTCGCAACCGTTTATAATTCGTGTGGGCTCATGAACTAATTGTTCAAAGTAAAACAGCAGATAAAAATTCGCTTGATGCCTTCCTAAGAGATAGTCTCCATTCCCTCCGAGCTAACTATGTAAGTGTGGACCAGATATGGTTCAAATTCAAAGATACAGTATCGACAGCAATAGATAGATTCATACCGCATAAGTTAATAAGAGACGGGACTGATCCACCATTTTACACAAAACACGTCAGAACACTGTTGCAGCGGCAACGAAAAAAGCAAGCCAAATTCAGAAGAACACCAAATCCCAAAGACTGGCTATGTTTCACGGAAACTCAAAATTTAGTGCGGACGTCAATGCGAGATGCTTTTAATAGTTCCCGCAATGAAACATTGTCTCAAAATATGGTAGAAAACACAAAGAGATTCTGGTCGCATGTAAAATACAGCAGTGGCAGAAGACAGTCAATAGCGATGGCGATGGAAATTTCACCCATGATGGTGCCACTAAATCGGAGTTACTAAATACAGTTTTCCGTAGTTCCTTCACGAAAGAAGACGAAGTAAATATTCAAGAATTCGAAACCAGAACAGCTGTTAGCATGAGTGACCTAAGATTAGATATCTTAGGTGTTACGAAAAACTCAAATCACTTAAGAAAGGCAAGTCTTCCGGTGCAGATGGTATACCAATCAGGTTCTTTTCAGACACAATAGCGCCTTTCTTAGCAATCATATACAACCGCTCACTTGACGGAAAGTCTGTTCCTAAAGACTGGAAAGTAGCACAGGTCATACCAATATTCAAAAAAGGAAATAGAAGTAATCCATTGAATTACAGACCCATATCACCGACCTCAATTTGCAGTAGGATTTTGAAGCATATACTGTACTCGAACATTATGAAACACCTTGAAGAAAATGACTAATTGATACGTAAACAACACGGATTCAAAAAATATCGTGGAACACAGCAAGCTCTTTATTCCCATGAAATAATGAGTGCTGTCGACAAGGGATCTCAGATCGATTCCATGTTCCTAGATTTCTAGAAGGCATTTGATACCGTTCCTCGCAAGCGACTGTTAGTCAAATTGCGTGCATATGGAGTATCGTCTCAGTTGTGTGACAGGATTCGTAATTTTCTCTCAGAGAGGTCACAGTTCGTAGTGATAGGCAGTAAATCATCGAGTAGAACAGAAGTGATATCTGGCGTTCCGCAAGGTGGTGCATAGGCCCACTGCTGTTCCTGAGTAACATAAATGTTCTAGGTGATAATCACGAATGTACCGGTACAGAACACCATGAACATCTCAGAGGAACTCGTAGCACCCGATATCTGCGAGCTAGTGCGCCACTGTTTAACGACCACGTACTTCAGGTGGAAAGGGAAATTCTACGAACAGACAGATGGTGTAGCTATGGACTCCCCTCTCGCGCCTATTGCAGCAGATATCTTCATGAAAGCATTTGAAGAAACGGTACTCCAGTCAGCACCATTACGCCTAGAATGTTGGCTCTGATATGTAGATGATACCTTCATTCTCTGGCCACATGGCGAGGAAGAACTAAGAAATTTCCACCAACACCTCAACCAGCAGCACAGCAGAATCCTATTCACTATGGAGACAGAAAAGAATGAGGAGGTGTCTTACCTCGACTAGGAAGTTTAGAGAAAGCTTGATGGTAAACTTGGTCATAGAGTATATAGGAAGCCAACAAGTACTGACAGATACCTATATGCCATGCACACTTTAACGGAGGGGGCTCACAGCATCACCGATAAGGAACATCTAAGGGATGAACTACTAACCCACGAGTTTTGGTGCCAGTGGTTATGGGACGAAACCAGTAGATAAAACTATGGCGACAAAGAATGAAGGCAACAGAGGAGAGCAGAAGGAGGCACAAAATATCGCTCTATTGCCATACGTTCCAGGGTGGGCAAAATTCTCCACCGAGCAGGCGTCAAGCCGATTTTCCGAAGTAGCAACAGAATAAAAGATGTTCTTCGTACGACGAAAGATGCAGCTGAGAAACTACGTGCTGCAGCAATTTACGAAATCAGGTGCGAATGTGGATTAGGGTATGTAGGCGAGACGAGGCGACCCATCAGCACACGTATAACTGAATACAAAAGGTATATCCAGCTAAAACTACAACCAAGTCTGCGGTGGCGAAACACTAGGATGAGTGCGCCAAACATTGATTTTGGTGAAGCTCACGTAGTGGCGAAACAACCTCTTACTTTCAGGAGGAAGATTAGAGAGGCAATAGAAATAGGCAGGCGAACCGCCAATATGAACAGAGAAGGCGGGTACCAACTTCCGACATCTTGACTGCCAGCAATAGCAGCGTCATGGAACGACAACTCACGTGAAGCAATACACCCAGGAGCGGGGGAGACTGCAGCGGCCTCAAGTACGAGTGCGTAGAGTACTGGCGCGCCTCAGATGGCGCTAGAAAGCAGGAAAACAACGCCACGTCAGAAATGCCGCCTGCCCATCCGAAGTTCGTCCATGACTACACCCGCGCCGACTTGGATGTCTACCGGAAACCGTTTGCCTTACAGGTCGAAACCCACCTAGTAAGCTTTCAACATCCCACAGACACCGCTCGTCCATCGTCCTTCCTAAAGAAGACCACGCCGGCCGCGGTGGTCTCGCGGTTCTAGGCGCGCAGTCCGGAACCGTGCGACTGCTACGGTCGCAGGTTCGAATCCTGCCTCGGGCATGGATGTGTGTGGTGTCCTTAGGTTAGTTAGGTTTAAGTAGTTCTAAGTTCTAGGGGACTGATAACCACAGCAGTTGAGTCCCATAGTGCTCAGAGCCATTTGAAAGAAGACCATCCCTGATGCCGTGGAGGGCCACATACCTGAAATGTATCCACTCTCACCGCCCTACTCTTCCTCCACGGGCCGTCCTTCTTCGTGAATCTCACAGGTTCTACTGCTCCTTTGTCAGTACTCGTGACCGGGATACAGTCCTCCGCCAAAGGCAATTAGAACGACACATCCGAAACCTCGTAACAGCAAAGAAACCCCGGGACTGGCGCCAGACATGTACACCCCTCAACTCCGCCCTCCCTGTCAACTCTTCAAAGTACTGGTCTACTTTCCACTGCCTCACTGGTAGCCATTCCACCCTGCATTATCCCCCTCCCCACGACAACCGCCCCTTCCCTGACGACCTCAGTAATTGTAACCATTTTGCTTTCCACCTCTGCAAGGTCTTCTCCATTACTGATGATCCTCACTTTGATTACTCGATTTTCCCCATGGTCCTTGAACGATCCAACATATCTGTCCCGCCACTTGCCCCCAGTTTCCAGTACTTGGTTCAGTTACCCCTCTCAGACTGCCCATGACATCAAGTTCATACTCGATTCCCAATGCAGCACTACCCCTTGTCATGATGGTGTCACCGACTGCCACCGCTAGGAATTTCCCCCCTGCTTCCTGACTGTCCTAAGTATTCTAATAACATTCTCATTTCCACTGGCTTTCACCCTGTCTGTGGAAAACTTCCTATGTCTTGCTGTTCCCTAAAACCAACAAGCTCCCCTGTGACACCTCTTCCTATTGTCCCATCTACCTCAACTCCGTGTTCAGTAAGGTCTTTGAGTTTCTCCTCTCCTGCCATATTCACCATCACCATAACCAGCACCACTTCCTTCCCCTTACCCTCCCCTTCAGCTGACGAACACCTCCTTAACCTTACCAATCTTCTTTCCCTCCAACTCGTGTCACACAAATTTTTTTTTTATTTTCCTTGACTTTCAGAACACCTACGACCATGTCTGGCATCCCAGGCTCCTCTTTAAACTCCAGATCTACGTTCTTCCCATAAATTTCGTCCATCTAAATGCTTCCTTCCTCTCCCATCACACCTCCTATGTCACTATCCACAATACCCACTCCCATACTTCCTCTCTCACTGGCATCGGGCACCAAGGTTCTGTCCTTTCTCCTCTCCTCTGTCTCCTGTATACTGTCAATTTGCCCAAACCTCCCTTGCCTGTACATATCCTCCAATTTGCTGATGACACCGGCTTCCTGGCCCTTTATCTTATATTTCAATGGTCCCAACGAACCCTTCAAACCCTCTTCGAGCAGTTCACCACCTGGTACAACCAGTGGCTCCTTCACATCAACCCTTCCAAGACCCAGTCAGATATTGTAGCCCCCACTCCTTCTGAATCCACGATTTTTACCTCACAATTTATGGTCGTCCTATCCTCTTCACTCCTACCATGAAATACCTTGGTCTCACCCTCGACTGTCACCTCACCTGGACTCCCCATCTCCTTACAACCCAACACAAATCCCACAATAGATTCTGCCTGCTGAAACCCGTCTGGCCTGACATGGGGACTGCATCCTTCCACCATCCTTCACAAATCGTTGATCCACCCCATCCCCTGTTATGCTAGCATTCCACTCCACCCAGATTCTACAAAGCCTTCCAAATCCTTGAACATCATGCACTCCATCTCGCCTTCTGTATCTCGTCCTTTGTATCCACCTCATGTCGCACGCACAGATCCTCTATTACATCATCGCCTTCCAACATCTTCTCCTTCTCCTCAAACACATCCGCACCCTGTACATCATCCGCCGCCCCAATCCCCTGGCGTCTTCTGCCCCTCTAACCCCAGCCCTTCTGCCCCTTTTAACATGGTGTCCTGCCCTCTCTCCATCTCCACACCCTCCATCTCCTTACCCAACACAGCTTCCAGCACCTACCCCTCCTGGATGATTAGTTTTGCCTTGACAGCTACCCCTCCTATCAACTCTAACCTCCCCCCTAGCTCTCTTCAGGGCTCCCTCTCCTTTCTTTTCCCCTTCCCCTGAGAGGTGTTTTCCTCCCTCCTCCACCCCCTCGCCTTCCATTGCACCCTTTCGGCATCTCTGCGCTCCCTCCTGACTTGCCTTCCCTATCCATCTCTCACCTTGCCCGTCTCCTGCCCCTTGGTGCACCTCTCGACCCCCTTTCTTTTCATCCTACAGGTCACTCCTGCCAGTTTTTAGTATTCATCATGTGTGCTCCGTCTCGTGCAACGGTTTTTAAAGTGTCGTGGTTCTGGCGTTTTGAACTGTGACCAACTTTTAACTTGTGCATGTGAATTCAGTCTATTAATGTGCAATGCACATCAACTATATTTTTTATCTTTATGTGGTACAGTAAACATCTCCCAGTAAGTGTATATTTTAAATCCCATTATCTCCCCTTATTTCTGTTCTTATGTCCCCATTTTTATCGCCTTTTATGTATATCACTCGATCTTTTTATTTGTACTGTCACTCGGCTGAAGAGCAGAAGGGTGGACTGTGCCACTGACAGCCCTCCCCTGCCTATATGTCGCCAGGGAAAAAAATTACAAGAAAAAAACGAATTTATTTACCAGTAAACGAAAACACGCTGAAGAAACGTCGGTAGTTTTACATATTGACAATGCAGTCATAAACCCAGAAAAACTTTACTGGCTGCGGAAGCCTACCCACCTGCCACCCCACACCCCCACACCCCCCCCCCCACACACACACCCACACACACACCCCCACACACCCACACCCCCACACACCCATACCCCCACACACCCACACCCCCACACCCCCACACACCCACACCCCCACACACCCACACACCCACACACCCACACCCCCACACACCCACACCCCCACACACCCACACACCCACACACCCACACACCCACACACCCACATTCCCACACACACACCCACACACCCACACACGCACCCACACACACACACCCACACACACACCCACACACACCCACACACACACATACACACACACACGCACACACACACACACACACACACCACACACCCACACACACACACCCCACACACACAGACACACCCCCACACACACACACACCCCCCCACACACACACCCACACACACCCCCGCACACACACCCACACCCCCCCCCACATACACCCCCACACACACACCCACACACACACACACACACACACCCCCACACACCCCCACACACACCCCCACACACACCACCACACACACCCACCCACACACACACCCACACACCCACACACACACACCCACACACACACACACACACAAGCGATCGTGCGACTGGCAACTGACATTATTTATTCCAACGATAGTGCTGTACCAATACAATGCATCGAATGGATCACAGTCATTTAGGGTACGCAGTTTCTCAAAACAATAAGTTATCAGAAATAATAAATACGATATCAAGGCTATCGCAGAAATTACTTAAAAATAAACCTGTTAAGATAAGTTGCATCAGTGCATTAACGATGTGACTAAAATTGTTAATTTAGGTTACATCAGTGCATAAAATGATTTGCATCATTCTTTAGTTACAGGTACTCAGAACGTACAACAAATACAAGTGTAAGAGAGTGCCGACGGCTCAACTCGGTGATGTCTGGGAGTTGTCTTCGGGAGCCCAATCCAGGAATTGCACCTTCATAAATTGTTAAGTAAACTGTCTCGGCGATCAATATAGCGGCTGCGAGACTGTACTTTTGTTTACAACCTTTGGTGTTGTTCCAGTTTTTATTGGCAAGTAATGCTTCATATCTCTCATTACATATGTAGTCTTTCATCAAACTGCAGTGATTCATCAATTATTTCACACACGTTGTGACGCAACTTCTAAGATTAACCACCAGTGAATCAAGAAATATATCAACTGATACAGGAAACGTAAATAACGTACATATTTTTCTAAGAATCCAATGTAAATTGACGAGTATACATAAATTCTCTGTTCATTATTCATATCTGTAAAGTAATACCTTTAGCTACAGAAGCAATAATAAAGCTGCAAGTGATAGTTGTGAAGCCTTGTTCGTTAATACACAACTTATAACACGGTGTCGAAACCCAGAATCCTGTGTTACGGTGGCGTGGGACTGCAGCTGCAAGACGGAAAACTAGTGCCGAGTGCGACACGTAGTCAGAGGTAAGGGCGGAGACGGCTATAGCAGAGCAGCCTGCAGTTACATTACATTGGCACAGATGTTAAACAGGGTGCTTTAGTGTTACGGCAAATGCATACTGAAAGAACTTCGCAATTCAAACTGTTCAAATGTGTGTGAATTCCTAAGTGACCAGACTGCTGAGGTCATCGGTCCCTAGGATTACACACTGCTTAAACTAACTTATGCTAGGAACAACACACACACCCATGCCCGAGGGAGGACTCGAACATCCGACTGGAGGGGCTGCGCAATCCGTGACATGGCGCCTATAATAGCGCGGCCACCTCGCGCGGCGATCTTCACAATTACTGTGAAGTTCATACATAGGCAAAGCCCACTGTGCCATTCTTACTGTGGAATCTACATCTACATCTACGTATGTACTGCGCAAGCCAACGTACGGTACGTAGTGGAGGGTAACCTGTACCACTACCGATGATTTCCTTTCTTGTTCCACTCGTAAAAAGAGTGAGGGAACAACTGCTACCTATATACCTCCGTACGAGCCCCCATTTTTCAGTCTTCTTGGTCCTGACGCAAAATGTACGTTGGAGGCAGTAGAATCGTTCTGCAGTCCTCTTCCAGTGCCGTTCTCTAAATTTTCTCAGTGGTGTTCCTAGAAGGGAACGTCATCGGGATCTAGGTAAGAGCGCCAACGGCTTAACGTTGTAGTGTCTGGGCATTGTTTTCGGGAGACAAGCACAGGATAATATCGATAACAGAAGCAGCGAGGGTTTAAACAATGAACCATGTGCCAAGTCGTGCAATACTTGTCTAGTTATACAGTCTTTGAATGATCGCTTTAACGGTAATCCGAGATAGCGCCATCTGTTGACAGTAATTTGGCACTACATTATTTGAATGTTCGTGTGCGACAGTATTTCTAGACACGACAGCAGAGAAAGATAAAAAAGGTCTGTGAAATTTCAAAAGGAAATGAGACTGAAAGGACTATACTAACACTGTTCACTACGGCTGACTACATTACCCACCTATCCCCAACCCACTATACTAGATGATATCTGAAGAGATACTAGTCACAGACTTAATAAAGAAAGGGAAGAAAGAATAACTTCTCGAATTCAGAAACTAGCATGAAGCCCAGCGTCCTGAGAGGCAGCGTGTCAAATACCGAGTTGGAGATACTATCCTCTTACAGGAAGACATAAAGCCGATTTGAAAGAAAGCCCACTTAATTGAGATGAGACTGGGAGAAGAGGTACTGAGTGATGTAGCCGAAGCATGGAATCTACTTATTAGTCGATAAGACTTACATTATTTCTGAAGTGAATAATTAGAAGTTAAATGTAGGTAGATGTATCCTGTTCATTGGTAAAATGCAAGTACATTTTACAGAAGTAGGAAAAACCCAAGGGCAAGATACATCTTGTTTCTCACTGTGAGTCAGCGTTCGCCTGTTCGCGACAAATCTCAGCTGTTCTGAGGCAGCTTTCCCAATGCCCTACCGTCTCGACCTTTTGTACTCATACCAAATGTTAGCTGCATGTAGAGTACTGTGCTATTTGAAGAATCTATTATCGACATGTCTTCCACTGAAAGTGAAGATGCCGACAAGACGACAGTTAATCTGAGCACATGATTGTGCTGCAAAAAATTCAAAATACCTAACGTAGTGTCAAAAAAGAAGAATGCAGGGAATACTATTGCACAGCAGTACTCCGTGGATTTAGCAAACATTACACTGGTAGACAACTTGATAAACTGTTCACGGATATGAAGAATAAAATAAAAAAGAAAACCTATATGAAGGAAACAGGAAATAAACCGATAAAACTTAAATCTGGGAAAAGAATTTGCTGGTATTCCACGCATAGAAAAATAATCCTTTCTTAGAAACGTTGCAGGAGCTATCTCGGTTAGCGTCAAGCACCTATCAAACGCTACTAAAGCTTGCGATAGAAATGATTAGAGGGAAGTATCATACCCCAGTATGTACCCAGTTGCTCGACCGACAACAAAACCGGTTACCTCAACATACCGGGTGATCAAAAAGTCAGTATAAATTTGAAAACTTAATAAACCACGGAATAATGTAGATAGAGAGTGTAAGTACGCTGTTTAGGTTTTTTTGGTAACGCCACCTCTGTATGAAAATCACTGGCTGTGCTGTGTGCAGTCTGTGGCTGCTTTGCATTGTTGTAATACTCGCCATTGTAGTGTTAGGCAGTTGGCTGTGAACAGCGCATAGCGTTGCGCAGTTGGAGGTGAGCCGCCAGCAGTGGTGGATGTGGGGAGAGAGATGGCGGAGTTTTGAAATTTGTCATAAACTGCTATATATATATATATATATATATATATATATATATATATATATATATATATGATATCAAGGTAAATACATTGTTTGTTCTCTATTAATATCTTTCATTTGCTAACTATCCCTATCAGTAGTTAGTGCCTTCCATAGTTTGAATCTTTTATTTAGCTGGCAGTAGTGGCGCTTGCTATATTGCAGTAGTGGGAGTAACCAAGATTTTTGTGAGGTAAGTGATTTGTGAAAAGTACAGGTTAATGTTAGTCAGGGCCATTCTCTTGTAGAGATTATTGAAAGTCAGATTGCGTTGCGCTAAAAATGTTGTGCGTCAGTTTAAGCACAGTCTCGTAAAATTGTTCAAATGGGGACGTTTCATATGTCGACCCTTAGCCGAGGATACCTCACTGGAATCTCCTGATTTTTTTCTTGTAGTTTGTGTAATTAGTGTAGCTTTTGTTTATTGGCAGCGCGTAATTATAGAGAGAATTTCCATTGTAGTTGTAGTTTTTCATTGTTGTACAGTAAAACAGTTGTGGCATGCATGTAGATTTGCACCAAGTATTTCGCAGCTGCAATTAACTAGATATTATTTTCAGTGTTATGTTAATGTGTTCTCTTATTTTTGCTCTTCAAATTGTGTTTTTCTGTGTTGTCGTGTGAAATTCTGTGACAATAATGGCGTGTGAAAAACGTAATACTAGGCTCCGAAGTAAACTGCGAAATGACAGTGAAAACGAAAGCAGTGTGTTAGCGCCACCGAGTAATGAATTAACTGATGTTCAAAGTAGTAATTTGGTAATTGTGCATAGGGAAATGGAGCGGGCGGCAAACAATGGCGTAGACAGTGAAACAAATAGTGAACAGGGAAGGATTATAGATCGATCGGTCGGCAACAGCTCGCCTCAGGAATCGGGAATGACAGGACACAATCTTGCAAATACTGTAGATTCAGGTTTTGCGTCCTCGCCGTTTTCTCAAATAAGTCAAGACACATTTTCTGCTTGTCAAAATGTGAATGTTGCCGGTGAAAATGCACTGCCAAAAAGCATAGAGAAACAGATTCCAGACACTAATACATTATTATTGCAATTAATGCAACAAATGGAACAAAATCAGAGACAAATGGGACAAAATCTCAAAAAGTTAGACACAGTGGAACAAAATCTCAAAAAGTTAGACACAATGGAACAAAATCAGAGACAAACACAGCAACAGTTAGACACAATGGAACAAAATCAGAGACAAACACAGCAACAGTTAGACACAATGGAACAAAATCAGAGACAAACACAGCAAAAGCTTCAAAAGTTAGACTCATTGGAACAAACTCTTGAACAAACACGTGAAGATTTAACTACTGAGTTACATAACATTGAATCGAAATGTCAAAAAGTCTGTAATGACGTAAAAACACAAATTTGTGAGCATTTCCAACCTATTTTTTCGCGGCATGAAAATGCACTGCAGAATCACGAAGCAGCCATAAAAGAACTGCAAACTACTGTTCACGAAAATCATGAGACCTTGCAAGCTAAATTTGACTCAGTTGCATCTACCGATTCGGTTACGCAACTTACGAAAACTCAGGAAAACTTAAAGGACACAGTAGATACTCTGAAACTAGGTTCAGAAAAACACACTGAGGAAATGTGTTCACTATCGGAGAAAGTAGCCGAACTTTCGGATCAGTTCACTAACTTATCTACGAAGGTAGATGATAATCTGAATGACACAAAACCGGTAGTCTTTAATGACACAGAAGAGAGCGAACAAATTAGGAAACTGAAACAAAATCTGAATCAAATTAATACGCAACACCAAAGGGAAATCCGCGAAGTACAAGATCAGCTGACACAGGTAATACAAGAATTACGTATTTCAGAGGACACTTGCGCCCCAACACGGGAAGAGGGACTTAGAAATACGGAAAAGACGCAAAATAATAACACAGGGCATTTCGGAAGTTATGAAAGAAACTGGCAATGTGCACCGAATTTTGAGATGCAACGGCCGACACGACCTAACAATGACCGATATTCGACTCGCCGACATGATGATTTTGACTATAAGCTGTTCGTTACTACACGTAAATTCAAAACGTTTAAGAATTCTGCCAACGACATTCATCCACAAGCGTGGCTCCGTCAATTCTCTCATTGTTTTCCTCCCAACTGGTCGTTAGAACACAGATTAGAATTTATGTGTGGCTACTTAGAGAATGAACCAGCTGTAAGAATGCGATCGGTCATTCACGATTGCCACAGTGAAGGAGAATTTTACCATGCCTTCCTCTCAGCATATTGGTCTCAAGCCACGCAAGACCGAGTAAAACACAGCATCATAATGATGAAACATTTGGAACAATCTGAATTCTCCAGTCTTGTGAAATATTTTGAAGACATGTTGCACAAGAATCAGTACCTGTCAAACCCATACAGCCCCTCAGAACTCATCCGCATTTGCTTAATCAAATTACCTGAACATTTACGACACATTATTTTGGCAGGACGTTGCAAAGACGACATTGAAGCTTTTCAGGGACTGTTGCAAGAACTGGAAATTGACACTGACAATCGCGGAATGCGAGAACAGGAGCACAACAATTACAGGTCACATCTGTCACAATTTCGCGATGACAGAAATAATACACGACAAGGCTGTACTTATAACCTAAATCGTGACCAAAACAGACACCACCCGTATGACAACCGTTGGCAGAGTAGTAATAATTACAGGGAAAGATCACCTCTCCGCGGTAGTGACTATCACAGAGCTAATCGGAGAAATAGACAATATGGGAACCAAAACAACTATTATCACGGGAGACAGAATAACTTTAGACGCAACGGTCCAGCGCGCAGTTACGATTCAGGGAGAAATTCTCCACCACTTAACCGACAAGAAAGAACCTACAGGAACTACCAACATGACGACAGACGATGTGATCGTAACGACAGACCTAAATTGCATCAGAACTGGCGGGATTTAAACAGGGCAGGGCCCTCTCGTCACGGTGAATTTGTAGAAGTTAGGTCTCCAAATCCCAATAACGACGCGCGCCAACAAAGAGACAGTAGGCAATGACTCATACCGCAGGCAGCCACAAAACGTTCGTATGAGACTAACGACGCAGCTGCCGTAGCTAGTAATTACGTAAAAATGGAAGACATTAGGGACATCTTACTCCAAGAACACGACGTAAAACATAACAACATTGCATATCCTGTGATTCACATTACAGTAAATGACGTAAAATTTACGGCAGTACTTGACTCTGGCAGTCCCATTTCAGTAATTAGTGAAACAGCCTTTAGCAAATGCAACAAATCGAACGATTGCCCCACACTTCCGTTACGTAAGATTAAATTACGAGGTGCAATCTTTGGAAAAAGTGTAGATGTACGCCAACAAACCAACTTAGAATTCTTTTGTCAAAGCCACAGTTTCTCTACGAACTTTCTTATTGTTCCATTATTGTCGACGGAAATTATACTGGGAGTAGACTTTTTGAATGAATACAAAGCAATCTTAAGCTTTCACGATGCTGAAATAAGTTTAGAAAAAGAAGTCACTAGCTTTGAAATTTGAAGATTGGCTCTCAAACCATGACGAAGAAATTAATCGGCTTTACCTCCTGTTAGACAACAGTTCGGAATTTTCGACGGAACTTGACACTAACAATCTCTTTGCAAGTACTGACAGGGGTGATATCGACGGCGCATTTGATACTAATGAGTTAATTCAGAATAAAATTCAAACAATTGAGAATTGTAATGACACTGATAGGCAGGACCTTTTTGAGATTTTACAAGCACATTGCACAGTTTTTACTCATAAAACAGGAACAATCAAGGGATTTCAATACCAATTTCGTGTTCGTGAGCATACTAAATTTTGTGTTAGACCATACGTAATTCCGGCGCATTGTAGGGACCGTGTTAGAACAGAAGTACAATCTATGCTTGACGAGGGCATTATTGAACCTGCAGTAAGCTCATACAACAATCCATTACATGTTGTTGAGAAGAAAAATGGATCGATCAGGCTTGTCTTAGATTCGAGACAAATCAATACTATCATTATTCCTGAAACAGACAGGCCGCAAACGTTGGAAGAACTTCTTCAAAATTTTAATGGTGTAAACGTGTTGTCTTCCATTGATCTCAGATCCAGCTTTTATCAGATCGAACTTCATCCAGAATGTAGAAAATACACAGCTTTCCTTTGCTTCGTCGTTTGTTATCAGTTTCGGAAACTTCCTTTTGGTTTGAACATTTCTTCAGCAGCATTCATTCGCGGGCTAAATTCCATATTACCTGAGTTCTTAAAACGTCACATCACCTTATATGTGGACGATATTCTAATAGCAGAAGCTTCATGGGAACAACATAATCGCATCCTCAACAGTTTGTTACGTATTTTTGCAGAATCTGGAATTACAGTTAACTTGGAGAAGTCTGAATTCGGTAGGTCAAAGGTGAGATTTTTGGGACATATTATTTCTTCTGAAGGCATTCAGCCGGATCCTGAAAAGTTAGAAGCTATCAGAGCCATTCCAGTTCCATCCACAAAAAGACAAGTCCGCAGTTTTCTAGGTCTCGTAAATTTTTACCGTCGTTTTCTGAATATGCAAATTCTTGTTACACCAAAACTTTGTTCTCTCACTGGAAAAAATACTATTTGGAACTGGGACGAAGAAGCACAGTTGGAATTCAATTCTTTGAAAGAATCTCTACTTAACGCGCCAATACTAGCTCATCCAGATCTGTCACAAGATTTCTGCCTTAGCACGGATTCTTCTAAAGTCGGACTTGGTGCCCATTTATTTCAAGAAGCCATAGAAAATGACACTACTGTTCAGAAAACCATTGCTTTTGCTAGCCGAGTGCTAACGAAATCTGAAAAAAATTATTCCGTTACTGAATTAGAAGCTTTAGCTATCGTTTGGGCATTTAACAAATTCCGTTTCTTTCTTTCTGGTAAGCACGTAAAAGTATACAGTGATCATCGTGCATTACAATTTCTTATGTCTTCAAAATTAAATCATGACAGGTTAAAACGTTGGGCATTGTTTCTGCAAGAATTCCGCTTCACAATAGTCTACATTCCCGCCAAGGAGAACATTGTTGAGGACGCGCTGTCACGCGCACCGGCTGAGCTTGAGAAAAGTAACACAGAAGGCAACATTGAGAAAAATTTCAGTATTCTTTACATTCAGAAAGTCGCCTTTGAAAACTTCATCACCACATCTTTAAATGACATTGCTCATGAACAAGATAAAGATCCGATTTGGAAAGACATCAAAAGCAAATGGCATGAAAACACACACACACAGATTCGGCATTATTATCTGGTTAGAAACAACATACTGTTCAAACGCTGCACTGTTGATGACAAGCTATGGGTACTTTGCATTCCTGACGATTTTGTTAATAAGCTCATTTGGTACATTCATTTCAGCTACGCACATTTTGGCCCACGAAAATGTTATCATATTCTTCGAACGACTTGTTATTTTAACAATATGGAAAAGAGAATTCGAAGAGTCTTGTCTATTTGTAAACTTTGTCAAAAGGCGAAACCATCTACTATCTCCCATCGTGCTCCGTTGTTTCCTATCATTCCTTCTAAATTAAAAGAATTTGCTGCTGTTGATCTCTAGGGACCCCTTTTCAGAACATGTAATGGATTTTCGTACGTTCTAGTCGCTGTTGAACTTACTTCAAAATTTGTTTTTTTCACGCCGTTACGTAAAGCCACTGGACGGTCTGTATCCAACGCCTTCGTTAATAATTTCTTACGTGCAGTTGGACACGTTAGTAAAGTCATTTCAGATAACGGACCGCAATTCAGATCTGCTGTTTGGTCACGCATGCTTCGCAACCATAAAATCAAACCTGTTTTTATTTCATTGTACTTACCACATTGTAACCCCTCCGAACGGATTATGAAAGAAATCAATAAGCTTTGCAGACTTTATTGTCACAGAAAGCATCAGCATTGGGACAGATATTTACACTTATTTCAAAACGTGCTGAATGAAATGCCTCATGATTCCACGGCTTTACCACCTACTCTTGTACTGAAGAATAAAAAACCACCGAACAGAATCAGAGAGCTTGTACCTTTCCCGAATACACGTAAACTTCGACACAAAGACATAATTGATTTGGCTCTTAAAAATATAAAATCTGCAGCAGACAAAAGGAGAAAACTACACGGTAAAGCAAATGCAAAGAAATTGTATATTGGTCGGAAAGTTCTCATTAAAGCTCATTCATTGTCACATAAGAAGAAACACTTGAGTCACAAATTCTTTCTAGTTTACAATGGACCTTACAGAATCCGACGTATACCACATGAAAATTGCGTTGAAGTTGAAACTCTGCGTACTAGGAAGAGTAAAGGTTTACACCACATTTCACATGTAAAACCGTTTATTGAAAGATAATCTGCTTCTTAACTTTGTCTTTGCCATATAACTTTTCACTTTACATTGCTAGTAAGCTTTGTCAGACTTAAGAAACTGTTAACATGCAACAATGTTTTGAAGTTAAATATCCAGTCAAGAATCAAGAGAACTTATTTAAACAGAAATTAAGAATGCATTGTTATTGTGAACAGGCGACACACTGTTGTATTTGTACATTCTTGCTTGTTAGTTGCACGATTACGTAACGACTATAAGACTTACTTGCTTAGAACATATACTGGTACTGCTAATGAGATTTTAATGCAACATTTTGATTTACTTGAATATACATTCTGGATTTAAAGTACTTTATGTGAGATACCAGATGACACAGTGATTAGTTTATGTAACAGCTACACGATTTTATCACGATGCTACTAATGAGTGACAATTTACAATGTTGCTTTTGCGGTGTTTCTGTTTTATGTCTGCACAGTTTTATGTATTATTCTGGAAAGGAAAACATGTTTTAGTAGTAACTTTTGTGGTATAGCAACAATGAGACAGCCTTTTTCGTGGCACAACAAACGTTACAGTACAGTACTTTCTTCATCACAACAATAAGTGTAATAACTAAGATATCTATACACAAAGCATTTCACTTTTGTTTATCATCAGGTAAGTACATTGACTTCTGCAGAACTTAGCTTTCGGAGGACTATAACTACGAGACTTCCACAGAGGTTATCTTACAACATGACGCACAGTTTAGCGCTACAGTACACGTATTTGAGTGATTAATTTTGCACTTAAAACATTTATTTTTTAAGATATTTGAAGTACAATGATACAAAGTTCTTCCGTGATACATTTCATTCCATTGCTGTAATCTGTAACACCTGAGGGTATAATTACATTAATCCTCAGGGGGGTACATGCCTACTTTGTGTACCATGTGTTTGGAAAGCACAAGGAGCCCTAGCTATTATGGTATTTGCTTATACAACTTTACACATCGGTACCATATTTCTCTAACACATAAATTACACAGCTATCTGATTATTTAACAAAGAAACAAACATTTTCTTACTAATTAGTGACATATGTTTACGTAATTACACAGTTGACTAACTTCACACTTATGAAATGGCATTTTGTCAGTACTTTGTGAACTGTTCATATTTTTTTCGGAACCATTGTGATACTATGAGAGCTTTGAATGATGTATTTGGTATGGGATCATGATTTTTTAAGTACGTTTGAGGTAGATGACACTATTGAAATGAGCAGAGAATATTTTTTTAGGGTTTGAAATTATTGCAGAAAGCTACGACGTTTTTGAGATTTGACTGAGGTGTTATGATGTTATTTTTACGACGACGATGTGTATTATGCTGTTGAGGTATGTTTATGATCAATAAGCTGATGCTATATAAGGAATGTGATTACGTGTTTATATGTATATGAATAATGAATAGAAGTTAGGGACTATGGTTTGTGAAAAAGGTTGTTGGAAACCAAGAATCGTACTTTAAGAGTTATGAAATGTGTGTATATGCGTGAATGTATCACAATGCTGGCGAAAATTTTTTGGACACTGTTATATTTATAGGATTTTGTTTCTACAGATTTGTAACCCAAATTCTTGACCTGTGAAATATTTTTATATGAGACTGTCACTGTAGCGGAAACTGGTGTCGTAAATATTTCGGTAAGAAAGTTCAGTGACCACCTGCACGTAATGCGTCGTGGGCACCCAGCTGAGCGGCCAGGTGTGCCAGATGCCTGGAGAAAAAGCCATTATTGCGAGCCCTTTTCAGCGGCACAGGTAGAAAAAAAAAGGGAGGCCATTATCCTCGCTATTGACATTCCTTTGTAGAAAGCATCGTAATTACGACATGCTAATAATAACTTGGAAACATTCTTACATCTGCACACCTGATTAGGACAAGTGTCTATCTACGAGAATTGAGAGAATTTCTACTAACTTATGAAATGCCTCATGACTACTGAATGATTATTTTATGCTTTACTTTGTACATAGTTGCTTATTTCATTTGATATCTGGTTTCCAGCTGTCTTGCAGCACTGGTTTCATAAAATAAAATTAAATGCATTTGCTAATGTGAACACTTTCTGTCAACAGATCTATTAAATTATTACTTTATGATCCACATTCTTCGAAAAAGGAGCTCTTGGAATGGAAAGAACAATAAGAAGGGGCTAGTAACAGGAACTGCATACATAATTTTCTTTTCAACTACTTGGTAATTTTTTTGGTAGAGTAAGTTATTGTGATGCATCACTCTAGTGTTAAGATGTGACATAGGTATTAGACATGGCCATTTTTAGTGTAATATTTTTTCTGCTTGAGCTATGTCATGTTTAGAGATAAGTTTTTTTTGCTGCTGCTGTTTGCCATGCATAGTGCTACTAAATTTCACTTTTTATTATTCTGTTAAGCTAGTTTTACGACTGATTTATTTTTTTTTTGTTTGCTGCTCATTGCCTTATATTAGTTGTAATTTATGCTGCTTGCTTTGCCTTTTGTATTTTTTATCATTGCTGTTTGTGTTAATTGTTTTCTGCTGCTGCATTGCCTCGTTCCTTAGTTTAGCATCTGAGCTCAGTAGATTTAAGTTAGCTTAAGAGGGGGTAGACTATATAAGAGAACAAGTTGTGATGAATTGGAAGAAATACATTGAAAATCTATAAGAAAATGGTTTGGCCAAAACAGTATTTTGAAAGAGGATATGAACCAAAAAAAAGTAGGGTTTAGGGACAACAGGTTTAGGTAGGATTTTCTTGGAAATAAATGATGAAGTATGATAATGGAAAATAAATAATGAGGTAAGAAATATGTGAACATATATATATACAGAAAGCATGCTTGAATAGGATTTTTTGGTGGAAACAAATGTTGAAATAAGACGAAAGATCTATGGAATGAAGTTTTGGGTTGGACTGCAGTACCAAATGCTACACTGAAAACAAACCCTGTCCTTTCCTTTTTTGTTATCCCACTATGTGTTTGTGTACCCTTGTGTATTTGTTTTCTTCCTGTCTGTGTAGTTCCATAGAATTTTTTCTTCTTCTAATACTAAGCTACATTCACTATGTTGAGGAATACTGTTATCCTCAAATATAATTGGTATTAATAATATGTTATTTACTTTGTAAAGACGTTTAGACATTATTTATTCTGTTTTGTTTTAATGCTCATGTGTGAAGTTGATGTTTCATTAATTATTCTGATCTTTTATGTATCTAATTATCTCATAATTCCTGTAACATTGATGTGTATGTTTATTTCGATTCTTTTGTAAAGCCTGTATTTAAAATGTTCTCTGTATTGTTATGTTCTTTAATGATGTATTTTGTACCTTTGTAATTGTATTCTCATGTTATAAAATTGTAATTGACACCAGTTTATCAAACTAAGTAACTTGTAAGCATTCATTTCACTGCACACATTTCTGTTGGTCATAGTATATGGACAATATGTGAGAAGTAGGGACTGTTAGTGTTTGCACGTGTGTTAATAATTCAGCAAGGGACTGGTTAACAGCATTGCTGGTTCTCAGGACAATTCAAAAACTTTGTGAGTGCACAAGTGGTGGTTATGGACTTGATATATTATCCGCAAGACTCTTCAATGGTGATTGTGCACCTGCACAGTCACAACAGATGGCTGCTGGCCATCTCTACAAGGACTACTGTGGGTCTGCATCTTTGATGACCCACCAGTACCATTATCTCTACAAGGACAACAGAGGGTCTACTGATGATCCATCAATACCATTATTTCTACAAGGACTGCAGTGGGTCTGCACCTCTGGTGGCCCACCAATACCGTAATCTCTACCAGGACTACAGTGGGTCTGCTCTGTGATGACCTACCCACCAATACTCTTCAAAACTTCGACTGACTCCACTGTGGGTTTGCTCTGTTGTGGCCCATTACCTGTCAGCATGTCAAGAGTCAGCACTGTCTTTCCGTTGGAAGGACAACGCTACTTCTTCAAGACTGCATGGAAATCCACTACTTCCGTGTGCATTTTCTTTTACTGCTCAGACTTTGAGAAAAACACTGCAATATGATGAATGATCAGGACTGTCTTTATGGACTGTGAGAAAATTTTAGCTTTTGACCAACATTGTATCAATAAGTGTGTGCATTTGATTTCTTTGTTATTGTAATTACGATTATGAAAAATTTTAACAAATATGTATTGCCCAGTGCCCAAACCAATTTGTAAAATTTTTTGTGGGGAGCATGGGGGCTATGTAAGTAGGCTGTTCAGGTTTTTTTGGTAACGCCACCTCTGTATGAAAATCACTGGCTGTGCTGTGTGCAGTCTGTGGCTGCTTTGCATTGTTGTAATACTCGCCATTGTAGTGTTAGGCAGTTGGCTGTGAACAGCGCATAGCGTTGCGCAGTTGGAGGTGAGCCGCCAGCAGTGGTGGATGTGGGGAGAGAGATGGCGGAGTTTTGAAATTTGTCATAAACTGCTATATATATACATATATACATATACATATACATATACATATATATGTGTATATATATATATATATATATATATATATATATATGATGATATCAAGGTAAATACATTGTTTGTTCTCTATTAATATCTTTCATTTGCTAACTATCCCTATCAGTAGTTAGTGCCTTCCATAGTTTGAATCTTTTATGTAGCTGGCAGTAGTGGCGCCTGCTGTATTGCAGTAGTGGGAGTAACCAAGATTTTTGTGAGGTAAGTGATTTGTGAAAAGTACAGGTTAATGTTAGTCAGGGCCATTCTCTTGTAGATATTGAAAGTCAGATTGCGTTGCGCTAAAAATATTGTGCGTCAGTTTAAGCACAGTCTCGTAAAATTGTTAAAAAAGGGGACGTTTCAAGAGATAAAAATTGACACACATGCTTGGAATGACATGGGGTTTTATTAGAAGCAAAAAAAAGAAAGTGTTGCTAGACGCGTGAAAGATCTCTTGCGCGCGTCGTTTGGTGATGATCGTGTGCTCAGCCGCCACTTTCGTCATGCTTGGCCTCCCAGGTCCCCAGATTATTGGCTTTGGGGTTACTTGAAGTCGCAAGTGTATCGTGATTCACCGACATCTCTAGGGGTGCTGAAAGATAACATCCGACGCCCAATGCCTCACCATAACAGCGGACATGCTTTACAGTGCTCTTCACAACATTATTCCGCGACTACAGCTATTGTTGAGGAATGATGGTGGACATATTGAGCACTTCCTGTAAAGAAAATCTTTGCTTTGTTATTCTAATTATTGCTATACTGATCAGATGAAGCGCCATCTACATCTACATCTATACTACGCGAGCCACCTTACGGTGTGTGGCGGAGGGTACTTATGTACCACTATCTGTTCCCCCCTTCCCTGTTCCATTCACGAATTGTGCGTGGGAAGAACGACTGCTTGTAAGTCTCCGTATTTGCTCTAATTTCTCGGATATTTTCGTTGTGATCATTACGCGAGATATATGTGGGCGGTAGTAATATGTTGCCCATCTCTTCCCGGAATGTGCTCTCTCGTAATTTCGATAATAAACCTCTCCGTATTGCGTAACGCCTTTCTTGAAGTGTCCGCCACTGGAGCTTGTTCAGCATCTCCGTAACGCTCTCGCGCTGACTAAATGTCCCCATGACGAATCGCGCTGCTTTTCGCTGGATCATGTCTATCTCTTCTATTAATCCAACCTGGTAAGGGTCCCATACTGATGAGCAATACTCAAGAATCGGACGAACAAGCGATTTGTAAGCTACTTCTTTCGTCGATGAGTCACATTTTCTTAGAATTCTTCCTATGAATCTCAACCTGGCGCCTGCTTTTCCCACTATTTGTTTTATGTGATCATTCCACTTCAGATCGCTCCGGATAGTAACTCCTAAGTATTTTACGGTCGTTACCGCTTCCAATGATTTACCACCTATGGCATAATCGTACTGGAATGGATTTCTGCCCCTATGTATGCGCATTATTTTACATTTATCTACGTTTAGGGAAAGCTGCCAGCTGTCGCACCATTCATTAATCCTCTGCAGGTCTTCCTGGAGTATGTACGAGTCTTCTGATGTTGCTACTTTCTTGTAGACAACCGTGTCATCTGCAAATAGCCTCACGGAGCTACCGATGTTGTCAACTAAGTCATTTATGTATATTGTAAACAATAAAGGTCCTATCACGCTTCCTTGCGGTACTCCCGAAATTACCTCTACATCTGCAGATTTTGAACCGTTAAGAATGACATGTTGTGTTCTTTCTTCTAGGAAATCCTGAATCCAATCACAAACCTGGTCCGATATTCCGTAAGCTCGTATTTTTTTCACTAAACGTAAGTGCGGAACCGTATCAAATGCCTTCCTGAAGTCCAGGAATACGGCATCAATCTGCTCGCCAGTGTCTACGGCACTGTGAATTTCTTGGGCAAATAGGGCGAGCTGAGTTTCACATGATCTCTGTTTGCGGAATCCATGTTGGTTATGATGAAGGAGATTTGTATTATCTAAGAACGTCATAATACGAGAGCACAAAACATGTTCCATTATTCTACAACAGATTGACGTAAGCGAAATAGGCCTATAATTATTCGCATCTGATTTATGACCCTTCTTGAAAATGGGAACGACCTGCGCTTTCTTCCAGTCGCTAGGTACTTTACGTTCTTCCAGAGATCTACGATAAATTGCTGATAGAAAGGGGGCAAGTTCTTTAGCATAATCACTGTAGAATCTTAAGGGTATCTCGTCTGGTCCGGATGCTTTTCCGCCATCTGGCGGAAATTTTTTTAACGTTTGTATTTTTTTGGTTCTAATAAAACCCCATGTCATTCCAAGCATGTGTGTCAATTTGTACCTCTCTATCTATATTATCACGTGATTTACTCAGTTTTCAGATTGATACTGACTTTTTGATCACCCGGTACATTCGACCTGGAGAGAAAATACTTATAGCAGATTGAACTGAGGAAACGAAACACTTGTCTTCATCGCAATTTCAGAGACTTTTGTTATTGACACAATTCTAAATACATAATCTTCAAATAGAAAACAGAAAGAAAAAGCTATAAAATTAGCAGAGGAGATATCTACTTGAACGAAGATATGAAACATAAGTGTTGTATTGCAAACGCTTCGCATTGCTGTATCCTTTCCGTTCCTTTTCTTTATTCCCCAATATAAATAAATAAAAATAATTTGGACATTTCTCTTGTGCTCTTATAATTACGTGATTTTAAATTATAATTACAGTACTTATACATTCCTTATTACATCTCAACAGCACACAATTAAACCAAGAGGAAAAAACCTAAATAAATCCAAACATTTGCTATCGCTTGTGTTAAGAACGAAATATGTTTCCATTGCTTTCCACTTGTCTGTCAGTAGGCTTGTGTTCATCATAAATCTCACTTTCGTGTTCGTCTTTTTCTTCTACTTCTTCACCTCCTTCTTCTGCGTCTTTCCTCTCCTTCAAATGATAATGGAAGCGATCTTTCAGGTACATACAGTTGTTGTGCAGTGCTGCGCACGTTACTACAGCTCTTTTCTGGTATGTGTCAAATTTAATCGTCGCTAATCAACGTTTCTTACTGGCTTCAATGGAGTGTCTAACCATGGAGAGGTTACCATACACTAAATTATCAGAAAGGAAGCATGCCCGTTGTGTACTGAAATTATATTTATAATTGGGCTATGTCTCCATATGCCAGCGTCAAGGACGCTTCCATACATTCTGCACTTACGCCAGTAAATTTATCACCAGCGTACGGTGAACTGCACAATAATACGGACTTAGTCCTTGCGACCTATGTATTCATCGTCATGTAATGCTCGTCTTCTGCTTTCTGTTTGGGTACAATCCAAATACCGTATAAAAGTTGACAGTAGAAATGTTTTTCGCCATTCTAACTTAGCCGCATTAATTTCCATCATTGGAAACGGGAAATGAATCCGGTTGTAAGCTTTTATAACTATCTGAGCCATCACATCGTTCACTTTTTTACATACTGTTGTCCAGTCAACCCTAAAAGCCTCGGCCATATCAGTCTAAAATGCATACAACGAAAAAGTATCTCCATCCGTTTTCGGAAAATGAAGGTTCTCCGCGTGTTTAATCACATCCTAGCATAAATCCAGAAATTGAAAAGTCTGTATTTTCAGTTTCAAATCGTAACACTTCTTTACATTAATTAACATCCCTCTGAAACTGGTAACGTTTCTCCTGTCTGACCGGCAGCAACATCGCCATGGCGCGAAGAGTGCCCCAGTACCGTCTAACGAGTAATCTAGAAATATCTCAGTGTGAAAACTAGATTCTAATCTTGAGTCACAGCTTATATCTGGCCCACCAGAAAAAGACAAGACATATCTTGGCATATTAGAATCTACAACGATTATTCACAAACAACTTAGATACAACTCGTTTTTATTCATATCAGTCAACAGACAGCTGACGGAGGAAATATTAGTCGATCTGTGGAACTACTTATTCCGCTTCAGATGGACCAGAGTGGAGGGGATGCTATAAACAGATTCTATTTTCAGATATGTAACGTAATATCTTTGATTGTAGAAGTAATAATATAGCTATAACAATATACATGTGGTGACGTATGCACGAATCCACGATGTATGACAAGGATACATACGTATTCTAATTAGACTATTTCAAAGTGTCTGTTACATCCTTAGCTTACTTTGGTATAAGACTACGACGAGGGCTATTCGAAAAGTGATTTGACCGGCGCGAAGTCGAAACCACAGTGAAAATCCGATGAGGCTTCGCACAGATGTGTTGGGCAGTGTCTCTACTATGGCTGTCGATCGCGTCTCGTCGTTCTTTTCAGTTCTGAGCGCATGGTGAGCACTTAAAAATGCTTACATAAATATTGTCTGCCGCTAAGTGTGAGGGCCTCCTGAGAGGTTTCGCCTTATGTCATTCAGCCCACATAACGTGACTGTTAGGCGTTTCCTTCTATGTACCAGTTGTCGGCGCCACATTGAAAGGGTAATGAGGAAACTCCTGCAACGTTCGCAATGCGAACTGTTTGATGAACCACAAAACAGCAGGTAATTGGCTTCCCTTTAGTTTCATCTCGGCTCACGTGAACCACTGGCCATGAAGACCACATTCTCGCACAGACAACACACTGTGGAACAGCGTAGAGAATTACCGGAAAGCACAACCAAATGCATTCTGTCACGAGGATATTGGAAAGTTGGTAGAACGCTAATTCGAAGCGGTGACTCTGTAGAGAAGTAGGTGGAATGTGTAGCTAACTGTTGGAAAAAAATTCAAATTGGTTACCATTTCACGACCGCTCGGGTCTTACTTTCCGAATAGCCCTCGTATAACCAGGTGCATGCAATATTTATTTTGTCTTTCTTAATGTATCTCAAGATCAATACGAATTTGTCGCTAGTGTCTACTCTAAGACAGGAGTCTTTTTAAGAGAACTTAATACATCAGCTAGAAGGAAACTTTGGTCGCAGAAGAAGTACTACAAGTCACAAACAGAAAAGGAAAATATAGAAATCTTCGTGGAGAGCTAGAAACAGAGCAATGTAAGTCACTCAGACATAAAGTAAAAATTCGAAACTTACCTACAATGAGTGCCTGATCGCGCCAAACAAATGAAAACTACACATGCAGATAACATCACATTTCGAGTCATGAATGTGCCTTCAGCCACTCACGAAAAACGTAAGATTTATGAAACCCACTTGAACTGAATGACACGACTACATGTGTGATCAAAAGTAGCCGGACACCTGGCTGAAAATAACTTACGAGTTTGTGGCGCCCGCCATCAGTAATGCTAGAATTCAATAGGGTGTTGGTCTATCCTTAGCCTGATGACAGCTTCCACTCTCACAGGCATACGTTCAGTCAGGTGCTGGAAGGTTTCTTGGGAAATGGCAGCCCATTCTTCACTGAGTGCTGCACTGAGGAGAGGTATCGATGTCGGTCGGTGAGATCTGGCACGAAGTCGGCATTCCAAAACATGCCAAAGGTGTTCTCTAGGATTCAGGTAAGGTTTCTGTGCAGGCCAGTCCATTACAGGGATGCAGTGTGTTTGCATTAGGAGGGCCTGAAGATAGGCGAAAGTATCACACTTGACAATAACGCTGGAGGTAAGCCTTCAAATCTGTCTTGGTTTCTGGCTTCAGCTACAGAATCTCCTATGATTTGCGATGTAATAGAATAGAGGGTTATCAGATTACGGTTTTTATTTCAGTGAGTGAAGTAGAAAAGTGTGTTTCTTGTTAAAAGAGGAGTATTTCCATTAATATGGGAAAAGACAGTATTTAGTAATGGGAATAACAGCTGCTAATAAATAATTTGATTTGGAAGTTGTAGAATTTCAACTGGCAAATTAAGCGTGAGGGATAGTTGTACTGTGAATACGTTTTTCTGCAAACCTTTCAATGAGGCTCTTTAGTTATTACAACTGGAAAGTCACTCAAGGCTTTGGTTTTGAGTATAAGTGATAATCATCATTGATAGTCATTGGCGTTTAAGACACAGTAGGGCACAGTCTGACGGTTGCCTTCACTGAAACAATACTTACGGTCCGAATATCACATCTCAACGTGAACAATTAATGACTGAATGCCATATCGACCACTCAAGCCAATAATGAAATATAGCATTCCTACGTAATTCCACCTGTAAGTGTCCCATTTGTTTCCAAGTAGTAACTAATATTCAAGACAATGACCCCTAAGAAACTATTGATAGCATGAGTTTACTCTTTTCTTCTGAATCATTCTGTAGCAGCAGTGTAAACTGCGATTAGTTGTGCTGTGGTTTTGTTCAAATAAAAATTATAATTGATGTGTCGACAGAAGTGCCGACACAGTGTGGTTTTAGGAGACCGATATGCACGCTATAAACACACGAAGGATGGTGTGAGGCCTGAAAACGGATACGTAATGAATGCTATAAAGAAAAGTATGTGTCTTCTGGAATACTTAACTTTAATCCATCCTTGTTGTATACATCGTTCTTGATGAGACAAATGAGACTCTGTAGATACATGAAGTTAGTAATGGCGCCTTGCTAGGTCGTAGCCATTAACTTAGATGAAGGCTATTCTATCTGCTCTGCAAATGAGCGAGGCTTCGTCAGTGTGCATCGCTAGCGACGTCGTCCGTACAACTGGGGCGAGTGCTAGTAAGTCTCTCGAGACCTGCCGTGTGGTGGCGCTCGGTCTGCGATCACTGATAGTGGCGACACGCGGGTCCGACATGTACTAATGGACCGCGGCCGATTTACGCTACCACCTAGCAAGTGTGGTGTCTGGTGGTGACACCACATTCCTCCCCCGCAAATAGGCGAACGGTCGTGGGATAAGGCTTCCGCCCGCCGTGGGGAGGACCCCATGTTGACGTATTCGATGAGGTGGGGAGCCTAACAACAGGCGAGGCTGTGCCACCCGCACCCGGCCATTCGGTCCGAGGGGAGCTAGGAAACGCCTGGAAACCTAGTCCAGGGTGCACGTCAACGTGCGGAGTATGCGCCCGTAGAGAGACAGGAGGGGCCGAAGGGTCGACCTCCATGTGGACGGGGTACCCGACGGGCGAAGACGACATCTGCTCCGGAGCGGGCAAGAGTTCCATGGCGGAGGACATCTGGTCACGGGAAGCGATCGGCGGCGCGTGACCCAGGGAGGCGCCATGCGGTTGCAGCGACGCGTCCTCTGCGGGCGGCGCCGGCGGGAGAACAGGCGGCGGCGGCGGCGGCGTCGGCGGCGCGTCGCCATGAGGCAAAATGGAAGGCAGCGTCGGTAACACCTGGGGATGAGGCGAGCCAGTAGATGGGTCCCCAGGGCGCTGACCGGACGGCACCGTCGCTGAAAGCAGACGGGGAGCGGCAGAACCCGGGCGACGACAGAGGCGCAGCTGATTGAGATGCCGACGCACCTCACCAGAGGCCCCCAAAACCAAATACATCGCGCGGCCGAGGCAGCGATGAATGCGCCCTGCGAGCCAACGCCGTGAACCGCGATAGTTGCGATAGAATACAACGTCGCCTGGAGCAAAAGCAGGCGTCTGCCGCTGCACAGGAACCTGATGCGGCGGATGCAGCAAAGACATCAAGGTTCGATAAGGACAACCGTGGAGCAACTCAGCCGGCGAGCGACCATCTCTGGGCTGAGAGCGATACGAAGACAAAAGGAGCAATAACGCGTCCTCCCGAGAATGCGACTCTTTCAACTTCAACATCTGTGACTTGAAAGTCCGGACCAATCGTTCAGCGGCACCGTTTGACTGAGGCGATAACGCCGTGGATGTCAGATGTTGAATACCATTGGCCCTGCAGAATGACAAATTCTGTGGACATGAAGAGTGGGCCATTGTCGGAAACAATAGTCTGTGGGAGACCTTCAATGCAAAAAATAGCAGACAACGCTTGGATGGTGGCAGAAGACGTCGTGGAAGACATCCGGACAACAAAAGGAAAATTACTGAAAGAATCGACCACAACCAACCATCGAGCATTCCAGAATGGACCAGCAAAATCGATGTGCAAGCGTTGCCAAGGGGAAGTGGCGTTCGGCCATGCAAAGAATTTCTGCGGCGGTGCGGATTGTTCGGCACACGCCATGCAAGAAGAGCACATATTCGTAATCGCAGCATCGATTCCGAACCAAGTACAGTGCTGACGAGCAAGTTGTTTCGTTCGCACTATACCCCAATGTCCTTGGTGGAGAAACCGTAAGACAGAGGACTGTAACGAACGTGGGACCACGACTCTGGACTGATCATTATCAGAACGCAACAACAAAACACCACGTCGTACAAAAAGTCTCTCCTTGTGAGGAAAAAATCGGCGAACCAACGGATCCTCGATCCGTGACTTTGACAAGGGCCATTGCGTAGCAAGAAAACGCAAAACGGTAGCAAGGACAGCGTCAGCAGATGTGGCTGTAGCGACACGACGAAAATCAATCGGAAACGATTCGACCACGACATCGGTTTCCGCATCAATGAACATGCAAGCAAGTTTGGAAGAATCGAATGCTTTATCCTCAGCAACAGGCAAACGGGACAACGCATCAGCGTTTCCGTGCTTAGCAGTGGACCGCTACAAGATATCGTAGCGGTACTGCGAGAGGAAAATAGACCAGCGAATGAATTTCTGTGCTGTACGTGGAGGTACAGGCTTGTTCGGATGAAAAAGCGATGTCAAAGGTTTGTGGTCTGTGATGATGGTAAAGTGACGACCATACAAGAAATCATGGAACTTAGTAACACCAAACACGAGAGCCAAAGCTTCTTTCTCTATCTGTGAATAATTTCTTTGCGCAGACGAGAGCAATTTGGACGCAAAGGCGATAGGGCGATCATGCGATCCATTTTTGTGCACAAGCACAGCACCGATCCCGAAATCCGATGCATCTACCATCAACAAAAGGGGTTTCTGGGGATCGAATGGCGTAAGGCAAGTATTGGAAAGCAACGCCGATTTCAACTGGCGAAAGGCGTGTTCGCATTCCGTCGACCAGACGAACGGAACACCTTTACGGCGTAAGCGATGAAGTGGAGCTGAAATGGAAGAGGCATGCGGGATAAACCTGGCATAGTAGTTAATTTTTCCCAACACACTCTGTAGCTGCTTCAAATTCTGCGGCGAAGGCAAGTCTTGAATGGCACGGAGGTGCTCCGGACTGGGATGTATGCCTTGGGCATTGATGACATGTCCCAAATATGGTAAGTCACGAGCAAAAAACACACATTTGTCCTTCCGCAAGCGAAGACCATTTTGCCGCAATACCTGAAATAATGTGCGGAGGTGGGCTAAATGTTCCTCTTCTGTCTTTCCGGAGATCACAATATCGTCCAGATAGGTTGCTGCTGTAGGGACCGACGTACAAACAGGTTGCAGATATTGCTGAAAGAATGCAGGGGCAGATGCGCACCCGAATGGCAGTCGTTTGAAGCGATACAACCCAAGATGCATGTTAACCACCAAAACGCGCTGGGAGTCTTCGTCCACAGGTATTTGCAAGTACACATCTGCGAGGTCCAACTTTGAAAAATATTTACCCAGGCACAGTTTGTCAAAAAGATCTTCCGGGCGGGGTAAGGGAAAAGTTGCTATCACTAGTTGTGGATTCACTGTGGCCTTGAAGTCCACACAAAGTCTCAATTTTCTGGAAGGTTTTGACAAAATTACTAATGGTGATGCCCAGAGAGAAGCTTGCACACGTTCAATGACACCTTGTGATTCTAAGTCGTTTAATGTTCTTGCGACCTCATCACGCAATACGTGGGGAACATCGCGCGCTCTGAAAAATTTCGGTTGCGTGTTGACTTTCAGTTCCAAATATGCTTCATAGCGCAACCAAGGCCCGGTGCAAAAATGTCTACAAATTTGTCACACAGACGAGAAACACTGTCTGAAGGCACAGTCTCGTTCACTGATAGGACCTGATTTACGATTGACAAGTTAAACAACTGAAATAAATCTAAACCAAACAAGTTCACTGCAGTAGAAGAACGAATTACGTAAAATGACACAAGTTTCGTTTGTCCCTTGTATGTGGCAAGAAGAGTGCGCTGTCCTAACACAGGGATATGCTGTCCTGAATAACTAGTGAGCTGAACATTTGCGGCACGCAACGGAGGTGTGCCCAGTTGTTTGTACGTGTCGTGATTGATCAATGAAACAGCAGCTCCGGTATCGCTTTGGAATGGGATCACTTTGCCTTCAAAGTCCAAGTCTACAAAAAGTTTATTGTCCTGCCTACGACAAGAGCGACTTTCTCGTGCAATTTGAACGGACACTGGTACAGAAGCACTTGCGACTTGACGGGATTTCCGGCGACGTCGACGCACACTTTGTGTGGGACGAACACTGTCATTGTTAGAGAAAGTGGCACTGGACGGGGTGGAATGAACTACATGAATGTCCATTGGCGACGGCTCACGAGCCTGAGTATACTTGGTTCGATTCCGGTGCGAAGCAAAGGGCCTGGAATGGTCGTGATTGTCTGCTCGGAGCTTTTTCTGGCAAACACTTTGAACATGTCCATTCTTATGACAGTAACAACAAATAGCTTGGCGTGACGGGAAATTGTCACGCGAATGTCTAGTTGCACACCGCGGGCATGATTTGAGAACTGCATTGGCATGCTTACGCGGCACACGTGTTTGAGAGCTAGGCTGCAGCTGCGCGGACGTGCGCGAGGGCTGTTTATCGTTCCGTGCAGCGCGACTGGCGGGCTAGTTAATGTCACACACGGCTGGCGAAGTTTCAAATGATTCCTGAGCAAAGTCAAGTGTGCCTTGCCTATCCAATATGTCTATCACTTGTTGAAAGGAGGGATTAACTAGTTTCAAAATCTGTTCCCGGATACGAACATCAGAAACGTTCTGTGCAATTGCATCACACACCATAGTATCTGAATAAGGAAGTCCACATTCACACTCAAAAGCACAATCCCTAGTAAGGCCTTGCAATGTTGCAACCCACTCCCTATTAGTCTGACCGGCCGTACGTTTTGTACGATAGAACTTATACCTTTTTGCAACGACATTTACTGTTTCTTTGAAATAGGCATCTAACGCCGACAAAATTTCTTCGTAGGACAGAGTTGCTACGTCGCGTCGGGGAAATAATTTCACTATCACACCGTACGTTTGCACCCCTACACACGCCAATAAATGAGGCTGCCGATCGTTACCTTGAATTCTGTAGGCGGTGAGATGGAATCCAAATTGGCGTGACCACTCCGTCCAGGTTTCTATGGCTGGGTCAAAGGGCCGGAACGGGGGTGCAACTGCATGTTGTGGCTGCGGTAGCGGTGAAGTGGCGGCCGCCGCATCGGTTTGCATTGCACGCTGACCCTGGACGAGCTGTCCAAGGGCATCCAATGACGCCTGCGTCTGCTGATTCTGCAAGCGATAAAATTCGGACAGTACATCTGGAGATTGTGGCGAAGCCATGACACAAGCAAAGGAATACAAACTCTATTGTCTCGTCGCCATATGATGTGTCGACAGAAGTGCTGACACAGTGTGGTTTTAGGAGACCGATATGCACGCTATAAACACACGAAGGATGGCGTGAGGTCTGAAACGGGATACATATAAATGCTATAAAGAAAGGTACGTATCTTCTGGAATACTTAACTTTAATCCATCCTTGTTGTATACATCGTTCTTGATGAGACAAATGAGACTCTGTAGATACATGAAGTTAGTAATGGCGCCTTGCTAGGTCGTAGCCATTAACTTAGATGAAGGCTATTCTATCTGCTCTGCAAATGAGCGAGGCTTCGTCAGTGTGCATCGCTAGCGACGTCGTCCGTACAACCGGGGCGACTGCTAGTAAGTCTCTCGAGACCTGCCGTGTGGTGGCGCTCGGTCTGCGATCACTGACAGTGGCGACATGCGGGTCCGACATGTACTAATGGACCGCGGCCGATTTAAAGCTACCACCTAGCAAGTGTGGTGTCTGGCGGTGACACCACAATAATCAATTACTTTACGTATATTTCTGCAGGTGGAACGTCGTATCCTTTTACTTGATATTGATTGCAACACTTGAAACGTTTTTATCATTTATGAAATGTAAACATAATAAATTCATCGAAACAGAAGCACCACTACAAAAATTAGCTTCCCACAATCGGACTGACAACAAAACCATCATTACCGAAAAGATAGCAAATACTCAGTAATCACTTTTACCAAAAAATGAAAAGAAGAAGCACATAGAATTCTCCACTTACATCATTTAATGATTCCCCAACACATACCTGCATTCTAGGTTTTGCACTGAATGCTCTACGAACTTGTTGCGGGGAAAATCTATTCTATTTAAAAATGCTCTTCAGGTATGTGACATCTTCTTGCAAATTATCTTAATCAGATATACAATGCGCCCTATGCACTAAGGTCTTAAGGACACCTATGGTCTGTGAAGGGTGATGGCAGCTAATGGCATATACATATAGATTTGTTTGAGTTGGTTTCCGATACACGACATGTCCTAATGTGCCATCAACTTTACGGCGAACGAGAACATCCAAAAACGGGAGGCAGCCGTCTTTTTCTAATTCCATTTTAAATTTGATACTGGCATGGATAGAATTCAAACGCTCAAGAAATCGTTGTAATTCATCCATGCCATGTGGCCATATCGCAAATGTGTCGTCCACATACCTACAGAAGACCCATGGTTTAAGACTTGCTGAGTCCAGTGCCTTGTCCTCGAAGTCTTCCATGAATAAATTAGCTACCAGAGGGAAGAGGGGGCATCCTATAGCAACGTCATCGGTCTACTCATAAAATTCACCATTAAACTGAAAATAAGATAATAAAAGCACATATTCAAATAAGGCAGTAATATTCTTATCAAAATGTGGTCCGATAAGAGATAAAGAGTCCTTTAAAGGTACCTTGGTGTACAATGATACCACGTCAAAACTAACAAGCATATCTGTACTATTTAGGCAGACATTGCTATGTCTCTGAATAAAATCCATAGAATTACGAATGTGGTGACTACATTTTCCTACCAGTGGTTTCAATAAAGAAGCTAAAAATTTGGCAGAATAATACACTGGTGAACAAGTGCTCGTTATAGGTCTCATAGACAAGTCCTCTAGACGCTCATCCTTACCCATCTTGTGAACTTTAGGAAGACCATAAAATCTCGGTGGTACTGCGCCTCGCACTTTCCAACTTCTTTGGTAGTGATGAAGCGTTCAGCAAGGCAGCATTCCTTATTGTCACCTTGTTAGTAGGATCTTTGTTAATCTTCCAGTATGCACCAGAACTAAGCAGACTACGTATTGTAAGTAGGCTGTTTAGGTTTTTTTATTGGTAACGCCACCTCAGTATGAAAATCACCGGCTGTGCCGTGTGCAGTCTGTGGCTGCTTTGCATTGTTGTAATACTCAACCATTGTAGTGTTAGGCAGCTGGCTGTGAACAGCGCGTAACGTTGCGCAGTTGGAGGTGAGCCGCCAGCAGTGGTGGATGTGGGGAGAGAGATGGCGGAGTTTTGTAATTTGTCATGATATCAAGGTAAATACATTGTTTGTTCTCTATTAATATCTTTCATTTGCTAACTATCCCTATCAGTAGTTAGTGCCTTCCATAGTTTGAATCTTTTATTTAGCTGGCAGTAGTGGCGCTTGCTGTATTGCAGTAGTGGGAGTAACCAAGATTTTTGTGAGGTAAGTGATTTCTGAAAAGTACAGGTTAATGTTAGTCAGGGCCATTCTCTTGTAGAGAATTTTGAAAGTCAGATTGCGTTGCGTTAACAAAATATTGTGTGTGGAAAGTCAGATTGCGTTGCGCTAAAAATATTGTGCGTCAGTCTAAGCACAGTCTTGTAAAATTGTTCAAAAGGGGACGTTTCATATGTCGACCCTTAGCCGAGGATACCTCACTGGAATCTTCTGATTTTTTCCTTGTAGTTTGTGTAATTAGTGTAGATTTTGTTTATTGCTAGCGCGTAATTATAGAGAGAATTTCCTTTGTAGTTGTAGTTTTTCATTGTTGTACAGTAAAACAGTTGTGGCATGCATGTAGATTTGCAGCAAGTATTTCGCAGCTGCGCTTGCAATTAACTAGATATTATTTTCAGTGCTATGTTAATGTGTTTTCTTATTTTTGCTCTTCAAATTGTGTTTTTCTGTGTTGTCGTGTGAAATACTGTGACAATAATGGCGTGTGAAAAACGTAACACTAGGCTCCAAAGCAAACTGAGAAATAATAGTGACGACGAGCGTAGCTTGCCAGCACCACTGTGTAGTGAATTAACAGATGTTCAAAGTAATAATTTGGTAGCTGTGCATAGGGAAATAGAGCAGGCTGCAAACAATGGTGTAGACAGCGAAACAATTAGAGAACAGGGAAGCATTATCGATCGATCGGTCGGCGACAGCTCGCCTCAGGAATCCGAAACGACAGGAAACAATCCCGCAAATGCTGTGAATTCAGGATTTGGGTCCTCAACGTTTTCTCAAATGAGTCAAGACACATTTTCTGCTTGTCAAAATGTGAATGTTTCCGGTGCAAATTCACTGCCGAAAAGCACTGAGGAACATGTTCCAGACACCAGTGCATTGTTATTACAATTAATACAACAAATGGGACAAACACAACAAAAGCTTCAAAAGTTAGACACAACGCTCGAACAAAATCAGAAACAAATGGGACAAAATCTTCAAAAATTAGACACAATCGAACAAAATCAGAAACAAATGGAACAAAATCAGAAACAAATGGAACAAAATCAGAGTCAAACACAGCAACAGCTTCAAAAGTTAGACTCATTGGAGCAAACTCTTGAACAAACACGTGAGGATTTAACTAATGAGTTACATCACATTGAATCGAAATGTCAAAAAGTCTGTAACGACGTAAAAACACAAATTTGTGAGCATTTCCAACCTATTTTTTCGCGGCATGAAAATGCACTACAGAATCACGAAGTAGCCATAAAAGAACTGCAAACTACTGTTCATGAAAATCATGAGACCTTGCAAGCTAAATTTGACTCAGTTGCATCTACCGATTCGGTTACGCAACTTGCAAAAACCCAGGAAAACTTAAAAGACACAGTAGAAAGACACATGGAGGAAATTAGTACATTATCAGAGAAAGTAGTTGAACTTTCGGATCAGCTAAATAATTTATCTACGAAGGTAGATGATAATCTGAATGACACAAAACCGGTAGTCTTTAATGACACAGAAGAGTGCGAACAAATTAGGAAATTCAAACAAAATCAGAATCAAATTAATACGCAACACCAAAGAGAAATCCGCGAAGTACAAGATCAGCTGACACAGGTAGTACAAGAATTACGTATTTCGGAGGACACTCGCGCCCCAATACGGGAAGAGGGACTTAGCAATATGGAACAGCCACAAAATAATAACACAGGACACTTCAGAAATTATGACAGAAATTGGCAAGGCACACCGAATTTTGAGATGGAAGCGCCGAAACGACGTGATAATGACCGATATGCGACTCGCCGACATGATGACTTTGACTATAAGCTGTTCATTACTACACGTAAATTCAAAACGTTTAAAAATTCTGCCAACGACATTCATCCACAAGCGTGGCTCCATCAATTCTCTCATTGTTTTCCCCCTAACTGGTCGTTAGAACACAGATTAGAATTTATGTGTGGCTATTTAGAGAATAACCAGCTGTAAGAATGCGTTCGGTCATTCACGATTGTCATAGTGAAGGAGAATTTTACCATGCCTTCCTCTCAGCATATTGGTCTCAAGCCACACAAGACCGAGTAAAACATGGCATCATAATGATGAAACATTTCGAACAATCTGAATTCTCGAGTCTTGTGAAATATTTTGAAGACATGTTGCACAAGAATCAGTACCTGTCAAACCCATACAGCCCCTCAGAACTCATCCGCATTTGCTTAATCAAACTGCCTGAACATTTGCGACATATTATTTTGGCAGGACGTTGCAAAGACGACATTGAAGCTTTTCAGGGACTGTTACAAGAACTGGAAATCGACACTGACAATCGCGGAACGCGAGAACAGGAGCACAACAATTACAGGTCACATCTGTCACAATTCCGCGATGACAGAAATAATACACGACAAGGCTATTCTTATAACGTAAATCGCGACCAAAACAGACACCACCCGTATGACAACCGTTGGCAGAGTAGTAATAATTACAGGGAAAGATCACCTCTCCGCGGTAATGACTATTACAGAGACAATCAGAGAAACAGACAATATGGTAACCAGAACTATTATTATCAAGGGAGACAGAATACTTTCAGACGCAACAGTTCAGCGCGCAGTTACGATTCAGGGAGAAATTCTCCACCACATGACCGACAAACAAGAAACTACAGCAACTACCGACATGACGACAGACGATGTGATCGTAACAACATACCTGAATTCCATCAGAACTGGCGAGCTTCAAACAGGGCAGGGCCTTCTCGTCAAAGTGAATTTGTAGAAGTTAGGTCTCCTAATCGCAATAACGACGCGCGCCAACAGAGGGACAGACAATGACCCACACAGCAGGCAGCCGCGTGCGCCAGCTGGCTCAGGGAAAAATAACATAGACGCTAACCTTGAGAAATATTCCAGTATTCTTTACCGACGTATACTACTTGACAATTGCGTTAAAGTTGAAACTCTGCATACTAGGAAGAGCAAAGGTTTACACCACATTTCACACATAAAACCGTTTATTGAGAGATAATGTGCTTTTTTAACTCGAGATTTTAATGCAACATTTTCGTTTACTTGAAAATACATTATGGATTCAAGGTGGTTTCTGAGAGATACCAGATGATACAGTGGTTAGTTTATGTGACAGCTACACGATGTTATCACGACGCTAGTAATGAGTGACAATTTACAATGTTGCTTTTGCGGTGTATCTGTTTTATATCTGCACAGTTTTTCTCAATTCTTCTGGAAAGTAAAACATGTTTTAGTAGTAACTTTTGTGGTATAGCAACAATGAGGCAGCCTTTTCCGTAGCACAACAATACGTTACAGCACAATACTTTCTTCATCACAACAATAAGCGTAATAACTAAGATATCTATACGCAAAGCATTTCACTTTTGTGTATCATCAGGTAAGTACATTGACTTCTGCAGAACTTAGCTTTCGGAGGACGATAACTACGACACTTCCACAGAGATTATCTTACAACATGACGCACAGTTTAGCGCTACAGGACACGTATTTGAGTGATTAATTTTGTACTTCAAACATTTATTTTTTAAGATTTTTAAATTGCAAAGAAAGTTTTCCGTCATACATTTCATTCCATTGCTGTAATTTGTAACACCTGAGGGTATAATTACATTTATCCTCAGGGGGGTACACGCCTACTTTGTGTACCATGTGTTTGGCAAGCACAAGAAGCCCTAGCTAATATGGTATTTGCTTATACAACTTTACACATCGGTACCATATTTCTCCAACACAGTATTACACAACTATCAGATCATTTAACTGAGAGACAAAATTTTTTTTTACTACATCAGTGACAGATGTTTACGCAATTACACAGTTGGATACCTTCACACTTATGAAATTGTATTTTGTCTGTACTTTGTAAACTGTTCATATTTTTTCGGAACCATTGTGATACTATGAGAGCTTTGAATGATGTATTTGGTATGAGATCATGATTTTTAAGGTACGTTTGAGGTAGATAACACTTTTGAAATGAGCAGAGAATTTTTTTAGGTTTTGAAATTATTGGAGGAAGCTACGACGATTTTGAGATTTGACTGAAGTAATATGATGTTATTTTTACGACGACGATATGTTTTATGCTGTTGAGGTACGTTTATGATTAATAAGCTGATGTTATATGAAGAATTTGATTATGCTATGTATCTTATGAGGAAGTATTGAAGAAACATCGACGAATTTGTATATGTGTAATAAGGTAAGGAGTAATGAGTAGCGGTTAGGAACTCTGCCTTGTGAAGACGTATGTTGGAAACCGAGAATCGTACTTTTAGAATTATGAAAGGTGTGTAAATGCGTGAATGTATCACAATGCTGACGAATATTTTTTTTGGACACTTACATTTATAGGATTTTGTTTCTACAGATTTGCAACGCTAATTCTTGACCTGTGAAATATTTTTAGTGGAAACTGGTGTCGTAAATATTTCGGTAAGAAAGTTCAGTGACCAACTGCAAGTGCGTCGTGGGCACACAGCTGTGTCAGACACCTGGAGAACAAGCTATTAGGGTGTGCCTTTCCGGAAGCACAGGTAGAAAAAAAAAAAAAAAAGGAGGCCATTATCCTCGCTTTTGTAGAAAGCATCGCAACAGTTCACGGCTATTGTCGTGCTAGTTGAGAGAAATGCCATATGGCGACAGAAATGCCTAATGAAATGGCGAGAAATATTTTTATGTCTATACACCTGATTATGACTACTGTCTCTCTAGTTGAGAGATTTTTCTACTAACTTATGAAATACCTCATGACTACTGAATGATATTTTTATGCTTTGCCTTTCATAGTTGCTTATTTCATTTGATATCTAGTTTCCAGCTGTGTTGTAGCATGGGTTTTATAAATATATATATATATATATATATAAAAAAGATATAATTCATTTGCTAATGTGAACACTTTCTGTCAACAGATCTATTAATAATTATTTTATGACCCACATTCTTCGAAAAAGGAGCTCTTGGAATGGAAAGAACAATAAGAAGGGACTAATAACAGGAACTGCATACACAATTTTCTTTTCAACTATTTGGTAATTTTTTTTCGTAGAGTAAGTTTTTGTGATGCATCACTCTAGTGTTAAGATGTGACGTAAGTTTTAAACATGGCCATTTTTACTGTAATATTTTTTCTGCTTGAGCTATGTCATGTTTAGGTATAAGTTGCTGCTGTTTGCCAGGCATAGTGTTATTGAATTTGATTTTGTATTACGCTGTTAAGCCAGTTTTACTAATGATTATTTTATTGTTTGCTGCGCATTGCCTCATATTAGTTATAATGTTGAATTGCTTGGTAATTTAGATTTACTGTAGCTTGCTTTGCCAGTTTGAAATATTTGTCATTGATGTTTATTGTTTTATGTGATGCTGCATTGCCTCGTCCCTTGGTATATATATCTGAGCTCAGTAGATTTAAGTTAGCTTAAGAGGGGGTAGACTATATAAGAAACTAACTATGATGAATTGGAAGAAATGCATTGAGAAGCCGCAAGAAACAGATAGGGCCAAAATGAGTATTGTACAATGAGTCATATTTATTTTGAAAGAATTATGGTTGGAATACAGAAAAGAGGTACAGATAGGACTTTTGGAAATAATGAGGAACGAAGGGAGATCTCCAAGAACAAAAAAAGTTTTGTTCGCAAGATACTGCAGTAAAAGAAACCCTGTCCTTTCCTTGTGTTATCCCACTATGTGTTTGTGTTCCCTTGTGTATTTGTGTACTTCCTGTCTTTAGTTGTTTATCTGATAAGACCTATGTTGTAGAATTTTTCTAATACCATGTTATTTACTTTGTAAACATGTTTAAACAGTATTGTTCTGTTTTGTTTTAATGCTCATGTGGAAGTTGATATTCCAAAAGTTATTCTGATCTTTATGTATGTACTTATGTCATTATTTTTGTAACACTGATGTATTTGTTTATTTCTATTCTTTTGTAAAGCCGCTATTCCTACAAATGTTATCTGTATTATTATGTTTTTAATGATGTATTTTATACCGTTGTTATTGTATTCTTATGTTATAAAATTGTAATTGACACCAGGTCATTAAATTAAGTAACTTGTAAGTTACATTTCACTGCACACGTTTTTGTTGGTCATAATATACGGACAATATGTGACAAGTAGGGACTGTTAGTGTTTGCACGTGTGTTAATAATTCAGCAAGGGACTGGATAACAGCATTGCTGGTTCTAAGGACAATTCCAAAAACTTTGTGAGTGGACAAGTGGTGGTTTATGGACTTGCTATATTAGCCGCAAGACTCTTCAATGGTGATTGTGCACCTGCACAGTCACAACAGATGGCTGCTGGCCATCTCTACAAGGACTACAGTGGGTCTGCATCCTTGATGACCCATCAATACCATTATTCCCACAAGGACTGCAGTGGGTCTGCGCCTCTGGTGGCCCACCCGTACCGTCATTTCTACCAGGACTACAGTGGGTCTGCTCTGTGATGACCTACCCACCAATACTCTTCAAAACTTCGATTGACTCCGCTGTGGGTTTGCTCTGTTGTGGCCCATTACCTGCCTGCGTGTCGAGAGTCAGCACTGTCTTTCCGTTGGAAGGACAACGATACTTCTTCAAGACTGCATGGAAATCCACTACTTCCGTGTGCATTTTCTTTTACTGCTCAGACTTTGAGAAAAACACTGCAATGTGATGAATGATCAGGACTGTCTTTATGGACTGTGAGAAAATTTTAGCTTTTGACCAACATTGTATCAATAAGTGTGTGCATTTGATTTCTTTGTTATTGTAATTACGATTATGAAAAATTTTAACAAATATGTATTGGCCAGTGCCCAACAAAATTTGTAAAATTTTTTGTGGGGAGCATGGGGGCTATCTAAGTAGGCTGTTTAGGTTTTTTTATTGGTAACGCCACCTCAGTATGAAAATCACCGGCTGTGCCGTGTGCAGTCTGTGGCTGCTTTGCATTGTTGTAATACTCAACCATTGTAGTGTTAGGCAGCTGGCTGTGAACAGCGCGTAACGTTGCGCAGTTGGAGGTGAGCCGCCAGCAGTGGTGGATGTGGGGAGAGAGATGGCGGAGTTTTGTAATTTGTCATGATATCAAGGTAAATACATTGTTTGTTCTCTATTAATATCTTTCATTTGCTAACTATCCCTATCAGTAGTTAGTGCCTTCCATAGTTTGAATCTTTTATTTAGCTGGCAGTAGTGGCGCTTGCTGTATTGCAGTAGTGGGAGTAACCAAGATTTTTGTGAGGTAAGTGATTTCTGAAAAGTACAGGTTAATGTTAGTCAGGGCCATTCTCTTGTAGAGAATTTTGAAAGTCAGATTGCGTTGCGTTAACAAAATATTGTGTGTGGAAAGTCAGATTGCGTTGCGCTATAAATATTGTGTGTCAGGTTAAGGACAGTCGTGTATATTGTTCAAAAGGGGACGTTCCAGTATCTTTTCCTTGTAGACTCTCTGAGGCAAAAGGACGGTAGCATTACCTTTATCAGCACGCAGGATGACTGTGTCAGTATCCTCACCAGCTTTCGTACCGCACATTTTTCTTCCTTGGAAACTTTGCTTCTTTGTGGATGAAGTTTTTTAATTGCTCATCAGGTTTCTCGTCTGATTACTTCAGCAGAGTCCTCTGATAGTGGTCGGACATCTTCTTCAATGGCACTGATGAAAGATGTTATCGGCAAAGTCTTTGGCGTAGGGGCAAAATATAGCCCTTTATTTAATACAGATAACGTAGCTTCGTCCAAATCCTTATCCGTCAAATTTATGACAGGACGTCTAATAACAGAGTCCACCTGAGAAGGCTGGTCCAATTGGATATATTTGGCAATCTGTCTTTTTGTAGCTTCTTCGCGAACCCAGTCAGACTTGGCCCATGTCGTCCCATTAAATGGTTCAAATGGCTCTGAGCACTATGGGACTTAACATCTGAGGTCATCATTCCCCTAGAACTTAGAACTACTTAAAGCTAACCAACCTAAGGACATCACACACATCCATGCCAGAGGCAGGATTGGAACCTGCCATTCAGGCAGATAAAATTAAAGCTGTTGTAATTAATGCATCTAACTACGTTCAAAATGATGAACAATTCTTTGCTGAAATTTCGGTGCAAGGAAGATTTCACTTCCAAATATTTGGCTGTTTTAGAAAGTTTTCTCAGTAAGACTTATGTTTTCAGTAACAAGCTTAGAGAATAAAGAACATCATTCCAATGTAGCCTTTTACTGTGAAACATAGAGTATTTACTTTCCCCTTTCCAGATTTTGTAGCACCGTGCATACGCCATGACACTGGAAGCTAAGAAATTAAGCATTTACATTGAGTTCCTTATGGTTCCAGTTATCAGCTGAAGCTTCTGTATTACATCGAGACTTCTGACATTTCACGCTGCAACTCGTAGCATGCGACCATTACTTTTTTTTCCGAAGTCGTGATCCATTTGGCAGTACTCTACTGAAGTTTTCGAATGGAAAACTAATTAAGAATCTTTTGTCAATGCAGAGATCATAGTGATAGTTTTTTCAGTAACTGGCCACATATTCTGTTCACACACATTATGTACTTTTAATTTAGTGGTTCCCGTTACAACCCGTATTCTCATGCCTTTGATCAACACTCCCTAACTGGCCTTTAAGTGAAAGTTTTCCAACACTACCCTTCTGTCCTTACTTTCATAAGATCGTTAGCAGAACGCGGATGACTTCATATGCCGGTAGTCGAAGCCGTCAATCTCGACGATATTTTTTCTTAAAATTTAATTCTCGACTCGGATTGAAGCATAGATAAGATATAATTCTGCTTTGCAGCCAACGACAATATTCCTAGATAACAGAAAACCGTTACATCCCGCTCAGGTACTAGTTTCAATTTGTATTTGTAAATAATAAATTTGATAAATCCAAAGTACGTGGATTCCAAAAGCTTCATCAATAATGTGAAGAATTGTGATCCAGATGAAGCGCTCAGATGCTAGCGAAATGAATTCGACATCTCTGGATATTATATAGCCTGTAAGTCGTATGGCGTGGACGGCGGCCTACAACCAAGCTATGAGGTTAATGAAAAACTCGGTGAAAGGACCTCAGACTCAGGAGTTTCAAAGCTGGGAGGGGGGACGACGGGGGGGGGGGGGGGAGGGAGCGGAGACTGTTAGTGATCAATCAACCTTTATGTTTCCGAACTGACTGAGAGCTGGGCGACGGTGGACATCTCGATCTCGGAGATTCCTCCCCCCCGACCCCCCTCCCCCACACGTAGTTGTGCAGTAGTATGATTGTTTACCAAGTGACATGTAGCTCTGTAAGTTAACACACACTTGCTGTCTAAACACATATGTATGATTTTAATGTGAAAACTACAACAACATGGTTTCCTGCAGGGAAAAGAGAAAATTGAAACGCCGTTTTATAGACAATGTAATGCAAATTAGCCAAATTAGGAATTGAAATTCAAATAAACACACGCTGGGCACTAAAACGTAATAAATTCAAAATGATAAATGAAGAAAACATTAACATTTATTGTAATGTGTCACATACCTTCAGTATGAAAACAGAAAGAGGAATCATCTGACTACGCATGGATACGACTCATAACTGTGCATGTATGGGGGTGGGGGGATTCTTCCGTCTTTAGAGGCAGTTTCCTTCCTTCCTCCCCCTCCCCCCCCCCTAAAGGCAAGGGAGTGCTCTGAGCCTCTGTCCGCTCCTGCGCCCTATTTGACAAGGCTGTTGGCAGAACGATGGTGACTTCTCATGCCGTAAATCTTCGACCACCCACTGCTCATGGCTTTATTCAAAATTTAAGCAGCGGTGAACCTGTGACCCAAAACGTATTGATTGCAACTAAAAGACGATACAACAAGACCACAAGTGACATTCAGCAACAATCAACGGCATGAGGATGATGACAGCAATGTAAACCACTGCATTAAAGAGACATAATGTGTATCCACAAGGCATTTGGCGTGTAACTGAAAAGAGTCGTGATGATCTCCTCATTGAGAGAAGATCCAGGAATACTGCCTCATTCGGATCTTCGGGAGGGACGGCCAAGGGGGTGAAGTGACCATGAGAAATAGACTGAATAACCAACGAAAGGATCGAAAGGATAACGTTATACAAGACGAGACGGGGAAATTCGGATGTTTGGACGTTGCAGGGGAATTGGAATATCTGAAAACAGAAATGCAAAGGCTCAGTCTAGACGTACGGGGGTCAGTAAAGTGAAATGGAAAGAAGTCCAGGCGTTCTGGTCAGATGAGTATAGGGTAATATCAGCAGCTGCAGAAATTGGTATAATGGTAAACGGGTTTGTATGAATAGGAAACTAGGGCAGAAATAGAGTTACTGTGAACAATTCAGTAACAGAGTTGTTCTCATCAGAACCGACACCAAACCAGAACCTATAACGATAGTTCAGGTATCCATGCCAAGGTATCAAGCCGAAGATGAAGAGACAGAAAAAGTACATGAAGATATTCAATGGGTAATTCAGGCGATCAGGTGGTCTAGGGGTAGCGGCTTTGATTCATAATCAAAACGACTTCGGTCCCGGGTTCGATCCCCACCACTGCCTAAATTTGAATAAATAATCAGCATTGGCGGCCGAAGACTTCCGGCATAAGAAGTCAGCCTCATTCTGCCAACGGAGGAGCGGATAGAGGTTCAGGGCGCTCTCTTGTTCTAGGGGTGGGAAATTGCCCCTAAAGGCGGAAGAATCAGCAATGATCAACGACATGAGGATGCAGAAGGCAATGGAAACCACTGCATTAAAGACACGTAACGTGTATCCATAGGACATGTGGCCTGTAATTGAAGAAGTGTCATGATGATCTCTCCATTGGCAAAAGATTCCTGAATAGTCCCCCATTCGCATCTCCGGGAGGGGACTGCCAAGGGGGAGGTTACCATGAGAAAAAGATTGAATAATCAACGAAAGGATAACGTTCTACGAGTCGGGGCGTGGAATGTCAGAAGCTTGAACGTGGTAGGTTCAAATGGTTCAAATGGCTCTGAGCACTATGGGACTTAACATGTATGGTCATCAGTCCCCTAGAACTTAGAACTACTTAAACCTAACTAACCTAAGGACAGCACACAACACCCAGCCATCACGAGGCAGAGAAAATCCCTGACCCCGCCGGGAATCGAACCCGGGAACCCGGGCGTGGGAAGCGAGAACGCTACCGCACGACCACGAGATGCGGGCGAACGTGGTAGGGAAACTAGAAAATCTGAAAAGGGAACTGCAAAGACTCAATCTAGATATAGTAGGGGTCAGTGAAGTGAAGTGGAAGGAAGACAAGGATTTCTGGTCAGATGAGTATTGGGTAATATCAACAGCAGCAGAAAATGGTATAACAGGTGTAGGATTCGTTATGAATCGGAAGGTAGGGCAGAGGGTGTGTTACTGTGAACAATTCAGTGACCGGGTTGTTCTAATCAGAATCGACAGCAGACCAACACCGACAATGATAGTTCAGGTATACATGCCGACGTCGCAAGCTGAAGATGAACAGATAGAGAAAGTGTATGAAGATATTGAAAGGGTAATGCAGTATATAAAGGAGGATGAAAATCTAATAGTCATGGGCGACTGGAATGCAGTTGTAGGGGAAGGAGTAGAAGAAAAGATTACAGGAGAATATGGGCTTGGGACAAGGAATGAAAGAGGAGAAAGACTAATTGAGTTCTGTAACAAGTTTCAGCTAGTAATAGCGAATACCCTGTTCAAGAATCACAACAGGAGGAGATATACTTGGAAAAGGCCGGGAGATACGGGAAGGTTTCAATTAGATTACATCAGACAGAGATTCCGAAATCAGATACTGGATTGTAAGGCGTACCAAGGAGCAGATATAGACTCAGATCAGAATATAGTAGTGATGAAGAGTAGACTGAAGTTAAAGACATTAGTCAGGAAGACTCAATACGCAAAGAAGTGAGATACGTTTGAAGTTCTCTAACGCTATAGATACAGCAATAAGGTATAGCGCAGTAGGCAGTACAGTTGAAGAGGAATGGACATCTCTAAAAAGGGCCATCACAGAAGTTGGGAAGGAAAACATAGGTACAAAGAAGGTAGCTGCGAAGAAACCATGGGTAACAGAAGAAATACTTCAGTTGGCTGATGAAAGGAGGAAGTACAAACATGTTCCGGGAAAATCAGGAATAGAGAAATACAAGTCGCTGAGGAATGAAATAAATAGGAAGTGCAGGGAAGCTAAGACGAAATGGCTGCAGGAAAAATGTGAAGACATCGAAAAAGATATGATTGTCGGAAGGACAGACTCAGCATACAGGAAAGTCAAAACAACCTTTGGTGACAATAAAAGCAACGGTGGTAACATTAAGAGTGTAACGGGAATTCCACTGTTAAATGCAGAGGAGAGAGCAGATAGGTGGAAAGAATACATTGAAAGCCTCTATGAGGGTGAAGATTTGTCTGATGTGATAGAAAAAGAAACATGAGTCGATTTAGAAGAGATAGGGAATCCAGTATTAGAATCGGAATTTAAAAGAGCTTTGGAGGACTTACGGTCAAATAAGGCGGAAGGGATAGATAACATTCCATTAGAATTTCTAAAATCATTGGGGGAAGTGGCAACAAAACGACTATTCACGTTGGTGTGTAGAATGTATGAGTCTGGCGATATACCATCTGACTTTCGGAAAAGCATCATCCACACAATTCCGAAGACGGCAAAAGCTGACAAGTGCGAGAATTATCGCACAATCAACTTAACAGCTCATGCATCGAAGCTGCTTACAAGAATAATATACAGAAGAATGGAAAAGAAAATTGAGAATGCGCTAGGTGACGATCAGTTTGGTTTTAGGAAAAGTAAAGGGACGAGAGAAGCAATTCTGACGTTACGGCTAATAATGGAAGCAAGGCTAAAGAAAAATCTAGACGCTTTCATAGGATTTATCGACCTGGAAAAAGCGTTCGACAATATAAAATGCTGCAAGCTGTTCGAGATTTTGTAAAAAGTTGGGGTAAGCTATAGGGAGAGACGGGTCATATACGAATGTACAACAACCAAGAGGGAATAATAAGAGTGGACGATCAAGAACGAAGTGCTCGTATTAAGAAGGGTGTAAGACAAGGCTGTAGCCTTTCGCCCCTACTCTTCAATCTGTACATTGAGGAAGCAATGATGGAAATAAAAGAAAGGTTCAGGAGTGGAATTAGAATACAAGGTGAAAGGATATCAATTATACGATTCGCTGATGACATTGCTATACTGAGTGAAAGTGAAGAAGAATTAAATGATCTGCTGAACGGAATGGTCTAATGAGTACACAGTATGGTTTGACAGTAAATCGGAGAAAGACGAAGGTAATGAGAAGTAGTAGAAATGAGAACAGCGAGAAACTTAACATCAGGATTGATGGTCACGAAGTCAATGAAGTTAAGGTTCAAATGGTTCAAATGGCTCTGAGCACTATGGGACTCAACTGCTGAGGTCATTAGTCCCCTAGAACTTAGAACTAGTTAAACCTACCTAACCTAAGGACATCACAAACATCCATGCCCGAGGCAGGATTCGAACCTGCGACCGCAGCGGTCTTGCGGTTCCAGACTGCAGCGCCTTTAACCGCACGGCCACTTCGGCCGGCAATGAAGTTAAGGAATTCTGCTACCTAGGCAGTAAAATAACCAATGACGGACGGAACAAGGAGGACATCAAAAGCAGGCTCGCTATGGCAAAAAAGGCATTTTTGGCCAAGAGAAGTCTACTAATATCAAATACCGGCCTTAATTTGAGGAAGAAATTTCTGAGGATGTACGTCTCGAGTACAACATTGTATGGTAGTGAAACATGGACTGTGGGAAAACCGGAACAGAAGAGAATCGAAGCATTTGAGATGTGGTGCTGTAGACGAATGTTGAAAATTAGGTGGACTGATAAGGTAAGGAATGAGGAGGTTCTACGCAGAATCGGAGAGGAAAGGAATATGTGGAAAACACTGATAAGGAGAAGGGACAGGATAATAGGACATCTGCTAAGACATGAGGGAATGACTTCCATGGTACTAGAGGGAGCTGTAGAGGGCAAAAACTGTAGAGGAAGACAGAGATTGGAATACGTCAAGCAAATAATTGAAGACGTAGGTAGCAAGTGCTACTCTGAGATGAAGAGGTTAGCACAGGAAAGGAATTCGTGGCGGGCCGCATCAAACCAGTCAGTAGACTGATGACCAAAAAAAAAAAAAAAATGATATCCTGAATCATGTACCGTAAAGATCGACGTTCACCATTAATGGATTAAAGTTAAGTATTCCACCAGCTACGTCCGTTTTTCTAAATTCAAATTTTCTTGTCCTGTTCCAGACCTCACGCCAGCCTGCGTGAGCTAAAATGCGTGCCTTTCGGCCTCCTTCTAGTAACACGGTGTTGGCTCTCCTGTCAACCACAACAAAAACTTTTGTAATCCAAAAGCCGTTCCACTTCACATGCAAGTTGTTTGGTCTGATGCCATTCACAGTTGATATTAATACTGGACCAAGGAAGAGATTAAGATCGGATTTGGTTACTGCTACCCTCGCCAGCGTATCACATCTGATTTCTGCGTGTATTTTGATGGCCTTCTATTTTAGATCATTGCATCCATTCTCTACAATAAACGTTATCTCAGTTTGCAATGTAATGAGTTTGTCAGCACTGGCTTTTCTTTTCGATTGCATCAAATTTCTTCTACAATACAGAAAAATGTGTGAAAATGCTTAAGCTCATAGCGTCATGTGACAAACTTCTGAGGACCCATATTGGTCCTGTGACTGCATGTGAGGGAAAGACAGTGAAGATACAACTAGTTTTAGTTCTTTTTTATGTCTGTTCAATATATGCATACGTTTTTAAGACTACAGGACAGGACGGCAAGCTTTTAGTGTGAGCAGCTTTGTTGCAACCTCTTTATCTCTTTTGAGGTTTGCGAATTTACATTTAGTGATAAAGCACAGAGTTTCCCCTCTAAATGTTTATGTCCACGATATAAGAAACGATGTGCTATCTACATGCTATGGTAAAGTTTATGGACTGAAGCGATCTCTGCACAGAGGGAATCTACAGTCACACAGGAGAGAGGTTTGGCAAGTATCAGCGTATGTGGCAGTACCACGGCCCGTACGTCAACAGACCAGAGGCGGCGGCAACTGAAACCATAGAGCCTCAGCGCCAGACAAACCGACAGCGGCACCGACAACCAGGTCAGCACACCAATACGCTCGCACATCTACGATCTGCCCTAACTATTTCAGACTTCCACAGAAATCGATTTTTACCCGTCATGACTGCGCGATATAGGCTCGCCCACGCTCCGGCTACAGACGTCAGTTTCAGCGCAGCGAGCAACCCCAGATAGACTTCGCCACGACATCACCTACTTCAGTGCGGACACCTCTTCACTTTGTACGTCATCAGGGCGGGACTTCGTCACTGTAATGGTGGCGTGCAAAAAGCCATTGGTATATTCTGCTTTATTACTTAAACCGATATGGTGGCAGTATTTCTACAGACGTAGACAATTCCTCTGGTTCTCTCGTTGGGACTTAATAGCAAAGTACAAACCAAGCAATTTCAAGTGTTGTGATCCTGCTACAGCTTTTGTGTTTCAAGATGTGCCTAAGCCTCCAGACTACAATTTGCTGTTTGCATTTAAGAACTAAACTTGCTAAAGAAGTTGAGAACTTTTCGTTACATTTCAGACTTTAATTTTGTCAAACTTATGAACTTACTCTGAAGTTGTTGTGATTGTTGATCATTCACTTCAAGAAGCTCCAAGTTTGTTTCTGTGGAAGTCACTGTGTTACGATAGAGACAGTGGCATTATCAGTGTGACATATACTTTGTTTACAATAAAACATTTTAATGGTGTGTCAGATGTATTTTATTGCGTTATCACACAGTTTATTGCCTTTTAAAATTGATTTTCGTTGTAGGTCACATCTAGTTACGTAAGGATTTTGTACAACTAACATAAAATCATAACAGTGGGGCAAAACTTTTACCATGTAGACAATAAAAACCCCGCAACGTGATAAAGTACTCATGAACATATAAACAAAGACATATGCTTTTCGCCGGCCGCAGTGGCCGAGCGTTTCTAGGCGCTTCAGTCTGGAACTGCGCGATCGCTACGGTCGCAGGTTCAAATTATGCCTTGGGCATGGATGTGTGTGATGTCTTTAGGTTAGTTAGGTTTAAGTAGTTCAAGTTATAAGAGACTGATGACCTCAGATGTTAAGTCCCATAGTTCAAATGGCTCTGAGCACTATGGGACTCAACTGCTGAGGTCATTAGTCCCCTAGAACTTAGAACTAGTTAAACCTAACTAACCTAAGGACATCACAAACATCCATGCCCGAGGCAGGATTCGAACCTGCGACCGTAGCGGTCTTGCGGTTCCAGACTGCAGCGCCTTTAACCGCACGGCCACTTCGGCCGGCTTCCCATAGTTCTCACAAGGGAACCTCCTCATCGCACCCCCCCCCCTCATATTTAGTTATAAGTTGGCACAGTGGATAGGCCTTGAAAAACTTAACACAGATCAATCGAGAAAACAGGAAGAAGTTGTGTGGAACTATGAAAAAAATAAGCATAATATACAAACTGAGTAGTCCATCCGCAAGATAGGTAACATCAAGGATAATCTGGGACCAGGAGCCCCGTGGTCCCGTGGTTAGCGTAAGCAGCTTCGGAATAAGAGGTCATTAGTTCAAGTCTTCCCTCGAGTGAAAAGTTTAATTTCTTTATTTTCGCAAAGTTATGATCCGTCCGTTCGTTCATTGACGTCTCTGTTCACTGTAATAAGTTAGTGTCTGTGTTTTGCGACCGCACCGCAAAACCGTGTGATTAGTAGACGAAAGGACGTGCCTCTCCAATGGGAACCGAAAACATACTGCCCACGAAATACGTCTCACGTATTTAATGCACTCTCGTCCAAAGTAGCCAACAGTCAACTGCCAGCCAGGGAGCCTCGTTAGCAGGAATACTCTCTGTTCCGTGCGCTGTAATCGACTGACGTCGTGTGTTTCGATGTTTGTTTAGGTGTAGCGTCCCCACACTACGGCGCAGTTACCTCGAATCGGACGGACGGACGGACAGATAATAATTGTCTGAAAATAAAAAATTAAAGTTTTTCACTCGAGGGAAGACTTGAACCCAGCACCTCTCATTCAGCATGTGCTGACGATAACCACGGGACCACGGCGCTCCTGAGCTTATTCTATCCTTGTTGTTGCTTATCTTCTGCATGGACTACTTAGTTTGTATATTTTGCTTATTTTTTTCATAGTTCCACACAACTTCTTCCTGTTTTCTCGAGTGATCTGTGTTCAGTTTTTCAAGGCCTATCCACTGTGCCAACTTATAACTAAATCTGTGAGGGGTGCGATGGGGAGGTTCCCTCGTCAGAGCCATTTGAATCATAAGCTTTTCTTATTACAATTGATCAGTTAGTAATTAAATTTCAGTGGTAGGTTTGCAACATTATAGTGCTGGGTACCATTCTTCATCATAATTTAAATATTTGACCTGTAATATACAAAGACATGGGAATTATAGTGATTTACATGAGCCTCATTTTAAGTAGTGACAAGATAACAGTACTACTTTCAGACTATTATGGCTTGGCTCTGAGCACTATGGGACTCAACTGCTGAGGTCATTAGTCCCCTAGAACTTAGAACTAGTTAAACCTAACTAACCTAAGGACATCACAAACAACCATGCCCGAGGCAGGATTCGAACCTGCGACCGTAGCGGTCTTGCGGTTCCAGACTGCAGCGCCTTTAACCGCACGGCCACTTCGGCCGGCAGACTATTATGTTTGTTCATATGGTTCAAATGGCTCTGAGCACTATGGCACTTAACATCTGAGGTCATCAGTACCCTAGAATTTAGAACGACTTAAACCTAACTAACCTAAGGACATCACACATATTGATGCCCGAGGCAGGATTCGAACCTGCGACCGTTGCGGTCGCGCGGTTCCAGACTGATGCGCCTAGAACCGCTCGGCCACACCAGGCCGGCTATTGTATTGGTACGGATGTCATATGTGGATGGCTAATGAATTAGTGTGTTAGTTAAGTAAGGAAGTTTGTTGTAAATGCTTTGATGATATGGAGTGGTCGTCTTCTGAAACAATTTTAATTTTTACGTCATTGACTTGTTGAAATTCTAACGAACAAAGCTACTATTAATATTACTCTCAGGGGTCTTAATTCAGGAAAACCTCAAGTTTGTTATACGCAGATGCCACACATCCTCATATAAGTATATATCATTACTGGTGTTGTTATCGATTTGTAATATCAATATAAACTTATTTGTCTAGATCGCTAGCTTAAAAATGATACAACCGATTTCGATTATGTAGCAATCATCTTGAGATCTCTCTAAAATAAACAGAAAATATTTTGTTCTTAAAAGTTGCACTACTTACAATATATACAATACAAACAGAAAAGAAAGTGACAGAGATCGTTTTGTAGGGCCCCGGACTGAGACATCTGCCGTTGTCGAGGTGCAAGAGCATTGAGTGGAGCAGGTCATTTGGTGCCATGGGTGTTAATGATTAGCGGAAGAAGACTTTACTCACTAAATTTTACAATCGCATATTCTCCTCTGTGTTGACGTCCAGTCCGGCAGCGGTGCGGCACGCCACGTTGGAGTTTGTTGACGCTGCCTCACCAAACTGCGGCGGACGACGCCCTCACAGTCTGGCTCACGTAAACACGGTGTCGAATAGGTGGAAAACCCCATGGGCGAACACTTTTGCCTTTACGACGGGGGTGACTTCCCAGGACGGAGACTGTTAATAACCACAGCCCTCTCGTTGACGTCGGATGGGGCGTGCTTTGGTAATCTCTCGACTACTCTGCATGCTATGTAGATGGACAATAGCGTAGTTCTTTCCCCAAAGGAGGCTGGGGATATCGATGATTGCTTACAGGTGCTGGCCGGCGGCAGCAGCGTTTGGTGTGTCTCCTAAAACTGTGACAGGTGGACGGTATGCCAAGCACCATAATTTCAGCTCATCAAGCCGTAGGTAGAAGTGTCCAAGTCGCCTCATCAGTGACTGCGAGGTCGGCAGCTCGCAGTTCTCGTGTCTGGTAGATTACACAGGTGGCAGTCTCAGAGGCGACAGTAATTTTGACGACGAGTCGCGGTGTCACAGGTGCAGCTTGCGTACTGCGACGTAAAGATTGCCACAAGGGGCCGGAAGCATCAGTATTTATTACCACTGGTCTGAGACAGTGATATGTCAGCCTGGTGACGACTCAATGGGGTCTACTTTTCCAGCGGACTTCACCACCCCTCTGTTTCGTAGCAATAGCTTTTAGATCTTGAGCTTGTTGCTTTTCAGCTATATCAGCTCCACGCTTACTTCACGTTGTTCAGTTGACGATTCAAGCCTGTCCTCACGCCAGGTGCGGCAATCTCTTCTGGATTTGTTCTGCTTTCCCCAGTATTGGCTTTCTGCCAGTTTGTCGTTTTCACTGCGACACGTGGCACTGTCCTGGCTTCCCCTGGTGTGCTGATGGCTGGAGCGGATTATCAAAAAAAATTATATTTTTGCATAATACATTTCTGATGTGTAACATTCCAATCTTCTTTAACGGAAATAGTCTCGAATTTTTCTTAGCTACCTCTGAAACACTCTCATGAAATTAAGTTTTGCGTAGGTAACTACACACTGTACAACTATGTTAGTTAAGCGTTTGAGAATCGTATTCACAAAAGTTTTTGACCCGTTCTTAAGGGCGGACGCTCATGAGAAACACACACTATGTAAGAGATTAAAATATCCACACTTTTGAAGATACTGTAATGAAATTTTGTACCATACTTTACATGAAATTAACAAGTTTGCTGTCATGCTCCTTGGATTATATATATTTAACATTTTTTTTATTTAAAAATATTATTTGTAAACAGTAATACATGTACCTGCTTCTCAGAAACTATTCAAAAAATTTTTACAAAATTTTCTAAGTTTAATCTCTTTGCATATAACAACCTTCCTTCATGAGTTTTTTTGAATATATCGAATATGAGAATTTTAATAACTTTTTAATTATGATTTTATAAGTGTAATTAAAAATTCATGCAAAATTCCATGCACTTTTCTCCATTCCTCAGCTTACACTCAGAATTTCAAAATTTACTGTCGAGACATTTACGATGTTGATAGAAATAAGTGTACAAAATTTCTTAATTCAACCCTTCAAAGATTATGAGAAAAATGTACACAGATTTTAAAAAACAAAATCTTCTGCAAATGCAATTCACGGTTCCACCTAACGTTTGATCTTATGTCATATCTTCAGAAGGCCCCACATTTGTACTCAGGATACTCTTTCCTTCAAGAATTCTCTTCTGGTTTCTTCTTTATCAGGTCTTCAATTGACTTTTCAGCAGTGGAGAGGTATTGTAAATCTATTTTTCTCATGACATAGTGAGTGATATTTTCTATCTTAAGGCCCATTCTCTCTAATACATTCATTCTCCGTACGTTCTCATCACTTAACGCAAGAAATGCATCATAAATTGTAATTCTTACAAGTATAACAGACGAAATTGTGGTTTTAGGGCATTGTTTGCTTATGACTGAATATAGAGTTTCGTTTTGATTCTGCATTTAACAATGAACGCACTGCTTTAGAAGTTCAAGATCGACCGAAAGCCTGTAAGCCTGTAAGTGACTCTGTTGTGGCCGACAATGTCCTTTCCATCACCCATATTTTGCCCTACCTATCACTGACAAGAGTTGCAGATGATGTATTAAACCAAAGAGTATATATCATAGAATTGGTTAAAAACAGTCTTGGTTGCAATTTTAGTTTTTTTTTTATTTTTCAACGACGCGTTTCGCCTTATGTAGGCATCTTCAAGTTATCTTTTCTAGAACGAGAGCGCGTAATGCAGATCTTGGTGCCTCTCGCGTCCATCTAGAAAAAATAACCTGAAGATGCCTAAAAAAGGCGAAACGCGTCATTGAATAATAAAGAAAAAATATAAAAAAACTAAAAAACTAAAATTTGCAACCAAGACTGATTTAACCAATAGTGTTAAGCACTCCTTTACTGTATGCCACATATGGATTGGAACAAGTATATATCATAGCCTTGTAGAAATATCCCCTGCTAGTTTGCCTGAATATAATCCACGGAATCGTTGTTCGCCGAGCTAATACTGAAGTGTTGCTTCAAAATGTGCGAGTGGTAAGAAGGTCATGTCGAATTATTTCTCAGGCACTTTGCATGTGATTTCGTCTTTGAATCTTATTGTCCATGCGTCCTAAGAATAAATAAAAAATAAATTGAAAATTGAAATTCTCGTTGAATTGGTCTAATAAGAGTGATAGGGGAGAGGTACATGGAGAAGAAAAGGAAGGAGTATGTTGTGTTCATTGATGTTGAGAAGGCTTTTGACTGTGTCAGATGGGACAAACGGATGGAAATCCTAAGGAAACATGAAGTTGACAGGAGGGATAGACGGCTAATTAGAAATTTATATTTCAACCTGAGAGAAAGAGTAAGAACAGGATGTGTGATGAGGGAAGAAATTGAACTGGGAAGAGGTGTAAGACAAGGTTGTTATTTATCACCAACACTGTTCAATATATATCTGGGGGAATTTATAAGTGAAAGTTTTGATGGAAGGAGAAGAGTTTGTCTAGGGTGTCGGAGAGTGGAGTGTATAAGATTTGCAGACGACAATGTTGCAATGGCAGAGAGTGCAAGAGAGATGGAACAATTGTTAGATGATGTAATCACAAAATTAGAAGAATATGAAATGAAGATTAACAAGGAGAACACTAAAAGCATGGTAACTGGAGGAAAGGGGAGAATATGCCGTATGAAAATAGGTGGAGAGGAAATAGAGCACGTGAATAACTTCAATTACTTGGGAAGTGTAACAAAGGATTATATGTATTGCTCAACAGAAGTTAGGGTAAGAATTGCAATGGCAAAAGAAGGATTCAAGAGGAAACAGAAATGACTTCGTGAACCACTAAACAAAGATCTGAGGTAAACACTTGCCAAATGTTACATCTGGAGCGTTGCACTATATGGTGCGGAGACCTGGACATTGAGGACGGAAGATGAAAGAAGATTGGAGGCACTAGCGATGTAGATATGGAGAAGAATGGAGAAATTGAAATGGGAAGACCGAGTAAGAAATGAAAAAGTATTAAGAAGAGTTGAAGAAGAAATAAACATGCTGAAAGTCATCAGAAAGAGAAAACGGAGCTGGACTGGACATTGTTTGAGGAGAGACTGTTTATTGAAGGAAGGAATAGAAGGAATGGTGAAGGGAAAAAGGGGAAGAGGAAAAAGAAGATATCAAATGCTGGACGGTATCAAAGGAGGCAAATATTCAGAAATGAAAAGACTGGCTATTGACAGACAAAAGTGGAAGAGGCTTAACCCACTACAAGACCTGCCGTAAGGCACAACAACATACTACTACTACTACTCACGAACGTCCCATCTGAATCATATGTTGTCTCTGTAGACTACTTATGGTCTAACACAAATTTACTATCTTAATCTACTTTTTACTTTTAAGAAATCCTTTTTGCTACTATTTAGAGACGTTAGAGATATTTCGTGGATTGGCGATAAAGGTGGATGAGTGGTTTTAGGCTACAAGCAAAGGTAGAACGCTGAAACTGTTAGCAGAACCATGGCAGAATTGGTAGTGGAAATGCTTGTGATAGAGGTAGAGGTCTCAAACCATGCACATACAATGTCACGAAATATCGTTACAGAGAGTAACACATCATGTGTTGTACACTCAGACACTGAGACATTGAAATTACTGTGTGCTCTGTGACGCTGCTGCTTAAGGTACGGACAAACATACATCTGCTAGAGAGCAGCACTGTATGTACAATTAAATAATTAAACTTTTCTTACCAAAACAAAATTGAACGAAATGCGTCAGAAAAAAAAGAATGTTTGCAGATTAACTTAGGCTGGTAAAAGAGCTCAACAACTGCAAATAATAAAATGTGGGAAGAGTGTATGAGAAGATAAAAAAGTTATTCCAATACAGAGGCTACTGACTGATAATGGTAGGTGCGCCTCAGTACATTACGAAATGATTTAACAAATAAAATGAGGACAGGTTTGGCACGTTGCATCACCGATATGTTCATTACAGCTGGCAGTGGTCGCTTCCTTCATGCGCGCTCTGTCTTGTTACAGCCAGTCACCGATGCACCACGGACGTGATGATGTCAGGCCTTATGAAAGAATAAAAGAAAACTGTTTTTACTATTTAGAGTGGACCTTCTGTTTACACAAAGCAGCCAATACAGTATTAGCTTTATTTGCTATGAATGCTACACAATCCTTGAAAGTAAGGCGTTTGTCCAAGTGAATTACAAGACATTTAGCGGATTCAACATCATTGAATATCTCTAACGGAGTTCTAGGAAGTCACCTACGTTTAATGGGACCCACCATTCCGTAAACCATTTTTCAAAAAAAAATGTTCAAATGTGTGTGAAATCTTATGGGACAACTAAAAATGGGCCAAATGGCTCTGACCACTCTGGGACTTAACATCTACGGTCATCAGTCCCCTAGAACTTAGAACTACTTAAACCTAACTAACCTAAGGACAGCACACAACACCCAGCCATCACGAGGCAGAGAAAATCCCTGACCCCGCCGGGAATCGAAACCGGGAGCTCGGGCGTGAGAAGCGAGAACGCTACCGCACGACCACGAGATGCGGGCATGGGACTTAACTGCTAAGGTCATCAGTCCCTCAGCTTACACACTACTTAACCTAAATCATCCTAAGGACAAACACACACAACCATCCCCGAGGGAGGACTCGAACCTCCGCCGGGACCAGCCGCACAGTCCAAGACTGCAGCGCTCTGGGACCGCTCGGCTAATCGCACGTGGCAACCATTTTTCAACCTGTAGTGCAGCTTGATGGATTTTGCCGTGAACTTGGTTACCCTACTGGCCATTAAAATTGCTACACCAAGAAGAAATGCAGAAGATAAACAGGGGTTCATTGGACAAATATATTATACTAGACCTGACACCTGATTACATTTCACGCAATTTGGGTGCATAGATCCTGAAAAATCAGTACCCAGTACAACCACCTCTGGCCGTAATAACGGCCTTGATACGCCTGGGCATTGAGTCAAACAGAGCTTGGATGACGTGTACAGGTAAAGCTGCCCATGCAGCTTCAACACGATGCCACAGTTCATTAAGAGTAGTGACTGGCGTATTGCGACGAGCCAGTTGCTCGGCCACCATTGACCAGACGTTTTCACTTGGTGAGAGAACTGGCGAACGTGCTGCCCAGGGCAGCAGTTGAACATTTTCTGTATCCAGAAAGGCCCGTACAGGACCTGCAACATGCGGTCGTGCATTATCCTGCTGAAACGTAGGGTTTCGCAGGGATCGAATGAAAGGTAGAGCCACGGGTCGTAACACATCTGAAATGTAACGTCCACTATTCAAAGTGCCGTCAATGCGAACAAGAGGTGACCGAGACGTGTAACCAATGGCACCCCATACCTTCACGCCGGTGATACGCCAGTATGGCGACGACGAATACACGCTTCCTATGTGCGTTCACCGCGATGTCACCAAATACGGATGCGACCATCAAGATGCTGTAAACAGAACCTAGATTCCGAAAAAATGACGTTTTGCCATTCGTGCACCCGGGTTAGTCGTTGAGTACACCATCGCAGGCGCTCCTGTCTGTCATGCAGCGTCAAGGGTAACCGCAGCCACGGTCTCCGAGCTGATAGTCCATGCTGCTGCAAACGTCGTCTAACTGTTCGTGTAGATGGTTGTTGTCTTGCAAACGTCCCCATCTGTTAACTCAGGGATCGCGACGTGTCCGCACGATCCGTTACAGCCATGCGTATAAGATGCCTGTCATCTCGACTGCTAGTGATACGAGGCCGTTGGGATCCAGCACGGCAATCCATATTACCCTTCTGAACCCATGGATTCCATGCGAGGAGCAATGTCTCTATACGATAAACTGCAATCGCGATAGGCGACAATCCGACCTTTATCAAAGTCGGAAACGTGATGGTACGCATGTCTCCTCCTTACACGAGGCATCACAACAACGTTTCTTCAGGCAACACCGGTCAACTGCTCTTTGTGTATGAGAAATCGGTAGGAAACTTTCCTCATGTCAACACGTTGTAGGTGTCGCTACCGGCTCCAACCATGTCTGAATCCTCTGAAAAGCTAATCATTTGCATATCATAGCATCTTCTTCCTGTCGGTTAAATTTCGCTTCTGTAGCACGTCATCTTCGTGGTGTAGCAATTTTAATGAACAGTAGTGTATATCGCTGCATCATCAGATAAGGAATTTATGATAACGGTGTGCATGACTGGTACGTCAGATAAATATATATTAAACAGTCTCTGTCCTAAAATGGAACCATCTAGTACCCAATGGCTTGCAGGGTAGAAAGCAGAAGCAGTATCACCAATACATATACACAAAAAAATACGATCTTTAATATGTGAACCAATTAATTCTACAACATACAACAACTGTTTTTTTATTTACTTGTACAATAAACCATTATGCGACTCTGTCGAAGGCTTCATCAGTACTGAGCCATATGAATGCCATGAATTTTCCATTATGATAGATACCTATGATTGCTTCCGCCAGCCGCAACAGATCCAGTGGGCATGAGTGATTCGGACGAAAGCCGAACTAAGTATTGGATACAATTGATTTATCACTGCTTGTTTTGTCGATTCAAAGAATAATCCGTAAAACAACTTTTGAAACTGATGATAAGGGGATGATTCGCCTCTAATTACTCGGATGCCTGTGGTCTCTCATGGTTTCGTTATAGTAAAGGTCTGTGGAATTATACCAACGGTGTTACGAGGACTGCAGTGAGGGCTGTGCACATCGCAGGACGCAGAAACATCGTAGTTATGTTCGTTAATCGCTGCGTTCGTGGAGAATATTATAAAACTAATCGTTTCACTATCAGCTACCAGGTGAAAACATCTCCATGTAAGCAGTGACACCAGAAATCTAGTGGTAGCGTATTTGTATAGTAACAGAAACTTGTCTGGCCGTAGGTTGAATTTTGAATAAAAATCACCAGAAATGACAATCGATGACGTCCACCACAAGAAGTGAACTTCCTTCTGCCAATGGCCTTGTCAAAGAAGGCGAAGGAGCGGACAGAGACACAGGTCCCTCTTTTGCCCTTAGACTGGTAAAGTGTCCTTAAAAGTCAGAAGAATAGTATTGACCAATTGGATAAGGATACAGAGGGCAATGGAAACCGCTGAGGTATAGACACGTAGTGTGTATCAACTGGACATGCGGCCTGTAACGGAAAAAGTTTCAGGCTGATCTCACTATTAGCAAATGATTCAATAGTCTCCCATTCGTATATCGAGTAGGGAACTGCCAAATGGCATAAGAAAAATATTGAATAACCAACTAAAGGGCGACGTTCTATGAATCGAAGCATGGAATGTCAGAAATCTGAACGTGGTAAGGAAGCTACAAAATAAGAAAAGTGAAATGCAGAGGCCGAGTCTAGGTGTAGTGGGCGTCAGTGAAGTGAAATGGAAGGAAACAAGCCCTGCTGATCATAGGAGTATAGACTAATATCAACAGCAGTAGAAATCGGTATAGCGGTAGTAAGATTAGTTGTGAATAGGAAGGTAAGGCAGAGTGCTACTTACTATGGATAATTCAATCATAGGGCTGCTCTTATAATAATCGATAGCAAAATAACACCGACAACAATAGTTCAGGTATACATGGCGACGTCGCAGGCAGAAGTTGAAGAGCTACAGAGCGTATATGGGTAGCTTAAATGGCTATGAAAATCTAATAATCATTGAGGATTAGAATGCTATTGTAGGAATGGAGTAAAGAAAGGTTTACAGAAGAGTACGGCTTGGTAGAGGGAACGAGGGAGGAGAAAGATTAATTGAACTGTACAATAAATATCAGTTAGTGATAGCGAATACTCTGTTCAGGAATCACAAGAAGAGGAGATATATTTGGAAATGGCTGGGAGATGCATAAAGATTTGAGGTAGATTACATCATGGACAAGCAAGGGTTGGTAAATCAGATATTCGACTGCAAGGTTTACACGGGAGCATATACAGACTTATATCACAATTTAGTATTGGAAAAGAGTAAGCTGAAGTTTAAGAGATTAGTCAGGAAGAACTAACGCGCAGTGAAGCGGGATACGGAAGTACTAAGGAATAACGGGAGACGCTTGAAGTTATCTGAGGCTACAGATACAGCTATAAGGAGTAGCTCAGTAGGCAGTACAGCTGAAGAGGAATGGACATCTCTAAAAAGGGCAATCACACAAGTTGGAAAGATAACCGTAGGTAGAAATAAAACAACTGAGGAAGAAGGAAGTTCAAAAATGCTCTGGGAAACTAAGGAACACAGTAATACGAATCGCTACTTAACTAAATAAATAGGAAGCGTAAGGAAGTTAGGGTAAAATGGCAACACGAAAAACGGGAAGCAATCGAAAAAGAAATATCAGCAGGATAGGCACAGCATATAGAACGGTCAAAATAACCGTTGGTGAAATTAAAAGCAAATATGATAACATGAAGGGGGCAATGAGAATTCGACTGTTCAAAAATGGTTCAAATGGCTCTGAGCACTATGGGACTCAACTGCTGAGGTCATTAGTCCCCTAGAACTTAGAACTAGTTAAACCTAACTAACCTAAGGACATCACAAACATCCATGCCCGAGGCAGGATTCGAACCTGCGACCGTAGCGGTCTTGCGGTTCCAGACTGCAGCGCCTTTAACCGCACGGCCACTTCGGCCGGCAATTCGACTGTTAAATGCAGAGGAGAAGTGGGCAGGTAGAACGAGGGGGACGAACTGTCTGATGACATTACAGAAGAAACAAGTGTCGCCAAGGATCAGGTAGAGTATTAGAAACATAATTCAGAAGAGCTTTGGAGGACTTAACATCAAATAAAGCAGAAGGGATGAATAGCAATCCTAGAATTGTTGGGGAAATGGCAACAGAACGACTCTTCACGTCGATGTGTAGAATTTACGAAACCGACGACACACCTGATACCTCATAACAAGAGTTTGGATAATTTTAAGGAAAAATACATGGTAGGTGGACCCATATATTTCGTCATTTCTGAATTCATGGAATACACTTTATTGCTTAACGACAATTATTATGATTACAAATTAAAAACCTTGTAAAAATATTAATAACAACGCTCACAGTAATTGAAAGAATTGAACAATATCAACACATTAATAAAAAAAATTACCGATTTTTATCATTAAAACCAGGAGTATACATAAGTTACCAAATACAAGTAAGAAATCATACCAATTGGGTGTGATCCCAAGCTGGTTCAACAAAATGAGTTTTAGCACTAAAATGGTTTACAAATGACAGTTCCTAAGCTTGGACAAAACTTTAAACAAATAGACAACGCCCACATACAGAAAGGTTAACAAGTCACACCACTGAGTGTGGCTCTTGGAAAGCACCTAACAACTTATAAGCCTTTATAAAATCCCTTAAGCAACAAATGAACAATCCCCATAATACTAGGAAAGCTTGAAAAGTATGCAATTTAAATGTGACTTAGAACTGGTACACACCAGCAAACACAAAAGTAACGGTCCTTAAATAAATATACAATCCCTCAGAATACAAGAAATATGTCAAATTACAGCAACGATGCAGGTTTGACAATGAATGGAGTTAGCTAGTGACTGCGGATAAAAAATTCAAAGTTCATACTGTTAAGTAAAAGCCTTTAAGACTTAACACGCTCTGGAACAAACAAGTTGAAACCAGTAACACTGACAGGTGACTGTCCACGCAGTTACTCAAGTCACTCAAAGGCGTAATGAACAAGACGAGTCCAATTCAACAGTAACACAGATGTGGGCTTACGATAACAAGTACCAAAAGAGGTCAACACTTTCGCATTCAGATGCGAAGAAGCCATGACATCCAGGATTTATAGCAGATGATCTGCAGGTGCCACAGTGTTTAAACCTCCAGAGTTGGCCCGGTGCTTGCTGACCTGATTGCACGCGGCGTTTACTGTCCCTTGCGGAACTCGCCGCTATCGTTACTAAATCCAGCCGGAAAACTTTGTCTGTTACCAACTTAACAACTTCCAGCTTCACAAACTACACGCCAGGGCAGCAGGAGTGCCGCAGAAACCAACTCGCCAGCCACGTGGCCTGCAGCTAACTGCCGGTACAACGGTCCGCCAAACCCAACAACACACCCCTCAACCAAAGACTCTGATATTGGCATATGACTAGAACAGATATCGGCTGTACAAGTAGCTAGTGTCGGCAATGGAGTGATATGCCCGCCAGAATGAAAGCCGCCACGGCTCAACACCACCAGATTTTCGAAAAAACATCATCAACACAGCCGGCCGGAGTGGCCGAGCGGTTCTAGGCGCTTCAGCCTGGAACCGCGCGACCGCTATGGTCGCAGGTTCGAATCCTGCTTCGGGCATGGATGTGTGTGTTGTCCTTAGGTTAGTTAGGTATAAGTAGTTCCAAGTTCTAGGGGACTGATGACCACAGATGTTAAGTCCCATAGTGCTCAGAGCCATTTGATCATCCACACAATTCTCAAGATTGCAGGTGCCGCCAAGTGCGACAATATCACACAATCAGCTCAAGAGATTATACATCCAAGTTGCTGAAAAGAATAAAAAACAGAAAAGTGAAAAAGAAAATTGAGGATCTGTTAGATGATGATCAGCTTCGCTTTACGAAAAGTAAAGGCACCAGAGAGGCCGTTCTGACTTTGCAGTTGATAATGGAAACAAGGCTGAAGAAAAGTTAAGACACGTAAATTGGATTTATCAAACTGGAGAAATCGATAGAGAATGTAAAACTGTGCAATATGTTCAAAATTCTGAGAAAAATAGAGGTGAGCTATTGGGTAAGACGGGTAATGTACAATATGTACAAAAAGAAAGAGGGTACAAGATCACTGGGAGACCTAGAAGGACGTGCTCGTATAGGGATGTAGTACTTAGTCGCTTCTGTTCAGACTACAAATAGACGAAGCAACGAGGGAAATAAAGAAATGTTTAAGAGTGGGATTAAAATTCATGGTGGAAGGATATCAATTGTAAGATTCGCTAATGACATTGCTGCCCTCACTGAAAGCGAAGAAGAATTACAGGATGTATTGAATGGAATAAACAGTCTGAGTGCAGAACATGAAATGAGAGGAAATCGTAGGAAGACGAAAGTAATGAGAGGTAGTTGAAATGAGAACAGCTAGATACTTAACAGGAAAATTGGGGATCACGAAGTAGGAATTCTGCTACCTAATGAGCAAAATAACCCATGACGGATGGAGCAAAAGGGACATAGAAGGCAATAAGCGCTTTCCTCAAAGCACAGGATTTTTTTGCAGTGAGGCATGGTCTGGGGAAAACCGCAACAGAAGACACTCGTAGCCTTTGAGACGTAGTGCTAAGGAGACTGTTGAAAATTAGGTGGATTTATAAGCTTGTGAAGCCACACAACACGGTCGAATAAGCTGAGCGCTGTGGATGTTGTGCCACAATGTGTGGGAGATTAGAACCCCATACGCGACAGTTCTCTACCTTCATGGCACCATGCAGTGTAAAATATGGGTTGTCCACCCAAAGAACATTTTCATGTGTGCCAAAAACCTGAGGGCAAAGCACTGCATTGCAACCTGCCTTAAGGCTTCATTTGCTGCACATTATGAATCTTTTAGGGATATCAGTGTCTAATGCGTCGCCAAATATTTTGAATTCTTGATCAGGAAAGAGTCAGTTCCTGTGTTGCAGCTGCCGTTCTGATAAAACAACCAGCGCCGTCTTTCTTCTCAATAGCCATAGAGTTTTTTACGGAGAACTGCAACCTCCTTAACCCTTTACGCCAACTGTCGTTTCAAACGAAACCACTATGGATTGTCAAGTGACAAACAGCATGAAACATTTGACATTCTGACTGATCACAGCGCCACATTTTCTCCTGGAAGCAGCGATTGATGAACATACCTACGACGTTTTAGTATCCTGTTATGTTCACACCCCACACTGCAACACTCAGAACACTGCCAGTTTAATTGTAATAACCACTCAGTATATCTCACTATATTTATTATCTCGTGTGGTGCTCCAGTTGACGACGATAATGCCGACACTTTGTTCGAATATATACCTTTCGATTATGTTATATTACCATTTTCTCCGGCAGTCAAAGTACCTATCCCCTAAGAGTCCTCACACAGTTTTTGTTTATGTCCCATGCGGATTTTCTACTGGCTTCAAGATAAGCATAACCCCACTGCCGTCGCAGATTAGTGGTTAATTTTTTCTGACGACGGGGAGATAACGAGTTCGATTCCCGATGATCATCTCAGATTTTCTGAGAACGTGGCCCATTCAATCTCATCAGACCAAATGTGGAGTTCTTGAGTATAGAAGTGGCGAAACTGACACAAAACTTGCTGACGTAGTGACACATCAAAACCCTTATGCTGGAGTCGGAGGTGGCATTTACTTACTAACAGCAAAAGTGCCAATCATCAGTTTTTCAGCTTCGAACGATTGCTTGCGACTACGATTACGGATCGTAGCATTTTCAAGAGTCCACACCAGTTCTAAAGGATTTAGGCGTATATTATATGGTAGCAGCAGGAAGGGGCCAATTTTCTTGAAAAATATTATCATTAAAATAAACAAGGACTGGGTGGTCCTTAATTAGCGCCAGAAGCTCGGCTTACTTGGTCTGCAAGTATGTTTCAATTATTTTTCTACGCATCCTTTATGCTAGTTATAAGTTTTGCTGTCATAGCCAAATAGGAAAACGTGAACTCGAAACGAAACGTTAGATGGCACTTTTGCTTCATGGTACCCTACGCTGACCGTCACTTTGCAAACACTTATTCACTGTGTGTTACGTATGAGTCACATTTCGTCTATATGAACCTCAAACCGCTCTAATATTGATACTCTTTTTCTCTGTAGAAATTTAATGTAGTGAAGGTAGGATTTCTAAAAGTGACTCCCTTTGAAACTCTATCTCATAGGCGGAACAGTTTTTCTGAGAGTTTCTTCGCCAGACTGGAAGTACATATCTTCACGACAAAAAGGGTGAAGTACCTGCAGATATGGTATCTCTTTGCATTTTCCATTATTTTGCAGATATTGTTGCTGCCAAGAACTTTACCCATATCAGCAATGAAAAATTTATTGTGTGTATTTCGCTTCTTCTGTTTTCGTCAGATACTGAGATATTGTAATACGCTCAATAACATAAAGTTGTGACATGCGAGAACATAGTTCCTACCGCTCTAAGCGCAAATACATGTGGTGGAGTGAATTTATCCACTGTTCCATACACCAAGCGAGCACCCATTAGATAGGTGATAAAACAGTAGCAGATTTGGAAAACAGTTAAATTAAAATCTCGTAGAGATGATTTACATTAGGGGCAAAGATACAAAGGTACAAGCGGTATGAGACCTAGAATGCAAAGATGCTAGTATATAGAGTTGATATGTTGGTAAAATCGGTGTGCAAAAAGGAAGAATGTGACAGAAATATGAGTTACATAAAAGCAGAATCAAAGAATGATACAGAGAGTGTTAACTGAAAGTAAATAAAGAGATGAAGTGATTGTCATGTAACAATAAAACAATATCCATTAAATACAAGTATTAATATAGGATCTACAATCTCAGGTAGAGACGGGAACAGTGATCCATACATGCAAAACAACGCAAGTACATGGAGTGTGATAAAATGTAAGTTATATACAAATATAAGAAAGAAACAAGTTTTATTTATTTATTTATTCATGTGACTCACATGCAGCTTAAAATACTGTTATATATCAGTAGCATATGGATATTACAAGAATACGGATAGACAAAACTACAAACATAAATAGATATGCGTGAATATGTAAGTTTGTAATCCATGTAAGAGCTGTATCGTTAGCTTTCTTGAGGTCCCATTAACTCTCCTTATCAGAGCGAAAGGGTTATTCATTTATAATGTGCTTGACTGTTTGTTTCGGAGCCCCACAGTCACAAACAGGAGACACTGTACCACCCTATTTTCAATAAGTTGACGGGTCTTATCCCATAGGTCTCTCACAGTTGCTAATTATAAATAGGCGTATCATAGTCCAAAGTATTTGCCAGGATGTGGCAAAGCCAACCATACCAGAAAACATCAGGTTATAAGATGTGCCTGAAGTAGTATTGGAATCTCCTAACGTTGGTCTGTTCATTCAAAATGTATTCTGGCAGGTCTCTAAATGCCATATAAATTTCGATCTTTCCTAATTAATTAAGGCGTCTTCCTTTTCCGACGTATGGAAAGTTTCGAAAGGGTTTTAGATGTTACCAAACTTGTCTTTACTCGTCCGAGTATGGTTAACAAACGAAAATCTACAATTACCACTGGGTTCATTGTGTACGCCAAAAATAATCTTAAAACTTCTACCTGCTTGTCCTTTATAAAAGTTCTTGCATTCTTCACAATCAATTTTATAAACGCCTGACTGTGTGTAAGGTTTATTGTGTTGGGTCCTGCGACGTATGGGCCAGACCTACCGAGTTGTCAGTGTCTAGTCTTACTTTGGTGTTACGAAATTGTTTAGCTATTCTTTCATAAATAGATCCGCTATGATGCCAACCCCCACCCCCCTTAACCATGGGCATTGCGGATGGTGGGGAGGCCTGCGTACCTCAGCGATACAGATAACTATACCGTAGATATAACCACAACGGAGGGGTATCTGTTGAGTCAGACAAACGTGTGGGGCATGAAAAGGGGCAGCAGCCTTTCCAGTAGCTACAGGGGCTACAGTCTGGATTATTGACTGATCTGGCCTTGTAACATCAACCGAAACGGCCTTGCTGTGGTGGTACTGCAAACATGTGAAAGCGAGGGGAAACTACAGAAGTAATTTTTCCTGAGCTCTACTGTATGGTTGCATAACGATGGGTAAAATATTCCGGAGGTAAAATAGCCCCCATTCGTATTTCCGGGCGGAGACTACTCAGAAGGACGTAATCAGGAGCCACAAAACTGGCGTTCTACGGATCGGGGCGTGGAATATCAGCTTTCTTAATGGGCCAGGTGGGTTAGAAAATTTAAAAAGGGAAATGAATAGGTTAAAGTTATATTTAGTGTTAAGTAGTGAAGTTCAGTGGCACGAACAGGACTTCCGGTCAGGTACATGCAGGATTATAAACATAAAATCAGATAGGGGCAGTGCGGGAGTAGGTTTAATAGTGAGTAAAAAAATTAGAACGTGGATAAGCTACTATGTACAGTATCGTGAACGCACTATTGGAACCAAGATTGACACGAAGGCGACACTCACCAGGGTAGTACAAGTTTATATGCCAAATAGTTCTGCAGATGAGAAGGAGATTGAGGAAATGTATGATGAGATACAAGAAATTATTGAAATAGTTAAATGAGTCATGGGGACTGGAATTCGTTAGTAGGAGAAGGAAGAGTAGCAGGCGAATGTGGACTTGAATGAAAGAGAAAGCCACCTGGTAAAACAATGCATTATTTAATCATTTAAGAAGCATCGTTTAAGAAGCATGAGAGAAGGTTGTATACGTGGATGAGACCTGGAGATACCGGAAGATTTCATATTTGTTACATAATGATTAGACAGAGATTTAGCAACCAGATTTTAATTTCTAAGAAATTTCCAGGGGCAGATGCGGACCCTGACCAAAATTTTTTGTTTATGAACTGAAAAAAAACTGTAAAAAGTCTGGAATTTAAGTAGATGGAACCTGGACAAACTCAAAGAGCCACAGGTTGTAGAGGGTTTCAGAGGGAGCATTAGGGAACGATTGACAAGAACAGGGGAAAGAAATATAGAAGTAGTAGAGTAGTAGAGTAGTAGAGTAGTTTTGAGAGATGAAATAGTGAGTACTGCAGAGGATTAAGTAGGTAAACTGACGAGGGCTAGCAGAAACCCTTGGGTAACACAAGAGCTATTGATTTTAATCGTTGAAAGGAGAAAATATAAAAATGCAAAAGTGAAGTAGGCGAAAGGGTATACAGACCTCTAAAAAAATGAGATTAACAGGAAGTGCAAAATAGCTAAGCAGGAGTGGCTAGAGGACAAATGTAAGGTTGTAGAAGCATATATCACTAGGGGTAAGATAGATACTGCCTACAGGAAAATTAAAGAGACCTTTGGAGAAAAGAGAAGCACATGCATGAATATCAAGAACTCAGATGGAAAACCAGTCCCAAGCAAAGAAGGGAAAGCAGAAACGGGGATGGACTACATAGGGGAATATAGAAGGGAGATGCACTTGAAGGCTATATATTGAAAATGGAAAAGGACGTAGAGGAAAAAGAGAAGGGCGATACGATACTGCGTGATGATTTTGACAAAGCACTAAAAGACCTAATTTGAAACAAGGACCCGGGAGTAGACAATATTCCGTTAGAGCTACAATAGCCTTGGGAGGGCCAGCCATGCCAGACCCCTTCCATGTGGTGAGCAAGATGTACGAGGCAGGCGAAATACTGTCAGACTTCAAGAAGAATATAATAATTGCAGTTCCAAATAAAACAGTTACTGACAGGTGCTAAAATTACCGAACTATCAGTTCAATAAGTCACGGCTGCCAAATAGTAACACGAATCATTCACAGAAGAATGGAAAAATTCGTAGAAGTCGACCTCGGGAGAGATCAGTTTGGATTCCGGAGAAGTGTAGGAACACGTGAGGCAACACTAACCCTACGACTTCTCATTGAAGGTAGATTGAGGAAAGGAAAACCTACATTTATATCGTTTGTAGACTTAAAGAAAGCTTTTGAGAAAGTTGCCTGGAATACTCTCTTTCAAATTCTAAGGGCGTCAGTGGTAAAATACCAGGAGTGAAAGGCTGTTTACAATTTGTACAGAAAGCAGAGGGCAGTTGTAAGTGTCGAGGGACATGAAAGGGAAGCTCTGGTAGGGAAGAGAGTGAAACAGGTCTGTAGCCTATTTCCAATGTTTTTCAATCTGTATATTCAGCAAACAGTAGAAGAAACAAAAGAGAAATCTGGAGTAGGAATTAAAGTCCAGTGAGAAGAAATAAAAACTCTGAGGTTTGTCATGGCATTGCAAATTTTGCATAGACGGTAAAGGACTTGGAAGAGCAATTGAATGGATATGAACATCAACAAAAGCCAAACGAGGATGATGGAATTTAGTCGAATTAAATCAGGTGATGCTGAAGGAATTAGATTAGGAAATGGGACACTTAAAGCAGTAAACTAGTTTTGCTATTTAGGAAGCAAAGTAACTGACGATTGTCGACGTAGGGAGGATATAAAGTGCAGAATGGAAACGTTAAGAAAAGCGTTTCTGAAGAAGAGAAATTTGTTTATATCGAGTATAGATTAAGTGTCAGGAAGTCCGTTCTGAAAGTATTTGTATGAAGTGTAGCCATCTACGGAAGTGAAACATGGACGATAAATAGTTAAGACAAGAAGAGAATAGAAGCTTTTGAAATGTGGTCCTACAGATGAATGCTGAAGATTAGATGGGGAGATCACATAATTAATGAGAAGGTACTGAATATAACTGGGGAGAAGAGAAATTTGTGATACAAACTGAAAGACGCGATCGGTTGGTGGGACACATCCTCACACATCAAGGGATCATGAATTTAGCACTGGAGGGAAGCGTTTGGGGTAAAAATCGTACAGGGAGACGAAGAGATCAATACAGTAAGCATATTAAGAGCGATGTACGTAGGTTGCAGTAGTTACTCGGAGATGAAGAATCTTGCACAGGATAGAGTAGCATGGAGAGCTGCGTCGAACCAGTCTTTGGACTGAAGAACACAACAACAACATATGGTGTGGGCAAATATTTAAGTTTAGCTTCCTCTGCTTTCTGCAGTGTGGTCTCATCAGTAATATTGCTACTGAATAATTCTGCAGCAAACATTTTATCGGCCATTTATGCAATGAAGCAGTCATTCAATGTTACATGTCTGACCCTATTTCTTTTTCAGTTTCCGTTTGCTTCATGGGAAGACTGCTTTTGAATCGTAAAATAGAAAAATGTCTTCTTGGGAGGGGAGTGAGCATGAATTTTTGTGGATAACATTGTCAGTGGTAGTGGGTTTACTACAGGTATCTCGGTCGCTCAAGAAAACCCCCTATATTTGAGTGGGTTTGCATGCCTCATTTAAAATTCTAGTGTTTTTTCCCTTTACGTTACTATCCTGTAAAAAACATAGTTTTCATAATACCCAAGCGGCACTAGAAAGGTTTGCTTCTTGACCGTAACTAAAATCGACTCAATGTTACTCATAATGCGTCTTGATTGCAAAAATGTTTATTCACATGACCGGTTTCGATTCCTCTAGAACCTTCTTCAAATCTGAAACGGTAGTGATACTAATTTACTATTTCACAAATGCAAACCTTTTTCATCCTATCCGATCAACATCAAATGTACCAGAACGTACCTGCAATTTCGGTTACAGGAGTAACCCGTCCACACACAGCAACCTTCACATGCTGCGTCACATACAATTGTTTGGCAGAATGCACGTCATTTATATTAATTATAAAACTATTACCGACAGATGGCGTATGGTACATTTGTTATATTACATATGCGCGTACTGTATTAAGTAGATTTTTGTAATTTACTTTTGTCTCTAAAAATACACTCCTGGAAATGGAAAAAAGAACACATTGACACCGGTGTGTCAGACCCACCATACTTGCTCCGGACACTGCGAGAGGGCTGTACAAGCAATGATCACACGCACGGCACAGCGGACACACCAGGAACCGCGGTGTTGGCCGTCGAATGGCGCTAGCTGCGCAGCATTTGTGCACCGCCGCCGTCAGTGTCAGCCAGTTTGTCGTGGCATACGGAGCTCCATCGCAGTCTTTAACACTGGTAGCATGCCGCGACAGCGTGGACGTGAACCGTATGTGCAGTTGACGGACTTTGAGCGAGGGCGTATAGTGGGCATGCGGGAGGCCGGGTGGACGTACCGCCGAATTGCTCAACACGTGGGGCGTGAGGTCTCCACAGTACATCGATGTTGTCGCCAGTGGTCGGCGGAAGGTGCACGTGCCCGTCGACCTGGGACCGGACCGCAGCGACGCACGGATGCACGCCAAGACCGTAGGATCCTACGCAGTGCCGTAGGGGACCGCACCGCCACTTCCCAGCAAATTAGGGACACTGTTGCTCCTGGGGTATCGGCGAGGACCATTCGCAACCGTCTCCATGAAGCTGGGCTACGGTCCCACACACCGTTAGGCCGTCTTCCGCTCACGCCCCAACATCGTGCAGCCCGCCTCCAGTGGTGTCGCGACAGGCGTGAATGGAGGGACGAATGGAGACGTGTCGTCTTCAGCGATGAGAGTCGCTTCTGCCTTGGTGCCAATGATGGTCGTATGCGTGTTTGGCGCCGTGCAGGTGAGCGCCACAATCAGGACTGCATACGACCGAGGCACACAGGGCCAACACCCGGCATCATGGTGTGGGGAGCGATCTCCTACACTGGCCGTACACCACTGGTCATCGTCGAGGGGACACTGAATAGTGCACGGTACATCCAAACCGTCATCGAACCCATCGTTCTACCATTCCTAGACCGGCAAGGGAACTTGCTCTTCCAACAGGACAATGCACGTCCGCATGTATCCCGTGCCACCCAACGTGCTCTAGAAGGTGTAAGTCAACTACCCTGGCCAGCAAGATCTCCGGATCTGTCCCCCATTGAGCATGTTTGGGACTGGATGAAGCGTCGTCTCACGCGGTCTGCACGTCCAGCACGAACGCTGGTCCAACTGAGGCGCCAGGTGGAAATGGCATGGCAAGCCGTTCCACAGGACTACATCCAGCATCTCTACGATCGTCTGCATGGGAGAATAGCAGCCTGCATTGCTGCCAAAGGTGGATATACACTGTACTAGTGCCGACATTGTGCATGCTCTGTTGCCTGTGTCTATGTGCCTGTGGTTCTGTCAGTGTGATCATGTGATGTATCTGACCCCAGGAATGTGTCAATAAAGTTTCCCCTTCCTGGGACAATGAATTCACGGTGTTCTTATTTCAATTTCCAGGAGTGTACTTAATTAAAATCTGTAGATGTCAAGGTTAAAATCTGTACTTGTCAAAATTAAAATACACAGTAAAATTATCGTTTTTGTACGATCTAAAACAAAGGGCGATTTCTATATCCATGGCACTGGTGTAGACGTGCTTTCCTCCATGGTCTGCTTCCGTGGTTCCCGCTATTTCGGTGTTGTGCCGCGAGCCGTTCAGACGTCTGATGTCCATCGCCTTGGGTAAGAGGGCCGTGCAGGAGATGGGAAGCATGAATTTATCATATTCAGAAAACAAACTTGTACAGATGTAGTTATTAATGAGCACTCTTGTCACCCACCGCGATACAAATGGGCATATTTTGCTTCGATGGTATGCAGGCTACTAAGATTTGCCACTAAGCCAACAGGAAGTAGATAAAGAACTAAGGATTTTAAAAATGTGGCCACAGCGAACGGATACATGTGTAAGGAGGTAATAAGATAAAGAAGAGGCAAGTGAAACAAATAAAAGGAAGTCAAGTCGCAGTTAGAGGAAGAACAAGGAAGGCTGGATTGAGTGAGGCCAAGAACCGGCTGCATTTTGTGTGGCCAGTATAAGTAAATAAGTAAGTAGGTATGTGAATTTATAGGCACCCTTTATAGTCTTCCCTTCCGTTTTACATATTATGAAGGCAAGCATTGTAAAGTGATTCAGGTAGATCTGACGTGAACACCAGTGGACGTATTTTACCCACTGCAGTCCTCATTCCCTAAAAACAAGCGCAGGGAAAAACCTTGTCTCATGCAGGATGGCATAAGATGTGTTATATATTCAAAACCACAGTCATTTCCCCCATGGCTTCCACTGGCGCAAATGCAGCCACTGCCATATTTTTCTAGTATTTCGTATTGCGCAAAATTGATTATAATGAACGCAAAATCTTCGCCTGTTAGGAGTGGATGTTGTTGACTGCTTACATCTTATTGCTTCAAGAAAACGGAACCGGCGTAACTTTTCTTTTGTAGCTATTTTGTTCTTTCTAACCTAGAATCAGTCAACGTGTCCATTATTTTGTGGAGTGTCTCACAGAATAGTGTTCTGTCTGAGTAATTAGTAGCCAGTATATATTTTCCGGCTTCCGTGAAGCCTAAGAGACAATATATTGTGATGATCCACTTCAACAAGTATGTAATTTATTTTGCAGCTACGATATCCAGCGTAAATAATTTCGACGCTGACTAGAAATTCCCCTCTTCGCGGTGTTATGAAGCGAAGGCCGTTAAAATTCAGACACATAGTACCACGAACGATGAAATTCGAAAAATGTAATCTGACTTTCTTTTTTTTTTAAAACTAATATAAAATTTTACAGGGAATATTTTCTTTCCTTTACTCACGATGCTGTCATCATAGACATTACTGAAGAAAAGAAACTGCAGTCAGTCAAACTTTTTTCAGAATGATTTATTTCGCCGTAATAAATTTCGTGCCTGAGCTCATCATCAGAGGTCAGCCGGGGTTTCTTGTAGAAGTTTCACATTCCTGTCCTAAAACAGAAAAGAATGCACATGATTTTCTTGTTTACAGCAGTTTTTCCATTATATATAATGTTTCTATTTTTTAGTTGCTTCAGAAAACATTTATCTCCATACTTTACAGCATAGCGGGTCTACGTCATCTGTAAGAATCACGTCAAACATGAACGTGACTAAGGACAAGATGGCGGACGCGTGCGTTTACATGTAATTTTGTTAGTTGTATTAGACTCCAAGATCATACAATGACGTAACCATTGTGTATTTCTTCTTTACGATATAATTTTTTTAAATAAATGTGAAGGTTAGCATTAGTAAAAAAATGGTGCAAATGACCCTGAGCACTATGGGACTTAACATCTGAGGTCATCAGTCCCCTAGAACTTAGAACTACTTAAACCAAACTAACCTAAGGACATCACACACATCCATCCCTGAGGCAGGATTCGAACCTGCGACTGTAGCGGTCGCGCGGTTCTAGACTGAAGCGCCTAGAACCGCTTGGCCTCACCGGCCGGCCATTAGAAAAGGTTATGGGACACAGGTGAAGCAGAAAATGAATTCAAAAGGTTTATAACTACACACAATAAAAAGAGAGAAAATTTTGGTGCAATTTGTCCGTTCTAGAAACTGCCACAAAACCATTTCTGGATTCAATGACATAACAGCTCAACGGCTTACCCGTAGTTAGAGATCGGGACAGTAAATATGCTTACACGGGTCAAAATGATCTCAAAATTTACAAAGCTCCCAATAACGACGTCACAGCACGTTCTTAGGATGTACTTACACCGCGAAAGAGCGCAATAGGAGAAAGTATTTGCGTTAACACTTTATCAAGAGACACACGGGAGACACTGACTCACTACATAAAATACGTGAAAAGAAAAATTCTCAATGTGTGAAGTTTGAGACGCATGAAATTACAGTTAGTAAATTCTTGACCCTGTCGTTTAACGACACGGACATTTTTATCAGATGTAGACATTTTTATCAGACGCAGTGAATTCAATTAGGGAATGAATAAAGTGCCTATCAAATATATGAACTACAGGCTGAGGCGCGTATCGACAACGTACTGCGCGAACGCTGTTGCATGTACTCTGAACCACTTTTCTTTATTATAGCAGATCTGTCCACATCAGTTTCACTGTATTGATCGTCGTGTTATACTAACGGAAGGGTATGACTCGTAGTTGAAGCCTGGGAAATTACCGCAAATAGCCGACGGTGAGTTTTCTAATATATTGGTGCAGATTTGTTTAATAATTTTATGTTCTATAACAACTAGCACTTTTAGATAGACTTAAATAAATGTCTAGATCCACGATATTTAAATCATAACACTACAGTCAAAATATTTTGTGCATCAAGGTTTTGTGTTAAATCTTATTTTTTCTAGAAGCATCATTTAAACGAATAGTAGAATTTATTCCATATTACGTCGTCTGTAACAAAAAAAATTTTGTACTTCGGTCTTTTCACACTGTCTGTAGTCCAGAAGGACAGTCTTTCTACCTTGTGTGTCTTATGATTCAATAACTTGCTTTTAACTCCAGAATACATTCCATAGGCTGGGTATCTCAAATTTAGCGCACAATGTGCAATCTTCATCAGTAGGAAACTCATGACTCATAAAGTCTACTGATGCAAGATAGGTAGAGGAATATTACAAAAATGGTTCAAATGGCTCTGAGTACTATGGGACTTAACATCTGTGGTCATCAGTGCCCTAGAACTTAGAACGACTTAAACCTAACTAACCTAAGGACATCACACACATCCATGCCCGAGGCAGGATTCGAACCTGCGACTGTGGCCGTCACGCGGTTCCACACTGAAGCGCCTAGAACCGCACGGCCACACCGGCCGGCTGGAATATTACATTGGACGTTCAAGAGTCGTGACCTAAGAAAGAGTTTCGGGTCTCAGTGTTGCGGGTGTCTGGTAGGCACCTCCCTCTTAACATAGGTACTGTCCTCTGTCCCAGTTCCAGTCCGCTATTTGCTGATAACCGAGCAGCTGTTATTTAAGTATTACCCTCACAGCGAAGGAAAATTAGACTTGCTTCTTGACAGACATCTCCACATTCAATCCGCAGCTTCTCTTGTTGAATATTTGCTCGTGGATCTTAATAATACGAGTACAAATACGCTACACGGATAGTGGAAAGCGGCCTACTCAGGTAGTCTGTTTGCAAGCGCCACTAAACACGAAATGCCATCAACTTCTGTAACAGGAAGCGATTACATATAAACAACAGAATCTGGACCCTTTGTGAAACATTTTTGGAAATTTGTGGTAAATTCCTATTGGAGAAAATTGCTGAGCTCATGGGTCCCTAGGCTTACAAATTACTTAATCTAACGTAAACTAACTTACACAGAGGACGACAACACACACACCCATGCCAGAGGGAGGACTCGATCCTCCGACGGGGGGGAGCCGTGGCAAAACACCTGAGACCGCGCGGCTACCCAGCGCTGTTACCCTTAGTGAACTCCTACTACTGTTTTGTCATTCTTTCCTCGTGGTCGCTCATGCAACATTTAATGTACTGGGTGAGTCACTAACTCATACGAAGAGATACTTGATGGAATGTTTTGTGTATCGCATAACAAAGATAAGTACTGTATTAAATACGAACATCAGTAGACAGGGTGAGTCACCAACTATTGCCACGTGGAATAACTCCGAAAGTATGATAGGAACTGAAAAGTTTGTGGGACAAATGTTGCATGGGGCAACGGGGGCCATAATATGACGTTGGTTTTTTGTTGCTAGATGGGGTCCCTTCAGAAATATGAAGGTGAACTTGTTTTCTTTTTTTTTTAAAAAAAATGGAATGCTATAGTTTGGTATTTATTTTGTGATAGCGGTTGTCGAGACGAATCCAATGATGTGTAACATTAAGATCTTTGAAGGTCAACGAAGGTCAAAAGGTCGCATTAACGTCCTTTTACAGAAGGTGTTCGAAGTGATGACCATTGGTATCAATGCAGTGCTGCAATCTTCTTATCATGTACTGAGTGGTTTCACATCAGCACTTACCGAAGCTCATGCTCTGACGATTCCATCTCTTATATATTCAGGTGTAGTTGGAACATCTTTACAAACAATGTTTTTTACGAATCCCCACAAGAAAAAATTCAGCCCAACGATTTGGGAATTGTATCTGTAACTCATTTCTATCCATTAGCTAAAAATTTGCCGGACACCCATCGTGTTGCTACAACATTCTCTTCCTTGTTCCTAAAGATAATTGTTCCAATAACCGACCTAATGATTCTTGCAGGAAAGTGGTGTACTTCCTACCATTAAGATTTCTGTCGATGATACAGGGGACTATAAATCTGTACTCCTGAATCCCACACCATACATTCACCGACCACGGTTTTTGGTGTGCAACATGCCGCAGTCAACATGGATTTTCATTTGCCCAATAACGTATGTTATGCAAATTAACATTTCCCTGGTTCGTCAATGTAGCCCCGTCAGTAGATAAAATCCAATTAATAAATTTGTCATCCCTCTGAATCCGAAGTTGAGCCCGTTTGCAGAATTCAATCCGACACATACAATCCGTACCAGTTAATTCTTGATGGAGACAGATATGATAAGGATGATATTTTTGACGATGCAGAACACGAACAACACTACTTTGGTTCATGCCAGATTCCTTTGCGATCTGACGCGAACTAACACAAGGATGGTTCATGCCAGATTCCTTTGCGATCTGACGAGAACTAACACAAGGATCTCGAACCACAGTGGCAAGAGTACCAATTTCCGTATCCTAGTAACTTTCATTTGCCGGTTATGTTTCCGATGCGGTATAGTTATACTTGTACTTAATTTATCATAGATTTATTTAATTGTACGACGTTTAGGGTGAGTACGTTGAGAATATCTTTCAGTGTATGTCTCTCACTGAATTTCGTTGGCGTCCTCCGTAAATGAGAAGCATATAGACTTGTTCTCTGAAGAAATACATCATTCACATTCGCTTCATTAGACGATACTAGTCTTACCATTTCTATCAGTGTTGTATTGAGAAACCGTCGAATGGTGTTTACATGTCAATGGCACGTTAGATGGACACGCCGTATTCGGCAAATATTTACTATTTGCACGATATACGAGAGAGGATTGTCAGAGCATGTGCTTCGATAAGTGACGAAATGATATGGAATATCACTCAATCCATGATAAGAAGATTGCAGCACTGCATTGATACCAATAGTCATCACTTCGAATACCTTCTGTAAATGGACGTTCATGCCATATTTTTGATCTTCGTTGACATTCAAAGACTTTACAGTTACACACCATTGGATTCGTCTCGATAGACTATCAGAAAATAAGTACCAAACTATAGCATCCCATTACAAAAAAGAAAAAGAAATGTTGACCTTAGTATGTCTGAAGCGACCCCACCTAGCAACAAAAAATCAACGTCATATTACGGCCACCGTTGTCCCATGCCACGTTTGTCCCAAAAAAGTTTTCAGCAACTATCATACTTTTGGAGTTACTCTACGTGGCAATAGTTAGTGACTCGAGGAAATCTGTCAAATTGTTCTGAAATAGTTGTTTAAGAAAATTACTTGACGCTGTCTTGCTTTAGTTTATAGTTCAGTCACAAGAAAGTCGCGAGAAAAGCACTACATATCAGTAAGACCATCTCCAATACAACGTACCCCAAGGGTTGTCATGAATTTCTGCACAAAGGTGCTTTCGAATAATCTCCATGGTAGTAACCACTGCGACGTGTGTGTCGGCAGTATCGAAGAGTGGTGATGCAGACTTAAACCCCAAAGTTTCTTCTGTTTTTGGCTGGTAAATACGGTGTTACGCTAGTCTCAGTCAAGTAAGACCGAACAAGCGATGGGTGTACCCGAGAGCTAATGACAATACCCCTTTGTCATTGTAGAAGGGCGCGTAATATCATCATGTGAATGAGTTTGGAATGAACTTAAAGTCCTGTTGTAGCAATAATACGTGGCTCGTGAAGTGTATGCTTGCTTCGAGAATGGCGCAGGAGAGGACGCAGCAGATAGAGGAATGTACGCGGCGACGAGGACGCACTGTAGAACTTCCACCAATAATATTAATGTCATATGGGCCAACGGAAACGGGTTTGATCAGGTGATCACCCTTCCAAATACTAACCAGGTCCGCCGTTGTTTAACTTCGAAGAGAACGCAAAAAATAGTTTGAAATGTGACGCTAATGATGAAGGAGGAAAATTAGTCTTCTTTCGACGACGAATGTGTCTTTGGATGTGGAGCACGAGCTCGAAAAGTGTAAATACTGAGAGAGAACTTGGTCGTGTACAGTGTGTCCAGCGGTACGACCTTATACTGCTGCGATAGGCGAGGTCCGCCGTCCACTGTGTGTTATTTGTCACACAATACATGAAGCAGAAAAATCACACGATAGACCTTTTTATCTGTAATATTACAACATTAGAGAAACATCAATTATCTCAATTAACTATCTCAATATTTCACTTTAAGATTTTAGGAAATTAATTAAATTACAGGTGTTCTATCGCTTAGATTTGTTACGTATCAAGGTACATGCACTACTACTTTGATTTGAGAACCTACCGCGACTTATTGAAGTGCATCACATCAGATTCTGTAACAGGCCCTTACTTCCTTATTTGTGATGCGTTTCTATGGCTTTGAAATACCACTTGTCAAGATAATTCATTTTAGTGAGTCATTTCTTTAGACCTTCTTTATTCTTATACTTTAATGTAATTTAATTATGTGCATTTGCTGCATGTTCGACTTCATAATTTCTTTGCTACTTCTTTAGCTGTTTACAACACAATCATTGTCTTTCGTGTCACCTCTTGCCATCTTTAACTACCCATCTGAACTTGTGGTTAATGTATCACTTTAGTAGACTTTAGAACATCATAAGCTTGTGATTAGGTCACAGTACTATCTCAACGAGTCGGCCGAAATGGCCGAGCGGTTCTAGGTACTTCAGTGTGGAACCGCGCTACCACTACGGTCGCAGGTTCGATTCCTACCTTGGGCATGGATGCGTGAGATGTCCTTAGGTTAGTTAGGTTTAACTAGTTGTAAGTTCTAGGGGACTGGTGACCTCAGATGTTAAGTCACATAGTGCTAAGAGCCATTTGAACCACTTTTTATCTCAACAAAAATATTCTAATTTCTAAGTATTGTCATTGCTCTTCTAGTGGAACTAATCATTCATTAATCAATATGCTATTTTCTACTCAAATTTAGTCCTGTATCACAATTTTAATTTTAATCCGTAATCATTCTCAAGTTAGTATGCCACATACATTTCTCTTTTCAGCAGACTGCCGGCCTAGCTCCATCGATAGTGATTTCTTTGCCAAACTTTGCTTCATCTCCCTCATATTCAACTAAGGCATACTACAAGTTAGAGGAAATATATGTAAGTGATCTAGTCCTCCCTTCCACCAACCTAAACTAAATTATTTTCTCGGAATGTTGTCTTGTCCATGCAAAAATACATACACTATATGGTCAAAAGTATCTGGACACCTTGTTGAAAGTGACTTCGAAGTTCGTGGAACCCGCCATCGGTAACGCTGGAATTCATTGTGGTGTTGGCTCACCCTTAGCCTTGATGACAGCTTCCATTCTCTCAAGCATACGTTCAGTCAGGTGCTGGAAGGTTTCTTGGTGAATTTCAGCCCATTCTTGAGGAGACTTATCGACGTCGGTCGATGAGATCTGGCACGAAGTCGGTTTTCCAAAACAACCCAAGTATGTTTTATAGGATTCAGGTCAGGACTTTATGCAGGTCAGTCCATTACAGGGACGTTATAGTCGCGTAACCACTCCGCCACAGGCCATCCGTCCTGAGCACGTGCTCGATCGTGTTGAAAGGTGCAATCGCCATCCCCGAATTGCTCTTCAACTGTGGGAAGCAAGAATGTGCTTAAAGCATCAATGTAGGCGTGTGCTGTGGTAGTGCCACGCAAAACAACAAGGGGTGCAAGCCCACTCAACGAAAACCACAACCACACCATAGCGCCACCGTCTCCGAATTTTACTGTTGGCACTACACAGGCTGGCAAATGACGTTCACAAGGCATTCACCTTATCCACACCCTGCCATCGAATCACCACATTGTGTACGGTGATTCGTCACTTCACACAAAGTTTTACCACAGTTCAATGGCCCAATATTTACGCTCCTTACACCAAGCAAGGTGACGTTTGGCATTTACCGGCGTGATGTGCGGCTTATGAACAGCCACTCGACCATGAAACTCAAGTTTTCTCACCTCCCGCTAACTGTTATAGTACTTGCAGTGGATCCTGATGCAGTATGGAATGCCAGTATGATGGTCTGGATATATGTCTGCATATTACACATTACGACCGTCTTCAACTGTCGGTGGTCTCTGTCAGTCAACAGACAAGGTCGGCCAGTACGCTTTTGTGCTGTACGTGCCGCTTCACGTTTCCACTTCACTATCACATCGGAAACAGTGGACCTACACATGTTTAGGAGTGTGGAATTGTGGCGTACAGACGTTTGACATCCAACCACCTGACCGAGTTCGAAGTCCGTGAGTTCTGCAAAGCGCCCTATTATGCTCTCTCACGATGTCTAATGAGTATTGAGGTTGTTGATATGGAGTACCTGGCAGTAGGTGGCAACACAATGCACCTAATATGAAAAACGTATGTTTTTGGGGGTGACCGGATACTTTTGATCACATAGTATATCTTTGTAATCTCAGCCTACTATTTATAATTGCCAGACGACTTCCCTCAGGATAAAGAAAGGCATATACTTCGAGTGTAACTTCTTACCCATAACAGTTATTATACAGAAACCTACCCAACCGTAATAGATACAAAGATGCCGTTTTGACAGTGAATACATCACATTTCATGGTTGTGCTATTTTTTATTACAGAGATATGAGGCCTTCTTTGGTGTTTTTAAATGGAACCCTATGTTAAATTTTAGCATAACATGATGGGCTTAAAAAGACGGTTTCAAATATGCGTATATCATAATATTTAGGCGAATAGTTTTTGAGACACAGATATGTTCCCGTATCGAAGCGGCGTTGTCCAATGCGACCTTTCTTGTTGGCCACTAAACAACTTTACAGGGAAGGCGTTGTTTTCCTGCTTATCGACAACGCCGCAAGGTGACGCACGAGTTAGCTGGAGAGAAGGGTATAAATGTGCTGCTGGGGTAATGAGACATCGCATTTCCGTCACAGTTTCTTGGAGCAGACATGTACACCAATGAAGATAAGTTAGATATGCTTCTAGTGTATGGTGAAAGCGGAAGACATGCTGTTAGAGCAATAAAGTGACATGGAGAGCCGTATCCTGATCTTGAGCGCCCTACGCGCCAGCTTATTGCACGTATTTGCAAGAAACTACCTGAATCGGGACCATGGAACGCCATAAAGAGGACAAGGCAGAAAACTGCAACTGGCGAGGTACTTGAAGAGGGCGTTCTAGCGTTGGCGCATAACGACCCTACTGTTTCGTCGCGACGTATCGCTTCGGAACGTGCTGTCCGAGAAGTCTTCTACGCATATTGCACCGGCATAGATTTCACCCGTTTCACCTCTCATTACATCAAGCACTCTCCGGTGTGGATTTCGAACGGCACCAGGAATTTTGCCGATTTGCTCTGCAGCGCCAAGAAGATGATCCAACGGTTTTTCAATGGGTGCTTTTTACTGATGAAGCGGCTTTCCCCAACCACGGTAATGAGAATTTGCATTATATGCATTACTGGTCATCAGAGAACCCTCATTGTCTTCGACAGGTGCAGCATCAGCAACCGTGGAGTGTTAACGTGTGATGCGGCATCATCGGAAATGTCATCGTGGGGCCGTACGTCATTCCGCGTATACTAAATGGAAATAACTATGCACAGTTCCTGCGAAACGTTCTGCCCATTTTGCTGGAAGAGGTACAACTAACTACGCGTCCGTGCATGTGGTTCCTGCTCGCTCTTCCCGTGTGGCTACAAATCTGTTAAATGTAAAGTTACCGGATTGTTGGATAGGACGACGTGCTGAAGTGGCCAGCACGGTCTCCTGACCTGACCCCTCTTAATTTTTTTCTGTGGGGAGCAATCAGCAATCAAACATAAAGTGTACGCTCAACTACCAACTACGCCAGACGATATGAAGCAACATATCATCGAAGCCTGCGCTGATATCTCACGTGACACCGTAGTAACTGTTCACAAATCAGTTGAACCACGGCTACAAATGTGCACTGCAGTAGAGGGGAAACATTTTGGGCACATGTATCAGTAAAGTTCTGTATCATGTACAGTATTTATTTTTCATCTTTGTGCGTATTTGTTTCGTATTGTGATCAATAGTAAATATTTTCAAATAAAAATCAAATAATACGAAATAATTGTGACCAAAAAAAGCCTCCTCATTTAGATTGTATTTCTGTTACTTATTAATATCTTGTAGTATTTTAAAACGGTATGTTGTCTACTATTGTGGTATCACAGTTGTCAAATAACTGAATATAACTTTCGTGACATGATCAGTTAATGTTTAAGCAAAATATCGCAGTATGTGTTACTATTACAAGGCCTCGGGAGTAGAAAACATTGCATTAGAACTACTGACAGCCTTGCGAGAGCCAGTCCTGACAAAACTCTACCATCTGGTAAGCAAAATGTATGAGACAGGCGTAATGCCCTCAGACTTCAAGACGGATATAATAATTCAAATCCCAAAGAACGCAGGTGTTGACAGATGTGAAAATTACCGAACTATCAGGTTAATAAGTCACAGCAGCAAAATACTAACGCGAATTCTTTACAGACGAATGGACAAATTGGTAGAAGCCGACCTCGGGGAAGATCAGTTTGGATTCCGTAGAAATGTTGGAACACGTGAGGCGATACTGGCCCTACGACTTATCTTAGAAGAAAGATTAAGGAAAGGCAAACCTACGTTTCTAGCATTTGTAGACTTAGAGAAAGTTTTTGACAATGTTGACTGGAATACTCTTTCAAATTATGAAGGGGGCAGGGATAAAATACAGGGAGCGAAAGGCTATTTACAGTTTGTACAGAAAGCAAATGGCAGTTATAAGAGTCGAGAGACATGAAAGGGAAGCAGTGGTTGGGAAGGGAGTGAGACAGGGTTGTAGCCTGTCCCCATTGTTATTCAATCTGTATATTGAGCAAGCAGTAAAGGAAACAAAAGAACATTTCGGAGTAGGTGTTATAATCCATGGAGAAGAAACAAAAACTTTGATGTTCGCCGATGCCATTGTAATTCTGTCAGAGACAGCAAAGGACTTGGAAGAGCAGTTGAATGGAATGGACAGTGTCTTGAAAGGAGGGTGTAAGATGAACATCAACAAAAGCAAAACGAGGATAATGGAATGTAGTCGAATTCAATCGGGTGATGCTCAGGGAATTAGATTAGGAAATGAGACACTTAAAGTAGTAAAGGAGTTTTGCTATTTGGGGAGCAAAATGACTAATGATGGTTGAAGTAGACAGGATATAAAATGTAGACTGGAAATGGCAAGGAAAGCGTTTCTCAAGAAGAGAAATTTGTTATCATCGAGTATAGATTTAAGTGTCAGGAAGTCGTTTCTGAAAGTATTTGTGTGGAGTGTAGCCATGTATGGAAGTGAAACATGGACGATAAATAGTTTGGACAAGAAGAGAATAGAAGCTTTCGAAATGTGGTGCTACAGAAGAATGTTGAAGATTAGATGGGTAGATCACATAACTAATGAGGAGGTATTGAACAGAATTGGGGAGAAGAGGAGTTTGTGGCATAACTTGACTAGAGGAAGGCATCGGTTGGTAGGACATTTTCTGAGGTATCAAGGGATCACCAATTTAGTATTGGAAGGCAGCGTGGAGGATAAATATCGTAGAGAGAGACCTAGAAATGAATACACTAAGCAGATTCAGAAGGTTGTAGTCTGCAGTACCTACTGGTAGATGAAGCAGATTGCACAGGATAGAGTAGCATGGAGCGCTGCATCAAACCAGTCTCAGGACTGAAGACCACAACAACAACAACGTGTTACTATTGTCGGGTAAATGGGAGTGTTTGCGTAAGGACGAACTCGCGACGTTTACCATGTACTCTATACAGTAAATGTCGCATTGGACAATGCCGCTTCGAAGGACGAACACGATACGAGAACATACCTGTGTCTCAAAAACTATTCGTCTAAATATTATGATATACACATATTTGAAATCGTCTTTTTAAGCCCAACATGTTACGCTAAAATTTAACATAGGGTTCCATTTAAAAAAACAAAGATGCCTTCATATATCTGTGATAAAATATAGCACAACCATGAAATGTGATGTATTCAAGTAGCCCCTGTCCCTGTACTTCTTGTCCAAACGGCATCTTTATATCTATTACGGGTGGGGAAAAACAAGGGGTGTTATGACTTAGCTGCCTGTTTATATGAATAGTCCCACGTCCTACTACTGCCATTACTCATACCCACTAGATAACATTCATGATATCATGTCCGACTTGCACAGCATTTAATACTTCTTCCTCTTCTGACTCTTATCACGTTCAGCACCATTCTTCCCTTTTTTCCTCTGGTCTGAAGCCATCTCCTTAAGTCTAAACTTTCCTTTCTCCCATCGATATTCTGATATTTCACACACCTTAAACACCTGTTAACTTAGGTAACTTGTATAATTTTGTATGAACCTGTGTACCTAATTCTCTTCCTTCTGAGAGTATTTTTCTTCTAACCTTACCCCTTACCCCTGGCACAATCCGAATGATTGTAAAATTAGTAATTAGGTCACCCTTGCCTTACAAAGTTGGGCCCTTTTGACTTCCTTGCCCCATAGCGTTCTATACCTTCGGATGTGTTCTATATTAAAGAGTCCTTTGTACTCTTTGGTTTCAAGATCCCTTAAAATGTTACCGTTTCACTTATAGTACATCACATGGACTACAGTTGAGCGATTGACTACAATTATATGACGAACGTTTTGGTACATGCTCTTTTTTAAAATAGCCTTCCTTCACATGCCTGATTACACTATTGTCTGTATGTCTTTTTAAAGTATAGGCCTATAAGCACACAAATTTTAACCAGCATTCTACTATTGCTAACATATACCCCACTCCATCACGAGCAACGGACCATAAATATCGAGGATGCTCTAATCCCACATATCTTCAGGAATTATGGGGAAAAGCTTAACAACACCAAAGTGCCTGAGATGTTTGCCTTTTGTGACAGCAAAAATGCACCAGGTCTGGGCTCTCAGTGTTGTGCCCCAGATTTTTACAGGAAAAGAACTTACACATCTGCATCAAGCACTTTTATATTACATATGTTTGTATGCAGAATGGACATTGTCAGCTACTTCACTCATTAATTGTTGAGATATACATTAATTACTCTTTGTTTTTGGTTTGAAAACTGATTGGCTCACCATGTAAAGTACAGTGTTCGATGTCCTCGGCCTTTGGCTGATGAGCCAGTTTTCCCAGCTGCAGTATTTAAACAGTACTGCAGCGACGGTCAGGCTGTCTTCCATTGTGCGTTACTTGTCACTCCGTATATGAAACAAAAAACAAATATTTTTATCCATCTTATTAAAACATCATTTATGAAGTCATTATTAATTAGCGCCAACAACCTTAATACTTCTCACCATGAATCGCCGTTGCGCGAAAGAAGTTGTGCACTTTCTATATCGTCGCACTACACATGTCATTTTCAATGAAGAAACTAAATCTGAATAATCTTGAGGGGATTTGTGTCACTCGTAAAACGTCTGTCTGTGCCTTGACGGATTATCTGTAGCGTTCTAATGCTCTTAAAGCGGGCACGTACCAGGAATCTTCCGCTGACTGTGAATTTAACGCCATCCTTCAGTTCCTCCACACAGAGAGTAATATTAAGCCCAAAAATAATGCTTGGTTACAGATGACATGATTTATGTTACATTTATAGTTCTAGGACGGTATGGGAGCTTACAACACGACTAACTACTAAATAAAAGTCGATATATTGTCATATGTAAAGAACATAAAAATAAAGGAAACATACTGAACAGTTCAACTGCACTGCAATGAACAGAAGTGAGTGCCCACTTCATTGATCATGAATGCAAAATTAAATCAGACAGACGTACACCGGATAACTGATTAACGTAAAATCGATGTGCTGACGACAATAGTATTATAGTCATTGAGAAGATAATAGAACCCCCTTCAGGGAAAAATGAAACATGCAAGGGAGTTTACAATGACTCAGTTTTTAATAAAGTTAAATTTAACACAAAGAAAACAAATATAATTAATTCAGTTCGAAGAGGGAATATGACTTATAAATTCAATATAGATAGTATCTCTGTAGACTGTGTAAAAATCACAAATTTTCTAAGAATGAGTATTGATTGTCAGCTTAACTATTACAAACACGCAAAGATCCTAGCAAAATTAAAGCCATCAGCATTTTATGCCCATAGAGTTCTGGCATCAGCGAGTGACTGCCAGGTCTTGGTCACACGTTACTTGCATATAGGCTAAATTCTTGGACATGGTATTATATTTTGGGGAAGAAATGCACAAAGTAAGAACAAAGTTTTCAGCTCACAAAAGGGCTAAAACAGTAACCAGAAATTGTAATTTGGCTCATTGTAATGATCTGTTCTAAGCATTAACGATTTTGCCCAGATTGAGTATATTTACATCAGTTACGCACTTAAAAACAACCTTGGTAATTTAACTTTGACTCCATTTGGAAACACCTGCTCAACCACCACAGTGTTACTGTAAACAAGAAAAATGGCAGCATCCGTTGTAAGAGGTGTCAAATCATTTATTACAGCATATCGATTTCACCCACTGTAATAAAGGCACATATTATAGCCTCAACGTGGCATCAATGGAGAACAATTGGCAGCTAACTAACAAGAAATGTTAATATTCAGCTATGGTCTTCTGTATGACGCCATATACTCCATGAACCATGGACCTTTCCGATTGTGGGACGGCTTTCGCGCCTCAGCGATTCAGATAGCCATACCGTAGGTGCAACCACAATGAAGGGGTATCAGTTGACAGGTCAGACAAACGTGTGGTATCTGAAGAGGGGCAGCAGCCTTTTTAGTAGTTGCAAGGGCTACAGTCTGGATGATTGACTGATCTGGCCTTGTAACACTAACCAAAACGGCCTTGCTGTGCTGGGACTGAGAACAGCTTAATGCGAGGGGAAACTACAGCCGTAATTTTTCCCAACGGCATTGAGCTTTACTGTATGGTTAAATGATGATGACATCCTCTTGGATAAAATATTCCAGAGGTAAAATAATGCTCCATTCGAAACTCTGGGCGGGGATTACTCAGGAGGACGTCGTTCTCAGGAGAAAGGGAACTGGTGTTCTTTAGGAAATTTAAAAAGGGAAATGGATAGAATAAAAATACATATAGTGGGAATTAGTGTAGCTCGGTGTCAGGAGGAACAAGACCTCCGATCAGGTGAATACAGGGTTATAAATACAAAATCAAATAGGGGTAATGTAGGAGGAGGTTTAATAATGAATAAAAAATGTAGGAGTGAGGGTAAGCTACTACAAGTAGCATAGTGAATGCATTATTGAGGAAAAGATAGACACTAAGACCACGCCTACAACAGTAGTACAAGTTTATCTTCCAAATAGCTCGGCAGATGACGAAGAGATTGATGAAATGTATGGTGTGAAAAAAGAAATTATTCAGATAGAGAGGGAGACGAAGATTTAATAGTCATGGGTGAATGGAATTAGATAGTGGAAAAAGGAAGACAAGGAAACGCAGTCAGAGAATATGGAATGGGGGTGAAAGATAAAAGAGGAAGCCACCTCATAGAATTTTGCACAGAGCATAACTTAATCATAGCTAACACTTGGTTCATGAATCATGGTTGTATACATGGAAAACGCCAGGAGATATTTGAAGGTTTCAGATAGATTATATAATGGTAAGACACAGATTTAGGAACAAGGTTTTAAATTGTAAGACATTTCAAGGGTCAGATGTGGTCTCTGACCACAATCTATTGGTTATGAACTGTGATTAAACCTGAAGAAACTGCATAGAGGTGGAAATTTCAGGATGTGGGACCTGGATAAAGTGACAGAAGCAGAGGTTGTAGAGAGTTTCATGGAGAACATTAGGGAACGATTGACAGGAACGGGTGAAAGAAATAGACAAAGAATGGGTAACTTTGAGGGATGAAATAGTGAAGTCAGCAGAGGTTCAAGTAGGTAAAAAAACGAGGGCTAGTAGGAATCCCTGGGTAACAGAAGAAATATTGAATTTAGTTGATGAAAGCAGAAAATATAAAAATGCAGTAAATGAAGCAGGCAAAAAAGAATACAAACGTCTCAAAAATGACATCGACAGATAGTGCAAAATGGCTAAGTAGGGATAGCGAGAGGACAAATGTAGCGATGTGGAGGCATATCTTACTAGGGGTAAGATAGATAAGGCCTACAGGAAAATTAAAGAGACCTTTGGAGAAAAGAGAACCACTTGTATGAATATCAAGAGATCAGATGGAGACCCAGTTCCAAGCAAAGAGAGGAAAGCCGAAAGGTGCAAGTAGTATATAGAGAGTCTGTACAAGGGCTATGTACTTGAGGACAATCTTATGGAAATGGAAGAGGCTATAAATGAAGATGAAATGGGAATTATGATAATGCGTGAAGGGTTTGACAGAGCACTGAAAGACCTAAGTCGAAACAAGGCCCCGGGGGTAGACAACATTCCATTAGACCCACTGACAGCCTTGGGAGAGCCAGCCCTGACAAAACTCTACCATCTGGTTAGCAAGAAGTATGGGACAGGCGAAATACCCCAGACTTTAAGAAGAACATAATAATTCCAATACCATATAAAGAAGGTGTTGACAGAGGTGAAAATTACCGAACTATCAGTTTAATAATTCATGGCTGCAAAATACTAATGCGAATTTCTTACAGACGAATGGAGAAACTGGTAGATGCCGACCTCAGGGAAGATCAGTTGAATTCCATAGAAATGTTGGAACACGTGAGGCAATACTGAACCTGAGACTCATCTTAGATTAAGGGAAGGTAAACCTACGTTTGTAGCATTTTTAGACTTAGAGAATGCTTTTGACAATGTTCACTGGAATACTCCCTTTGAAACTCAAAATTTGGCAGGGGTAAAATACAGGGAGCAAAAGGCTATTTACAATTTGTACAAAAAGCAGATGGCAGTTATAAGAATCTAGGGGTATGAAAGGGAAGCAGTGGCTGAGAAGGGAGTGAGACAGGGTTTTAGCCCATCCCCAATGTTGTTCAATCTGTATACTGAGGAAGCAGTAAAGGAAAAAAAATAAAAATTCGGAGTAGGAATTAAAATCCGTGGAGAAGAATAAAAAACTTTGATGTTCGCTGATGACTTTCTAATTCTGTCAGAGACAGTAAAGGACCTGGATGAGCAGTTGAACGAAATGGACATTGTCTTGAAAGGAGGATGTAAGGTGAGAATCAACACAAGCAAAACGAAGATAATGGAATGTAATCGAAGTAAGTCAGGCGATGCTGAGGGAATTAGATTAGGAAATGAGACACTTACAGCAGTAGATGAGTTTTGCTATTTGGGGAGTAAAATAACTGATGATGGCCGAAGTAGACAGGATATAAAATGTAGACAGGCAATGGCAAGGCAAGCGTTTCTGAAGAAGAGAAATTTATTTAAAATCGAGTATAGATTTAAGTGTCAGGAAGTCGTTTCTGAAAGTATTTGCATGGAGTGTAGCCATGCATGGAAGTGAAGCATGGAAGATAAATAGTTTGGACAAAAAGAGAATAGAAGCTTTCGAAATGTGGCTCTACAGACAAATGCTGACGATTAGATGGGTAGATCATTAACTAATGAGGAGGTACTAAACAGAATTGTGGAGATGAGTAGTTTGTGACACAACTTGACTGGAAGATGGAACGTTTGATAGGACATGTTCTGAGGCATCAAGGGATCACCAGTTTAGTATTGGAGGGCAGCGTGGAGGGTAAAAATCTTGGAGGAAAATCGTAGAGGGACACCAAGAGATGAATACACTAAGCTGATTCAGAAGCATGTAGGGAGCAGCAGGTACTGCGAGATGAATCTTGTACAGGATAGAGTAGCATGGAGAGCTGCATCAAACCAGTCTCTGGACTGAAGACCACTATAACAATAATGACATGACGCCATATTGATTTTGTAGTATTTGCTTTATTACACGAGACTTACAGACTTCAATATTTGCACTGAAGGTGGTCACACAGTGACTTAATTCGATTTTCTGTAATAAATGATTTCAAGCCTCTTACGACTAATGCTGACTTTCTTCTTGTTTGCAACCTTGATAATTACTGTACACAGAACTCTCTAACCTGTTTCAGGTGAATTACTCATATCGGTTAAATTGTTGTTAGAATCATATTAGAATGAAAGAATGGAACAATATTAGAAATAATATTGAACTTTTATTTTAAATAAGTGGAGAATCACCCTTTCTATTTCAAGTGTAAAATGTTTAATGAAAATCCTCAAAGAGTAACAACAAAAAGTGGAAGACAACGAATTGAAAGTCTTTGTACAGTATGTGTAACTGAAAAAGAGTTAGTTCAGTAAAATTTTTGTAGATGAAGTATTAAACTCAAATACATGGGAAGAAGTTACCAATGAATTAAAATTGTTAGCGAAATACATAAACCAATGAGAAATCTTAAAAGAAGAAATATAGTTTCTCTTGGTGTCGACGATTTATGGCAGGTAGATGTAGTAGAAATTAATTCAGGTAGTTTGAAATTAATTTCAAAAATAAATAAATTCTAAAAGTATTCATTAGCTGTTATAGATTTTTTATCAAAATTTGTTTGGCTTTACCAGGTAGGAATAAAACATTTAAGAATGTGGTATATTCTTTTGAAAAAATATTCAGTGAACGATGCAGTCCAAAAAATTTAAAAGATTTCTATAATACGGGATTTCAAGATTTAATGATAATATATTATTAATCATTATTGAACTTTTACAGAAATAAAAGAATATTACGTTGAAAATTTTGAATACTTAAAGAAAAGATGTGAGAATAATATTCTCTTCAAGGAGCTGATATCCAAATTAATTGATGAATATAATAACACAACACAGCTGAATCAAGAGCTGGGTAAATCAGGCAGATTTTTTATGCTACAGGGGGAGACTCACATATGTCTCCATGGATGAAAATTTGGGAATCCAGTCACACAACCATCTCTCCCACGATCCGTCATTGGCTGTTGAAAGAACACTGGGCTATTCTGCGCCTTCACGAGGAAGTTGTACAGCACTTGGACTTGCGACTCTGCTAGAGCAACTGAACTCAGAACCAAAAAAAATCTTAATCAGACACAAAAGAATTAAAAAGAAAGTGTTAAATTGTAGAGGCCCATGCTAAGAGTCATCACAAATCGTGCAGTCTACTTACATCGATACCTGCACGAATCTGGATATTAACATCGTGAATGTGACCGCTTGTAGGACTAATTGTGCCACCTCGTTATTTCCGATCACACGCCAACGAAACATGTAAAATAATACAGTCCTTATCTTATGTCATGTAAGACACTGATCTTGGCTGTACAGATGTCACCGTCTAATTCAGATGTAAGAAATTATTTACCTCTCACAGTTGGCCTCGCTTCCCGAAGTAATCGTCGCTTATTCATTATTCACTTGGACCTTACAATACTAAATATTAATTACTAAGTCAACCGCAATTCGATGTTGTTGGCCAAATCATCGACACTGCGGGTGGTATTGGTGAGGCTGGATGGTAGTGGGAGGTAGACTCCCGTGTTTTGAGGATAATGTAGTAGAAATGGAGCTTATTTCTCCAAACCTACGCCCTAAGGGGCACAGACATGTTGCAATCTGCGGCGGCAAAGGAACATCGCAGCTAGACTGAGGGGCACTATGCCCGAAAAAGTGGGGGAAACTGGGTAACACGTCCGGTCAAAAGCAAATCTGGTAGGCAAGGAAGCAGCCCACAAGTACTTGTGGGATACTTTTAAGGATAATGCAGTAGAAATGGAGCTTATTTCTCCAAACCTACGCCCTAAGGGGCACAGACATGTTGCAATCTGCGGCGGCAAAGGAACATCGCATCTAGACTGAGGGGCACTATGCCCGAAAAAGTGGGGGAAACTGGGTAACACGTCCGGAAAAAAGCAAATCTGGTAGGCAAGGAAGCAGCCCACAAGTACTTGTCTGTCCACGCCTGTCCACTCTGCGTCCCCACGGGACCATTTCCGGCCCTTGCATTCGCTGTTGGAGGGGCACTCCGCGCGTCACTGGCTCAGCAGTACTCGCATAAAAACACCCTATGATCAGAAACGTTTGCTCTGGGAACGCTGCCTTCGTGAACCGAGTGTGGGTAGCAGAGAACCTGGCAGCATCCGTATAGCACCGCCCCAGGCTCAGCCATAGTTCTAACACAACAGGTGGTTCCAGATGAATGAAAGACAAATTAGCCAAATTCGAAAAAACTTGAGTCCTTTCATCAATCACTTATTTTGACTGCTCACAATGTACACTATCAGACCAGCAAAGGCAGCACTGCAGCTGTGTTGTGTCACTGTTGGTAATAGTGACTATTGATATTGTTTGGCTTCCGTCGTTCCCAAATATAATTGGACTGAATATCACAGCGAAAATTGCACATACTCGTATAATTAGGTCATCATTTTGTCTATAATCAGAAACAGAACTATGTGTTTTTCCTGACATAGTGCGTGAAACGGTACACATCATGAGGAGTTTCTTTGTGGATCCAGGCCATCTTTACATCACAAAGGAAATGGAAAATACCTTCGAGAGAGGCATCCGCATAGTGGGGTTGAGTATTCTGGAATCCTTAGTCATATCTGTGGGATAATCACAGGATGAATAGGGAAATGAGAGTCGCATCGGCTGTAACATTAGAGTAGACATCTAGTTATCTTGTTTGTCATGCAAAAGAGATGAATCTCCACGAAACCCAGCACAATAGGGGAAATCTGAAACCATTTTAGTTAATATCCTTTTATATCCGGAACACTATGTCTTCTCACAAGAGAAGTGAATTTGTGATGCTGATGTTTAAAGACGCCCCAACTTTGGGATTTTTGTGTTGATTCTGGGATTTACAACTGTCTACCACGTGCGAGTAATGTCGATAATCATTATTCTGTACCGAGAGGACAAATTATTTTGTTCCATCTGCAGTAGGAGTGTTCTTGCAAAGATTCCAACCATACGCTACCTGATGAAATATATAAGTTCTATGTAAGACAGAATTGACCGCTAGATGTCTCGAGTGGCGGAACTGCCAGTACAAAAGAAGTCAGGGAGTGCTGTTGCGTCAGTAGCGAAGCAGTAACAGTAGAATGGCTCAGTCAGGAGAGGTCAGTGACACCGAACGTGGACTAGTCACTAGTTGTCACATTAGTAGAAAATCCATCAGGGATATTTCTACCATTCTAACGATGCCCAAGTAGACGGCGATTAGATTCTGGAGTGTAAGCACAACAACTATGATGTAACAACCGCAGCTAAACCAATACTAAGTAGATCTCATGTACTGAAATACAGGTACTCTCTAGCACTACGGATGGGGGTTATAAATAATCGAACTAAATCAGCTGGAGGGGTCACTTGTGGTCCATAGCTACCAGCTGACCATCTAGCACGATCCTCCACGGCAGACCGTCAGTGCACAGTATTAATTCGTTTTAGGTGCATCACCTGCGACCAGCTTTGCGAAAGAACCACGACAATGCCCACGCGAATGCAGCTCAAGCTGTGGCTGCTCTGTTCCGTCTATGGGACTGGGAAGTACTGTACCTTTTGTATCCCGCCTGGGAGGCGGCGCGTGGGTGGTAATGGGAAAAGGTAATACAAGTCGGTACTGCAAGAACATGGTTTACTGGTGCAATAACAAGGTGATAAACGATTACATAACTTTGTGCGTAGGTGCGATGCTGAATCGAAGTGTCCTGGCTGGCTGCACCTGATCAAATGGGAAAAATCTGTAGCGGAGTTCGTAGACCTCGACAGCATCGGCTAGAGGGCACTGTCGTCGTCGGTGTCTCTCGTAGTGCCAACCTAGCAGAGCTGATCAACGTTGTGGCATCGTAGCTATCGATACCACAATACCATCCACCATACTCCCCTAACGTAAGTCCTTGTGACTTTGAATTGATTCCGAAGAGGAACAAACCACTTCGTGGCTTTCGCTTCAGAACCGTTCTGGAGATTCGACAGGCAACAGGCGGCTGTATTCACACCATCAACAGAACAGGCTGTGCTAACGGTATATTACGCCTTCCACATCGCTGGCAACGGGTTCTACACAACGCTGGAGACAACTTTGAAGGACATTAACAGGTGCAAACATGTAACTCTTTTGTGTCAGTTGTGAATAAATGAGTGCCACTATTTCAGTTCCAACCCCGTATATGTAGTCAATGCTAGGTGATGCTTTAAACGGTGCAATGGGTGATACCACTGAACAGTGGATGACTGGAAACGAGTGCTTTGGGGTTATGAATCACACCATAACATGTAGCAATGCAGTAGAGGGATTAGTGTGTGGCGGATGCTGGGAGAATGAACGATACCTGTCGACACGTGTAGTGCCCAGAGTGAAGTAGAAAGGAGGTGGTACTAGGGTATGGGTGTGTTACACGTGGGTAGGTTGTAGTAACCTTATTGCGCTTCATAAAACGTTAAATGCAAGGACATGAATACATTTTAGTCCAATGTGTACTGTGTACAGTAGAGAAACCCTTCAGATGTGATGTTTCTTTGTGTCTGTATTATAATGCACCCTGCCATATATTAATATTTGGCAGTTAATCGTTTGAGGGCAACAACATTACAGAAATCGATTGTCGTGCGCACATTCCGGACCTGAGCCCAATGGAACACCACTGGGGTGAGTTGGAAGGTCGGCTTCGCTCCACACCGTAGTATTCAACATGACTACCCTCCATGATTTCAGCTCCTGATGAAGAATGGTCTTCCATTCCTTGACACACATTCACACACTTGATCAAAAGTGCCCCCAACAGAGTTCCATCCACTATAAAAGACTAGGTATGGGTGCATCTCATATTAATGTCCACTGATAGGTGTATGGCTACTTCTGACCAGATAGCGTAAATAAATCAACTTTAGACGAACTTAAGATGCATTCGAGGTTCGTCTCGGTCAAGCGCGATGTTGTCTTACATCTGAACCGTTTTAAGATAGGCGATTTCTAAACATAAATCAACCATTATTTCCTATCACAGAATAAAATTTTCTTTATTTTATTAGTATTTATTGAAAAACTGTGGATTTTATGGCCACAATTCATTCGAATAACAGGAACAAAGACGGAGACCATTCTACCAAATTATAGACTTCATTGGAAGTAGTAAAATAGATAATACTAAAGTGTAGCAACGTGTAACAATTCACCGAAATTACTATCATCATCATCTTCATCTTCATCATCATTTAAGACTGACTATTCCTTTCAGCGTTCAGTCTGGAGCATAGCCCCCCTTATAAAATTCCTCCATGATCCCCTCTTCAGTGCTAACATTGGTGCCTCTTCTGATGTTAAACCTATTACTTCAAAATCATTCTTAACCGAATCCTGGTACCTTCTCCTTTGTCTGCCCTGACTCCTCCTACCCTCTGCTGCTGGACCCATGAGTCTCTTGGGTAACCTTATTTCTCCCACGCGTGTAACATGACCCCACCATCTAAGCCTGTTCGGCCTGACTGCTACATCTATAGAGTTCATTCCCAATTTTTCTTTGATTTCCTCATTGTGGACACCCTCCTGCCATTGTTCCCTTCTACTAGTACCTGCAATCATCCTAGCTACTTTCATATCCGTAACCTCAACATTGTTGATAAGGTAACCTGAATCCACCCAGCTTTCGCTCCCATACAACAAAGTTGGTCGAAAGATTGAACGGTGCACAGATAACGTAGTCTTGGTACTGACTTCCTTCTTGCAGAAGAGAGTAGATCGTAGCTGAGCGCTCACTGCATTTGCTTTGCTACACCTCGCTTCCAGTTCTTTCACAATGTTTCCATCCTGTGAGAATATGCATCCTAAGTACTTGAAACCGCCCACCTGTTCTAACTTTGTTCCTCCTATTTGGCACTCAATCCGTTTATATTTCTTTCCCACTGATATTACTTTCGTTTTGGAGATGCTAATCTTCAAAAAATGGCTCTGAGCACTATGGGACTTAACATCTATGGTCATCAGTCCCATAGAACTTAGAACTACTTAAACCTAACTAACCTAAGGACAGCACACAACACCCAGCCATCACGAGGCAGAGAAAATCCCTGACCCCGCCGGGAATCGAACCCCGGAACCCGGGCGTGGGAAGCGAGAACGCTACCGCACGACCACGAGATGCGGGCTGCTAATCTTCATACCATAGTCTTTACATTTCTGATCTAGCTCTGAAATATTGGTTGGTTGGTTGGTTGTTTGGGGAAGGAGACCAGACAGCGAGGTCATCGGTCTCATCGGATTAGGGAAGGACGGGGAAGGAAGTCGGCCGTGCCCTTTGAAAGGAACCATCCCGGCATTTGCCTGGAGCGATTTAGGGAAATCACGGAAAACCTAAATCAGGATGGCCGGACGCGGGATTGAACCGTCGTCCTCCCGAATGCGAGTCCAGTGTCTGAAATATTACTTTGCAAACTTTCAATCGACTCTGCCATCACAACTAAGTCATTCGCATATGCAAGACTGCTTATTTTGTGTTCACATATCTTAATCTCACCCAGTCAGCCTAATGTTTTCAACATATGATCCATAAATAATATGAACAACAGTGGAGACAGGTTGCAGCCTTATCTTACCCCTGAATCTACTCTGAACTATGAACTCAATTTACCGTCAACTCTAACTGCTGCCTGACTATCCACGTAAAGACCTTTAATTGCTTGCAAAAGTTCGCCTCCTATTCCATAATCTCGTAGAACAGACAATAACTTTCTCTAGGAACCCGGTCATATGCCTTTTCTACATCTATAAAGCATACATACAATTCCCTGTTCCACTCATAACACTTCTCCACTGTTTGCCGTAAGGTAAAGATCTGGTCCTGACATCTTCTAAGAGGCCTAAACACACACTGATTTTCATCCAATTTGTCCTCAACTAATACTCGCACTTTCCTTTCAACAATACCATGAGAAGATTTTACCCACAACGCTGATTAAAGAGATACCTCTGTAGTTGTTACAATCTTTTCTGTTTCCATGTTTAAAGATTGGTGTGATTCCTGCTTTCGTCCAGTCTGATGGAACCTGCCCCGACTCCCAGGCCAATTCAATTATCCTGTGTAGCCATTTAAGACCTGACATTCCACTGCATTTAATGAGTTCCGACTTAATTTCATCCACCCCAGCTGCTTTATTGCACTGCAATCTATTGACCATTTTCCATCATCATTCCTATCCCATTCTACCTCGAAATCTGAAACATTACTGATCGTATTTTCACCTACATTGAGCAACTCTTCAAAATATTCCCTCCATCTGCCGAAGGCATCCACAGGATCCACCAGCAGTTTTCCTGACCTGTCCAAAATACTTGTCATTTCCTTGTTACCTCCCTTTCGAAGACTGCTAATTACACTCCAGAATGGTTTTCCAGCAGCTTGGCCCATATTCAACCTGTTTCCAAAGTCTTCCCAAGATTTCTTCTTGGATGCTGCTATTATCTGGTTGGCTTTGTTTCTTTCTTCAATATAACTTTCTCTGTCTACCTGAGTTCTAGTATGTAGCCATTTTTGATAGGCCTTCTTTTTCCTTTTACAAGCTGCCTTGACTGTGTCATTCCACCAAGCAGTTTGCTTCATCCTACTTTTACACACTACTGTTCCAAGAAATTCTTTAGCCACTTCTAGTACTGCATCCCTGTACCTTGTCTATTCCTTTTCCAATGACTGTAATTGACTACATTCAACAAACTGGTACCTTTCTGTTATGTACTTGTGCCTGATTTCCTTATCCTGGAGTTTCTCCACTTTTATCCTCCTACTTATGGACCTGACCTCCTGCACTTTCGGCCTCACAATCCCAATTTCACTGCAGATTAAATAATGATCAGTGTCATCAAAGAATCCCCTAAATACACGTGTTTCCCTCACAGCCTTCCTGAATTCCTGATTGTTATTATATAGTCAATGACAGATCTGGTTCCCCTGCCTTCCCAAGTATACAGGTGAATGTTCTTATGTTTAAAAAAGGAGTTTGTGATTACTAAGCCCATACTGGCACAGAAATCCAAGAGTTGTTTCACGTTCCTGTTGGCCTCCATATCCTCTCCAAATTTACCCATAACCATTTCATACCCTTCTGTTCGATACCCAATCCTGGCGTTAATATCACCCATGAGTAGAACACTGTCCTTGTCCTTTACTCTAACAACTACACTCCTGGAAATGGAAAAAAGAACACATTGGCACCGGTGTGTCAGACCCACCATACTTGCTCCGGACACTGCGAGAGGGCTGTACAAGCAATGATCACACGCACGGCACAGCGGACACACCAGGAACCGCGGTGTTGGCCGTCGAATGGCGCTAGCTGCGCAGCATTTGTGCACCGCCGCCGTCAGTGTCAGCCAGTTTGCCGTGGCATACGGAGCTCCATCGCAGTCTTTAACACTGGTAGCATGCCGCGACAGCGTGGACGTGAACCGTATGTGCAGTTGACGGACTTTGAGCGAGGGCGTATAGTGGGCATGCGGGAGGCCGGGTGGACGTACCGCCGAATTGCTCAACACGTGGGGCGTGAGGTCTCCACAGTACATCGATGTTGTCGCCAGTGGTCGGCGGAAGGTGCACGTGCCCGTCGACCTGGTACCGGACCGCAGCGACGCACGGATGCACGCCAAGACCGTAGGATCCTACGCAGTGCCGTAGTGGACCGCACCGCCACATCCCAGCAAATTAGGGACACTGTTGCTCCTGGGGTATCGGCGAGGACCATTCGCAACCGTCTCTATGAAGCTGGGCTACGGTCCCGCACACCGTTAGGCCGTCTTCCGCTCACGCCCCAACATCGTGCAGCCCGCCTCCAGTGGTGTCGCGACAGGCGTGAATGGAGGGACGAATGGAGACGTGTCGTCTTCAGCGATGAGAGTCGCTTCTGCCTTGGTGCCAATGATGGTCGTATGCGTGTTTGGCGCCGTGCAGGTGAGCGCCACAATCAGGACTGCATACGACCGAGGCACACAGGGCCAACACCCGGCATCATGGTGTGGGGAGCGATCTCCTACACTGGCCGTACACCACTGGTGATCGTCGAGAGGACACTGAATAGTGCACGGTACATCCAAACCGTCATCGAACCCATCGTTCTACCATTCCTAGACCGGCAAGGGAACTTGCTGTTCCAACAGGACAATGCACGTCCGCATGTATTCCGTGCCACCCAACGTGCTCTAGAACGTGTAAGTCAACTACCCTGGCCAGCAAGATCTCCGGATCTGTCCCCCATTGAGAATGTTTGGGACTGGATGAAGCGTCGTCTCACGCGGTCTGCACGTCCAGCACGAACGCTGGTCCAACTGAGGCGCCAGGTGGAAATGGCATGGCAAGCCGTTCCACAGGAGTACATCCAGCATCTCTACGATCGTCTCCATGGGAGAATAGCAGCCTGCATTGCTACGAAAGGTGGATATACACTGTACTAGTGCCGACATTGTGCATGCTCTGTTGCATGTGTCTATGTGCCTGTGGTTCTGTCAGTGTGATCATGTGATGTATGTGACCCCAGGAATGTGTCAATAAAGTTTCCCCTTCCTGGGACAATGAAATCACGGTGTTCTTATTTCAATTTCCTGGAGTGTACATCATTGAGTGCCTCATAAAAACTATCCATCTTATCTTGATCTGTCCCTTCACAAAGCGAATATACTGACACAATCCCAATTTTCTTGCTAGACACTGTCAAATCTATCCACATCAGTTGTTCGTTTACATACCTTATTGCAACTACGCTGGGTTCCATTTATTTCTTGATGTAAAGCCCTACACCCCATTGTGCTATTCCTGCTTTGACGCCTGACAGGTAGACCTTGTATTCTCCCACTTCCTCTTCTTTCTCACCCTTATCCGATTGTCACTAACAGCTAAAACGTCCAGCCCCATTTTACCTGCAGCCTCTGCCAGCTCTACCTTCTTCCCAGAGTAGCCCCCATTGATATTAATAGCTCCCCATCTCATTACCATTTGTTTGCCATCTTAGGAGTACCTGGCTTGTCAGTTACAGGTGGGACTCCGTCACCTCCAAAGGTCCGAGGCATTTTGTTCTGATTGTTGCCAGCATCATATTTAAAGTACCAGGGAAGCAGGTTGCTAGCCTTACTTGCCCCGAGTCCCATTGGTTTTTACCCCTAACGGCTGAGAGACTAACCGGTGGATTTGGTAGCCTTTGCCGTATGAGCACAAAGGTGACCACGACTCAGAATATGTCCGAGATGCCCAGCCTTATTCCAAAGTAACTGGTATCCCGACTGTCGGGACCACTCACTAGGCCACTCATACGTTGCCCGTGGTTCATGAACTAGGGCATGACTACAGGAACCCACACCACGAACCACAAATGAAATACTTGGTAACTGCAGTAGAGTCACTTGACGAAAACATTTTTAGCTGTAGTGGATGCATGTTGAAAGTTGACCATTCAAGTTACCCTTTATGTAAGTCTTATTTTCACTAACTGAAATGAAAGAAACAGAGCAGTGCAATAATTACCAAGTGAAGAGAAAATAGGAACAATGTATACTAAGAATAATCAGGTAGAATCCTGACAGTGTGACCACCTATGATACTTTGTGTCTCACTTCCTGGCCCTCAGGTAGTAGGGTCGTCAGTTCCTAGCGTTGGAAATGAGTTAATGAGCTCGTAAAATTTTAGTGTTACAGATATCCAAAAGACCTTTCATTTCTTACTATAGCTTATTGAGATCCGTAATATTTTACGTTATTCACGTAAGGCTCGTGTAGTTTGCAGGAAATTTTTGGAGAAGGTCAGGTAGTATCGAACTTATAGGCGTTCTTGAGATTATACGCTGTATCTAGGGGTTGTACTGTAGACTAACTACACTTTTCTCTGAATTTCCAGGTGATGCCAGGAAACGAAGTCTCTCCTAAATTACCAGAAATTACTGAGAATAAGCTGCTGGCCAGTAAGCCATTTCACTGGACATGCAAACTGTTTCGCCTAATGCCAATCACGGTTGATGTGAAGACTGATTCACTGAAGCGATCAGAATCAGATGTGGTCATAATGACGTTCACCAGCATGGTACAGCTGGTTTCTGCTTGCGTTTTACTGTTCTTTGGTTTCAGTATGATTTACACCTTTTCTACAAGATCCATTATTGTAATTGCAAGAATTTGGAGATATCCGGTATTAGTCTTCGTTTCCTTAACTTCTGATGCCTATTACAATACAAAGAATTACGAGAAAATCCTGCTGCTGACATCGTTATGCGATAGTACGGTGATGACCTATATGGGGTCAGTCAGTGTTCCTGTAGACAGGATTGTGAAGTTGGAGTTAATATTTTTATTTTGTTATTTTTGTTTGTCATGCTGTCTTCATTTTTCTGTTGATGGTACTAGGAATCAGTTGCTGTATGCAGCATTTAGTTTGTATGGCTTAGGAGCAACTCTACTAAAACTTTTAAAATCTGCCAATTTTCAGTTATTAACAAGGCATAGGATTTCACTCGTTAATACTTGTTTACTTGCTATGAGAAAAAATATGTTTGCAACACGTCCTGCGAACCATTCATCAAGAAAACATCTTGAGCCAAGTGGTGATCTGCAAGTAAACTCTGGAGAGGTACGTTGGCTCCCATTCTACACTCCTGGAAATTGAAATAAGAACACCGTGAATTCATTGTCCCGGGAAGGGGAAACTTTATTGACACATTCCTGGTGTCAGATACATCACATGATCACACTGACAGAACCACAGGCACATAGACACAGGCAACAGAGCATGCACAATGTCGGCACTAGTACAGTGTATATCCACCTTTCGCAGCAATGCAGGCTGCTATTCTCCCATGGAGACGATCGTAGAGATGCTGGATGTAGTCCTGTGGAACGGCTTGCCATGCCATTTCCACCTGGCGCCTCAGTTGGACCAGCGTTCGTGCTGGACGTGCAGACCGCGTGAGACGACGCTTCATCCAGTCCCAAACATGCTCAATGGGGGACAGATCCGGAGATCTTGCTGGCCAGGGTAGTTGACTTACACCTTCTAGAGCACGTTGGGTGGCACGGGATACATGCGGACGTGCATTGTCCTGTTGGAACAGCAAGTTCCCTTGCCGGTCTAGGAATGGTAGAACGATGGGTTCGATGACGGTTTGGATGTACCGTGCACTATTCAGTGTCCCCTCGACGATCACCAGTGGTGTACGGCCAGTGTAGGAGATCGCTCCCCACACCATGATGCCGGGTGTTGGCCCTGTGTGCCTCCGTCGTATGCAGTCCTGATTGTGGCGCTCACCTGCACGGCGCCAAACACGCATACGACCATCATTGGCACCAAGGCAGAAGCGACTCTCATCGCTGAAGACGACACGTCTCCATTCGTCCCTCCATTCACGCCTGTCGCGACACCACTGGAGGCGGGCTGCACGATGTTGGGGCGTGAGCGGAAGACGGCCTAACGGTGTGCGGGACCGTAGCCCAGCTTCATGGAGACGGTTGCGAATGGTCCTCGCCGATACCCCAGGAGCAACAGTGTCCCTAATTTGCTGGGAAGTGGCGGTGCGGTCCCCTACGGCACTGCGTAGGATCCTACGGTCTTGGCGTGCATCCGTGCGTCGCTGCGGTCCGGTCCCAGGTCGACGGGCACGTGCACCTTCCGCCGACCACTGGCAACAACATCGATGTACTGTGGAGACCTCACGCCCCACGTGTTGAGCAATTCGGCGGTACGTCCACCCGGCCTCCCGCATGCCCACTATACGCCCTCGCTCAAAGTCCGTCAACTGTACATACGGTTCACGTCCACGCTGTCGCGGCATGCTACCAGTGTTAAAGACTGCGATGGAGCTCCGTATGCCACGGCAAACTGGCTGACACTGACGGCGGCGGTGCACAAATGCTGCGCAGCCAGCGCCATTCGACGGCCAACACCGCGGTTCCTGGTGTGTCCGCTGTGCCGTGCGTGTGATCATTGCTTGTACAGCCCTCTCGCAGTGTCCGGAGCAAGTATGGTGGGTCTGACACACCGGTGTCAATGTGTTCTTTTTTCCATTTCCAGGAGTGTATATAAGATCCCTTATGCGAACATATGCAGCTGTTAATGAATAAGCAGCAGTGGTGACCTCTGCTCACAAATGTTTCCTGCTGTTGTATTTGAAAATACTGTCACTGTTAACCGTAGTGCAGATTTACTTCCATGTAACAAAATCATTATTCCCTGGTTCGACCAGTTATGGTGGCTGGCGGTTGTGGTTGGGTACATCTGTGAGTGTATGTACACTAGCAGTTGTGGTACTCCCTCCTCACTGGGTGGAGGTGGAAGCCTGCCGCTCTCAGAAGCTGTGCACCCAGCTGCTACTGGAAGGGAGGCGTGTGGGCGGCGCCGCCCACCGCGAGCTGCGGCTGCTGACGCGGCAGGTGTCCTCTGGATGCCCGGTGGCCAGCCTGCTGGGAGTTCTCACCGTGCGGCTGAGCCTCGTCTCTGCTTTCATCTCCGTAGTGACCACCTACACCGCCATGTTGCTCATATTCTGGCCGTCAGGTAATGTTGTCGTAAGCTTCTGATATTGAAAACGAGATAGAGAGATCGTAAATCATAATTTACAGGTCTGAGATGAGAAAATTGTTTCTGATTTTGGTAGTGATTCTCGTGGTATTTGTTGCGCTAAATACAGAAAAATAGTGAAAAAATTCTATCACCCTTTCTTTACCGACAAACGACATATTGAATTTTTACATTCAATGTGTTTTTAATATATTGCAAACCATAACCTTTCTGTAAAATCTAAATAATATCTTTAAAAAGTAACATCTATAGCGTAATAAGTTAACTTGCAAATGTAGTCAGTCTAAATTTAGGCTGTCATCCTCCCGTGGTAAAACTGATAGAATCTGCTTCATACTAGATTTGCTCCCATTATGGTGTCGTCTCTGTCAGTGTCCCTTCCGCTCTTCCTCCTTCCCCGTCCACATACTATCTACTCTGCACCGCAAGGTCAAGCTGCTGTAATTGTGGATGTAACCAGTTTGCTGAGCGCAGTTCCATTGTTTCTTCGTTGAAGTGAAATTAAGTTTTGTGTTTATAAAGGCTTTTAGAGGTTGTACGAACTATGCTATTGTTTCTGCTATATCTGTCGACTTATACTGTTCGAAAGCAACGAAGAAACATTACTGATTTTGTTAAAATGGTAAACTTTGCCTACTTTGGTTCGAAACTGGCCGATCAATACAAATCAGGGGCTCCTCACCAAGTCTATTCTGTGCATGTAGAAACACTGAGACAATGGTCAAGGTAAGAAAAAGGCATTCGTTTTGCAATACCTATGATTTCAAGATAACCGAAAAGTCCCAGTGATGACTGTTATTTTTGCTGTTGCAGTGTGCAAGGTTTTAATTTGAAAATTAAAAAGGAGATTTTGTATCGGAACATTCCTTAGGTTGTGCGTCCTGTACCTTGTCCTCCACCTACACTAGAAAACATTTTAGATGATGATGATCAGTTGTCCCAAGGAAGTGATGACGACGCAGATGATGGTAGTTAAGAGCGCCCCTCCCCAAACAATGAGCAAAACTCTTCACAAAATTAGAAAGTTTCGACTTTGGTAGGTGAGATTGGCATTCCAAAGGATATAGCCAAGGTTTTATGGTCGAGGATGCAAGAAAAAGTGTTGTTGTCTACTTAAATATCTTTTTCTTGGTACAGGAGTAGAGAAAAAGAGTTTGTGCCTTTTTATTGTCGCGAGTGGGTGGCATCATTTTTTGTACTAATGTTCCTGGGTTGATGCAGACATTCAGTATCAAATACGAACCTGATTAATGGAGACTTTTCGATGATTCCTCTAAAAGAAGCCTAAAAGCTATTCTTCTGCAAAGTGGCAACCAATGTGCTTCTGTATTAGTAATAATCTCAATTCATTAGAAAGAATCTTATGAGAACGCTGAATTGGTCCTTAACAAGCCCAGTATTTTGATCACTTGTGGACCATCTGTGGGGATGTGAAAGTAATCTCTATTTTATTAGGCCAAGAGAATGGCTACATTAAGTTCCCTGCTACCTCTATGAATGGGATAGCCATGACCGTAAAAATATTATGTTAGAACAGAACGGACAGTAAAAAAAATTGATTCCTGGGGTCCAGAACGTTGAGAGAAAGGAGAGTTTAGTGGATCTTAAAAACATTTTACTTCCACTACTTCAGTTTGGGACTGATGAAACAGTTCGTCAAAGCATTGGCTATATAAGGAGGGTGCTTTAGATATCTTTGTGAGCAATTCCCTGTCCTCTGTAAGGCAAAACTTAAAGAATGCCTATTTTTTGGGCATGATATAAGAAAACTTGTGAAGGACGAAAACTTCAGGCCGAAAATGGCAAACCAGGAAAGGAAAGCATGGAAGTCGTTTACACAAGTGGTAACTGGCTTTCTAGAAAATAAAAAAGACACAAACTAAAAAAAGGTTTTCCGTAATCTGTTAACTAACTACAAACTATTGGGCTGCAATATGAGTTTTAAAGTTCATTTCCTTCATTCTCATCTGGATTATTTTCCAGAAAATTTAGCAGCTTTCGGTGAAGAGAAAGGAGAACGACTCTATCAAGACATAAACTTTTCGAACAAATATATCAGTGACGCTGGGAACAGAACATGGTGGCTGACTACTGTTGGATGTTAAAAAGAGAAAATTCCCAACTCCATAGCAGGAAAATTACCAGAAAGAAGTTTAGAAGGAAAAAGGAAACTTTACTACAGAGACTTTTAATAGTGTTGTAATGAGAAGCGTAATCAACTTTTCTTATTCTACATTTAAGATTAATCTATCTCTAATGTTGTTTAAACACATTGTACATAAATAATACAGTTATAAAACGGCCTTTTTAGGATTTTTCCGAGAAGTTTTAGCTCTTTTTGTAGACAAAACTTGCATGATAGGAAAAACCAATATCATTTCTGAAAACAGCGCCAGAAAGTACATAAAAATCGGTTATCAAAATTTTTTCTTTTTGCACTGATGGAAAAAATTGCAACACCAAAAAAATAAATAGAATAATGAAATTTCGGGAATACATTTGACTAGGGAACATGTTTCAGTCACCCCTTCTTTCTAACTGTGTAGTGTTAAGATCGATAACATTTTATGTTATCCATGTATGGCTGATTTTGCTTTAATGGAAATATCAAAGAAGGTAGGGTAGTATCGAACACATAGACGGTCTTCAGATAATAATTTTTCTTCTAGATACTGTTTTGGAAAATTTTTGACATTAATCAATAGTTTCCATCATAACTTGATAAAGTTATAAAGTCAATGTAATAAAAAAAACTTCATTGATTTGTTTATACTTTTTAAAGCCATGACATTCTGATTGATTAAATCTTTGAAGATTCGCAGTGGACATGAATTTTAATGTGTAAAAAAATTATTTTTGTTGTATTAATTATTTAATTTTACTGTGAACTGCTGTAAATATTACACTAAGTTCAGTTGGTTAAACTATTAAGTATCCCTGTCACAAACAGTTGTCTCAGATAATCAAGAAATCTTAATAAAGCTATTATATTAATATAAAAATATTGGTTCCACATTCGGTGAAATACTTCACACACCCATAGGTGACAGTGTTCAGAACTGTCTAGAAAGACCTGACATGGACCCAAATGTGGCCATGAATGAAGTCTTCTTCGTGATTCAAAAACAGACAGCCAAAGTTGCCTCTAAAATAGGTGTGTATTCAGTCAGTGACCGTTTTTGGGCTACGTCCATTCTCCAAAACCGACTAAATGAAGAATCTCTTTGTAGATCATAATCTAAAATGCGTTACTGTCTCACATTACCCAAAATGCTGGAGTTGTGAAAGTCTTTGTATAACATATCTTTCCTTGTTGCAAGATAAATGGGAGATAAATGATTTATTTAATGTGAAATTTGCTGAGAATGATTAGAAGTTTGCCTCTCTAAAGACACATTACACATGTGGTGGCACACTGTGGTTAATAATTTAATACACATGATTATACGTTTAATATTTTCAGAATACTCAATTAGTTAAGTTTTTTATTTCCATGCAATTTGGGCAATATGCCTTCGACGTTCAGGCCCTGGTGGCTGTTGTGTATCAACGTTGTCTGTTCCCTCGTTGATCATAAAAAGTGGTAATGAACACACTACTGGTCTTTATTAACACAGATCTGCAATTTGGACTTGTGGACAATAAGGTACATAAATGACAGACTCGATGAGCACTGGGTCGCTTTGCCTTAAAACATTGAGCACAATTTTCCTATGCATCTATTTGAAGAAGTACGTCACAGCAGAAGGAAGTCTCCACTGGCTTGAAAATTGTTTTTTTGTTTAAGAAAAGGTAACTGCTTTTTCCATAGAGATCTGTTTAACCTTTCATGTACATAGCCTCGGAATTTTGGTAAGAAATGTTAACTAAGCATTTCCTTTTGTAATATAATAATTTGTGAAATTTTGAAAATTCTTTGTATAAAAAAGTTTTTTAGAGTATAAGTTTTTTTTATGAACATTTCATTCGTCTTAGAGTACTGTTCCCTCTTCATCACTGAATGCTCTGTACATACAAAAACAGTCATGTTGTCACTGTTTGCTTTCTGATCAACTTTAAATCTATTACCAAATATGCTTCTACAAGCGTAATGTTTCTTGCCCACTTTCCTGTTATATCAAGAAGTATATTTCTATGACTTGTTTCATATCATTTTATTTCAATTTTATCTCGTGACATCTATACGAATATATTTGGTTCAAATGGCTCTGAGCACTATGGGACTTAACATCTGTGGTCATCAGTCCCCTAGAACTTAGAACTACTTAAACCTAACTAACCTAAAGACATCACACACATCTATGCCTGAGGCAGGATTCGAACCTGCGAACGTAGCAGTAACGCGGTTCCGGACTGAAGCGCCTAGAACCGCACGTCGACCACGGCAGGCGAATATATTTGCTTGTTGAAGAAAAATACACTAAAAATTAAGTTAATTTGACATTTGTTTTGTCCAGTATAGCATGAAACTGTTTAATCAGATCTAACTCGAATGTACTTATTGGGCAGTTCAACATGTCCGTTGGTATTACATTGGCTAGACATTGTGGCAACTCAAAATACAAAGAACACTACCAGTTTTATCTAAAAGTACAGGAAATATGTAATCTTACTTTCTTATAAACAAAAACTAACAACCGAAAGTTAAGTTCATGAATCGAAAGAGCCCATAATCCCCTGTTCTTTATATTCAAAATATTGTGGGCAGCCTTATCCCTCCTTAGTTCGCACCATGCTGACACGTTAGGTGCTTCAGTTCGTCCTAGACTTTAGAAACAGCTCTTTCCCCGTACAGTATTTGTCCTGGTATTTCTCTATGTTCTGAGTAAATGAATTAAGAAGTGCTCCGTGTTGTTGTGTCCTGTTAGTCCAATTAATTCGTATAGCTGATGACACTAACTCTTTGTACTTTCTCTATGTTCTGAGCAAATGAATTAAGAAGTGCTCCCTGTTTTTGTGTCCTGTTAGTCCAAGCAGTTCGTATAGCTGATAACACTAACTCTTTGTACTCGTAATATAGAATGCCAGGCATTATGAGGATCAGAGCCATTCTGACTTATAACACATCAGCTATCCACAGCCAACAGCAGAGACTGTAGTAAGTTTTAAGGCCTGCACCTTCCTGTCATAAAAAAATTGAGCTTGCTGGATTACTGTAAGTCATGAATATTCCTGGAGACTCAAGTACAGATTCGGTGTTTCCTAAAAGGTTTCGTTATCTACTTCTACTTTTTCCCATATGCAAATTCGTTCCATAGTTGTTCGTATTCTATCTGTTCCCCTAGTGGGGCTGAATCGTTGACGCATAACGACTCACCTTGTACCAAACAGAGAACGTAATATACGTTAATGTATGAGATACATTTCAAAGAACTGTTTTAACATTGAATCTCATTTCGCCTCTGTATCCTGTAAATAAAAACATGGTTTGATGGAATCAGAGATCTTTATGCAACCGTCTGATTTTGAAAACTGTATTTGCATCAGACGAAAGCAAAGAAATATTTTGCATGAGGATGACAGATATTCACACAACGGATAAAGAAATTTAATTTGCTGCTTTCAGTAAATTGCTTACTCACCAATACCAACATGCAGCCCATTGGTTCATGGGTGAGAAAATGCTTCCTGAATTTTAGTTTTTAGTATTGTGTTATGTTAATATTTTTTAATTTGTTTTTGGGCGCTAACGCTCAGCTACAGCTTTCAGATCCCACTTTACATGGTGCATGGAACCAGGGTAGCCTTTTGAACTACAGGAAATTTGGGGAACACGGCAAAATTCAGTATACATACCTGTCATATATTAACATCAGCGCTGTTAATTATACTGATCCTTTAAAATCTGGACGATATTAAAGAAAAAAGGGAAAATGCCCCCTAAAACTGAAAGTGGTGAATGAACCTATTACTGAGTTACTGAGAGAAGAAAACACAAATCAGCCTCGTGATGACTGGATGTTGTGTGTTCATCATCATTTCATCATCATTGACTCGCAAGTCGCCGAAGTGGCCTCAACTATAAAGGACTTGCAATACGGCGGCCGAAATTCCCCGCATGGGGCCTCCCGGCCAACAAAGCCATACGATCATTTCATTTCATTTCAGTTACCACTGACTGGTGTTCTACTCGAGATCCTTGTGTTTTATAAAGGTTGTTCTACAGATGAGTTACAGTTGAACATATAACAAAAGCAGTAGCATTAAGAGCACAAATGGTTCAAATGGTTCAAATGGCTCTGAGCTCTATGGGACTCAACTGCTGAGGTCATTAGTCCCCTAGAACTTAGAACTAGTTAAACCTAACTAACCTAAGGACATCACAAACATCCATGCCCGAGGCAGGATTCGAACCTGCGACCGTAGCGGTCTTGCGGTTCCAGACTGCAACGCCTTTAACCGCACGGCCACTTCACCGTCACTAAGAGCACAATTCATGACTATATCAGTAACAAGCTGTAGTACAGCATAACAAGTGCGAAGTGGGTCTCAAGGAAACAACACTTGAAGTGCGTAAAGACTTGAAAGGCCGTTATGAAAGGAAAATTGAACAGGATTTCAACGGGTGGTGAGACTTGGATTCACCATTTTGAGCCAGAGCCCAAGAAAGAAAGCAAGGGATGGAAGCACACCAACTCACCATTCCGAAGGAAATTTGGAATGCAAGCATAAGCATGAAAAGACATGTTGAATATCGTTTGAGATGCCCAAGGTCTCATCATTTTTGATTGTTTAGATGATCAGAGTACAATAAACAGTGACAATACTCAGACACGCTGATAAATAAAGCCAGCAATGAGTGAAAAACGTCGCCGATAAAAAATTAGATGATACTGCTACACGACATAGTTCGCACTCACGGCGCCCTCCTTACTCAAGAAACTACTGGAAAAGAATGGATTGGGCGACACTACCTCCTCCTCCCTACCTTTCGGGTTTTCGTTAGCTTGGTCCACCCAATGAGGTCTTACGTTAAAGGAAATGCAGCAAGATCGAGGAGGTCAAAGAATGTGCGGGAAAGTGGCTCAAGAAACAAGACAAAGCCATCTTTGAAGTAGGTTTAAAAAAATTATTTCACGTTTGGGAGAAATGTGTTTATATTAGCGGGTAATACTGTATACTGAGAAGTAGTAATAGTCTCTTTTTGTAAAGATAAACAGATTTCTTCCGTATCAGTTTGTCTCTTTACTGAACGTCCTTCTTATTTACGCACTCCCCCCTTCATCCCCCGGACACACACACACACACACACACACACACACACACACACACACACACACGCATACGCACACACATACACACACAGTCACACACATTCACAAAAAATATGAAATACTGGTTTGTATTATAACTTTTTACTTACGCAATAAGATCGTAAATGCTATTTTTTTAAATGTGATTCACGTTTGTGCTGTTGTATTTGTGGATGTTCGTTATACGTATTATTATTCGCTTCTCAGGTATGATTTGCAATGAAATTTTTTATCTTCGATCAAAATCTATTTATATTGTAAAAAAATAAGATTGGGTTGCTTTGTGATTATCTGCCCCTAATAAAAGTATTGTTGAAGTTCCTAATATATAATTTTTATTTCTCATTTCAGATAGATTATTGACAATGTTATTTGGATTTTTGATAAATTGATGTCAATTTCTATTTTTAGTATGATGCTTATATAGCTGCATCTTTCTCCCCTGTGAAGAACGGAAAGATTGTAACACACTTGGTCTAGCGAGAGGGTCTTTGATTAGTAATCGAAAGGTCCTCGGTCGCCATATCGAAACCCACCACTGCTTAAACTTTGATCAATAACCAGCATTAGTTGCAGAAGACTTCTGGCATAAGAAGTGACCCACATTCTGCCAAGCGCCTTGTTAAAGAGGGCTGAGGAGAGGACAGGGGTTCAGGGCACTCTCTCGTTCTAGGGACGGGAAACTGACTCTACAGGTAGAACAATCAGCAAAGATCAACAGCTTGAGGACGCAGAAGGAAATGGAAAACTTGAGGACGCAGAAGGCAATGGAAACCACTGAATTAAGGACACATTACGGGTATTAGCAGAACATGTGGCCTATAATTAAAAAAGTGTTATGATAATTTCTCCAGTGCCAAAAATTCTGGAGAAGGGGTAGACTGGCAAGTGGGAGGTGACCATGAGAAAGAGACTGAATAATCAATGAAAGCATAACGTTCTGCGAGTCGCAGCATGGAATGTCAGATACTTGATCGAAGTACGGAAACTAGAAGATCTGCAAAGCTAAATTCAGAGGCTCAGTCTAGATTCCGTAAGGGTATGTGAAGTGAAATGGAAAGAAGACAAGAATTTCTAGTCAGTCGAGTTATGAATAGAAATGTAGGGCAAAGAGTTTGCCACTGGTAACAGTTCAGTGATAAGGTTATTGATATCAGTATCGACAGCAAACCGAACCTTACAATGATAGTTCAAGTATACATGCTGACGTCGCAATCTGAATATGAAGAGACAGAGAAAGTATGTGAGGATACTGAAAGGGTAATACAGTATGTAAAGAGAGATAAAAATCTAATAGTCATGGGAGACTGGAATGCAGTTTTAGGGGAATGAGTCGAAGAATAGGTTACAGGAGAATATGGGCTTGGACTAGGAATGAGAGAGGAGAAGACTAATTGAATTCTGTAATAAATTTCAGGTAGAATAGCGAATATTCTCTTCAAGACTCACAAGAGGATGATGCGGCAAGATTTCAGTTAGCGTACATCATGGTCAGACAGAGATTCCGAAATCAGATGCTGGATTGGATTGTAAGGTGCACCCAGGAGCAGGTATAGAATGAGATCACAATGTAGCATTGACGGAGAGCAGGATGAAGTTTAAGACATTAGTCATGAAGAATCAATACGCAAAGAAGTGGGATACGGAAGTACAAAGGAATCACGAGATACACTTAAACTTCTGTAAGTATATAGATAGAGCAATAAGGTGTAGCTCATTAGCCGGTACAGTTTAAGAGGAATGGACATCTCTATAAACGGACATCACAGAAGTTGGAAAGAAAAACATAGGTACCAAGAAGGTAGCTGAGAAGAAACCGCGTATAAAGAGAAGAAATACTTCAGTGGATAGATGAATGGAAGAAGTACAAAACTGATCCAAGAAACTAAAAAATACAGATATACAAGTAGCTAAGCAATGAAATAAATAGAAAGTGCAGGGAAGCTAAAACGAAATGATTGATTAAAAAAAGTAAATCAATAAAGAAAGAAATGATAGTCGGAAGGACTGACTCAGTGTATAGGCAACTGAAAACAACTTTCGGTGCCATTAAAATCAAGGGTGGTAACATAAAGAGCTCAACGGGAATCCCACTACCAAATGCGGAGAAGAGAACGGATAGATGGAAAGAATACATTGATAGCCTCTATGAAGGGGAAGATTTGTCTGATAAGTTAGGAGAATTAAGAGTCGATTTAGAAGAGGTGGAGGATCCAGTATTAGAATCATAATTTAAAAAAGCTTTGGAGGACATAAGATTAGATAAGGTACAAGGGATAAACTACATTCCAGCAGAACTTCTAAAATCATTGGTGGAATTGGCCACAAAACGACTATTAATGTTCGTGTGCAGAATCTATGAGTTTGCTGACATACCATCTGACTTCTAGAAAAATATCATCAACATAGTTCGGAAGACTGCAAGAGCTGACAAGTGCGAGAATTATAGCACAAACAGCTTAACATTTCATACATTCAAGTTGCTGACAAGAATAATATACCGAAGAATGGAAAAGAAAACTCAGGATGTGTTAGATGACGAACAGTTGGGCTTTAGGAAAGGTAAAGGCACCAGGGACGCTGTTCTGAGATTGTGGTTGATAATGAAAGCAAGACTAAAGAAAAATCAAAAGCGTTCGATAGTGTAAAACGGTGCAAGATGTTCGAAATTCTGGGGATAACAGGGATAAGCTATGGGGAGAGACAGACGGGTAATATAGAATATGTACAAGAGCCAAGACTGAATAACAAGAGTCTACGATCAAGAACGAAGTGCTCGGATTAAAAAGGGTGTAAGACACCGGTGTAATATTTTACACCTATTGTTCAATCTGTACATCGAAGAAGAAATGACGGAAATAAAAGAAACGTTCAGGAAGAGAATAAAATTCAAGCTGAAGGGATATCAGTGGTACTATTCGCTGATAAAATTGCTATCCTGAGTGAATGTGAAGAAGAATTTCAGGATCTGTTGGATGGAATGAACAATCTAATGAGTACAGAATATGGTTTGGCTGATTCACATTTTGACTAGCCGTTTCAAATTACCTACTCACTCTGAAAACGCATTTTATCTAATCAACATCACAGTTCATAGTCTATAGCATCTGTTACCCAAGTTCGCTTGAAAAATCGATGCAGCGCTCAAAATTGCAGATTCATTCTCCATACATTGCTGCTGGTAATCGGACTTTGGATACGAAGGTTCTTTTAGAGTACAGTGTCCTTGTCACCAGTCTCGAAGTTTAATACGAAAAGGCTGCTGATGGTTTAATAAAAACTCTACGTTTCTCCGCTTCAGCTCCAAGTATTTAGTTATTTGCTGTCTTATTTTGGTAATTTTGGGGAGAGGACTTTTAGAAGGAGATAAGTTAAGTTTGGTACGATACATACGTCTTCCATCACGTACACTCCGAAAGCCATTGCGCAGTGCATGGCGGAGACAGCTGTGAATCAAGTGAGCTATTTTCTCTGTCTTTCTTCATCGCTAATTGAACGGGAGAAAAATGACTGCCTGTTTGCCTCTGTAACAACCTAATCTCTCTTATTTTACGTATTATCCTTACCTCCACTTCAGAATACGAGCAACAGTCTGATGTGATCCCCTGAATGAAGTGACTTAGGCGCCCAAGTCCTCAACATGAAAATACCAACTCTAGTTTCTATTGCTTGCTATCGGACTAAGAGTAGCAACTATACAAGTGCATTTTGATTTACTCGTTCTATGACTTCGACGTGTACCTTTCAGCTCAGTAGTTCTGAAGTCATAATCTGTTTTTTTTTTTATCTTGTGTAAGATTTTCTGCACTGTGGTCAGCTATAGGCTACCCAGTCATCCACAAGATACTTTTTCACTATGGTTGGTGACCTACCAGGTCGTTTAAAGACGCATTGTCGTCGGTCCTACCACCTGAAACTCAAGCGAGGCCCATCACACTGCAGAAACTCACAGACTACCGCAGCTGACAGCCCCTGCACTATGAGGATCTCTGTAGCCTGTAGTATGATGCAGCGGTAAACGACCCTTGGAAATTCGAGATCTCAGCCCAGCTTCTAGTAACGTTGTTACGGACGGTTCGTGGTGCGCTTCTGCCTATATCATTTGCCCACATTCCAACTTTGGTTATCCGTGTACTCATCAAAGCCAGTTGCACAATCCAACTATCTCGTGATGTAGTTCCTCTGGAAGAACCATCTTGCCACTCTGTTGTCTGGAGTCCATCTCATCACCACCCGTTATTACACTGCAGTCAACCGTGTGAGCGATCTGCCGGTGTACTGTACCTGATGTAATGATTCGTCCTTTGTCAAACTCTGAAAGCTTGTGATAAGCTGGACGGGCACGTCCTCTAAGCACGTGATGTTGTTATCTCCTATAGAGATCCAGTTGCGTTAGATATACCCAAGAGCCATCATTTAGCGGCAGCATTAATCATCTATAGCAAAGACTTTTCTCTGTACTGAGAGTATTGAAAATAAACTGGCGTAAGAATAAAATTTTAATCAACATACCCTACAGACATGGACATACTGAATACCAGTTTGGTAGCATTTGGTCAAGGTGATAGCGCCGTGAACACTTTCCAGTCCGTCAGTGTTTGATGTAGAGATATTACAAAAGATGTTGTGAACAAAGTAGACGGATGTTTAGATAACTTAACGGGAATGCAATCGGGTGACGCCGTTGACAACCACCGATATCTCTACAGGAGCCATTCGTTTCCAGGAGTGAATGGGCAGGGTGTCCTCCTGTTGAAATATCGGCGGGTGTCAACGATGTCAGCTGGCTACATTATTTCAACATCATATACGTCTGGAAAAACTAAGGTCTCACAGTATAGACGGAACTGTTCTATAAACGCAAACTAAACTGACGCGTTCACCTTACATAAAGTAAACTGCCTACATTCTTCTTTGATAGAACTGTGGCACAGGATGAAACTTACTGTAGTAACTAATTTTCTCATAAACTCAAACAGTGCTTTTTAACTAGTCCAAATATAAAAGAAACAGCCGTTGGGTGGAAGAGACGTTGTTCAAATTTGGCACTTCTCTTCTTACAGGTACTACTCATGGTCCTGAGTCGTAGACGTCTAGAAGACGGTCTGCTTTATTAGCATGGCACTTGCAAGAGCATACTGCTGTACGGATTTAGGAGTACGTTATTCCTCAGCACTGATCTAATAAGTTCAAGTTTTCTTAATGTGTATATGTTTCTTTAAAGATGTTCCGTTCTCAAAGTCCTCTGAGAAACATAAAAGCTTTTGCAAACCCATCATAAATTAGTTCGAAGATCGTTGACTGTATCAAACTGTGCAAATAAAACTGATTAATAAGCTGGTTTTCTTCTTCTCTGTTATTCAAATACCTTCATCCAGGCAAGTGGTGTTAATTACGTATAACATATGGCGCTGTATGTAAACTTATTTTTACAACCTATAGAAATGGTATGTGAAATCTGCATGTAACACTTCGAATATTAAAATATTTTATGTAAAGGAAATATGTTAAGCTTATTAATCGAGCTTGTGAAAGAACAAGAACAGCTATTGTCATGCATTCTTTACAGCTAAAGGTATATGATACAATACACTTGCCGATGCGCATGTATATGTTAGGGATTAGAAATATAATGATACAGTATAACTGTCTGAGGGCAAGGACTGGATCAGAAATTCTTTCTTGCTGTTAACATGTTCTTGTTAACTGTTCTATCGTGTAACACCACAAGATTTTACAAAACGCTTCTCTTTGCCAGTACATCTCACCTATAACTGTCTTTAGATGTGAGCATATCGTATAGGTTGCAAGTTTAGGTAAGACGTTTCGTTGTTATCGTAATGCAAAAAATGAAAGACAGAAAACTGAAATATTTATTTCCGTTGACGACGAGATCATTGAGCATGAACCTCTCACTTGGAGTGCTGGACGAAATCGACCATGATTTTTTGAGACGAACCACTTTGACAGTAGGTTTTAGTTACACATGGACTATACTGAAACCCGGAACCCGGTTGTCTTTACATCACCCATTTCCTTCTGTTGCAAGATGCCACCAGTTGGATTAGAAAAACAGCTTACTGAAAGCTAAGGTGTACATCAATTAAAAATCATTTAATGAAATATATAGATACCAAAATGGAAGCCAGACATTTTGGACTCTACTGTGCTTATTTCAACACTACAAAATTACATTTAACTAATTCTGGCATTCGTTGGAACTGTAAAGAGACTGGTTATTTCAGTATCTATAATACATTAACAAATGGTCATTAACGGTGATTTCATAAAATTATATGGACACAGACCATACACGGAAACACAATGAGTAAACTGTACGAGCAACCTGATATTAGCGAGATTAGTTACATTTTCATAGGAATCCGAAGGATTAACTTCTGCTCAGAGAACACTAAAGAACACAAAGACAAGAAGAAGAAAAAAATAAATTTGTCAGCCCTGGGAAACACCATGCTGATACTGCTTAATATCGCATTGCTACGCTTAAATAAAATTTTACATTATTTTCAACACAACACATTGTAATGTTGTTATGTGTAATGTTGTTGCATTAATTTATTCTGAAAGCGGTGCTGATATTCAAGGCCATAAAAGTGGGTTAAAAGCTGTGAGCTATGTGAGGAAGTTAACCTTGCATTACTGCGCAACTGTTTCACCAGGTATCCAGTCCAGCTTACCAAATTCCCAACCAGGCTAACATTAATTATAATCTTTTAGTACTCATCATATGATAACCGGCGATATATATATAAAAAGACAATTTAAATACAAAGAAATAAATCAGTTTATATTTGGATATTTATTTTAACATTGATCATTGTTCCGTTAAACTTGATTCATAACTAAACTGGTGCCTTATTTACGATTGTGAAAATGTGAGTTTGTAATCTTACGGGACACATCAAATAGGGAGCCAAGATTGGGAGACTACATACAACACTGCATTCATAAAATAACACACAAAGAATGTTGAAACATATGCAAGAGGAAATCAACCACAACCAACCGATTCAATTTTCACCCAAAGAAGTTACGTTCGTAGTGCAATCCTGTCAGTCATGAAATTAGCACACACTGGTATACTAAATTCATACTAACTCTTTGTGAAATCTTCCCGAAAAGAATAGTTGAGGGCTACTTTGATGCTTACACCACATACTTCACGTGGTCAACTTGGTTTACACAAAGAATGTAACTCCACAATAATTTTAATAATTTTAATAATTAAAATAAATTACATCGAAACGCAATTTACAAAAGAAAAACCTCAAACTGGTTACTATCGTCTTACTATTAACCTGATGGGTCAAACAATTGTATAAGCACGTGGTACTGGTCTCACAAAGTACACCCCATGTGGATTGAACATAAAGAAAAGTTGCTATATTGAAAAATATTGTCAAGACGAGACGTTATAATCTCATGCAGATTCGCATTTAAGATTGATGACCTTAGTTAGAGTTACTGATCAACACGTGGTTCCACTTTACTCACAAAGTAGTGATAAAGCAACTACCGGAAGAAATTCTGAACTTCACACTCGAATTACACTGCGTTGCAATTTAAGACTACATTAGATATTTTAGAGCTAAACCTGAAATGAAGGTGATAAAATTTTCAGTTAGGCTGTACTTAAGAAATCCATAGTCCTACGGACTTAGCAGACACGCGCTTAGCCGGAGATCTTACCACTTCAGACGCTCGCCGCGGACAGACTGACCTGGGCTCCTACCGAGCGTGCTTAACAGATACAAACGGAAGTGACCAGAGAGGCAGCTTCCTATACCAACATAACAAGGGACGGACAGGACCATACTAAGAGTAGAAACCTCTCTGCTTTTAGAAAATGTGGCTACCTGTTCCGACGTTGGTCCTACTGTTCTCTAGCAGACAGGCTTGTCTGCTACCATCAAGCATGCAACTAGAAATACATTTGCTCATTCATCCTCTCACACAGATGGGAAGGGGGATGGCAGTATCTTATCATATCCAGTATATAAAAGAAAGGGGATGTAGGTTCCGTATGAGACTGTGCGAGATGAATTACATATAAACTGTGTTTTAAAGTGTAGTAGTGTGACAGATCGTTCTTGTTTATGTGTAAAAGTAACACGTTTCACTGCTCAGTCTCCTCCCAGATAGTCAGAAACACAACAGTAAATTTAGATCAGGAATTGATGCCGTAAATGACAACAGATTTAAGAAATTAACATGAAAGGAATCCAACAGAGCCTTTCAACATTATCATAAATTTAATTGAATTCGTTTATTAATACATTTTTCCTGTAATTTAGCATTTTCTTTCTTTTGAATGGAAACACAAATTACTTTTCAGTCTGCATTAAAACTATATATCATAGATACAAGGTATCACACAGCTTATAGAGGAGAAAATTCTCTGCAACAGGTTGAAGTTATCTGCGAAGTGTAGGAGAAGACTTACGACTTATGATTCTTTCGACAGGAGAATTTTTGTAAAGTATATGATTATTATATTACTTGAGCTGCTGTGGTGAAATGAATATGATTATATTACTTTAAAGACATATTTTATTTAAAAAAATAAAAACATGGCATTTCAGTCTTTGATCGCTATTTTTATTTTCAATTACCGGTTTCGGGCTAGCTGCCCATCTTCAGATCTGTTAGACAAAGTTAAAAAATATAATTAACAAGAGAGATACAGTTAGTGATAGAAATATCTTAGTTTACAAAAGGAAATTTTGGAACGTATTAAATGCCAACATACCATGTATTGCAGTTACAGAGTAACTTGTCAGTAAAGAATAATCGGTTCACTGTCATAACTAAAGTAAATTTTAAGCTGTTAAAATCTTATATCGCCGTTTTAGAGACACCTGATTTGTAACAGTAAAAAGTGCCCTCCTATAATAATTGATAATATGTTATTATTTCACCGTATATATTAATGGCGAACATACTTTTTAATAAAACAAATTTAAAGTAATAAGATATCAATAATCTTTTTTGAGTGGACCATGAACCAAAATAATTTACTCTAATTTCAAATTTCTTTATAAATAAACATTAAATATAATTAAAATGTAGGTATTCTTTCGAAAATGAGCGTTTCCTCTTCTTTGTTTTCATTGGTGGTGGAGAGGATTTCCCTACGTCAGAACGTATACAACGCCACGCCAAGTCCTCTTCCGCCGCGCCCAATTCACCTCGCCGCCAGTACGCTGAGGGCCGTTCCGCTTCAGCTGGTTCTTACTGGAGCGTGCTGTTGCATTCAAGAGTAAGCCTAAACCAGGTCTTTAAAAATCTCATAATAACTCCTGTGCATAAAATCACTTTGCTCATTAAGTAGTAGGCCTGGGGTTTTTCTTTGATGAGCGTGTATTTCAATCTCTTCGAGCACGTTGAGATAGAGAATTTTTGGAGCTTTATGAAGCACATCCATTTGTTCATTTATACTACTCACTTCATGTTTACTATATTTTACAAGTGCTCCAAATGCTGTCCGATTGCTATGACTGCAAGGTTCCCTGTATCGAAGTTGATCAAGGATAACAAACCAATGCGTGTTATTTGTAATGGGAACGAAGCCGTTAATGAGCTCTTGAAGTTAAAATCTGCGTATAAATACCAGAAAGTGTACAACATAAAATATAGTGTGCGTTTCGCGAACGAAGTGAAGGACATTGCAATTCCAGAGGACGCAGTCCTAGCCTCATTGGACGTCGTGAACCTCTACAGTAATATACCTATAGCTTAAACTTTGCAAATTATAAGGAAATACCTGATAAAAGAAAGAGGTCAATGAGCATGGGTGAAACCATCGAACTCGTGGATATGCTAGAGTTTACATTGAGTTTTAATAGTTTCATCTTTAACGATAAAGTTTTTATTCAAGATGAAGGTTTATCTATGGGAACCAGTCTATCAGGCATTTTAGCTGAAATTCTTATGAATGACATTGAGAACAAAGTTTTCAGCTCTTTTCCAGAAATGAAGGAGAAGGTAATTCTTTACAGACGGTATGTTGACGACACTATTTTATTATTCAAAAGTAAAAGAAGAATTAGAGGAAATGCAAAAAGGTTTGAACGAGCATCCTAAAATTCAATTCACGCTAGAAATGGAGAACAATGGGGCGATTAACTATTTAGATTTGACCGTCAGAAAGGAGGGAGGTGGGCACGTGTTCGGCGTCTATAGAAAAGACACTTACTCTGGCAACATCATAGAAGCGACATCGCACCACCCAGCACAGCATAAAAGAGCGTACTTTTATGCAATGTGGAACAGGGCCCTGAGATTTCCACTAAAGGAAGATGAGTTGCAGAAGGAACTAGGTATTATTAAGCAAGTAGCAGCAGCTAATGGATACAGGACACAAGATGTTACACGTATGTTTAACAAGATCAAAAACAAATCCGCGGGTATCAGTAACGAGTCTAGGAAAATTAAAGTTAAGAAGAAGTTTGTCACCCTGACATACAAAGGGGGTGTGTCGGAAAGAATTGCCAAATGCTTTCCAAAAACCATCCCTGTGGCATTCCAAAATAATGGGCAAATGGCACATAGACTAAGACATAAACCAGGAACGACAAAACAAATGAAATACAAGAATTCCGGAGTATTTAAGATCAAATGTGCTGAATGTGACAGTTATTATATAGGACAGACAGGGTGGAATTTTCAAATTCGGTGCAGGGAACATTGCAGTCATAGCAATCGGACAGCATTTAGAGCACATGTAAAAGATAGGAAACATGAAGTGAGTAATATAAATGAACAAATGGAGGTGCTGCATAAAGCTCCAAAAAGTCTCTATCTCAACATGCTCGAAGAGATTGAAATACACGCTCATCAAAGAAAAACCCCAGGCCTACTACTTAATGAGCAAAGTGATTTTATGCACGGGAGTTATTATGAGATTTTTAAAAACCTGTTTTAGCCTTACTCTTGAATGCAATACCACGCTCCAGTCAGAACCAGCTGAAGCGGAACGTCCCTCAGCGTACTGGCGGCGAGGTGAATTGGGCGCGGCGGAAGAGGACTTGGCGTGGCGTTGTATACGTTCTGACGTAGGGAAATCCTCTCCACCACCAATGAAAACAAAGAAGAGGAAACGCTCATTTTCGAAAGAATACCTATATTTTAATTATATTTCATGTTTCTTTATAAAGAAATTTTAAATTAGTGTAAATTATTTCGGTTCATGGTCCACTCAAGAAAGATTGTTGATATCTTATTACTTTAAATTTGTTTTATTAAAAAGTATATTCGCCATTAATATGTACGGTGAAATAATAACATATTATCAATTCTTATAGGAGGGCACTTTTTACTGTTACCAATCGGGTTTCTCTAAACGGCGATATAAGGTTTTAACAGCTTAAAATTTACTTTAGTTATGACAGTGAACCGATTGTTCTGTACTGACAAGTTACTCTGTAACTGCAATATATGGCATGTTGGCATTTAATACGCTCCAAAATTTCTTTTTGTAAACTAAGATATTTCTACCACTTACTATATCTCTCTTGTTAATTATATTTTTTAACTTTGTCTAACAGATCTGAAGATGGGCAGCTAGCCCGAAACCGGTAACTGAAAATAAAAAATAGCGATCAAAGACTGAAATACCATATTTTTATTTAATGAACAATCGCTGAAATCCCATGAAGACAAACATGTCTAGTTTTTATAAACATACTTTATTCATTTAATAGTGCTAGAGAAAACCTAGATTCAGTGACTTCTAGTCAAATACCTCAATGACTGAATACAACGTATATGGTATCACCATGCGTTTTGGTGACTTTTATGTGGAGATCTTCTTCTATATGTATTATTATTTACTTAACAGGATTAATAATTATTTTTTATGCTTAAAAACTGGGGGGGTAAATTAATGCTTCTGTCTATGATATGTACATAAAGTCTGAGAATACTCTGGGAATAATTGAACGTCAGCTTTGAGTTTCATTTGGGTAGATCCTGCCTTACTTGTACACAAGTTGTATGATTTGGAACTTCGGAGCAGGATGGATTAACACATCTCTTGCTTTCAGAATCTAAAACTTGAGTGACTAAACTTTTCTTGCGTGACGTTGCGCTGTGAATTTCAAGTGGTCATACGTTCATGATTATTTGTAGTTCCTTGAAAATGGTTCAAATGAGTTATAATGTACATCACTTTCAGATTTGACATTTACATATTTGCTACTCTACTCTCTACTGTTTATTAATGGAATCATATTGAGAGAAGAATTGTACCTATGCAAGATTAGACAAATTATTTTTCCGTCTTTTCTGAAAGTAATGCTATGGTACAGGAGTAATTTATATTCAGTGTAATAATTCAGTTTACTTTCAGTGTCATATTGGGTGTAGCGAATCCTTTTACTATTCATGTGGTTATGCAGTGTATCCGTTCTCAACTGCTAATTTGACTCTTTTTGAAGAAATACAGTTTTGGAATTCATGTGCCTTTGTGAAACAAATTATACGGTAACTAATGATGCACCACGATCCAATTATCAGTTACACAGTTATGATTGACAGTGGAGAAAATCTGGAAGACTCTGAGTGGACTGAAAATGGTCAAGCCCCACGCACTTTGCTCGTGATGAACGAGACAATTCATGTTGTAGGGTACGAACCTGGCTACACCTCTTGTAGGTACTACATGCATTGGGATTAATGATTATCGTGATTTGGTTTTATTATTTAATCCTTTGATGAATATACTGGATTGGAAAATTTTTTGTGATCTGGGAAGGCATGCTGTGCTCTTATGTCTAATTCCATTAGGAATGGTAGCATCAGTCGTAAATATTTTGCAGACCGAATTTGGTCTCTGTATGGTCATATTCAGTGCAAACTATTCGAAACTTGTAGGTCCATAGTATAACAACATAACATTTTGTATGAGTTGTAACATGTACTGTGATGATTACTTCCAACAGATATCCTCACTTTTCTTAGAATAATTTAGAAATTGCAGAAGAGCCTATCATAAGTTCTGGGTGCCTTTCTCTACTAGCAATGACGACTTACTATTTGCGAATAATATCAGCATTTTGGTGATTTATTTAATACTTTGTGTAGCTGTGAGAAACTTTTATTTTGAAGACTTGCCTCAGTTCTTTATTGCTCCTTGATCATACTATTGGTTGTTGAGGAACAAAATTTGGTACTATAATTTTACATTTCAGCGTTTGTGGTGGTGTGCAGAGGTTCTGGTGTAAGGGCAGTACATCATTTCCTTATTGATAGTTGCTTCATTCATAACCACTATACTGCCGGAGATAAAACTTAGTACATCTGGTAACACGACGTCAACTATAGTCTGATGACGGCATAGGCAACCTGGGGCAGGAGATATATTGATAACGGTTTCAATGTCGTCCGCCAACAGATAGCGTAGTGGCATTGCTACCACAGTGGCATCTGTTTCTACCCTTTAATAGGGAATGCTCACTGCCAGGAGGCTTAGTATGGTGCAAACTCGTGAATCAAGCAGGAAACCATGCCACGGAGACGCACTCGTCCTTTCTGCAGCCAACAGAGTGAGTCTTACAGGATTCTGGCCTTCCGAGTGGCGCGATGCTATTTCGGAGAACTACCACAGAAATTCGACGTACTGCGTCAGCTGTGCAACGATGCCGGTATCAGTGGTCACATGGACATTCCCACACACCTAGACGAGGTCCTGGACGTCAACATAGCACAGGCGCTCGCCGGGATTGTCGTACTGTACAGGCTGTAGTGGTAGGTGGTACTGTTACCACAGAACAGATAAGAGGGTTTGTGTGCCCAGACGTGTAAACACAAACTATTGCAAACCTGTTATTAGTAGTGGAACGGAGCGCCGTGGTCCTCAATGGTGATTCCCACTGTGTGCAAGTGATGATCATTTGCGCGTAAGACATAGACGTGGTTACCGCTGTCTCGTGGAGTGCATTCGTTCTAGACACACTGGCCCCACATGAGGCCTTGTGGTCTGGAGTACGCTAAGCTGCAACTCTCGTTCGTCTTCGGTGCTTCTTATGGGGACGATAACCTGCGCTCAGTGTGTGCGCAGTATTGTTAAAGCTGTTCTTTTGCTGTTCGTGCAACAGTAAGGTGATGTATTGTTTGAACAGGTTAATATGCGACTCGTCAACCAGTAACTCTTACAGAACTGTGGGAACAGTTCGAGCGGGCGTGGGATAACGTATCCCACGACAGTATTCCCCATCTGTACGATCGACTGATTGCCAGAGTCAGAGCCTCCACTGCTGCTCGTGAAGAGTACAACACGTACTAATATTGGTGTTTCAGCGTAGATCAATGCCTCACAACCGCTTGTGCTACTGACATGTAAATACAATCGTTTCATGTACTCCATATGCACTGTTGCAGCAATAAATATTGACTGAATTGGAAACGTCTAAAAGTGTGTACTAACTTATTTTCACCTCTGTATATGGGGCATGAGGTTGTCATACTGAAGCATGTTCATTAATTCGTTGTCTCCTCACTTTTTGCAATATGAGCAGAATTACTGGAAACCAGAGGGAGACGAGGAATAGCGTAATGGGTAGAATTATTGGCAGGAATGAAAACCCTAGGGCTGTGTGACAACCAAGCACAAGTGTCACTCCGTTTATAGTGATTCTCATAGGTTTTGAATAATCAAGTGGAAATTGTTGACGTTAGTAGCGCTACTGTTTTAATTAAGGATACAAGTTTTGTTACTGCGACTGGAGTCTGAAGTCGGTCGAGGTGATGGATCAATTTGAATCCAATGTCACATGTGAAATTTTGTCCGATTGCTCTATAACCACTCCTATCTTCAATGTTCGAATTCAACAGCAGAATATCACTCCATCCCTCACTTAATTTTGATCAGATAAGGGTATTTTACTGTTGAAGACATTGAAAGACTTCAAGGAACGCAAGTCCGATGCTAAAGAACAAAGCAGGAAGTTAGATTCACGATTAGAGACTAGTACATAAGAATTGAAAGAACAAACCCAGAACTCTGGAGGTACATTTGGATGTACTGGGGAGGACATTTCGAGTAAGTTTAGTGAACTCACTAATCAGATGAGGGAAGATTTAGTCTGAATATGATGGGAGAAATACTACTGTTTGACAACAAACTTGTTACAATCAAAGGAAATCAGGTTAAGTTAAGAGAGGCTTTGCAAGATTCCAATAAATCACTGAAATGGGATTTAATTATCTTACGAGAGGAACATGCATGAGATAACACAGAGGTTGGAAACAGGTTAGGTGTTGTTCGGAGTCAGGAAGTTGTGCGTCAGATTAAGGAGCAAGTAGCTAGTTATGCGATACTTTTCCAAATCATTATGCAGATTCCAGAAGTTTAAAGGACAACATCGAAATATAAATTTCAGAAAATAAAGAGAAGTACAGAGGACCATTACAAAGGTAAAAACGTACAGCTTCGGTAGTCCACCTGACTGCTAATGTCAAGTCGAAGTCATACGTCACAGCGTAACTTGGCGTTAGTGTTTCACGTGTGGTCAATTTACTTATAAGCATTATATTGGACAGATGTACATAAAGAAGAGAAGACGAGAGTTTATAAAACTGAATTAAAGCTCGTGACTGGGCTGGTCACATTCTCACTATCCTTTAAACTACCTGTCCACCTACCTGGATAGGGTTCAGTTTGTCTTCCCCTTTACTCTGCCATGCGCGATACTGGTTTAGACGGCAAAAGTAGCATCGACAAAATTCGACTATATATCTACCACCCAAAGGATACATAACTCCGGCCAGTCGGCAGCATCTGAAAGTTATTTAGGCTATCGAATGTTGAAGATTACTGCATGACTCGTTTGAAAAATATCTAAAATTTCCTGTAAGCTAGTTTATTGTCTTCAAAGCATAGGAAAAGGCTATTGAGTCCTTATTTAATATCCCGACACTAGTTATTCAATGTTACTCTCTGTCACTGTAACACGTTCACACCCAAACACAGCCAGAAGATATTTAGTCCGACCCGATAATTTAAACGTGGTAAACAGTGTCTGCACCACGACTACTTGCGAGTTAACACAACCACTCGTACAGTAGTCTTCTTGTATGGAAGTGCTCACTATAATGTCTCGTAATCTGAACGAAACACGCCACACTCAGTTACTACACGACATGAAAGGTTCACATGCCAATATCTCATAAAATAAACCACTAACAACGCTCAAACCTTCACAAAATGCTAAATATTGTAGCTGATTTTCGTCAAAGACGCGAGAACCGTTCAAACGAGCGCATTTCATCATTCTGGGACAAATTTGATCTGCGCGATTTAACATACGTGCTTACCAGAAGACGGCTTTTGAGCGACTATATGACGCAGTGATCTGATGCACAAAACTCTACATAAACGCACGGGAAATGCTGAACTCCTATTGGCTAGTATGATAAGCTGACAATCAAATTATCTCGAGCACTTCTCTACTTTCGATATTTAGCCGGTCAGAGTAGCCAAGCGGTTCCAGGCGCTTCAGTCTAGAACCGCGTGACCGGTACGGTCGAAGGTTCGAAACCTGCCTCGGGCATGGATGTGTGTATTGTCCTTAGTTTGGTTAGGTTTAAGTAGTTCTAAGTTCTAGGGGACTGATGACCTCAGATGTGAAGTCCCATAGTGCTCAGAGCCATTTGAACCAACTCTCGGTATTTCAAATGTCAGCCAATTAGCTTACCACACGTAATTTAGATTACAAATCTCGCAATTCCGAAACTAGATAAAATGTAATGAAAACATAAAACGATACCTTTCCACAAATTAAATTACTAATAAATTTAATACGAACGCCCCTTCTGAATACCTTTTACTACATCAGTACCACTCGGACATACGTCATAAGTTCCCCTATTAAAAAACAACTTTCACACGCTTACATTTACATAGCTAAAATAAAATATCATATTCTACGTATGTCCTCCACTCACTCTTTCTGTCTCTCCAAAACACTCACACAATCAGAACACAATTAAATAATAATTTTCCAATGTACTGGTTATTACGTCAGGAATCTGTGGCAATGAAAGTAAATAAAATTACAGAAAATTAGTTTTTTTGAACCTATCCTCTTCGTTTTAGTTTCAGTTGATACTATAGATGAATACACTATAGTATCCAACTTGGTTTCACAATGCCAGCACTGTTATTATGTGTTTTACGTAAAAATTTATATCTCCGAAAGTACAGAAGTTATTCGTTTGGAATTTTAGCAGTATGGTTCTATTATACATAAAATTTGCTATACAAAGTATGAGAAAGATGGATTCATATCTAATAGTACGTCTTCAGATTCATAGAGACTGTGTGTGACATACTGCAAGCAGGCAGCGGAAGCAAGTACAACGGCCCGCTCAGCCCAGTGGCTGGCGTCGGGGTGAGAACGAAATTCAGCTCGCCTCCTGGTCGCACGGCAAGCTACGCTTACAATGCAAGATGGCAACTCGTAATTATTTGCTACAAGTTGGGTGGAAGAGTCGTAAGGTATTATTGTTTCAGCAGAAGTCAGGTGTCAAATGAAGAGTTTCATTGAGACGATGAAGGTAAACTGAACCTAAACCTCATTATGAGAGGTGGTGGACTACTCGAAGTGGGAAGCTATTGAACTGTGAAACCGTGAACAGAGGGGGAATGCCAGGATTTAACTACAAACATTTCCCGTTAGTAAACAAATTTCAAGTCTTTTGTAATACATAAAATAACAGTAATTGCAATTATTGGTTAGAACAGTTCCATTCTTTCTCTTCCTCTAACATTTGTTCACAATACTGGATTCCTTTTTGGGTATTCATAGAGCTATGTACATGCGGACGTGAAATTGCGAGTCATGTGAAAGACTTCTTCACGCATTGTTGTCTGCGTACTGATGTTAAGCAGCTCAAGGTAGAGTAAATCATGAAATATTAATGACGCAAAATCTTAATGAATCTAATTTTACAAATCAGCACTGTTCTTCGGTAGTACGCTTTTGAAATAATCGTCTCCATATAATTCATGCAATTCAAGTGAACTGCTTCACACCTGCTTCATGATGTTAACTTCACATTTATGGCAATTCGTTGTTGCTCAAACTGCAAAGATGACCTCAAAGGATTTTGAGTTAACTGTAGGATCTTCAATGTGAGAGCTGGGTGGGAATCCCACCAAGGAAGAAGAGCACATCAGTTTCATTATTCGAATCCCAGGACAGATTGGATTCATTAGTATGATTGTCACTGTTCTGGCGTAACCACAAGCGCCGGAACAAAGAAGAAGATGCGGAACGCAAGAGCAGAGAAGGCGGTGGGGAAACGGCGGCCAATGGTGCGTGGAACTGGACCGCGCCACGCGAGGCGCGCCCCCTTCAACAAGTGCATATAGACGACGCTGCTCCTAGCCTCGGCCGCTCAGATCGGCAACGGGTCGCAGACGTTAGTTATCAGTGACGTGTGTCAACTTGCCTGAACACTTCACATATCAAGGACTCTACATACCGGGTGATCAAAAAGTCTGTATAAATTTGAAAACTGAATAAACCACGGAATAATGTAGACAGGGAGGTAAAAATTTGCACACATGCTTGGAATGACATGGGGTTTTATTAAAGCAAAAAAAAAAAAAAAAGTTCACAAAATGTCCGACAGATGGCGCTGGACTGCTAAGCGTCAGTGACTGCGCGTGACAATCGTGTATAAAAGGAGCTGTAATGGGGATCAGATGTGCCAGCAGTCACAGCATGTTGACGTAACCTGAAAAGGCGCTTTTAGTGAAGCTGTATTATCAGAATGGAGAATGTGCTAATTCAGCGTTACGATCCCATCGCCATAGGAAGGGGATTCGAACGGGTAAAGGTCCGTTCACAAATACTGCTGTGGAGAGAATGATTTCGAAGTTCGAAGCCACGGATTATTTAGACGCTAGACCCCGTAGTGACCGACCGAGCTCAAGGCGTAATGCTGCTGAGACGGTTCAGGAAGAAATGGAGACTGCAGTGTGTTCGTCTAAGCACGGGGAAGTCAGTGCTCATGCAGTAACACATCGCACCGGCATTCCATACACTACTGTTTGGTTGGCACTGAGGCGTACCCTCCGATGCTATCCGTACAAAATCCATCGGCATAATGAACTGTTACCTGGCGATTTAGTGAAGCGGAGGGCATTTGCGGTGTGGGCGTTTCAAAAGATGGCGCAAGATGACGATTCGTTGAGTAACGTGTTGTGGTTCGTCGAAGCTCATTTCACGCTCCGAGGGTCTGTCAACGCCCACAACTGCAGAATTTGGGCTACCGAAAATCCTAGAACTGTTGTGGAAACTCCGTTGAACGACGAGAAAGTCACGGTATGGGTTGGATTTACCACATCTATCGTTATCGAGCCTTTTTTCTTCTAGGAAATGCGTGATTCTGGAATTGTAACTGCTAACGGGTGAGAGGTACGCCGATATGTTACAGAATCGCATCATCCCCGGCCTGGCTGATAAACACCTGCTGGAACGTACGATGTTTATGGAGGATGGCGCTCCATCCCATATTGCTAGACGCGTGAAAGATCTCTTGCGCGTATCGTTTGGTGATGATCGTGTGCTCAGCCGCCACTTCCGTCATGCTTGGCCTCCCAGGTCCCCAGACCTCAGTCCGTGCGATTATTGGCTTTGGGGTTACCTGAAGTCGCAAGTGTATCGTGATCGACCGACATCTCAAGGGATTCTGAAAGACAACATCCGACTCCAACGCCTCACCATAACTCTGGGCTTACTTTACAGTGCTGTTCACAACATTATTCCTCGACTAGAGCTATTGTTGACGAATGATGGTGGACATATTGAGCATTTCCTGTAAAGAACATCATCTTTGCTTTGTCTTACTTTGTTATGCTAGTTATTGTTATTCAGATATGATGAAGCGCCATCTGTCGGACATTTTTGAACTTTTGTATTTTTTTTTTGTTCTAATAATACCCCATGTCATTCCAAGCATGTGCCTCAATTTGTACCTCTCTATCTACATTATTCCGTGATTTATTCAGTTTTCAAATTTATACTGACTTTTTGATCACCCAGTATGCTGCTTGTCGCCCCTCGGTTGCGACTACTATTTGTAAATCATCAAAGTGAAATATTGTCAGTTGCTTTATAGAAATAAAACTACTATTTGTTTTAATAGTTGCGTAGCATTCCGAGAACGCTGCATCCCTTAGGCACCCAACTAGCGACGAGTGGGCAAGACCATCACACATTGCTTCCACGGTCAGCATACATACTTAACTTCAATATCTAGGCACCGCCATTGCCTTCAAAACTGTTTTGGTGATGCCGTTTAGAAAGGCTAGTCCCACCTTGTGAAACAGACGTCAGTTCATTTAGAAAACGTTAGGAAATCACACACATGTAAGATTACGTGTTCGATAATAATCTTACAAAACGAGAGGCCTAAAAAGCGTATATGATATTAGATGAAATATCTGACAGATGAGAACTGTGTTTTTTGCTGGGACTAGATCCCAAGCTATTACGTTTGTACGACTGGACAGCTCAACAATAGAACATTTCACAAGAAAGGCAAAGGTCCAGGCTAAAGTCTTCGTACTGTTTTTCCGGTATTCTACCTTGCCATTGAATAAGAGATCAGTTGCAGAATAAAATGTTCATGGTATGATATTTCTTGAGTTGCAGTAACGCATAACATGTTATTAGCTGAGTACACGACAGCCACAAGGAGCAACTGTTTGGCAGAAAGGCCGCTCCTGCCTTGACAGCAACTGATAATATCAGCTGCATAATCAATACCTTTCCCATTTGAATTCCGTTCAATAAGTACCAGGTACATTATTCATTACATTCAGAATTCTTTCTGCTGTTTTGTTAGGACTGGTGTATAAGAACGAATCTTCCACAGTTCTGGTAAATACAAGATTTAAATACAAAGCTTTAGGTTATTTATACCACTATGGTTAACTGCCAACGATAAAATTACGTCCTCAAATGGTTTCCGTTGTCTTCTTGTCATTCTCTTTTCAAAATCAAAATTGGAATAACTGTGATGTCATGTGGCTGCACTTAATAGGGACGGAATAAGGAAGAAATCGAATCCATTTGGCAGCACGAACTGAGTACAGAAAGCCTCATAAATACCAAAAATTTAAGACGGAATGCCACACTTGTGTCCGCACACCTCGCCTCACTGAACGTAAGCGACTTTACAGTTCGCGGATCTGAGTACCAAATAGGTTTCCCTCCCTGATGAATTCACAACTTGGTTGTCCACATTCACTCATGTCATGGCATGTGGCACTTCAGGCATTAATCAAAGCAATACTAACTGGGATAGGGGATGGATGGGATGGGAGGGGTACTTTATGCCCCTGTTACGATAATATTGTAATCTAATCGATTACTTTATACTTTAACCCCTTACCGCATAATGTGCCAGATATGGCACATACCACTTTTCTCTTTGTCAATCTCATATCTGAGAATATATTTCCAAACTGCATGTTGGGACAGATATGGCACACAGTCAAGAGCAGCTGTGCAAGTAGTGTATGCCATCTGTTGGGAGAGTAAGGAATTACGTGTTATGAATCTTTGCTTTGTGTTGCTAGCTGTTTACATCCAAGTTTGGTCACACAAACAGTTGCAATCAGGTACAGTAAACGATTGATTTCAGTGTTTACATTATTTGCAGAGAAAAAAGGACATCTGTGGACAGTTATAAAGAGGTAAGTTTATATATTTGTTCATTAGAATACATATAATACTGAAAAATAGGTCTGTGACGGATATGGCACAACATGCAGTCCGGTCCAATCGAGTACGTGGTTGCATTTTACCTAAGGAGGCAGCAATGAAGATGAATGGTCGAGGCGGCATGGAGGAAAAGATAGCAACAGTAGACGGTGTGCAACTGTCAGTAGTCTCCTGGTTTGATAATAAGTAGTCAACACTTTGTCAACTTACATTGGATGCAAACCAGAAGGCGAGATCAAGAGGCTTTTCAGGGAGGAAAAAGAATACAAAATGGTACCTTGTCCACACTCTGTGATGATCTACAATGACTACATGGGGGGTGTCGATCTATTAGATTCTATGCTAGGATATTATAGAATTCAAATCAGATCAAAGAAATGGTACTTGAAGATATTCTTTCATATAGTTGACTTGGCTTGTGTGAACAGCTGGCTGTTATGGAGAAGAAGAAATACAGACTACATGCCCCTTGTTGATTTCAAGGTCGCAGTTGCAGAGGCCCTCTGTAAAATTGGGAAATCCTTATCCAAGAAACGTGATAGGCCAAGCAATGAAATACAAAAACAGCTTGACTGCAAGAAGAAGAGAGGCCCTGCAGCAGATCTTCCACAGTGTCAGGTGCGACTGGATGGGATACATCACATGCCTATCTGGCTGGAAAACCGTGGTCATTGCAAGTATCCAGAATGCAAGGGAAAATCCTATATAGCGTGTATGAAGTGCAGTACAACATTGTGCTTGAATAAGGAGAGAAATTGCTTCATCAAGTTTCATAATGAATAGAGAAAAATGGAAACAGAATGTGTGTTATTTTCTCTAAATGTGTGTATTGTAATGAATAGAAAGTGTAATTGTTTTACATAAATACAGTTCTGCTAGTTCATGTATGTATCTTACTGTGTATTTTCCACATTGTGCATCATCAATCCCAAAACTGGTATCACATGGTATTAGTTGTTACTGCATGCTGTCCCATATATGGCACACACCCTTAATTCTAACATAGCCGCCCCTACATAAGATTTAGAATTTTTTAAGCATTTTTTATGAAATCAGAACATCGAACATAACATGCAACATTTTTTTCAGAAAAATAAAAAAAATCATGCAGTAAGAGGTTAAATCTTTGAAGAAACATTTGTTACTTTTAATTAGTTCTCTTACCAGGTTTCATAAATGTTTTAGGTTTTTCAGTTAAACGTAACCCAATAATTTATTTCTTAGTAGAAGATGTCACCTTCCCTGTGAATGTCATCTTCAATATTTTCAGGTTCAGACCCTACTTACACATCAGTATCTCATTAAAAAGTTTGTTGTTAACACGTCAGCAACAATTAACGAATTTTGCTTTTGCCCATTTTTTTAAGGCGGGTATGAAGCAGCGCCCCTGGTAATGAGGGTTATGGGAAATACGTTTGTGTTGCTTTAGTTAAACTAAGGCCCTGATTGTGGAGTACCAGAATACTCATAACATGTCAAAAGTCCGCAGGTAAAGCAATCAGAAATCGTATCAAATTTATGGCGAATGTCACTGATACGAGAAACCACTCAGTGAGAAAACTTAAGTCACAAGAAATCCACTGTTTTACTCACTGTATGTCACTTTGTATCTTTTTGTATTAGGCTTAAATTTGCGAGAAGCTGTGTAAACAAAATAAAGTAACAAGAATTTGGTTAACATACTAGGTTTACGTTCTCTGCTCAGTTAACTGGCGTAAATGAAATTGAAAAATCCGTGGTATTTTAGTCACTTAACCCGAACAATGACGTGTTCTATATTACATATCCTCTTCAAAAATTACTCGCTGGTATCATTCTGTGCTCTAAATAGGTCACATTCACTTGCAGCTGAATCCTTTTGAAATAAAGTTTCTTTCCTGGTGATGATATTTCTTGATAATTATGTTTGTTTCCCTAACATTAAATTTATAATTTGTTGGTTATCTTATCTAATTCATTGCTTATGATGTTGAGCCACTTGTATCTTACGAGCACAGAGTAACATGATTCTTTTACGACGTGCCTCTAGTATCTCCTAATTGTAGAATCTCGGCTGGGCAATTTCTCCGCAATCATTGAACCCGTGGCAGCGATTCAACTGATCCACGATCCCGACGCTACACCTATTGGTTAATGTTGGCAGCTGTACTAAATATTCCTTCTGGTTTAACGTTACATTCTCATTATTTTAACGTTACGATTTAATTTGGCAAACGGCATAGAATTTAGAGCATGTCTATTCTATCGCTTGAGACTTGTCCCGCACTTACGCAGGATCAGCCATCGTTAATCGGATTTGGCATATTAATGGTGAAGGAGTGGCTGGATGCCCTTCCTGCCGCCACCCCGTAACACCCCCCCCCCCCCCCCCACCTCCGGAACGGAATTAGTGTGCCCCAACTGTCTGTGTCGAGTGTAATCCATGGAATAGTGCGAATGTGTTCAGATGTCTGCGAGCCGTGCAATGGAGGCGGAACATGGGGACCAGTCTGGTATTCACCTAGCGGGATATGGAAAACCGCCTAAAAGCCACATCCAGGCTGACCGACACATCGGCCCTCGTCGTTAATCCGCCGGGCGGATTCGAGTCCAGGAAGCAGCGCGTTAGCGCTCTCGGCTGCCATGGGGGGTCAATCTAGGGCATGTCTCTGTTTCATATAATTCGACTCAAATCTCGTTTCTGGACATGTTCTAGATAACCTTTCCATTTCCTGTATTTGCTGCTAGCTACACTCAGAATTTCAAACAGCATCTGAGATGGAGGAGATGTGGAGAAACGGAGGAAGGCGCCCAGTCGGAGAGCCACCTGCGAAACAGGACCTCAGACTAATGGCAACCGAGCGAAACGCGACCGACAGACTGCAGACAAAACAACAGGTCAGGACAAATAGAAACAACCTAGATGACAACGAGACGCTAATCGAAGCATTTGCCAAAACTCCGCTCCCCTGGCATTTGGCTGCCCAAGGCCGTGGAGAGGCAAATCCAAGACGCGACCAATGAGAGCAACCGGATGACAAGCAAAGTAGTTATCAAACAGTCCTAGTATATCGAAAATAAATCCGATAATATCAAGAACGAGCATTGAACTGTCCGGCTGTACGCTGGGCGGCCGACTAAATACCCACGTGGAACGATACTGGCAGTCTATACGACCACGTGGAACGTTATCGGCCACAGTATTCACGTGGCGAAACAATGAAGCTCTCGCCGTGCAAGCACAGCCCTGGACGGTAGCGTCTAACGGTGATGTAAGTCCATCTCCTTTGGCTGGCAGTCAGCCTCCGTGACAACCTATAGCAGAATATTGTAGCCAGGATTGTCAGGAGTTATCTCTAAATTTACAAATACTACAAAAGTAAGTTTGCCCTCCTGCAGTCTGTCTTCTAGCCCTTAAACACAGTCGTGAGGCACTTCTCAGGCAAATACAGTCTTGCTGTTCCGTGGACCGCTTTTAGGACGCGGGAAAAATACGTAAAAACGACCATCTAGTACTACTATTTGATTTAGTAGTTCCTACGTATTTATTCTTCTGTTATACATAAATGGCAACGCATGTATGATATATTGTTTCGGTGCTGTGGCAAAGGCCTATTCATACTGCACTTAAAATTCTGATCGAAATTTACAGTGATGACTGAAGAACAATACATGTAATGATAACACTCTTATCAAGAATAAGGAAAAACACAGCTGTGTGCCAACGGTGTTTACGATGGTTTTAACAATATTTAACACTCTTTTCATCTACAGTATCATAGATACACTCTGTGTTATTGTAGTGGGCTATAATTATAGGTTTTTCACTTCCCACATCATCTTCTATGGAGTGATCCACTGTTGATATAAGAATTACTGCTATTCATTTCCTACGCACGTGGGAAATCAGCGTGATCCCCGGAAAGGCAACAAAGATGCCGGAATTTCCTTGTCGTTCTTTCGCATTGCTCCCACTATGATCGAACCACTTTTCCGCAATAGGTCTGCAAGTTCCATTGACACATACCAGTTATCAGCGATAATGTTTCGGTCACTGTATGCTGTTGGCTTGCACAACATGAGGACTGCCTGAGTGGGAACGGCGTGTTTGTTCTCATCTGGGAAAAGACCTGCTCCATTAGTACCTTTTCCACAATAGAGATAGGTGTTGAAGACCCCTAAAATCGACAAGCCATTGAAGCTTCAGTCCATACTTCGCCGGTTTGCATTGTAATTTTGAACTTCCAGCGTCCTCTAAAGCCAATTAGCAGTTCATCAACTGTAGCATTATTGCCAAGCATACAGGACCGCTGCGAATTTTCGTTAAACTTAAATGTTTGTTATAACTGCTGTTGGATTAGAAATCTTAAAAGTCGCATTTTGCTTTGGGGAAAGGCTATTTAGGTCGCGTGATTTTAAAGGATGGTGTGAGAAAGTATCCAAAACTGGTAGAGCAGTACAGAATTTCCTAGTTCTGAAGTAGAGCAAAGAGCTCTTGCAACTGTTGGAAAAGGTGCAAAATGCGAATGGGCTGAGAAGTTTCAGGGCATGTCTAAAGAGTTGAGAAACGTTTTAACGTCAGGTTAGATCTTGAATTTTCTAGGCTTTCAGAAGAGATCTATACTACCTTGTGACGCATCTGACAGTGACAATACAGATGGCGGAATTCTAGACTACACGGTCATTAAAACGAGGGATTGTGCTTAGTAAACACAAAAACACTTAAGGAATCTATGGTTTTAAATTACATAGCACAAAGGAAAAAACAGAACAAATCACTTCTAGTTGGAAGCTCTTAAAAAATTTACAAACGAATGATGCAGTTTCATGTGGTGCTGCAGAGATAGATGCTACCGCCTAACAAAATACGTTGTCTATAAATGCTTGTAGAGACGCCCTTGCTTTTCCTGCAAAAAGAGACACTGTGGTAGTAGTACTCGCATCTGGGATGGGCATCGACGTATGGGATAAGGATATACACTCTCATAATGGATCTATCGGGTTATGCAAGTCAGTGCTATCTGCCTGCATCTGTGACATCTGGATGTAAACATGTCTGAACCATCTCCATAGTGGTAACATTCTTTATCCCTGAATCACTAAGTGCAAAGCCTGTGTCCACCGCAAAAGGAAAAATACAAGAAGAAAGGACTTAAGATTAAGAACACTTTTACCCTTCTTGCTGCAGATATTTTTAATCCTTGTCTCTGAGTGCTAAACATGATCGTTCTCTTCATTCTCTGGCATAATGTCCAGGCCTCCCACATTTAAAACAAATTAATGCTGGTGGTTGGGCACACAGGGCACTGTGAAACAATAGATTACACCGACTGCACCTAATCGAGAGCAAACCGCCTCTGTCTCCTTAATGTGCGCCCTAATGACATTAAATCGCTGCATCCACCTTCACCAGTCGAACCTTCCATCCAACCCTCCACTCCAAACGATTAGGCTCTGCAAAGCAGTCACACGAAAAAAAAAAAATGTTCGCTTCCAATCACCACACTCAAATGACTAAAGTGCTGCGACGTCGCTCGTCGTAAATGGTTTTCCTCTGACACCATATCTAACGGTATTGGCAATGCGGACACCATTATCATTTGGGCTGGCCACTTCTGTCCCACGAAGTCGCGTGCGGGGCGGTGGGCTGTGTTGTGCTGGAAATACAGCCTCGTGACACACTGGCTGTGCATAGCACACCCAATGCTCCGACATTCTGCGTTGTTTGCAGGATCTTTAAAGTCGCTAATAGTGCGGGACAAAGACACCCTGGAGGAGGCCTTCCCTTGGTGCACAGATTCCATTCATGGAACCATCAGTTCTAGCAGCAGCCTGCAGACCAGCGGTTACTTTGGTGGAGCCATTAATCGACGTTGAGATTGCTTTCCCCACAACGGTCCTTCGGGCACGAAGAAGATGGCGTCGGCTGTAGTCGGTACTCCAGTTATCAGACGTAGTAGAAATGCAAGTGGTGCTGTTTGCTGAGTGGCGGGTGTTTACAGTTGCTCTGCTCAGCTAAGTCATGACAGACGCTCGCCTCTACGCACGTGGTGGTTGTAGAAGTGCAGCACTGAGCCACGAGAAGTAGAAACTTAGCCCACAGGTAAGCTGGACACTGCTGCTGCAGCACTCTGTCAATAGTGTTTAGCACCCGACGGCAAGGTTTCGCAGGAGTCTCACCTATACAGCTGTCAGTGCGTTTCAGTTGATGTCGCAACTAGTCCATGACGACCAGCTTCAGAGATTTCAGCGAAGGGGAAACCAAATGCAACGTTTGAACAACCTATATGTTGTAAAAAATAAGATAAGAATTATGAAATGGTAGTAAGACTATGTAGCTGACAAGGCTATATGGTTGTAAGGATCCGAAATAGGCACTGCTTTCTACGAGTCGAAAGTGGCTGCTGTAAAGTTGGTGATCCTGATGTGAACATTTCAGTTATTTCGCCGAGATTGTTAATAGCCACCGCTTACGTTATTTCACTTGTATGATACTAATATTTACAGAATTATTTTGCAATAATTCGGCTGCAGAACTTGTAAAGAATTGTAAAGTGATTTGGTACTCAGGCACGAACCATTTCAATAGCTTAGAGAGCACTAGCTTGTCGTAAACTGGAAGCTGATTGCGAGATCGAGTCGTATTTTCTCATTTCGCTACACTATACGCTCATTCTCATCATCTTCTCCTATACTTTAGATAAATAACAGACGTAGTGTGCATTAAATTATTATTCATTGCTTTAATGAGAACACATTATCGTTTACGTAATTTGTCTTTTCTGTTTGAATTCGCTACAGATCATCAGTTCAGTATTACTATTCAATATTTCTGCTTTCTCAAGCCAGTTATTTCAGTTGTGTACATAACATTTGATTCATGTTTTCTGTGACGCCATCTTGTCGTCCCTGTTGCCAATAACTCATTGTATCTGTAACGATTACTCACTGTAAGCACAATCAAATAGATCCATTATATACAGCCCTCCCACTTCATTAGTAATAAACATTCCACTCTGGGTATGTATAATTTTCTGGTACAAAATGATTCAAATGGCTCTGAGCTTTATGGGACTTAACTTCTGAGGTCATCATTCCCCTAGAACTCACAACGACTTAAACCTAACTAACCTAAGGACATCACAAACATCCATGCCCGAGGCAGGATTCCAACCTGCGACCGTAGCGGTCGCGCGGTTCCAGACAGGAGCGCTTAGAACCGCTCGGCCACCCCGGCCGGCTTTCTGGTACAGAAAGGTATGTTAGGATTCTGTTTCCAGACGGCAGATTGCTATGGCAAACATCCATGCCCGAGGCAGGATTCCAACCTGCGACCGTAGCGGTCGCGCGGTTCCAGACAGGAGCGCTTAGAACCGCTCGGCCACACCGGCCGGCTTTCTGGTACAGAAAGGTATGTTAGGATTCTGTTTCCAGACGGCAGATTGCTATGGCAGTTTTTCCAGTGTGTTTATTCAAGTAACAACGATATTACTATGCAGCATATGGTAGCGATACCCTCCTCCTTTTTCAGTAGTACATATAGACTTTTCCTTTCAACTAAATTATCATTCATTTGCTTTGATGTGGCACTGAGAGACCATATTAGAATTCCAGTTCCGTAATTTCAGTTAGCAGGAACAGTCATTATTTCATTGTATGCTGAATGTATCCTGATTATTTGCTTCTACTAGAACTTTTTGAGTGATTACCCACAATTTGACGTTCAGTTACGTAATCTACACTCCTGTAAATGGAAAAAAGAACACATTGACACCGGTGTGTCAGACCCACCATACTTGCTCCGGACACTGCGAGAGGGCTGTACAAGCAATGATCACACGCACGGCACAGCGGACACACCAGGAACCGCGGTGTTGGCCGTCGAATGGCGCTAGCTGCGCAGCATTTGTGCACCGCCGCCGTCAGTGTCAGCCAGTTTGCCGTGGCATACGGAGCTCCATCGCAGTCTTTAACACTGGTAGCATGCCGCGACAGCGTGGACGTGAACCGTATGTGCAGTTGACGGACTTTGAGCGAGGGCGTATAGTGGGCATGCGGGAGGCCAGGTGGACGTACCGCCGAATTGCTCAACACGTGGGGCGTGAGGTCTCCACAGTACATCGATGTTGTCGCCAGTGGTCGGCGGAAGGTGCACTTGCCCGTCGACCTGGGACCGGACCGCAGCGACGCACGGATGCACGCCAAGACCGTAGGATCCTACGCAGTGCCGTAGGGGACCGCACCGCCACTTCCCAGCAAATTAGGGACACTGTTGCTCCTGGGGTATCGGCGAGGACCATTCGCAACCGTCTCCATGAAGCTGGGCTACAGTCCCGCACACCGTTAGGCCGTCTTCCGCTCACGCCCCAACATCGTGCAGCCCACCTCCAGTGGTGTCGCGACAGGCGTGAATGGAGGGACGAATGGAGACGTGTCGTCTTCAGCGATGAGAGTCGCTTCTGCCTTGGTGCCAATGATGGTCGTATGCGTGTTTGGCGCCGTGCAGGTGAGCGCCACAATCAGGACTGCATACGACCGAGGCACACAGGGCCAACACCCGGCATCATGGTGTGGGGAGCGACCTCCTACACTGGCCGTACACCACTGGTGATCGTCGAGGGGACACTGAATAGTGCACGGTACATCCAAACCGTCATCGAACCCATCGTTCTACCATTCCTAGACCGGCAAGGGAACTTGCTGTTCCAACAGGACAATGCACGTCCGCATGTATCCCGTGCCACCCAACGTGATCTAGAAGGTGTAAGTCAACTACCCTGGCCAGCAAGATCTCCGGATCTGTCCCCCATTGAGCATGTTTGGGACTGGATGAAGCGTCGTCTCACGCGGTCTGCACGTCCGGCAAGAACGCTGGTCCAACTGAGGCGCCAGGTGGAAATGGCATGGCAAGCCGTTCCACAGGACTACATCCAGCATCTCTACGATCGTCTCCATGGGAGAACAGCAGCCTGCATTGCTGCGAAAGGTGGATATACACTGTACTAGTGCCGACATTGTGCATGCTCTGTTGCCTGTGTCTATGTGCCTGTGGTTCTGTTAGTGTGATCATGTGATGTATCTGACCCCAGGAATGTGTCAATAAAGTTTCCCCTTCCTGGGACAATGAATTCACGGTGTTCTTATTTCAATTTCCAGGAGTGTATGTATATCCATTTTCAGTTGCAAAGATTTATGTAAGTCTAAGATATTAGTTTACTTCCGTATCGGAAGTTTGTTCCATTAGTATTTAATAAAAGCTTCTCTGAGTTGCACTAGTTTGATGAGGTGCAAATCTTTTATGTTACTCTTTTACCTCAAATGTAGAGTAGTACTTTTTACAATAGTAACATTTAACTACACAATTTTTGCTTACAAATGTAGTTTTATGTTTCCAGAATGAAATTTTCACTGCAGCGGAGTGTGCGCTGATCTGAAACTTCCTGGCAGATTAAAACTGTGTGCCAGACCGAGACTCGAAGTTGGGACCTTTGCCTTTCGCGTGCAAGTGCTTCACCAACTGAGCTACCCAAGCATGACTGGCGTCCTCTCCTCACAGGTTTACTTCCGCCAGTAACTCGTCTCTTCCTTCCAAACTCCACAGAAGCTATTGCGTGAAATTGCAGAACTAGCACTCCTGGAAGAAAGGATATTGCGGAGACCTGGCTTTGCCATAACATGGGGGATGTTTCCAGAATGAAATTTTCACTCTGCAGCCGAGTGTGCTGGCGGAGGTACTGGCGGAAGTAAAGCTATGAGGAGGGGTCGTCAGTCGTGCTTGGGTAGCTTAGCTGGTAGAGCACTTGCCTGCGAAAGGTAAACGTCCCGAGTTTGAGTCTCGGTCCGGCACACAGTTTTAATCTGCCAGGAAGTTTCGTAGTTCCTTGTTGTTTATTTCAGCTTGATTGTTTCAAATATGAACCACTGATACCAACATAGCGTCCGATCAGGGAAAGTGGCCAAGGTAGCCACTTCTTCCAACAGTTCGTTTTTAATCTGTTTATCCCAGTAAGAATAGTTACATCCGGTTATCACACTTGTTACTATAAATTGAATGGGAATCCAGTTGGCAGGGTGGAATGAAACATCACATCTTATAAACAATGAGACGCAGATAGCAGGCAAAAACAGCACCCCAGTATTAGTATTAGGATGACTACCGCAGTGGCTAGAGGAAGAGCTTTACACAGGTTTGAAGTAGAAAAATTTTTGGATGTCCTTAAAACAGTGCAAGAAATAAGATTTCATTCTTCTCGTCATATGTATAATAAGGATGAAACCTTTAACAATTTCATCCACGAACAGTGAAGTGATTGCACTTAAAGGAAGACGGCAAACCTATGGCTGCACTTCGGTCGAAAGAGGACTGTTGCCCACTTTGAGTATGTGTGCCCGCAGTGAGGACTTTACCTCATTAGGTTAGGGAAAGTGGCCACTACGTAAGACTTCAGAGAAGTTTCCACACGGTCGGCCCATTATATATCTATTTACTTGTTCAGTGTGATACCTTATAAGTTGTAGATTCAAAATGTAAAAGCGACAACCCTGTATCAATACTCATGCTTTGATAAAAATTCATTTTCCCTTTGAGTGTCGACTTTACCCCACATTCCCCCACATGTTCATGGAATAAGTATACAGAGGTTACGAATAAAGCATTTACGCCATAAATTTGTTTTTTTCATGTCGCAGCTGCACCCACAACACTGCGAACAGAAATGCAGCGCTATATTATTGTTGTACATATTCGACGATATCAAGCTATTATTTTTTATACTGTATCTTCTGACGATGTCACTTTGGCTTAATTACATCAGGATAATATAATGGTTCATCCGTTTACGTCAAGTACGTTTCCCAATATGTTTTATCAAATTTTTAAGCTCATCTTTTTTAGATATGTGAAATTAGTACCTTCTCATTATTTTGCAATTTATAATTTGCAGAATGTAGATTTTCTGTCATTTTTATTCGGCTGAACTTCACCTGATAGATCTGTAAACAGTCATCATGGATCTAAATCGACTGTTTGAGAACAGTTTCTTTAGAAGCAAGAGAAGGAAACACAAGACAGAATGAAATCCGAAGCGGGTCTCGAAGGATGTTCAAAAATCCTAAAAGTAAAGCTGACTGCACACGAAAGTTGTCGGTTCTTGAATACCCACCACCTCTCGTGGTTCCATGAGTTTTAGGCCGAGTTCTTCTTGGCCATTGTCAAGCGGTTTCTCACAATTAAGCAGTTTCTAACTTCGTCCTTATATAGGCGTCGCAACGGCTGTAACGTCACTGGCACTACGTCCATCGCCATTTGAGGTGATGTTTTCGTCCTGTATAGGCTAAGAGTGTCACAGCAACTTGTACACGGTTTTCGCGTTCCACAGCTTACATAAAAAGGGAATGAATAGGGTGGCTGAAACTTCGCGGTCTAATCCCTGTTTCTTTATGTCTCTGTTATGCATTAATGCGTCATTAATCGATTCTTAGTAATAATATTTAAACAGTGTTTTAGATAGCTTTTTGTTTCTGTCACGTTTTTAAAAATAACTGCAGCATTCCGCAGCTCTGGAAGGAGCACAACATGGATTCAGTGTGCACTTTACTTGGCAATAATATGAAACCTGTGCCATAGCAAGTATTATTAAACGTCCAGTTTTAATGAAATGGTCGTAGACTAGTTTGCAGCACAGAATGATTTCATCTATAAAATGAATTAATCAAAAAGGGTATACATAGATTATGAAACCCAGCTTATTTGTTTTAACTACCTATTCAAGCTAGAAAATGAACTACTTAAAATGAGACATGACTTTTTTCCTATGCTTTAGAACAACAAACCAAACCAAAAAACGACTCGTTTGGAGAGAGCGTTAACATAATTTATACCAAAACTACATATTTCCGTACTTCAAACCTGTAAATGCGACAACCAAAAGATATGATATGGTAGCACCGTAAACAAATCAACATAGCGATGCTCGATATGCTTCCTCAGCCAATCACAGAACAGGACCTGTGACTTCACATAAACATCATTGATCTGTGTGGTGAACTCATGAATTCCACCTATAGGAAAAACACAAAACATTAAATGTCTCAAGTTTACGTTTGGAAACACAAAACATATTACATGTAGTGAATCAAACGTACACTTCATAAAAATATTTCGGCAAAACGCGTCTTTTAGTACGATTTGTTGCTATAAAGTGTCAGGAAATGTGATTTCAGTAGATAAATATGGTACCTATAGACCTTTCCATGGAGTGGGCTTTTCGTGGTATCTAGTATTTAATTATGAAACGCTAACGAGATGCAGTATGCAAACTTTTGACTAGAGTGTCACATTGCCTGACTCCCCTTCCTCCCCCACCCCTCCCTTTCGCTGTCGTGACAGACTGATATATAAATTAGTCTGAGATCTACGTCACAGCATGTGAGGGTACTGGTGTATAGTATCTGTAAGTGGTTGTTCTTTGGAGGGAGACAATGCTCAGTGGCGCAGAGAGTCGCAAGCAGAGGCAGTTGTTGAGAGGCTGTGGAGGGTGTAGGCTGCGTGAGCCAAAGGCGATTGCATAGCGAAGGATTTATCTCCATGTTTAATAGTAGTGGCACACACTTTGAATAATAGTGTGTTTATCTTTGTGCAGTGCGATAAAGGAAATAAATTAAATCTTACCAGTTCTTAATGCGTCTCCATCAGTTAGTACCACACCATTGCATTTAAAAATGAACGAAGTCTCGAAATACACGGTCAACTACAACAAGAGGATTGTAACATAATACTCATTAATTTACCCATATAATTTCCAAATGCAAAGGAAGCTTATATTTGGCGACACTTGTGCCGGACGTCGATACCTTCAGAAGCTTCTGATGGTCAGAGAAGACGGCACAACAAACGTTGAGTGAAGCAGCTAATTGCGACTGCTGCGCTTCGTTTCTAATTGTTTTCCGTGTTGCACAGGAGAAATTAGGAAAGGACCTCTGAACTGTGTTATGTTGTGATATTTATAATATAATCCTTTAAATTCAGTGTTGGAACTAATTATTAACGGACAGTGATTTTTGTGAACATTGTTAACATGGCGGACACAACGCAAAACAACAGTGAAGTTATTAATGAGGACGTACATGTTAATGCTTTAGTCAATGGTTCAAAAATGGTTCAAATGGCTCTGAGCACTATGGGACTCAACTGCTCTGGTCATCAGTCCCCTAGAACTTAGAACTACTTAAACCTAACTAACCTAAGGACATCACACACAGCCATGCCCGAGGCAGGATTCGAACCTGCGACCGTAGCAGTCGCACGGTTCCGGACTGCGCGCCTAGAACCGCGAGACCACCGCGGCCTGCCTTTTGTCAATGTAGAATGCGATTGTGGACTTGAGAATACCACACTTAACGTAATGGAAGATAGTGGTGTAGTTAGCTTCGATTCAACGACGCCTAGTTCAATACCAGTGAGTAGTCAACAAACAGGAACGGATGTTAGCACTAACGATTTGATAGTGCAGATGTTGAGAGAAATGAAACAGGAAAGTAGGAATGCCAATGAAGAAATAAAGAATTTATCAGATGCAATGGTTAACTTGCGAACTGCGCTCACTAATTCACTTAATCAGAAACATAAAGAGCTCCAAAGGGAATGTGATACTAAACATGAAGAACTTGAAAAAAAAGCAAGATCTTAACACAAAAGTTAATAAACAAGGTAAACAATCGAGCACGTTACTTAACAAAGTTCAAAAAACAGTTGAGGCTCAAAACGATGAAATTTTTAAAATGAAGGGTACATGCAAAGGCAACAAAGAAACTATTGTTAAGTTAGTTCAAGGCATACAGACGCAATGTACTGAACTGAGTAGCGAAGTAGGCGAAATTCGCCAAAAGGTAATGTCATAGGAAAATGGTTTGAACAATGTCAATAAAGACCTTATACGTCAGGAAATCAATGCAGCGTAGCGCGAAGTTGATAACAGTACGGTTAACGTACCTCAAGTTATTGTAAATAATGGATTGAGCGTACGCAACTTTCAAGATTACGATCCGAAACAAGATATCCATGCAGTTGCCTTTATTAACTAATTTAAACACGCGTTTCCAAGACATTATACGGAACGTGCGAAAATTGATACGTGCATTAGTCACATGATAGGCGAAGCACATATCTGGGGCATCAGTGTTTCAGAAAATTATTCACAGTACAAACAATTTGAATCTGCATTCTTAAGTAAATTTTGGTCGCGAGAAAAACAATGGGATGTAAAATCAAAGATTCTTACACCGCCGAACTACGCAAGACATTATGGAACAATGCGTGAAAATATGCAGAAATTTTGGAACGACTATGCCTATCTTGCTGATCTGGTCAAGGAAGAGGAACTGATGTTAATTTTGATACAGAAGCTACCTTTCGCGGTACGTGAAAAGTTAGCACTCACTCCAAAATCTAACATGGAGCAGACCTGGCTATTGATCGATAGAATTGATGTACTTAACCATGAAAGCGAACAGCACGAGAGAAATAATGACGATCGTCATTCGCGTGGTAACGGCCCACTGCGACAAGAATTTATGACTAATGGAAGACCAAGCACATTTGATAGAAGAGGAGTCGGAAAACAAAGTAGAAATGAGTATGACGCACCGAACAGATTTAATTACAATCAGTACTCAGATCGATCACAGTATGAAGAAAACGTGAACCAGTAAACTAAGTCAAGTTTCGAAGACGACCCGCTCCGAAACTCAAGTTTCAAGAAATGGGTCGGATTTAGCGATTAACGCAATGAAGTGTGAACGAGTAGATGATATTAAAGACGATATGTATCGAGAGGATGAAGATAATGATTAAGAAATCTTAATGCCTTTTGTAGAGGTGGAGGTATGCGGAATTATTGTGGACGCACTACTGGACTCAGCGAGCGAAGAGAGTGCAATTTCAGAAAATCTGTTTTCACACTTAAATTATCTGGTGGCATTTCCAACATTCCCCCTGAACGGTGTACGTTATGTCGGCGCTGTAGGTAATAAAAGCAAACCCATTAAAGGTCAAACTCTAATGAAGTTTAGAATCAATGAAGACGGGTATGAGCAGAGCGTATTAATTGTTGAATCTCTCAATGTCGGATTAATTCTTGGAATCGATTGGTTGACTGAAATGAGGTGCAGTATTGAATTTGAAAAGGGTTGTCTTCAGACCAGAATAAATAATGTCGAGAAGAAGATAATGTTTAATGGATTTATTAATGAAGAAAATAAGGGTGCTGCGTGCGCGAAGATGAGGTAATGCGTTTCCGAGGAGAACAGGAACTGGCGACTTATGATGATTTTGAGGAAGATCCTGCTCTGCTAGAGAAGAATAATGATGAAGGTGCTCTGACTGGTATTCGAATCAAGATTCAGACGTCAGTGAACTTGACGGAAGGAAAAAGAGAGGAAGTAATGAAAGTGCTGAGACGCGACCTGTTTTCACAATTGCCTGGATTAATTAAAGGATGAGTTTGCAAAATTAAAGTCAAGGAACATGAACCATTTCGCAGCAAATCGTATGCAATACGTTTAGCGAAGAGAGAATCAGTGAACAAGGGAATCAAAAGGATGCTGGCTAATCAGATAATTGACGGACCAGACAGTGAATATTCGAACTCAATACACGCTGTAGGAAAAAGGGACACTAAAGTACGCATTGTTCTTGACGTTCGCGCAATGAACCGCATTATTCTACCGCAACGTGATCAACCTGAAACTTTAGAATGTCTTTTGCAAAAGTTCAAAGGAGTGAAATATTTGAGTAGTCTTGATCTCACTAGTAGCTACTTTCCATTATTGTTAAATGAAGACATGCGAAAGTATACAGCTTTTCTACATAATGGACGATCATACCAATTTCAAAGAATGCCTTTCTGTTTGTCGACATCATCGGCAGCTTTTATGCATTCATTGGATGATGTACTCGGAGAGGAACTGTTGAAGCACGTCACGCTATATGTAGACGATATTCTGATTAGAACCGAATCTTGGGAAGAGCATTTAGAAATTCTACAGCAAGTATTCGAAGCATTTCGACGAGCTGGTGTAACAATAAATTTGAATAAATCAGAATTTGCCAAACAGCAAATCAAAATTCTTGGCAATATTATTTTTTCTCGTGGAATAGAACCCGATCCGTCGAAAATGGAAGCAGTAAGGAATTTTCCAGTACAGAGATGCAGAAAACAACTGAAATCTTTTATCGGATTTTGGTACTTCTACCGTCGGTTTCTTCCGGGAAGCAGTCTTTCTTCACCTCCACTTACGGATCTGCTAAGGAAAGATACTATATGGAAATGGGGTTAGACATAACAAGAAGCCTTTGAGTTAATTAAACGGCAGCTGTGTGAAGCACCGATTCTTCATCATCCTGACCTGAGTGAGATATTTTACCTTGGCACTGATTCAAGTGATTATTCACTTGGTGCAGAATTGTATCAGTTAGTAGAAGTTAACGGAGTCACTGAACGTCGTACTGTCGCCTTCACAATTCGGACTCTCACTAGCTGGGAAAGAAAATATACAGTGACCGAAAAGGAAGCACTTGCAATTGTATGGAGTTTTGAAAAGTTTCGCTTTTACCTATTCCCAAGACATATTGTCGTCGTTACCGATCACAAGGCTCTTTCATTTTTATTAAATTGTAAACTGGTGCACAACCAACTCACTCGTTGAGCACTAGCTCTTCAAGAATATAATTTTGAAATTCAGTATGTACCTGGAGAGCAGAGTATTGTGCCAGATGCTCTGTCAAGATTGTCAGAGGGACATGAATCTGTCAATGTTCCTCACCCGAAACAAAAGGACGTTCGAATTCATTTTATGAAAGGTGTGGAAGGTGAACATTATATCGGAAAAGTGCTGCGTAATATTAGAAGCGAACAGGACGCTGATGAGATCCTCGTAATGATTAAAGAAAAATATGACGACCCGAATGAAGAAGGAGGTCACAAGGTATGGCAGTATTATTTAAAACAGGACTGTTTGTTGTACAGAAGGGCCAATGTGAACTCAGTTAAATGGCAGAAATGGCGGTTCTGCATTCCTAGACATATTAAGTATCTACATGTTAGTTATGCTCATTTTGGACTTCGAAAGTGTATGTTGAAGTTGCAAGGAAGTGTAGTTTTTGATAACATGGCTCGCAAAGTTCGAACAATTTTGCAATCATGTGATCATTGCCAGGAGACGAAATTGTCTACTGTTCAACATAAAGGTTTTATGCACAGAATAATACCCAAGAAACCCGGAGAAATATCAGCTCTTCATTTATACGGATCTCTGCCTTGCTTGAAAGGAAATTTTACGCAAATTCTGGTTGTAATGGATGTCTTCTCAAAATTCGTGCTGTTCTTCCCACTTCGAAAAGCGAACAGCAAAATTATAATAAAGAAACTGAAAGAAGATTACTTTGTCAACACAGTCAAGCCAGAATGCATTTTGACAGACAACGGCCCACAATTTCGTGCAAATCTTTGGAAAGATTTCCTAAAGAAAGAAGGAACATGTCATATAGCAATATCATCATACAGACCTGTGTCAAACCCTTCTGAACGTATCATGCGTGAATTACGACGATTATTCCGTGCACAATGTGGGAAAGCGCATAAGTCATTAACAGTCTGAGTCACGATTCGACTGGACTTCCACCATGCACTGTTCTGTTGGGTAAGAAACCTAACAGCATTTTCGGTGCATATATCAAATTTCTGCAGCAGGATGAGCTAACACCAGAAGATAGGATCAAATTGGCGCTTGAAACGATGGCAAATAAAGCAGAAGAAAGGAAGCAAGCCCATGATAAAATAGTGAAACCTATAACGTACAAGGATGGAGATCTGATCCTAATTCGGACACACACGAAGTCATCTCATGTGAATGAGGAGATAAAAAAGTTCAATCATTGTTACAAAGGACCATTCAAGATTAGAAAGCTGGTTCACCCGAATTCAGTGGAGGTAGAAGCGATTAAATCTGGCAAATATAATAGCCTACAACATGTTGAGAACATTAAGTTCTTCCTGAACAATCACAAGGAAGTGTCAATTAGTGAACCGTGTTTAGTTATAAATATACTACGTTACTGATGGACAAACCTTTGGACAATAGTCGGTAGCTATTGTGAGATGTTGAAGACTAGTCGGTAGCTGCAGTGAGTGCATTTTATTCTCTGTGTTTGATATCGTGTGAATTTCTCTTATGTTCTGTGACAGGCGCAGCAGTGGACATCGGAGCGACGCTTGTAGCATGTGTTTTGGTTTTCAGGAAGCTGGCAACAGTTCACAGCTAAGTGTGCAGCACGTTAGTCTTTTGTTACCTCAAGCTGCTGTAATGTTATTTTATTGTTTTCATGCCTGCCTGCCAATGACCTTCGACGCCCGGCATGCTACGGTTTGGGGGGGGGGGGAGGAGGAGGTGGCTGATGTCACGAACAGCTGACTGGCATTCGGCACATTCCAACATAACGGAAACGTGCCGCCAACAAACCGTATGGCGGATGAGGCGATTCTTCGTGGGCGTACAACAACTCCTAGATCTTGCTGTCTCTGGCGGCGTCGACGTCATTCTTTCCTTGCATCAGACGTCGTAAATGTGTGTGACGACCAACACATAGGACAGTGATAAAAGCAGAGTAACAAGTGCTGTGTTATGTATAGTGTTTCTGAGACCTCAGCGGCGACGATGCCACTCTCCCTAGTGAAATCGTGCGAAGTTCTGCTCAGCTTCTAGGTAGGGCCCCAAAGCAGAGTACCCAATATTTCCTTATGGCGTGAAAAGTGCTCAAGCAAACAAAATATCTTTTGTTTATAGATGATTCACTCAATGTAAGTTGGTTGTAAATGGTAAATATTTCTTTAAAGGTATGTACTGATTTTTGTATAAGTAGTCTGTGTGCTGTGTGCCAATTTACGAATTTCAATAATTAATTGATAAAATCTTTTATGCCTGTAACTGTAGTTTTGACAGATGCATAGTATCAATGCTTTTGTGTACATAGGTTTTAAATACGTACTAGGTTATTTAAAATTAGGCTCGTTTAATCAGATTCTATTCCTTAGTGTCAATTATGTTCTTTACTGTGATTCATGTGTTAATTAAGAGTAACCTTTACTAATATGCCTGATATCTCCAACAAAAGGGAAACTGTGTCAGTCACATTATCTTATCTTTTTTTACATTTTTCTTGCTGATTAACAGACAGTTAGTAAATTATGTGTAAAGTTCTTGCTGTCATTAAATAATTTTAAAATTGCTATATTCATTGATCAGATTTCATGTGCGTGGAGATAAGGTTAATTAACATTAGTTATATTTCGAAAGTCATTTGTTCTCAGAGTCAGGTACTTATTGCAACTACTTTGATATGAAATAGTACTTAGTGTAATTTTCAAATTTTGATTTTTTGTTGTATAACTTTCGCTAGGACTTCTGAGTCCCCTCAAGAGGTAACCTAGCTCTAGTTTTGTTTTGGTGGAGATGTGAGGGTAGTAGTGTGTAGTATCTGTAAGTGGTTGTTCGTTGGAGGGCGACAATGCCCGGTGGCGCAGAGAGTCGCAAGAAGAGGCAGTTGCTGAGAGGCTGTGGAGGGTGTAGGCTGCGTGAGCCAAAGGCGATTGCATAGCGAAGGATTTATCTCCATGTTTAATAGTAGTGGCACACAGTTTGAATAATAGTGTGTTTATGTTTGTGCAGTGTGATAAAGGAAATAAATGAAATCTTACCAGTTCTTAATGCATCTCCATCAGTTAGTACCACACCATTGCATTTAACAATGAACGAAGTCAAGATATACACAGTCAACTACAACAAGAGGATTGTAACGTAATAATCATTAATTAACCCATATAATCTCCAAAAACGAAGGAACTTAAAAACAGATCGCTTAATGTCGCAGCCTCCCCAGCATGGAAACCATGATCCAACCTGAGTCTCACTGTGGTACGGTTTCACACTGTGGTTGCAAACCGCGATTTTTCCTGTCGTTGTTTGACCAGTGTACCTTCTTTTATTCTCCATCCCAGTAACCATTACATTTCATGATGACAAAAGCTTCATTGAATGAAAATGTGTTTCCATTTTCCAAAACAGTTTCATCTGCCTTGGAAGATTTAGACACTTCAGCTTTGTCAGAGTACAGATATCTGTCACTCTGAAACAGTAGCTTGTTACTAGCATAAAGGATAAAATTTTTGATGAAATAATATTATATTGTGATGTAGCAAGAACGAAAAATTATAGTAAACAACCTTTCATTACTATCAAATGAGTTTAAAAATTGCGGCAAAACTTTATGGAATTTTTAATGAAAATAGGATTAAATTTCTATTACATCAATTTCAGGTAATAATTTTCAAACACAGACTAAATTATGTGCACAGAGAAACAAATTTACCACATCTCGAAACATGTTTAATGATAAATGAATTAAACAAATAAATGTAACCATCTACTTCATTTAAAATAGTTGTGACAATTTAATGACTGCTGACATTCAAATAATTGGTCTTGGTATATTCTATTAACAAATGATATAATAAGCGTCATTTATACAGTGATACAGACTTTTGCATGAGGAAATCAGATAAATGCATGAAGCTTTTGTTAGTCTGAAAATCAAACAAAGAAAAAAGTTTCAGTTTTTTTTTTCTAATATATGTTCTAAGAAATAATGTTTGAAGACTATCCTCAGGACACTTTTATAAATTAATTTAAAACAATGTACTAAAGTGACAGAATGTCTTCAAAACAAAATATTAAAGACGTTTGCATATGGAGATACAGTAGGTTTTAAGCGTAAGCTGAACTGAACCATTGTAATCAGTGGAAAGTTTTCATACCGATCTACAGACAGATGTACCTGGTGTTACAAGATGAGTTTTGGTCAACTATGTAAGAACAAAGGCAATGTTGGTAACATATACATAAAATTTTCTACCACAAGCTACAACAATTTTATGGTATGCTTTCACTTTATAACAGGAACAGCGATGCAGGAACTGAAAACTAGTTTATTTTGTTTAATATGTTGGACATCGATCAACAGAAGTTTAACTCACAGTAGAAATTGTGTGGTAGTAGCACGTGGGATCAGTTCCTAGTAGTTCTTCTTAAATAACTGCAACGACAGATTAACTGGCTTTTCCTCATGGAGTGAAAGATATGTCTGAATCAGATTCATAGATTACTGTTCTACAGCGAATCTTGGAAAAAGCGGTAGTCAGCACTAGCGCTTAATTCTATGACAGTCGCATTAATTGAGCTGTGAAAATATAAACACTTAAATAAGTATTATTTGTACTTTCTTGTGTAATATCTCTCAAAACTTCAGTGCTTAGAGAACTTTGCTATAACTTGAAATTGCGCTTTCACTACATCAATATGAACCTTGTGGTCATTTTTTACTTACATAAATTTTTTAATTCCGTAAAGCATCTCCATCTATTGAAATCTGTTACACAGACATTACTAAATTACACTGTATTACAAAATCAGTAGAAGAATCTCTTAGTCATGGGTGTTACCATGTCTTATTACCAATCCAGAAAATGAGTAATCTAAAGATAAAATGCTGAGTGTTACAATATCTTATTACCACTCGTGAATTTGAGTCAGCTGAAGACAAACATCGAGGACATTTAACTTCAAATGAATTTAATGTACCTACCCATCTATCAATGTACAATCTAAAACTTGGTTTACAGCTTTGATAAAAGAGCATTTGGTCCTTAGAATCGTTTGAAGTTAGTCAAACTGAATGACATATGACTGAGGAATCCATCTGCAGGGCAATGTACACGTCGCCAAGCATGTCCTTGAGTTCTGTCTTCTTAATATCGCTGAAGAGATTTCCACAACTGAATTTAACTGAAGTTTGTTGCTTCAATACTAAACTGATGCTCTCTTCCTAAATGCTGTTAATCGTCACAACTGCTGCATTCAATGTTGGCCAGTAGTTTCTGTAACAAATTTAAAACCCAGTTTTTAAGCAGTTTATCATTGATGGTACACTATCCTATAAGAAATACAGTGTCTTAGATGTAAAATCAGTACACATTCCTTATAGGTATTGAATGAGATATGATGAATGACTTTTGTTGTGTGTAATCACACGTCCACAGCTCGTGGTCGTGCGGTAGCGTTCTCGCTTCCCGCGCCTTTGTTCCCCGGTTCGATTCCCGGCTGGGTCAGGGATTTTCTCTGTCTCGTGACGATTGAGTGTTGTGTGATGTCCTTAGGTTAGTTAGGTTTAAGTAGTTGTAAGCTCTAGGGGACTGATGACCATAGTGCTCAGAGCCATTTTTTGTAATCACATGTAAGTGGGAATGGTCTACCAATGCCATATTTTGGCGGTAACCGCTCACCAAATTTATGCTGCGATTATAAACATAGTGCTATAGGCTCAAGGTATAGTGAAGCATGACCCAATGACAAGACAGATGTCTAATTACACCAACATAGTATCTGTTGCTAGAGTGTGAGGACTAATGTCTTGCAGAAGACATTTCCACAAACACAAATATTCTTGGTTTCTTTCGTACAGATTAGTGGACAGATTTTAAATCAGCAAAGAAACGGCGTGGAACATCGCCCCACCTCTAACATTGTCGCTATACGTACAGAAGTTTGAAACACAGAATGAAGTGATCCTGCATCCTTGGCTAAGAATTTAGCTCGTTGTTCAATGCAACGTTATTCGTCCATCGAAAAGGTCAGCTGATGTCAGCTGAGTAGGTACACTAATCTACATGCTCAACATGGCTGCTTGACAGATGGATTTCACTGAAATTCAAGCTGACGTCTAATTACCATTAGTGCCTGTTTGTGTATGGAATACAGTTACCTGCAATGCTTACCATTAAAATTTCATCACTGTGGACGGGAAATAAAGAAATTTTGCTTGTGTGAACACAGTATACTAATTATACTTTTCTGTAAATTTGGGGGTGTACAGTGCGTGAACTTTATAACACAGCTCTTGTACTCAACGATAAACACATTTGGATTAATGTGCTTCAGACTGTAGACGCTTTCACTAGTGCGTTCTCCTACCTTTGTAAGAATGCGTAGCTATTGGTTGCTCACTGTTCAACGTAGTGCCGCAAATTTTTCATTCTGTTGTGGAAACCCAGTTCGTCCTAGACTTTTATATAGTGAAACAAATCCTAACATAAGCAACACTGGGGTATTAATGTTCAGTTACTTCGTTTGGTTCTGGTTACAGCCACGTGAAGAGATACCTACATGGCTGTTCAGTAAAACTTCAGTCTGATGAAGTCATAATGCAGTAATCATCAAATTGATACGTCGTGTACCACAAGCTAGATTTTGCAAATAATTACCATTTTAGTGAAACCACACGACGGAGGTGGAAGTAATGCCATCTACATTCTGTATACAAGGAAAGAATACACACTAAGTATCTCACTCAGGAATACCTTTTCTTTGTGAGAACACGGTATTTGTTAAGAAGAAGAAACGTTCACTAGCATGTGTCGAAATTCGAGATGGGAAGCGTCATGGTCTGCGTAGAGTGGTTTATCGTTTCACAAATATCAGACAACTGTCATACTGACAGGGGGTCTATGGAGGTACAGGCAGGTAATACTCAATGACAATTCAAGATATCTACCTCCTGAGACCGTTGTCACTGGGATGTAGAGGACTCTGTAGTGACGCCATTTCCCATGAGTCACAATATACGCTCGTTTGCAGCAAAGTAAGTTACATGCGAACAGCGCGACGTTGTCTGGATCAAAACAACTCCCAGCACGTGGAACATCACTGCAGCCTCAACTGTCGCAGTAGCAGAGGCACGCGCGCCGACATGGGTGTGTTCAACGACATCACTGCACTCTGGGGCGTTTTCCGACCAGTTTCGGTTCTGTGTACTGCATTAAAATTGACGTATCATTGTGTCGAGACTCGTAGGAAATCAAAGAAATGCACTAAAGAGACGTGTCCGTCCTCTGCTAGGCTGCTACTCTGCAACATGGCATCTTTACCAAATAGAATTTACTGTGGACGTCGAAGAGGCACAGTGAAGGCCGTCAATGTCGGTGACAACGGGAACTTACACTTCTGGAAGAAAAGTTCCTTTACATCCAGCTGCTGCTGCTGCTATAATACGAAATAGGTACACCGATGTTGCTGCGGTGATGAGTCCTAGACGAAGAATCAGGTGGTGGAAACCTGAACTCTAATAAATCATGTGCTTTGGAAACTCATTTGGCTCCCATACATCTAAAAGTTGACTGCATCACGCCAAGAGTCCACAGCACAGTGGAAGAAAAAACAACAATAAAATTACATTTAATTATAAACAGCAAAAAGAGGTAGAGAGACGGAGAGACGGAGAGGGAGAGAGAGAGAGAGAGAGAGAGAGAGACAGATGGAAAAGTTGAAACTTACAATCGAATGCGACAGTCGCCACCTGTTTACTTTCCTTCAGGACTTAGGACATCGGCTGATCTCTGCTGCTTAAGCTTCTTGGCGTTGATCGATTGAAATGCACAGTTAAAATACTATTTCTGCCTAATGATGCTGGGTACTCCAAAGACTGGTTGTTTAGAAAATTGGCGGTGAGTGACTAATAACAACAAACTGCACTAGTAGCGGAGAAGGCCTCCAGTTTTGATAATAAATTATGGTAACTAAGATTAGACTATAAGCATTTTGTCCTATGTGAGACTTGCACACATACAAAATGCAAGTGGACTATTTGGTGGCCATCATGGATTCTAATGAACAATAATTACATGACATTTATGGGCCATTAATTAGATCCTAAATATAAGAACTAAGAACATGAGTGAACGGTTTGTTAATATTATGGTTATAAATTAAAGGTTTGTTTCCATATGGATCATTAAATTGTACCACATCAAGTAGTCAGTTTGTTTGTATAAACAGAACGAAGTACCATTTGAGCCAAGTCTCTCATACATACCCTACTTGATAGAGTAACGGCCTGTCAGCAACCCACGACAAGGTCTATTTAGTGGATGCAGATCTGGAGGATATACTAGCCATTGCAATAGTCAGGCATTTGCTAGCTTTACCTCTTTGAAATATATCACAGAGAGATCGAAGTTGGGGCGTGACCACTAGCCTCACATCTGAGAAATGTAATGCCTGCTGCCAAATTAATGGCTATGCAAACCATCATGTTGTGTATCCAATGACAAGCCACATCATTATGCCATGTACAGTGAAGAATGCAATTTCGAAATCTGCATATACTCCAAAATCTATATGACAACTCTGCTATTCACGCTTAAGTGCCTAAGCAGTTGGGTCTCAAGAAACTAATTTCGCATTTGGAAGGAAAAGTTGGAGGCCGTAACTTCGTGAAAAGGTCTCGTTGCAACAAAAAATACCTTCGTTTTAATGAATGTCACCCCAGCTTTCGTAACATATTTGTTACATTCTCTCGCCCGTTTTAGAGCTAATATATAAGGAACTATTCTTCTTTGTACCTCTTAAGTGTCCTCGGTCCATGCTTTTGTGAAGGATACCACATAACGGAGTAATACTCTAGCTGAATTCGAACAAGTGTAGTGTAAGCAGTCTCTTTAGTCCTTTTGTTTGTTATCCTAGGAATCTTGACACATGGATACATTCATTGTGATGCTGCAAACGGCATCAAAACTGAAAATACGATGTGCTGCCTCTACTGTGTGCATTGATGTCACTGGCTTGGCTGTCTCTGCTACCATGACTATAAAAGCCACAGCTATGGTCATCGTACTGGCCGTCTGTGTTGATGCAGGCGGCTTCACACAGTGTGTGTGGATTCTTCCTTGCTGCAAACGAGCCCATTCGTTGACTCGTGTCGTCACTGCAAAATCCTATACAGCTGTGAGACAATAACCTTGGGCAGGAGAGATCTTGTTGTCATTGAGTATTACCTCCCCGAACCCCATAGATTCCGTATTCATACGGCAGTCATGAGATACCAGTGCCAAATATATTTATCTAAGGATAAACTGATACTGCCACTCTCACACATCGAAATGTGCTGCTCCTTTATTAAAGTGTTGCTATTCTTAGTAACATACAATCTCAATGAAAGTGGGAGTAAACGTGGCTAAGGTGCTGTGAATGACAGTCCTGGGAGGTGGGAGTACGTTTACACATTTTGTGGAAATGTGTAGTATGCTTTTACAAAGCTCGCTCATGAGTTCTTATTGGAGGACGTTTTCACAACTAATTTCGAGAGACGTTGTAATTCTGAAAGCAATTCATATAATCTACAACGTAATCATATATTAAAAATAATATATTTTTTTTACGTTTAGAACTTCGTTTTTAATTTCAAGAAGGTAAAGATGCACACCCACTGCAGTTCAGCCAGTAGGGTCGCACTAAAAAAGAACGCAAAGCATCCATTGCCATCGGATCCCTCTTTCCTAGCTGAAATATGACGGCTGTGCATTTATAGTTTCACTGGGACAGAAAATGTGTAAATGGTTTTTGTAAATAAGAAGATCAGTAGGGCTCTATTTAATAACAATTTGATTTCTGTTTCATTCACTGTATACATCGTCTGAACAGGCCTTGAAGCCCCAAATATACTGACCCCACTGTCATCATCAGACTACAGGCGTCATTGGATGCGGGTACAGAGGGTCATATGGTCAACACATCAACACATCGCTTTCCTGGCCATTGTTAGCTTTCATGACTGGAGCTGCTACATATCAGTCAAGTAGCTTCTCACATCATGTGGTTTCTTACATCAAATGCCAGCCAACCGTGACTGCGCTTAACTTCTGTGAACTAATGGGAACCGGTGTTACCATGCTGCAAGACCATTTGCATTATCACCATATATACATACAATATGGTTTTCCTTTTGTATACAGAAACTTTAATAACACGGAGTAGAAAAGACATAGATATGTTTCTCTTAGGTGGACATAGATATGTTTCTCTTGGGATATGTTCCTCTTAGGTGCTTTAATAATAAGAGTAACTAGATAATTTTTGCACTAATACTATTTGTTAATAATAACTAGAGTTTTTTTACACTGAAAAAGTATTTATGTAATTAGTTTCTTATGGAAGTCGTTATAAAAATATTATATAATTATTTGGTCTATTTATTTCAACAGAGACTTTTTTTTACAGTCTTTAATGCTGTTGACACAATATTAGAGATTTATGTCTTCGAAAATAGAGGTTTGTCAACAGTACATATTACTTTCATACACAGTGTATTCAGTTTACTGGCATACATGGCGTGCTATCAGTCCATTCAGCATGCATATATATTAGCACATGCGCTATCGCTAAGTGACTGAAGTGAGTGCAAGAGAGTGTTGATCTTGTTCTCACAAACAAATATTTGTTGCCATGATATGACAGGCAAATTTTCAATTGTGATACAATGTTTAGAACATGCTTTTGTGACAGAATGCATACTTCATGCACCATGTGGTGGAGAAAAGGCGTCAAATTCCCTGCACAAGAACTAATTGTATTGAAAATTCGCTGATAGCCGTTGAGGCTGCACAATTGTGACATATGAGCACACAACTTTGTATGTCAGCACATACGGTACACGCCACCGTGTGAACGTTGTGTGGGAGGCCTTATCATCGCTCTTACAGCGTGCTACAGGAGCTAGGAGGCTCTCAAAATCAGCTTATACTCCAAAGGGTGGGTGTTCTTGAAATATTTTAGAACTTGTTTTCCTCAGTGAGCACTCAGGTAGACACAAGTTCCTGACTAGAGCAGTCTATGAAATGGCTTTGTGAATGTTAACTCTTAGTAAATGAATAGACGCATCTAGAACAAAAATTTTGTTCATTTGTGTCTTCCTTCATTTTGCAGGAAGGAAGTCATGATATATTTTTTGACACATATGTACTGAAAAGTAAAGATCTACGTTTCTCTCACACGGACCAGCTACTTTGGAAAAGTAGAGGATCTGGCAACTTTATAATTCACATCTCTTTCTGCTTCCTGTCACCATTTTGCTTTTCTTCTCCTGGCTTGCTTTCATTTCATTTTTTTTCAGACTGTAAATGTGAATTGAAGTATTTAGTTATGACTCTCAAATTTGGGAGTGTTCCGTAGTTTAAAATTGAAATCGATGCTTCAAAGTTATAAAAACTACAAAATTTAGCCGTTTTGCAAGTGCTCGAACACTTTTTGCACTTTTTGCACAATTTTTTGGCAAGTCATTATTGTTCATATGAAGCAAGATTTGTGGTCGAGATTTCTGACGTTGATAAAGCCTCTTTTAGCAGCTACATCCTTTAGCCAAGGAATGTAGATGCCCCCTACATTTAATGGGAGTACCTGGTTGAATGTCTTATCATAGCCATTTACTGCGTTCTCGAGAACTGGCCTAGTACCTTTATGACACTGAAATTATAGTAACGGAACCACATTGCAGTTGAGCCACCCTGTGATAGTGTGCAATTCTCCCAACAAATAGATAATGAAATTTTTGAAAACATACCCAGCGATCTTAAAATTTGTTAAATTAAAATTTAAAACAGTCTTGATCGCAATTTTCTTTTATTTGTTGGAGTGAGTGACCGGTTTCGACTCTTTCATAGAGTCATCTTCAGACTCCAGAGCGGTGGATGGACACTGCCAAACGAGTTTCGTCGAACCTCGACGCTCGTGAAACAGTGAGTTAGACGAGCATCAAGGTTCGACGAAACTCGTCTGGCAGTGTCCATCCACCGCTCTGGAGTCTGAAGATGACTCTATGAAAGAGTCGAAACCGGTCACTCCCTCCAACAAATAAAAGAGAATTGCGATCAAGACCGTTTTAAATTTTAATTTTAAATAGATAATGCGTTTCTCCTCCACATCATTACCACATTCTTTGTTGCAATATTTCAGTTCACAGCATAAAAATACACCTCATTAACGGTTGCATTTGATAGACTGCAGATGGTTTTTGGGGAGTTAGCTTTCCAGAATGGATAGACACACGTGAATGGAGGGGGTTGGGTCTCAGAAGCCCACTTTAGAGTTTTGTGAGTGTACAAGATCCATTCCCCAAATACATCTGCAACTTCAGAGTAGTATAAAGCTGGTACGTCATTGAATCGGTGCGTTCCTAAAGTAAGAGGATGGATAAGGGAGCTGCTGCAAATCGGTTGGTGACTATAGTGTGGTGTTCTGAGATAACACACGAACTGAGTTTACAGTAGTTGGTACCAGAAGTACCGTCTACGTCTGTTATAGCTAGAATACCGCTGCACAGACCAGTCACGTTGCTCATGAGAATCACGCCCCCTGGATGGCAGCGCCACCAGTAAGAGAGAAGAGTGCTTAAGCAATTGTGCGTGAGCAGAAGATGTCAGTTGTTGCAAGTTGTAAGTCCTGGTCTTTCTAGGTAGTTTCTGTAGAAGATGAAGATGGTATCCGTTCTTTCAGACATGTCCGAAAGAACAGAATCTTCACATAATTAAGGTAACCGACCATTGACCTTCTTCTTCTGTGCTGGATGCACATGCATTGCCCGAACTCTTACGGGACTCGGTAAGATTGTCTGCCGCAGGGGCACTACGAATGTAGCGTTTGGACATTCAGTTGGGAATATGGGTCTCACGGGGAGCGTGCAAGGGATAAATCCGTGCAGTCGCACTATCCTCTGGGCCCTCGGTGGCTCAGATAGATAGGGCGTCTGCCATGTAAGCAGGAGATCTCGGGTTCGAGTCCCGGTCGTGGCACACATACTCAATTGTTCGCGTTGATGTGTATCAACGCCTGTGACAGCTTAGGGTCTTAATTTAATTATCATTTCGTTCCTGTAGAATGTTTGTTGTGTCTTCAAGTCTGTAACCGATCGGCAGACTATTGTTAGTCTTCAGTACAAACAGAACAGTGAATAGAATTATCGTGTAACGAGCCTGGAGAGTTAACTGAGCACTGTTAGTTCCGAACTGTTGTTCAACTAGTAGATCAAGACAGAAGTTTAGTTTTCTTCCGATTTTATTTCAGGGAACTATAGTCAATGCAGAAGAGATAGGCTAAACCTGCATTCTACGATTGCTGTAGCCAGCATTACCAAACGTAAGTAATATATTTTACTTGTCACTATTTTGTGTTACTTTCATTGCGTGTATGGTGCCCTAGCACCTGCTCATCTGTACTACCATCATCATCAGTGTTCTGCCAAAAGTCAGGTTTTCACATAGTAGTTCTCCAGGCTGTCCGGCCTTCTGCCATCCTCTTCAGGTCTGCATAATTTCCTCTTCCCTTTATGCTGTCTATCATCTTGTATCTCCTTCTTCCTCTCAGCCTTCTCCCACAAACCAATCCTTCCAAAGGATCTGCTAGCAAGCGCTCCCTTCTCAATGAATGCCCCAACCAGTTCTTTTTACTTTCTCTTACAACCTTCAGCAGACACCTTCTCTCACCAACCGTTTCCAATACTCTTTACTTACTCACTCTTTCAATCCAGCTTATTCTCTCCATTCTCCTCCACATCCACATCTCAAATGCTTCTAACCTTTTTTTTTTTTATCCTCTCGTCTCGCGTCCGTGTTTCTGCCCCATATAGTGCCACACTCCAGACAAAAGATTTGACAAGCCTTTTCCTTAGACCTCTAGCTAATTTGCCACATAAGAGTTTCTGTGGAATGTTTCCTTCTCTATAGCAATTCGAGTTTTCATGGCCGCGTGACATCTCAAGTCTTTAGTTATTTCTCTTCGAAGATACTTAAATGCACTTACTTGGCTAATGGTAGATTGTCCTATTTTAATAGTGGACAGTCTGCGTCTTGTACTGATGACCATACTCTTTGTTTCTGCTGTGTTTATTTGCATCCCACATTCCACACAAGCTTCATTCCCATCATTTAGCGTGTTATTCACTGTCCGCTCACTTTCTGCCACTAATACCATGTCATCAGCAGTTCTTATACATTCCATTCTCTTTCCACCAATACATATTCCTCTTTTCCCATCTAAGCCTTTCGCAATAATCTCTTCAAGGTATGTGTTATACAACAGTGGGGAAAGGCAACAACCTTGTCTAACACCTCGTCCAATCCTACTTCCCTCTGACACTTCATTTCCAATCCTTATACTTACTTTCTTTTGTAAATAAAGATTCTGTATCAGTCGTCTCTCTTTCCCATCTACTCTTTTCCTCTTCAAAATATCCATCAGCTTGTTCCACTGAACTCTGTCAAAAGCCTTTTCTAAACCTATAAAAACAGCAAAGATTTCTCTACCTTTTTCCATGTATCTTTCCCCTATAGTTCGTAACAGGCAAAAAGCATCTCTTTCTGCTTTTCCTCTTCTAAATCCGAACTGCTCCTCTGCAATCCCTCTATCCAGCTTGCCTTCTATTCAACACTCTTAGCAAGACTTAAGCTGTATGAGGAATTAGACTGACGGTCCGATGCTATTCACATTTTTTAGTGTTTCTCTTTTTCTCTGTTGGTATCATGACTGTGGCAAGGAAGTCCTCAGACCATTTCCCTTTGTCATATATCTCGTTACAGAGGTAGACTATATCCTTTCTTGCTTGTTTCCCAGACTCTTCAACAGTTCTGCTGGCAAATCATCAGTTCCACATGCCTTCCTATTCTTCATCTCCTTCAGCGCCTTTTCTACTTCTGCTTTCTTCAGTGGCAGGAAATTTACATCATAGTGTACTCTCCTAGGTCGCAACATAGTTGTTGAGGCGCCTGGATGGGAGTGCGCGTGATGTACGCAGGAGAGGTCAGTGTGCAGTTGATGACATCGGTAGAACGCATTTGATAACCCTGAATGTGAATAGCGTAATGTTGACAGCCCTTGGTGCTGTGTTGACAGGCCTAGATGCGGTGTTGATGGGCCTGGGTGCAGTGAGCATGGCACTAACAGAGCTACTAGGCACATCACCAATGTGTTATGCTGGAAGCCCACGTCCAGATGGTCACAAAATTTCTGCAAGGTATAATAATAATAATAATAATAATAATAATAATAATCTCGTGTGGAGTTGATAGTCACCCATCGGGCGCGTCCCCAGGTGGCGGATAGGGGAATGCTCTCCAGATATGGAGGGTACCGGGGAAATAAAATACCCGGGGTGGACCAAAACTATCAACCGAAATCCACTAACGTCTGCCTGGTATCCAGCGGTTAGGGGTCAGCGTCTGTTCGCCTAGATGGTGCGGCTGCAGCAACCTTCTTGATCTCAACAAGCAAGTCGTATTCCTCGTGATCTTTCCTCGGAAGGACCACCACCAAGTTAGTTTTCAACTTGAAAACCAAACATGATGATAACACAAGGAATAAATCCACTACCCCGGGCACCAGTCGCAAGGCTGGCTTTACCTGGTCATCGGATTCCGGGGGACCAGGAGTATCATGTTGCACCTGAGGTTGAGAACCAGACGACGTCCAAATTATTACACACAAAACAAAGACACTTCATCGGTACACTTAATACTAATACTCTTTTCAAATTGGGCAAGATCAAACAACTTACAGACGTGCTGCAAAAATTCCAGATCAAAATCCTTGCAATCCAGGAAACACGATTTACGGACGTTAACCATTTAGATACAGACAACTGCAGGATCTACAAAGAAAAACCAGCAGTTAAAACTAATGAGAAAGGACTCAAACAGTTGGTACAGCATTTGCAGTCCACAAATCTATCAGCGACTCTGTCATTGACTGCCAGTCTGCCTCAGAACGTATATCTACGCTCTCCGTCAGATCGGCCAACAAAGCATATACCTTGATCAATGTACACGCACCCACAAATAACTATAACAAGAAGAACCGCCAGAAAGTGGATGACTTCTGGAATGACCTTGAAGAGACGAGAAACAAAATTGGCAAACACCATGTAATAATCTTGTTAGGCGTCTTTAACGCACAATTAGGCAAAGAGAAAAAATACAGGAAAATCACCGGAACCTATACAGCTCACAAGGGAACTAACAAGAATGGGGAAAGATTGATAAGCTTTTGCGAAAATTTCTGCCTCGTAATTATGTCAACACAATTCTAAAAACCCAACAAGAAACTGTATACTTGGAAGTCGCCGAACACAATGTTGGGTGAATTCCAGATAGACCATGTGACCATCTCCAAGAGTAACACAACAGAAATTCTGAATGGGAAAACGAGAAGAGGATTTTTTGACTCAGTCCACCATATTCTACAGATAAAGACCAGATTACAACCCCATAGAAAAAAGCCAAAACTAACCAAAGTGCTGAGACCAGACCCCAAATACATAAAACTCAACAAGGAGAACATCTTACAGGAAATCAGTCAGACAAACACCACAAACTGGACAGAACTTGTGGTCCACGATGAAATTGGGTCAACCCCCGAGAAGGAGAAAACACAGGTGGTGGAATATAATATGTGACCAAGCAATAGAAGAAAGGACCAATGCCTGGAAAAACTTCAATAGTCAAAAATCATCAGAAAAATGGCAACAATTTCTAGTAATCCGAAAACAAACATCGAATACTATTCGGAGGGAAAAAAGAAATTATGACAAACGGCGACTACATGCGATAGAACAATACTTTAACCAGAACAACAACAGGAATTTTTATAAGACGTTTGAAGAACATATTGCAGGATACCAGCTACCCAATCTTTGCTTCAAGAAACCGGATGGTTCACTAGAAACTAACACGAAGATTAACTGCCAAATCCTCGCAGACTATTTCAACAAACTTCTCAACTGCGAAAGACCTACAAAGGATATTCACTACGAGACGTCTATACCAAATCCTGATGCTAAACCGTCAACCATCAACGAAATAGTAGAAATTATCAAGACACTGAAAAACAATAGAGCCCCAGGAGAAGATGGAATTACTGCAGAACTATGGAAACCAAATGATGAAAGATTAACAGGAAAAATTCACAAAATTATATTAAACGTTTGGGAAACAGAACACAGACCCCTTCTGAATGGAAATGCGCACTCATTCATCCGCTCCACAAAAAAGGGGACAAAACTGAACGAAATAATTACAGGGGTATCTCACTTGTACCGGTCACGTATAAAATCCTATCAAAAGTTCTCATGAATAGATTAGAAGAACAAGCTGACCCACAAATAGGAGAATACCAGGCAGGTTTTCGCAAGGGACGATCATGCATAGAGCAGATATGGAATCTGTAAATGATTTTCCAAATGAGAAACACCCGAGACACAGTGGTCACTTTTGTAGATTTTAAAAAGGCCTACGACTCAATAGACAGAGTAGCGCTCTGCAAGACGCTGCAAGAATTCAGCATTGACAGAAAGACAAGAGCAATCATTAACTGACACGGTCTCCAAGGTTAAATTTATGGGGAATATCTCGGAACCATTTGAAATCGAAACTGGAGTGCGACAGGATGACGGACTTTCACCATTACTCTTTAATATCATTCTTGAAGAAATTATCAGGACATGGGAAAAAGAAGTCAAAGGAATCCAAATTGGCATTAGAAAAGATAATAGATTCAATGTGAAGTGTTTAGCTTTTGCGGATGACCTTGCAATCCTCACAAATAATAGAAAAGAAGCTACTAACGCCATAGAGAAGTTACGCGAAATTGCACAAAGAACTGGCCTGCAAATCTCATTTGAGAAAACCCAGTATATAGAAAGAGTGCCACAAGACAAATTGCCTATTGTGACAACCCATGGGAAAATCGTACAAGTACCACATTTTAAGTACCTGGGAGAATTCATCCAGCCATCAGGGATCAACCTAAAGGCCAATGAGGAAAGAATAAAAAAAAACTACAGTAAGCATATAAACTCACGTGGAACTATTTTAACAAAAAGTCCATATCCATTAACGCAAATTTGAGGCATTACAACACTGTCGTACTTCTGGAGGCACTGTATGCATCTGAAACAACAGAAATAGGCGGGCAAACTAAAATCAAAGAAATAGAGAAACAAGAAAGGAAAATTCTCACGAAAATTTTTGGCCCAATACAAGAGCAAGGAATCTGGAAGAAAGACCAACATCAGAATTATATAAATACACAGACAAGGGTACGGATACAATAAGGAAAAGAAGAATGCAGTTCTACGGACGTATCCACAGGATGCATGAAAACAGAATTTCAAAGCGAACTCTTAAAGTCATCAACTCAGGCAGGGGAAAAACAAAGTGGATAAAAGAAGTTGAAGAGGACCTCAGACAAGCACACATAACAATAAACGATGCAGAAAATATAACTGAATTCAGGAACATCATCTAAAGACATAAATTTGACTACACAACACAGAAGAGACCAGGGTGCAAATGGACAGTGGAGCGAAAGAAACAACACAGTGAACACATGTAGAAAATTTGGGCTCAGAAGAAACGTAAACAATCATCATAAAGGAATTCAAGTTTAAACTCTCCCTTAAATGTGAATCATCGAAAATTATAATAATAATAATAATAATAATAATAATAATAATAAGAGGAAACAACATTGGTAAGTATCATGTGTACAACGGTTTGAAAAACAAGAACCATACACAAATGTCAATAATAATTCTTGTTACTTATATCGAAATTTATCTGGGTCTACATTGCTTAATATAGATCTCATACCATCTCTATTTGGTGTACTGCTTCTTAGCAGCATATGCAGATCAACGTCCTCCTCCTTGTGCATTGAAATATTGTTGTAAAGTGCACCACAGAAAAAAAGAAACATCTCATTACCATTGTATGCAGGCTTTAGATTATTGTAGAAGAAGAAATACAAATTACTTACACATCTGCCTGGCCATAATGGTGGTTCATTCCTGTGAACTTATAGAGGAAAAAGGATGTGTCATTCCACTGAACTACTGAAGCTGCAGTGATGATCCATACCCCCATGACTATTGTTCTCGATAGTGGCTTGAGACAAGAATATCTCCTGAGCAATACATGCAAGAATGAATTATCTTCATAGAATAAGAAATATCAATTACTACCACACACGGTTGCATTCATCTACGATGGCGGCCCATCCCAATGAGCTGCTGGATGAAAAAGGCATCATAGCCTAGAATGGGTTATTCTCCATAAACACATGTGTTCGTCTACAGCCTCAGTCCAGGTCTGTGAGACAAAGATTGAAAATGGCATCATGGCTGTCAGAACATAATCTACCCATCTCATCAAAAACCTTAGCAGTCCTCAGTATTTCTTTACAAAACAAATTGTGTTATACAGGTATCAAGCAGGAAAATGTAAGTACACCCATACATACACCCATGCTCATAAATAAAGAATAAGGCTGATACATGGTGAAACAACGCTCTGGTGGGCGGTTTGTGAGTTTAAATCACCTCGGGATATGACCATCCAGTGCATTTGACCTGCGGTCGTCGCAAGGTGGGGCTGGCAGCAGTCCACATACGCAGAGGTGTGTTGCTGCACGTCAGAGTACGGTGCAGCGAGTAAGTGTGCAGACGTTTTCAGACCTCCTAATGGTGACAGTGTGTTGAAAATGGTTCAAAGAACACATATTGATGACGTTATGAAGGGTATAATACTAGCGCTAGCCCTCGGTGTGAAACAAAGTGTGATCTCAATATTATGGCAACGATTCCAGCAGACAGAAAACGTGTCCAGGCGCTACAGTACGGGTCGTCCACAGTGTACAACACCACAAGAACACCGATATCTCACCATCAGTGCCCGCAGACAGCCACGGAATACTGCAGGTAGCCTTGCTGCGGACCTTACTGCAACCACTGGAGTAGTTGTCTCCAGACACACAGACGACTGAACAGACATGGTTTATTCGCCCGGAAACCTGCAAGGTGCATTCCACTAACCCTTGGCCGCAGGAGAGCCAGTGAAGCCTGGAGTCAAGAACACAGTACATGGTCATTGGAACAGTGGTTCCAGGTTATGTTCACAGATGAGTCCAGATATAGTCTGAACAGTGATTCTCACCAGATTTTCATCCGGCGTCAACCAGGAACGGGATAACAACCCCTTAACGTCCTTGATACGGTCTTGTATGGAGGGCGTGGTTTGATGGTGTGGGGTGGGATTATGATCGGTGCAAGTACACCCCTTCATGCCTTTGACAGAGGAACTGTAACAGGTCAGGTTTATCGAGACGTCATTATGCACTAGTATGTCCGCCTTTTCAGGGGTGCAGTCGGTCCCACCTCCCTCCTGATGGATGATAATGCACGGCTCCACTCAGCTGCCATCGTAGCGGAGTACCTTGAAAAAGAGGACGTCAGGCGAATGGAGTGGCCTGCCTGTTCTCTACACCTAAACCCCATCAAGCACGTCTGGGATGCTCTCGGTCGACGTATCGCTGCACGTCTTCAAACCCCTACGACACTTCAGGAGCTCCGACAAGCACTGGTGCAAGAATAGAAGGCTATAACCCAGCAGCTGCTAAACCACCTGATCCAGAGTGTGCCAACCCACTGTGCGGCCTGAGTAAGTGTGCATGGTGATAATATCCCATATTGATGTCGCGGCACATGCGCAGGAAACAGTGGCGTTTTTTAGCACATGTGTTTCGGGACGGTTTTCTCAACTTGTCACCAAGACCATGGACTTAAAGATCTGTGTTGTGTATGTTCCCTATGTGCCTATGCTATTAGCGCCAGTTTTGTGTAGTGCCACGTTGTGTGGTACCACATTCGGAAATTATCCTGAGATGCACATGTATAAAAATTAAAAAAAACTAGGAAGTATACTTAACTTTTTAGTACATTTCCCTCTGGACATTGACAGCTGGAAGAAAGCTTCCAACTGTCATATCAGCAGGCACGCGTTGTAGTTTTTACAACATTCGACACGTCGTTGCTCAAAATTCAGAAAACAAACTGAGAAAGGTAACCAAATGAACTGAAGGCACTTTAACAATTTTGAGAAGACATCGACGATAGAATACATAGCAGCAATGGCGCAAAATCTCAAGGTTAAGACATCGATCAGGCATAAACACTGCTGCTGTTGTACTTTTTACAGCACCGCGCCCGCTCGAGGGTTACCTGGCGCAGTTCCTTGACACAGTACAAGGTATATGGAAAAGAGGCGATTGTAATCCTTGGTGTTGGTAGGAATAAAATTCCTGTCATACCTCTCCACCAATGCTGATGGCGGCGGAAAGCTGGATCTTCATTTGAAATTGCAATGAACAAACAAAAGTAATATGCCAGCACATTCGCTGTGTCCCCAGGTGTAGATCATAGACGCTCTTGCCGCTGTACAATAGTTATAGGTCGTATGGCTTCTCATACCATAGAAGAGCTAGTGGAACCACTGATCAAGTCCAGAAACACTTGCCAAGACCTCTTCTTGCCCTCTCTGATTGTCTGTCGTGCCTTTGCCCTCGCAATTCGAAAGACTGTAGAGTTCTAGCAGAGGTTTGATATTTAAACCATCCCAACGCCATGCATTTCGTTATTATGGTGGAGCGACAGTCATCGTTCCACCATGGAACACGCCGCCTCCGAAGCCAGTCTGAGAGACAGATGCTTCAGCAGCATGATGTATCATATCAGTAATGTGATCCACCCAGTCCTGGACACAATCTCAACTTTTAAAAACAGGTAATTGACTATTTAGTGTCCAGTTCGCTCTGATAAGTATCCATTGTGGCGGTAAACTTTCAGCGACAGATCCATCGGCAAGGTGGATCTGATAGGTAATTGGTACCTGTAATGGAAGTCATCGGCCACTTACCAGTGGGCGGCATCGACAAGGCAGGAAAACACAAAGCAATGTCTGTAGCTAACAATGACTTAGTGGCAGTGCTAAAATGTGCGCAACCACCAGAGTTAAGAAGACATAACTTCTCTGACACAAGAAGGTTTTCGACATCCAAACCCAGGGGCATGTTAATGGAGAGCCCCGTAGTGCTATGAGGCAATTGAGAACATTAAAGGCTCCAAGAATTAGAAAGTGTGGAGTGAGTAGCTAAATCAGATCAGGAAGACAAACATTATCTAAGCTTTCGTTGGGCGGCTGATACACACTACAGATGGTAACAGCTAATTGAATATGCACTGTGACAGCAGTTGCCTGAGTAGCTGCTCTGAGGGAGCAGAATTGGAGTGGTAAGTATCATTCACAAAGACAGCCATTCCATCTATTGTCCTGTTCCAACTAAGGTCATCTATTCCATGAGGGTTGTATCCCGTGAGCACAGATGTATCACTAAGTTTAAAATGCGTTTCCTGTAGACACAGTCAGTCCCTCCTGTGCTAACAGTTTCAGCTCCTCCACGTCTTCTGCACCGGCTCATGTTCCATTGAAGTAAATGACTCATTTATGTGGAAGGTTTATATTTCCCCCTCGTCCATCTGCGTGTAGGAGAACCGGCTTCAGAAGGAGGAGAATTGTGTGGGCTCAAGAGTTCATCGAAGGAGAGTTCTAGGTCCATGGCCGAGTCGTCATCCTCTGAATGCTACTCTTTCTGACAAGCCACCTGCTTCGATTCTGGTTTCTTGATAATACGCTTAACCGTAACCTTCTCCTTCAGATTAGATAATACCGAGGTAGGCCGTGCCAACGCAGAGTGCGACAGTTGCCTTACCAAAGCGACAGCATCAACGACAGGAATGGAAACAGTTGTTACTGCTGGAGTTTGTGTGGAGACAGCAAATGGAACACCAGAAGCCGTGGCATCTGTAGGAGTCTACATGGAGACAGCAACATTTCCATCAGAGGCTCAGGTGGTTCTATGACCGTGTGGGCTGCAGATTCCTTGACTTGCGCCATCAGGTGGTGGATCTCCGGGTTCCACTTAATAGGTTAGGAGTCCATTACATACAGGAAGCAGCTACACTGGTAGCTGAGGCTGTGTGGAAGGAACTGGGCGCTTTATAGTTTAGAGGGTCTCAGGAAACCACAGAAAGAGCGTCTGTCTAAAAGGGGCAGGTAACACACAGTAAGGTAGTTTTAGAAGCGATCGGTATTGTAGTTGTAAACTGTCGTAGCTGTGTTGGGAAAGAAAGAGAGGTACAAGCCCTAATAGAAAGCACTGAAGCTCAAATAGTTATAGGTACGGAAAGCTGGCTAAAGCCGGAAATAAGTTCATCCGAAATATTTCCAAACGACCTAAGAGTGCTCAGAAAGGATGCGAGGCGTGTCTTCTAAATAAGTACCGGTTTGAAATTTAAAAGAAAAAGACTGCTAAGATATCTCAATAATTTTATTTTTACATGAAAGCCTGTACCTCAATCTACTTTTCTACATAATTTCCGTGAACATTGAGGCACTTGTCATAACGTTGTACCAGTTTTTGAATACCCTCCTCATGGAAGTTTGCAGCCTGATTTGTTAATCACTGCATCACCACTGTTTTGATATCGTCATCGTCTTGAAGACGCTGACCGCCCAGGTGTTTCTTCAAGTGCAGGAACAAATGGTAGTCACTGGACGCAAGATCGGAGCTGTACGGAGGATGATCTAGAGCTTCCCATCGAAAAGATATAATGAGATCTTTAGTCTGATTAGCCACATGCGGACGGGCATTTGTCTTGCAGCAAAGCGATGCCCTTGCTCAACTTCCATGGACTGTTGCTTTGATTATGGCGTGACGTAGGCCACCCATGTTTCATCGCCCGTAACAATTTGGCTTAAGAAATCATCACCGTCATTGTGGTACCGCTCAAGGAAAGTCAATGCACTGTCTAAACGTTTGATTTTGTGCACATCCGTCAACATTTCCGGCACCCAACGTGCGCACAATTTGCGGTAATTCAAGTGCTCGTTCACAATGCCATACAAAACACTACGAGAAGCATTAGGAAAGTCATCCCGCAAGGAGGAAATCGTAGAGCGTCTGTTTTCTCTCACCTTATTGTCTACTTCCTGCACCAAACTGTCATTAATGACCGAAGGACGCCCACTCCGTTGTTCATCATGCACATTTGTGCGGCCATCTTTAAATGTTCTCACCCACTTTCTTACCATTCCATCACTCATAATGTTTTCTCCGTAAACTGCACAGATCTCACGATGAATATCGATCGCTTTTAGGCCTTTAGCACTAAGAAATCTTATAACAGCCCGTACTTCACAGTCAGCGGGACTCACGATTATCGGAGGCATCTTAAACACTCAGTGCACAACGTAAAAAAGGAAGAATCAGACTGTAATGGCGTCAGTGCGTAGATTAAAGTACAGGCCTTACTGTGAAAATAAAATTATTCAGATATCTTAGCACCTCTTTTTTTAATTTGATAACGGTACTTACTTAAAAAAACAGGCCTCGTTGATTAAATACAGTTGGTGGTGGAGTACTTATTGCTGTCAGAAGTGGTTTACCTTGAAGTGAAATTGAATTAGATTGTTCCTGCAAAATAGTATGGGAAGAGGTTACACTTCACACTCGGACTAAACTATTAATTGGATCGTTTTACCCATCCCCGACTCAGAAGAAATAATTGCTGAACAGTTCAAAGAAAACTTGAGTCTCATTTAAAGTAGCAACCCCACTCATACAATTATAGTCGGTGGCGACTTCAGTATACGCTCGATATGTTGGAAGAAATATACGTTTAAAGCCGGCAGCAGGCATAACACGTCATCCGTAATTGTACTCAATGCTTTCTCAGAAAATTATTCTGAACAATTAGTTCATGAGCCCACTCAAAGTGCAAATGGCTGTGAAAGCATACTTGAACTCTTAGCAACAAATAATCATGGACAAATAAGAAGTATCATGACGAATACAGGGACTATCGACCACAAGGCAGTTGCTGCTAGGCTCAACACCGTAACACCCACAACCATCAAAAAGAAACGCAAAGTACATCTATTTAAAAAAGCTGATAAAAGTGCTCTTAACATCTTTTTAAGAGACAGTCTCCACTCCTTCACGTAAGCATAGAAAAAATGCGGAATGATTTCAACGAGATAGTGTCGACGGCAATTGAGAGATATATACCATATAAACTAATAAGCGATGGTACTGATCCTCCATGGTACACAAAACGGGTCAGACTGGAGTTGCAGAAGTAACGAAAAAAGCTTACCAAATTTAAAACAACGTAAAATCAAGATAGGCAAAGTTCTGCATAATTTCCAAATATAGCGCGTGCTTCACTGCCAGATGCTTTTAATAATTTCTACAATGAAACTCTGTCTCGGAATCTGGCAGAAAAGCCGAAGATATTCTGGTTATATATAAAGCACACCAGTGGCCAGACGCAATCAATGCATTCACTGCGCGAAAAGTATGGTGACGGCACTGATGACAATGCCACGAAACTCCTTCACCAAAGAAGACGAAGTAAATATTCCTTAATTCCAACCAAGAACAACTTCCAAGATGAGAAACATAGAAGTAGATATTCTCGGAGTAGCAAAGCAGTTTAAATCACTTAATAAAGGCAAGGCCTTCGGTCCAGATTGTATACCAGTCACGTTCCTCTCAGTGTATGCTGATACAATAGCTCCATATTTATCAATTGTATACAAACGCTCACTCACAGAAAGTTCCGACCTAAAGACTGAAAAATTGCTCAAGTCACACCAATACCCAAAAAGGAAAGTAGGAGTAATCCGCTGAATTACAAGTCCATATCACTAACGTCGATTTACAGTAGGACTTTGGAACATATACTGTATTCGAAAATTATGAAGTACCTCAAGGAAAACGATTTATTGACACATAGTCAGCACGGAAGCAGAAAATATCGCTCTTGCGAAACCCAACTAGCTCTTTACAATCATGAAGTAATGAGTACTGTCGTCAGGGGATGTCAAATTGATTCCATATTTTTAGATTTCCAGAAGGCTTCCGGCACCCATCCTCACAAGCGTCTTCTAACCAAACTGCTTCCCTATGGAATATCACCTCAATTGTGCGACTGGATTCGTGATTTCCTGTCAGAAAGGTCACTTTTCGTAGTAACAGACGGAACGTCATCGAATAAAACAGAAGTAATATCCGGCGTTCTCAAAGGAAGTGTTACAGGCCCTCTATTGTTCATGGTATATATTTACGACATAGGAGATAATCTGAGTAGCCCTCTTAGATTATTTGCAGATGGTGCCCTCATTTACCATCTTGTAAAGTCATCTGATGACCGAAGCGAATTTCAAAATGATTTAGATAAGTTGTCTGTATGGTGGGAAAAGTGGCAATTGACCCTGAATAAAGAAAAGTGTGAAGTTAATCACATGAGTACTAAAAGAAATCCGCTAAATTTCGATTACCCGACAAGTCACACAAATCTGAAGGCTGTAAATTCAACTAAATACTTAGGGATTACAATTACAAATAACCTAAATTGGAACGATCACATAGATAACGTTGTGGGTAGAGCAAACCAAAGACTGCGATTCATAGGCAGAAAACTTAGAAGTTGCAACAGATCTACTAAAGCGACTGCTTACAATACACTTGTCCGCCCTATTCTGGTGTACTGCTGTGTGTTGTGGGGTCCGCATCACGTGGGACTGACGGATGACATCGGAAAAGTACAAAGAAGGGCAGCTCTGTATTATCGCGAAATAGGCGAGATAGTGTCACAGACATGATACGTGAATTAGAGTGGCAATCATTGAAACAAAGGAGTTTTTCATTGCGACTTGATCTTCTCATGAAATTTCAATCACCAGTTTTCTCCTCCGATTGCGAAAACATTCTGTTGGTACCCACCTACATAGGCAGCAATTATCACCACGATAAAATAAGAGAAATCAGGTTCAAAATGGTTCAAATGGCTCTGAGCACTATGGGACTTAACATCTATGGTCATCAGTCCCCTAGAACTTAAAACTACTTAAACCTAACTAACCTAAGGACATCACACACATCCATGCCCGAGGCAGGATTCGAATCTGCGACCGTAGCAGTCCCGCGGTTCCGGAATGAGCGCCTAGAACCGCTAGGCCACCGCGGCCGGCTAAGAGAAATCAGGGCTCGCACAGAAAAATTTAAGTGAATGTTTTTTCCGCGCGCCGTTCGAGAGTGGAACGCTAGAGAGACAGCTTGAAGATGGTTAATTGAACCCACTGCCATGCACTTAATTGTGAATAGCAGAGTAATCACGTAGATGTAGATGTAGATGTGAAGTGTCGCTGCCAGTATCTAGGTCCAAAGGTGACATCTGAGTGGAAACACAATCGCAGGTGTCTTCGTGAGTACTATAGCAAAGGAAGTGGAAAAGGTTATTGGTTGTAGGTATTTATACACCTTCTTCTCTTGAGCGTCATATTTAACTCTTGAATTTTCTTTTCTTTTTCGTACACTATACAGTCTCTGCTCCAAGCTGGATGTGAACCTGAACAACGGACTCAGAGACAAGGTGAAGCACACATCATTGCGTCAGAGTGAGAGGCCATATCACACTTACCACACACATAGCTCGTCCATCACACGTGAGAGTAGTATGTCTGAACTTATGGAGCATGAAACACCTCATAAGTTCGGGAAAGTATCGTCTGATTTTCAGTCTTAAAAATCCAGCTTTAATATATTCTGGCAAAGTAGGCGCATCAAACATCAGTATAAACGTGTCAGATTTTGCCAATTCTGCATCCATATGACGCATTACCTGTTTCACGTCAATGACCCCTTCGTCAGCCCATTCCTCCTGCAGCTCTCAAGTGTCCACGTGCATGATAACATAGCGTGTGTCCTCTGCTGAACTGTTGAGGTTACAGTGCTTCTCAACTGCAGTAGGACTCTCACTCAAAAATTTGGGCTTCAAAAGGTTGTTAATTGCTGTGATCTCGCTCTTTCGACCAGCAGTATGCCATTGGCAACCTTTTAAGAGGCCTGAGGATACAGCCAAACCATCAAAGCCCTTCTGGATATAGAAGGGCGAAATCTTTTCAACTGAACCATCTCTGATCACAAGAAACACATTTTGACCCGCTGGACACCCTCTTTTACGGTGCAATGCCTGAACTTTAGAGGAAGATTGATCAGAAATGCTAACTCCCGTGCTCGCTTAGTAGAATGGGTGTCAGTACTACCCAACGGATGAACTCAACTGTGCGAATGCGACAGTATCCAATATTAGGCAATTTATAACACTTAAAACACTTGGTGATGTCACTTTGAAGCCGAAGTCATGATTGTGTAAGTGTAAATGTAACACTGTAAATAAACAACAATCTAAAAGTGCATGAGGTTGTGAATGGCTAAGTGATCCCACGAGCAGCTAGAGAAACAAATGGTCCACCCAGACGGAGCCCACTTGCCAGATTAAGTCTTACATAACTGACGTCCCGTAGGTTGAGCAGAGGTCGCCTGCTAACTTCCGTTCTGCCTCTACAGCTATGCATCTCATCAGCGCTCAGCACACATTGAGATTTTTTTTTGGTAGAGGTTTTTACCATCCTCGTGATCTGGGCGGTCAAGCAAAGGTCCTCGTTCCATGTGAAAGGCAACGTTCCACCGCCAAGCCGCATAGAGGTCGCCGAAGGATGCGAACTTATGGTGACAGGAGCCAGGCTGCTCTTACCAGTCCCCAGCTGAGGAACCCCGGGATCACGAAGCCTGTACCCAACAAACACAACTTGGACAACTGAGAGCTCCTGAGCAGGAGGGAATGTGCAGTGCGGGACCTGTATCAACCAGCACAGTTGAGTACTATGCTGTCGACGGTACTACCGTCACTTCTGCTATACAAAGTGATGCCCTACAAGATAGCGGATAACTTACATGTAAATGCCTTGTTGCTGAGAAAAAGTGTTTAAATCGCCAGTGCTTATTTAGTGTATCCGTAGTATGTAAAGCAAAAGAAACATTTATAGTCGAATATCGAGAAGGCATGTTCCCGAAGTACCACTATGTTGATTAATGGGTCAAAACAAACATTTCTGAAAGCAAGTTCACTTACTGTAGCGAAAAGTAACAGTTATATGCTAAATAAAATTGTCGCGACGCAAACAGTGTGAAATAATATGAAACTAGATAAACAGTTAATACAATGCGTTATAGTTCCTTCAGATCCAAAATAAGGTTTTTCTGTAACATTTTAAATATTAGTTTCTGTTTATTATTATTTCAACACCGAGATAAAAGGGGAATGTGGGAAAACTTGAAGTAGCTTACAGATAAAGCAGAGAATATTAAATTAGAGTACCGTGACAAGAAGAAGAGCAATGTGAAATTTATTAATGGCAGATCAAATGCAGAGGGAGTAGTGCGGGAAAGATGCCATTCTTTGTTTCCCGCATGAACGATCTCAACTTCTGGATTCAAGAAATATGTCATGTGATGGACGGCGCATATTTTCCTTTTCGTTGTCATTTTTAGTACCCAGTATTCTTCTCAGTGATACTCTCATAGGTATTTAAGGAATTGTTATTCCATCATGTGCAGACATTTATCTTTATTTCTTTATTATAAAGTATTTCACTTCTTTGGGGCTTTCAACCTGACGGAGGTACACTTCAGGTTTTGTGTAGATGCACAATTGAAATACTGTTGCCAACACTACCACTGGCGGCCTCTGTTATCTTGAAACACGCAGCCAAGATGGTAAGCTCTGCCATCTGTCTCACAATATTATAGAAAATTCCCAGTAACGCACTAGATTTTATGAATTGTTCATATTTGTGACCTATTCTCACACTTATTCATTCATACAAATCTTGGACTTTCTTTGCTTAGTTCGTTCTTTTGATACCATATTAAACTTTTACGCCTCCACCCTCCCCGAAAACCTGTCGCCCAGTCCACTCTCCACCCCGCCTCCCCCCCCCCCTGGTCACAGAGTCACCCCTGTCCTGCTCAAAACCAGAGATTTATTGGTGTCTCTGATCTATTAGGGCAGAGAATTACATCGACTGAGAGTCCTGAAAATGACTGTAAAACACCAATTTCTGTTCTGAATATTGTTTACTTTGTGATGTCAAATAACCAAAGAATCAAATATGACACTTTCACAACTTGACCTATGAATTCCACATGACCGTGTATTTCATCTAACCAGCATAGTCGCCATGACTAATGTACTTAAATGAAATGTAGAAGAGCGAAACCGCTATCACAACTGAATAATTTATATTTTATTTACTTTTGTCTATTTGACAACTCGCACGCCCCAGTTTATACTCGCCTAGGGTCTACAGGCAAAGTGGTAACGTACAATATTACCAACAGCGTTCTGCGTGAAGTACTGCTTGTGACGTTGTTGGTTCCAGAGACGAATATGCGCTCTGAGCGATACGAAAAATTGCGAAAGTGAAGTATCATGTATGATACCTAGGAACTGAAGACAGCGTACAATATACTACAGTTACGTTTAGATATAATACTCACAGCACATAAATTTTAATTTCAAAAATACTTTGTATTATCTGATTAGATTTAACTGTCTTTAAGATACTGACGTCTCACACCTAGCAGCTGCTGGAGCACCAGAGTACATCCGTTACGGTAGAACTATGACTCATCTCTGCATGATACCTGCTATAGTTAACTGCTGTAGGAGCCATTTAAAGGCGCTACAGCTCATCGTACTCATGTGTGATACCAGCAATCATTGCATATGGCTATAAACGTCATGTCAATTCGTACAGGAGCTTGATAAATGTGCTACATATTCATATCGTCCTGTCCGAAAGCGATGGTAAAGTTTGCTTGTCATGTCACTTTCTTGAGAAATGTGCATTCTATTCATATTGTCCTGTCCGAAAGCGATAGTAAAGTTTGCATTATCCCCCATATGGTAACTGATTCAGAGTACTGGAATATGATTGGCGGAAATAAAAGACATCAACCCTTATATGGAGATCGAAACATAAATATTTCTGTATTTTATCCTGGTTTTCCACAGGAACGTCACTAATATAAATGCCCTGTTAGGCTTTACTTTGTCAGCTGACGTAATACCTCTGCTCTCAATGTATGACATGTTATCCAAATCGTGCAATATCTCCTGAAGCTGCTACTATTGGGTTGATATAATATTTTTGAAAATACGCTGAAGAGCCAACGAAATTGGTACACCTGCTTAATATCGTGTATGGCCCCCACGAGCAATCAGAAGTGCCGCAACACAACGTGGCATGAACTCGACCAATGTCTGATGTAGTGCTGGAGGGAACTGACACCACGAATCCTGCACGGCTGTCCATAAATCCGTAAGACTACGAGGGGATGGAGATCTCTTCTGAACAGCGTCTTCTGAACGGCTTCTCAGATATGGTCAGTAATGTTCATGTCTGGGTAGTTTGGTGGCGAGCGGAAGTGTTTAAACTCAGAAGAGTGTTCCTGGAGCAACTCTGTAGCAATTTTGGACGTATGGGGTGTCACACTGACCTGCTGCAATTGCCTGTCTGTCGGAATGCACAATGGACATGAATGGATGCAGGTGATCAGACAGGATGCTTACGTATGTGTCACCTGACAGACTCGTATCTACACGTATCAGAGATCACATATCACTCCAACAGCAAACACCCTACACTATTAAAGAGTCTCCACTAGCTTGAACAGTTCCTTGACAACATGCAGCGTCCATGGATTCATGAGGATGTCTCCATACCTGTACACGTCCATCTACTCGATACAACTTGAAACGAGACTCTTCCGACCAGGAAACATGTTTCCAGTCATCAATAGTCCAATGTCGGTGTTGACGGGTCCAGGCGAGGCGTAAAGCTTTGTCTCGTGAAGTTATCGAGAGCATTCGAATGGGCCTTCGGCTCGGAAAGTCCATGTCGGTGATGTTATGTTGAATGGTTTGCACGCTGACACTTGTTGATGGCCTAGAATTGAAATCTGCAGAAATTTGCTGGAGGATTACACTTCTGTCACGTTGAACGACTCTCTTCTGTAGTCGTTGGTCCCGTTCTTGCAGGATCTTTTTTCGGCATGCGCGATGTCGGAGATTTGATGTTTTACGAGATTCCTGATATTCATGATACACTCACGAAATGGTCGTACGGGAAAATCCTCACTTCATGCTGTGTCCCTTCGCTCGGGCGCAGACTATAACACCACGTTCAGACTCTCATGACCTGGCATTGTAGCAGCAGTAGCCGATCTAACAACAGCACCAGACACTTTTTGGTTTATATAGGCGTTGCCGACCGCAGCACCACATTCAGCCTGTTCGTATATCTCTGTATCTGAATACGCATGCCTATACTACTTTCTTTGGTGCTTCAGTGTACATACGCATACTCAAAGTGAACCCCGTCAGGAGGTGTTAGCAATGACAAAGTAACATTTGTCGCGCCGCTGTCTGACATCGCAACAGCTGTGGCTCATATATCATAGTGATTTAATATTTTTCTTGTGTCCAGTATCACTGCAGGACCAGTCAGGTACTACAAAGTCCTAGCGGCAAGAGTATTTCGTCCATTCAACTATGACGGTGACTACAAGTTTACATTAATGGTCAAGGGATTTTACAGAGAAACAAAACACATGTAGCACATGTTCTTTTATTTTTTAGAAATTATTTCATGCGGCTTGAAATGTGTACGTACTTAAGTAAGACCGCAGACCAATGCGAACATCAGGCATGAAAAAAATGTTCAAATGTGTGTGAAATATAATGGGACTTAACTGCTAAGGTCATCAGTCCCTAAGCTTACACACTACTTATCCTAAGGACAAACACACACACCCACGACCGAGGGAGGACACGAACCTCCGCCGGGACCATCCGCACAGTCCATGACTCCAGTGCCTAGACCGCTCGGCTAAGCCCGCGCGGCCATCAGGCATCACTAGTTAATATATATCTAGACGTACTGATGCACAAGCGACATGTATCATAGAGTTAATTGATGATTTCCTCCGAGAGATTACGAGATTGTCGCGCCAACGCCATGAAAGTAACAAAGTGTTACAGGTTTCCTCCTATAATCTGTACGTGTTTAGATGCTACCTTAGCTGGTTTTCTACAAAAATTCTGGATCACATAAGTGGCATAGATGAAATTTTTAAATGTTTACTCCTGTAGAAAAGTGCACTACCTCTCGTTAAAAGTTTTAATCTTGCGTGGTAGGTCCCCTGCTGTGACTGTATGATCAACCCGTATCACTGAGGGACCTTCAGTAATTTCATTAACATGACAGTAATCTGCATCGAAGTGTTGTGTAGAAGTGTCCCCTCATCTATTGACACTATGACGTTTGTGACACTGTATTCAGGGTCTTTGAAAGCCTCACTGTGTAGAACTGACGGTCCGTGATCATTCCCACAATTACGCGTTTGCTATCACTGCAGTTTCTAGTTGCAGGTTGATTTATACTATATTATTTTCGCGCCAGGTGTTTGTGTTGGCTTCGCGTAAGTCGCAGCAAAAAAAGGGCGATCAGACCACATCCTTCTTCTTCCACTAACAGTACCACCACTAATAGTTTTGCGCCACCTACACTGAAGAAAGAGAGCTGCTGCGCAGATTGTTTCAGCGTGTTCACCCTTCGAGAGTTCTTACTCGGTCTTACTCGACTAGTTTAGCGGCTTTTCTGCCACTGTATTTAACTTTTGCAGTAGTGTATACAGCTTTAAAAGCTGGAAAAATAGATGTGTGTCATCTTTGTTTTCAGATATACAAGGAAGAAGCACAAATGATGCTCCATAATCAACTCATCATTATTGTTCGCTTGGATACTGTTTGAAAAAGTGGATTAGAGGATGAAAATAGACGCTAAATGTGACACGAAAAGGCGACAGTATTAGTTGTTAATTTAAGCGAACGTTACGAGTGTGTACTTCAAGTTCTAAGTAGAGAAGCATCATTCAACTCTGTGAAGTCGTCCATAAAGCCAGTGGGAAGGGAGAGTTTTGACTGCTAGATTTTGCTGTTTTCAGGAAACCTACTAAGCCCAGTAGTCCTAAACATTCTGGAACAAATTGTGACAGAATACGTCACGATGATGAAACTGGAAGACTAAGGATTTACGTCCAGGCTAGTGTTGATGCAGATTACATGGTCATCTAGCTTAAATAGAGAAATGCTTATAAGATGATTCTCAAAATTTATAAATGTGCTATGGAAGAGTGCTAAATGTCGAATGCATTTGTTTTTCGATTCCTAAACAACTGATGCCTGCTTTATGTATCTCAAACATATATTTGACAAGTTACCATCAGTGTTTCAGGGTGATGAGTTTATTCCAAGACTGACTAAGTTGATAAGCATTTTCAGTCGGGTGGAGAATGTCAGCTGGACGGACCTCCTCCTGTTAAACTGCACTATGAAGACTGTGAAAGGAGACAAATAAATGATTTATATGCCATTCCATTTTTCCTGACAGACAGTCGTTATAGCCCAACAATCTGGTAATGGGGCCATTCTCTTTTTCATTTCAGTGCAAGTACTTTTCCGACTGAGTTGCTGTGACGACGTATTTTTATCTACTACGGAAAATGTAACTGTACAGCAACCAGCGGCTGTGGCAGGGACGCAAGCCTGTGTGGGTATTCGTTCACACAAGTACTGAGGTGCTGAAGTGGGTATGTCCACGGGGCTCCCGGGGTGGCCGCCTGAGTCAGTCATCTCGGCAGTAGTGTTGTGGGTGGATGGAGCTGCCCCCATCCCGGTCAAGTGAAGTGCTGGTGCAAGCGAAGGAAGACAGATGTATTTAATAAAGTACATAAGTATCTTATCACGGTGTAAGAATGTTCTCAGTGTTATGTGCAATAATCTTACATTGTCCTGGTAGCCAATGTTTGTTTAAACAAGAATAGGTGCAAAAGTAGCAAGAACGTATGTATTGCAATGTAATATTGGTTTGTACAGCGGTGGTAGTTACAAAAATACCAAGAGAAAACTCTAAACATCACTTGAATTTGATGCAGACACTTAGTGAAATGGTTCAAATGGCTCTGAACACTATGGGACTTAACATCTATGGTCATGAGTCCCCTAGAACGTAGAGCTACTTAAACCTAACTAACCTAAGAACATCAAACACTTCCATGCCCGAGGCAGGATTCGAACCTGCGATCGTAGCGGTCACGCGGTTTCAGACTGAAGCGCCTAGAGCCGCACGGCCACACCGGTTGGCCACTTAGTGAAGTTGATTGGTTGATGAACAGAGCGTGAATGCGAAGTCCACCTAACGATGCTGAGTATGATGAAGAGGCTGCTCATAGGGTACCAACAGGAAAGTACTACATCAATACGGAAAGGGACCATCAATTTGGATCATAAATTATATTAATTATGATTGAGCTAAAAGCACAAGTGGACTTACTGGTAGCCATCTTGGATCAGAAATTGCGGTAATTATAATGACACTTATGGGCCAGTAACTGGATCCAAAAAAAGAAAAAAAAACTAAGAGCGCTAGTGAGCAGATTGTATACAGTATGGTCATAATTTATATGGTTTGTTTGGATAAGGGTGATTACATTAGGCTAGCCCAAGAGGGCATAAGGAGAACCATTGACCATTGCAGTAGGGTCTCCCATACATATATTACTTAGTGGCGTATCAATCTGTAGGCAACCCACGACCAGATGTATTAAATGGATGAGAAATCTGGAGGACATGCTAGGTTGTACAAAAGTCAGACAACTGCTAGCATTAGATCGTTGAAATTTATCACGCAGAGATCGAAGATAGGGAATGACTACTAACCTTATCATTTGGGAAATGTAATGGCTGCTGTCAAATTAACAGCTATCTACAGCATAATATTGTGTATCGGCCATCTGCGTCTATTCTTACTGTGCCGTGCACCCGCATACAATTTCGCGTAACTCCCGCGGATTTGGAACCCCTCTGGCCGCAACAGCGCATGGAGCATTACTGTCGCCAGTAGAGGGCAGGTCGGAGGAAACGGCAGTTAACGGCAGCGGCGAACTGGAGAAAAGGAGTGTGACACGGGCGGCGAAGAGCGCAAGTGAGCTGGCGTGTTGTTGTGGCCAAGTGTCTGCGGTGGTCCTTTGGCAAGAGTGGTGCCTTTGTTCACTGCGAGTTTGGCCAGCCCGAGTGTTGGTCACAGCCGTGAACATTGCTCGCTAAAAGCTACTTCGGCAGGAAGCACAGTATTCCGAATGTCCTCCGTAATTGAAGTTGCTAGCTGTTTGAGTCCTTTGTGGTGCCGGGTTGGAGTCCGGTGTGACCTTTGCAAGTACTGGACGCGGTAGCGTCAATGGATGACACCCGTTGGTTTCCAACTATGAGTAATCTTCGTTACATCCTTCTCTCGGCGCTCTCTAAGGAATAGTTTGCCAATGGGCGCTGGATTTTACGAGAAATCACAGTGAGCATCCGATTAGTCTACACGTCACTTGGTGTCGGGTGGTCGCTATTTTGACTCCGTATTGTAGTTGTCCGTTGTTATATATATATATACACTCCTGGAAATGGAAAAAAGAACACATTGACACCGGTGTGTCAGACCCACCATACTTGCTCCGGACACTGCGAGAGGGCTGTACAAGCAATGATCACACGCACAGCACAGCGGACACACCAGGAACCGCGGTGTTGGCCGTCGAATGGCGCTAGCTGCGCAGCATTTGTGCACCGCCGCCGTCAGTGTCAGCCAGTTTGCCGTGGCATACGGAGCTCCATCGCAGTCTTTAACACTGGTAGCATGCCGCGACAGCGTGGACGTGAACCGTATGTGCAGTTGACGGACTTTGAGCGAGGGCGTATAGTGGGCATGCGGGAGGCCGGGTGGACGTACCGCCGAATTGCTCAACACGTGGGGCGTGAGGTCTCCACAGTACATCGATGTTGTCGCCAGTGGTCGGCGGAAGGTGCACGTGCCCGTCGACCTGGGACCGGACCGCAGCGACGCACGGATGCACGCCAAGACCGTAGGATCCTACGCAGTGCCGTAGGGGACCGCACCGCCACTTCCCAGCAAATTAGGGACACTGTTGCTCCTGGGATATCGGCGAGGACCATTCGCAACCGTCTCCATGAAGCTGGCCTACGGTCCCGCACACCGTTAGGCCGTCTTCCGCTCACGCCCCAACATCGTGCAGCCCGCCTCCAGTGGTGTAGCGACAGGCGTGAATGGAGGGACGAATGGAGACGTGTCGTCTTCAGCGATGAGAGTCGCTTCTGCCTTGGTGCCAATGATGGTCGTATGCGTGTTTGGCGCCGTGCAGGTGAGCGCCACAATCAGGACTGCATACGACCGAGGCACACAGGGCCAACACCCGGCATCATGGTGTGGGGAGCGATCTCCTACACTGGCCGTACACCACTGGTGATCGTCGAGGGGACACTGAATAGTGCACGGTACATCCAAACCGTCATCGAACCCATCGTTCTACCATTCCTAGACCGGCAAGGGAACTTGCTGTTCCAACAGGACAATGCACGTCCGCATGTATCCCGTGCCACCCAACGTGCTCTAGAAGGTGTAAGTCAACTACCCTGGCCAGCAAGATCTCCGGATCTGTCCCCCATTGAGCATGTTTGGGACTGGATGAAGCGTCGTCTCACGCGGTCTGCACGTCCAGCACGAGCGCTGGTCCAACTGAGGCGCCAGGTGGAAATGGCATGGCAAGCCGTTCCACAGGACTACATCCAGCATCTCTACGATCGTCTCCATGGGGGAATAGCAGCCTGCATTGCTGCGAAAGGTGGATATACACTGTTCTAGTGCCGACATTTTGCATGCTCTGTTGCCTGCGTCTATGTGCCTGTGGTTCTGTCAGTGTGATCATGTGATGTATCTGACCCCAGGAATGTGTCAATAAAGTTTCCCCTTCCTGGGACAATGAATTCACGGTGTTCTTATTTCAATTTCCAGGAGTGTATATATATATATATATATATATATATATATATATATATATATATATATATATATATATATGTGTGTGTGTGTGTGTGTGTGTGTTATTTATGAAGGTTTTACCTGGTACTACTTAAGTTCAGTTCTGTCAATGTGTGTGGGCTTGTGGCCATCATTATACCAAACTGATTTCAGAATCTGAGGGTACAAAATGCGAATGTAGTTCTGCTGATTTACGAGTTGTACTTTACAGTCGGTGAAAATTGTTCACTCTAGCTACCTTATTTCTGAGGAATGTCTATAGTTACCTGTTGGCTAGTATCACGAGCTCGAGCTACTTACTAAATTGTTTGCATCTACTAAAAAAAAAAAAAGAAAAGTAAACAAAGATTTTATGCCTCAGTAGTAAATTCATAGTTTCCTGCATAACGCTCGTCCTTTTCTGCATTTATGGCATGTTTAATTTTTAATTTTTACTAAATAGTTAACGATTTGAATTGTGGAAGCGCAACCGCCGTTCTATGTTAGTAGAGATGGAGGAATTATTGCTGCTGGTGTTGCCTCTGCCACCGTCTCTGCCATCATAAACTTGAACCACAGTCGTCAGTCATTATGGCTACTTCGAAAGCAACGGCGTTTTGATAATTACTAACAATAGCCGATGGTTGATATTTGTGCCATATTCATTTGATGATATGTTTTGCTGTTCTAATGTAAATGTATTTTTACTTCATTTAATATTCTTTACTAAAGGGAAGTGAGTTTGTACTGTTGCCGTTTTCAGGTATTTGCTGTCAGCTGTGTTCTTGAAATTTAGTCTTCTCAGTTCTGGATGCAATTTGTTAATGTTATTCTTGGATTTTTGCTTTTTAAAAAGAAATTCACTAGTGTTTTTAGAAATTTTAATAATTTCATTATGGCTCACCACCTTTCCACTCAACATCAGCTCCCTACCACTTTTCACCTACACCTGACAACTCAGAATTTCATTCTTAAAAGCTTGGGAGAAAGTTCATCGATCCATTTTCACACTGTTCCTCCACTGTTCACTCTCAAACAGCATGCGTGCGGGAAAAACGAACACTTAAATCCGTCCTTTCGAGCCACGATTTCTCTTGTTTTGTCACAATGGCCACGTCTCACTACGAAGGTGGGGTTCAAATAAGTGTTTCCGCATTGCGAGGAGAAGATCCGAGATTGAAATTTTGTTGAAATCTCTTGCCACAAAGACATTTAATGATTGCCACCCCAACAACTGTATCATTTTGGTGACTTTCTCTCCCCTGTTTCTCAATAACACAAATCCTCTTCGGTGTCCTCCGTCAACCAAACATACCGCCGAGCAGTACTCTAACAGAGGAAGGACAAGCCTAAGGCGTTCACGGCGCTGCAAGAGGTCGCTACAGCTGCGGACCTCTTTCCTTCTGCTCGACACGTAACTGCAAATAGAGCCAGCCATATCCAGGCACCAGGCAGTATTTAGGCTGGCGCAGGAGCCTGGAGAGGTCCGTCCATACATGGGGTCTGGACCCCTCCACCATCCTCCACACCTATAAATCCCTCATCCGCCCTATCCTTTGTTACGCCCATCCGGCCTGGATCTCCGCCCCCCCCCCCTACCTTTTATAAATCCATCCAAATCGTTGAACGCCATGCTCTCCACCTCGCCTATCACATCCGTCTCCCTTCCCCCACGCGGATCCTGTATGATCTCATCCCCTTTCCCCTCCTGCTCCTCTTCCTTGAAAGGATACGGATCCTGTACACCTCCCGCAAACTCGATCCTCCTCATCCGCTTGTCTCACCAATCCTCTCCCAAACGCCATGCTCTCCACCTCGCCTATCACATCCGTCTCCCTTCCCCCACGCGGATCCTGTATGATCTCATCCCCTTTCCCCTCCTGCTCCTCTTCCTTGAAAGGATACGGATCCTGTACACCTCCCGCAAACTCGATCCTCCTCATCCGCTTGTCTCACCAATCCTCTCCCACCCCCGCCCGCTGCCGCGCCTGTATTCCCACGTCCCACCCTCCTATCAATTTTGATCCTCCCCCCGTCCCCACTTCCTGTGTCCTTTCCTTTCGGCACCCTCCCTCCCTTCTCTTCCCTTCCCTTCTCTTTCCTTTTCCCCCGTCCACTCCCTCCTCACCTCTTCCCCCAGGCTTCCCCTTCCCCTTCCTCCCTTCCCCCTATCTCCCCTGCCCTTGGCATCTGCTCTCCCCTCTCCCTCTCCCACCCCCCTCCTCATCTCTTGGCAGGTCCCCAGACTCGTACACGGTTAGTGAACATTCGCGCGCCGGAGATCAACGCCTCGTGTTCTGTGTGTGTCGTCCTTTTGTGCTTAAGTGGTTCAGTGTTTTTCGTTTTTGTGCACCTACGTTCACGTGTGACAATATTCATCTCTGTCCAAGTGTCTGAATAAATTTTATCTTGGACTCTACGCCCGTGAACGGCTCCATGTATTTTAAAAAGTGTTTGTCTCCGTTTCTATGTCCACCATGTTTTTTCGATGTCGTCATCTGTGTGTTCTCTGAGGCCAAAGAGCGGCGTAGCATGCTGCTGCTGGCCTGCCTGTTAACAGGTTTGAAAATAACAATAGAGAAAAAAAAACTCGAGAGGCAGTTCACGCCGAGCGAGCCCACTGATGTCATCGTAGCCGCCGCGTCATCGTCCACCGCCGCCAGCGTACCGGAGCCTTCCTCGCAGGGCCTCTACTCGTCCTCGGACTCGGGTGACGGCAACGTGGACCCCGCGCCGCTCTTCACGAGACTCCCGGGGCTTGGTTTGGTGAAGTTGTATGGTTACTACAGACAGTTTACGTTTGGAAGAATCACTGATTTAGTTATTGGTAGGCTTGCAGTCCTACCTCACGAATATTGTTTTGTAAATTTTGAAGAAAGAATTTAGTTTAAATAAAAACGCCATAACTCACACTCTGAGGTTTTCCTATCCGCGGACGGCGGATATCTTAGTGGCGACGAGGAACTTTACGAATTTTCTACGTGTGCATCTCTCTGGTGGAGACGTAGTTTCTTCTATTGGACTGTTTCAGTTGCTCAAGTATGACCGAACAGATGTATGTGTCCCAGAAGATGCTCCTCCTGCTCCAGCATATGCAGCAGACGAACCAGCTTCTGGTCGAACGTCTGGAGTCACTGGCTAGCACCCCTCCGGAGGTCTCACAGCGTCTTGCACGTATCGACACCATGGTCAAGAATGTACGGACGACGCCGCCTCCTTTCCAGCAGTTTGACCAGAAGGTGGAAACATGGACCAACTACGTGGCGCGTATGTAGCAGCACTTCGTGACCCACGGCATCGCTGGGGACACCCAACAGCGTGCTTACCTCCTGGCGTATGCGGGGCCTGAGATCTAACGCCTCTTGCAGCAATTACACCCGGAGGTGGAACCCCATGCTCTCCCTTTCGAGATTCTTAAGGTCAGTCTGTCAGATAATTTTGATTCCCAAATTCACGTTGCTGCTGCCCGGTATAAATTCTTTAGCAGCCACAAGGCCACGGGGCAGTCTTACCGGGAGTGGATTGCCCATTTACAAGGGTTATCTCGGGACTGCCGTTTTCTCTGTCAAAATCCTGCCTGTAAACAATCTTACGCAGATTCCCTGGTGCGTGACATGATTCTGGTTCACACACCAGATGACAGTATCCGTACCGACCTGCTGAAATTGAAAGATCCTTCTTTGGAAGCATGTCTTCCGTTCATACGGGCGTTCGAGCGGTCGGTTCGTTCAACTACCTCTTTCCAGGACCCATCTTCTGTATATGCCACCCGCTCTACACGTCGGTCACGTCCTCCTCCAGGCCAGAGGGACACACCGGGCTCTGGTACTGCCCTCACGTTTGGTCGACGCCCACAAGCATTGCCCTCGTGTCGAAATTGTTTTTCCCAGCACCCTCGACCTCAGTGCCCCCATAGGCGCGCCAAATGCGCCGCCTGTGGTAAGATTGGTAATCAAGCCAAGGTCTGCCATTCTTCCACTAAAATGGTGGTCGATTCTACTCGCTTAGATCAATTTGATACCGAAGAGGAGGACTCGACCAGTGGGTTGCCAACGGTCTCCTTGGTCCAAGGTGTTTTTCCACACTCTATAAAGGCTATATCCATCCGTCTGTCGATTAATGCTGTTCCTCTCGACTTTCAGATAGATACTGGCTCGTCTGTAACCATCATTGACTGGAAGTCCTATGTACGGGTTGGCTCCCCACCTTTACATCCCTTTGACATCCCTCTTCGCAGCTACAGTAATGACATCCTCAAGGTCTGTGGACAGTTTTCGGCACCAATTCAATATCATTATACTGCCTTGACTGCTCGTATATTGGTCATCAATTCTCCTGGCGCCAACAACCGCTGAGGCATGGATCTTTTCAACATTTTAGGTTTGGAGATCCAGGATGCGACCCCCTCAGTTCGGTCCATTGCCAATCACTCCTACCTACAAGAGTTGATGTCACAGTTCAGTTCGGTGTTCGAACGACTCACTACCGGCATAATCGAGTTCCAAGCTCATGTCACCCACCTGCCCACAGCAGTACCTAAGTTCTTCAAGGCGCGTAATGTGCCCTTTGCTCTCAGGGATGCACTAGGCCAGGAGCTTCAGCGACTTCAAGATGAGAAAATCCTCACGCCAGTGCCTCACAGTTTATGGGCATCACCAATCGTTCTGATGGAAAAACCTAATGGTGCATTGCGCATTTGTGGGGACTTCAAGCATACAACCAACACCCAGTCAGTTGTTGACTCGTACCCCATTCCGAAAGTTGAAGACATCTACTCACACCTCGCTGGCGGGCGTATCTTCGCCAAAATCGACTTAAAGGATGCCTATCTTCAGATACCGCTCGATGCTGACTCTCGGCAGCTTCTTGTGATCAATACACCATTCGGTCTCTTCCAGTACAACCGGTTGCCTTTTGGCATAGGCAGTGCACCAGCCATTTTTCAACGGTTTCTGGAACAGCTGATGCGAGAGGTACCAGGAACTGTCAACTATAGATAATACCCTGGTTGCGGGAAAAGACGCTCGGGATCTAGCAAACAACCATTGTGCCCTATTTTCAGTACTCCAACAAGCAAACCTTAAGGCCAATAAGTGCTCCTTTTTTGGGAACTACGTCGGGTACATAGGCCATGTGTTCAGCGCTGCAATGATCAGGTCGATGGCCCAACATGTAGAGGCCATCCAGCAGCTTCCACCTCCTTCCTACACCAGTCAATTAAAGTATGTCCTGGGCCAATTAAACTATTATCACAAGTAATAAAATTATAAACAGCCGACCAGTTGCAATGGATAAAGAATTCTTTACCTAGGTTTCAACAAATTTAAATTTGTCTTCTTCAGAAGGTGGCCTAAGGATAATGAACATCATAGCTTACATTAGAAAGGTATGAAACTTAAGTCAAAAATAGATTTTAACACAAATTAGAGAGCTCTTGCATTACAGAAATATGAGAACGACGACTGGTACTTACAATTTTACATTAGTATGGACTGCTGTATCATAGCCGTTTTTACAAACGTCTGCATAGATCCATTTGTCAAAATTAAAATATAGCCCTAGAAATAGGGTTTGTCACGTAAATATAAATTAGTACATGGATGTTGCAGAGCTCACAACCGACTGAGTGTAATCGGCCAGTGTAGTTACTCTGCGGCCAGGGCAAGTGGCGCTCATGGCGCGAACCATGTGCCGATTGGCGTACAAAAGCAACGTGTAAATTATCACTATTAATAACGTCCTTAGATAAAGTAACAATAAAAAGAAGGAAAGCGTTTAACACTCCCGTTATAACAGTATGGGAGCCTTGGTACAATTAATGTAGTTATACATGAAAAAGGCAGGTGGCGCTTACGCCGAGAGAGTTACGTACAGTGGCATATACAGCCAGAATATAAAAATTACATTACTATATTAGTGGAGCCCACACACGGTATATGTGTCAGAACTTTAAAATTGACAATAATGGCTCTTAAGACAGAATTACGAACCCTGGTCCACAATCCAGTTAATACACATTCACAGGGAACCAACGTTTTAGTTTTTCACAAAAGGGCCGATGTAGTGGCAGCCATACATCGTGAGAAAACCGCATTACATAAAGGGTAGTGAGCTTAAAGATTTGAAAGTGCATCATAGCTTCCTGAGAAAATAGACCACTGAGGTTATCAGCATTAATGTTATACCATAAACAGTACAGGTTTAAAGCCTTCGAAAATTGTCTACAAGCAAGGTTCAACTGGTCGTTCAGTATATTACCGTCTTTGAGCTCTAGATGTTTAAAAAATTGTAACTCTTCCCACAGATCTAGTCTACGCCCTTTGACTTGTCTGTGTAGGATAATCGTGTCTTGTAACTGTTTAGGCGTAGGGCCGGCTATCAAGAGGTGTTCAGCAAAAGTAGAGCTGTGTATATTCGCTCCTTTTTTACCTAATAGGTGTTCTTTCTATCTTGTTTTCACAGCTCTGTCTGTTTGACCAAAATAATATGAAGGGCAGTTATTACAGGTTAGTTTGTAAACACCTGAATTGGAAAACCAATCGCTGGCAATCTCTACTGAATGTACAAGATTTCTTTTTAAACTATTATCTGTAGAGAAGGAGACGTTACAGCTATATTTTTTCTTTAGAAGACGATTAATCCTATACGATATATTACCCAGGAAAGGAATGGAAATAAATTTTTTAGCTTCTTTGCTATCAGTGGGGAGGTTGTTGCTCAAAGTCGAACAGTTTTGGGAAATTTTTTTATTGAACAAGTAATCGATCATATTCTGATTGTACCCATTAGTAGCCGCAATCGCTTTGATGACATTCAATTCCTTTTGTTAATCAACAGGTGATAAAGGAGTAGTAACCATTCGGTGAATGGCAGAATGAAAAAACGCCAGTTTATGAGCTTTTGGATGAGTTGAATCAGCAGGGATGACATTATCTGAATACGTTTCCTTACGAAAGATATTGAAATTGAAGGAACTATCCTGTATAGAAATTGTTAAATCGAGGAAGTTAAGTTCACCTTTTTCATTCTGAAGTTCTTTTGTGAAGAAAATCTTTTTATGTGAACCATTGAAAGTATTGAAGAGAAGCTCTAACTCATGATCAGTACCATGAAAACCAATGATAATGTCGTCAACATAACGTGCATAATAGCGGATTTTTTTGGCGTAATTCTGAACTTGAATTAAAGAACGTTATTTCCAGGGCATTGATAAAAACATCTGCTAAAATACCGGCGAGGGGGCTTCTCATTGCTAGACCATCTGGTTGCACGTACATTTTCCCATTAAACGTGAAATAATTGTATTTTAAAACGACCTTAAGCAAACCAATCAGTTCCGCACTCTGAATTTCACTTAGTTTTTTATGTTTGAGAAGATTCTTTTTTACAAGGGCTATGGTTTCATCAACTGGGACATTTGTATAAAGACTGACGATGTCAAATGACACCAGTCTAGTGTCAGGTGTACATCTTACAGTTTGAATATTGTTAATTAATTCCTTACTATTTTTAACAGAAAAATTATTTTCAAATGTGAAAGCATCTTTAATTTTAAAATGGAGGCGCCTAACAAGTGTGTGATGTGGACTACCTATTCCATTCACTACAGGGCGAATCGGGTGATTTTGTTTGTGCAGTTTAAACTGACTTCTGAGCACGGGTGGTTTCGGGTTCATATTTATAAGCCTTTTCTTTTGGAAGTTATTGAACCGGCTGACAGAACTAGCTAAAGTATGCCGGATTTCATTTTGCAATTCCGCGGTTGGATCTACGGTAACCTCAGTGATGTCATTTTCCTCAAAAAACTTTACAGTCTTTTCTATATATTCATTTTCATAAGCCACGACAGCGGTGTTCCCTTTGTCACTCTTAGTGACTAAGGCGTCGTGTTCTCTAAACTTACGATTAATGCTTTTTACTATACTATATTCGCCCAACTGCCCATTAGGAAATAATTGAATTTCTTTTTCTATTATGTTATTACATTCATAGGCACATTTGACTTGCTCGGTTTTCTGTAATTGCAGGGATTCTAAACCGATTTTAAGATCTACAATAAGATTACAGATAACTGGATATTTATCGAATTGAGCAGGCAAATTATACTTAAGGCCTTTACATAACAAGTCATTCTCAGCCTGCGTAAAAGTAATAATGGTTTTATTCAGTATTCTTTCGTAAAATTGATGTTTGACACTATTGCCTGCCGTATTACTATTTTTACTTGTGGTCCTACTACTAAACTTCAACAACTTTCTTTCATGTCTGGCCTTGATTTCTTCTTTACGATTAAAGATCCATTCATTAATACTATTCCACAGGTGGTCAATTTGGAAATTACACAGATCTTTATAGGCTTTAGTTAAAAATAGGTGTATACAGTAGGCTTCGCTATTAAGAACATCTTTTTTCTTGTACAAATTCACTATGCTATCCGAAATGACTGAACGCACTAAATTCTTTTTAACAGAAGGCACTTTGTTACACTGTTCACAGTTTAAGTACGCCTTCACATAAACAGGGGTAATGTCTTTATCTAGGCACTGTTGATTAAAGTCGATAGCCATACCTGCTTTCACAATTTTTAATTATCACAAGGTTATTTCTCATGCAGCAGCCGTTGCTGAGCCATTACACAGAGTACTTCGCAAGAATGTGAAATGGCATTGGTCACCTGAATATAACAAGGCCTTCCAGACACTTAAAAAGGCCCTCCTCCGGCCCACTTATCTCGCCCCTTGTGACCCATCCAAACCTATGGTCTTAGCAGCGGATGCATCAGATTATGGCTTGGGTGCCGTCCTGTCCCAAGTTATGGATGGTGTAGAGCGGCCCATAGTTTTTGTCTCCAAAGCCTTATCAAATGCACAAACGAACTATAGCCAAATTGAAAAAGAAGCGTTAGCCATTATATTTGCACTGAAAAAATTTCATGATTATGTATATGGCAGAAAATTCACGTTACTTACAGACGATAAGCCTTTGCTCCCCCTCTTCAGAATGTCAGCTTCTGTTCCAACGAAGACAGCCAGACGCCTTCAGCGCTGTGCCTTGTTCTTTTCTAGTTATCACTATGAGATTCAATATCGGTCGACCATCCACCATTCTAATTCGGATCTGCTTTCCCGCTTACCCCTTGGACAGGACCTGGAGTTCGAAGAAGATCCTGATGTGTGCTTCCACATTGACGTTGCAGAAGAAGAAGCCATTGCCAACCTGCCGCTGGATGCCAAGCTCATTGCCCACCACACAGCCACAGACTCGGTACTGTGGGAGGTATTACACTGGGCAAAAGTGGGGTGGCCAACCGATCATCGACAGCATCACCACCCAGACGTGCAAGCCTACTGGTACCGCCGGCACGAGTTATGCTCTCGCCAGGGGGTGCTTCTTCTCCAAGGAGACATGGGAGAACCTGGTTCATCATCCCCTTCGCCCTCCAACAACGGGTCCTCACATTACTACATGAGGCTCAATGGGGTGTGGTGCTTACCAAGAGACTGGGTCGTCAACATGTTTATTGGTGAGGTATGGACTCGGACATCACCAAACTCGTAACCTCCTGTCAGACATGAGACATGTCAGAGTAAACAAGCAGCCCCCCTTCACACGTCAGTTCTTCTCTTGGCTGGATACCTCAAGCCCTTGGTCTCGCCTCCACTTGGATTTTGCGGGACCCTTCCAGGGACACACATGGCTCATACTTGTCGAAGCTGGTACTGGTTTTTCATACGTTTCCCAAATATCCAATACATCCGCAGGGCAAACCGAACAAGTACTTGCCCGTATCTTTGCCATCTAAGGATTGTCAGAAACTATTGTTACTGATAATGGGCCCCAATTCACATCTTCGGAATTTACCACCGTTTGCGCTGCCAATGGCATTGAACTACTCCACACTGCCCCTTACCATCCGGCATCTAATGGGAGAGCGGAACGATTTGTCCGCATTTTTAAAACTCAGATGTCCAAGCTGATACAGCACCATCCGTTAGAAACGGCTGTGCCGCTATTTTTGGCCTCGTATCGGGCTACCTCACAAGAAGGAGCAACACCAGCAGAACGTTTACATGGCCGTGCACATCGGACATTACTATCATTAATGCAGCCGTCCCCATCTCAACCTTCTAGTCGATGATCCCGTCATCACTGCTTTGCACTGGAGGATCCACTTCTGGCGTTAATGTACCCCAAAGGTCGTCCTCATTGGTCCCCAGGAGTTATATCCCGCCCGCTAGGACAGGCTATGGCTGAAGTTACCCTCCTTGCAGGCCCTGTCTCTCGCAAACATATAAACCAACTGCGGATCCGTCGTGGGGAGACTTCTGTTCCTAGGCACTTACCGTCTTCTTTTGTTCCAGATAGCGATCCTCCTTCACCAGAGTCAGAGGGGCGCCTTCCACCACGGCCAAGTTTAAACAGCCGGCAACCAAACCTCACGTCTCCTCCGACAGCAGCACCAACCCCAATGGAGGTGGATCCAGATATTCCAGCCGCCCCAGCCACCGACGCGAGGCTGACAGAACCACACGACGTCGAGATGCGATGTGCGCTCTCCTCCCTCATGGAGGGTGCGGGGGGGGGGGGGGGGGGGAAGGAGGAACAATGTGTCCAGACTAGGCGCCTGCAACTCTCGCTTCCCGCGAAGCAGACCGGTACAGCGGGCCCCGGACCGAGTAGGGGTCAGCCTGGCCGGTCGTCCCGGAAACAGAGACGCTTCCCAGAGACCACCAGGAGGCGTCCACGGCGCCGCAAGAGGTCGCTACAGCCGCAGACCTCTTCCCTTCCGCTCGACACGTGACTGCAAATAGAGCCAGCCATATCCACGCGCCAAGCAGTATTTAGGCTGGCGCAGAAGGCTGGAGAGGCGCACCGTCGTGATCACTCGGCTCAGTCCAGTGATCACGGAGGAGGTGTTGGCGGAGCTTCAGGCCCATCCCCATCTGGAGGTGCGTGCGGTTCGCCGGATCCATAATGCTGCCGGCCCCACCCGCCTTATGCGCGTTTTTTCTGAGCACGCCCCCTCCATAGACCGTCTCCTGAAGGAGGGTGCCCTCCTTTTTAACCAGCGATATAAGGTTGACCCCTCCCGTTCCCCTCCTCAATCCCTGCGCTGCCAGAGGTGTCTGCGCTATAACGCGCACCCCACAGCTGAGTGCCGCGAGGCCCCCACCTGCCCGCATTGTAGGCAAGTGCACTTCCTCAGGCAGTGCCCTAACCTCCAATCCCCTCCTTCCTGCAATACCTGCAATCTCCCCCATCCCGCCTACTCCCAAAAGTGTAAAGCCCGACCCCCCCTGACCGCTCCTGAACTCACCGTCCCTGTCCGTCCCCTGGACGCCCCCACCCCTCCTGGCAATTCCCTTCGTCCCACCCCCACCGCTGAGGACATCATCAGGTTCATCACCATCGTCCTTCAAAATGTTCATCCCTTTCAGCTCCCCCACACCCTCCAGCAGATCTCCCTTGCCGCCCATTCCATCTTCCAACTCAAGATGTACGCCACCTACTCCAACAACCAGGCCCTTTTCACCTTCTCCCGTCTTGACGCCCTCGTCTAAATCCCTGTCATAGCGCGTCAGCAACGTATCCTTTTCAACAATATCCGCTCCCTCTCCGCCAACAAGAACCTCTTCCTGCACACCCTTGCCACCCACAGCGTGGATGCCTTCCTCCTCAATGAAACCTTCCTCCAACCCCACCACTCCATCCACACCTCACCCTATCTCCTCCACTGCTCCGATAACCCCCTCCCAATTGCGCGTGGCGGAGTTGCCATTGGTCACCACCGCCAGATCCCCGTTCGTCTCCAACCTCTCCTTCCCGACCCCACCGAACACCTGATCCTTAGTCTCTTCTTCCCCGGCCTTACCGTTACCTGCGCCACCATCTATGTCCGCCCTAACGCCCCTATTCCCTTCGACTTCCTCTCCCACATTGACCGTACCTTCTCCTCCTATGTGATCGCCGCCGACCTCAACATCTATAGTCGTTCCGCCGCCCAGTTACGGCGGTGGCATCGGTTCCTCTCCACCCTCCAAGGCGACCTCATCCCCATCCCCCAGCATACCCGTCCCGAATCCAACTCCACTCCTGATGTTATCCTCTCCTCCCCCAACCTCCTTGGCCGCATCACGGTGGATGTCCTGAAGCCTATTGATAGCGACCATCTCCCTGTCCTCCTCACCGTTTCAGACGGTCGTCGCCCTCGCCCCGACCCTCGTACTGACCCTCCCCCTAAGTATGTCCACGACTATTCCCATGCCGACTGGAATGCCTACTGGGATACCCTCTCCACCCAGGTCGATAGCCACCCTTTCACCTACCATCACCCCAATGATATCACCCATGCTGCCTCCTTTCTCCAGCAGACCTTGTCTGAGGCCGTGGAGGCCCACGTCCCTACTGTCGCCATCCACCCCCACCGTCCTACCTTACCCCCACAGACCGTCCTCCTCCGTGAATCCCGCCGTCTCTACCGTGCCTTCCTCCACACGCGTGACCCAGACACACTACGACGCCACCGGCAACTCCAACGACACATTCGCAATTTGCTCGCGGCTAAGAAACGCCGGGACTGGCGACAGACATGCACCCGGTTAAATGCTACCCTACCAATCAACTCGTCCAAGTTCTGGTCAGCCTTCCGTCGCCTTACCGGAACTAAACCCTCTCCCTACTATCCTCTCCTCCATGATGATCACCCCTTCCCTGACACCCTTAGTAAGGCCAACCACTTTGCCTCCTACCTCTCTGATGTATTTTCCATCCCCGATGATCCCCAGTTCGATTACTCCCTCTTCCCGGATATCCGCGATCGAACTGACACCTCTGTCCCTCCCCTCGCTCCTGGTTTCCAGTACTTGGACAACTTTACACACACGGAACTCAATGCCCCTGTCACTACACAGGATCTCATTGCTACACTCCGCACGAAACGCAACACCGCTCCTGGTCACGATCATGTCACCTACCGTCACCTTCGTCAAGCTCCTGTCTCTTTCCTCTCCACCCTGGCCAGGCTCTACAATGTAGTCCTGTCCACCGGTTACTACCCCGACCTGTGGGAAACCTCCCGTATCCTCATGTTCCTTAAACCCGGCAAACCGCCGTCCGCCGTCTCCTCCTACCGCCCCATCAGCCTTACCTCGGTCTTCAGCAAGGTCCTGGAATCTATCCTCACCCGCCGCATCCACCAGCATCTCCGCCAGCACCGCCTCCTTCCCGTCACCCAGTGTGGCTTTTGGCCGTCCCTCTCTTCCGACGACCTTCTCCTTCACCTCACTCATCTCCTTTCCGAACAGCTTAATTCCCGTCGCTCCGCAATCTTCCTCTCCCTGGACCTCGAACGTGCCTATGACCGCGTATGGCATTCCGGTCTCCTCTTCAAGCTCCAAACCTTCGCCCTTCCCATTAACTACGTCCGTCTGATCGGCTCCTTTCTCTCCCGCCGTCCTTCCTATGTCACCGTCCATAACTCAGATTCCTACACCTTTTTCCCCTCTGCCGGTGTGCCCCAAGGCTCCGTCCTCTCCCCCCTTCTGTACCTTTTGTACACGGCGGACATGCCGCCGCCGTCAGCCCCCGTCCACCTTCTCCAGTTTGCCGATGCCACCGCCTTCCTTGCCCTTGCCTCCACCCTACAGCGCTCCCAACACCTTCTCCAATGCCATCTTGACCGGTTCACCGCTTGGTGCAACCAGTGGTTGCTCAAGGTCAATCCCTCCAAAACCCAGGCGATCATTGTAGGCAAAACCACCCCTTCCTTCCGCCTCCTTGATTTCTATATCACCATCTATGGCCGTCCCATCGCCCTCACTCCCACCCTTAAGTACCTTGGCGTCACCCTCGACCGTCGCCTCTCCTGGACTCCCCACCTCCGAACAATCCAAGCCAAGGCACGCTCCCGACTCAGTCTCCTCAAGCTCCTCTCTGGCCGTACGTGGGGTCTGGACCCCTCCACCATCCTCCACACCTATAAATCCCTCATCCGCCCTATCCTTTGTTATGCCCATCCGGCTTGGATCTCCGCCCCCCCTCCCTTTTATAAATCCCTCCAAATCCTTGAACGCCATGCTCTCCGCCTCGCCTATCGCATCCGTCTCCCCTCCCCCACGCGGATCCTGTATGATCTCATCCTCTTCCCCCATCTCCTCCTTTTCCTTGAAAGGATACGGATCCTGTACACCTCCCGTAAACTCGACCCTCCTCACCCGCTCGTCTCCCCGATCCTCACCCACCCCCGCCCGCTGCCGCCCCTGTATTCCCATGTCCCACCCGGTCTCCATCTCTCAACCCTCATTACCCTCTCCCAAGGTGGCTTCCGCCAGCTCCCCCTCCCTGATGATGTCCTCCTCCCCTGCATCTACCCCTCCTATCAACTTTGACCCTGCCTCACCCCCCACTTCCGGTGTCCTTTCCCTTAGGCACCCTCCCTCCCTCTTCTTCCCTTCCCTTCTCTTTCCTTTTCCCACGTCCCCTCCCTCCACCGCTCTTCCCCCGGGCTTCCCATCCCCCTTCCTCCTTCCCCCCCTTTCTCCCCTGCCCGTGGCATCTCTGCTCTCCCCTCTCGCTCTCCCACTCCCCTTCCTCCTCCTCCTCTCTTGGCAGGTCCCCAGACTCGCACACGCATAGTGAACATTCGCGCGCCGGAGGTCATCGCCATTAGTGTCTCGTGTGTGTGTCTTCGTTTGTGTTTAGTGTTTGTTCGCCGGAACGCCGCCACTGTTCACGTGTACCATCGCCATCATCCCTGTTTTGTGCGCCGTGTCCACTAGTGTCAGTGATGTTTTCTCATCAGGCGTGAACGGCTCCGTGTTTTTTGTTTTTTGATGTCTACATTGTTTTGCCCGCCATTTTTGATTGTATTCTCTGTGTCCCCTCTATTTCTTACTTATTGTAAATCTCAAGGCTGAAGAGCGGTGTACTCAGCTGCTGCCAGCCCGCCTTGTGTAAGGTGATAAAAATTACAATAAAGAAAAAAAAAGCTGGAGAGGCGGTTCACGCCGATCGAGCCCACTGGTGTCATCGTAGCCGCCGCGTCATCGTCCACCGCCGCCAGCGTACTGGAGCCATCCTCGCAGGGCCTCTACTGGTCCTCGGACTCAGGTGACGGCAATGTGGACTCCGCGCCGCTCTTCACGAGACGCACAGGGCTTGGTTTGGTGAAGTTGTATGGTTACTACAAACAGTTAACGTTTGGAAGAATCTCTGATTTAGTTATTGGTAGGCTTGGAGGATCAGTCCTACCTCACGAATATTGTTTTGTAAATTTTGAAGAAAAACTTTAGCTTAAGTAAAAACGCTATAACTCACAATCTGGGATTTTCCTATCCGCGGACGGCGGATATACAGTATTTGCGTGTAATGTAAAATATAAATACATATAGATTTCACAAACCAGCTATGTCGTGTTGATACCAGCAGTGTTTATTCGCATTAGAAAAGTAGCGAGTTGTTGAATCAGATCTAACACGTTGTAGGAAGCGCGACGATACAATAATCACATACGTCCTGGCAATACGTCACAGAGAATTGCTTACAAGATGGACGAGGAAAAAATTTACCAGATCTTTGCAAGTCATTTAAATTTTGATGCCACAGTTAAAGATGGGAGGTTCTACGTCATGGGAGGGGTACAAAACGGCCTACCTCGAAGTGAATGAGAGAGAGTTTTGTTTCGTCCTTGGTTACAGTCGCTGGGATTATTAGACATTGACAGAATGATTTCGGAGACTGGAGCAGGGTTACAAACTGGAGAAGGTTCTAGCCTATGAACTTAGGCAAGTTACGGAGCATGTGTGATTTGTTACCATGACAGTTACGGGAAAGTCTCGTCCACTGATGGGCATCAGTTGTAGCTCCGAAACGTTGAAGTATGCTGACTGCAATGCTATTAGAAACGTTTCATTCATTTACAGAGTTCTCTATTTTCCAAAGCGCTTCATGTATATATATGATTAATGAATGAAGTGTAAACTCACCGCGTTTGCATTGTCTCATCAGTTGGCGTTACATGTGCAGTGCATTACAAAAATGCTGACAATGCGTTGGAATAGTTTAGATGTTTATCTGTCAAAATAGTCCAGCTTGCATTTAGAAGGCATTAAGGAACAGTGCGGATCACTGAATATCCTCATGAAATTGTGCTGCATGAGCGATATTCGCCATTAGTTAATATTGTCCGTGCAGTGCGACCGACGAGGTTGTGTGGCCCATTTCTTACGAAACTCTCTATTTGTCATCTTCATATGTTGTGGTTGTGATTGTTTCTGCAATTGACTGCTGATTCCGATATTTCGTCTTCAACCCATCGATGAATGTCGCTAACTAAACAATGAACCTCAGCATCGCTGGATTGGGGGTGGGGGTGAAGATGTTTTGGCTCCCTTGGTCGTCCCAAGTACCCTGACCTAACGCCTCGCAACGTTTTGCTTTGAGGGTAAATTGAGCATGGACCAAGTTTATTTATTCCCTCTGCCAAGGGCCCCGGATTGGCTAAGATAATTTATCAGCACTGCTGTGATGATAATTGACGGGATTTGCTTCTTACGGTATGGAACGAGCTCGACTGCCGCTTAACCGTGTGTCGGGTGACCAGAGGGGCACGTATAGGCCATTTGTAGAGTACAGCTTCATACTGATACATCAGTCATATTTGTGCATATAATACTTTGCAAAATACAGAGATTTGAAACCGAATGAATAATTTGTAGTAACCTTGTACTTACTGAGTTTCTGTACTGTATTCTGTAGGGATTCATGATGTGCACAGTGAATCCTGTAAATTTTCGTATGGTAGCCAGAGCAAACAGCAAATAAACGCATTTGTCTTTGAACGTTATAATGGACGATAAACGCTTCTGCCTCCCCCCAGCTTTTATTGCATATCTATAGGCAATTAATTAATATGGATTAAACTGATATTAGAATTCCGAACAAGCGTTCTTCCCTTCTACTAATAGCCGTCTTCGTCAGATATCCGACAGCGCATACAATCTCCTTCTCTTCCGTGTCCCTAAAGTTAATATTGAGGTTTATCGATGGTAGTGCCCTAGTCATAGGTCATATGTAAAACAAATGGCACCTTCTAGGCCTTTATCAACTTCTGATGAAATTTCGTTTGCGATAAACCATGGAAATGAGCTTACGGCACTGTGGGCCGGAAGTCCCCCATACCGGGAAGTTCGGCCTCCGAGCGCAAGTAATTATTGCATTCGGCGCCACATTGGGCGACTTGCGCGTCGGAGATGGGGATGAAATGATAATGAGGACTACACCCAGACCCTGAGCGGAGAAAATCTCCGCCCCCAGCCGGGAATTGAACCCGGGCCCCTTGGCGTGGCATTCCGCCGATGTCTCAGCTAACGGGGGCTGACGCGATAAACCATGCAAAACATTCATAAGACATCATCACAAGCAATTTCTTCAATTTGAACGAACCACACGTTACACGACTACTTTGGAAATGGTACAAACAAAAAAAATCACATATATCCAAATAATACAAGACATTCAGTATTCTGCAATAATTTTTTTAAAATGTAATTTAAATCGATGCCCTTTTACACATATGCTACAAGTAATAAGAACTCAGTCTGACGTAATTATTACCAATGTACCTGCAGGCCAGAAGGTGAGCAACAGGGTGCTGTAGGTGGTCACTACGGAGATGAAAGTGGCGACGAGGCTCAGTCTAACGGTGATCACACCCAGCAGGTTGGCCACGGGGCGTCCAGAGGACACCTGCCGCGCCAGCAGCCGCAGCTCGCGGTGGGCGGCATCGCCCACACGCCACCTTTCCAGCAGCAGCTGCGAGCACAGCCTTTGCGTGCGCCTCGCTTCATTCTCCGTTAACTGAACAGCAACGGCCGGTAACGCTAGGGAAGCCGCGATGAGAACGTCACCTGACCATAACCACCACTTACCGAGACTCTGGCCTCCAAGGAATCTCCCTTTTGTTACATGGTGATGTATCACCAACACAGTTACCAGTGATAACGCTATGAAGTATAACAGAAGGAAAATTTCGTGTGCAGAGGTAACTACAGTTGACAGCTCACAAAGCATTGCATACGCTCCTCTGAGTAATCGCAAGCATGTTGGCACATAGTGAAATCTTCCTCTATTCTCTTGTAAGTTTCCTATCGGTACATATCCTTGATTTGTGGGCATTTGTCCACGACGAATATTTTGTCGTACATCAACTATGCAAGCATTCAGGAGTGAAATTCTGTGCCATACCAGCAACTGTAGGTTCGCAAATCTAAACAGCGTTAAATAAGCTGTTGTAAAACTGTATATGCTAAAAAGTACACCTACAATGTGATGTGTCTCTTTAATAGTACTAAAAGTGACAACGTAAATCGTGCTAATATAGCAAAATACTAATATCGTTTGAAGTTTTGCAAATTTTACTTGAAATGTATTCACATGACCAACATGTGTAACCAGTACTCGGTCACATGACACTATCAGCTGAAGCATTCTCTCGTATCTTCCTGCGTTGCAGAAGACATCACAAACTATAGACAATATCGCTAATGCAGGTAAACGTATAATTTCGAAAAGCGATACCAGGTAAAGGACACAAAACGTATGCCAGAATCTGGAATAAATGTATATTAAAGCACAGGCAGAAATCAATTGTAATATGCCAGCAAGGCTGACTGCAACCAAGTGTGATGTTGATTTCCTAAGTGATGCAGTGCTCATGTCAATCGTGAATGGCGTTAGACCACATAGTTTGCAAACAAAATGGAACGATCTACTGGCCATCAGTAGTTGCCTAGTGAAATCTGGCACTGTTGTAGTGGAGCCGTCTGCTGACGCCATCTGAAAAATGCAAACATAACACATAGTTAGAGCCACAGTACTCCGATTAAATGTACTTTTACTTTCATAATGATAGTAAAAGCGCCTTATGTCAGTTCGCGCACCAGCACTAATAATTACCACTGCGTTTTACTTGAGTCACGACTTGAACTCGTCAAGTTGTGATTTCATTGGAGCTACGAACTACCATTCCTTTTTACTGTGGCATTCTGAAATACTGGATCTAAATAACGCATTGTGTAGCAACGTTTCCTTCCTTTGCACTTTCTGTACTCATCAGTCTTGTGACTTATTTGATGCAGCCCCCCCCCCGCCCCGAATTTCTTTTCCGTGCCAAGCTCTTCATCTAAGAATAGAGCTTGTACTCTACATCACCAGTTATTTGATGGACCTGTACCAATCCCTGTCTTATCTACGGTTTTCAACTTGTACAGCTCCCTGCAGTACCAAGGAAGTTACTCCCTGATATCTCAACACATATCATCCTGTCTCTTCTTCTTGTGAGAGTTTGCAATGTTTTCCTTCCTTCGCCGATTCTGAAGATAAACTCCTGATTCCTTATCAGTCAACCTAAATTTTCGACATTCTTCTGTCGCACCACATCTCAAATGTTCCGACTACCTTTTATTCCGCTTCCTCTACTGTCAGTGATACACTACCATTCAACGGTATGCTCTAAACGCACATTGTTAATAATATCTTCCTGAAATGAAGCCCGCAGCTCGTGGTCGTGCGGTAGCGTTCTCGCTTCCTACGCCCGGGTTCCCAGGTTCGATTCCCGGCGGGGTCAGGGATTTTCTCTGCCTCGTGATGACTGGGTGTTGTGTGATGTCCTTAGGTTAGTTAGGTTTAACTAGTTCTAAGTTCTAGGGGACTAATGACCTCAGCAGTTGAGTCCCATAGTGCTCTGAGCCATTTGAACCGTTCTGAACCATTTGAACCTGAAATGAAGGCGAAGATTTGATTGTAGTAGATCTCTTGACCAGCAGTGTCCTCTTTGTCTGTACTAGCTACTTTTTATGTCCTCCTTGCAACGATTTTCATGGCATACTTTGCTACCAAGGTAGCAGAATTCTTAGCATCGCCTATTTTGTCATTAACAAATTTGAAGTTAATTTTTTCACTGTTCTCATTTGTGCTACTTTTCCCTACTTTTACATTTTTCCGGTTTACTGTTAATCCATGTTATGTACTCACTGAACAGTTTATTTCACTCAACAGATCTTGTAATTCTTCTTCACCTTCGCTGAGGACAGCAATGTCATCAGCGAATCTTATCAGTAATAACCTTTCACCCTGAATTATAATCCCATCTCTTCCTTTCTTTTATTTCCGTTATTGCTACTTCGATGTTTGGATTGAAAAGTGGGGCTGAAAGACCACATCCCTGTTTACATGTTTTTTTTTTTAATTCAACTACTTAATTCTAGGTATACCAGTCTTATTGCTTCCTCTTTGTTCTTGTCTGTTTTGTATATTATCCGTCTTTTCCTACAGTTCACCCGTATTTTTGGCCGAATCTCGGACCTCTTGCAGCATTTTATATTGTCTAACTTTTTTCCCAGTTTTCCATATCCTGTGAACTTCTCTTCATTTTTCTTCAGTCTTGCTACGAGTATCAACCGCAACGTCAGGACTGCCTCTCCGGGGCCTTTACTTTTAGTGAAGCCAACCTAATCGTCATCTAACAGTTCCTCATTTTTTTCCCATTCTTCAGTGCACTACTCTTATCATCAACTTATCTGTTCTTGCTGCCTTCAGAACTGGATGGATGATAATTTCCCGATACTCTGAAGGTATATTGCCAGTCTCATAGCTACTTCACACCAACATGACTAGCCCTTTGATTTGCTCGTGTCCTAATTATTTTAGAAATTCCAGTGGAATATCGTCTATACGTTCTACCTTATTTAATTGTAACCCTTTGAAATACGTTTTAAATTCACACTCTAATACTGAATCTCCCACCCCTTCCACATAAGCCCCAGTTTCTTCTTCTTTCGCTTCATAAAGTAATGCCGCCCACTAAAAGAAGCCTTCAGTTGAGGACGCAAAAGCTAAGTGTAAGGAAAGGGAAATGAAAAGGCGCAGTCTAGATACAGTAGCGGTCAGTGAAGTGAAATGGAAAGATGACAAGGACTTCTGATCAGATGAGTATCGGATGATATCAACAGCAGCAGAAAATGGTATAGTGGGAGTAGGATTCATTATTAATAGGAAGGTAGGCCAGAGAGTGTGTTACTGTAAATATTTCAGTGATAGGATTGTTCTTATCAGACTCTACAGCAAACCAACACCGACAACGATAGTTCAGGTATAGATGCCAACGTCGAAAGCTGAAGACGAAGAGATAGAGTAAGTACGTGAGGATACTGAAGGGTAGTACAGTACGTAAAGGAAGAACAAAAATTGATAGTCGGGGGGGGGGGGGGGGCTGCAATTCAGTTGTAGGAGGGGGGGGGAGGGGGGGGGGAAGTAGAAGAAAAGGTTACAGGAGAATATGGGCTTGGGACAAGGAATGAGAGAGAAGGAAGGTGAATTGAGTTATGAATAAATTTCAGCTAGTAATAGCGAATTCTCTGTTCAAGAATGACAAGAGGAAAGAGTACACTCGGAAAAGGCCGGATGATACTGGAAGATTTCATTTAGATTACATCATGGTAGGACAGAGTTTCCATTAGGTACTGGATAGTAAGGAGTACGTAGGAGGAGATATATACTCAGATCACAATATAGTAGTGATGAAGAGTTGGCTGAAGTTTAAGAAATTAGTCAGGAAGTGCCAATACCCAAAGAAGTGGGATACGGATGTACTAATTAACGTTGAGGTACGCTTGAAGTTCTGTAAGGCGGGAAACGTTGAATGAATTCACCCACGAATCTGCCAGTAGTTCCTAATAATTTCTTGCCTGAGGACGTAGTGACAAGGCGGACAGGAATAATATTTCTTACTGACGAGAGCTTGTGCACCTTCGTAGAACGTCGTTGTCTACGGCCAGGTAGCCACTTGGCTGGGAATTGGCGATGGGATTGGTGCTTCAGATCGTTTTTGAGCATGCTTCCAGTTCTGACATTCATCTAGTGACCAAGGGATGCATCCCGAAAACCGTAGTTATGACCGGGGGATTACAATTGATCATAATTCATTTGTATCCCACTAGTCATGGACAGATGCTAGAGGAGGATATTTCTTGTTTTATCACTCTCCTGATGACTGCGGGAGACCTTCGCATAGCATATGTGTGTGTGTGTGTGTGTGTTGGAATAGGTATATTTCCGTTACCAAGAAAGGAACATAACCATTTTAATGTCCGGCTGAGGTATTATGAAGATTATAATTAGTCATTGAATCCTAATTCCACATATTAATTCGATGTCTTGAAATGAATGAAATGGAATATGTTATAAGAATTTGTTACGTTATTTTGTAAATTTAATTGCATGCAATTTTTGTTTAATTTATAGGTTAAATCGCTTTGTTCCGGTAGGGAATATCATCACTGACTGACAAATGAAAACGGGAAGTCAACGTTGGGACTCAGAAGTGTAAATATGGGTAGAAGAGGCATACCTGTCAGTGGAGAAACCTGTTAGATTCTGTAAGACAGGCGGACGCTAACGTGGTGTTAATTAGTAGACAACTGGTAATTTCGGAGACGGTTGAGCGGTTTTCGTCGTTGTGGAACGTGGAAGGTTTTCACATGAAAGGAGAAGTCTCATGTTGAGAGAGTGGATGCATGTGAAATTGTGGAGATGAGTGGAATATAAAAATTTATAGACAGATTTTGCAAAGACACTGTTGTAATAGGGCACTAAGATTTCAAGAAGATGTCTGTTTACGAAATTCGACAGAGAAGAGGAATCGTAGGAGGCCAAGTATTAGAAGGGAGAAGAAAGGAGTGGAACAAGAATATAAAAACAGAAGACTTCTGACGATTCAACGCGGAAAACAACGTGAGGTCATGACTAAGTATACACGGAGAAGCGGAGAACCAGAAGTAATCTCATCACGAAAACACGACTATGTTGTTGTTCCGCTGTGGCTGTTTAAGGGACAGATTGTTACTAGTTTGGTTTACAATGAGGAGAGATTGTGGATTATGCCAAGTCTAAGGATTGTGATAGGAAAAAGACAGCAATTTTCTGTGTGTGGAACAGTGTAAAATTTTGCTAAAATTAATCAAACTTCTGAGTGCAACGCAGAGTGAATATATTGTTCAGTGATCGTCCATAGATTTTTTTATTTTTTATTTCGGGACGTGCCATCGAAGTAGAGGAATGTCAGTTACGACCATACGATCGTAAGGACCAAGACAATATTTTGTTCCCGAGTGGAGAAAATCTCCGACCCGTCCGGGAATAAGAACACAACCCTCCTTGATTCGCAATCCACTACGCTAATCGCACCGCTAGCGAGGCGAATTTCGTCTATAGATAAATATTGTCCTGGCACAATCCAGTCCCATCTGCTACTTAAATGTTACTAATTTATTTAATGCTTTGATTCCCACATCAAGCTGGAGTAGCAGTGGTACTATAGAAACTTATCTTACATTTTCTTGTTATTATCTTATTGATGTGATAGCACCGAGACTCGTCCTGGTACACCCTGTCGTCAAACATCTGCCACGTAACAACATCGGAGATCATTTGAATCACCTGCGGCACCAGACGTGACGTCTTTCGGTTATTTGTCCAGAGCACTAGGCATTGATTTGCATCGTGAGAATACAGCGTCATAGTGACTATGAAATAGATCTTTATAAAATTCAAACAACAGTTAAGTCGAATTCATTAACTAAAAGAAATGATTTATTTGTTAAATTTTACTTGACTCTTAGCTTTAAACCTTCTATAGTTGCTAGTGAGAAAATTACCGAGTGTTGTAATTAAGTAATACAAACTGTCTGCTGAAAGCTTCATTTGACACTGTCATTACAGAACAGCTTATTCTTCTAAATACATTCACTTGTAATTAAAACAGGCCCACTTATTCACAGTAAGACTATGATTAAAACTACATAATACCTCTGCACAGATCAGAGGTAGCAAAATTTGTCTTTAGCGTAATAGTTTCATTTTGATCTTCCAAGATTTTTGCGGAAGTGATTACACAAATTTATACCACTTTTATCTTCTTAGGCTTCAGTGCCTTAGCTCTTGTAATTCCACACGCAACCAGTATTTCAGAAGAAAATACTTATCATTCATTTTTTTTCAGGTCATTTAAATATGTACCGAGCAATCAGTATTCTTTATAATTCACATTAGCTTACATTCTCATAGCACCGCTCCATTTTTGTTTTTAGTCATCAGTCTTCTGACTGGTCTAATGCGGCCTGAGACTAATTCCTCTCCTGTACCAACCTCTTCATCTCAGAGTAGCACTTGCATCCTACGTCCTCAATTATTTCCTGGATGTATTCGACTCTCTGTCTTCCTCTACAGATTTGCCCTTTGCAGCTCCCTCTAGTACCAACGAAGTCAGTCCCTGATGTCCTAACAGATGTCCTGTCTTCCTATCCCTTCTTTCTGTCAGTATTTTCAGCATATTCCTTTAGTTTCCCATTCTGCGCAGCACCTAATTCCTTACCTTGTCAGTTATCTTTTCGTCTGTAACGCCTCGTCTCAAATGCTTCGATTCACTGCTGCTCCGGTTTTCGCACAGTCTATCTTTCACTACCTATGTTTGATACTAGTACAATTCTCTTACCAGGAATGCCACTTTTGCCAGTGGTTGTCTGATTTTGAAGTCCTCCTTGCTCCGTCCGTCATTAGTTATTTAGCGGCCCAGGTAGAAGAATTCATCTACTACGTGACCATCATTCCTGATGTTAAGTTTCTCGCAGTTCTCACCTCTGATACTTCTAATTACTTTCGTCTTTCTTCGACGTACTCTCAGTCAATATTCTGTAATCAGCGGAGTGGCCAGAGGTTCAGGGCACTCTCTTGCCCTTGGGATTGGAAACTACCGTTAAAAGGCGGAAGAATCGGCATTGACAAGGGCATGAAAATACAGATGGTAATTGTTACCACTGCTGTGAATACTTGTAATGGGTATCCATACCTCATAACTGGAAAAGTGTCAGTACGATCTCTCCATTGGAAAATTATTGCGTATAGCCCCCATTCGGATTTCCGGAGGAGTACAAATGACGAGGTGACCATGAAAAAAAGATTGAATAACCAACGCAAGGATGACGTTCTACGAGTCGGGACGTGGAATGTCAGACGTTTAAACGTGGTGGGGAAGCCAAAAAATCTGTAACGGGAAATGCTATGGCTCAATGTAGATATAGTGGGAATGAAAAGAAAAAGATTTCAGGTCACACGAGTGCAGATTAATATTAACTGTAGCAGAAAATTGTATAACCGGATTAGAATTTATTATGAATAGTTAGTTAGTCAGAAAGTGAGTTCAATAACAGGGCTATTCTCATTAGATTCGACAGCACCCCAATACCGACAAAAGATCAGGTAAACCTTCCGACATCACAAGCAGAAGCTTAACAGATACAAAAAGTGCATGAAGTTACTGAACCGGTAACTGAGTACTTGAATTGAAAATCTATAATGGGGGGGATTGGAATGCGTTAAAGCGCAGAAGAATGTGTTATGGATGGATAGGGGAGGGGTTGGAGGTATGAGAGAGGAGGCAGAATGATTCAGTTTTGCAATAGCTTTCATCTAGTAATAGCGAATACTCTGTTCAAGAATCACAAGAGCAGGAGGTACACTTAGAAGAGGCACGTAATTATTGAAAGATTTAAGTTACTCTACATCATGGGCAGACACAGGTTGCGAAATTAGATATTGGTTTGTAAGTCTACCAAATAGCAGGTACACACTACATCTAAAAGTTAATTGTGATAGGCAGTAGGCTGAGGTTTGTGAGACTTGTCAGGAAGAAGCAGTACGCAATAAAATGCGATACGGAAATACTAAGGAATGAAGAGATACGCTTGAAGTTCTCTGAGGCTATAGATGCTAGAATAATGAATAGGTCAACACGCAGTTCGGTTGAAGAGGAGTGTACATCTCTAAAAATAGGCAATCGAAGAAACTGGAAAGCACAGCAAAGGCACCAAGACTGTCACTGCGAAGAAACCGGGGTAACAGAGGAAATACTACAGTTGATCAACGAAAGAAGGAAGTACAAAAATGTTCAGTGATATTCAGGAATACAGCTTTACAGATCACTTAGTAAGCTAAGGAAAAACGGATGCATGAAAAATATGAAGAAATACCCATGAATGAAATTAAAACAAGGCCGGTAACATTAACAGTGTGCGGTTTTAAATGTTTGAGACTGGCAATATACCGTCAGATTTTCGGAAAACATCATCCACACAATTCCGAAGATGCAAGAGCCGACAACTGCAGGAATTACTGCATCATCTTAACACATATTCAAGTTTCTGACGAGAATGATATAGAGAACAATGAATAAAGAGAATTGGGGATCTGTTACGTGACGTTCAGTTTGGCTTTAGGATAGGTAAAGACACTAGAGAGTTCGCTGTGTCTTCGGTTTGTAATCTAAGCAAACCCGGAAAAAACCAAAACACGTCAATAGGATTTGTTGACTGGCAAAAAAGTTTTCGAACAATGTAATGTGGTGCAATATGTTCGAAATTCTAGGAAAAATAAGGATAAGCTATTTGGAAGGACGACTACTACTGGCCATTAAAATTACTACACCACGAAGATGACGTGCTACAGACGCGAAATTTAACCGACAGAAAGAAGATGCTGTGATATGGAAATGATTAGCTTTTCATAGCATTCACACAAGGTTGGCGCCGGCGGAGACACCTACAACTTGCTGACATGAGGAAAGTTTCCAACCGATTTCTCATACACAAACAGCAGTTGACCGGCGTTGCTGGTGAAATGTTGTTGTGATGCCTCGTGTAAGGAGGAGAAATGCGTACCATCACGTTTTCGAGTTTGATAAAGGTCGGATTGTAGCCTATCGCGATTGCGGTTTATCGTATCGCAACATTGCTGCTCTCATTGGTCGAGATCCAATGACTGTTAGCAGGATATGGAATCGGTGGGTTCAGGAGGGTAATACAGAACGCCGTGCTGGAACCCAACGGCCTCATATCACGAGCAGTAGAGATGACAGGCATCTTATCCGCATGGCTGTAACGGATCGTGCAGCCACGGCTCGATCCATGAGTTAACAGATGGGGACGTTTGCAAGACAACAACAATCTGCACGAACAGTTCGACGACGTTTGCAGCAGCAGGGACTATCAGCTCGGAGACCATGGCTGCGGATACCCCTGCATCACAGACAGGAGCGCCTGCGATGGTATACTCAACGACGAACCTGGGTGCACTAATGGCAAAACGTCATTTTTTCGGATGAATCCAGGTTCTGTTTACTGCATCATGATGGTCGCATCCGTGTTTGGCGACATCGCGGTGAACGCACATTAGAAGCGTGTATTCGTCATCACCATACTGGCGAATCATCCGGCGTGATGGTATACACGTTTTGGTTACACGTCTCGGCCACCTCTTGCTCGCACTGACGGCACTTTGATGAGTGGACGTTACATTTCAGATGTCTTACGATCCGTGGCTCTACCCTTCATTAGATCCCTGCGAAACCCTACATTTCAGCAGGATAATGCACGACCGCATGTTGCTGTTCCTATACGGGCCCTTCTGGATACAGAAAATGTTCGAATGCTACCCTGGCCAGCACGTTCTACAGATCTCTCACCAATTGAAAATATCTGGTCAATGGTGGTCGAGCAACTGGTTCGTCACAATACTCCAGTCACTACTCATGATGAACTGTGTTATCGTGTTGAAGCTGCATGGGCAGTTGTACCTGTACACGCCATCCAAGCTCTGTTTGACTCAATGCCCAGGCGAATCAAGGCCGTTATTATGGCTAGAGGTGGTTGTTCTGGGTACTGATTTCTCAGGGTTTATGCACCCAAATTGCTTGAAAATGCAATCACATGTAAGTTCTAGAATATATTTGCCCAATGAATACCCGTTTATCATATGCATTTCTTCTTGGTGTAGCAATTTTAATGTCCAGTAGTGTATATAACGTGTATAAGGACCAATAGCAAATAGCAAGACTTGATAACCAAGAACGGAGTGCTCGGATTAAAAGCGCTATAAGACGGTGATATAGTCTTTCGCCCCTGATCACCAAACTATTCATCGAAGAAGCAGTGACGAAAATAGAAAGAAGTTTGAAGAGTGGGATTAAAGTTCAAGGTGAAGGAATATCGATAAGATTCGGCGATGAAATGGCTACCGTCAGTGGAAGTGAAGAATTTCATGATGTACTGATTTCAATGAACGTTGAGATGGGTACAGAAATGGACTGAGGGTAAACCGAAGAAAGACGGAAGTAACATCGCAACTGGGCACCAAGAAGGAGACGTAATTAAGGAATTTTTCTACCTAGACAGCAAAAAACCTTGTTAGAGGGAGCAATGAGGACGTAAAAAGCAGGCTAGCCGTGGAAAGAAGTGCATTGTTCACTAAGGGAAGTCTACTAGTATTAAACGTAGGCCTTAATTTGAGGAATAACTTTTTGAGAATTTTTTTCTTGTACACAGCATTGTATGGTAGTGAAACATTCTTCGCTCTGGGAAAACTGGAACAGATGAGAATCTACAAATTTGAGATATTGTGCTACAATAGACTGTTCGAAATTAGGTGGACTGATAATATTTTCTCAGGCTTCCACCCACGTCCAGTGGTTTAAAATCCACGAGCTTTCGGCCTATCCGTCCTCGGCCACCGGCAGGTGGTGACTGCTGGATGATTGCCGCTGCCGTCCTTATATAGCTGCGATGTCCTCAGTGACGTCACTGGTGCTGGTTCCCGCGCCATGTACGGTAATGTTTCCTTTTGCGCGTTTGCCGCGCGAGCTTCAGCTTTCCGATGGACGGGTTCCGAGCTGTGCTTAGCTGCAGGCTGTCCTCTTTATTGAGGGTGTTGTCAGATATTTTTAACTCGACCGCTTCTTTCATAACACTGTCCCAAAAACTAGTAGTCCGCGTAATAACAGACGTCTCGGCAAACGCAATAGGTGCCCGTTTTCTAAAGCATGTTCCGCCACCGCTGATTTGTCTGGATACCGTTGGCGGAAACATCTCTCGTGTTCCACACGGCGCTGTTCTACAGTATGTATAACCTGTTCGATGTAGATATGTCCACACCCACTCCATATTTTATGTACTCCTGGCGTTCTGAGTCCAATGTCATCTTTCAGAGGCCTCATTAGCTGTCGAGTTTTAGCCCGTGCCCTAAAGCCGTATCGATGTTATGCTTCTTTAGAGGCCGGCTAAGCTTTCCTGTTATTGGGCCGCACAACGGCAAGAACGCAAGCTTCATCGTACCCTTCTCAGACGTCTTTTGCTTATGTTCCTTCGGCAAGGTTGCCTGCTAAATCTTATGGTTGTTTTAGCCGATTTCTTTGAAGACTTTCCGTAAGTGGCTCAGTTCCTTCGGAAGGCTTTCAGCGTCTGAAACAGCTTCCGCTCGATGCACAGATGTCCTCAAAAGAGTACTTTTCTGCGAAGGGTGGTGATAGCTGGTAGCATGCAGATATCTATCTGTGTGGGTGGGTTTCCTATAAACACTTTGGCTGAGACACCTATTTTCTTTTCAGCGGACAAGGACGTCTAGGAAAGGTAGGGCACCATCTGTCTCTCCTCCCATTTTAAATCTGATGTTATCATATATGCTGTTAATGTGGTTGAAAATTCCTCCCAGCCTTTTGCGCCAATGAGGCCAGACAAGGAATGGTCTTCAGCTAAGCACAGCTTGGAACCCGGACATCGGAAAGTTGAAGCGGGCGCGGCATGCGCGCAGTGGAAACATTACCATATGTGGCGAGGGAGCGAGCACCACTGACGTCATTGAAGACAGAGCGGCTATATAAGGACGGCAACAGCAATCATTCGACAGTCACCACTTGAAAATGGCCGAGGAGAGCTCAGCTGAAAGATAGTGGATTTTAAACCACTGCATGCGGATGGAAGCCAGATAAAATGTTATCAGTATATATAGCCGCAAAACTACGCGTTCGTAACATTACATGTGTTACCACACCAGGGAATAACATTCATTGTACTAGAAGGAGCTATACAGGGCAAAACTGTCGAGGAAGACTGGCAGTGCCAGCCGCGGTGGTCTAGCGGTTCTAGGCCCTCAGTCCGGAACCGCGCGACTGCTACGGTCGCAGGTTCGAATCCTGCCTCGGGCATGGATGTGTGTGATGTCCTTAGTTTAGTTAGGTTTAATTAGTTCTAAGTTCTAGGCGACTGATGACCTCAGAAGTTAAGTCGCATAGTGCTCAGAGCCATATGAAGACTGGCAGCAACACAACCAGCAAATACTTGAGGACGTATGGAGCAGTTGCCACCTCTGAGATGAAGTTGTTGGCAGAGGAGAGAGACTGGTGAGAAGAATTAATTGATCTACAGTCAGCGAGGTAAAACACTCACACACACTCATTTACATTCAGGAGGTTAGAGAGAGACGAGTAGCGAGCATATTATTCAGGAGCTTGCAACTAACATCTAATTATTATGGTGAGTCTGAATCAGGTGAAAGGTGTGTCATATTGATATAAGCTACGATTCGGTGTGTGCAACCGTACTTCATCTGCACGCTTGCATATGAACTGTTAGTAACATCTCTTTACATTTTAAATTTGTTTAATAGAAACAATGAATTAGTGGCATTGTGCTTGATTGTCAGAGATTGCAGATCGCGCTATGGAGTGCATCACAGGTCTACAAGCACATAGGAACATCAGTGCAAGGTACACAAGTAAACGAATGTGGGTGGCAGTATTGTCACCTAGCAGACGAGAAAAGAATTAAAGAATTACAAAAACATGGAAGGAAAAGTCTATTTTATATGTTAACAGTGGCAGGATAGCTGGTACCATTAACCTAATAAAGCTCGTTAAGGCAGTTCGTCATTTTTCCGAAAGGAGTTTCCGATCAATGTTATGTGTAACTAGCAGTACAACAATACAAGACTGAAGCAGAATAAGTCACCAACATAGCAGAATATGGCACGAATTTTGTAAATATTATAGTAAGATTGAAAAAAATTAACTATTCGTAATTTAGAGTAGGATTATCTATACATCCAGTTGATCTTATGCAAGAATTAAGAAAGAATATACCAGCACAATGGAGAGAATTATATGCAGGTTACTGTGTAATGTAATGATACAGTTTTCGGGACTTAAAGACTCAAAACTCAATGACGTTCGATCAAAGAACGTTAAAACTACTGAATGATGAACGCATTTTGTATAGTCCACAGTGTATGTTAGGCAGTGTTACAGCTCGCAGTCAGAAGATACTCCAAAAATTACGTTACACGGGCGTGGCGCTGTATAATTCTATACTCAAAGAAATGTGGAGAAAATTGACGACAGAATTTTATGGGAGGAGTGTAATGTGAGAATATTGACAGGTTTATGAAAAAAGTGAACGGGGTAAAAGCCGAATTTATTAACAATCATTCAACAGAACGAAGTAAGAACAAACGGGAAGACAAAAAAGAATGCTAACAGAAAACTTTTTTTTTAATGGTTATTCAAGGTATTGCGAGAACTAATGTGTAATAAGACGCGAAGATGACAGCCAGGTAGACATCAGAGACGAATGAGATATTGATGTTACAAAGCTCGAGGAAGGACACGTAACAAACTGGAAAGAGGGTACTGAGAGGGACGGAGCGTACAGAATGATGTGCCGAAACAGCAAAGGGAGAACATTGACAAAGATGAGAGTGAGGTCACGGGCTGCTGGTTGCAACCCACAAGGGGAGGGTCTGACATGTAGGTCACCCATTTTGATCAAGTTTTGCAAGGAATGTCTACAGTGAGAATAAAGAAAGACATCTTTCAGTTTTTTGCTAGAAACTCCCTAGCTTTTTTAAAAAAGTCGAGGACAAAATAGACGATGGAAGTCGTATTTGCAATGCTATACATCGAAACAGCGTCTAGAAACAAACATTTTTGTTAACATAATATCGCGTCCAAAGTTGATAATGTTCGAGTTATTGACGTTTTGTGTTTTCGTACTGTAGCGTAGGTGCCCGACCTTCATTATGTCCAGCAGAGCTAATTTCGCAGTCGGGCCTGCTCGGCAGCTCAGCGTGTTCGGTCACAGGGCTGGCTGCCTTTTGTAACAAAAAACCTGAGTGAAGCATTTAACGATGAAGTTTACGAGGTGTCACGCAACGTCCGCCCGGACCAAGTGACGGTCGAGGCATTAGACTACCAAATCCCTGGTCCGTGTTCGTTTCTTGGTCGTGGCTTTTATCCATTCGACAATTACTTTTCAGTGTATCTGATAATATTCTGATAATGAGAATACGTTTTATTCCTTTCTTTGAAGTAAAACATCTCGATGCTTGATTAATAATCAAATATATATATATATATATATATATATATATATATATATATATATATATATATATATAACGTGTTGACAGCTATTTTCATCGTGGTACATGGCGTGGTAGGTAGGACTTTCATAGTTCATGATGCTCACCCGACCTGCACTGTGAAAGTAATACCACTGAAATAAACCTATCTTTGTTAACCACGTGACACTTACAGTCTCCTAGACGTAAAGAATTTCATCGCACGACTTCAAAATCATGAGTCCGCACAATACAGCAGAGAATTCCTAGCTAGGACAGATGTCATCAAAGTTCATGCCTCGGTCCATATTCAGTTATGCACCCCTGTCTTTGAAGACATGCTTCTGTGCGCTTGATATCTGATAGATCTGTTCTTTTCTTTTTCAGATATGTTTTCCACGAACAACGTATCGGAAAAGACATATCCATGCAGCGAGATATCTTTCGTGTGTTGCACATGATGTGAGAAATACTTATGTTTTGCCTGCTACTATAATACGTAAAACCCCACTGATAGTGTGAACGCGTGTATTTTTGTACGATGTACCACTATGAAAATAACTGTCAATATGTTATATACACTTTTTTTATTATTAATAATGTATCCCACTGTTTTACTTTTAAAAAAGGCAAAGAAAAGCATTCCCATTGTCAAAATATTATCAGATACACCGAAAAAATATAGAATGAAAAAAAGACCTGAAAAAGAATCGAACACGGGCAAGCAGTTTCGGAGGTTATCGCTTTGACAGCTTGACTTCCGATTACGCTCTGCTGGGCGCATTGAATGGCGGATACCCAAGATACAGCATGAAAACGCAAAACCGTTAATAATTCGAGCATAATTAACTCTGAGACCCGTATGATATTAATAACAATATTTGATTATAGACGATGTTTCGATGTATAACATTGAATACAACTTGACTACTACTTTTTCAAAAACTGGGGAATGCCTAACAAAAACACCTGTTTCTTCTCTTTCGGTACAGAACGTCCTTCCAACACTCGATAAATATCGGTGAATCACATGCCAGACCGTCCTCTTGTGAGAATCGTGAACGCGAAAAGCGACGATAGCATAGAGGAGTGACAAGGATCAAATAAAGCCCCCAATGTGCAGCTCAGAGACGACACGGTCCGACCTGACGTCCCTCACGACAGCACGACGAATGAATAAGCTCGTAATGAATTTAATCACTCTAACAATCCTAGTATACATCAACGGGACAACGAGTCGTGGAACATCACATCCGTTGAAGATACAGCTGTGAAAAAGGCAAAAGTGAAGGCGACGTAGTATTTAAGGACGGTGAAACTAAACTCAGTGTCACTATCACAGATGACAGGCAATTAGAAGAAAAGGAAGACGAAAGTAATGAATAGTAGGAAAAAGATGAGAAACTTGGATGTACACTAATAAGGGAAGAAGGAGTACTGGTAGAAATAATTACAATTTTATATGTGTAGTACCCTCCAAAACTGCAATGCATGTGGCCAGAGTAATGGAAAAGAATAACGAAGTTGAGGTAGGAGAGGAGAAGAGTGGAGGAAAATGTCAAGAAAAGAGAAAAAATATATAGTTGTATAGGGCGATAAGACAGAAGATAAAGATAATGATGATCATCCTGACTGTGAACGAACAAGGAGCCACAACTGAAAGTGGTCGAAGTGTGTTGCAAGGAACCACGAGAAAAATGGAGGTTAGGACGAGTTCCAAAAGAAGAGACAAATATTCATTACAGATGTCAAATAGGAGAATGAAGGGAATGAAGATATAAGGAAATAGAAAGAACCTGCGGAACAAGAATGGAGGTATAGAGATAAGGGAAAGATGAAGATGAGAAGGATGGAAACAAAAGACTCTGCATTGGAGAAACTAGTTAGCAGGGTGTTTGTTTATCGAAACTGCACTCTTGAAGGAACAAGATCTGGTAGAAATGCTATACGATGGGAGGCAGTGTGAACATAGACAACATAGAATGAAAAGCAGAAGAAAATGTAGTCAGTGAGCATGGACATACGAAGGAACATGGCTTTGTGCAAACGGAGTATGCTGGGTTGCAGAGTGACGCAAAGGAAGTTATAGCGAAGAGACTGATCCCAGTGTAAACGTGTAACAAAAATTATTTACAATGAAAGAAAAGACTAGACATCGCTGATGTAGATTTCGAATAAACCTATGTGTTTTCAAGGATGGAATGTCAGTAGCAAGTACCGGGATTCTTTTGTTAACTAATCTGGAAGAAGTAGGGAAGGAAGGGGCCGTAGACAGTATCCACAGACAAAACAAATATCATTAGATGTGCTGAAACCAACAATTAAGTGACAGCCATATAAACGGGTAGAAATGCCAAGCATAAATTATCTATTAAGAAGGCCTATTCCTGACGAAAATAAGATTTATTAAAGGAATTTGTCTCAGACAAAGAGTTCTACAACGTTATTTTATCATTATGTTCTGTGTGTGCCGCAGTGAGGCAGTGCAGAAAGATTTCCGTGAGACAGTAAATGAAATCCAGTGAGATTTTTTCGTTACCCATGTGTTCATGAAGGGAGGCGATTATCTCCTCTTCACGTTGAAACCTTAGGTGAAGGACAATCTTTGAGCTAATTAAGCTCTGTCTGCCCATAAAGACGTGGCAGATGTAGGTCAGCGCAGTGCTCGTAGACGTCGAAACACAGTTCCCAGGTTGTAAAATTGCCTTACACATTGTGCTCCATCTCACTCTTTTCGCCACATTTGCCTGATTAGTTTCACATTCATTTACCGTGGGTGTTTCGCGCTGTGTCAACGTGGACATTGGCGCATCAGACTCGCGCCACTATAGAGAAAAGCGTGCTCTGGCCTCCACTATCTTGAAATCAGACTGACAAAGCCGGGCTTGTCGTTAGCTCCGTCGCCTCAGGAGGATATGCAACGGCAGATATCGGAGTAGAGGCTACAACTTGCTGCCCACCCAAGTGACGACGAAAAGTTTGTAATCACTACGATCTACGTTGCCCCTTGAAATGAATCTCTAGGACTCTCATGGCTAATCAACAACTAATAACTCCCAATCTCTCTCTGTATACTTCTGTTCCGAGTACACTTGAACCGTCTTTTTTTTTTTAATTTCTTGTCCAGGCCTGATAGTTACTGCCACATTGTCATTCCGTTTGGGGCTGGAGTAGGCGAAACTGTCTAGCTCTTTAATACTTTTTCCAGTTCACATAGTTTCAACTGTGTAACAGGGGTACTTCCACTAATAATCCTGCAGTGTTGATCAGTGGCTCCCATAATGGAAAGACTGTCCCAACTCTCATTTGTGTGGAACAATATATCTCATTTTCGTTAAATTTGTACTGACTGTTTCTTGTATGTAACAGCCCCAACTGTCCCAGCATATTCGTACAGCAACATTCCGCAAAAATATGTATAGTACCACTAGAAATCTGACGCTGCCATGGTCAACGTGACGAGAGAATTTCGCTGGAATAAAAGCTTCACACATTGAATCCATAACATTACGGAAAAGTTTTAAAGTCTCAGATTGAGTATTAATAAATAATTCGCAAACCTTTACTCACGAGGCAACACACCCTACATTAATTAAGCGTAACTCTCACCCGATTCTATCAGCCTCGACCCACCACATGGTGGGGAAGATTAGAAGAATTAACGAAAAAATATAACGTTGCGGATATTCGATAGCATTTTCAACTTTTACATCACCCAGACTGACAGAGCCCTGTCTTCAAATGTTAGATAAAGTGGGTCATGATGGCTGCTTCCGTACAACTCCCATAGGGACAGGACAGTCGGTATTATGTGGTGGTCAGTTCCTATGGGACCACATTGCTGAGGTCATCTGTCACTAGACTTACATACAATTTAATATAACTTAAAATAACTTACGATAACAACAACACACACACCCGTGCCCGAGGGAGGACTCGAAGCTCCTTCCGGGTGACCCGCGTAAACCGTGGCAAGACCGCTCGGCTATACCACGCGGCCCACTATTAGGTCTTCTGTCTTTTCACATTACACAAGTAAGTACCTTGCATTATATCATTTAACCTATACAATCTACTTTATACCTACACACATCAAACAGATTGCGCTGATGTGTCACCCAAAACTTTACTAACAAAATATTACTTATTGCAGTACGATTATCTAGGCGCTCTCATTTTAAGTGATCTTTGAACTATAAAAAACCTCACTTAAAATAAACAATAGACTTGCATACAATATAACGTTCTGGCTATTATTCTATTGTCTTTCTTGTGCTGCGCTCAGAATTTACGGATGTGGCATCGTTTGCCCGAAATTAAAATTATTGTAATTAAGAGACAGCAATTACATCCAAAACATGTCAATATGTAAACATATAACCAAATACTATATTGGCAATACTATAAATTAGGTCCTAGAACTATAGATCTCTTCACACAATTAGATTACAGCTCAGAAGCATCATTCATTGATGTAGAAATTTTTGTTTGGATGAAGTTATTTCTGTAGTGCGTTTTCTTACCACACATTTTAAAACAAGAAGGGCTTCTAAAGTTTTCGTTATATCGATAAAATGTTCTCCGCGTGATACTACCTTTCCATTGTTCCAGTGGATTTCATTGTTGTTCAACTGGTACTCATCATAATTATTCGTATAAATTCAGGAAGTTTCCGATTTTCTGCCAGTCTCTGTGTTCAAAATAAACCTCGATCAGATTGCCCATGCCTATTATTCGGCTCAGACATTTTTGTGCTTGACGACGTGGTCACTTTTTTTTACCTGTTCAGTCAAGAACATTTCCTGATTCCTGTAGATCCTATAGTCCCTGTTCGAACGACAAGTGACACGTTTACACATAGAAGTTAACTTACAAATGATGGCCAGAGCACTTACGTGCTCGTCACGATGTATCATGTCACGACTCATTACAACCCCTATTTAAGCGACTTCCGTCTTTAGATTTTTTACAACGGCGGAGGTCGACATCTACTTTTATGCATCATATTTACGGAGTACTTTTTCTCACATACTTGTAACCTGTTGCACTGAGTACCATTTGACCTCCATATTTCATTCTCCCCTCTTCTTACCTACCTTCTGTATCAAAATAAGTATATCTAGCAGTTGTTTGTTTCCTTATAAAAGTCCAAAACAGAACGAAATCAAAAAATTCTTTTTACACCTTGTTATCTACGCTATGTTGATGTCCACGTTATTTTAACGTATTCCTTATGAGTTTTGAGCAGAACTAGACACAGTCACCGTTCATTAAAATAGCCTACAGCAACAGTGGAAACAAAATATCGAAAATAATTTTACAGAACCGCTAAATGTAAGGGCTGGACCTCTCAGCGTGCGAGATAAAATCATGAAAAACCTTTTCTTTATTAAAATAGAGGGGCGAACTTACGAATCTGGTATGCTACCTGTTATGGTAACTCTGCTGATGAATTTAATGCTAAGAAATTTACGAGCAGCAATCAAACCTTACATCGTTGCATTTAAAGTCCCGCCAATTTACGTATTGAATCACGGTTCTGCAGAAGCCAACATTCCTTACTTGTGAATACCGTTCCTCACGTTTCCATGGAGATGAATGAGTACACCCGTAAACGCATTACACCAGGGATCACAATGGAAAAATTTGTGTGTGTGTTGTTGTACAATACGGAAATTATGTTGTTTCACAGTGAACGTGGAAAACCGAAAATAGTAAAACTAAATATTTCAAAGATAATGAACAAGGCAGAAGTATTGTTGATGTGTTTCATGTATGCCTATTAAAAATAATGTTAATGCATACAGCAATAAACTAGCAACCACAATGGTAAATGTGTTAACGTGAACCTTATGCTGAAAACGTTTTGATAAACCTGTATACTTACTGTGATGAAGTTGTAGACAGATATGTGCTCGCTTTTATGTAACTGATGATCGAAATAATATGTAACGTTTTAAATCGTTGCCAAGGCGCACAACCTTCTGTCAATGAAAGAAACTCAAGCTGTTGTGTCAGAAGCGTGCACAGAAAGTACTGTATACAGGCCACACAACATTCTCAAATGGTCTCCATTTTTCATTATTATAATTCACGTGGTCGATAACTGTTTTCTCCATTGGTGAACTGACCTCATATCTGATCAAGATCCGCAAACGCTGAGTAATGGAATAACAAATTCACTGTTCCTATCAAATTTCTGTGTGTAAATAGAAAAGTTTGGCGTTCGACCATGGTCGTTTCTTGAAGCTATCTGACATTTCAAATGCCCTTCATGTGTGACAACGCTTTGTGTATATTTAAACAGATACGTCCATATTGATAGTGGTGGAGTCTTGCTGCCCATATATGACTGGATGATGTAGGCATGGATGCCACTTGAAATAAGATCATAAGTGTTAACTCTTTGTGTATGCGTATGTTCACTGCATTTATCCAAAATTTCACCGTGGTAAATAACATAGTTCGTAATTCCATTATCTTATTTTGTTCTGAGACGACCTTTGTTTCCTCGTTTCTGTTAAAGTTGTACAGAAACTTGCCTATGTGTTTCCTGTAACCACTTACACTTAAAATCCGCTGTTGCAATATACCAGCTGGTGTAATTGTTTTTGATACGCTATTGATTACGATGGTTTAAAGCACGCAGAATTCCGAGATTCTTTGTCATACATATTGTCAAAACTCTTGACAGATCATTTAATAAGCACACGAGACAATGACTTATGATCTGTGGAACAACTGGAATTTGCTTTCTGTGAAGTTGTGCTAGCCATTACACCAACCTCGCATTGTTACTATCGCAGCTGAACAAAGTACCTAAGCCCATTGCCCCCCATCTATCTTTTTTGTCTTCTGTTAATTAAAGTCATGAATATTAATGTTCTCATTATTAACATTGCGGCGATTACGTGTGCAGTTCAGCTGCAGAGCAGCGTGCAGAAGCCTGCATCCAGTAACAGGCGTCTTGTTCGTAAACCATACTATCCTTCAGCAAGGCGTCCGTATACTTTAGTTCCATACGTGAACACAGAATGCGATTCTACTGGCATACCAAATTATATTTCATGCAAACAATCTTCTTAAAAACAAATTTTCACTCGTTTGTAACTTGGAAGTCTTGGTACCTTAATGGGTACCAGCTGATCCAAAGGTCTCAAGTCAACATTCAGTCGTCTAATGACTTTTCTATCATTTACCATTGCTTTCTCCTTTGAATACCATTTTATATGTGAAAAATGCCACAGATTATCACGATTCGGAGTCTATCATAAATTTTAGGATGAAGATAAGTGTGTACCATCTACGAATGGATCTGATTCAATATTGCACTACTGCTCAAGACAACCTTCAGATTGAAGAGAGCTTTACCTTTAAGTGATCATCAGGTGCTGTGTAACTGTCATTGTTCATAAAACTTGCTTGATGGCAATTCCTGTGGTAACGTGATAAGGATTTTTAGTTGAAATAACGACGTACTTATAAAAACATTCTCGAAAAAATTGATCGGTATGCTACTGCCATGTCTTAAACTCTTCTTGTGCTGATAGTATAATTTATGTTGATGAACGACCACAATACTAATTAATGTTTCTTGTTTTACAGATACGTGAGATGACTGTAATGCTATGCCGCTGAAAAGGGGTGTATTAGCACACATGTGTGAAAAAAAGACAAAAAATCTTAAACCTCCAAAATCTAAACCACTAAAAATCCGTGTAAGAACTCAGTCACTTACTGCCAATTTACTCTACCCAAATGAAGACGACCTTTCCCTTGTTCACAAAACATAAAACTCTGTATGAAAACATATGACTCTCTGTGCTACACTTACGTTTACCTGTCAGTTCCAAGGATTTGTTATTTAACAGTGCATTTGAAATTGAATTTCTGTTCAATGAAATTCATGTATTTCTTGTTCTTATTTAACACTGCTGGATACAATTTCTGTATGGTTTATGGAATCTCCTATAAAACTTCCTAACAACAAATAGGTTACTATTTCTACAAAAACAACTTTGAGAAGAAATTAAGTAACTACATACGGCTGAACACACATGTAGCGTCAAAATTTTATGGGGTCTGAAGTATGGAATGAAAACTGTGTTTTGTAATATTGTTATATATATATGTCAATATAATTATTAATCGAACTCACATAAATATTGGTGTGACTTTGAAAATTTCTTACCTTACTTGTTTCACTTAACTTTACGCGATCACGCGCTGCTATAAGGTTCCACCTCGACTGGGTTCTGTTTTGTGCCTCCCGGCTCCAATCATTCTCTATTCCAGTCGGCAGTAATTCCTCATGGATTCCTTCCCTCCATCTCTGCTTTGGTCTTCCTACTGGGCGTCTTCCGTAGGGAGTATAATCCATTGCTTTCACAGGCCATCGGATTTATCCATCCGACTGAAATGTCCTGCCCGTACAAGGCGCTTGGTTCTCATCAACCCTACAATGTTTCATCTACTGTACTTTTCGTCTAGTTCACAATTATGTCTGATCCTCCATTCTCCAATGATCCCATCTTGTACAGGATCAAAGATCTTCCTTAGTACTTTTCGCTCAAAAACTAGAAGATTGTTCAAGTCTCTTTTCCGGGAACTCCAAGTTTTACAATCATACAGTACTACGGTTTGAATCATTGTTTATACAGCTGGGGTTTGAAATTCCTGGACAGACCACGCGATGCAAGAAGTTGACTGAGACCAAAGTAAGATCGGATGGCGGCTGTGACCCTCGCTTTGATTTCTGCTTCACATGCTGCGTCTTCTGTAAAGATTACCCCCAGATATTTAAATTCACGAACCCTTTTGTATCATCGCTTTCCGACTATCTAAGGGGTCTCTTGAATAAGCATGGGTCCTGCTCATCACCAGGTGTTCTGTCTTTGAAACATTCACGAGGAGTCCAATTTTGCTCGCTTCGGCCTCCACGGTTTCACTCATCCGCATTAGTTCCTCCTGAGATCTGGACAACAGGGCCACATCATCAGCAAATGCGAGATGTGTGATTTTCTCGCCCGCTACCTCTATACCCTCGAAGCTTCTACGAGAGACTTCTCTCACTATCTTCTCGAGTGTCAGGTTGAACAATATTGGTGACAGACCATCTCCTTGTCTCAGCCCTGTCTTTATGTTAAAGCTCTCCGTCAGTTGGTTCCCGAGTTTCACTTTGGCTTTTGAATCAGTGAGACAAATTCCAACTAGGCTGACGAGGTTCTTAGGTATTCCAAACTCTGTTAGGCAGTTCCTCAGTCTCTCCCGGTGGATGCAGTCATACGTCTTCTGAAAATCTATGAAGAACACATGAAGTTTTTCGCCATACTCCCATAACTTTTGGGTGAGTTGTCGCAGCACAAAGATGTTGTCGACAGTTGAACGGCCCTTTCTGAATCCCCCCCCCCCCTGATATTAATCAATCACTTCTTCTGTAAATGGCTGTATTCTCTCCACTATACAGCTGGACAAGATCCCGTAGCAGATATTCAGTAGGGCGATTCCTCTGTAGTTAGTGCAGTTGATTTAGTCACCTTTCTTGTGCATATGGCATATGACAGCTGTCTTTCAGTCTTCTTTCTAAGTCTTTAAATCTAAAGCACTTTTTCATCAGTTTCCAGACACAGTTCACCACGAATTTCTGTCCTGTGCCATGCTTTTCATGTCAGAGTAGCATCTGCAACCTGTGTCCTCAGTTATTTGCTGTATGTATTCCAGTCACTGTCTTCCTCTACAGTTTTTACCTCTACAGCTCCCTCTGGCACCATGAAAATTATTCTCTGATGTCTCAACGCATTTCCTGTCATCCTGTCACTTCTGTTCGTCAACGTTTTCCAAATATTCCTTTCCTTGCCGATTTCTGCACAGAACTTCCTCATCTCTTACTTTATTAGACCACCTTATTTTCATCATTGTCCCGCAGCACTACAAGTAATATTCTTCGATTGATATCTTTTCCTGCTTTCCGGCAGTCAGTGATTCCCGACCTTACAATACTGTGCTCCAAACCTACGTCCTCAGAAGTTTCTCCCTCAGTCCAACGCCTATGTCTGATGTACAAGCTTTTTATTCACCAGGAACGACCTTCCTGCCTGTGGTAGTCTACTTTTTTATGTCTTCCTTGCTCCGTTCTTTGTGATTTATTTAATTATCCCGTTGCCAGAGTTCCTTAACTCCCCCTGCGTCGTCATCCCTAGTTCTGATGTTACGTCTCTTACTGTTCTCATTTCTGCTGCTTCTAATTACTTCCATCTTTTTTGGATCCCCTCTCAGTCCATATTCTGTACTTATTTGACTGTTAATTTCATTCAGAAGATCCTGTAAGTCTTTTTCACTTTCACGGAGCAATGTCACGAGTGAATCTTTTCGTTTGCATCCCTCACCTTGAATTTTAATCTCACGCTTGAATCTTTCTTTTACTTCCGTCATTGCCTTTGCGATGCACAGATTGAACTGTAACGGTGAGTGATAACGTCCTTGTCTTACACATTTTTTTTTCCGACGTCTTCGTTCTTGCTCTTCTACTCGTATTGCTCGCAACTTGGTTCTTGTGCATACTTTATACTAACCGTATTTCTCTATAGCTTACCACTATTTTTTCTCAGAATTTCGAATATCTTCCACCATTTTACGTATTCGAACGTTTCTTCCACGTCGACAAATCCCATGAACGTCTGTCGATTTTTTCCTAAGTTTTGCTTTTGTTATCAACCGCACTGTCAGAACTGTCTCTCTAGTGCCTCTACCTTCCCCAAAATGAAACTGGTCGTCATGTAACACATCCTATATTTTCTTTTCCATTTTTCTGTTTATCGTTCTTGCCATCATCTTGGATGCATGAGCTGTTAAACGGATTATGATGTAATTGGTGTACTTCTCTCACGTTTCATAACTTACACTCTTCGAAATTGTATGGATGATGTTTTTCCGATAGGCTGGTGATACATCGCCAGTCTCATACATTCTACACAACGAGGTGAATAATTGTTTTGTTGCCACTTCCCCATGATTTTAGAAATTCTGATGGAATGTTTTATCTATTCTTCCTGCCTTATTTGATCTTAAGTTTCCCAAAGCTCATTTCAATTAATATTCTAATACTGAATCCCCTTTCTCCTCGCCGGCTGGAGTGGCCGAGCGGTTCTAGGCCCTAGAGTCTGGAACCGCGCGACCGCTACGGTGGCAGGTTCGAATCCTGCCTCGGGCATGGATGTGTGTGATGTCCTTAGGTTGGGTGGGTTTAAGTAGTTCTAAGTTCTAGGGACTGATGACCTCAGAAGTCCCATAGTGCTCAGAGCCATTTGAACCATTTTTGAACCCTTTCTCCTCGCTTTCGACTGCAGTTTCTTCTTCTATCACGTCGTCAGATAACTACTCCAAGTCCTTCAATGAACTCTTTCCACGATCTCCTTGCATTTAATAGTGGTTTTCCGATTCCACTCTTAATGTTACCGCCCTTGCTTTTACTTTCACCGAAAGTTGGTTTGACATTTTTATATGCTGAATCTGTCTTTCCGACAATATATTCGGTTTAGAATTCTTCACAATCTTCATGCATCAATTTCTCCTTAGCTTCTTCACATCTTCAGTTTATTTCTGTCCTAACTAATTTATATTTATGTATACCTGAACTGCCTTGAACACTTCTGTATTTCCTCCTTCGTCGATCAACTGAAGTACAGTGATGAGCCAGAACATAATGACCACCGACCTACTATCGATATAAATCCGTCCAGCGGTAGCATCGTCACCTGGCGAGGAATTACTGCCAGACACACGCACAGTGCATGTAGTATAGCTGAGCGTGCTGGCCATGTATAGAATGGAGAAGGCACGCGATATATCTGAATTTGACCAAGTATATTGTGATGGGCCAGAGACTCGGCACGAGCATTTCGAAAACTGCTCTTCTTGTCAGGTGTTCGAGGAGTGCTGTGGTGAGCGTCTTACACACGTGGTGAAAGCTGGGTGGAACCACTTCCAGACGTCAGGGGGCTGTTGAGCATCTTAGGCTAGGTAGACTGGTGAAACAGGACATCCGGCGAACTCTTGCGGTACTCATATCGGACTCCACTGTTGGGCAGAGAACAAGTACGTCTGAATACACAGCGCACCAAATACTCTTAACGATGGCCCTCCGCAGCCAACGACCCGTGCATATGTCAATGTTAACCGCACGACATCGACAACTACGACTTAAATGGGCACGTGATCCCCGGCACTGTACGTTGGTGCAGTGGCAGAGCGTCGCATGGTCTGATGAATCGTGATACCTTCTTCATAAAAGTGATTGGAGCGAGTGAATCTGTCGTCTTCCAGGCGAACAGCTCCTTGTAACCTGTACTGGCGGTGGCTCCGTTATGCTCTGGGAAATACTCACGTGAGCATCCGTGGGTCCAGTGGAGCTGGCGCGAGGCACCATGACGGCCAAGGAATATCACACACTGTTTGCAGACCACATAAGTTCCTTCATGACGATCGTGTTTCCTGAGGGTGAAGGCATTTTTCAACAAGATATTGCGCAATGTCACAAGGCCAGCAGTGTGATGCAGTGGTTCGAGGAGCATAGCGATGAGTTACAATTGATGTGCTGGCCCCCCAACTCCTCAGACCTGAATACATCTGGTATGTAATTGAAGCGTCAGCGCTCATCGTCCCCTTCCCTTGAATTTATGGCAATTAGGTGACTTGTGAGTGCAGATGTGGTGCAAACTCCCTCCAGCGGTCGGTACTGTTGTCCCTGCCGAAGGTGGACATAGTGACCCTCGGGTAGATGGTCGTAATGTTCTGGCCGTTCAGTATACTTCTTCTGTTATCCCAGATTTCTTCACAATTATCTTCCTTGTATCTACGCTTTTCTTTGTAACTTGCGTGATAGTCCATTTTAAAGACGTGTATTCCTCTTCAACTAAACTGCCTACGTAACTATTCTTTATCGCAGCATCTATAGTCTCAGAGTTCTTCAAGTGTATTTCTTCATAGTTTACTACTTCCGTATTCCACTTCTTTGATCCTTCCGGAATAGTTTCTTATACTTTTTCTTACTCTTCATCATTACGAAATTGTGATAAGAGTCTGTATGTGCTCCTGGGTACGCATTATAATCCAGTATCTGATCTAGGAATCTCCACCTGACCATAATGTAGTCTAACGAAAATCTTCCAACATCCGATGGCCTTTTCCGAGTATACCTCGTCCTCTTGTGATTCAGCAGAAATAATCACCATTACTAGATGGAGTGCATTGCTGAATTTAGTTAGCCTTATTCCTGTCTCATTCCTACTTCCAAACCCATATCCGTCCCCTACAACGGCATCAAATTCCTTTACAGTCTAAATTGCACTTCTTCCTGCCATAATATGGTCCAAACAGCGATCTTTCATTATCACAAAACGACACTTTTCCAAACTAAGTATTAGTCAGGGCACTTACACGCACTAAAGACGTCATGTAACTGTAGAACATTTTCTTGGTTGTATTTAGAAAATACTATAATGTCATCCCGATGTATCAGCCATTCTTTTTATTTCAAACCATGCAGCATCCTGCTCATTAGTCACTGAAATATCGCGGCCATGTTTCTCAATCCGAATGTCAATGCTGGTACTGAAGAAACCGTAAACTGTGTTTGGATCATTCCTCCCATGCTGCCTCAAAATGATGGTATCCACTTTGCCAATTCATGGTCATAATGTGACGGCTTAGTTCCCAGTTATCTAAGGCCTTTGGGGTGTTAGGCACTGGCAGACATTTATGACTTCCTTTGATTTAAACACTTGTAGTCACAATGAAATCAAGAGGCGATATTTCATTTGGGTCCTTTTTGGTACTGTTACTATCTGTGAGCCAGAATGTTTGATATTTTCCTCTTCAAACACAGATCGGCTGTTTAAGAAATCTATTCACAACTGGTTGTAGATGAAGTGAAATTCGATACTGTTTTTCTGTACTAGTGGGAGTCCTATGCTGCATCAGCTGGCAGTGGTTCAGGGCCTGAAAAATTCCGCTCATTGTTCTAATAAGCTTTCCAACTCTTACCTGTCACTTGCAAATGGTATACCATCCCCCAAAGAGCAGTTAAATCAGTAGACTGCTCCAGATTTGAATATTAAAAAAAATGGCTCTGAGCACTATGGGACTTAACATCTGTGATCATCAGTCCCCTAGAACTTTGAACTACTTAAACCTAACTAACCTACGGACATCACACACATCCATGCCCGAGGCAGGATTCGAACCTGCGACCGTAGCAGCCGCGCGGTTCCGGACTGAGCGCCTAGAACCGCTAGACCACCGCGGCCGGCTTTGAATATTCATACCTGAAGTTACTATTCAGGACTTTCTACTTTTAAGTTATCTGTCTGTGCTCCTTTTGATAGGTCTACTTTTTCTGAAATAGAACTACCAGTGCTAACAGGCAATACTTGGATTCCATAAAACTCTCCTACACAGGATAAACTGTGGTGAATAAAATATTTTGCCTTACCACATTTTTCGAATTCCATCAAGGTTTCAGCCACACATAAAGTTTTAACTGGCATGTCTGCCCCTAATTCCACCCAGAATACCTTCCCTGGACGTTTCGGTATTATATCCCATGAGTCGAGTCTAAATTACCTAGACGCAACTTAGTCGGTTTCCCTCACTTCTGCACTGATCCTTCTGTCAATTAGTTTCTCTCAGCAGCGAATTAAGGTGGATTAATGTTCCATCCAGCTCCACTATGGGCTGATCCTGCAAAGGTGTGTCTCACGCTGCCATTGATTGGGAGAGCTGCAAAGTGACTGCAACTTTCCCTGCTTTGCTTAAAATTGGGTTACGATCTCCATGCTACAACCCTTTGCCAGCATTTCCATTTGGAGTGTCCAGCCTGTTTACACTTTTAACACTGTCACTTTCCACAATATCGTGGGATGTATTCCAGCTGACCACATCTCTAACGCATAATCTCAGTACTAACTACTACTTCCTTTCTGTAGGCTTGGTCACGATGTCGATTTCAACCAAAGTTTTCGTGACTATTACAATCGCTTTTCAACGTTCTGAAAACTCTGCAAATACTTTGAGATCTCAGCAGGTAAATCCTACAAAAATGCATCCAACACCCTATGCTATGCCTGCTGCAAACTGACGATGTTGGTGCGATCGTCATATATATTGATGTTTGTATGTTAATACTTATCTTTGTCATGCGTACGTAAAACTTTCTACCGATTCTCCTTTGTTTGTGCTATCCAATTAAGGTGTTCCTTATAGTAACTCGTCGTGTTCTTTCTTGTATATCACTCCACTAACCTTTCCTGCGAGTACCGGAAAGTTTGAACATTTCACAGCTTTTTGTCATGCATTACAAATGCCCTAGGATCAGGTGCTATTAATTTCTCGTCATGTATGTTAAATACCCTCCAAAGACTAACACCAAAATGGAATTTCTGTTGAGGTGGGCAGCTGTCTAGGACTGCTGAGGACAAGTTGGGAATTGACTGTTACCTTCTTTCTACCAGTAGGCATATGCATACCACATTATCAACCTGTATTTATGCTAGATTATCCAGGAAGTGCTGAATTGCTTCGTGAGTAAGAACTGTGCCACTTGCAGCTGTTTTGCTCATGTCTTACTACTAGAAACATATAGCTTATCACAGAAAAAAATAAAGGAGAAACGGTAAAAAATTACATAGGCACTCATAGAAAAATATCTTAAATAGGACACTTACCTGGACATTTCAGTTGAACATCACTGCTGAACTGCCACTGTCATCGCCAACTTTGCATCCTCCAGCAGTTCTTCTGACATCACTGGTAACACTGTAGAAGATGTTACGGTCATTTATAGCAAAAACGTTATCGACTTTCTAGTTAGACACTGCCTTAACGCAGCACTGTCCACATAGACGAGAGGTTTTGAGTGATTCGAACAAGTAGAGGACTGTACCGGAGGTAGTGTTGTTGCTAGCAGGATCCCCCATACTGGGCAAGCCTTTTGCAGAGGAGCCAGGCAAAGAGTCTCACAATGTTCCATCTTTTCCTTCATCTGATCCCGAGTTTTCCTTTCTTGAGATGTCAACATCCCTGAGGGGTCTCCCATATAGGAACTGTATGGAAGGCAACCACATAGGTTCTTATCTAGGGCTGTCATTACTTCCATTTACTTGTGTTAGGCCTCTGCTGCATATTCTCCCCTCAGCCTCCCTTGGCTAAGTATTAGGTTTCGTGGTCTCAAGGTGCCTTACCTTCCTTTTCTCTACTCTAAAGAGACAGTGAAAGATCGATAGCTTAGTTGAGGCAACTACTCTAGGGACGAAACTTCAATTAAAAGTGTGGAGGCGGAAAGGTGGGATCCCCATCATCAGACTGTGATTACATGCTGCCTGTTACTATATCAAGCAAGGGTTTATTAATAAGCTGGTTGAACAACCGCTATAACGAGTAGTCATAAAAAAGAATGAAGACTTTGGACTATGAGACAAACTACTCTTCAGACCATGGAATGTTAAAGATTTATAATTGAAGTTGGCAACGGAAGGGGATGCGGTACATGTTGACTTATGTCGGTGGCCGGTCCTGGAATGCAGAGCCAGAGTCTCTGCCTCCCACGAAGTCTGTTCTGCTCGAGTCTGGATCACAAGAGAGCGAGGCAACTGCGTTCTGCACTGCAGAATCCTCCAGCGCCCACACACGTGACCTGCATCCCACGCACGCTATTGGGTAAAGACGATGACGTGAATTCACTAGCAGTTTCAGCAGAGAACTCAAGGCGTCTCTGGTCAGTAGCTTTAACAAGACAGAACAGCCTCTGTTCCGAAAGGGAGGCAACTTGTGTGTGTGTGTGTGTTCGGGGATAAACTTGTAATGATTTGGCTGTGCCTTTGTAAGAAATTTTTTAAACGAATTCCCCAAAATCTTCATTGACTGCCTGACCCTGTACAGTACATTAATAGTCGGTCTTCACCACCTTCCTGTTTTTTATAGAGTCTTACTAGAACTCACCTATATACTATATCAGTATCTCTCTCTCTCTCTCTCTCTCTGTGTGTGTGTGTGTGTATGTGTGTGTGTGCGTGTGCGTGTGTGCGCACGCGGGTACCTATGCTCTCATCATCCTCCTTATGTCACCGTTTGCATCGTCGTCAGTGTCCATCACAGTTCTTCCTTCACCTCCATCTTGCCATTGCCGAAGTAGTCTCACCACCTCCATCTTCGCTTTCGCCGCTGCAGTCAACTCATTGCCGCCACCTTCATCGCTGTTGTAATCATCCTCTTCTGTCATTGTGATCATATCCCCCTGGATGTCACCAGTAATCACCATTTATTAATCTCGTATTTTAAGCTATAATGAACGCCTCTGCTACTTCCATCATTTATAACATCACCTCACTCACTCCAGCTAAGTGGGTAACTTCCTCATCACTCTAGATCTGCCATTCACTTCTCACTTTCATGTCTCCATCCGCAGTCACATCTTTCACTTACCTCACCCTTCTCACTACCTGTTCTCCACCTTCTAGCACTTACTTTGCCTATCCACCATACCCAACAACGGCCAGTTCTGCAAAACCAACAAAATCTCTGTGCTACGCCAGAAGACACACTTCTTGAAATCAAATCAAGAAAAAACCGCACAAAATCAGTCCAGAAAGAAGGACCTTCTACAATTCCCCAAATCCCACTCCATCCTATTACTCTGAAGAAACGGCAGAAGCCCCTAATGCATATCTCACTGCCAGCACTATGACCAGAACACCCAAATTCACCCCAGTCCCTCACCTGCACCTTCTTCTACGGCCTTTCACACCTTCATCCCATCCCACACTGACCGCATACACTTAATGCCATATCTGTCACTCTCGAAATTAGATTGCACATTCCTTGCAGCTGAGCAGGGTAGCTACACAGCCTCAGGTACCTTGCCACATTTCGGGCGGCACCCCCCATCGGAGGTTCGAGTCCTCACTCAGGCATGGGTGTGTGATGTTGTCCTTAGCGTAAGTGAGTTTAAATTAGATTACGTAGTGTGTAAGCCTAGGGACCGATGGCCTCAGAACTCTGGTCCCGTAGGAATTTACCACCACCTACCATCCTTCCAATTCCTACGCCACAAGAATTTGGTCCGTATTAAATCCACAAATCCCATCTTCTACTCAGATATTTTCCTCAAAAACCCATGCATCACCTTTGGCCGCAGAAAGAGTCCTGATACGCAGCTGCCATCATAAAATCAAACCCCCCAAATCCCTCTCAAGTTCTTACTGTTGACAGAGTTCCCCCTTTATAGTGACCATCGCACAACCAGTGGTAAAAATCGACCCATCTTTCCTCACTGTATGACCATCCCACATCCTTAAACAATATCGAAGCCTCACCTCCGCTCCAGCTTGCAACACCTGCGATGATATCCTCATGACCAACTCTGCCAGATGCAAAGCCATGTCCCCACACGCAAAAACCAGAAATAACTGTAGCCATCCATTATTGGCAATACTGACCTCACGACTTATCTTAGAAGAAAGGTTAAGGAAAGGCAAACCAACATTTCTAGCATTAGTAGACAGAGAAAGCTTTTGACAATGTTGACTGGAATACTCTCTTTCAAATTCTGAAGGTGGCAGGGGTAAAATACAGGGAGCGAAAGGCTATTTACAATTTATACAGAAACCAGATGGCAGTTAAAACAGTCGAGGGACATGAAAGGGAAGCAGTGGTTGGGAAGGGAGTGAGACAGGGTTGCAGCCTCTCCCCGATGCTATTCAGTCTGTATATTCAGCAAGCAGTAAAGGAAACAAAAGAAAAGTTAGGAGTAGGTATTAAATTCCATGGAGTAGAAATAAAAACTCTGAGGTTTACCGATGACATTGTAATTCTGTCAGAGACAGCAAAGGACTTGGAAGAGCAGTTGAATGGAATGGACAGTGTCTTTAAAGGAGGGTATAAGATGAATATCAACAAAACCAAAACGAGGATAATGGAATGCAGTCGAATTACGTCAGGTGATGCTGAGGGAATTAGATTATGAAATGAGACATTTAAAGTAGTAAAGGAGTTTTGCTATTTGGGGAGCAAAATAATTGATGTTGGTCGAAGTAGAGAGGATATAAAATGTAGACTGGCAATGGCAAGGAAAGTGTTTCTGAAGGAGAAATATTTGTTAACATCGAGTATAGATTTAAGTGTCAGAAAGTCGTTTCTGAAAGTATTTGTATGGAGTCTAGCCATGTATGGAAGTGAAACATGGACGATAAATAGTTTATAGAAGAAGAGAATAGAAGCTTTCGAAATGTAGTGCTACAGAAGAATGCTGAAGATTAGATGGATGGATCACATAACTAATGAGGGGGTATTGAATAGAATTGGGGAAAAGTGGAGTTTGTGGCACAACTTGACTAGAAGAAGTGATCGGTTGGCAGGACATGTTCTGAGGCATCAAGGGATCACCAATTTGGTTCTTGAGGGCAGCGTGGAGGGTAAAAATCGTAGAGGGAGACCAAGAGATGAATCCACTAAGCAGATTCAGAAGGATGTAGGCTGCAGTAGGTACTCGGAGATGAAGAAGCTTGCACAGGATAGAGTAGCATGGAGAGCTGCATCAAACCAGTCTCAGGACTGAAGACCACAACAACAACAACAACCATTATTTTGCTCATCCTGTCCGTTGTAATAACTGTTGGCACTCATCTCCCATTGCCAAAGGCTCCTTCAGATTCCTGATCATCGTCCTTCAAAACATCCACCCCTTCCAACGACCACATACACTATAACTAATTTATCTTTCTTATCATAACACGCTAAATGTCAGTACCCAAACCATCCACTTCTGAAATTAAGTTCACTTTGTTTCCACTCGTGTCAGCACTGTTGCTTAAACGTCTCAAGCTGTCACCCACACAACCCCGTCTCTAGACTCTCGTCATGGTGTGGCTGTACCACAACCACCTCCCTCTACCTACTAACGAGACTCTTTTAAGAATACTTGACCTTGCACAATGTCCAAACGTTTACCCTAAATGAATAGTTCCTCTAACCCTATCTCACAATCTGCAACATATCCCTGTATCTTCTTCCACTGTAGAGATAACCTCCTTCCCCTGATCAGAGGTGGAGCTTCAATCAGCCTCATAAGAATATCCCTGCTGGTAAACCTTTTGGGGTATAAGGTTGTGGTCCAGGAAGCGCTTCTGTTATTGCAAGACTCAATGGAGAAGCAACGCTTCTGAAGATGTCCAGCGCTGTTCTGGACAAAATGTTAGGAATAGAAGAGTCTCATGGACCACAAACTTATACCCCTAAATGTACACCAGAAGCAATTTCATCTGTTTGTTCAATCATGAGAATATCCCCGTTTGGGCAGTAATCGTATCACACTTTCCAACTGAACACAGAATATATAGCCTCATCTTTAAAACCCCAATAATCCCATCCGTCATTAATTCATGGCCCACATTGCCCACAAGTTTCCACCTATATTGTCGCTGTTGACCCCAAAATCCTTCGAAGATCAGCTGCAGATCTCCGGCTGTGGCATCATTTTCGAGACTCCCAGCAAGGTGACATTGTTCCCATACCACAGCACACACATTCCTGAGAGCAGCACCACTCCAGGTATTGTCCTCGCATATCTCAACCTTCTTGGATGCCTCACTGCAAAGGACTCAATATGGTTGGAAATGACCACCCACCTGTTCTCCTGACCACCTTCTACACACAAACTCATCCCTCATCTGTATGACACCATTCCAGACCCTGTCCAAAATTAGTTCTACTTCTATCCTAATTGTAATTCCTACCAAGAATTTATAGATACACCGATTTCTGGAACCCGACGACTTCTACCCCTCCTCCCCCCCAGCCAAGCCTTCCTGCAGCATACCCTGTCAGCCATTATATCTGACAACATCCCTGCCAAGCTACATATTCTGATCACTCACTCTTCCCAGAAAGCCCTACACCTTCCAAGAGAATCCCGACACTTAAGCCAGTCCTGCCTGTGCACTGATGACTGGGATAGAATCACACACACTACCGGCAAGAACAGAGACGCCGGAATTCGTGCGAAGCATGCACCAGGTTCAACGCTACTTTCCCCACAAACACTTCCAACTCCTGAAAAGCATTCTACTGACTCAACAGTAGTTATCCCCTCCATCTTTACCTGCTCCTCCACAACAACCATCCATTACCAATAACCTGGGGAAAGCTGATCACTTTGCATCCTATGTTTCTGACATCTTCTCAACCCTAATTACGAACTGAAATACCACTTTCCCACTCCTGGTTCCACGTTCCAGTACTCTCACAGTATATCACAAGTAGAATTAAGTACACCAATTACAGCACTTGAATATTTGTGTAGGACTTCGAACACAAGGGTAAGGGGAGATGGCTACAGAATGATGCGGCAACTGTCGTCATAGGAAAGATGGAGAGGAGCGGAAATAATAATTGGCGAACAAGCTGAAACCGTGAACAAGAGATTTGATTAACTCGTGTTTCTCCAAAAGTATGAAGACTCAATACAAATGATATAGCAATAATCAGGCTCCTGCTATTTCAGTGTCCACAAGGATAGAGCTCTCTGTGCTGAAATATGAACGATGGCAATGGAGCCTTGACTAGGGGGCGTCTGCGCAGTGTCACGTGGTGAAAGGGCTTCGAACGCAAGTGCGGCAGAGCGGCTGCCGCCGGCGATCCAGAACTGCGGCTGCAGAGGGCGCTCATAGTCCAGTCACTGGCTGTGTGGCTCAGCGGATGCACATCTTTGGGTCCATCCCTGCCCGACCGCTATCTGCGTCACACGGAAACTTGCAATTCCATTGCCGGCTGTGAGAGCCATGAGGTGGTATCGAGTCGTGATACCACAGACATAAAAAAAGTACTTTCAAGAAAACGTAACAAGTCCACAGGTCAGTCCTGTATTACCCAGTGAAATCGCAAAGAATGCACTCTCTCTCCTTTACAGTTACCTTTTAGCTCTTTATACCTCTATCCAAACAAAAGATTATTAACCTGGAATGCGGAAAACTTCCCTAATTCTAATTATCCTCAACCTACATAAAACCACTATTGATGCGTTATCCTACCGCCCCACCTTCGAATCCATCCTCACCTGCACCATTTATGAAAAGCTGAACCAGCACCATTTCCTTCCCATTACTTCCCATTAACGACTGTGATTTCCATGCCACAGTCTCCTCCGATGACGAACTCTTGCGCCTCACCCTATCGCATTAGCTCAACACCAGTAAACGCACTGTTTTTGTTCCCTACGACCTAGCGAAAGATTACGATCTTGTGTGGCCTTCGGGTCTCCTTTCCAGACTCCAGACTTATGCATCTACCACTTCATCATACTCCGCAATCCACCTAACGATGTGTAGCGACGGGTACTTTTGGTGTCACTATCAGATGCCCCTTTCCTGTTCCATTCGCCAATGAACGTGGGAAGAATGATTGATGGTAAGGCTCTGTACTAGCTCTAATTTCCCGAATTTTCACGTCTTGGTCTCTTCGCAAGTTGTATGTGGGATGAAGTAACATGTTGTCCGAGCCTTCTCCGAAAGTGTCCTCTCGACATTTCAGTAGAAAATCTCTCGGTAAAGCACAACACCTCTCTTGTAGCGTCTGCCACTGCAGTTTGTGGTGCTTCTCCCTAACGCTCTCGCGCTGTCGAAACGGACGTAACGCTCCGCTCGACGTTGGATTTTCTCGATTTCTTGTATCAGTCCTACTTGGTAAGATTCACAGATTGATCAACAGCACTCAAGAATCGGTCGAACAAGCATGTTGTAAGCCGTAAGCCACATCCTTCGAGAATGAGTTAAATTTCCCTAAGATTCTCCCTACGAAATTCAGTCTTGAATCTGATTTTTCTACTGTTAATGTGTTATATGCTCATTTCACTTAATGGCGCTGCGGATAGTTACTCCTAAATATACGGGGATTATCCGGGAACTGAGGTTACAAGACATGGAATATCTGTGGGGAAAGTTGGTACCACTGCCGTATAGGGGGAAGCCAGAGAAAGGAACGAGCATTCCCAGCCACCAGTAGCTCCACGACAGACTGTGACTGTTAGAAACGACCGTTTTCACTCCGGCTACCACCAAGTGCGTAGAGCGCGCCATATTTCGCTACCGAAATGCTGAGGGCATGAACGCCGCTGCGATTCATCATGAAGTTGTTTCAGATATGGAGAGGACGTAATGTCAAGACAGCACGTGATGAAATGAGTAGAGAATTTAAATTTTGGAAGGACAGAAATGTACGATGAAGTCAGAAGCGGAAGGCTGTCTGTTGTGACTGGTAATGTGCAGAAAATGGAAGAACATCTTCTCTTATCGCCGTTCGACAATTGACGACTGCATGCAGTTTGTCCAAACATTTCACGAAATGTTGTTCATGAAATTGTAACTGATCGACTAAATTATGGTAGGCCGTGTGCGCGCTGGGTGCCAAAGATACTTACCGAAGCACACAAAATGAACAGTAAATGACGCTCTCGAATTTCTTGACTGTTTTGAGACTGAAGGTGAGGCTTCTCTCAACTCTATAATGACAGGAGATGAAACTTGGGCTTATCACCATACTCCTGATAGCAAACGGTAGTCAATCCAGTGGCACCATACTCATTCTCCTTCAGGAAAGAAATTCAAAACTCAGCCAACAGCAAAGGAAATTACGGTGTCAGTGTTTTGGAACACAAAAGGGGTTCTGCTCGTTTATCTTTGGGAAAGAGGTGAAACAAGAAATGCTGTAAGATGTAGTGAGACCATGAAGATACCTCGCAGAGACATACAAACCAAACTTTGTGCATGCTGCCAACGGGAGTCTGTCCTCTTCATGACAACGCGCGTCCGCACACGGCTCATGCAACACATGAATTGTTGATTTCGTTTGACTGGGATGTTCTAAGCCACCCCTCTGAAGCCCCGATCTCGCACCTAGTGAATATCATCTATTCACTAAATTTAAGGAACACCTCCGTGGAATATACTTTTTCGATGACTAAGAGGTGAAAATCTAACTGAAAACTGTCTGAAAAAGGTGGCGGGAAACTTCTATGAGAAATGAATCAAAAAACTCGTCCCAAGCTTGACAAAATCTATCGAGGTAAATGGCGACTATGTCGAGAAATAATGCAGGACGAAACCACAACAATGCTTGTAAATTTATTAAAGTGAAATCATTTTTTGTACTTGAAAAATTAGACAGTTTGAGTTGACGGTTAATTGAGTTCATGTTTCAGAGTAGTTTCAGGGGTAAGACAAGGCTGCAACCTGTTTCCACTGTTGTTCATATTATTTATGGATCATATGTTGAAAACAATAGACTGGGTGGGTGAGATTAAGATACGTGAACACAAAATAAGCAGTCTCGCATATGCGGATGACTTAGTTGTGATGGCAGATTCGATTGAAAGTTTGCAAAGTAATATTTCAGAGCTAGATCAGAAATGTAAGGACTATGGTATGAAGATTAGAATCTCCAAAACGAAAGTAATGTCAGTGGGAAAGAGATATAAACGGATCGAGTACCAAATAGGAGGAACAAAGTTAGAACAGGTGGACGGTTTCAAGTACTTAGGATGCGTATTCTCACAGGATGGCAACATAGTGAAAGAACTGGAAGCGAGGTGTAGCAAAGCTAATGCAGTGAGCGCTCAGCTATGATCTACTCTCTTCTGCAAGAAGGAAGTCAGTACCAAGACTAAGTTATCTGTGCACCGTTCAATCTTTCGACCAACTTTGTTGTATGGGAGCGAAAGCTGGGTGGATCCAGGTTACCTTATCAATAAGGTTGAGGTCACGGATATGAAAGTAGCTAGGATGATTGCAGGTACTAGTAGATGGGAACAACGGCAGGAGGGTGTCCACAATGAGGAAATCAAAGAAAAACTGGGGATGAACTCTATAGATGTAGCAGTCAGGACGAACAGGCTTAGATGGTGGGGTCATGTTACACACATGGGAGAAGCAAGGTTACCCAAGAGACTCATGGGTTCAGCAGTAGAGGGTAGGAGGAGTTGGGGTAGACCAAGGAGAAGGTATCTGGATTCGGTTAAGAATGATTTTGAAGTAATAGGCTTAACATCACAAGAGGCACCAATGTTAGCACTGAAAAGGGGATCATGCAGGAATTTTATAAGGGGGACTATTCTCCAGACTGAACGCTGAAAGGCATAATCAGTCTTAAATGATGATGATGAAAGATTCTTGTAACCTTACTTTCCGGAATAGCTTCGTAATACGGAAGATACAGTTTTCATCAATTTGTGGTCAACAGTGTAATTGTATAACATTGGATTTCTTTTCTTGTGTACGCGCAATATGTTACGTTTACTGACTATCTTTGTCAACTGTCTGAGACTGCAACATTCATAAATATTCTGCGGGTCATTCTAGTCATCCATGCTGTTTAATGACGTTGCTTCTTTGTTATAGGCAACTGTATATAATGCTAACAGTCTTAAAGAGATTCCGAGGATTTTTACTAGGTCATTTATATAGATTATATTTAGTAACAGTAGTATTACAGTTCCCTGGGGTACAACGGAACTATATCTGTCGACTTCTTTTCCGTTAAGAGCGACGTTTTGAGTTCTGTCTGTAAGGAAGTCTTGTGCCCAGCCGCAAATCTGCTACGATATTCAGTAAGGTCGTACATTTTCACCAAGTGGCAGTGAGGGACGGTGTCAAATGTCTTCTTGAAGTCAAGGAAAACGGTATCAACCTGAGCGCCGTTGTGGATTTTATGCATAAACAAAGTGAGCTGAGTTTCCCAAGATCTCTGTTTGCGGTATCGATGTTGATTTTTATGACGGTGATTTTAGTTCTCCGTAAACATTATTATGTGTGAACACACAGCATGTTCCATAATCTTACGACAAATTAACGTCAACGATATAAGTCTTTAATTATGTGCGTCCGTCTTATAACCCTTCTTCAAAACGAAAAAGGTTCCGCGTTTTTCCCCCAGTAACTAGGTACCGTTCGTTGCTCCAGCGATTTATTATAAACTGCTGCTAGAAGGGGAGCAAGTTCTTTCGAATAATCTCTGTAGAATGTTCTAGATATCTCGCCTGGTCGTAATACGTCTCCACAACTAAGCCATTACAGCTGTTTTCTGTTCTGTGAAGAGTTATCCTACTATCTGGCGTTTCAACGTTCCTACGATGATTGCAAGAGGGGATTGGCTTTTTTCCCGCCCAGCATGCTATTTCCCTGAGGGGAGTCGTTACCTACCTAATGTTGGAGCTGCCAAAGACTCGAATTCGTGCCTCGTCCGGATTAGGCATCACTTGTGGGCATCAATTATGTATTTTGTCACTATTCACAACATCGATTCCGTAGCTTCCATCCCACTCCAGGTGCGCCTCAAGGCTCTGTCCTCTCTCCTCTCCTTTATCTCCTCTACACTGCCAATATGCCCAAACTTCCACCCACCAGTCCACCTCCTACTGTATGCTGATGACATCTTTTCCATCGCCCTCTATTCTACGCTCCAGAACACCAACAATAAATTAAAAACCACTTCAATCATATTATCTACCAATGCAACCACCAAGTGAGGTGGCGCAGTGGTTAGCACACTGGATTCGCATTCGGCAGGACTATGGTTCAAACCCGCGTCTGACAATAAGTTAGATTTTCCATGATTTCCCCCCATCGCTTCAGGCAAATGCCAGGATGGTTACTTTGAAAGGTCATTGCTGATCTCCTTGCCAATCCTTCCCTAATTCGATGGGACTGATGACCTCTCTGTTTGGTCCCCTCCCATGAATCAATCAACCAACCAACTAATGCAACCAATGGCTACTGAAGGTCGACCCCTCTATAACGAAGGCAGTAATTACAGGATGAACCATACGCACCTTGTGCTTCCATGTCTTGTGCCTTACGGTCTATGATTGTGCTATCCAGTTGACTAAGAGACTAAAATATCTTGCATTAATCATCGACCTGCATCTGAAATGGAAACCACACCTAATAGCTGTGCAGTCCTAAACTATCGATTGCACACCGAACAGCGCATCAACAAGGCAGTGTGATCGGCGCGCCAGTGAAAGGAGCAGGCTGGGCCATATCTCCAGGAAGACAGAGTTCAGCGCACCCCACCAACGCTAACCGTACTAGCCGGCCATCGCCGGTCGGGCTCAGTTCGGTCACAGACTTCGACAGCGTCGGTACCGTGTAATAAAGAGGCGATACTGAGCCTGCGTTTTGCGAGTAGTAATAGAGAAATGTAATTTCATGCAGGAGGCATAGGTAGTACATCAAGCCACTTCATAACGAAATGTTAAGCTATGTTTCCCTCGTTTTTAGAAATAAAGTGTTATATTAATTTGAAAATCCTTGTACAGATCATTTTGAATTCTCTCCTATCTTGGTTGTGTCGGTGCTTGTTGCCACAGCAGCCGACACAACACTAACCATCCAACCAAAGGGGATGTTTCTTCTCTGGGCAGGGCAGTCGTTGTAGAAATCCTACAAACAGAGCCCCACAGACAGAGATAGGGTCGCGAGTCGAGCTTGGGTAGCTCAGCTAGTGAGCACTTGCCCGCGAAAGGCAAAGGTCCCGAGTTCGAGTCTCGGTCCGGCATACAGTTTTAAACTGCCACGAAGTTTCATACCTGCGCACACTCCGCTGCAGAGTGAAAATTTTATTCTAGAGCCCCATATATATCTCCATTAGCTTTGTTACAATTAATCCATAGGAGAGCAGGCCACCGTCGAACAGGAGATTACATTTCCTAAAATAGTGTACACCACATACTAACACGTCACAGTTCCCATGTTTATCACTTAAACCAAAAATTGCATTCAAATGATCTGTAGAACAGTCTACTTTTAAGTCAGTGGACACATCAGCAAATTCTCGCCAAACAGAACTTCTACCCAGATATTGTTTTTACCGATGAATACTCTTAAACAAGGTAAAGGTAAATACAATGTACATGCATTATTGGTCCAGCAAAAACGCAAGATGTAGTAGACAACTGAAGGAACAGTGTGAACGTAGACGGTAACCTACACATATAAATGTGTGGCTGCTCCAACGGATGAATTATTAATTCTATACCACACCATGGTCTGTTTGTCAGACAGTAGACCAATCGCGTATCTACGTACTGTTTAACCTAACCTTGTGGATGCCACCGTGTACGGGAAAGATATTATCGTAGCATCACCTCGAAAGAAGTTAAAATACTTCTTATCATTATTTATCATTTTTCCCGTCATTATAATATGAAAGAATGGTTTCACTAGCCCGATACCACAATATTTTTTTATTATCTGTTATCTGTCACTGTGTGTTCTGTATGTACAATGGACGATTAATTTGCACAGTACCTACATACCGCGTTGCTCCATACTGGCTGAATTCTCAGGTCTACTAATACTTCAAACGTTTCAGCCACGGGATATAAAAGCTGACACAACACTAGCACCCACCTGTCTGACTAAATAACGGTGCTTTCAACTCCCGAGACCACGATTTCTTCGAGGTTAGTACTCCTTGTCATGTCACTCTGACGGAACATGTCCAACTGTATCGGAAATATGTATCAACAGGGGATAGGCAAAATAATGTGCACATCTGTACTTACTTGAAAATGGTTTATTAATAAAGGGTTGGACCCCCATTTTCCCGTAACACAGCTGCGAGTCTCCTTGAAATACTGACATAAAACGTTTCTGTATTCTCCAGTGGAATGTTAGGCCACTTTTCGATCATAACCTCTTCTAACGTCTGCTCCTGAACCTGCGCTCCAATACGCCGAAAAGGGTTCGACAATGTTAAATTCTGGAGGCTGTGCTGGCCAGGGAATACGCTGCAGCTTAGTTGCATGCTCCTCGTACCACGACTGTACTGTCCTGGCTATATGGATGGGTGCATTATCGTCCTGAAACATGGCATCATTTTTGGGGACCGACATTTAAATCATGTTGTGCACCTGATCACCTAAAATGCTCACATCATTGTTGGCTGTAAGATGGCTTTTGAGGGTACCGGTGGGACCAGCAGAATACCTTTATATTGCTGCTCACACCATCAAACTTTCACCTCCATGCTTGAACTTTGGAATCAAGCGATCAGGATTGTAGGCTTCTTTTGGCGTTCTGCAGACGTAAACCCGGCCCGATGCTGGAAATGGCGAAATCATTGACTCGTCGGGCCATATGACGTGTTTCCACTGATCAGCCATACAGGATTTATGCTCCTGGTACAATGTTTTACGATTCTTTGCGTTGGTTGTCGTCAATAATGGTTTTGGTATAGCAGCTCGTCTATGAATATTTGCATTATGGAGTTCTCGGTGGACAGTGTCGATAGATACGGGATCTCGAAGATGAATATTGATCTCTACAGTTACTTTAGCAGTTGCAGTTTTGTGTTGTTTTTGCACAATTCGTATTAGCGTACGACGCTCTCTGTCATTTAGTTTTGATTTGCGCCCTCTATTACGTTTACACGATGACATCTTTTCATGTTTTGTGTGGGTTGTCATTAATGTCGTAACAGTTGATCTTGAAACATTCGATGAGTTCGCTGTCTTGGTTACTGATGTTCCGGCTAATCGGGCCCACGCAGTATTCCCTCTTTGGAACAATGTTTGGTCTTTCGTTGCTCGTCGACCTTGGTCTCTGAATGCAAATACGAAGTGTGCAGTGCTCTAAGAAACCTCGACATATGCCTCGTCCGTACTGAACACGCGCAGTGCAGAGCGACACGTGCCTTACCTGCGTTGTTGGCCATCAAACACGACCATCCCATTACTACCACTTTTCACATTATTTTGGCTATCTCATACACTTTTGCATATCCTTCAGCTGAAGGCTATTTCCCACATTTATTCTCGTTAAACTGTGACTGGAATATGTTCCATGCATATAACTCACGCAGAATCATTCAGGAGATAGGTCACTAGGTCTGTCGCTGCTTATTGACTCTGCTGTGTTGCCAGGGGCATCATTGTCTTCATCGACCTACTGGTTTGTATTACCAAACTGCTTCAGCTTTTCTACACCCAGGCATCCGTTGCAAGTGCTTTAGCCAGTTGTTTTTCGTCTTCATTACTTTTTATTACTGTATCAGTGAGTAGGGTGATGTTAATAACATCAGAAAATTTCTTAACGAGACAACGATTCGTTATTAGGAAGGCAGGACGTGTGTGAGCTACCATGAACAGCCTAGTGACACGCTCAGAATCAACGGCAAACCAGCACCAACAGATAGTTTAAGAATACACGACGATTTCACAAGGAGAAGATGAAAAAATAATTTATACGATGACAATGAACCGGAATCTCAGTACTTAAAGGAAGATGAAAAAATAATAACCATGTAGGACTGAAACGTTGTAGTAGGGAAACTGAGTAAAAGAGGAGAAATACTAAGTACTGCAACAAATTTTCGCTAGTGAACGAATAAACTATTTAAGAATACAAGTTGGAGTACCCGTAGAACGCCCTGAGACACGAGAAACATCCTGTGGGATTACATCTTGATCAACCGCAGACTGCGAAATCAGATACTGTATTTTAAGGCATACCCACGGACGGATAGAGGCGCAGACCGCAATTTAGTAATAGTAGCACTAGTAGCCGGAGCCCAAGAGAAGAGTTCGGTAGATCCAGAGTAGAGACAAGTGTAATGGTGAAGTGATAAGAACTCATGATTTCTGAGGTTGTAAGTACTTTGAATAAATACAACTAGTTCAGTTGAAGAGGAACTGAATATCTAAGAAGGACAAACATAGAAACTGGAGGGACAAATCTAGCAACATGAATGGTTACGCATAAGAAACTTGGGGAACAGAAAAAGTGTTTCCGTGAGGAAGTCGAAAGGAATACACAGATTCAGCTTATAGAACAGTCAAAAGTTGGAGCAGTTTACACATCGAGCTTGATAGTGGAAGCAAGAAATACGAGGAATGAAAACATATTCAAAGGATGTTTCGGCCTCGAAACAGTGTTGGAATATGAAGCATTTTCGAAATAGAAGCAAGCCAAAAGGACACACGCGTAATACATAAGATTTACAATAACAGAAGTGGAAAAATAAGACTGGAACACCAAACAAAAATTTCTGGTATTAAAAAAATGTAACTCAATGATACAGTTTTCACCCTACTGCTTAATCTGTACGTCAGGGTAGCAATAACGAATAATGATACAGGAGTGAGATAAAAATTTTGGGTAAAAGAATATCAACGATAAGATACGCTGATGGCGTTGATATACTTAGTGAAAGTAAGAGAGAACTGCAAGATCTATTGAATGGAATGAGTAATGTAACGAGCAAGAAATATTGACTAAGAAGAAACAAAGAATGCGAACCAAACAAGGAGAAAGAGAAATAAGATTCACGGTAAACCAAATATGAAAGTTGGCTGCCACGAAATAGAGGAACGAAGTGAGAGGGTTATGACAAGCAAGCAGGCACAGCAAAAACAGGTCATTTTTCTGCTAGTATCAAAACTAAGCCTTAACTTGAGGCCGGGGGACTGATGACCTCAGATGTTGAGTCCCATAGCGCTCGGAGCCATTTTGAACTTGAAATCGAAATTTCTCAGAACGTGTTTGTGGGGTACAGATTTGCCTGATAGTGACTCATAAGCTGTAGGAAAACAGCGAAAGAAGAGAACTGAAAGGTCTGAGTCGTGTTGCAGTAGAAGGATGTTTCTGTGTCGCCTGTTAGATTTCCATTGTATTTTTATTTTGCATGATGCGACGTTTCGGTTGTGTAGCTACTTTTACACAAAATGTTTAACCTTCCTAGTACCACTGGGGTCAATATGACCCCACAAGCACTTTTGAAATATATATCACACTTGTTTTCAAAACTGTTATTTTCAAAAATTATGACTTTGTCTTTCTGAGTTGCTTGTATGCAATGACATATTTTTCAGTTTTACATTTACAACGTATTAAAATTTATTCATGCACTGAGTACCACTGGGGCAGCATGACCCCGATCTAAATTTTTGTTTTGTTTCTTGAATGTAACATTATGGAAAGAGAATGACGAATGTTACATTGAACAGATTTATACGAAACATTAGCAACAATTAAACTAACACTTCCTGCTCATTATTTATACCCATTGTTTCAGTTTCTTGCCTCAGCCGCTGTTGTGTAGTGCCTCTGTTGTTGCTAGTGTTTTGCCTCAGCATCTGCATGAACTACATTATTACTAGAAAACGTTTGACTAGTGCTGAAATACAAGCAATTTTGAATGAAGAAGAGTAATTAGGAGATATACGGTCTAATGGCGATGAAGAGATTGATGCTATTATTTATTTTATTTATCCTACTCAAGATTCTGATGAAAATGTTGGAGATTTGGAAACTCTACTTCCTGAAGTTGCTGACATCTCAAATCAGAATGTTTTCAAGTAATCTACAGTATGTTTGCAAAAACTTTAATGATAGTACTAATAATAATAATATGTAAGTATATATGTAAAGTAGTAATCCCATTTTCTTCAGGTCGAGAAATGGAAATGAAACATGGGGAGAACATCCTGTTAGACAACATGGGGGACAGCCAGTACGAAATATATGGGAGACAGCTCCAGGTCCCACGAGGCATACTGTGCAGTCAGCATTTGAATTATTTATGAACTCCGGCATTTTCGAGATTATTTTGAAGTGTATCAACAAAGAAGGTAACATTACTTTCAGTAACAAATTGACAGATCTTGACAGATAAGAATTTGAATTTTTTCTTGGCCTGCTTATTTCTGCGGGAGTGTACAAAGGTCACAATGAGGGCTTAAAGAATTTATGGAATGAAGTGCATGGCCTATATAATTTCAATAGTTCTAAGGCAAGGAACCCCTTTACAGAATTATCACGTTGTGTTCGGTTTGGTGACGCTCAGCACCGGCAACAGAATCGTAGCCTTGATAAATTGGCTCCTTTAAGGGATTTTTCTAAAGAGTGGGTAAGCACATTACTTGACGCATACGAATCACACGAGAATATTACAGTTGATGAACAACTGGTAATTTTGAGTAGTAGGTGTTCATTTCCCCAGTATATCCGCTCAGAACCTGGAAAGTACGCGATATAGATATGGGCTGCATATGACATCAATAATTACTATGTCACACATCCGCAGGTGTACACAGGAAAGGATGAAGGCCAGCCTAGGGAAATCAATGAGGGAAAAAGGGTAGTGTTAGAATATTTATCAGGGAGTGATAGAAATATCACAACAGATAATTTCTTTGCAAGTTTGGAGTTGGCGTGAACTAGCTGCAGAATTTATCGAAGCAGCTTCATGTCTCTTTGCATTCTAGTAATCAGCTACAACAGCCTCCTATTGCCCAAAAAAGGGTAGAATAGTGACATTGCTGAGTACTATGCATTTCAGAGAGGAAATAGGTGACGGCGAAGCAGAAAAACTATTATAATCCTAGACTATAATGCAACTAAATCAGGTGATCAGGTGTAGACACAATGGGCAAGTTAGTCAGAACCTACACCAGAAAACGTATGACAAGAAGATGGACCATGGTTATATTTCATAATATTTTATAAATGAATGCCCTATATGCTTTTATAATTTGGCTGGACTTAAATCCTGACTGGAATAAAAAAAGATCCACTACAAAAGAAGAGAATTTCTTGTGGGACTGTGAACAAGTCTAGTACAGAAAAAGAAAAGTCGGCGCAGGAAAGCTTCTCTTCCTCGTCCTCCTTCTTCAGCAGAAGTTCATACGGGGCAAAACGTGAACGGTGCTCCCTATGTGAACGTTCAGTGGATAGAAAACATTCAGAAATGTGCAGAAGATGCTTTTCTTTTGTCTGTCTTTGTTTTAAATGTAAGGAGTTCCTTTGTTTTAAATGTGACCATCTATAAGATCAAGGATTAAGACAAGATCTGTATGTGCTTGTTTACATACATTACCTGGTTTCAATAATTAATGTATGCTTTGACTTCAGTTCATTAATATAAAGAAAATACTGCCAATATATCCAGTGTTAATTGCTTGGGGTCATATTGACTCCAGCGGTACTCAGTGTAACAAAAATATTCTGCTAGTAGGAGAGTTAACTTGGTAATTACGCATATTGCAGGTGAAATGTTTAACCCGTTAATTACATATAATTCTTACTTGAGAATGGCTGCACAGTCTAAATGTCATAGACTGCAAAACAATGAAAAAATTTAAGCAAACAATAGTTGATGCAAGAAATTTACTTTTTTTTAACACGTTTTTCACCTCTGCAGACCGTGCTGCTACATTTTGTTGAAATTATTTATTTATTTTTATTTATTTACTTATTTAACCTGATCAGATTAGGGCCATCAGGCCCTCTCTTACATCGGACCAGTGTTCGACACATGCAGCATTTCACACATCAGAGTTACATCATGAACATAGTTTAAATGAGAAAATTAGCTTACTCTAGTGACAATATGAATAAAGAGTAGTGACTAAGACCTAATAAAGTAAATGCGGAAGTATTTTTACAACAGTTGCTATACATACAGATTATGATAAAAGCAATAAAAATAACAGTAAAACAAAAAAATCAAATAATAATGATAAACATGACTAAGACCTAATAAAGTAAATGCTGGCAGTATTTTTACATCAGGTGCTATACATACAGATTATGGTGAAAGCAATAATAATAACAGTAAAAAAAATCAAATAATAATGACAAACATGGGAAAGATTGGCAATAGTAATGAAGGTTTGTGCAGATGTACATTAATATCTTGGTGCGTAAAGTAGATGTTTACTAGTTTAGCGAGTTTTGGGTAAGGGAGGTTTAAGGAGGGGGAAAAGAGGGAACTAATGAGGTGAAGTGCACTCATGTACAGAGAAAGGCATTACTGTTGCTTAAGTAGATACGTCATTAACTGTTTTTTGAAGCCGGTCATGTTTTTAAGTTCTCTAACATAACGAGGGAGGTTATTCCAGAGTCGGGTTCCCGCTACTGTAAAGGACTTGGAGAAGGTGACTGAGCGATGCAGTGGAACGGAGAGGATTTTATTATGATGGGAACGTGTGTTTCTGTCATGTTGTTCCGACATGAGTGTTAGGGACGAGGAGAGATATGAGGGACAGTGTACATTTATAAGGCAGTAGATGAGACAGAGTGTATGGAAATCTCTGCGTTTGTCTGCACGCAGCCAGGACAATTTTGCATATGCTGGTGAAATGTGATCAAAAAGTCGAACGTCACAGATATATCGGACGCAGGCATTCGTGACCAGTTCTAGACGTCGGGAATTTTCCTGAGAGAGGCCTTGTAGGATAATATCGCTGTAGGCAATGATTGGGAGTATAAGCGTTTGTACTAATTTCTTTTTCAGATCGAAAGGGAAGAGTTTTTTATATTTTTGTAGGACATGAAGGGATGCTGATGCTTTTTTGCACACTGCAGTTACGTGCTCTGTCCAATTTAGGTTTTCATCTATTATTACTCCCAAACTCTTTGCTGAGGGAGAGAATTTAATATTTGTTCCATTTAGGATAAGAGGTGGTACGGATTCCCGATGTTTTGGGCTAATGAGCTTAGAGTGACCAACAAGTACCGCTTGGGTTTTAGATGGGTTTAGTTTTAGACCTATGTCCTGTGCCCATTTTGACAGTGCATCGAGGTCAGTATTGAAATTTTCAATAGCTTTCTTGAGATTGCTTGGTTTCGTACTTAGATACAACTGAAGGTCATCAGCATACATATGGTATTTGCAATAGGTCAGGACCGATGACACATCATTGACATAAAGAGAGAAGAGTATAGGACCTAATACTGAGCCTTGGGGAACGCCTGACACTACCTGCCGCCATTGTGATTTTATATTCCCAGACAGGACGCGTTGCTGACGAGACGTCATGTATGAGCGAAACCATTGCACTGCGCTTGGTGAGAAATTTAGACCGCTAAGTTTGGCTAGTAAGATGTCGAAGTCGACAGTATCAAATGCTTTGCTGAAATCTAAGAAGCAAATGATAGTCGCTTCTTGTCTGTCCATGGCAAGTTTCAGGTCATCTGTCACCTTTATCAGAGCGGATGTTGTGCTTCGATGTTTACGGAAACCTGATTGGTATTCGTCTCGTAGGTTGTTAGTAGTTAGGTAGTTGGTGAGCTGGTCATGAACTATATACTCTAAGGCCTTTGATAGTGCAGGAAGAAGGCAGATGGGGCGGTAGTCAGAGGGTGCTGTGGCGATGTCCTTTTTAGGCAGTGGCTTAATTTGTCCCAGTTTCCAGGCCTCAGGGAAAACACTTGTGATTAATGAATCGTTGAAAATGTCTGTTATAGAGGGCAGTAGTTGGTCAATAATAAGTTTTCCCATCTGGATAGTGATACCAACATGTCCAGTAGATGCTGATCTAATCCGCATTATGGCTTTCTTGACAGTACTGCAAGTGACGTGATGTAGATAGAATTTTTCTTTGCTACAGTCGTTCATCCCCATGAAGTAATCAATGATTCTCTGTTTTTTTTTGCGGATCAATTTTGGTTACAGGTAATGTGAAGAATCGGTTTAGTTCTTCAGCTGGGACGATGGGATTTTCTGCAACTTTTATTTTGCCTAAACCGAGACTACGGAGATTTTTCCACAGGATAGCTGGTCTACATCTATTGTCAGCTAATGTACGGGCATGTCTGAGCTTAGCGTTTCTCACCTCTTGACTGACTTTGTTTCGTTTCTGCTTGTATACAGCGTGATTTTCAGGTGTAGGGTATATCTTGTATGCTCGATGTGCAGCATCTCTGAGATTCATGAGCTGTTTTAGTTCATCAGTCAGCCAAGGTGCAGGTTGCCTTTTTACTTTTCTGGTCTTTATTGGAGCATATTTGTCATATAGATGAGTAATTTTGTTAGTGAAATCGTGGAGTTTGTCGTTTATGTCCATGAGGGGAGTAGAGGTCATCCCCCAAACTATTTCTTGTGCCTCAGTTTCGAGTTCAGGCAAATTTATGCGTTTGAGGTCTCGGTATGTAGACAGTTTTTGTTTCTTTCTAGGGCATTCTAGTGAATACGTCATGGAAATGATGTCATGGGCAGACATGCCAGGCGCAGATATTTGAGAGGTGCGGATTATTCTGTTCGGAGATTTCGTTGCGAATATATCTATGAAAGTGTGACTGGTAGTCGTGTGATGAGTAGGTGCCAGCTGAAGTAGCGTCATATTTGAGGAAGAAAGCATCCTCTTAAATTTCCCAGTGGAAGAACTATTGCACAGAAAATTAATGTTAGTGTCACCAGCTATAATTACATGTTCATATGACGATTCGAGACTAGAGAGGGCAGTTTCGAAGCAGGCGAACCCACCTACTTTAGGAGGTTTGTAAAGGACACATATTAAGCACTTTCTGTTAAGTGATTTGATCTCTATGAACATATATTCCACTTGTTTATCCACATTGTTGTCGGATGTGTGTAGTACTGTAGGTGACAAATCAGAGCGTATGTACGCCCCTACTCCGCCCCCTCGTCTGTTGCATCTGTCGTGCCTGAGAAAGATATAGCCATCTAGGTTTATGGAAGTTGTAGGAATACTTGGTTTGAGCCAAGTCTCTGACAAAAGTATTACGTGTATATCAGCAGTTTGAAATATATATTTGAACTCGTCGAAGTGAGCTGGCAGAGACTGGACATTTGCATGTGCAATATGCAGCTTGGTGCGTTCGGGTGTTGATTGCCCGAGGAGGTTGCCGATCGATGTTTGCGGGTCGTGGTTGGCGGTGACAATAGGGTCTGGCATGAGGAATGCGGAAGGCGTGTGAAGGAGAGGGGGGTGAGGGAGTGTCCTCCCAGTTCTGTGCAGTGAAAGCGGCCGCGAGGGGGAGGGGGTAGGTCCCCGGGGAGACAACGGGATCTGCGGCCAAGGTCAGCGAGGTCTGCAACGGTTCTGGAAGTAGCCGTGGGCTGGCAGGGGAAGGAAATTCGCTAAACCCAACGGGAGTAATCTGCACGTTATGACAGAGTGTGATATTAATTGCACTTATGAGAATAACAACTAAAGTATGATGGTGGGTTGCTAATTAAGGATGGAAGTGAGACTACCTTATGTAATAATTAACAAAATTACATGAGAAAAACAATTAAAAATGAAAATAGTTATGTGGAGAAACGAAAAGTTGATGATACAAATAACAAATATTACACGAGAAAAAAGGAAATTCGCTAAACACAATGGGAGTAATCTGCACGTTATGACAGAGTGTGATATTAATTGCACTTATGGGAATAACAACTAAAGTATGATGGTGGGTTGCTAATTAAGGATGGAAGTGAGACTACCTTATGTAATAATTAACAAAATTACATGAGAAAAACAATTAAAAATGAAAATAGTTAGGTGGAGAAACGAAAAGTTGATAATACAAATAATAGCAAATATTACACGAGAAAAAATAACTAGAGATAAAAAAAAATAGTTATGTAGAGAAACGAACAATTTGATTACACATTAGTTACGATATGGTTGACAGTGTAAACAATATAAACATACAGGTTAGTGGCAGCAAGGTTAGACATGATTTAGCTTCTAAAGCACAGGCTTTCGAGTTCATTAACACTGCAAATTGTTTTCTTCCCGTTTTCGGTCTTAACCATTATCCTGCCGTCATTTGTCCATACGTTATGTAGCCCAAATTTCGAAATCGCGCTCTTCAAAATGTTTAGTCTTTCAGAGGTCAGATCCTCGCGTACTGTCAGACCCGACTTCGCGAGATTCTTCTTTGCTCTGAAGATTTCAGATCTTTTCCTATACGACATAAATTTCACTATTATAGGTCTTGGTTTTGTAGAACCTGGCGACCTACGACCCACTCTATGACTTCTGTCAATGTCACTCAGAGTCACCTGCACGCCTAGCTTTTCTTGGACAAGGTTTATCACAAGTTCATCTGTGTTCTCTCTGCTGCTCTCTGGAATGCCGAACAGTCTGAGATTATTGCGTCGCTGATATTGTTCGAGCTCGTCCGTCTTCTCGATCAATTTCTGTTCGAGCAGTCGTGCTTTCTCCTCACTTGCTTTTAACGATGTGTCCAGCGCACGGATCTCGTTTGCACTCGCCTCCAGAGTTTTCTGTATTTTGTCCGTCACTGCTGCAGTGACAGCATCAGTGATGGTTTGAACAACGAGCCCGAGCGTCTCCTTAGCCTGCAGCGCGGCACTCACCTCAGCCTTCACGAGAGCGGCGATGTCAGCGATCCCGGGCGGAGCGGCCGCAACTCCCGGTGTAGACTCCACGCCTGCGCTGTCGCCGACCTGGCCGTTGGCTGCACTGCGCGTTGTTCGCCGATTTTCCATTTTTAGTGCGATTCCGTGTAATTGGTGCTCAGTATGTGATGTAAAATACGACACTCGGCAGTAGATATACGGCTTTAGTATATGTAGACTAGCCTAACTGCTTAAAACACCTCCAGATTTCACGTAAACTTGCGAGCCAAGCTAACGCACGTCACTCACTCGCCGCCATATTGGTAACTACGTGGAGTGATAAGAAAATTGGAGGTTTTCTGCAGAATCGGTGAGTAGAGGATTTGGAAGACATTGACGAGACATCGAGGAATAACATTTCCATGGTACTAGAATGATAATCGCTGATTGTAGAAACTGTAGGAATATATCCAACAAATACGTACTACACCGAGACGTAAAAAGTCGTAGCATACCTCTCAATAACGCGTCGCACTTCATTTAACAAAGCGTATTGCAGCAACTCGACGTGACAGGGATTCAATAAGTCGTTGGAAGCCTCCTTCAGAAATATGGAGCCATGCTGCCTCTACAGCCGTCCATGATTGCGAGACTCTGCTGGTACAGGATTTTGAGCACGAACTGACATCTCGATTATGTCCCATAAATTTCGATGGGATACATGTTGGGCGGTCAGGGTGGTCAAACCATTCGCTCGAAGCCAAATCATTAGCACGAAATCTCCAGAAATTTTCTTCAAACCAACTGGGAAGAATTGTGGCCCGGTGAGATGGTGCATTGTCATTCATAAGACTTCCGTTGTTGTTAGGTAACATAAAGTCCATGAACGGCTGCAAATCGTCTCCAAGCATCCGAACATAACAAAGGAACCAGTCGACTCAATGTAAACACAGCTCACACTATTATACAGCGACCACTAGCTTGAACAGTGCCTCACGGACAACAACACTGCTCCATGGATTCGTGGGGTCAGAGCCACATTCCAGTTCCACCACCCACACTTACCAACTGAAATCCCGACTCGTTCGATAAGATCACGGTTTTCCAGTCGCCTATGGTCCAACTTAGACGGTCACGAGCCCAGAAGAGGCACAGCAGGCGACGTCGTGCTGCTAGCAAAGGGATTCGCGTCGGTCGTCTGCTGCCGTAGCCCATTAACGCCCAGTTTCTCCATACTGTCCTAGCGGATACGTTCGTCGTACGTCCCACATTGATTTCTGTGGTTATTTCACGCAGTGTTGCTTGTCTGTTAGCACTGGCAAGTCTCCGTAAACGCCGCTGCTCGCTACCGTTATTTGAAAGCCGTAGGCTGCTGTGTTGTCGATGGTGAGAGGTAATGCTTGGTTCAAATGGCTCTGAGCACTATGGGACTCAACTGCTGTGGTCATAAGTCCCCTAGAACCTAGAACTACTTAAACCTAACTAACCTAAGGACATTACACACATCCATGCCCGAGGCAGGATTCGAACCTGCGACCGTAGCGGTCGCACGGTTCCGGACTGCGCGCCTAGAACCGCGAGACCACCGCGGCCGGCGAGGTAATGCTTGAAATTTCGTATTCTCGGCACAGTCTTGGCACTCTAGATTCCCTAATGATTTCCGAAATGCAATATTCGATGCGTTTGGCACCTACTACCATTGCGCGTTTAAAGTTAATTAAGCCCCGTCTTGCTGCCATAATCACTTCGAAAACTTATTCCATGAATCACATGAGTACAAATGATAGCTCCGCCGATGCATTACCCTTCTATACCTTGAGTATGCCATATCTGTATATGTGTCTATCTCTATCCCATGACTGTTATCACCTCAGCGTATTACACAAGGATACATAGCTTGTTTCCTTATTCTGTTGTCCAGAGTTCCACGAAATATAAAAATCTGCCAGATTTGGTTTAGGGATTCTGTGACACGCTATCTGAAAGAACAAATATATAAACTTCATGACTTTCTCAATGACGTTGTTGGCTATAATTCAAATAGTGCGCCCGTGATAAATATTTCCATAAGTATTATTAGCCTCTTATTAAGTATTGCAGCAACTATGTTCTATGAATAGTACAGTAAGTTGACATTCCTGAAGTTGGAAAATTATTTTACTTTACTTATCTTACAAACTGCACATATAATAGTTTCATTTCAGTTATCAGTATTTTGGCTATTAGAATATTGCATATCCAGATTCTTTGGTGATGCCCATGCCTATAAAGTCATTTCCGTGTATTTCTCTGTTCATAGATTCATTAATTATTTAGTGACTGATCAATACTGTTCGTTGCTGGAGGCATTAGCGGAGATTTCTCTTCACAGATCACACGAAACTTTAAAAAGAAAATTAAACTATCCATTATATTTCTTCATATAGATGAATTTGCACATCTTCAAGATAATGCGGCGTCTTTATAGTATCATAGTAGAAGAATTTGTTCTACGAAGCACAGCGGTGTCGTGATGAGATGGCGTCCTTCTCACATAGGAAGCGTACTTCTCAGGCTTTTACGTTTTAGCTTGGGCTGCTGTACCTGCAACAGGAATGGAAACGTAATGCTCAGTCGTGCAAACATGAACTGCTTCATAACTGAACCGAAAGGAAATGAACACATTTATTTTTATTTAAGACAAAGTAAGTTCCTGAGGAATATTCTATTTTACGTTGGTGTTACACCTAGCAAGGGCCAAACGTTCTCTTTATGTATTGCTAGATGCAATAATGTGACCCCTCATAAATTAACATCATGGTCCATGTAATAGAGCATAGCTTGAAAACTTCTAAGGATCGGTTTCTATAGACTCTCACTCGTTGCAGCTGCTTTCTCGCGAAGACACTGTTGCCATTCCTTAAGCAACGTCACGGAAGAGAATGGTTGGTAAATTTCTTTGCAGAACCAACCACAATGCTTCTTACGAGGGTTCAGTTACGACATTCACATGTTTTTCAGATCAGCTTCAGATACATCCAGCAACTTTAGACGGACATTATCCTTTGGATGCCAACGGCATTGCCGCAGTTGTAACACGGGTTCCCCAAGTTAAGCTCTGTCGGACTGGGCTAGCACTTGAGTGGGTGACTATCCGGTTTGCGGAGCGCTGTTGGCAAGCGTGGTGCATTCAGCCCTTGTGAGGCAAACTTAGGAGGTACATGAATGAGAAGTAGCGTCTCTAGTCTTGTAAACCGACATACGGCCCGGAGAGCAGGCTGCTGACCACATGCCCTACCATACCCGCATCCAGTGACGCCTGTGGGCTGAGGGTGACACGGCGGCCTGTCGGTACCATTGGGTCTTCATGGCCTATTCGAGGGGAGTTTAATTTAATTTATTATCCCTTGGATGGCTATATTTTACGCACTATTCGCTGAAACAATCACCTAAACGGTTCTGCATGCTTTGGCTGTACTCTTTCATTCCATTACGGCCATGACTCAGACTATAAAGGATGATAGCCATACCATAAGATAATCGGACGGGTGTGTCTGGAGGTATGCAAGTAAAGGAATCCGTGATTTATCCCATTTTGTGTCTAAAATCTCAATCTCCTTTTTAGTCTTGAGAAGTGAGAATTAGTAGGAAACCGAGGTCAGTCTCAAGAGATCTAATACCTCAAACAATATTACCACAATAATCAATATGCGTGGTAAAAAAGTCAATGAATATTGCGAGTTACAGAGGTACAAATAGCTATAAAGTCTACATAACCAGTTAAATGGGTAAGAGGGTGGTTCTCCCGCTTGTAAGAAAGAAGCTGCAGTAAAGCAATATGTGTACTGAACCTATAGATCTAATAATGATTAACTCCAAACTGATAACTCACTAAGCTCTAATAATATAAATATGTCCAAGGAGAAAATAGCACGTTTTAGTAGGAAAAGGTACATCTGTAAGCCTAAAGTTGTTGTAACACTAGGGATGATTTACTGGTAATGGATCTCGAATTCCAGGCTTTGCCTTCCTCTGACCTTTGGATTGTCTTCCCCGGGCTATTATAGGGGCCCGTACCTAACAAGGGAACCTCCCCATCGCACCCACCTCAGATTTAGTTATAAGTTGTCCCAATGGATAGGCCTTGAAAAACTGAACACAGATCAATGGAGAAAACAGGAAGAAATTGTGTGGAACTATGAAAAAAATAAACAAAATATACAAATTTAGTAGTCCATGTGCAAGATATGCAACATCAAGGATAATGTGCGTACAGTGGCGCCGTGGTCCCGTGGTTGGCGCGAGGAACTGCGGAACAAGAGGTCCTTGGTTCAAGTCTTTCCTGGAGTGAAAAGTTTTATTTTTTATTTTCAGACAATTATCAATGTTCAGGCACTCACACATAATCAACTTCGGTCTCCAAAATTCCAAGACATGTTCAGATTTGCTTGGACATATGCAGGATTTGACGGTCTACACACGGAAGAATTCGAAAACGTTAAAAACATATGTTTTGCCAGAGCACAGGGAAAACTGTGCGACTGTGAAACTGTTGCATTCATTTGTTCCAGTTTATGTGACAAATACTTATGTTTTCATCACTTTTTTGGGAGTGATTGTCACATCCACAAGAAAACCTAAATCAGGCAAGGCAGAAGAATCGTTTTACCCATTCGGCAGGTGTACAAGTTAGGTGGGTCGACAACATATTCCTGTCATGTGACGCACATGCCGTCACTAGTGTCGTACAGAATATATCAGACGTGTTTCCCTGTGGCGGAATCGGTTGATCTACGACCTTGCGATCAAATGTTTTCGGTTCCTATTGGAGAGGCACGTCCTTTCGTCTACTAATTGCACGGTTTTGCGGTGCGGTCGCAAAACACAGACCCTAAAGTTATTACAGTGAACAGAGACGTCAATGAACGAAAGGGCAGATCATAAGTTTGCGAAAATAAAAAAAGTAAACTTTTCACTCGAGGGCAGACTTGAACCAAGGACCTCTAGCTCCGCAGCTGCTCACGCTAACGACGGGACCACGGCGTTCCTAGGTTTACATTATCATTAATGTTGCATATCTTGAGCATGGACTACTCAATTTGTATATTTTGCTTATTTTTTTCGTAGTTCCACACAACTTCTTCCTGTTTTCTCGATTGATCTGTGTTCAGTTTTTCAAGGCCTATCCACTGTGCCAACTTATAACTAAATCTGAGGGGGGTGCGATGGGGAGGTTCCCTTCTAAGAAAAGTCTCAGGTGCACTGTTCATAACGAAGTACCAAGAGCAAAGTTACCTTCCATATGGACACTGACATGATATGGATCATCTCAAATCCAACCATTGATCTACACGAACAATATGCTACTTTCCACATTTTAAGGTCATTAGGTGGAGATCGTGCATCTAGATTTTAGAAAACCTGTTGATTCAATACCACTAGTGTGCATGCTCTAGGAAATATATTCGTGTGGAGCATTTCACGATTCTGGGGACTGGATTGAAAATTTCGTAACAGTATAAGTGGAAACCGTAAAACTAAATGTAGACTACAGAAGGAATATCAGGTGTTACCCAGTAAATGCAACTAGATCATCGTTATTCAAACTTGACGACAGAGATTTATTTGTATTATTTGCAATCTCAGACCATTCACATATTGTTATCTATGGACTTCCGTCTGACAGTATTTATGCTGCCATCTGATAATCTTGGAAAATGTCTATGTGGTATGAAAACTGGAAAGTTGCCCATAATGTAGATGACTAAAGTGCTGTACTTCACGAAAAGTAAATTTATAGCAGCCGCTAACTAGATAATTAATCACAATGTCTCCGATTTACAAAGCATAGTAATACGAAATGTAACGATCAGGCAACTGGTTCCGGTAGAACACATAGAGATCTACGACATTTAAAGAAAAACTGAGTTCTTTTCTTAGAAACAAATAGTTTAAAAACCATGGCATGACCCTTATTTGAATACTAATGAAATGCAAGGCTCGATTTCAGGTCGGAACACCAAGTGGATAAAGGCATGTACAAAGGAGGGCGCGAATAATTACAGAGTTAGTGCAGCAGAATATTGTGCGGAAAATTCTCGAAGATAGACGCCGTATTTCGCTAGAAAAGTGCATTGAAATCGTCAAAATATGGGTGCCAGGTTGAACATTACGAACATGCTTAGGCCCACTTATGAAAATATCACATACCGATAAAACTGGAGTAATAATTGTTTGTACTGAGGAGTCGTCCTTTTCAAACTCCAGCCGTGAGTGGAACAGGAAGAAGTCTTCATATATATGACTCAGTACAGGTACCGACTACGATACAATGAGCAATGACAGCAAAGAACAGACCCAGATATACACACATACGAAGTTTTGCATCATCTCGGTTCCGAGAGTTCCGGAAGCTGTACAAATTAGAGGAGGCTAGGGGGAGGCTAAAAACCCGTTCCCCTTCCTTTATAGCTGAGGCATCTGTTTCACGTCTTTCGACTCTGACAGTGCTATTTAAATAACCTTTAGGACCCCGTTTTCTGTCCCTGCTGCCTTTAAAATTTCAGAGAGTTGGTGGAGTATAGTCGACATTGTCTAAGGCTTGCTCTGAATCTACAAATGCTATAAACGTGTGTTTGTCACCATTCAAACTGTCATTTAAGAGAAGTCATTTAAGAGAAGTCGTGGATCAGTATCGTCTTGTGTGTTCCAGTATTTCTCCAGGACCCAACGTGATGCCCCACAATGTCGCCCTCTACAGGTTCGTCCATTTTTATGTACATAGTTTGTGTCAGTATTTTGAAAACATGACTTACTAAACTGAGGATTGGCAGGACTTGTAAATGTGAGCACTCCCTATTTGTGAAACTGAAATAACTGCATTCTTTCTGAAGATTGTGGGCTTTACACCTATCACCTACATCTTGCATATCTGGTGCACTAATTTTTCCATCGCTGGGTCTCCGAAGAATCTCAGTATTTCTGAGGGAATGACGGCTATTCCAAGGGTCTTGTTCTCACTTACGCTTTCGATTGCTCTGTGAGATTCCTCTAGAAGTATTATATCTCTCATCTCTTCTTCTCCCACTTGCTGGTCTCATTCTACAAAATTTCCTCTAGTTGGTTCCCCTTATATAGCCCCTTTTATATATTACTTCTGCCTGTCAGCTTTCCCTTATTTGCCTGTCATCTCAGCTCTTGATATTCATAACACTACTTTTCTCCAGAGGTCTATTTAATAATCCTTTAGGTGGATATGTCTTTTCCACACTTATGTATACTTCTACAACATCGTATTTAGCCTTTTTAGCCATTGCCGCTAAGCCACTTTGCACTATCTCTCAGTTTCATTTTTGAGATCTGTGTTCCTTCTTGCGTGTTTCATTTTCACAATTTTTATATTGTCTCATTTCGTATCTCCTTCGTTACCCAGGGTTTCTACGAGGACTTTATTTTTTACCTAGGTGCTCCTGTGGTGCCTACGCTATCTCACATCGCATTATTATTCTGTTGTATATTATTTCTCTGCTGAAGTCCAACGTGGCCTAATATCGACTATGAAACTCTCAACAACGACTGCTGATTCCAATTCACCCATGTTCCACCTCAGTAACACAGCAATGTACTAACTTGGTCCCCAGTTCAAGCAGCAAGCAGTAATCGAAAGCTAATATGGCGGTGGGGAGAAATTCAAAACCATTCAGAAACTATTTAAGAAAAAGCCCTCCAAGATGGTGAATTCAGCCCAGTTGTCTTAAGTAAAAAGGACAGGAAATTTTTAAAAGTCCAAGATGGTGCAACTAGATCATTTTTGCTAGTGGCAGTTATGATATCCTGTTCAAAAGTATTTCAACAATCTAGAATTTGCACAGTGCGCAAAATTATTCTAGCGACCTGTATTTTAATCGAAAATTCGTGAAGTTATTGACGATTCTAAGTTACAGTATTTCTGTGGGGAAGATTTCTGTGTTATTTATTTAAATTACGTCTGATACTCACTGATCCAACTGTCAGCTGCGTTCCTCAACAAGCAAAGTTATGCCGCACTCGTTCTAAGGTGCAATAGACATTCAAATGAAATATTTACAGATCTAAAAGGTCTGCATTATTTATCGAAATTTTACATTCTGCTTCTGCTACATTTTCTGCATTAGATTTTTACAACTGCAGAGAACTCGTCTTAGATACCATAATATAGTTATTAACATAATTGAATTTGCAACTGATGACTAAATTTTATCCTCAAAAGGTTATACGATTGTCAGGTGTTATAATTTTATTTTCATATCTAAAATAAAATGTCTGCCAAAAATACATAAGTATACTGCTCTATGTACAGTAGGTATATATTGATGTAGCTCACAGTATTCACATGTCTGTATTATTGATCAGTTAAACATAATTACACACAAAGTGATAATTATATGAAAACATTGAAGTTATCTGTGTTTCTATAAAACATATGTTCAGCTACAAAGAGAGAAGAATGTTATGTAACTTGCACTTGACGCCTTACCGTGTCTTTGGATCCCCAAATTAAGCGCCTCAGTGGTATTTCCGTACCAAAATTATCTGTATTGTTGATGTTGAAACATTTATTAGTTATAATAATGCTACAACTACTAGAAGAGAGCATTTATTGTTTAAATAACACTTACACCTGAAACATGACTGTGGATTAAGAGCCTCCAATGCCATTTACATGTCAAATTATTATATGACAGTATGAAACTCATGTGGCTACAATACATTCTGCAGTAACAGTCCACACTTTATCTTCGTCTTAAATCTTCTATAAAACCCATATTAGCTAAAAATAAGATGACAGCTACTATAAGAGTGAACTTATTGTATAACTTACACTTAAAGACTAGTACATAATTATCACTCTCAAATGAAGTGTGTAGTGATATTTTCAAATCTGAACTATTGTATAATAGCACAGACAACATGTAGCTAAACATAGAGTAGTGTAGTAATATGTAGCTGACAGTGCATCTAAAGCCAAAATGAAGCTAAGAACAAAAGTGAACATGGCAAAGCATCTTCTCACAGATGAAGAAGATAATGCATGAAGAAAACATACTTAAGATTATTAATAGGAAATATACTTTTGTTTTTATTAATGGCGGAAGTGGACATATATTTATCAGTTAATATGATTATTTTCTTAGTATGAAAGTACAGCAGTAATATATTCCAAGCAAGTGTGGCAATACTGAAGTAGCTTAATTGTTATATAAGATTTTTAAGATCTATGCCTGGCACATACATTGACAGCACTTACATAACTTTCAGATTAAGCTGTAGCTACTAACGAGTTTAGCGAGATAATTGTATCACAGTTTAAAACTAATAATTGTTTGTTATACTTCTCAAAACATTTGCTTAACTTTGGTTAAACTGATATCACAACACTCAGCCTGACGTTCTAGTGACACACGTGGTAGAGCATTACCTTCATCTTTCAGTACAACATGTTGACCATATTTTGCTGATAATGCTAACTTCTCCTACAGCTCAGCATTACTGAAAACTTGTAAAAATGATAGGTAACATCATTTACTTCAATGAACCACCAATTACATATCATCAGATTTAAATGACAACGTTCTGTGTATTTTAGATGTGAAGAAACCATTTCAAAACTAGACAAGCATCATAGAACAATTTGGACGAGGAAACATTAAATTTGAGGCTTCATTGTGCCTTATACCGTAAGTAGAGCTAAGAAATGGAATCAATTACATTCTTTCACAAACTTTCAGTAATTCAGAAGGCCTATTTCTTTGTGTGCTTGCGTGATGAGATTAGTATTTGAGCCAGGATGTGGTATCTGCAGTTATAAGTTTTGAAAGACTAGTCTCACTATGTTACCTAAATTAGGCCGTGCATTAAGTTCATCAGCCTGATTACAATGTTATTTTTAAACGAAATGTGTTTATAAATGAAAATACATTTGGGACACTCGATTCATTTCAGCCTTCAGAATCATTTCCTAGGAATAAGTTCTGAGTGATATGTGTTTCTTTGTATGTGTGTGTGTGTGTGTGTGTGTGTGTGTGTGTGTGTGTGTGTTTTGTTGATGTATTTTAGATGCAGAAATTCTGCCATTTATGTATTTTGTGAACTTTTTTGGCTAAATAGTCATGAACGTGAAGTAAGAAATTCATATCGTTCAAATACTTTTGACAACAACGAGGATGGGTCCTCTGGGGCTATATTGTGATTTCACTTTACCACTTGCCTGTAGTTAACTGTTTTACTTTGCCACTATACTGCCATTGTTGGGGAGGGGATGGGATGGGATATACTGGCGTTTCACATAAGGATGATGTCATTGACATAGGTCATATGTCACTGGTAATAGTGAAGGCATCACTGATACAGATGGGGAGGACTGTGATGTTACATGTGGGACAATGACTTGCTCACATGACATGTGAAGGGCAAACAAAGTTGTCTGCATTCCGTATACATATAGTTATAAATGTTCGTTACACGATGATGTATGATTAAATTGCTCTATCAGCAGGGAAGGAAACCATGTCATCAGGAAGTAAGTTAGAGAACTACATTTAACATTGTCGATCGAAGAACAGAAACTAGTGACAATCCATGCGACTTTCTGGCGTTTATAGATTATACATAAGACGCAATTAAGAGATTAACTACACAATCATTAAGATATAAACTAACTGATCGTACATTATACGACAGATGCTTTAATTTTGTTAAATTATACGAAAAACCTTTGTGCCACTCTGTTGGAGGCTACAGCAACCACAAGGTTGCATTGGTTTTTATCAGTTTAGCCACCACTTACTGCAACAAATATAGTGGACCTGAGAGGTTTAAAGAAATCCTAGCTGAGTATTCAACAGAACTGATTTGTTATTCCATGTTTGACGAAGTCGAAGATCCACAGTAAGCTGATCGTTCTGCAAATTTGGGTTATGTACAGTTTCTCTTTGCTTTGCGTACAGTAGTATATCTCTGTACGTTACTCAGTTTTGTCGATTTTTTTATGTCGAGTAGTTGTCTCCTGTTCGAATTGTGGACAATAATGCAGACACTTTATTCGAATGCATACTGACTAATTTCCTTTTATTTCTGGGACCATAAAAGTATGACTCCCCAAGGTGTCATCGTCCACTTCTTATTTCTTTGCAAGCAACTTAGTCTTTTGAAATTTTTGGGATACTTATTATTTCAGTTTTCTTCGAATGCATTACTATATCAGTATCCTTATCCATTCAACTCTGCCAGCTCTTCATCTGCTGTTCACACAGCAGATTTGGTTCAACTGCATGCTAACTGACTTAGTTGTTTCCTTGTCTATGGAAGTATGGCTCCTCCTTATCCACTTTTCATTTGGCTTGATGTGCAGCTTTTCCATAGAATTCTAGCATAAGCATTATCGGACTGCCATTGATATCTAGTCATTACAGTTTCTTTTTTTTTTTTTCTACTGACGCAAAGATGAAGAGTTCAATGCGTGACAATAGCCTCATCATTTCTAACGACATGGATGTAGAAGTACACTTGACAGCAAAAAAAGGGGGCCACACCTGTATTTCAATGTGTAGGCACCTGACTGTATGCAACCAACATACTCGTAGCATTTTTTTTCTTAAATTTGTCATTATTTCGCAACTTCAAACATGGCTGCATTCAATACACTGCAGGTACGAATTAAAATTAATGACAATGAATGAAAAACGCCCTCAGTCACTACACCCATTAGAACTAAAAGCTGCTGAAGAGTATGTTGAAAGTATTGTAAACAAAATTCAAACTGAAATCATACACAGGCCCCAAGAGAAATTAGAAGCCATGCTACTAAAACTGCATCAGCAACAGGACAGCTAAACATGCAACAAAACACAGTTTTATGAAAGTGTCATTAACTATACTGACATCACCTTCAGTGGAAAAGAACAACATCTACTCAAGAAAGGGCTAAAACACAATGCAAAACCCGGATTAAGTAACAATTAACTAAAAATCCTCATCATACACACTAAAAAGCAGCTGATTTACTTTACCTAAATAACACTGAGCAGACTGTCCTAGCACTCAACATAAATAAAACTCTACAGAAGATCATAAGTAGCCATAATGGAACGCCCAAAGCCGTCTATCGAGAGAGAAAGCTAGTAAACAGCACAAACATGAAACTCAATACTAACAGTCCCATGGTACTGAAAGCTGACAAAAGCAGTTGTATAATAATTATGATCAAAGATGAATACATCACTAAAACACTGACTTTCTTTTCCGAAAACAACATTACAGAGCTCAAACAAGATCCAACTAAAAAATTACAAAAAAGAAACAGAAAAATGGTTAATAAATGAAATTTACTCTTCACAGAAAAACAAGCAAATACATGCATATTAATGAATCCCACAGCTCCAAGACAGAAACCTCTACCCAAGACCCATAAACCCCAAGTCCCATTGAGGCCTATTGTTAATTCTAAAAATACACCTGCCTCCAAAGTCCCCCAATTACAGAACGACATTCTGAAGCTGTACTATATGTTCGAGAAATGGTACTCGGTTAAGAATGCAAATGAATTGGCAACTAAAATTAAGGATATAAATATTCCTGCAGGTGCCAGGTTTACCTCTTTTGATGAAACTATCCTATTTACAAATGTACCAACTGAAGAAATAATAGACATAATCTTTGAAAACTTAATAAAAGACAAAAAATTGTCAATTGGAGAAACATCAGAAGTCTAGAACATGTTGCAGCTAATACTGTCTCACAATTACTTTACATTTAATGGGGAAGTTTACAGATAGAATGAAGGTCTTGCCGGCCGATGTGGCCGCGCGGTTCTGGCGCTGCAGTCTGGAACCGCGAGACCGCTACGGTCGCAGGTTCGAATCCTGCCTCGGGCATGGATGTGTGTGATGTCCTTAGGTTAGTTAGGTTTAACTAGTTCTAAGTTCTAGGGGACTAATGACCTCAGCAGTTGAGTCCCATAGTGCTCAGAGCCATTTGAACCATTTGAACCAATGAAGGTCTTGCTGTGGGTAGTAGCGTATAAAGTTTTCTGGCAGACATATTTCTTAGTCATCTGGAAAGTAAGTTCTTTAATGAAGACAACAGCCTCAAAACCAAGATAATATATTACTGGAGACATGTTGATGATACCATGCCCCTATTCCACGGAATAAGAGGTGAGATCGAAGAACTACTTGCAGTATTCAGTTCTTTCCACAAAAACGTAAAATTCACAATATAACATGAGGACAACAAAAGCACAAATTTCCTAGATTAAAATCACCAACCATCAACAAAAAATAAGTTCAGCATACACATAAACGCATATATACAAACAGTGGACAACTGGTCATGCCATTCCACCACACTGAGAAATTCTGTATTTAGGTCCATGCTACACAGAGTACTCTTCCTTGACTTGGAAGAAAACACACTCAAGAAAGAAACAGATAAAACAAAGAGCAAGCAATATGTACCCAGACAAAACAAAAGACAGACAAATACACAAGGGTAAGACAAAGAAATGCCACACTGTGAAAGAAGAACAAATATTAGTCAGTATCCCATACCTGTGTCCCATACCACAAAAAATTGCGAACCTTTTCTTTAAAAAAAAAAAGTGTAACAGTTTCATTGTCAACTAATAATAAGCTAGGGCACTTACTCGTACGTAACATGAAATCAAATACGCAAAAATACAACAACAGTAGAATGTACAAAATATCATGCCACAGCTGTCCTGCCTACTACGTAGGGAAAACAGGCAGAAAACTCAAAACCCATTTTCAAGAACACTCAAATGCTTTCAGGCTCAATCACTTGAAAAAAATCAGTCATTGCACAACATTTGTTGGAAACGAAACATGTCATCAACAATCTAGAAAACAATTTGGTAGTGTTACATGATGAAGCCTGTTTGAACAACTACAATATAACTCCACAAAATAAAAATAAAAAGAAACAGAATATATTGTAAATGAAAAAACAGATTTCGCAACCCACAGCTATTTCAATAATTTTAAAGAACTACTCTAATGTTATTTCCTGCCTATGTCAACTGTTTCCTGCATATGTCAGTTGTTTAATAGTTACATCTTCATTACAAGTAAATTCATTTTTGACTACACCATGTACAAAAACATCTGTGAAAGTTGTGACTGAAGGCGAATTTCAGTTCATACCTTCAACATAGCATAGCACTATCGCAGGTCCTCTAAACGCCAAAACCCTCTGCAGTACGGTCGTCTGACAATACAAAAACAGTGGGTTCCACAAGAGACTGCAAGAAAATTCTGCTATGAATGGCAGATGTTAACAAATACCATCGTCAAACAAATAGTAGGGAACACGTTATTGGAGATGAGACAGTCCTCAACGTTTATAAATTTACATTACAATACGTGATACTGCGAAGAGACGTAAAATACTGAAGTTTGCACCAGTGGCAGTTTACTTTGATGAATGTCCGAACCGGGCAATAGATGAGGATACTCTTATTACTGCACCAGGAACCCCATAGAGCTTATATAGCCCCTGAGAAGTAACCACGAAAGGTATGTAATAATCTGCAAGACACACGTGTGAAACGCCATGAAGTAAAGTTGTGGTGACGGCCGGGGAGTAGAACACAGAAAAAAATATATCAAATATGTTCACCAATAGCGTGATATTGGAACTGGAAATGACGTTATGAATGATTTTATCCTGGCAAGAATTGGAGCACAGCACTTTTCACTGTTGTCTTACATCTAAAAATGGACATGAAATATGTATTTTATCTTCACCAGTAGCGAGATGTGCACTTGTCTGGCTAGAGGTAATGCAACAAATAGTTCTGTGCTGTCTGGGACTCAGATACCACGCATTTCGTTATTGTTAACCCACAGGAAGAGGCGTCAACTATCAAATTCCCTTTCACCAGTAGTTACAATGGCGCCATTCGTAGGGACGTGGAGGAGTTTGGCATTGAGAGCAAAGATTGAAATGATGGGACTGTATCTTCTCGAATGGTTCAAAACCAGATAAAAATTGGAATCTGAGCTCCAATCCCATTACAGTGTCAACATTTTCAACATCTCAAGCTCACTTAAAATAAGAAATGAACGTTGTATGACCTTACATGACGATTGGTTTGTGAACTGAAATAACATTATTAGTGCAAGAAATCTTACTAGAGACATAGTCTCTGAAAGCAGCAACTTCCACCTCTGTGAGCCAAAATTAATCCAAGTCTGTTCCTGTCAGTAGCGAATGAACTTGTCTAAGTTAGTTAGTTACGTGTTCCACTGATCAGTCTCACGGTAGCCATCATGAGGTGGAATGTGTGAAGTGCATAAGAAATGCACACATGTATCAAGGCTTTTTTAAGCTTAAAATTTTTATTACCTACCCCATTGCCTTAAATGGCACAGAATGCATATATTATACCCATCGATCTATTCATTCATATTCAGGAATTCATCTATGCTATAGAAGGAGTTGCCAAGGAGATATAATTTCAGTTTATTTTTGAAAATATTACTGTTGTCTGTCAGGCATTTTATTTCATCTGGTAATTTATCGAAAAGTTTTACTGCTGCTTAATTTACCCCTTACTGTGCCAAAGATAGGTTAAGTAAAGTATAGTGAAAATCTTTCTTTCTTCTGGTATTATTATCATGAATATCACTGTTGTTTTTTAACTGGTCCATGTTGCAGAGAAGAAATGTATTACTGAGTAAATGTGTTGTCAGGCTGTTGTAAGAATTCCTACCCCTTGAAACAGATGCCTACAAGATGTGCAACTATGAGCCCCACACATTACACTATCTATTTTCTTTTGAGCAGTGAATACTTTTTGCCTTAATGCTGGGTAACCTAAAAATATTATTTCGTATGACATCAGATACGAAAGTATGCAAAGAATGTTTGCTTACTAATTTTTATTTCCTCAAAATTGGCAATTATTCTGACTGCAAAAGTTGCTGAACTTAGTCACATTAAGAAATATGAAATATTCATTTTACATTTAAGATTCTTATCTCTACATACACCCAAAAACTTATTATGCTCCAACTCTTCTGTGTATGGCTTAGCTATTTCCTTTGAACTAGTATCACCAATTTTTTCGCCTACACTTAAGGAATGGTTGTTAAATACATTAGCTACTTGTGTACTGTTGATTAAGATGGTCTCATTCTAATTGTAATACTACCTACCCCAGTGGTTATTTATCCTGTTTCCCCTCAAACAACATTCCATACTGTTAATTTCATCTGTAACACATATATTTCTTGATTTACTGACTACTTTTCTGAATATGTTACAATAATTTTCATAGTGTAAAATTACTTCTAGGTCTTTACTAATTCTTGCTGTCCCATACAGATTTCTTTTTCCATCTGAAGACAGTTTAACACCTATAGTAATCCAAAATTTCTTTGTAAACTCTTTGGTGTTATATTTAGTTTCTTTTTTGGAAACAATTTTCAAAAACTGTTATAAATTTATCAAGAAATATGTTGCATGTATTATTAACCTTTGGCTCACTGTATATATCTCAGCAGTTAATATTTCTTAAGCTTTCTCTTAAGTGCTGTATAGATGCTGGGTTGAGCAACCTTACACTTTTACTTAAGCTTTCTGAACTGTACATGCTGCTTTGTTTTTTAGGTTTATTAATTGTGCATTGAGGTCTGATAATCCATTTATCGCAGCGAAAGCGTGTGTTAGTATTACATCCTCTTGCTGAACAAATACATTATTTATTGGAATGCTACTGTCTTGAGCTATACTTGTAGGGAAATTGATTACTTATTCTAAGTTATATGTCATTAATAACATGTCTGGTTCAGTTTTCCCATCAGAATTGCTTAGATAATTTACATTGAAATCACTACAGATTAATAATTTCTTCTTGTGTCTTAAGACAGGATAATACGGAATAAAAAATTTTTATGAATTTCTCCCAAACTCCTAATGGGGACCTGTACACTGTTGCTAATATAAAAACTACAACATATAGCTGCAGTTCGCATGCACAAACTTCAAAGTGCTAATCGACAGAAAATTTCCTTACGTCTATAGTTTTGTATTTATGCCCCTGTTTTGTGTAAATGGAACTCCTACTTTACCGTGTTCGATATGCAAGGGTAAGATGGTAAATTATACTAATTTATAGTGACACTTTTCACACAGTTACATGGTGTTTAGACAGATGAAGTATATCAGTCTCATTATTAATTTTGACATCATCGAAACACACTAAAAGCTCATATATTTTTTTCCCTTGATATTTTGATGAAGTCAATTGATACTACCCTAGGCTTTATCCGTATTTACTGTACATGAAGCTTGTTTTATTTTATTTTTCTTGATTGTCGTCTGTCTGGACTTTGGCTTTAACCTAAACTTCAGACAGACAACAATCAAGATAAGTGTTGTAATGTTGATTTGGAACCATGCCACAGCCCTAAGCTCTTTCCCTGGCGTTACTGAAGGTGAAGAGCGTATGTTTGTGGCTGTTAAATACTAGTAACTTTGGCGGGATTCGAACCCACACCTCAGATATGAGAAGCTAGCCTGAGTCCTATCAGACACAGAATTTCAGATGTCTTAGTGTCATGTTTTTGTCATAATGGAATACGCAGCACATGGTACGAGAAGAATTCACTTCCCCTTGAGCTTTTGTTGTCAATAACTTATTCGTGGTCTGGTAGTTAAGGTCATGCAGGGTGAATGCAGAACCGTGATATCTGACCAATCGTTTTCCTTTCTTTTTAAGCTGTATTCGGTCTGTCTGCCAAGAGCATTAGCCTGGCGGAAGGTCAGTGAGAGTTCCATTCATTTTCTAAGCAGCCAGTAATAGAAAAATCTTGCGGAAACACGTTTGTGAAAGGTCTCTTAGTTGTTTGTCATGATAAGACACATTTCAGCGCCATCAGCCAGTGGTCACTTGATACAGACCAGCGTCCACCCGAGTTATCGCGACGCATTGGGCATAGAGTCTGTTATCTCGAGCGGACTTTTCTGCACTCGAATTAGTGAGTATGACATTATTGCCTCATGTGATGAAATGCTATGTTTCAGCTTGCTTCATGGCGATTTTGTACGGCATGTTGCTTTAAGCGAGTTCAACTACGGTCTTTTGTTCAAGTTTGTAGTATAGATTCGCTATGATAAGTAGAATGCGCCCTGTATGGAGTGAGCGGTTCCGAGGTATCGTTTCAAATACAATCTTTTTGAGCTAAATTGATCACCATTCAGGAAAGAAATTTCTTAGATTTACTACTATGATCAATGACAATGTATCCGATATTAGGCAGGTTTGACGACCAATTAACCTTGGGTGATACTTGCCTTCAGTAGGCACATTGGGGTTTAAAAGAAAGGAAGGATACGGTACATCATCTCGTCAAAAACGAGATTAGACGCGAAGCGGTAATCGAGTTGGGAAGGACGGGAAGAAAGTTGGCTGTGCCCTGTCGAACGATTGATCCTTAGATTTGTTGTAATAGATATAAGGAGGCCATTGCAAACTTAAATCAGTGCGGCCTGATGGCGATTTGAAGTACTATATGGTAATTTCGTAAGGATAATATAGTGGGGAAACCACAACAAACATTATCTCAAATGATTATCTGTATACGTCCGTGAAATGAATTGTTCTTATACATCTGGTGGCACAGCTAAAATGTTTTGTGCTATGAACTAAGTTAAACATGAAGTCTTTTGTTATAGTCCAATAGCATTATTCGACAACAACGTAAATACGTCAATGTAGGGTAGTAGCTGAATGAAACACAGTTAACATAGTTTTCAGTGATACTATTTCATCAACATATTCGCGTATTTTCAGTTGCAGTTCGGCAGTATTTTCTGTATCTTATCTCTATATCTACTGTCTACTGAAAGCAGAAAGACGCCTTATCATGACACCTTTTCTAAAGATGTTTTTCTCAGTTCGGTATAGCCGTTTGTAGCTCGTCTACAACACACTTTCCTGTCCTCTTTATGCGTATTACTGCGTGGCATCGGGTCCCTACAACGTGGAACTGACCGAAGACATAGAAAAAGTTCACAGAAGGGCACATTGTTTTGTATCATCAGGGAATAGGGGAGATTGTGTCACGGATGTAGTAAACGAATGAAAGTCACTGAAACGTAGGCGTTTCACATTGAGGCGAGGTGTTTTCACTAAATCCAATGGTCAACCTCCTCCGCTGAAAGCCACGATAATTTCATTACCACAACATACAAAGGAGACCTCACCGCTGTGATAAGAGACGTCAGTGCTTGCACTGTAGGGTTCAGTTGTTCATTATTCGCATGCACTTTTTGAGGGCAGAATGGTAGAGAAATAATGTTATACTGTTTCAGATACCTCCTGCGAAACACTTAACTGTGAATTGCAGAGTATTCATGCAGATGCAGTCAAGCGAGGGGTAACAGGAAAGAGGCAGGGAGCTAGCAATGCGGAGGAGTACAGAAGAGCAATATAAAACTGTGTAAAGTTTTCAAAGTATTCGTTACTTAGAGGTATGCAAAAGTTCGTTTTACCTTAGGACAGAGAGAAAGGGAATGAATGTTGGCAGAACGAAGAATGTATTATAGTTAAGAGGATATTGGTTGTGAGGGGACTGGTAGAGGACAGTAAATAAAAAATGAAATGAAACGAAAATGTTTACCTACAATGGAAACCGTTACATTTGTTCATAATGTGTTGGGAGAATGGGGTAGAACGGCAACTATGGTGATGATGTAAGAGAGGCAAGAGAGAGTGAGAGAGGCAATGGAGCAGAAATTAACAATGAATAAATGTAAGACGAAATCGTTTGCATAATTTTTGGAGGATGGAGGGAAAGAGAGACATGTATTTGAAATAACACCAAATATTTTTCAAAACTTCATTTAAACTGATTACTTTGTAAGTACCTAGACTTGCTATAAATGAAATAAAAAGAGAATATTTAACAAACCATATATTCAAAAGAAACTCATTTCAATTAAAAATGCAACTCAAAGAAAAAACTAGCCCAAATTTTATTTTATATGTGCTAAGTGACCTTTCACTGGATCTCAGTGAGGAAAATAGAAGAAAAAGACGGCATGAAAAAGTTTTAAAGACTCTAATATATTATCCAGAATAGCGCATTATTTTGTACTTCCGTCGTGCGTCTTGACATAAAATCTATAAAAGCACTCCGTCTTCAGGCCACAAGTGGCCCATCGGGACCATCCGACCGACGAATCATCCTGAGTTGTGGATGCAGATAGGAGAGGCGTGTGGTCAGCACGCCACTCTCCCGGTCGTTACAATGGTTTTCTTTGACCGGAGCCGCTACTATTCGGTCGAGTAGCTCCTCAATTGGCGTCATGAGGCTGAGTGCACCCCGAAATATGGCAACAGTGCATGGCGGCCTGAATGGTCACCCACCCCAGTGCCGGCCACACCCGACAGCGCTTAACTTCCATGATCTCACGGGAACCGGTATATCCACTGCGGCAAGGCCGTTGCCCATAGAATTTATAAGCTGTTCGATATAACACACTGAAGCAACAACTTCCTCCCAGGCTTCAAGAAAGCAGCCCCAAAGAGTGTTAACTGTAGTTGGTTCATGTCGTGGCCAGTTCTCTGTTAACGCACCCGCGATCTAAGCGCATCTACTTTCCACATGGTACATGTGGCGGCCAGTCTATGACGTTATACCAATATGCAGAGCTGCTATTGAACAAAAGGCAGACTTGTGAATGAGAGAATGGTCCCCTTGCACTACGTACTTCTCTTCTGCGTACAGCTTTCGCACTGACGTAGCATCACATTTTTTATTTGTGGGCATACTTCTAGCTGTCGAGAGTTCCTTCTATCGTTGAGGGTGAGTCCCTTGCGGCTGTAAACAACACTTGGACGGTCGTTATTCGTGCGAAACACATTCAAGTCAGTGAAAATGACGTTTCCCCATGAAACACTCGTTGAGCTCTTGTTTTACAGTGGATCGTCATGCACGCAACCCTGTGTCTCACAGCCTTTTGAGAATCGTGTCGCCACAGCCAGGGAAATAGGTCTCTCGCTGCAACTGCGATACATTCAGAAAGGGATTTTCTCTGCTCTTAGACACTAGCTAACTCTCTTCCTGCTGTGAGCTCACTGCCGGCCGCAGTGGCCGAGCAGTTCTAGGCGCTTTAGTCTGGAACCACGTGACGGTTACGGTTGGGGTTCGAATCCTGCCTCGGGCACGGATGTGTATGATGTCCTTAGATTAGTTAGGTTTAAGTAGTTCTAAGTTCTAGGGGACTGATGGCCTTAGATGTTAAGTCCCATAGTACTCAGATCCATGTGAGCTCACTCTCTTCCTGAATGGGCCAGGAGCTCTGTCTGTAGTGCCTCTGTCAAGGTAGCTGCTCCGCCACTTTGTTTCAATGGTATGCGGCACTCAAAACATTCTGCCAGCTTCTCTGATTGAGCATTCAACTTCTTCAATAAGAGTGATGACTCTGTCTCAAGTTGATCTCTCCCGGTGAGCCATTGCAACAGAGCCTCATCTATATTTCTGCTTGCCCTCTTATACTCATGCCAGGAGAGGAAGTAGACATATTTACGTAGAAAAGAGCGGTAGAGCTTCCTGTCCTATTAGTCCGTCCCATGCAGGAGCAATCTTGGACCACCAGCGCTGGCTCTTACTCCAGTCTCGCCTCGGCACCAGGCCAGCCAACCCATCACTGTTCCTGCCTGGCTGGCCCGTAGCCACGACTTGCAGCCAGCACAGTGCCAGGCCAGAAAGCCATTCTCTCCCCTTGAAGGATCAAACGTGTAGTCTACCCTGCTCAAATCTGTAGTATACCCTAACGCAATTGGAGCTATTTTGTTATAACATGAACAGGCAAAGCTAGCTTTTACAGTTCATTCAAGTATTAAACAGAATATAAATAATACACATATGATAAACGTAACAACCACAAAATATTGCAACTATCTATCAATAACACGACGCAGGAAACTATTATTCCTTATAAACGCTCTGTATTTGATCTCGACTTAAGAATATATGACTTCCACCAAAATAACAAAGCGGATTTTAGAAATAATCAATTCTGGTGCCAACTTTGCCAAATACACACATCAAAAAGAGTTTTGCATCACACCGGTTCCAAGAACTCCTGAAGATAGACGTTGACTGTGGATATTGTGTCAGAGACATAGTCCCTTTGACTGTTCAGAGATATCATTAAACCCGTTCAAACATGTAAACAGTCATGCATCGGCAGCACCTATTAGATGGAAGGAGTCCGACAGCCGATCGGTTGTAGTCATTCCATCAGGAAGGAGGTACATGTCTTGTGTTGTCCGAAGTTCAACCACGCCTCGACGGTCAATAACGTGGCTCGATCGCATCCGCATTTTTACTTTGTGCCAGGAAGAGCTCTCAACAAGGGAAGTGTCCTGACGTCTTGGAGTGAGATAAAGGGATTTGTTCAGACATCGAGGAGACACAGGAACCGCCGATGACGTGCCTCGCTCAGTCCGCCCAAGGGCTACTACTGCTGTGGATGACCGCTACCTATGGCTTATGGCTCGGAGGAAGCCTGACACCAACGCTAATGTTGAATAATGCTTTCCGTGCAGTCACAGGACGTCGTGTTACGACTCAAACTGTGCCCAATAGGCTACATGATACACAACTTCACTCCCGACGTCCTTGAAGAGGTCCATCTTTGCAACCACGACACCATGCAGCACGGTACAGATGTGTCCAACAACATGCCGAATGGACCGCTAAGGATTGGCATCACGTTTTCTTCACCGATCAGTGTCGCATATGCCTTCAACCAGACAATCGTCGGAGACGTTTTTGGAGGCAACCCAGTTAGGCTGAACGGTTTATACTCACTATCCAACGAGTGCAATAAGGTGGAGGTTCCTGCTGTTTTGGACTGGCATTATGTTGAGCCGACGTACGCCGCTGGTGGTCATGAAAGGCGCCGTAACGTCTGTACGATACGTGAATGCCGTCCTCCTACCGATGATGCAACCATACTAGCAGCATATTGGCGAGGAACTCGTCTTCATGGACGACAATTCACGTCCTCAACGTGCACATCTTGTGAATGATTTCCTTCAGGATAACGACATCGCTCGACTAGACCGGCCAGCATGCTCTCCAGACATGAACCCTATCAAACATGCCTGGGCTAGATTGAAGAGTGCTGTTTACGGACGACGTGACCCATCAAGCGCTCTGAGGGATCTACACCGAATCGCCGTAGTGCAGTGGGACAATCTGGACCAACAGTGCCTTGATGAAGTTGTGACAGTATGCCAAGACGAATAACGGCGTGCATCAATGCAAGAGGACGTGCTACTGGGTATGAGAGGCACCAGTGAACACAACAATCTGGACCATCACCTCCGAAGGTATCACCGTATGGTGGTAGAACATGCAATGTGTGATTTTTCATGAGCAATAAAAGGGGTGTGGAAATGATGTTTACGTTGATCTCTATTCCAATTTTTGTACAGGTTCCGGAAACCTCGGAACCGAGGTGATGCAAAACTTTTTTTGATGTGTGTAATTGTGTAGGAATAGCATATCATTCGTATTTTGAACACTTATAAAGCAGACTCAGTGTGTCTGAAACAATAAGTTTGCTCCACAGAAATTATGGTCTGCAGAAGCACTTCATTCACAATGCAATGATACGCAATTACACTGTAATTCACAGTTAACTTATTAGTAAAGGGTTCACAAAATCGCTACAATTTCTCGAGCATTCCACTAACGTAGGAAGCTCGAGGAAAACGAACAACAAAATCTTTATGCGCGATTTCTAATTTCTCTTATGTTATTACAGTTGCAATATCATACTTTCCACACCGGTGGCAACAAAAAATTTTCATTAGAAAGTGGAAGATGGTGGCTGAAATGTCACGGAAATAACGTGGCAAAGGAGAAATCGCTTGTTTTCGTATTGTACAACCAAGTAGCTCCCTGCCCTCTTCACCGTCTAGTCTCAAGGAAAAGTAAACATCCATGGCACTTTCTCCTCTAATTAGCTATACTACAAAATCAGCTGCCTTCTTTCAACGCATTCGATGTTCTCCCTCAATCCTGTCAGGTAATGAGTGCACAGTGCTCTGAAATATTCCAGAATCGTTCGAAAAACCATGGTGCTGGCTGTCTCCTTCATAGACTTCTTGGATCTTCTAAAGGTTGTGCCAATAACCCAACACTTGTTTCACCATCACCTGAACATGTGATGTTTCACACTGACATTGTTTCATTTGTATCTTCTAGGACTTTTTTTAAATCTGTAACAATCAAATTTGTTTAATTTATCGTATTCTCGAAGCCTGCCAAATCTCATTAGGTGCCACAAATGTAAGAGCGAAGTTATGATCCTACGCATAATGCGATTTGCTAATTCTCAGTTAAGCCATCTTTAAAGCGCAATCGTCAAAATAATACCAACGAAAGAAAACAAAAATTTACTTCCTTGGTGGTAAATCTATGAGGCGAGAAAGGTAAACGCACGCGGGTGCCAGATTAGAAGACGTGGTAGGCGTGTTTACCAACCAAGCTCCTAGGCCCTATCTTCGAGGTGCATTTATTAATCTGTGATTGCAAGGCATCTCATTTGTTGGCTACAAATGTCAAATGTGAAGGGCACATCCCTGTGAAGCAGTTCCTAACACGAAACACCCAGATGTGTATCAATGTCAATACATTATGCGGACGGAAGCAAACTATCGTTTGAGACAATGTTTGTTATGGCTCACCCACTATATCCTCTTTGGCTCTAAGCACTATGGGACTTAACATCTGAGGTCATCGGTGCCCTAGACTTAGAACTACGTAACCTAACCTAAGGACATCACACACATCCATGACCGAGGCAGGATTCGAACCTGCGACCGTAGCAGCATCGTCGTTCCGGATTGAAGCAGCTAGAACCGCTCGGTCACAGAGGCTGGCATAACCTCCTTATGAGCTTAGCATATGGTATTTCAATACGCAATCAGGCCACACTGAGTTAGGTTTACGGTGACCTCGTTAAACCTGTTATGGTAAATGCTAGGACAGACCCTTTGAAAGGACACAGTTTGAGCTTCTGCCTCGCGTCTAATCTTATTTTCGGCGAGACGCTGTACCATAGCCCTCCTTCCTTTCTTTTAACCTCAACATGAGTACTGATGGAAAATATTGCATGAAAATTAACTGCTGGACACAGCTGCCAGTTATCGAATACACTGTCATTGACCGTAGTAGTAAATCGCACAACGCCTGTTTATCTTCCTGAATGTGGTGATTAATTAATCTGAAAACGATTGTCCTGGAAATGATACAACTTGTGTTTCGCGACAGCACAAACACTATACGGGCCACAGGTGTTTCGAATTACCCTCCACTGCTCTCATCCTTTTGTTAAACTCAAGCAGAGCACGCTGTCACAAATGTAAGACCTTACACTGCTTTAGACTCTGTTTTCTAATGTATGAAAGACGCTCCCCATTACGTTAAAATGGGAAATATCCTAGTTATCAACGCACGATCTATACTACAAAGTTAAACATGCTAAAACCATAGTTAAACACGCTTAAAGCAACATGCCGTACAAAATCGCCATGGACCATACTGAAACATAACATTACATCATATTCGACGATAATGGTATACTTGCTAATTCGAGTGCAGAAAATTCCGGTGGACTTCACAGGCTCTATGCCCAAAGTTTCGTGATAACTCGGGTGGACGCTGGTCTGTACCAAGCGGCCGCTGACTGATGGCACTGATATTGGTCTTACCATGACGGGCAACAAAGAGACCTTTCACAAACGTGTTTCTGCAAGATTTTTATATTACTGGCTGCTTAGAAAATGAATTCAACTGTCTCTGACCATCTGTCAGTCTGATGCTCTTACCAGACAGACGGTATACAGCTTAAAACGAAAGGAAAAGGATGGGTCCTATAATAATGCTTTGTGTTCGCCCTGCAAGACATTGACTACTAGACCACAAATAATATATTCACTACGAAAGTTCAGTTGGAAGTCAATACTTCTCTTACTATGTGCCTCTTTCCCCATTACGAGAGAAACGTAATCACATCCTCTAACTTCTTTTCCATTCTTCTATAAATCGTTTTTGTCAGCAACTTGGATGCATGAGCTGTTAAGCTCAATGTCCTTTAATTCTCGTGCTTACCATCTCTTCCTGTCTTTGGAAGGTGTGGAAGATATTTTTCCTTAAGTCAGATGGTATGTCACCAAACTCACAATTTCTACACACTAATGTGAGTAGCAGTTTGGTTGACACTTCCGAGTGATTTCATAATTATTTGATCTTAAGTCCTCCAAAGCTCTCTTGAATTTTGATCGTGCTACTGGATCCCCCATCTCTTCTAAATCGACTTCTGTTTCTTCTTCTATCACATCAGACAAATGTTTCCCCTCAGAGGGGCCTTCAATGTACTCTTTCCACCTATGCGCTCCCTCCTCTGCATTTACAGGGTGTTTCAAAATTGACCGATATATTTGAAACGGCAATACAAACTAAACGAGCAGCGATAGAAATACACCGTTTGTTGCAATATGCTTGGAACAACAGTACATTTTCTGGCAGAGAAACTTTCGAAATTACAGTAGTTACAATTGTCAACAACAGATGGCGCTGCGGTCTGGGAAACTCTATAGTACGATATTTTCCACATATCCACCATGCGTAGCAATAATATGGCGTAGTCTCTGAATGAAATTACCCGAAACCCTTGACAACGTGTCTGGCGGAATGGCTTCACATGCAGATGAGATGTACTGCTTCAGCTGTTCAATTATTTCTGGATTCTGGCGGTACACCTGGTCTTTCAAGTGTCCCCACAGAAAGAAGTCACAGGGGTTCATGTCTGGCGAATAGGGAGGCCAATCCACGCCGCCTCTTGTATGTTTGGGATAGCCCAAAGCAATCACACGATCATCGAAATATTCATTCAGGAAATTAAAGACGTCGGCCGTGCGATGTGGCCGGGCACCATCTTGCATAAACCACGAGGTGTTCGCAGTGTCGTCTAAGGCAGTTTGTACCGCCACAAATTCACGAAGAATGTCCAGATAGCGTGATGCAGTAATCGTTTCGGATCTGAAAAATGGGCCAATGATTCCTTTGGAAGAAATGGCGGCCCAGACCAGTACTTTTTGAGGATGCAGGGACGATGGAACTGCAACATGGGGCTTTTCGGTTCCCCATATGCGCCAGTTCTGTTTATTGACGAAGCCGTCCAGGTAAAAAAAAAGCTTCGTCAGTAAACCAAATGCTGCCCACATGCATATCGCCGTCATCAATCCTGTGCACTATATCGTTAGCGAATGTCTCTCGTGCAGCAATGGTAGCGGCGCTGAGAGGTTGCCGCGTTTGAATTTTGTATGGACAGAGGTGTAAACTCTGGCGCATGAGACGATACGTGGACGTTGGCGTCATTTGGACCGCAGCTGCAACACGGCGAACGGAAACCCGAGGCCGCTGTTGGATCACCTGCTGCACTAGCTGCGCGTTGCCCTCTGTGGTTGCCGTACGCGGTCGCCCTACCTTTCCAGCACGTTCATCCGTCACGTTCCCAGTCCGTTGAAATTTTTCAAACAGATCCTTTATTGTATCGCTTTTCGGTCCTTTGGTTACATTAAACCTCCGTTGAAAACTTCGTCTTGTTGCAACAACACTGTGTTCTAGGCGGTGGAATTCCAACACCAGAAATATCCTCTGTTCTAAGGAATAAATCATGTTGTCTACAGCACATTTGCACGTTGTGAACAGCACACGCTTACAGCAGAAAGTCGACGTACAGAATGGCGCACCACAGACTGCGTTGTCTTCTATATCTTTCACATCACTTGCAGCGCCATCTGTTGTTGAAAATTGTAACTACTGTAATTTCGAAAGTTTGTCCGCCTGAAAATGTACTGTTGTCCCAAGCATATTGCAACAAACGGTGTAATTCTATCGCTGCTCGTTTAATTTTTATTGCCGTTTCAAATATACAGGTCATTTTTGAAACACCCTGTAGCAGTGGGCCGGCCGCGGTGGTCTAGTGGTTCTAGGCGCTCAGTCAGGAACCGCGCGACTGCTACGGTCGCAGGTTCGAATCCTGCCTTGGGCATGGATGTGTGTGATGTCCTTAGGTTAGTTAGGTTTAAGTAGTTCTAAGTTCTAGGGGACTTATGACCACAGATGTTGAGTCCCATAGTGCTCAGAGCCATTTGAACCATTTTTGAACTTAGCAGTGGCATTCCCGTTGCACTAATAATGTTACCACCCTTGCTTTTAATTTCACCGAAGGTTGTTTTCAATTTCCTATAAGCAGAGTCAGTCCTATCGACAATCACTTCATTTCCAATTACTTCAGACATTTTGTGCAGCTATTCTGTTTTAGACATGCAGTTCCTAATTATTTCGTTCCTCAGCGACTTGTATTTCTGTATTCCTGAATTAACCTGAATATTTTTGTTCTTCCTTCTTTCATCAATTAAGTGAAATATATCTTACGTTACCCGTGGGATTTTGTCGTTACCTTCTTTGAAAGTATGTTTTACTTTCCAACTTCTGTGATGGCCCTATTTAGAGATGTCAATTTCTTTTCAACTGTACTGTTATTCCTTATTGCTGTATCTATAGCCTCAGATAACTTCAAGCATGTCTCGTCATTCCTTACTACTTCCGTATCACACTTCTTTACGTATTGATTCTTCCTGACTAATCTCTTAAACTTCACCCTTCGTTTCATCACTACCATATTGTTACCTGAGTCTATATCTGCTTCTGCATACGCCTTACAATGCAACATCTGATTTCGGAATCTCTGTCTAACCATCCTGTAACTGAAATCTTACCGTACCTCCCGGTCTTTCCAAATATACCTCCTTCTCTTCTGATTCTTGAATAGAGTATTAGCTGTTGCTAGTTGAAATTTATTACAGAATGCAATTAATCCTTCTCCTCTCTCATTCCTTGTACTAAGCCAATATTCTCCAGTATCCTATTCTTCTCTTCCTTTCCCTATAACTGTATTCCAGTTCCCAGTGACTATTTAATTTTCATCTCACTTTACGTACTCGATTAATCTTTCAGTATCCTTACATACTTTCTCTACCTCTCCATCTTGAGCTTGCGCCCTCGGCATGTAGTATACTTGAACTATCGTTGTCGGTGTTGGTTTGCTCTCGATTCTGATAAAACAACCTTATCACTGAACTGTTAACATTAACACACAATCTGCCCTACATTCTAATTCATAACATATCCTACTTCCGTTATACCATTTTCTGCTGCTGTTGATATTATCTTATACTCACTTGATCAGAAATTGTCTTCTTTTCATTCCGCTTCACCGAATATCTTGCTAAACTTTCTCGTGGTTACTTTCCCCACCATGCGTAAGGATAAATCCATTTTGAGATGCAGTCTATACTTCACAACATTATTAATTTATCAAAAAACTGCTAATATTTTTTTTTCTTTCACCCAAAAGTGTAAAGATAAATTCTTACGCAGGTGTGTATTCATTGTATCAAATCGAATGTGTACCTGGTTTTTATCAAGGCTTTGTATTAAAATGTTGACAAGTGATCCTGAGGCTATCCACATATCAACATCCGTTAGTATATTTCCTCAAATAGTCAATCAATTGTTATAGAGTGTATTTAAATTCCATTAGGACTTCCCACCAACCCCCTCAACCCCCGACTGACGCCGTATAATCCCCAGTGGTGTCTGATACTCATAGAAGAGCAAGCCTAATTGTAAGGGAATTTATAGTAAAAATCAACACACAAGGAAGTGAGACAATGAAATACTGACGAATGATGACGTATGTGTATGATGTTGTTTGAAACTGTAGGTACTGTGATGCTGAATACCACAGTAGGTGATTCATTTAAAGAGTAACTATATATCATATAGGGATAATCGTATAAAGTGAACAGACAAATAATTGTACATGGCACATGAAAGCGATGAAAATGCGGGTAAGAGAAGAAATACTGTTGTTGATCAACGAAAGGAAATAAAAATTATTTATGCAGAGACATGAATAAATCATTGTTACTCACTTAGATTTGTAACCAATAGGCAAAATGAAATGTCGACGAAGCATAATTAAATGTTGTCCAGTCAGAATGAAATATCATCGAAACTGATGAACTCTCATCACAATAGGTTGCTTTTACAACTGAAATTTCAGAATTGAAAACTGAATACCAGGGCATTCCTGATGCAATAAAACTAAGATGCAAACAAACATACATAAACTGTTCACAAGCTAATAAGAAAAGTAGATCATTTTATTCCTCAACAAGAGCTTAAGATAATGGGATAGTTTCACATACAGAAGGAAAATTTCCCAAGGGATTTTTCGAAGTGGATTTCCGACAAGGACATCCAGATTAATTAAAAACTAAATTTAGAAGTACCACTTGCAGTTCCAGGTGTTCATCTCGTCGTGTTCATAAATTTTTTCAAGGGAGTGTTACCAAGTTCCTGTTCAGATCAACAAAAAATTAATTTCACAGCAATTTTTAGCTAAGGAAAAGCTGCCCTTTCGGCAACTGTAACGACTGAAAGCTGTCAAACATATGAAAAATTCGAGAAAGAATTGTTTAAGAAGTACTGGTCATATTGTATGTGGGAAAGACTTGGCAAAGATGTCTTTAACCCAGGGAAACTCCACAGTAAGAAAGGCAGTCTTCTAACATATTTCGAAAAGTATTTAAATAGATATTCGTATGAACCTATTTCGCCCATAAATGTGCTACGATTCCTAATAGTGAAGTTGGATCTTGATATGAGAAATGTTAGTCCATGTTCTGGAGACAAATTTAGAACAGTTCATGTTCTTACTAGACACTGTTTATTTAATACGTGAAGATTCTAAGCTACATGATAACAATAATATTAACAGTTGTATGTGTCAGTGCACTCTACTGCACACACACGGTTCTGTAACTACAGAACACCAAAAGACCGTTGTATTCACTTTGTGGCACAGCCAGCAGCGCCTTCACTGCTTAATGGTTAGCCTATTGACTGGAGTGTTCCGAATTCTAAGAAAAAGACGAAGAACCGGTGATAGGTACCATCCTCGATATTTCATTACTGAAGTAGGTCAGTGTCAATGCAACAACAATAGCAAACGACAGGATCACTATGTTGGAAACCTCAGTTAGATACATATAAATGGTACTCGCCAGCAAAGTGGTGCAGTATAAATCTACGCCGTTGACGTGAGCTTACAAGAACAACACCTAACAGTAAATATTTTTGAGGTGACAGAATAAACCCACTCAACTACGACCAGTTTACCAAACTAGATGTACGTGCACTATGCCCTCTATAAATCATCATTGGATGGAATGGGGCAAAGAACATAATTGAGTGAACCTGTTGAGGTCTAACGAAGGCAGGCGTCAGAGAAGAGTTTTGTACTTACTATATATGCCATGACCAATTTAAAGATATAATTCGAGTTACCATTAATTCTATTGTAGGTAAAGTTCCCACTGCAGTCGTCTTTGACACTTGTGCTACATTGAATGTGATGTGCGAGAGATTATTTTAATAAAATCAGTGAGGTTTCGAGGGTAAAACTAGACGGCTTTTTGTGGCGAATGGTGTAAGGTCGTGACGTGTGGAAGGGCCGACACAGATTGAGGTGATTTTAGGAAATAGAGCCATAGTCTGCCACATTCCTATTTGTATATGGATTAATAGTCGAATGCACTTTTACATATAATATCTCAGGGAGAGACATACAAATATAAACTTCAACTACAGCAGGTACTATATCAGTGTCAATGGCGAAAATATTATTGTAGATTTCATAAAAACCAAAGCCAAACATGGTAAATACTGGCAAGGCATCAGAGTTAAGCTTATTGAGGCAAAATGTGCACAAATCAGTAGCTGGCCTCCTCATTGTAATTTATTGAAGAATGACAAAACTCTCCAATGAGAAAGTGGTATTATCTTCAACTATTAACGACCAATAGCAGACCAGACTAGAAGATTTGTTACTGAAACACATAGAAGAATTTAATAAGGAGCTTAGTATCACATTTATGAATACTGCATGGAAGAACTGGCACATAAAGTTTAATGTCAAACTTCATACTCTATCCCATGGAGAAAAAGGTCAGCACCAAAGATATACCTTAGATGTTAGATCGGAGAATTATAGAACTATCACTGCAACCTTAATGCAGTTCTTTATTAGCAGTAGATAAAAGCCCAGTGGTAATGTGTGCCTCGTACTAAATGCATAAACTCTTAATCAAATCAATGTTCTGGTTCACACTATATGAACAACTACAAAAATTTTGTGGTGTAAAGTTCGTTACAGTCAGTGGTCTGAATAATTCATATGGGTAGGTGAGCCATTCAGAAGAATCTACTAAATACTCAGCATTCATGTTTGCAAGAATAAAATATCACTTAACTGTGTTACCTTTTGGTCTGAATGTAGGTTCAGGTGTCTTTATTACTGCCTCAGACACTGTATTAGGTACTGACATACTGGACAAGATAACCTTACATGTAGACAATTTATACATAACTATACCATCCTCAGAAAAGTGTACTGATTTGTTAGAAAGGACATCACAAAACTTTTTAAGTGCAGGAGTCACAGCAGATCTCCAGAAATCAATGTCTGGGAGAGACTAAATCAAACTTAATGGCGATGTGACTCCTTCTACAGGATCCGTATAAGATAAGTGCAATAACAATTTTTCCAAATCCAAGAACTAGGAAACAGCTAAAGACATTGCTAGGATTGTATTCATGTTTAGCCATGTTGTGCCTGATCAACTACAAAACAGTAGAGCATTATTAAGAATATTAAAGAAAAAAATCCTAGATTTCGAAAAAAATGAACTTTCAGGAGGATCTAAGACAATCAAAATTATGCTGGTGAATTTTAAAATTTTACTGCACTGTTATATGGATAAAGATTTCTCTATTGGCGCTAATACCTCTTTCTCAGGCTTGGTGGCATATATAATTAAATTTAATTAAGGAAATGATAAATTTGATGTTAAAGTAATAGTTTTTGCTAGCTATATCCTTTCAAAATGCCAACATGATTATTGTGTGACAGAACTTGGATTTCTGTCCACAGTCTGGGCCTTTAAAACGTTTAATTACTATATTTTTGTTAAATCTTTTCAAGTTTTCTGTGAACAGTCACTTTGGTTTTCTTATGATGTATAAAATGCTTCATGCACACAAGGCTATTGGTCATTACTCTTACAGGAATACGGTTTTGAAAGAATACATGCCCGTGGAATCGAGTGTGTAGTGGCAGGTCACCAAAGTATTTACTTGAGTTTTCTGAACTTGCAGAAAACATCTCAGGTTACAGAGTGTTACTGAAGGAAGACAGCAATAACGCACAGTACTTCTTGGACATATGTAGGAACATGGCAGATTTACAGGCTGCTGACCAGAAGAAAAATGTCAAATTCATTACTTCATACGGGCCCCTCCCCTTCTGTACATTTAACCCACCACTATAAAATACATAATGAAGTAGTTTTCTATAGGCGAAGTGTACAGTCTGACACATTTTGTGCTTGTATGTGCATTATTTGTCAGGAGGCTTTGATTTGGTTTGCACATCATGGATGGAGACATTATGGCGTAGAAAAGCGTTTGGGAAATATAAATCTTTACTATTACTTCCCCAACGTGTGGAGGCATATGGAACACCTTGTAAAACTAGTAGGGTTTGTCAGAAAAAAGAACCATCAAACAAATGTTGTCATATGGAACTACACGCTGTACTACCAACGAAATAATTGCAAACTATGTCTTCTGATATAGCCAGAGCTCTGTCTTCAGCTAGTGATGGTGTCATGTACCTAATAACATTTTATCCCATATTATTCAAAATATATCAGATTATATTCCACAAAAGTCTATCACAGCAAGTCTGTTTGTCAAAAGAATTCTATTTGCCTTTGTACCAAATATTCTCTAGCCTGTTGACGTACATTCCGACAATGCATCAGATTTCACCGACAGAAAATGGAGAACATTTTTAAGGTATTCAAAATTAAGTAATTCTTACGTGAGCTTGACAGCTACATGTGCACTTAATAATACATATAACAAACAGGGATGTTGGATAGACTGTTGTGAATTATTCGAGTAAGTAATAAACAGTATGCCACTCTGTACTGGAAAGTAAGTGCAAGCTAAAGTTTTTAGAAGGTAAAGGAAAGGAACAAGTTTACAGATCCTCTTCCATGACTTCCAACGGAAGAATGGTCTTCGAAAGATAAAGTAATACAAGTTTTAGTGACACTTAAAGAACAAGCACATCTGAGGAAAACTTATTATGCTAAGAGACTAGTTCATGTACAGAAATGTCCGGTAGAAGATTCTATAATTGTGAAAACACATCGAAAATCTTATCTTCTCCACCGTAAGAACCACAAATAGCAATTACTTTACACAGGTCTTAATAAAATAATCGGGATTACTTAGGAATGGAGCAACTTGTTAGCCGATCCTGGAACCAACAAAATAAAGGGTTTCCATTCCCATTGTGAAATTAAGAACTATCCACACTGATGATTAATCCTGTTTGAATTTCACAAATGTTTCTGTTTACACGAATATTTAGTTGTATGTTAGTAATTAACTTAATTAGTGATTCCTGGAGAAAATGTTAGAACCTTGTTTACACAAGGAATACATATAAGATCGGAGAAGTCCACGTCGGCCGCCGAGCTGTTTACAGTTGGACACTAACTGCTTATGGATGATTTAGATGGCTAGTGCACAAAAAATGTTCGCCACTATAGTTGCGCTTATGAGATTGGCTGAATACTGGACAGTGTTGTGTCTCAAAATGCCTAATTGAAATGTTTACACGTAAATGTTACCTAGCACAAATGCAAATGAAACATACGTTGGTGTTAGTGTGTAGCTTGTGTGGACTGTAAACTACGACATAGAGAACTGCCTTCAATACCATCCCCCAGTATCTATGTACAGAGTCATGATGTGCACAAGGAATTTCAACTATCTTTGCCAGTTTAGTAAAATTACTTTGATGTTATCTTATTTAAAGAACCTGTACTTGCATTCCCAAAAACGAGAGACATTTGCCTATAAAACTATATCCTTTACTATGTAAACAATTTATTCTATCCCTTTTCATACGATCAAAAATTCTGTTGCGTAAAGTATTTGGTTTATCTGTCTTTCCTTGCGCCTAAAATGAGATCAGAGCTTGAGCTATGAAGGAAATGCTTTACTACTAATCATTTGTTTTATATAATATAACTGTTTCCTTGATATTTAGCTGAATTTTTGAATCTGTATTAATGGCACTTAAAGATACGTGAATGATACTGTTACTAGATATACGTCGACTCGGAACATTGATTTACCGTTTTTAAAATTCTAAGTAAATATTTTGGACTTGAGCTTTTCTGCTGTTCCTGATGTTTTCTGTTATGATTTCACTCTTGGGTTTGAGTTTATTGCAAATATGTAATTGGTAATTATGTACTTTAAATGAATAAATAATATTCTTCTGCCCTACCGGAATGGTAAGGCACAAACTGATATCAACATTTAATATGTCAGCACAGAGTGGTAAAGATCTACGCCATGGTATGAAGTCTACTGTTAATTGTAAAACATGGGTATGTTTTCCACTGAAATATATACATATTTATCCTGCAAATGTTTCACCATAAAACTGACATCCATGCTTGTCGCTAAGATGCATTACTGAAGTACTACAAGACACTGCTAAATATGTATCGTCCTAGCGTGTGTAGAAATGAACAACCAGATTGGAAACCAATAAAAATTGATATTGCATTTACCTGAGCTGAGATCAGCAAAATGTTATCCAACTGGTGTTGTTGGGACAAAGGTTAACGCCCTATTCAAGTGCGATGAGGCAGCTTTATGTGCACTAAGTCTTACTCAAAGAATCTGACGGATGCATAGTAAACAGTGTGTTCCAACGTGGAGCAACTGACAGTCTCATCTGCTGCCAGCAAAGTCTACGTCGAGTACTATGTACACTGTCACTATTGACGTAACTGTACACTAAACATATACGAAAAGTCACTCGACAGGGACACTTTCTCAGTGCATGTTGTGGGTATTAACTGTTCAGGACTGATCTTGACCTCAACTTCTGATCCAAAATAATAACTGTTTAAATCGCAGTATATGGGATCCTAAGCAATGTTTTGAAAATGAATTGTGGGAGGTCTCCCCACGCTTAACACGGATCAATTTGTGTATTTAAGTTAATCTCCGTTGTTCTTATCCGTGTGAAAGATTACTTGTATATTAACGAACTTCAACTTTTCAACAAAAATTAAGTAAGCTATTCATTATGTTAGTCTGATTCCTCTGCAACTTTACATGTAATCTGATAACGAGGGGTTACCTGATACCTCTTTGAAATGTACAGAAACTACCGTAAGGCATCGTACCTCCAGTTCCAGTCATCTGTTTCACTGTGCAGATCCTATCTGTCACAGTAACAACAATCAACTACATCCATTCCTTCAGTCTATTTTACTTTGTCTTCGTGAATCTGACCATTACCATTGTCGAACATCTCCAGCTCCTGATTTTCATTGGCTTTCAATATGAAGTGAGACTATTTTTAAATTGATCTTATACCTGACGACTTATGGACCTAAACTGATTTTATAAAATGGAGCATATTAAAACAATATAAACTGCACATGCAGAGACTTTTGAAACATATACTAAATGCCACTTTCGTGAGGAATATATTTCGTTACCTGATGAAAAGTGTATCATATAAAAGACTCACATGACACAACCCATTGCCTAACACCTTACTAACCAGTGTGTTGTATCTGCGGTGTCCATGAGAATGGACTTTGGTTGCTTGTCATCGTCTTAAAATCTTCCTTCGTTCAATGAAAGCTCCACACTTACTTTCTGATTTCCCAAATGTGGAATACAGTTGCTACAAGAAATGATTACTGCTGACAGGACAAGGAAATCAGCACATTGAGTGACCAGAAGAGCAAAATTTTCCTATTATGCATTTGATAAACTAAACTGAAATATCAGAACGAAGTTTCCTATGTACCTGAAGCAATGAATTTGTATTCCAAACACTGGCTGACTACTGTGAGACTGCGGACTCGTTTAAAAACTAGGGGTTACCGTGTGAGAAGCGGATATGTGCATGCTGATCTGTGAGAGATGCTTATATGCATGATGCGAATTACTACGAGAGAGAAAGACGAGCAAAAGTGTGGAGCACAGACGTAATTTCCTCAGTACTAAAAATTAAATTAAATGTGTCGGACATAGGTAGGCGAGTGGATAGCTAGTGCACTGCAGGTCTTTTTGGAGTTCAAAGTGACTGGGACGACGACCTATGAAAAGTAAATAACTCACATCAGGAAATACGTCCGTACAACCACTGAGAAGTATAACTTTCCGTGGGAAGTAAAGCAGTGGTCTTTACCAAACAGTGGATGGTAACTGATTAATATTTGTGGTGTCGAAGATGATTTAGTAAACGCTACCCGTTGTACAGTAACTTGGAGATTAATCCGTGCTTTGACATCGTAATGTGAGAGGTATACAGCCGAAGCATCCACAAAGAATTTCTGTATTCGCCTCAGAACTCAAGAGAGTCCTAAATTATAACCATGTAGGACGGACCACAATATTATCTAGTCATTAGCATGGTCTGAAGTGATTGTTCTCAACCTGAGAGCTTGTTATATTAGATGCGTGACGTTGACCTTCAATACATAGGAGCGTATCACAGTATACATAAATGACCTGGTGGATGACATCGGAAGTTCACCGAGGCTTTTTGCAGATGATGCTGTGGTGTATCGAGAGGTTGTAACAATGGAAAATTGTACCGAAATGCAGGAGGATCTGCAGCGAATTGACGCATGGTGCAGGGAATGGCAATTGAATCTCAATGTAGACAAGTGTAATGTGCTGCGAATACATAGAAAGATAGATCCCTTATCATTTAGCTACAAAATAGCAGGTCAGCAACTGGAAGCAGTTAATTCCATAAATTATCTGGGAGTACGCATTAGGAGTGATTTAAAATGTAATGATCATATAAAGTTGATCATCGGTAAAGCAGATGCCAGAGTGAGATTCATTGGAAGAATCCTAAGGAAATGCAATCCGAAAACAAAGGAAGTAGATTACAGTACGCTTGTTCGCCCACTGCTTGAATATTGCTCAGCAGTGTGGGATCCGTACCAGAGAGGGTTGATAGAAGAGATAGAGAAGATCCAACGGAGAGCAGCGCGCTTCGTTACAGGATCATTTTAGTAATCGCGAAAGCGTTACGGAGATGATAGATAAACTCCAGTGGAAGACTCTGCAGGAGAGACGCTCAGTAGCTCGGTACGGGCTTTTGTTAAAGTTTCGAGAACATACCTTCACCGATGAGTCAAGCAGTATATTGCTCCCTCCTACGTATACCACGCGAAGAGACCATGAGGATAAGATCAGAGCGATTAGAGCCCACACAGAAGCATACCGACAATCCTTCTTTCCACGAACAATACGAGACTGGAATAGAAGGGAGAACCGATAGAGGTACTCAGGGTACCCTCCGCCACACACCGTCAGGTGGCTTGCGGAGTATGGATGTAGATGTAGATGTAGATGCAGAACGTCTGTAGTCCTTAACTTCTTTCGCTTGAGATACATGTAAATACTTCACTCACTATGAAAGATTATGTAATTAGAAAAATATTTTGTAAATGTTTTATCTAAAACTATTTCATTTCATGTGGTGTATCTACTAAATTAAATTATATGTAACAGGTTCATGCCTTTGGAATATAGAACTATGTTAAATACGACAGATCGAGGGAAGTCCCTCTGCTACTGAAAGGTTTAGGCGAGAAGGTGAAAGGTGGCATGAGGTAACGCGAGAGGTCTGTTTGCAGGATCGACTCGCTGGACGTCGAAGAATAAATTTCCCGAGAGACTAGTGACGCAGGGGTTTCTAGGTGGATTTAATATCCTTCAGATGTGAATGATTATTAGCCATTGTATCACAGTATTTATTTAAGAACTACAGATTTTCCTACGCATTGAAGGTCAACGTCACACAGCTAATAAAACATGCTGTCAGGTTGAGAATAATTTCTGGTCAAGCTAATGACTAGATAATATTGTGTTCCGTCCTACATGGTTGTAATTTAGGAAACAATGCAGCCTATTACTTATCAATTCCTGTTTGTCATTTTCGGGATTCTCCCAAAGAGATAGATTCAGGCTCGTTTGATGGGGGTACTGTAGGCGGGGTTGTTACCAAATGCCGCAGATGTATTCACAGTATGTGCTTCCGTCGTTGGAATTCCTTACAGTGGACCACATGATCTCTAACAGATATCTGGAAACCTGTCCGTGAAACCAGCATCTAATTCTGTCCACAATCTTCACGAATCTCAGGGGACGAGAAGTTGGAGCGACAGGACAGCTGGTTCTAGATGAGTTAGGATAACGAGTAACCATTTCTGCCCAACTGGATCATAGATCCTCTGATACAATACTCCGTTAGTTAACTGGAAGTCTCGCGTGGTCACTACTTCTTTCTTCAGTGCTCCTGTAGCTTCATCAGTGTTGGGTCTTCCCTCTCTTCAGAAGTAACGCCATATATGACGATGATTTAGATTTTATTCACACTACTCTGTTCTGCCAGTGGAGTCCTTAAGACAGGCAGCAGTCTTATGCTTGCGTCAGCTGTAGTGTACGTCTGTGGCTTATACGCGTGAACCCTCAGCGCCCATCTCGCCAGTGGAGTCGACATATCCTTGTTGCTTTCATAGCCAAGGGACAGTAGCCGCAAGTAGTTGATTTTTACGTTATACACTGAGTTGATAAAAGTCATGGATACCTCCTAATATCGATATTTCCTAATATCGATACCTTCTTTTGCCCGGCGTAGTGCAGCAACTCGACATCGCATGAACTCAACAAGTCATCAGGCGTCCATGGCAAAAATATTGAGCCATGGTGTCTGTACAGCCGTCCATAACGGCGAAAATGTTGTCGGTGCAGGATTGTGTGCACTAACTGACCCCTCGAAAATATCTCATAAATGTCCCGTGGGATTCATGTCAGGTCACCTGGTTAGATTAAAATATTGTGTCATGGTTTCTCTACAGATGTCCATAATTGCGAAATAGTTGTCGGTGCAGCATTTTGTGCACAAACTGACTGCTGGAAAATATTTCATAAAGGTTCAGATTGTTCTGAGCACTATGGTACTTAACATCTACGGTCATCAGTCCCCTAGAACTGAGAACTACTTAAACCTAACTAACCTAAGGACAGCACACAACACCCAGTCATCACGAGGCAGAGAAAATCCCTGACCCCGCCGGGAATCGAACCCGGGAACCCGGGCGCGGGAAGCGAGAACGCTACCGCACGACCACGAGCTGCGAACCATAAAGGTTCGTTGGGATTCAAGTTGTCTCATCTGGGTGAACGAATCATTCACTCGAATTGTCCAGAATGTTCTTCAAGCCAATCGCGAACAACTATGAACTGGCACACTATCATCCATAAAAGTTCCGTAGTTTTCTGCAAAAATGAAGTCCATGAATGGTTGAAAATGATGTCCAAGTAGACGCACATGACGATTTCAAGGCAGTGATTGGTCCACATGGACCGAGGAGCCAGTTTATTCCATGTATCCACAGCCCAAATCATTATATTGTTGACATCTTGGGTGAGGGTCTGCACCTCACTCGAACCCTATGATCTGATGTTACCAACTGAAATCGGGACTCATCAGTCGCGCCTTGCAGCAGTGACAGCAGCAACTACTGCCACCTGATGATGGCGAGCAGTTGCATCGATAAAATATTGTTCGAGTCACACGATACGATCCGGCGCCAAACCCGAGAAGCGTATTTGCGATTTTGACTGTTTTGTAATTTCTATAGCCAATAATTTAAAGACTATTAGAGATTGACTGCAAGCATAATATATGATGACCAGTACACTATATTTTTATGAACTACGTATTATTAACTAAAATTTCTACAATGGAGCAAATTACTTATCAAGGAATACTTACGGCTACAATGGACAACTGGGACGTTTAATAACTTTTTGAAAATACTTTATTTCTTTATTTGGCAGTCTCACGGCGTAACAACTATGCAACTAAGAGATCGAAACACTTGACGCTTGCACAGCCTTACTGATGACACATCGTCTATAAACGCTTTCTCCTACCCCTACTTAATTACATTAGTAAGTACTCTATCCACTACTTAATTGACTTCGGCTCAGAAGATAAGAATCACGGACTACCAATGCATTCTGACGTCTTTGGGAAGGGACAATACTGTCGGTAGTGCATTAAGGTCGGGTAGAGGTCAGAACAACGTCGATGGCTGACCATCCAAGAGATGAGTGTGCAGGTAGATGCCTGTCTGACGTCCAGAGATGTAATGGAAAGAGTATTACAATATCAAACATTTACTGTCTACATAATACAGCAGTTGTTGCTTCGACGTTCAGGCAGCAGTGTGGATAAGGTTGGCAGTAGTGTACCGCCGTGGAGTGTTTTGGTCAGCACTTGGTGTGCAGTTGGTGGCGTATCGGCTGAGTAGCAGTGAAGTCAACGTTGCTTGCATTTGCGCTCCGCCTCATCTGCGCCAACTGAGGCCCCGCCCGTCCACCTATGCACCCAGGGTAGGCGTCTATCGGCTATGCTCAGAGTACGTGAAGATGCTCAGAGAAGTATTGTGACCTTCCGTCGGGAGAGAGAGAGAGAGAGAGAGACAGAGAGAGAGAGAGAGAGAATGGTGCCATGGAAGTCTGACAAAGGAACAGAAGCGAGACGCAGCAGTGGCTCGACCACACGATGACGGAATACGATCTGTTCCCAGGCCCTACTGGTTGGGCCTCCAGAAGGCTTGCCAGACGTTGATGGCCACAAATCCCCATCGGTCTCTACTCAGTAGCTGACATCACAGCTCAAAGTGACGAAGTCCCTCTAGATAGGACTCTCTGCTCCAACTTGCTACTCCACAGAAGACAGAAAGCAATGAGACGAGTCGAGCGTCGGCTGTCAGAGGCCTCCCTTTGGGAAAAGTTTAGATTAGATTTACTTTCATTCCAATTGATCCGTAGTGAGGAGGTCCTCCAGGATGTAGAACATGTCAGAAGACCAATAATACATGACAAATATGTACAACTCAAACAAATAAGCTAATGTACCAGTCCACAGGTCCCAAATGGAATGATCGTATTTTTTTTAATGTACACTATATGAAAGAATCATTTTACAAATACCAATGCACTGAATTTAAAATAATAAAGTCTTTTTATTTATAAGGTAATAAACATGTAATAGAACTAGTATAATACTTATTTAACAATAAACACATTGTTGCACTGAAATAGTGCAGAAGCTAGATTGTACTTAGACATACACACACACACACTCACTTATTTACAATGAACACATTAGTAAATTGAAATTGTGCAGAAGTTATACAGTTGGTTCTACTGAGAAATTTATCAGTGAAGTAGTAGGAACTGGCCACCAATAAATCCTTTAGTCTTCTCTGAAACTGAATTTCATTGCCAGAATTAGATTTTCACTTTGCAGCAGAGTGTGCGTGGATATGAAACTTCCTGGCGGATTAAAACTGTTCATTGGTTGTTAACGTTTTTGTGGCTGCTGGCAAATATTGAAAATGTGTGTTCCTGAACAATGAACACATTTTTGTACGAGAGTAAGTGACTTTAAATCATTGTGAAGAATATTCTTATCTCTAGTATTGATTCCATGAATTGAGCTGTTGGTTTGAAAAAGTGATATATCCTTAATGACAAATTTCATTAAGGAATAAATATATTGGGAAGCAGTAGCTAGTATCCCTAGTTCCCTTAACAGGTTTCTGCAAGATATTCTTGAGTTCACACCACATATAACTCTTACTGCACCTTTTTGTACCCAGAAAGCTTTAGCTTGGCTTGATGAATTACCCCAAAAAATAATACCATATGACATTATGTAATGACAGTAAGCATAGTATGCCAGATTTTTCATTTTTATATCCCATATGTTTGACACAATTCGCATTGCCAATAGAGATTTGTTACGATACTTCAGCAGTTCTGTGGTGTGCTCCTCCCAGTTGATTTTATTATCAAGCTGAAACTCCAAGAATTGAACACTGTCTACTTCTTCTATCTGCTTGTCATCGTATGTTCGGCATACTCTCGTGGGACACCCCTAACAAGTTCTGAACTGCATGTGAAACGTCCCCTTAGAAAGATTATACATGACTGTGCTTAAACTGACACACAATATTTTTTTAGCGCAACGCAGTCTGACTTTCAGTAATCCCTACAAGAGAATGGCCCTGACTAAATTAACCTATACGTTTCACAAATCACTTACCTCACAAAAATCTTCGTTACTCGAACTACTGCAATACAGCAAGCGCCACTACTGCCAGCTAAATAAAAGATTCAAACTACGGAAGGCACTAACTACTGACAGGCATAGTTAGCAAATGAAAGATTTTAATAGAGAACAAACAATGTATTTACCTTAATAGTCATAATATATATAGCAGTTCCTGACATCCATTCTTACAAATGTACTGTTTCTGATGGACACACCTCCAGATTATCCATTCTCAAAAATCCGCCATCTCACTTCCCCACATCCACCACTGCTGGCGGCTTGCCTCCAACTGCGCAACGCTACACGCTGTTAACATCCAGCTGCCCAACACTACAATGGCCAACAACAATGCAAACCAGCCACAGACTGCACACAGCACAGCCAGTGATTTTCATACAGAGCGCTACGTGGAGTTTCCAATAAGAAAACTTAACAGCCTACTTACATAGCCCCCATGCTTCGAGAAAAAATTTTTCAAATTGTTTTGGGCACTGGCCAATACATATTTGTTAAAAATTTTTTCACAATTACAATAACAAAGAAATCAAATGCACACACTTATTGATACAATGTTGGTCAAAAGATAAAATTTTCTCACAGTCCATAAAGACAGTCCTGATCATTCATCACAGTAAAATAGCAGTGTTTTTCTCAAAGACTGAGCAGTAAAAGAAAATACACATGGAAGTACTGGATTTCCATGCAGACTTGAAGAAGTAGTGTTGTCCTTCCAACGCAAAGACAGTGTTGACTCTTGACATGCCGACAGGAAATGGGCCACAACAGAGCAAACCCACAGCAGAGTCATTCGAAGTTTTGAAGAATATCGGTAGGTAGGTCATCATAGGGCAGACCCACTTTGGTCTTGGTAGAGAGTATGGTATTGGTGGGCCACCAGAGGTGCCGACCCACTGCAGTCTGCTGTGACTGTGCAGGTGCACAATCACCATTGAAGAGTCTTGCGGAGAATATATCAAGTCCATGAACCACCACTTGTGCACTCACAAAAAATTTGTTTGAAATGTCCTTAGAACCAGCAATGCTGTTATCCAGTCCCTTGCTGAATTATTAACACACGTGCAAACACTAACAGTCCTCTTTTTTTTTCACACATTGTGCTTATAATATGACCAACAGAAATGTGTGCAGTGAAATGAATGCTTACAAGTTACTTAATTTGATAAACTGGTGTCAATTACAATTTTATAACATGAGAATACAATTACAGAGATACAGGAAACATCATTAAAAATATAATAATACAGATAACATTTGTAGTAATACAGGCTTTACAAAAGAATAGAAATAAACATATACATCAGTGTTACAGGAATTATGACATAAGTAAATATATAAAATAATGAGAATAGTTTCCGAAACATTAATTTCACATATGGACATTGAAACAGAACAGAATTAATAATGTCTAAACATCTTTACAAAGTAAATAACATATTATTAATGCAAATAATATTTCAGGATAACAGTATTCCTCATCATAGTGAATGTAGCTGAGTATTAGAAAAATTCTACATCATAAGTCTTATCAGATAATCACATGAAGACAGGAAGAACACAAATATGCAAGAGTACACAAACACATAGCAGAATAACACAGGAGGAAAGGACAGGGTCTGTTTTCAGTGTAACATTTGGTACGGCAGTCCAACCCAAAACTTCATTCCATAGATCTTTCGTCTTATTTCAACATTTGTTTCCACCAAAAAAATCCTATCCAAGTATGCTTTCTGTATTTATATGTTCACATATTTCTTACCTCATTAATTATTTTGCATTATCTTACCTCATCATTTATTTCCAAGAAAATCCTACCTAAACCTGTTGTCCCTAAACCCTACTTTTTTGTTCATATCCTCATCAAAATACACTTTGGGCCAAACCATTTTCTTATAGCTTCTCAATGCATTTCTTTCCATTCATCACAACTCGTTCTCTTATATAGCCTACCCCATCTTAAGATAACTTAAATCTACTGAGCTCGGATGCTAAACTAAGGGACGAGGTAATGCATCAGCACAAAACAATTAACACAAACAGCAATGATAAAAAATGCAAATTGGCAAAGCAAGCAGCATAAATTAGCAAAGCAAATGCAATATTACAATTAATATAAGGCAATACACAGCAAACAAGAAAAATAAATCCATAGTAAAACTGGCTTAACAGAGTAATACAAAGTCAAATTCAGTAACATTGTGCCTGGCAAACAGCAGCAGCAAATGCAATAACTTATATCTAAATATGACTAAGCTCAAGCAGAAAAAATATTACAGTAAAAATGGCCATGTCTAATACCTATTTCAGATCCTAACATTAGAGTGATGCATCACAAAAGCTTACTCTGCAAGAAAGTCACCAAGTCATTAAAAAATTATTTATGCAATTCCTGTGAAGGGAAATGTCTATTTGTGCTCCTTCGTTTTTTTTAAGTGGATCATATAGTTATTATTTACTGGATCTGTAGCCATAAAATATCTATATTAGTACATCATTAAATTTGATTTTAACCAATGCTGCAGTGCAGCTAGAATCTAGTATTAAACAAAGTGAGTATTCCCCCAACTAGAAAGACAATAGATGTAAAATGTTTGTCATCATTTCATTAGGCATTTTAGTAAATAACATAAATTAAGAGCTCCAAAGTATAATCATATGTTTTAAAGTTTGAGCGTGTCGTATTTGCGATGTTTTCTACAAAGAAATGTCAATAGCGAGGATAATGGCCTACCTTTCTCTCCACCTGTGCCTCTGAAAGGCACACACTAATGGCTTTTTTCCAGGCGACTGTCACGCAGCTGGGTGCTTACAGTCACCTACCTTCCTTACCGAAATATTTACGACATCAGTTTCCACTACAGTGACAGCTTGATACAAATAAAATTTCACAGGTCGAAATATTTGCGTTACAAATCTGTAGAAACAAAATCCTATAAATATAACAGTGCCCAAAGAATTTTCGCCGGCATTGTGATACATTCATGCATTTACACACATTTCATAACTCTTAAAGTACGATTCTTGAACATCTTTTTCACAAATCAGAGTCCCTAACCACTACTCATTACTCCTTACTTTATTACATATATACATATTCGTCGACACGTCAATTTTGCGGCGACATTTCAATATTTCATCATAATAAATACATAGCATAATGAAATTCCTCATATAGCATCAGCTTATTGATTATAAACATACCTCAACAGCATAATACACATTGTAATACTAATAATACCATCATAAAAACTCAGCCAAATCTCAAAAATGTCGTAGCTTTCTGTAATAATTTCAAAACCTAAAAAAAATTCTCTGCTCATTTTAATAGTGTCATCTACCTCAAACGTACTTTAAAAATCATTATCCCATACCAAATACATCATTCAAAGCTGTCATAGTATCACAATGGTTCCGAAAAATAAGAACTGTTCACAAAGTACAGACAAAATACAATTTCATAAAAGTGAAATTATCCAACTGTGTAATTGTGTAAACATGTGTCACTGACATAGTAAAAATTTTTTTGTTTCTCTGTTAAATAATCAGATAGCTGTGTAATTCTGTGTTAGAGAAATATGGTACCAATGTGTAAAGTTGTATAAGCAAATACCATATTAGCTAGGGCTCCTTGTGCTTGCCAAACACATGGTACACAAAGTAAGCGTGTACCCCCCTGAGGATTAATGTAATTATACCCTCAGGTGTTACAGATTACAGCAATGGAATGAAATGTATCATGGAAAACCTTTGTATCTTTGTAATTCAAAAATCTTTAAAAATAAAAGTTTTAAGTACAAAATTAATCACTCAAATACGTGTACTGTAGCGCTAAACTGTACATCTTGTTGTAAGATAATCTCTGTGGAAGTGTAGTAGTTATCGTCCTCTGTAAGCAAAGTTCTGCTGAAATCAATGTACTTACCTCATCATAAACGAAAGTGAAATGCTTTGGGTATAGATATCGTAGTTATTACGTACCTTACCGTGATCATAGCTAACACTTGGTTCAAGAATCATAAAAGAAGGTTGTATACCTGGAAGAATCCTGGAGATACTAATAGGTATCAGATAGATTATATAATGGTAAGACAGAGATTTAGGAACCAGGTTTTAAATTGTAAGACATTTCCAGGGGCAGATGTGGATTCTGACCACAATCTATTGGTTATGAACTGCAGATTGAAACTGAAGAAACTGCAAAAAGGTGGGAATTTAAGGAGATGGGACCTGGATAAACTGAAAGAACCAGAGGTTGTAGAGAGTTTCAGGGAGAGCATAAGGGAACAATTGACAGGAATGGGGGAAAGAAATACAGTAGAAGAAGAATGGGTAGCTCTGAGGGATGAAGTAGTGAAGGCAGCAGAGGATCAAGTAGGTAAAAAGACGAGGGCTAATAGAAATCCTTGGGTAACAGAAGAAATATTGAATTTAATTGATGAAAGGAGAAAATACAAAAATGCAGTAAATGAAGCAGGCAAAAGGGAATACAAACGTCTCAAAAATGAGATCGACAGAAAGTGCAAAATGGCTAAGCAGGGATGGCTAGAGGACAAATGTAAGGATGTAGAGGCTTGTCTCACTAGGGGTAAGATAGATACTGCCTACAGGAAAATTAAAGAGACCTTTGGAGAGAAGAGAACCACTTGTATGAATATCAAGAGCTCAGATGGCAACCCAGTTCTAAGCAAAGAAGGGAAGGCAGAAAGGTGGAAGGAGTATATAGAGGGTTTATACAAGGGTGATGTACTTGAGGACAATATTATGGAAATGGAAGAGGATGTAGATGAAGATGAAATGGGAGATAAGATACTGCGTGAAGAGTTTGACAGAGCACTGAAAGACCTGAGTCGAAACAAGGCCCCGGGAGTAGACGACATTCCATTAGAACTACTGATGGCCTTGGGAGAGCCAGTCATGACAAAACTCTACCATCTGGTGAGCAAGATGTATGAGACAGGCGAAATACCCACAGACTTCAAGAAGAATATAATAATTCCAATCCCAAAGAAAGCAGGTGTTGACAGATGTGAAAATTACCGAACTATCAGTTTAATAAGTCACAGCTGCAAAATACTAACGCGAATTCTTTACAGACGAATGGAAAAACTGGTAGAAGCGGACCTCGGGGAAGATCAGTTTGGATTCCGTAGAAATGTTGGAACACGAGAGGCAATACTAACCTTACGACTTATCTTAGAAGAAAGATTAAGAAAAGGCAAACCTACATTTCTAGCATTTGTAGACTTAGAGAAAGCTTTTGACAACGTTAACTGGAATACTCTCTTTCAAATTCTGAAGGTGGCAGGGGTAAAATACAGGGAGCGAAAGGCTATTTACAATTTGTACAGAAACCAGATGGCAGTTATAAGAGTCGAGGGGCATGAAAGGGAAGCAGTGGTTGGGAAAGGAGTGAGACAGGGTTGTAGCCTCTCCCCGATGTTATTCAATCTGTATATTGAGCAAGCAGTAAAGGAAACAAAAGAAAAATTCGGAGTAGGTATTAAAATTCATGGAGAAGAAGTAAAAACTTTGAGGTTCGCCGATGACATTGTAATTCTGTCAGAGACAGCAAAGGACTTGGAAGAGCAGTTGAACGGAATGGACAGTGTCTTGAAAGGAGGATATAAGATGAATATCAACAAAAGCAAAACGAGGATAATGGAATGTAGTCAAATTAAATCGGGTGATGCTGAGGGGATTAGATTAGGAAATGAGACACTTAAAGTAGTAAAGGAGTTTTGCTATTTAGGGAGTAAAATAACTGATGATGGTCGAAGTAGAGCGGATATAAAATGTAGACTGGCAATGGCAAGGAAATCGTTTCTGAAGAAGAGAAATTTGTTAACATCGAGTATTGATTTAAGTGTCAGGAAGTCGTTTCTAAAAATATTTGTATGGAGTGTAGCCATGTATGGAAGTGAAACATGGACGATAACCAGTTTGGACAAGAAGAGAATAGAAGCTTTCGAAATGTGGTGCTACAGAAAAATGCTGAAGATAAGGTGGGTAGATCACGTAACTAATGAGGAGGTATTGAATAGGATTGGGGAGAAGAGAAGTTTGTGGCACAACTTGACTAGAAGAAGGGATCGGTTGGTAGGACATGTTTTAAGGCATCAAGGGATCACAAATTTAGCATTGGAGGGCAGCGTGGAGGGTAAAAATCGTAGAGGGAGACCAAGAGATCAATACACTAAGCAGATTCAGAAGGATGTAGGTTGCAGTAGGTACTGGGAGATGAAGAAGCTTGCACAGGATAGAGTAACATGGAGAGCTGCATCAAACCAGTCTCAGGACTGAAGACCACAACAACAACAACCGTGATCAAGAGAGTACTATAATGTAACGTATTGTTGTGCTACGAAAAAGACTGTCCCATTGTAGCTATACCACAAACGTTACTACTAAAACATGTTTTACGTTCCAGAAGAATTCAGAAAAACTATGCAGATATAAAACAGAAACACCTCAAAAGCAACATTGTAAATGGTCACTCATTAGTAGCGTCCAGATAAAATCGTGTAGCTGTCACTTAAACTAACCACTGTGTCATCTGGTATCTCACAGAAAGTACTTTAAATCCAGAATGTATTTTCAAGTAAACCAAAATGATCCATTAAAATCTCATTAGCAGTGCCAGTATATGTTGTAAGTATGTAAGCCTGATAGTCGTTACGTAATCGTGCAACTAACAAGCAAGAATGTACAAATAACAACACTGTGCCGTCTGTTCACTGCCACACTACATTCGTAATTTCTGTTTAAAAATGTTCCCTAGGTTCTAGGCTGGATAGTTAACTTCAAAACATTGTTGCATGTTAACAGTTTCTCATTGTGACAAATTGTACTAGTGGCTCGAAGTGAAAAGTTTTATGGTAAAGACTAAGTTAAATAACAACTTTCAGTAAACGGTTTTACATGTGAAATGTGGTGTAAACCTTTACTCTTCCTAGTACGCAGAGTTTCAAATGAACGCAATTATCACGTGGTATACGTCGGATTCTGTAAGGTCCATTGTAAACTAGAAAGAATTTGACTCAAGTGTTTCATTCTTATGTGACAATGAATGAGCTTTAATGAGAACTTTCTGACCATTATATAATTTCTTTGCATTTACTTTACCGTGTAGTTTTCTCCTTTTGTCTGCTGCAGATTTTATATTTTTAATAGCCAAATCAATTATGTCTTTTTGTCGAAATTTACGTAAATATCTGTCCCAATACTGATGCTTTCTGTGAGAATAAAGTCTGCAAACCTTATTGATTACTTTCATAATCCGTTCAGACGGGTTACAATGTGGTGAGTACAATGAAATAAAAACAGGTTTGACTTTATGGTTCCGAAGCATGCGTGACCAAACAGCAGATCTGAATTGCGGTCCGTTATCTGAAATGACTTTACTAACGTGTCCAACTTCACGTAAGAAATTTTTAACAAAGGCATTGGATACAGACCGTCCAGTGGCTTTACGTAACGGAGTGAAAGAAACAAATTTTGAAGTACGTTCAACAGCGACTATAACGTACGAAAATCCATTACATGTTCTGACAAGGGGTCCCAAGAGATCAACAGCAGCAAATTCTTTTAATTTAGAAGGAATGATAGGAAACAACGGAGCACGATATGAGACAGTAGATGGTTTAGCCTTTTGACAAAGTTTGCAAATAGACAAGACTCTTCGAATTCTCTTCTCCATATTGTTAAAATAACAAGTCGTCCGAAGAATATGATAAAATTTTCGTGGACCAAAATGTGCATATCTGAAATGAATGTACCAAATGCGCTTATTAACAAAATCGTCAGGAATGCGAAGTACCCATAGCTTGTGATCAACAGTGCAGCGTTTGAACAGTATGTTGTTTCTAACCAGATAATAATGCCGAATCTGTGTGTGTGTCTTTTGATGCCATTTACTTTTGATGTCTTTCCAAATCGGATGTTTATCTTGTTCATGAGCAATGTCCTTTACAGATGTGGTGATGAAGTTTTCAAAGGCGACATTGTGAATTGTAAAGAATACTGAAATTTTTCTCGAGGTTGCCTTCTGTGTTACCTTTCTCAAGCCCAGCCGGTGCGCGTGACGGTGCGTCCGCAACAATGTTCTCCTTGCCGGGAATGTAGACTATTGTGAAGTGGAATTCTTGCAGAAACAATGCCCAACGATTTAACCTGTCATGATTTAATTTTGAAGACATAAGAAATTGTAATGCACGATGATCACTGTATACTTTTACGTGCTTACCAGAAAGAAGGAAACGGAATTTGTTAAATGCCCAAACAATTGATAAAGCTTCTAATTCAGTAACGGAATAATATTTTTCAGATTTTGTTAGCACTCGGCTCGCAAAAGCAATGGTTTTCTGAACAGTAGTGTCATTTTCTATGGCTTCTTTAAATAAATGGGCGCCAAGACCGACTTTAGAAAAATCTGTGCTAAGGCAGAAATCTTGTGACAGATCTGGATGAGCTAGTATTGGCGCGTTAAGTAACGCTTCTTTCTAAGAATTGAATTCCAACTGTGCTTCTTCCTCCCAGTTCCAAATAGTATTTTTTCCAGTGAGAGAACAAAGTTTTGGTGTAACTAGAATTTGCATATTCAGAAAACGACGGTAAAAATTTACGAGACCTAGAAAACTGCGGACTTCTTTTTTTGTTGATGGAACTGGAATGGCTCTGATTGCTTCTAACTTTTCAGGATCCGGCTGAATGCCTTCAGAAGAAATAATATGTCCCAAAAACTTCACCTTTGTCCTACCGAATTCAGACTTTTCCAAGTTAACTGTAATTCCAGATTCTGCAAAAATATGTAACACGCTGTTGAGGATGCGATTGTGTTGTTCCCATGAGGCTTCTGCTGTCAGAAAATCGTCCACATATAAGGTGATGTGACGTTTTAAGAACTCAGGTAATACGGAATTTAGCCGGCGAAAGAATGCTGCCGAAGAAATGTTCAAACCAAAGGGAAGTTTCTGAAACTGATAACAAACGCCGAAACAAAGGAAAGCTGTGTATTTTCTACATTCTCGATGAAGATCGATCTGATAAAAGCTGGATCTGAGATCAATAGAAGACAACACTTTTACACCATTAAAATTCTGAAGAAGTTCTTCCAACGTTTGCGGCCGGTCTGTTTCTGGAATGATGATAGTATTGACTTGTCTCGAACCTAAGACAAGTCTGATCGATCAATTGTTTTTCTCAACAACATGTAATGGATTGTTGTATGAGCTTACTGCAGGCTCAATAATGCCCTCGTCAAGCATAGATTGTATTTCTGTTCTAACACGGTCCCTATAATGTGCTGGAATTACGTATGGCCTAACACAAAATTTAGTATGCTCACGAACACGAAATTGGTATTGAAATCCCTTGATTGTTCCTGTTTTGTGAGTAAAAAGTGTGGAATGTGCTTGTAAAATCTCAAAAAGGTCTTGCCTATCAGTATCATTAGAATTCTCAATTGTTTGAATTTTATTCTGATTTAACTCATTAGTATCAAATGCGCCGTCGATATCATCCCTGTCAGTACTTGTAGAGTGATTGTTAGTGTCAAGTTCCGTCGAAAATTCCGAACTGTTGTCTAACAGGAAGTAAAGCCAATTAATTTCTTCGTCATGGTTTGAGAGCCAATCTTCAAATTTCAAAGCTATTGACTTACCTTCTTTCTCTAAACTTATTTCAACATCGTGAAAGTTTAAGATTGCTTTGTATTCATTCAAAAAGTCTACTCCCAATATAATTTCCGTCGACAATAATGGAACAATAAGAGAGTTCATAGAGAAGCTGTGGCTTTTACAAAAGAATTCTAAGTTGGTTTGCTGGCGTACACCTACACTTTTTCCAAAGATTGCACCGTGTAATTTAATCATTCGATTTGTTGCATTTGCTAAAGGCTGTTTCACTAATTACTGAAATGGGATTGCCAGAGTCAAGTACTGCCGTAAATTTTACGTCATTTACTGTAATGTGAATCATAGGATATGCAATGTTGTTATGTTTTACGTCGTGTTCCTGGAGTAAGATGTCCCTAATGTCTTCAATTTTTACGTAATTACTAGCTACGGCAGCTGCGTCGTCAGTTTCATAAGTAGGTTTTGTGGCTGCCAACGGTATGAGTCACTGCCTATTGTCTCTTTGTTGGCGCGCGTCGTTATTGTGATATAAAGACCTAACTTCTACAAATTCACCTTGTCGAGAGGGCCCTGCCCCGTTTGAATCCCGCCAGTTCTGATGCAATTCAGGTCTATCGTTACGATCATATCGTCTGTTCGTCATGTCGGTAGATTCCACAGTTTCTTTCTTGTCGGTCACGTGGTGGAGAATTTCTCCCAGAATCGTAACTGCGCGCCGGACTGTTGCGTCTGAAGTTATTCTGTCTCCCTTGATAATAATTATTTTGGTTCCCATATTGTCTGTTTCTCTGATTGTCTCTGTGATAGTCATTACTGCAGAGAGGTGATCTTTCCCTGTAATTATTACTACTCTGCCAACGGTTGTCATATGGGTGGTGTCTGTTTTGGTCACGCATTACGTTGTAAGAATAACCTTGTCGTGTCCATTTATTATTTCTGACATCGCAGAACCTGTGTTCCTGTTTTCGCATTCCGCGATTGTCAGTGTCAATTTCTAATTCTTGTAAGAGTCCCTGAAAAGCTTCAATGTCGTCTTTGCAACGTCCTGCCAAAATAATATGTCGTAAATGTTCAGGTAATTTGATTAAGCAAATGCGGATGAGTTCTGAGGGGCTATATGGGTTTGACAGGTACTGATTCTTGTGCAACATGTCTTCAAAATATTTCACAAGACTGGAAAATTCAGATTGTTCGAAATTTCTCATCATTATGATGCTATGTTTTACTCGGTCTTGTGTAGCTTGAGACCAATATGCTGAGAGGAAGGCATGAGAAAATTCTCCTTCACTGTGGCAATCGTGAATGACCGATCGCATTCTTACAGCTGGTTCATTCTCTAAATAGCCACACATAAATTCTAATCTGTGCTCTAATGAACAGTTAAGAGGAAAACAACGAGAGAATTGATGCAGCCACGCTTGTGGATGAATGTCGTTGCCAGAATTGTTATATGTTTTGAATTTACGCGTTTGTAGCTCTTCCGTATTTGCTCTTCCCGTGTTGGAGCGCGAGTGTCCTCTGAAATATGTAATTTTTGTATTATTTGTGCCAACTGATCTTCTAATTCCCGGATTTCTCTTTTGTGTTACGTATTAATTTGATTCTGATTTTGTTTGAATTTCTTAATTTGTTCATACTCTTCTGTGTCAGCGATGGCTACAGGTCTTGTGTCATTCAGATCATCATCTACCTTTGCAGATAAGTTAGTGAACTGATCCGAAGGTTCGGCTACTTTCTCCGATAGTGTACTTATTTCCTCAGTTTGTTTTTCTGAACCAAATTTCAGAGTGTCCATTTGTGTGGAAATTGTACCTACTGTGTCCTTTAAGTTTTCCTGACCTTTTGCAAGTTGCGTAACCGAATCGGTAGATGCAACTGAGTCAATTTTAGCTTGCAAGGTCTCATGATTTTCATGAACAATAGTTTGCAGTTCTTTTATGGCTAATTCTTGATTCTGTAATGTATTTTAATGCCGCGAAAAAATAGGTTGGAATTGCTCACAAATTGGAGTTTTTACGTCATTACAGACTTTTTGACATTTCGATTCGATTTTATGTAACTAAGTAACTTTCTCTCTGATTTTGTTCCATTGTGTCTAACAGTTGCTGTGTTTGTCTCTGATTTTGTTTCATTTGTTGCATTAATTGCAATAATAATGTATTAGTGTCTGGAATCTGTTCCTCTATGCTTTTCGGCAGTGCATTTGCACCGGCAACATTCACATTTTGACAAGCAGAAAATGTGTCTTGACTTATCTGAGAAAACGGTGAGGACGCAAAACCTGAATCTACAGTATTTGCTAGGTTCCTGAGGCGAGCTGTTGCCGACCGATCGATCGATAATACTTCCCTGTTCACTAATTGTTTTACTGCCTACCCCTTTATTTACAGCCCACACCATTTCCCTATGCCCAATTACCAAATAACAACTTTGAATATTAGTTAATTCATTACTCGGCGGCGCTAACACACTGCTTTCTTCTTCACTGTCATTTCTCAGTTTACTTTGGAGTCTAGTATTAAGTTTTTCACACGCCATTATTGTCACAATATTTCACACGACAAAACAGAAAACCACAATTTGAAGAGCAAAGTAAGAAAACACATTAACATAGCACTGACAATAATATCTCGTTAATTGCAAGCACAGCTGCGAAATACTTGGGGCAAATCTACGTGCATGCCACAACTGTTTTACTGTACAAGAATGAAAAACTACAACTACAAAGGAAATTCTCTCTACAATTACGCGCTAGCAATAAACAAAGGCTGCATTAATTACACAAACTACAAGAAAAAATCAGAAGATTCCAGTGAGATATCCTCGGCTAAGGGTCGACATATGAAACGTCCCCTTAGAAAAATTATACATAGCAAATGAAAGAATTTAATAGAGAACAAACAATGTATTTACCTTAATAGTCAAAATATATATAGCAGTTCATGACATCCATTCTTACAAATGTACTGTTTCTGATAGACACACCTCCAGATTATCTATTCTCAAAAATCCGCCATCTCACTTCCCCACATCCACCACTGCTGGCGGCTCGCCTCCAACTGCGCAACGCTACGCGGTATTAACATCCAGCTGCCAAACACTACAATGGCCAACAACAATGCAAACCAGCCACAGACTGTACACAGCACAGCCAGTGATTTTCATGCAGAGCGCTACGTGGCCTTATCAATAAGAAAACCTAAACAGCCTACTTACACATGTAGTGTGTTTTTTTCAAAGTTTAGTGACAAAGAATTGGCTAGGAACCAGTGATTAATGTCCACGAATATTTTATTAGCCAATTTTTCTAAGACTACACTTGATTTTCTATTTATTGCAATGTTTGCATCATCGGCAAACAAAACGAACTTGGCATCTGGTAATGTTGCTGATGAAAGGTCATTGATATTCACAAGAATAAGGGCCCTAAAATGGAACCTTTTGGGACCCCACATTAAACAGTTCTCAGTTGGATGATGGCTGATAGTTTAATATATGTCTCTTTCCTAGTAACACAAATTGTTTCCTGCCAGAGCTATAAGATTTGAATCATTTTGCAGCATATACTGTTACACCGTAATATTCTAATTTACTTAAAAGGATATTGTGATTTACACAGTAAAATGCCTTTGACAGATCACAAAATAAACCAGTTGCCTGTATTTTTTTGTCTAATGAATTAAGCACATTTTTGCTGTAAGTGTAGATAGCCTTCTCAATATCAGAACCCTCTAGAAATCCCAATTGCGACTTTTACAGTATGATATTTGAGATAAGACGGTTAAAAGCCGATTGTACATTACTTTTCTAAATTTTTTGAGAATACTGGCAAAAGTGAAATTGGACAGAAATTTGATGTTATTTGTTTATCTCCCATCTTGAACAGTGGCTTAACTTTAGCATATTTCAACCATTCAGGAAATATTCCACTGATAAAAGACTGATTACACAGATAGCTTAATACGTTCCTTAACACAGAATCATATTCCATAGTTAACTTCGTTGATATTTCATCATATCGAGTAGAGGTTTTTGATTTTAAAGATTTTCTTATGGACATTATTTCTTAAAATTACCAAATATGCAGCAACCAGTCGCAAAATCATGTTTTATTTATCCACATTTGCAAATCGATTTCAACTGATTAACAGCCATCATCGGTGCTTTCAACCAATTTGTGCCCTAAGTAGTAATACTGCCTTAAGCAAACATAAAGTGACATGTCTTCCTTTCTCCATTCTGCTGTACAAAAGTAAGACGCCAACGTAACCCTGTAACACTTAAAAGTTCTATACCAGTAGTCACATAATGTTCAGAGAGGCAGATTATGTCAGCTGGGTTTGAAGACTCTAATTCATCTATGCAGTTAATTAATTGATTAATATTATTTCTCTGTCCTCGAATATTTCGATGAAATTAAGATAGCTGACATTTCACATTGACTGAGTTCAGACTGAGTAGAGTTGAAATATCTGTCCACCGTTGAAAATTCTTAACCAATAGCTGTTTATGCGGATGTAATAAACTAGAATTATGTTTTTTTTGTTTCTTTCTCTAACTGAAGGTTAGTATCAGTCCTAACCTCTGTTAATATTTGGTTTCTTTCTGTCCTCCCTACCCTAAAAATGGGTCTTTACTGAACCCTATAACCTCTGGTATTTTATCACTCATGACATTGCCTACCCCCTTTAACTTTCCTGCTATTTTCCCAGCCAGCTTACCCTTCCCTTTAGAGTTGAGGTGATGGCCATGCCTGGTATAATTCCACCTATTGAGAGAATCAACAGAAACCAATGTGTGACCCTGCACACGACATAAGCAGCCGTTCCAACTCCCAATTAACTCTCTTGACAGAAGAGTTCAAATAAGGTTGGTCATGGCGCCCAAGAACAGATACAAACTAAACACTAGAGTGCTTCGATGCTGATGCAATCTTTGCGAGGTCACACTCTATACTGTACCCAGGATCTCTGTCAATACTACACTACTGGCCATTAAAATTGCTACACCTAGAAAAAATGCAGATGATAAACGGGTATTCATTGGGCAAATATATTATACTAGAACTGACATGTGATTACATTTTCATGCAACTTGGGTGAATAGATCCTGAGAAATCAGTACCCAGAACAACCTCCTCTGGCCGTAATAACGGCCTTGATACTCCTGGGCATTGAGTCAAACAGAGCTTGGATGGCGTGTGCAGGAACAGCTGCCCGTGCAGCTTCGACACGATACCACAGCTCATCAAGAGTAGTGACTGGCGTATTGTGACGTGCTAGTTGCTCGGCCACCATTGACCAGACGTTTTCTATTGGTGAGAGATCTGGAGAATGCGCTGGCCAGGGCAGCAGTCGAACATTTTCTGTATCCAGGAAAGCCCCTACAGGACCTGCAACATGCGGTCGCTCATTATCCTGCTGTAATGTTGGGTTTCGCAGGGATCGAATGAAGGGTAGAGCCACAGGTCATAACACATCTGAAATGTAACGTCCAGTGTTCAAAGCGCCGTCAGTGCGAACAAGAGGTGGCCGAGACGTGTAAGCAATGCCACCCCATACCATCTCGCCGGGTGATACGTCAGTATGACGATGATGAATACACGCTTCCAATGTGCGTTCACCACGATGTCGCCAAACACGGATGCGACCATCATGATGCTGTAAACAGAACCTGGATTCGTCCGAAAAAATGACGTTTAGCCATTTGTGCACCCAAGTTCGTCGTCGAGTACACCATTGCAGGGCATTCTGTCTGTGATGCAGCATCAAGGGTAACCGCAGCCATGGTATCCGAGCTGATAGTCCATGTTGCTCCAATCGTCATTGAACTGTTCGTGCAGATGGTTGTTGTCTTGCAAACGTCCCCATCTGTTGCCTCATGGATCGAGACGTGGCTGCACGATCCCTTACTGCCATGCGGATAAGATGCCTGTCATCTCGATTGCTAGTGATACGAGGCCGTTGGGATCCAGTATGGCGTTCCGTATTACCCTCCTGAACGCACCGATTCCATGTCCTGCTAACAGTCATTGGATCTTGACCAAGGCGAGCAGCTATGTCGCGAGACGATAAACTGCAATCGCGATAGGCTACAATCCGACCTTTATTAAAGTTGGAAATATGATGGTACGCATTTCTCCTCCTTACACGAGGCATCACAACAACGTTTCACCAGGCAACGCCGGTCAATTGCTGTTTGTGTATGAGAAATCGGTTGGAAACTTTCCTCATGTCAGTACGTTGTAGGTGTCGCCACCAGCGCCACCCTTGCGTGGATGCTCTGAAAAGCTAATCATTTTCATAACACAACATCATCTTCCTGTCGGTTAAATTTCGCGTCTGTAGCACGTCATCTTCGTGGTGTAGCAATTTTAATGGCCAGTAGTGTATTACCTGCCCCACCCACTATAACCACAGTGTCTTCCTTAGTGAAATCCTTGCAAAGTGATCCTAAATGCTCTGTCACCTGCTCCAGACCAGTACAAGGCTTACAAAAACTTGGTGACCTGGTATTCTGATCCTAGTTTATCGTGCAAATGTCGGCCAACACCTCTTCCATGGGAACTACCTAAAAACAACACTTGATTTCTCTTTACTGATTTCCCTGCATTCTTACTTTTCTATTTGCTGCTGAAAGTTTGTCGTGCCCTGTCTACAACTACAACTGCTTTACGCTCTCCAGCTTCTAACTGAACCAACAGGTCAAATCTATTTTTCACATTCACCACAAAGCTGTCAGACAAAGTTCTAGGCCTGTTCCTCCTGTTGCCACTTCCCAACTCTCTTTACCCTTCTCCCTCCTTGTCTAACCCAGCCTGCCCGCATCTCGTGGTCGTGCGGTAGCGTTCTCGCTTCCCACGCCCGGGTTCCCGGGTTCGATTCCCGGCGGGGTCAGGGATTTTCTCTGCCTCGTGATGGCTGGGTGTTGTGTGCTGTCCTTAGGTTAGTTAGGTTTAAGTAGTTCTAAGTTCTAGGGGACTTATGACCACAGCAGTTGAGTCCCATAGTGCTCAGAGCCATTTGAACCATTTTTCTAACCCAGCCTGAAGGGCGGCAATTTTCCCCTCCTGTTCTAGTATCTCCGCATCCCTACTACGTTTCCTAAAAGAACCCACTATTCCCACGTCACTACAGTCACACACATGCAAAAAACTACAGCACCTAACAATTCTAAGGCAAGTGAAGCACTTTTCAATCATGATAAACGTAATAATTAATTAAGAATAAGTCATTTAAATTACACAGAAATACGAAAATATGGTTCCACAAATTTCGCCTATACCCAAATTTGAGATAAATAATGAAGACACACGTTACAGTTAAATTGCTGGAGAGAGCAGAGAACAACTAAACGAAATTCTATAAATTTGCTGCTGCAAAACGTAAACAGAAAATACGACTTTACGATCTTTCCGCGTTTTCTGCTGTATTACGTAATGAAAAATGAAACATTCAATGCTACGCATAAAAGTCTCAATAATACACCTATTTACCACGTAATCAGTACTAAACTATATGCTTTTATAATCCAAAATGATTTATCTTTAAGAGAACAAAACTCGCGCTAGCCGCCTGGCTGCAGGGCGGCCAACCGTCGTCCTGGTTTGTCCGTTTGTCAGAGCTTTTTGTTGCTTCAGGATTTCACACCTTCACCTTTCGGACACTCATTTCTGCTGTGTGAGTAAGTCGAATAGTTACTGTTCCGTCCGACTTAACTTTTGTGTGACACTTTGCACAGGATTAATCTACAGCGACATCCACACTCCGCAAGCCAGCCTACAGAGTGTTGGGGAGGATACCCTGTGTCAATACTAATCCTGTGCTTTTCTGTTCCACTCGCAGACATAGCGAGGTAATATTGACTGTCTATATGCACCCGCATGAGCACTGATTTCTAGTATCACATTTTCGTCATTTTAACGTGTAATATAAGTTAGGACAGTAGGATCGTTGTTCAGTTAGCTTCAAACCACGGGTCTCAAAATGTTTTCAGTAATGTTCCTCGAAAAGAACATCAACATCCTTCCACAGATTCCCATTTGTTTCCCCACGCATCTCCGTACGCTTGCGTGCTGTTAGAACCCACCGGTAACAAATTTAGCAGCCGTCCTCTCAGTTTCTTGTATGTCTTCCTTTAATCCGACCTTGAGCGAATCTCTAACTGTAGTCAAGAATAGGTGTGCAATATGTGGTCTCCTGTGCTGATGAATCACACTTTCCTAAAATTCTCCCAATAAACCAAAGTCGACCACTCACCTCTCCTGCCAAATCCTCCATTTCATACCCCTTTGCAACGCTACGCCCAGATGTTTAAGCGACGTGGTTGCGTCAAGCAGGACAGTACTAACGCTGCATCCGAACATTAAAGATTAGTTTTTCCTACTCATCCACATTAACTTACATATTCCTACATTTAGAACCAGCTGCCAATCATCAGCCTAACCAGACGGTTTGCCTAAGTCGTCTTATTATACAGCCACTTATCTTCGACGCCATCCAGTACACCGCAGCAATATCATCACACAACCTCTGACTGGGAGATCTTATCTTTTCCCGGCGGATACAATGTTCAAATACGGGAATGCAGCCTGGTGACATCGTCGACAACCATAGATACTTCGACATGAGCGCACTCTACCATTTTCAAGGCAAAACTGCAGCACGTAAGCGCTGTGCAAGTGAATTTGAAACCTCGATTTCCACAGAAACTCTGCAGTGGTAAAACACACGCACACACACGCACACACCCACAAACACACTTAAATACATGTGCCATCACAAACAAAAGTTCACCGAAGTAAGAAATTATCGATTATCGATAGTGCAATTGATAACACACACACACATAAACATAAACACACTGTAAATACATGCGCCATCACAATGGTTCCAATGGCTCTGAGCACTATGGGACTTAACAGCTATGGTCATCAGTCCCCTAGAACTTAGAACTACTTAAACCTAACTAACTTAAGGACATCACACAACACCCAGTCATCACGAGGCAGAGAAAATCCGTGACCCCGCCGGGAATCGAACCCGGGAACCCGGGCGCGGGAAGCGACCACGAGCTGCGGACTGCGCCATCACAAACAAAAGTTCACCGGCGTCAGAAATTATCGATTATCGATAGTGCAGTAATAACACACACACACACACACACACACACACAAACACACTGTAAATACATGCGCCATCACAAACAAAAGTTCACCTACGTCAGAAATTATCGATTATCGATAGTGCAATTGATAATCAACGGGTGGGATAGCGCCAACTCTGTCCCTCTGTTTTTTGACAACGGAAACAGCAGGATTGCATGCAGAATTTAAAAAAAAACTACCGTATCTACTTATAAGGTTACTTGCTCAATTAATTTCAGCAGCTTCCTTAAGAACACTGTCCCAGTGGGTGGAGGTGCGTGAAAGAATCTCCGTGTTGTTATATTCTATAGGATGACCGGTGCCAGAAAAGTGTTCTGCAATAGCGGGTTTGCTCGGTTGCTGTAAGAGTGTGTGCTGCTTATACTCAGACACCGGCCCTCCACAGTACTGACACACTGACCAATATATGACATGCCACAACTGCAATGAATACGGTAGACAGCCGCCTTACGCAAAGATGATTCTCTAAGCATCCAAAAGGACCGTGATCTTATATAGTGGTCGAAAACCACGCATAACCCGATATTTCAGCAAAATACGAAAAATCCTCTTCAAAATGCTCCCTGTGTAAGTCAGAAAGTCCACAGACTGGTGCCTCCTCGGTATTATCATCGCTCACCCGGTGCGGAGTTGCTCGATAACGCAGCGTCTAATCTGTCGACGACGTCACCCGGCTGCATTCCCCTAAGTAATTTGAACATTGTATATGCCAGGGGAAACTAAGGTGTCACAATGCTTACTTCTATTGGTAAGAAATTATCGTTGCCTGCGGAGTGTAATATATCTGTTTCGATAGCTTAAATAAACTTACACTCGATAATCTAACCATTCAGGCTCATAAAAGCCATACAATTTGTGTAAAAATTCTTAGATCGTCGCTGACCAGCGACCACCTGATATTTCAAACAATATCTTACGCGCCACGGCACAGAATACGAATTGTTCATAAATTGTATCGATAGTGATATTTTGTGTTTCTTATTTTTTGACAGCTGAAGAATTGTAATCTTCTTCTGTTACCACAGTTCTTGTATACTTTCTAAAGACGGCGGACGCGTATGTGGTGTGGTCCGCAATTACTAATTAGTTATTATAAAATATTACTATTGTTCAGTGCTATGTAAGAATTTGTGTGTGCAGCTAAGATGAAATGTCGAAAATGTTAAAGGACTTTATTTAAAGAAACACCCAGCAAAATATAAAATAGAAATGTTACGGAGCCTATTGTTAGCAATACTGACTAAGGCAATTAAATTGGTTATTGTGAATGCTGTAGTGCCTCTTTATTACTTGAAGTATTGCTGTGCTATCCATCTCCTATTAACGGCAACAGAAATAACGGTTTATTTATAGTTTTCATACAGCTACCAGGGACCGACTGCATGTTGGCAAACATCGTATTTAAGGCAGAAGGCGCATTGCCATTTACCTTGTTAGTGATTTAAATCCAATTTCTTTTAACGTGTGGTATAGTATAGCAAAGAAAATTTCCAGCTCTGTCTGGCCCCTTAGGTTTCTCTGTTCGTAGTTGCTATGTCTCATATCCGGTCGTGGTCGAACATGATCACGATACAAATAAATTAAGTGGCAGTGCGAACTCTGTTCTCGATCTTGAGAACGCTACGCTTTCTGCAAACGATTTCAGGTGACATGTAAACTATCACATACAGTACATGGGTTTTTTGAAAAGTCTTGACTCTTCCCGCCGAGAAGTGGTGCAAAACTCAAAACAGATTTCTGAATCTTCACAAGAGAATTATTATTTAATCAAAATATAGTTTTTTTGAAGAAAAAAGATCACACTTGGCGCCCGAACAGGGACGCGACTGAAATCACGAAAATCAGTCCTCTTGTGTTTGCTACTAATATAGATGTATCTACAATACATTTATTTTTCATGTGCACGCTACGCGCTTCAAAATCTGTGAACGAAAATTTCAAAGACGAAAGACGAGCCGGAAAACGGAGAAATTTTATATCCAGTTGCCGACTTTCAAGAGAAACGTAAGTTACGAAAAAATTTTCATATGCAGTTGTGACGTTTCAGTAGTACAGTTGTCTTTCGAGCTACATTACCATTCTTCGTTTTATTTCCATCTGCACATTTAAAAAATCAGCTTGCAATTTTTTTTTACTCAAAATTTAGTAGGATGTGCAACGTAGTGTCTAAATCCCATTGTTGAGTCTCGATTTCAATGTGTAAATATGGCGTCGTGTTACATGTAGAATGCTAGCGCTGTGTGCTAATTCTGTTGGTTAGTGTGCCCGTCTTCCATCTTGTCTTCTCCGCCTCAGTTCACAGTCGCTCGCGTTTAGGGTCCATCTCCATGACCCCCCTCCCCCCCAAACTTCATCGGAAAGGGCTGAATGAAGATCCAGCCCAATCCCAAAATGAGTAGGACAAGCCACATTCCGACAGGAGCAAAACTAAGATCACCGTCATGTCCACCCAACATAGACGTCCGCCGGAAAAATGACAATGAAACAACTCCACAATGCACACCACAGCCTGGCCCAAGCCAGGAGCGAAGCCAAGAAAACGAACACTCACAACGGGCCTCCACGCCCACAGACTTTGACCCCAGCTTAGAATTCAGACTGCCAAGGGGCAGACGCTCCCCAAAAAGGCGGCCACACGTAAACCAGACTACTCCAGCTGAACTCTCTTTCGAGAGTGAAAACATATATCAAGTCCTCGACCTTATCGAAGAATTACCGGCGGCTCTGCTGACGCAGAACGAGCCAAAAGAGCCAGAGAACACCGACACACCGGGCAAACCATCCACATCTGAATTCAAGAACACCGAACAAAAGCAACAGGCATCACAACACAAAATGCAAGCGGAGCGCAGCATAGCCAACAACAAAGTACCACCTATCGTGGTCCATCAACCTTGCGACTTCCAAAAGCTGAACAAAACCCTAAAGGAAAAGGTCAAGGGACCACTAAGAGCCATCTTCCGCGGAGACAGCGTCAAATACCACTTCAACACAGCGGATGACTACAGGGAGGCAGAAAAATTCCTGAGACAGGAAAATCTACCCTACTACGGCCACCAGCTTGCCGACCAACGCTGTAGGCGCTTTGTTATGAAAGGATTACTACCCAACACACCGGAAGACGAAGTTAAAACAGCACTTACACAAAAAGGCCACCAAATCGTGTCCGTTTTCGAACACAAAAAGAGGGACAGAGAGACATATCAACTCATCCCCCAGGGGACTTACCAAATTGCAACGCCACAAATCAAAGAGGCCGACAAACTGTATGCCATACGTGGCTTGCTGGGGATGGTGGTACGTGTGGAGGCATACAGGGCGAAAAACGGTCCTGAACAGTGCCACCGATGCCAAAGGCTAGACCACACCGCGAACTATTGTCAGCTACCAGCACGATGTGTACGCTGCGCCGGTCTACACCACTCCAAGGACTGTCAGAAGCCACGATCTGAACCACCCACCTGCGGAAACTGCAAAGGGAGCCACCCAGCAAACTTTAAAGGGTGCGAACACTACCAAAAGAGGCTAAAGCCATTCAGACCAGCCCAAAACGTGACCCGTCAAGAATATACAAGAACCGAACTACAGACAGACTCAGCAAGATACACCGACAGAAGACAGACAGCGACAAATGCCACCATCACAAGAAATATGCGTGTACCCGACCGAACTTACGCAACTGTAACCACACCCCCACAGCAACACCCACAACACGACAAAACCGTGGCCCCTGGCACTCCAACCCAACTACAACTGGGCGCCCCACCACATAATCAACCACCAACAGATCACAGGCCCACTGAACTGGGAACAGCACTGGCGGAAATACTGTCCACATTACAACTCTTCAATAAACAAAACCCCGTGACAACCATCATTACTACGGCCAACAAACTCCGCACAGCAAAAGACAAAACGGCAAAGGCAGTATGCTCACGGAGTAAAAATGGCGGGACACAGGAGGCAAAAACGTGACATAACCATTTGCGTCTGGAACGCAAATGGCATCAAGCGCAAGAAGATCGAAACTCAAGCGTTCATAACTGAAAAAGACATTGGCATCATGCTAGTTACGGAAACTCACCTGCGGCCATCAGACAACTTCCGACTCCGAAACATGACATGTTACAGAACCGACCGACGAAACCAACGAGGTGGAGGCACAGCAATATTCATTAAGAACACAATAACCCATGACCCAGTGAGCTGCCCAGAACTGCAACAAATGGAAGTCACTCTCGCCAAAATAAACACCGACGATGGGGCGATACTAATCGGGGCCACATACCTCGCCCCAAACCGCCAGCTTCTAGAAGAAGACTTACGAACAGTACTAGATCTCCACCCCAGAATTCTTCTAGGGGGAGACCTAAACGCAAAACATCCCTTTTGGAACTCGCGGATAGTGAACCCGAAGGGAAATAAGCTGCAATTACTGGAAGAAACGCTCCAGTTTATCGTCCAAGGGCCAGACGACCCCACACGAACACCACTCCTACCCCAACAGAGACCAGATGTCCTTGACATTATTTTAACCAAGGGCCCAATAGGCAATGCGACAATGACAGTCTGCAACAACCTGACATCCGACCATCACCCAGAACTCGTCAACATCCGTAAGATAAGACCACCATCTCAACCACAAACGAAAACCATTAACATAAACTGGGACCAATATAGAACAACATTAACAGCCTCCTCTCGACCAACCACCGACCTCACTACAGTCAACAAAGTAGATAAAGCAATACAGAAGCTAACAAAAGACATCCAAACAGCCGCCAAAAACGCCACCACAACAACAACAGTCGAAAAACAGCAAGAAAACCTTCCCCCACTACTGCAAGACCTCCGACACCTGAAAAACATGGCACGGAAGCGATGGCAACGAACACGCGACCCTGGGGACAGCACAGAAATGAATAAACTAACAAGAGAACTGCAGAAACGTCTCACAGAATGGCGCGCCGAAAGTGGGAACGACCTCATGGAAATATTCAGGCTCCAAACACAGGACGAATGGAGATTAGTCAAGAACCTAAAAAGCCAGCCAACAGGAAAGAGGGCCCTATCAGGCCAACAAGGCACCGTATTCGATGCCCTGGCAAGAGCCGAACTACTAGCTGACACTTTCGAAGACCAAAATTCCCTACCGCAGTACGACGTTCGCACGCGGGAAGACCACTGGAAGAAAGCTAAACTGATAACAATTCCAAAAGCAGGAAAAAACCCCAGCCTACCAGCCAACAACAGACCCATAAGCCTCCTTCAAACCATGGGGAAAATTCTAGAAAGTGTTATCCTAAACCGCATCCAAAAAGCCCTCACTGAAGACAACACCATCCGGGCAGAACAATTTGGCTTCCAAAGGAAAGTTTCCGCTGAACTCCAAGTACTTCGGTTAACTGAACACATTGCCCAAAACAGGAACTACGAAAATTCAACAGCCGCCATCTTCCTTGACTGGGAAAAAGCATTCGACAAGGTATGGCATCAGAACCTCATATGGAAACTCCTCAGACAAACAACCATCCCGGCCACCTACGTCAAAATTATAGACAGCTTCCTGACCGACAGACACTTCGTAGTCGAAATTGACGGAAAACACTCATCCATACGACCGCTGACTGCAGGAATTCCTCAAGGATCAGTTCTCTCGCCGACCCTGTTTAACATCTATGCAAACGACATCCCACTAGAGCCATGAGTAAATATCGCCCAGTTCGCTGACGATACAGCCTTTTTCACAAGCGGCAAACGTCACCTCACCAATATCAAAAGACTGCAGCGGCAAGTGTTCCTAGTGGAAGCATGGTGTCGCCAAAATAAAATGCAACTGAACGCAGGGAAATCAGCCGCAGTTTACTTTACGAGAAAAAGACCAATCCTTGAAGAAAACCTGCGACTAAATGCGCTAAAACTTCCGTGGAGGGACGAAGTAAAGTATTTAGGCGTCATTTTGGACAAAAAATTGCTCTACCACCGGCACATTAAGGAAAAGAAACAAAAATCCCAAAACCTAGCAAAGGCCCTCTTCCCCATTTTCAAAAGCAAAAACCTAAAGCAAGAAACCAAACGAACATTATACAAAACCGCAATCCTCCCGACGATGACGTATGGCTGCACCTCGTGGGGCACTTCAAGCAGAACCACCAGACACCAACTACAAATCGTCCAAAACAAAGTGCTGCGCTGGATCCTAGGGGCCCCACCATGGGCACGGACCAGACACCTCCACGAAATCATGGAGATGGACATGTTAGATGAAACAGTCAAGAAATTAGCAACACGGGTTCACAACAAACTAGATATTATAAGAGACAACGGTAGGCATCTGACTAACGTAGGCACCAGGAAACCCAAACATTGGCACAAGCAACGCGTGCCACGTAGCATAGTTGACGAACCGGCAGACCAAACTGACGACTAGTACAATAGAACAGACACAAATGGTGCAAATAGTTCAAAATCATCAGCCACCCCTAGTAGATTAGAATTAGCATATAATGAATAGTTAGATTAAAATAACAACCACCTCTCAATATAAATGCATAACTAGAAAACCCACAGCTCATAAGGTTACGTAGGATTAGAAATTAAATGTGTGAAAATTTACAGCGTATAAGGATAGGTAGGATTAGCATTATAAAGAACTAAGAAACTAGGACTCACATCCACAACCAAAGTACGACAACCCAACGGCAAGCACCTAAGAAGAAACAAGAAGACAACGAGAACCACACAACTCCTGAAGAGGAAGAGCAGACCACCACCCAAGGAGGCGGATTGGCGGACACAGTCCGGAAAAATAATAACATTCCTGTCCCCCAAAGTCAAATAAATAGTGCCACCACTTTCTTCAAAAAAAAAAAAAAAAAAAAAAAAAACCCTCCCATTCTTGACAGACAGCATGCGACCTGACGTCAGACGCAAAGGACAGACGAACCGCGTTTCAGACCACGTGTAGCTGATGTAATACTGTTGACAAACAGACCCCGCGAGATGGCGGAGGGTAAACAGGAATTAATCCCTACAGCAGGTGACAGTGACGACATGAACAGCACTCAATATTCGTTGCGCTCACGTGCAATTAGCATGCGAGTAGAGGCGGAGGCTAACGCTGGTGATATGATTGACAAAGACCAAACAATTCAAACGATTTCCGCGGGTAGCAACCCAACTGTAGATACGAATGCAACGCTCCTTCAAATCCGAAATTGGATGGCAAAAAATGATACGGAAAAGGAACAATTGCGGTTTGAAAAGGAACGAAAACCAAGAGAGAGAGAGCTGAACGAGAGGAGGAAAACAAAAAAGGACTAATGCGAGCTTTTACCAATTTAAATAAACAGTTTCATGCGGTAAATGAAGAATTTGAAGTCGTAGAAGGAAAATTTGACACAGTGAAAACTGAAATAACTACCGACTTGAAAACTGATCTGAATACCCAAGTCGGAGATAAGTGGGCAAATTGAAGCATTAAAAACTGAGATCCGTAAACAGGTTGAGGCTGAGATCAAGCAGGTATCTAGTAAATTTGATGCAACACTAGGAGCTGCCAGGGGTGAAATTAATGCCACGGTAGAAACATACCATACCGAAGCTGTAGCATTAAAGGGTAATTGTTATACCAGGTCAAAGGAGGTCAGCGCCGTGAAACTGTTTGTCACCAATATGGGAAATGAGATAGATGATCTGACGAGACAAGTAGAATCACTTGACATACAGGAGCGGGTAAAAATTACGGAAAGGCTTACGCCGAAGCATTATCCGACCTGTACAAGAGTGGATAAAAACCAAAGACCATCTGATAGAAAAAAAGTTAAAGACAGAACTGACGGAAGTAGTAAGGGAAGTTACTTATGATCTTTTCACGGAACCAGGAAAATCGGGAGACACCGTGTTATCTGAACTAGGACGGATAAGGCGAACTTTGGCACAAGACCTTCCTCAATAGAAGCAGCAGGTCATTGAAGAGGTGCAGACACTAAAGAACAAAGTGGAAAGTCCCTCACATCCGATGGGTAGCGAATGGAAACAGTCCCCATACCGAAATGATAACAGGCAAATTCATTACAGCACTCTACTTGATAATACGCCATACCACAGTCCGACAGACACAGTGCATAACCACACTGAAGTGAACAGCCGTATTGATACACAAAACATTTCCAACCTTTCACTCGCTAAAACGTGCCATCCGATCGTATTTTTGCGAAACTTCTCAGGAGTATTTCCGAATAATTGGACAGACAAGCAAAGAATACAGTTTGTAACAGGGTATATAACAGGAGATGCCGCCATATGGGAATTAGAAATGACAAACAAGTGCAGCACATATAATGAATTCCAGCGGATGTTTGTGAACAAATTTTGGAGTGATGATATTCAGTAGCGCTAATGAAAAGAGGTGTTCAATGCCAAAATGTTCCATTAGGAACAAGGGAGTTTCAGAAAATATTTCGAAAAAAATTAAACAAAAACTAAATTCTGGGACTCGCCAAATACAAATAAAGACGCGACAATGATTTTGAAAAGTAAATTCCCCATCTCTACAAGGGAGAAATAAGTTAATGATTCGCGAAGACACGGTAGCAAATGTTGGCAGCGCTCCGAATTACGTGAGCACGCGAAACAATGGAGGTTACGCGGTCAACAATGGCAATGAGGGACGAACGCACGGTAGCGACGCTTACTACCAACCGTCCGGCGGCTACAAAAATCAGCCGGCCGCTGTGGCCAAGCGGTTCTAGGCGCTACAGTCTGGAACCACGCGACCACTACGGTCGCAGGTTCGAGTCCTGCCTCGAGTATGGATGTGTGTGACGTCCTCACGTTAGTTAGGTTTAAGTAGTTCTAAGTTCTAGGGGACTGATGACCTCAGAAGTTAAGCCCCATAGTGCTCAGAGCCATTTTACAAAAATCAACAGGTATCGTACGGAAATGGACATTTTCGACAGAAGGATAATAATAAACAATGGTGCAATCCAATGGATAGTACACAACGGCCACAGTACGGAAACTCAACACACAATTATCCACAAAATCAGTAAGGAAACAAACCACCACAGCACGGAAATTATCAGAGCGGACGAGCCTTTAACAGGACGCGTTAGTGGAAATCACATAAATGGCATGGGACCACTGTAGGACAACCACATTTTGCTAATAATGACAACACAATAAACTACATGACCCAGAATACATTCCGATCTCCGACAAATATAAATTTTTCCGGTCACTCAAATGATTATGCAGGAAATCCGAAGCCGAAACAGCAAAAGAACGCAAAGTGGATGTACACGGGACAAGACCCTTGTCCACCACCCTTCGTGCCACAGTCACAACACCAACACGAAACGGAGGAGACGTTAAGAGCAATATCTGTAACTGCTGTAACGTAATATTTGCTGCAGTTCCCAAAAGATGTTGCTTTACGATATTTAGTCTAATTTTAAATCACCAAGAACACACGCCACTTGGCCTGCTTAAGACTTATTTATTGACTTTTTACTTAGCAGCTATCCCAGAATCATCACATCTTTGCTACCAAAGAATAAACAAAAAAAATTTTAAAGATATTACATCATGGTATGAGTAATGAACTATAACTATTAACGGTCTTAGCAACTTCATAAAATATAAAAATTCCATTTAGATTTCAGCACTGTCGCCTTTACACTACTTCCCCACCAGTAACATGGTTACGAATTAATACATGGTGATGAAGGAATTTTCTTAAAAAAAATCAGCACAACATTAACAAAAAACAATAAAAAGATATTGGAATGACAAAAGGTATGATACAAAATAATTACAAAAACTTTTTACAATTTCTGGTATGATATTTGATTAATTCTCCACAGAGACAACTGCTCTAAGAATCGAGGTGGGAACCTTATAATCCGTCCTGACTTCGATACTCTGATATTTGAAGGTGGTTCCTCTGTGGGATGTTGTGGTTCAGTGTCCTTGGAAATGTCTGGAAGTTCCTTCTCTGATTCCTATTTTTCTTGCAGGAGGTACGCTAGTTTAAGTCTATCCACTGACACATTTATGTGTTTGACTTCCTTTTAATAGCGAAATATTTTTAATGTCTTGAAATGACAGGAAAGGGACCATCATATGTAGGTTCTAATGGTTTTCTAACCCTGTCACATCTCAGGAAGACATGGGAACAGGTTTGCAGATCAGATTCAGAAAGTGATTCCTAAATACTGTACACATATATGACTTATCAGTACCTGAAACTTTTTTTAATAAGTACTGACTCTAAGTGTTCGGCTTTGTGCTGCTGAACAGACAATTACTTCACTACTGACCATATGGTTTTCATTGTATTCTGTGAATTAGCTATTGTATTTGTATACCACTTACTCTTTACCTTCATAATAACATTTTAAGCACCTTACAGTACTGTTTCTAATGGGCTACTGTGCCTCAGTTGTGACTGCTTCTACCGTTTTGATTCCCACTTTGTTCTACATGATACCCTTATACGAATAGTCATCCACCCGGGCTGCCTTTTACAGCTAATACCCTCTTTTGAACGTTCTAATGGAAAGCAAGCTTGTTGCTCATTTTTGGTCATGCTTTATGTATATCAACAGTAGCCCCTGTTTTTGTTGCAGTTTTATGTCCTGTATTTGACCTTTTTATTGTCATGCTTTTCATCACGTTGACTTTTAGGAATTTGGTTCAAATGGCTCTGAGCACTATGGCACTTAACATCTGAGGTCATCAGTCCCCTAGAACTTAGAACTACTTAAACCTAACTAACCTAATGACATCACACACATCGATGCCCGAGGCAGGATTCGAACCTGCGACCGTAGCGGTCGCGCGGTTAGAGACTGTAGCGCCTAGAACCGCTCGACCGCCCCGGCCAGTGGGATTTTTATCGTGAAATGTCTACGTGGGGAGTGATTCTTATGCTTTGACTTCGTGTACCAAAACATTGCAGTTTTATAGCAAGTTACAGAAGGTGCGTGGTATATTATGTATTTTATATATCCGTCGTATGAACTGTAATCTCCCTCCGCATCCCCCCCCCCCCCTGCTTTTCCATTAGATCAGATGATGACAGCATAAGAATGTTGAAACCGGTCATCTGGAGTAATAAATGTTTCTGCACCGCGACTGCGATCGCGCCTTATAAAGTGTGTTTATTGTCAACCATACCAACCGCCCCGCATCAAAGCTTGGGTACCTTTCAAAATGTAACGCTTCACGTCACTGCAGGTTAGCTGGACCAGCTGCTTGGACAGTACTGTTCACGTTATATGAGCTGTTACAGCTGTTGTCCCGTATTATCGCTGATTCTATGTGCGCGTAACGCACAGCAAAATCGTGTTCATAGCATTGTATTTTCAGAACAAAAATCGGTTTCAGTTGCGAGTAATTTTCATATTTCACGACCAGTTTTCGAAGCGTAAAGCTTCTTAATCTCCAGATGCCACCAACTGCGAACAAGAGGAGGGGCTACTAACCTACAAGCACTACGGGGCTGACACAGTTTAATGAAAGCCATAGTTGTGGAAAGTGGTGCACTCACATAAGTATGAGAACATAAATGGAGACGGTCGTGCCAATCACAGAAAACGCATTGAGCCTGGAACAAGAACGGTGACTTTTGGGAGGGTTCTGCACAAGAATAAATGAAATAATATCGTAAATAAATGAGCAACTCGACTTTTGCGTAGGACTGTCAAGCACAGCTTCCTCCTGGACACCAAGACGCGAGGTCTACTGGTCCGTCCGTTTACCAAGTGTGGTTCACAAGACCGATACACACTGCAGCTACAAATGTAAGAATAAGATGTTATACAAACGTTGGACAATCAGAAAAAACACCTAAAAGACAACGTGATAGTATATCAGAACGAAGACATATAAGACAAAAACACAACTGAAACGTAGGTACCGATGACATATAAAAATATATCTAAAAATTAAGCAATGAGACAATTATAGGTGAGGTGTGGTAGGAGAATGTTGCAAACTGCTAATATCGGAACCCATGTACAGACTCTTCTTTACAGAGCTAAAACATTTTAATATAAAAACCTTAGTTAGGCTTAAAATGACAAACGCAACAGGAATGAGAATTAACACATATAAGACAGCTTTTTGCACACACTCAGTATCAGAGGTAATAAAAATAAGCGTGGAATAAAAGGGCTGTACACTCGGTCTAGGGAAAGTAAGTAAAGATATTAAACCTACGTGAAATGTATGGCATCTCATTGGTCGTGGTACAATAGGATTAATGCAACGACAGAGCGTTTGAAACGAAATGACTAAACTAACTTAGATGCACGGAAGTGTCATCTTTAAGGCCAAAAATGTGATAATATGTAACCATAGGTGTACTGTGAAATGGATAAAAGTCAACGTGATGGAAAGAATGACAATAAAAAGGTAAAATACAGAACATAAATCTGCAACAAAAACAGAGGTTACTCTGGTATGCATAAAGTGTAACCAAAAATGAGCAATAAGTGGACGACATCTTAAGAGAGCTCAGAAAAAGACGGTAACCGCTTACATCGGTAATCATGTATCACCTCGTCTGTGAGAGCCATAAAAAAAGTATTTACATAAAAAGCTTAGTCTCGATAAAATTGATATTAACAGCAGGAAGTTAAGTGTATTCACATAAAACAGAACAGTACATCACATGGCACTAACCGTTAGAAAAAAAATAGGGTAGAGGCTAAAGGTGCTCTAAATTAGAACTAAGGAAAATAGATAGTATCATGAGTTACAGGGATTAGCGAGCACAAGGCAGTTGCTGCTAGGTTGAATACTGTAAAGTGTAACACCCTCAACCATCAAAAAGAAACGCAAAGTATATCTATTTAAAATAGCTGATGAAATTGCTCTTAACGTCTTTTTAAGAGACAGTCTCCACTCCTTCCGTTCTGATCATCTAAGCATAGAATAAACGTGGAATGATTTCAAAGAGATGCTATCGTCGGCAGTTGAGAGATATACCCCACATAAATTAATAAGTGATGGTACTGATCCCCCATGGTACACAAAACTGGTCAGATCACTGTTGCAGAAGCAACGAAACAACATCCAAATTTAAAAGAACGCAAAACCCCTGAGATTGGCAAAGTTTTGCAGAAGTTCAGTGCGAGATGCTTATAATAATTTCCGCAACAAAACTCTGTCTCCGAATCTTGTAGAAAACCCAAAGAGATTCTGATCATACATAAAGCACACCAGTGGCAAGACGCAATCAATACCTTCACTTCGCGATAACAACTGTGAAGTCACAGATGGCAGTGCTATTGAAGCAGAGTTATTAAACACGATTTTCGAAACTTCTTCAGCAAGACGAAGTAAATATTCCTGAATTCCATCAAGAACAGCTGCCAAGATGAGAAACATGGAAGTAGATGTTCTTGGTGTAGCAAAGCAGCTTAAATCACTTAATAAAGGCAAGGCTTCCGGTCCAGATTGCATACCAGTCAGGTTCCTCTCAGAGTATGCTGATACAATAGCTCCATATTTAGCAATTTTATACAACCGCTTGCTCACAGAAAGATCCGTACCTAAAGACTGGAAACTTGCCAAAGTCAAACCAATACCCAAAAGGGAAGTAGGAATAATCCGTTGAATTACAGGCCCATATCACTAACGTCGATTTGCAGTAGGCTTTTGGAACATATACTGTATTCGAACAGTATGAAGTACCTCGAAGAAAACGATTTATTGATACATAGTCAGCACAGATCTAGAAAGTAACATTCTTGTGGAACACAACTAGCTCTATATACTCATGAAATAATGAGTGATATCGACAGGGGATGTCAAATTGGTTGCATATTTCTAGATTTTCAGAAGGTTTTCGACACCGTTCCTCACAAGCGTCTTCTAGCCAAACTACTTGCCTATGTAATATCGCCTCAGTTGTGCGAACTCGATGATTAATTATTCTGTATGTATGATGATTGGTTGTAATTGGTATTTGCTTATCTGGAACGTGGACGTTTAATTATTCGGTATCAGACGCTTGACAATGGCTATTTGGAAAAGGCAATGTAACTCGTAGTTGACCGTGAAATAAAACTGAAATAATCGGACTTCGTAATTAAATCGTTTCCAAAGACTGCTGCGGTAGGTACGGACTCATGATCTAATCTCAATATTACAATGATTTGCCAGCCATGCCAATACGTCGTACAGAGGTGATTGTCTACTAAACATAAAAAAGTTACACAGTTAGTTAAATCAGATATATTCAATGAAATAGCCTACAGTTCATAATCCTACTTACTTTTATAAATATAAATTCATTACAGAATCGAGTGCCTAGTGTGGTTGCAACTCGCAGTATTCTTCTATAACATGAAAATATGGCGGTGTGCCAGACAATAAAATAAAATACGTGCTTCTCGCACCACTTCTACCTGAGCTCTCCCTTCTCTTAATCAAACATAAGAGTAACGTAATTATTCTTTTGTCTTTATCAGCGACACAGCGCTGCAGTTGTGTGCCATAGGCTTTATTTATTAGTCACTGATTATTTATTTAATTAATATTTCGCGTTTCCGCGGAAACTCACGCTCGGCATGCAAATGTGCCTTTATATTGCCCCCTGAATTGCGAGGCGAAAGGACACACCTGCAGGCGAGAAATTCACCTAAAGGCACAAGAAAATGTAAGTTATCTACAACTATTCACATGACTTACATTACACACATTATACACATTATATACAAAATTTGAATGACGCGGGTGCGCCGTAAAAGTTCTTATGTTGGCAGATAGAGTGCGCGCATGCGCAGAAGCGTCTGTGTGACTCCGGCAGTGCCGTTATATCATACAGTTAGATCACGCGGCACAGTAATGCAGTTCATATTGTTCGTGTGCGCGCGTATCTTAGTCGTTGCACAAAGAAAATATTCAACCAAGATTACATATGAAGACTACATTCTATAACAGGTAACTTAGTTTTAAATTTACAATATTTGTTATATCACAATACAACTCAGATTGTTGAATGTTCTTAGTTACATAGTATTGTTTTGAAATACTTCAAAGAAAAATGTCCGTATGTTTCAGGTGCGTCGACCTATTCACATCGTGTCGTTATTACAGTTCATATTCATCTGCTGCACAATAATTTTTTCACAGGTTAGTATCATCGTTGTATAACAACGTGATTAAAACATAAGCGTGTCCATTTCCATTTCTATTATAGTCGTTGTGATGCAGTTCGTTGTGACAAAAAGGCATTGTTTATTACAGATCTGACGTGACCTGTTAGTAATTGGTCCACGTGCAGTTCGTTTTTTACATTCCGTGGAAGCTTGGTTGCAGAACCTCGGACGGTACATAGCTGGCGTGGATCCTTGGACAGTCCAGGTAAGAGTGTCCGTCACATTTCGAGAACATTTCATTCCCTGAAGTTCCAACCAAAATTCTTCCACCCGTCGTGTTGTTTTCTGGACAGGCACTTTGTGTCCGTTTAATCCAGTTAACATCTTGAAGTTAGGTACTGTAGTATTGTCACTAGACGATGCACGAATTATGCACTTCACATTTTCAGTTTTTTGCTGAATATAGCTCACCTAAATGTTCGTAGTTATTAATCGAAGAAATGGTTCATCGCGTTTACATAGGTACGATGCATAATGAATGTCATTAACAGTTTCTTTCACATAGGTTTCTGCGTAGTTGCAGAGTTAGTAATGTTCATTAATGTCCGTGAACAATGGTTCACTATGCAATGTCCTTTTGGCACTCGTTTTGTTCAAATTTCTTTTACATAGTAACAGTTACATTATACATCATTGAAAGAGAAGAAAAAAAAATATAAGTAATCATACATACACACGTCACATATTTTCTTAGCATAAATATAATACAGTTGCACATAAACATGTTTACATCATTATTACATAGCTATGGGTTATTACATTGTGTCACATTTGATTACATGAATTGCAGATAATTACGTCCTCTTTAAGGGTTTTGCTGGGATTTTATCGATGTTTATTTTGTGATGTCATCTGAAATTAAGATAGGTTAGACACAACATTCATTACATCAGTAGGCAAGACCAGGCATTTTCACTACTCAATAAATATTCAAAATAGTAAGAGAGAAAATGTTTGATTCCTCGCGTTTTGTGCGTGTGTGTATAGTGTCTGTGTGGCCTTGACTACTGATAGATGCTTTTCGTGTTGAGAGATGTGCGTCTAATCTATTTCTCAAAGTAAAAGTTCGCTTCACAGATGACGTCTGTCGGTTCGTCAGGTGTCACGCCAAGTCAGTGATACCCACAGTCACAAATGTTCCGTGAAAAAATTAATATATCATTCACTGCTACGTAAACATAAATTTTATTTTAATATTCCGTCTTCCAGGTGGTGGCGCGCGCTGAAAGAAGAGTTCTTCTGCCTTCAACTGCGTCACTGGAACCGCTGAAATGAAAATTTCTATACTACTTACTATCTGTGTTGTAGCAACAGAGTTTTTTGGAGTTGCTTAGCAATGTTTTGATGGATGTGACTTTGACATTATTCCGCATGAAATGCTCTAAGATCTCGGTGTGCGTATAGCCCAATAATTTTGTTAGTTCTACGATGTTGTAGCAAATACGCACCAGGATGCGGTATGTTAACAATTATATAAGGTCCTTCATATAGCAGACGCCACTTAGCGTTGCGTCGTTTGAGTGCTACAGATTTATGATGAGTACGAAGTAGTACAAGCATTCCTACCTCGAATTTTTGTTTTCTTTTTATTATGTTTCTGTGATGTTTGTTTCGTATCTGTGCGTGATGTGTCAGCGTAATCAAAACTTCTTTTATTTTCTGTTCAGGTGTGATTTCCTTGTCTGACAACTTAGGTAATGGTTCTATCCACTGATCGTTCTGTTTGCAATTGAACATGATCTCGTTAGGTGTGTAATTTGTATCGTAAATATTTAAGTTATTGTGTACGTCTTCGAAAAGACTTAGGTAGAACACCCAATTAGTATGTTTTGATGAAATATAGGTCCTCATGAATCGGTTTAATTCTCGGAAAAGTCTCTCAGTCGCGTTACATTGTGGACTAAACTTTGAAATAGATATACTTCTAATGTTATCGTCCTTCAAGAAATTTCTCCATTTGTACCCAGAGTAGTATGCTGCATTATCTGACAGAATTGCTTTTGGTTTTCCCACGTGCGTCAGGTAATCACTTGAGAATCTTCGTATTATAGCACTTGCAGTGGCGGATTTTAAAGCATAAAGTTTTACATGTTTAGAAAATATATCGTAAAAAGCCAAGATATATTTGACGCCTCCAGAGCTTGCTGGATGCGGTCCACTGATGTCAGTACACAGAATTTCCAGGGGTTTACTGGGTAAAATAGAATGTAAATCTGTCTTTGTGGATAAATTCTGAGGTTTTGATTTTTGACATATGACACATGTTTTCAGTTCCCTGTAAATTTTCCTTCTCATATTGCTAAAATAACAGTATGTGCTGAGCTTTGCTAAACACTTCTTCGTCCCATAATGACCCCAAACTAAGTGTGTGTGCCTAATTAGATTATGTTCAGACTCTTTGGGAATGCATACACACCAGTTAGTAGCATTTGGATGTCGGTGATAAAATAACACATCATTGTGTAACTTGTAATACTTAGTCAAAGGATGATTGTGTTTTTCTACCAGTAATGTTATTATCTTATACCAGTGAGGATCAGATTTTTGTAATTTAGCCATGTTTCTGCACATATCAATATAATATTGGTGATACTGCTTGTCTTGCATTAAGAGAATCCTGTAGTCATTTATATTTTCTAAGTCACTGTTGGTTTCATTCATACCTTGTGGAAGTCTAGACAAAGCGTCGGCAATGGTGTTGTCCTTACCTTTTATGTACTTAATTTCAAAAGAGTAGTTCTGAAGTGTAACTGCCCATCGTGATAGTCTAGGATGTACAAGTTTACAAGTTAACAAAAATGTCAGGGCCTGGTGGTCGGTGTAAATTACTGTATGTTTTCCAAATAAATAATAATTGAATTTCTTGAATGCCCATACTATGGAAAGTGTTTCTAAGTCAGTAGTGGAGTATGTACGCTCACATTCAGATAGAGAACGACTCGCAAACCCAATAATTCTTATCTGTTCCTTATCTTTATTCTTTACAACTTGAAATAAGCAACATCCCAAACCAGTACGTGAAGCGTCACAAGTCATACAAAAATCTAAATTGAAATCTGGATGGCTCAATAAGTTTGCATTCACTAAAGCATGTTTAATTGTATTAAAGTCATTCTGGCACTGTTCCGACCAGATCCAAACTTGATTCTTTCTGAGTAGATTTGGCAGATGTTTACTGTTCAAAAGTGGTTGTGGTAAAAAACGTCTGAAAAATGAACATAGCCCAAGGAATGATTTTAACTGCTTTTTAGTTCGAGGACTAGGAAAGTTTCTGATAGCATCTAATTTACTGGGATCAGGACGTATGCCCTGTGAATTAATGATATGTCCTAAATATTTTATCTCACTGCAACCAAACTTTGATTTTCTAAGATTGGCTGTGACTCCAGCTTGTGCAAATTTTTCTAAAATTCTTTGAAGTGTGTCAACGTGTTCATTCCAAGACTGTGTAGCTATCAGTATATCATCAACATAGTGTGTGACTGTCTCAACTAAATCATCGCCAAGCACGGTATCCAGGGCTGTAATGAATACCCCAGAACTGACATTCAGTCCGAAAGGTAGAACACAAAACTGATAGGTTCGCCCCCCGAACATAAATGCAGTATATTTCCGAGAATCAGGAGTGATACTCACCTGCCAAAATGAATTAGCGAGATCTATTGTGGAAAAATACTTTGCATCTAGAAATTTCTGTAATTGCTCTTCTAAATTTTCGGGTTTTGTGTGAACTGGTAAAATTATTTCATTAATTGCTCGTGCGTCTAACACTAACCTAATGCTTCCATTTGATTTTTTGACAACAAGTAGAGGACTACAGTAAGGTGAGGTGGATGGTTCAATGACCTTCCAGTCTAACATTTGTTTTAATTCTTGCCACACAGCAGGTCGTTGAGATAACGGTACGTTATATGTCTTGTGGTAGAAGATCTTGTGAGGCTTAACTTCAATCTTGTACACATACGTGTTGATAACACCTATTCGTTTGGCAAAAACTTGTAAATATTTGGATAACACTTCCTGTAGTTTTATACGTTCATGTGCACTGAGAGCTGTAGCTTCATTTATCTTATGATCAAGCAATGTTTTCAAGTCCATTAGCTCTGTGTCAAATGAGTGTGTGTGCGTGTCTTGAATGTCATTGTCAAGTACTAACTGAACCTTGTACCCTGTACAGTGTTTGTCATGCTTTAGAGTTCTCCTGTCCAAATCAATAATAATTACACTGCCTCTATCATTTAAAATACATTTACCTTTGGAGAAGTCTATAATGCAGTCCTTCTCGCTCATAATATCTATTCCTAATATGCAATTTGTCACAAGGTTTTGTACAACCAGGAATGGCCATTGTACGGTTCCATTACCTATTTTAATGTTTACAAAAACTTGCTTCGTAACCCTACATGACTTATTACCTAGTGCAGTAGTTATTTTACAGTTTTGGGCAGGAAACTCAGACACAGGTTCCAATTCACACATCTTTTTATAGAAATTAAAAGACAAAACGCTCACAGCTGCACCTGTATCTAGAATAATAGTAGTTGGAATCCCACCTACTACACCAGTGGTAGATGCTAAAACAATTTCATTTGTGTTTGAACGACATTGTGTACTGTCTTGTAAAAGTTCATCTGATATATTGTTATTGTGGTTGTATCTTATAAATAAAACAGGTAATTTTTGTTTAGAATTATTCGGCATATCATTATTCTGATGTTCAACTGTGGTGTCAAATAACTGATTAACATTGAAGTCGCCCCCCAAGAATTCCTCAGCCACGACCTGGGGCATAGAAGTGACTGTTTCTAGTTTGTTGGATTAGCATTTGTATTAGGTACTGACACAGATTGAGGTTGTGTGTCAGGTGACATTTCTATTATATTCACATTCGGATATTGCCTATTGTGATCTCCAAACTTTTGCGGTTGTTGTTGCTGTTGCGCATTATAACTTACCTGTCGGTCATAAGGTATGCTCCAATTTTGTCCTGGTGGCTGCTGTGTTAAAGCAGTGTTTGAATGAAAGTACTGATCGTTACGAGTCCAGCCTTGACGCTGTCTTGGCTCGTAGTTATTATTATTTCTGTTTCTGTTTGTGTTTTTGTTGTTGCCTATGTATCCGTTGTTACCGTTGTAGTTATTACCGCGGTGCCTTTTGTATGGATTGCCGCATGAAGTGTTATTACTGTTGTAACTATTGTTTGTATTGGAATACGCGTGTTGATTTTGATTTCCGTATTGAGACGGCATGTGAGTTTGCTGTTTTTGTTGTACCGCGTATCCAACTGTGGGCGCGCCAGAATTGAGTTGTCAAGCCTGCATGTTTTGCATTCCACTAGTGTAAACATTGTGGCTGCTGTTTTGCCGCGCGAAGCGCTGATCTTCAAGTAACATGTCAACCGAATCTAAAGCTGTTAAAAAATAATCTGAATCGTCATCCGGGATATGTAGGAGTTTTTTCTTTAATGTTGAAAGGCAATTTGGCCTTCAACGCACGGAGTATATCGCGTGTTGCGACTGGTTCGTCTAAAAAGTGTCCCATGTTCAAGTATTTTTCAAAATATCGGCGTAAGTTGCCATTTTTACTGTTAAAAGTTTCAGGTTCTAGAATTTGTCTTCTGAGTCGCTCCTGGACGGATTGCGACCAGAATTTGTTCAGAAAAGCACGCTCAAACTCACTGTACGTGGTACATACGTCAGCTTGACTGTATGCCCAGACAGCTGCATCGCCTTGGATGTAACCGACAATATATGAAATCTTTTTCCGGTCACTCCAAGTGCGTGGAAATTCGTTACTAAAAGATTTAAGAAAAATCACCGGATGAATGGTTCGTTTTTCTGGGATAAAAATCTGAAATTGCCTGTGTTTCATTAAGCTTTCTTCTTCCTTTGCATTGTGATATGGATTTGTTCCACTGTAATTACTGCAATGTTCAGCTGGCGAGTAATTACGATAATGTTGCTGTGGTTTACCATGATAATAGCTTGTGTTTGTGTTTGCACCTCGTGGTATGTGTTGTAGTCGTGGTGTGTTTTGTTCTTGTGTGTTTGTCGTGTGCGGTATGTGTGTGTCATACTCGAATGTATATTGATTCCTGAACTGTACATTTTGACTGATATTTTCGTTACATTCAGAGTGTGGTCGATCGGTGAATTGTGTCATTGGTCCAGTGACGGATTGTACTGCGTCACTGATCAGCTGTTTGTTATTAGTAATGTATTGCGCTACGGAGTCGTGCACCATTGTTGGTAAATTTTCACGTAGGCATCTATCAAAATGTTTGTCTTTGTTCACTACCCAATCATGAAATTCTTTATTAATGTTTTGAAAATGAGCTGTAGCATCAGATTGTAAGATGTCAGTCAGGTGTTGTTCAACATTGTCAAATTTATTCTGTACGTCAGTAATTCGTTTTTCAAGGTTGTCGTGTACTGAAGGATATGTTTGAATTTGTTCAGTAAGAACTTCACACGTGACATTAAGATTTTTTACTTGTGTCTGTAAAAGTGCTACGTCAGTTGTAGTCTTTTCTTGTGTCGTATTAAGCTGGAAAAATTTAGTACTGAGTTCAGTCATCTGTTTGGTCAGTGTGGCGTCTATAAGTTCCACACGTTTACATAAAGTGTCATTACTCGTCTTGAGTGCTATGAGATCAGATTTAATTTCGTCATTTTGTGTCTGTAAGGTTGCCATGTTTTCGGCGTTCTGTTTCATTATCATTTGTAACATGTCGGCAATGTTTACCGTTTGCAACGTCTGTGCCCCCGCCGCGTCATTAGACGTGACGTCATGCATTAACATGGGCTCTGACTGAGACTTTGAAATTTTTGTGGTGAACGGCCTATTGTCAAAATTTCCGTCAACACTTGCGTCAATGTTTGATAAATCGTCACTACCGGTTGCTGTCGTAAAGTCATTTTCTAACGTTTGTCTCTCGTCCGAGTCGGATTGTGTCTGAATAGTACGTCTTTGCTGTTCCATTTTTGCGTATTGATTTCTAGTCATTACCATGCCACACGTGATTTATGTTTCAAGAAAATATTTGACACTGATTTTAAAATGAAATGCAGTTGAGCTTGAATCGCTCGTAGCAACAATGGCTGTCCCGTTAATTTAAAAATATAAACTGAATTTGAGATTATTGGTAATGGCTGCTGGCCATGTTACATCATATCGTACAGAAGTCGGCCATATTGTACACTCGTGTATTGGTATTGTTGGATACGTTATTGTTTAGGGAAAAGTACTAAGAATGAAATTTGTTACTGAAAACTGTTATGCGCGAAAGAAACACTACAGAATTTACTGAAAAGCTAATACACTGAATTATACGTCTGGTCAAGCCTGCTAATGCAAAGATGCTGCGTCTTACCTTATTTTGCTGGAAGCTTCATTGCGTCTTCCGGCAAAACTTTAGAATTGGAAAATATCTTCAGATTTTCATTATCTCTCATACATTCACGTCCAGGTCCAGAATGTTGATTTTTGACATGAAACAAAAAGAACAATGTAACAAATGACAAAATAACAAGTCCGACACGCAGTCGCCAATATAAAATAAATAAAAATAAAATGGAATAAAATATTAATGATTAATTATTCTGTATGTATGATGATTGGTTGTAATTGGTATTTGCTTATCTGGAACGTGGACGTTTAATTATTCGGTATCAGACGCTTGACAATGGCTATTTGGAAAAGGCAATGTAACTCGTAGTTGACCGTGAAATAAAACTGAAATAATCGGACTTCGTAATTAAATCGTTTCCAAAGACTGCTGCGGTAGGTACGGACTCATGATCTAATCTCAATATTACAATGATTTGCCAGCCATGCCAATACGTCGTACAGAGGTGATTGTCTACTAAACATAAAAAAGTTACACAGTTAGTTAAATCAGATATATTCAATGAAATAGCCTACAGTTCATAATCCTACTTACTTTTATAAATATAAATTCATTACAGAATCGAGTGCCTAGTGTGGTTGCAACTCGCAGTATTCTTCTATAACATGAAAATATGGCGGTGTGCCAGACAATAAAATAAAATACGTGCTTCTCGCACCACTTCTACCTGAGCTCTCCCTTCTCTTAATCAAACATAAGAGTAACGTAATTATTCTTTTGTCTTTATCAGCGACACAGCGCTGCAGTTGTGTGCCATAGGCTTTATTTATTAGTCACTGATTATTTATTTAATTAATATTTCGCGTTTCCGCGGAAACTCACGCTCGGCATGCAAATGTGCCTTTATACAGTCAGGTTCCTCTCAGAGTATGCTGATACAATAGCTCCATATTTAGCAATTTTATACAATCGCTTGCTCACAGAAAGATCCGTACCCAAAGACTGGAAACTTGCCAAAGTCACACCAATACCCAAAAGGGAAGTAGGAATAATCCGTTGAATTACAGGCCCATATCACTAACGTCGATTTGCAGTAGGCTTTTGGAACATATACTGTATTCGAACAGTATGAAGTACCTCGAAGAAAACGATTTATTGATACATAGTCAGCACAGATTTAGAAAGTAACATTCTTGTGGAACACAACTAGCTCTATATACTCATGAAGTAATGAGTGATATCGACAGGGGATGTCAAATTGGTTGCATATTTCTAGATTTTCAGAAGGTTTTCGACACCGTTCCTCACAAGCGTCTTCTAGCCAAACTACTTGCCTATGTAATATCGCCTCAGTTGTGCGAACTCGATTCGTGATTTCCTGTCAGAGAGGTCAGAGAGGTCACAGCTCATAGTAATAGGTGGAAAGTCATCGAGTAAAACAGAAGTAATATCTGGAAGGATATATTAACGACATATGAGACAATCTGAGTAGCCCTATTAAATTATTTGCAGATGACGCTGTCGTTTACCGTCTTGTAAAGTCCTCAGACGCCCAAACGAATTGCAAAATGATTTAGAGAAAATATCTGTATGGTGCGAAAAGTGGCAATTGACCCTGAATAAAGAGAAGTATGAAGATATTCACATGAGTACTAAAAGGAATCCGCTAATTTTTTATTACGCGATAAGTCACACAAATCATAAGGGTGTAATTCAGCTAAATACTCGTGGATTACAATTTCAAATAACCTAAATTGGAACGCTCACACACATAATGTTGTGGGTAGAGGAAACCGAAGAACGTGACTCATTGGCAGAACACTTAAACGGTCCACCCTTGTCCTCCCTGTTCTGGTGTACTGCTTTGCGGTGTGCGATCCGCATCAGGTGAGACTGACGGATGATATCGAAAAAGCTCAAAGAAGGGCAGCTCGTCTTGTTTTATCGCGAAATAGGGGAGATAGTGCCACAGACATTGGAGTGGCAATCATTAAAAGAAAAGCGTTTTTCGTTAAGACGGGATCTTCTCATGAAATTTCAGTTGGGAGTTTTCTCCTCCGATTGCGGAAACATTCTGTTGGCACCCACCTATACAGGAAGAATTGATCATCACGATAAAATAAGAGCCATCAGGGCTCGCACAGAAAAATTTAAGTGTTCGTTTTTTCGGCGTGCCTTTTGAGAGTAGAACGGTAGAGAGATCACTTGAAGGTGGTTCATTGAATCCTCTGTCAGGCGCTTTATTGTGAATAGGCACAAGGCAGGTGGTCAACGAAACTAGCTCTACACATCGTTCACAAAACATTAAACTTCAGTTTCAGGAGGATCAATGTGACAACAAACTTATTAAAATAAAGTAGCAGGTACTATAGTTACATACGTGGGAATTTAAAGGATAAAACAATTATCTTTCAATGTCCTTATCCATCGCATGTAGACATAGTTTCGTTACTCACATACTTTAGTTCTAGTTTAAGGCCCCCTTTGCCTCCGCCTTTTTTTCTTCTTGTAATGGTTGGTCCCATGTGAGGCACCGTTTTGTTTGATATGTCTGTATTGATCTTCCTGTTGTCTGTATCAGTTTTATCCTCGCTAAGCTATTCACATGACGAGCTAGTTTATGGCTCCTACAGACGAGACCATACAAGATTACCGCTCTCAGCGGTTGTCATCCTTCTCTGGCCGCCCTTCAGCTGTCATCATTTTGGATATACTTTACGTAAAGAATCATTACGCACTGTTTTTGCTGCAGTTTAAGGTATACATTTTTTTTTATTATCATGCGTTCCGTCACGTTGACTTTTAGGCATTTCCCCCTACACTTAGGTCATGTACTATTACGTTTTGTTTCTTAAAAGAGATGCTTCTATGAACCTAAGTTAGTATACGTTATTTCATTTCTCGACACCGTTGCATTAATCCAATTATACGGCAACTACTGGGATCCCATCCACTACACGTAGTGTTAATTTGTTTACTCGTTCTCCGTCGTCCTAGTGTAACTTCTTGTAGATTAACTACTCGCTTATTTTTATTAGGTCTGGTACTGAGTGGGTGCAAGGTTATGCCTTATATGTGAACGTTGTTTTCCGTGTTGCGCCTATCGTTTTAAGCCTAACGAAGCCTTTTGTGCTAAGATGTTGTTGCTCTGTAAGGAGGAGTTTATACTTGGCTTCCGATTCTAACAGTTGCATCATTCTCCTACCACACCTCGCCTCTCTTTGTCACATGCGTCATTTTTAGATACATTTTTATATATCATCCGCACCCAAAATTTTCGTTGCATATTTATCTTATATCTGTTTCATTGTGATGTATTCTGTCATGTTTGTTTTTAAGCGTTCTTGCAGATCCGCCACGTTTGTGTGATATTTTATAATTTTTGTATTTGTAGCACCTATCTGTATGTAAGGTGACGAACCCGTCAGTCGCCGTTTCCCGCTCTCTTGTGCCGATTTACTTCGGTTCCCCACCTCTTTGGCTCCTGCGTCAGTCGCTTCGCCACCGCGGTCTCTTCCGCGTCGTGTTGTCCAGGCGGACGCTGTGGCTGCTGGTCCTATGAGTGAGCTAGGTCATTTATTTGCGGAACTATTGTGTTCATTTCTGTCCTGAGTCCTCCAAAAAGCTAACGTGTCACGTCTTGTGTGTGTGTGTGTGTGTGTATGTGTGTGTGTGTGTTTGTGTGTGTGCCGGCCGCTGTGGTTGAGTGGTTCTAGGTGCTTCAGTCTGGAACCGCACTGCTGCTACGGACGCAAGTTCGAATCCTGCTTCGAGCATGGATGTGTGTGATGTCCTTAGTTAGGTTTAAGTAGTTCTAAGTCTATGGGACTGTTGACCTCAGATGTTAAGTCCCATAGTGCTTAGAGCCATTTGAACCATTTTTTGTGTGTTTCTGTGTGTGTGTGATCTCCCATGACTGCCGCGACGGCCACACTTATATGTTCTCATAACTGTGTGAGTACACCACTATGCGCAACTTCGCTCTGAGCACTATGGGACTTAACATCTCAGGTCATCAGTCCCCTAGATCTTAGAACTACTTAAACCTAACTAACCTAAGAATATCACACACATCCATGCCCGAGGCAGGATTCGAACCTGCAACCGTAGCGGTCGTGCGGTTCCAGACTGAAGCGCCTAGAACCGTTCGGCCACCAGGGGCCAGCTTTCCGCAACTGCAGCTTTCAGTTTAGTATGCAGTCCCTCCTCTTGTTCGTAGTTGATGCCACCTGAACATGAACTTTTAAGCTTCGAAACTGTTGGTGGTATAAATTAAGAAAATTATTGGTATCTGAAGCGGAATTTTATTCTGTGAATATGTTGCTCAGTTCTGATGTTCACCTGATCAAATATCTTACTATCGTACTATGTACTCGAGACATCTTGGCGTCCACTCCACGTGAAACAGAGCTCAGTAAGATTCTAGAAAACGTGGAAGGATACAGGTCGAAATGTTTACGTTAGGTTAGTTCGTATGTTAAACACAGGATACCTGTATGAGATACTGAAACACATTTCACAGTTTATTTACAGCTGTTTCGGCGTGTGTAGAAAGTAATGTTTTTCAGAACAATCACAGGTTTCTACAAATGTAGTCCAGTCCGTTGAGGTTGAGCGCAGCGATAAGGCGAAACTTAGATATGCACACCATGTAACAATTAGCATTTAATCAGTTTCACAACGAATATATAACAAAAGTTCTTCACTTGTTTTTTTCTTTTTTTATTCGACACGGCTGTTCTAATGATTTGCTGTAATTTGTCAGTGACAGGGTGACATTTATTGAATTATCGGAAATGAACTCGTCATAACCTTTGAACGTTTTGCGTTAGGACGTTCAAACTGCTCGGTTTGCCGAGGGGCTTGATTGGAGTTAGTAAGCGCAGGCATGGTTTGGTTTAGCGACGAAGCCCGTTTCATTTGTATCGGTTCATCAATAAGCAAAATTGATGAATTTGGGGGTATGAGAGTCCGCATTTCGCTATTGACAAGTCTCTTCACCCTCATTGGGTGACTGTGTGGTGTGCAATGCCCAGTCACGGAATAATCGGTGCGATATGCCTTGATGGCACTTTGACTACCGAACTTTAGGTGAAGGTTTTGAAAGATGATTTCATCCCCATGTTCCAAAATAACCCTTATTTCGAAAAGATGTAGTTCACGCAAGACGGAGCTCGACCCCATCGCAGCAGGAGTATGTTTGAGAACGCATCCTTGTTCTGGGGTACCCACTGGCATGGGCCTCGATTGACCGATATCTTCTCCAGATATAAATACATACGACTCCTTTTTTGGGGGCTATATTGAAGACAACGTGTAGAGCAATAACCCCATAAACATTGCTGAACTCAGAGCCTTCAGGAGTTCTCGACAACATTGATGTTCCGACACCAGCGCTATTCGTCTGTACCATATCATAGCCAATGACAGCATGCATATCGAACAAGTCATAACCTAAATCCGAATATCTGTCGAGACGCTTACATGTTGAATAACGTGTGTGCACTCCGTAGTCTGTAACTAATTCACATATTTTTCATATGGTTCAATAATTATCACCATGTAGATGGCATGAAGATGGAAAACAAACAATATTATTTCTATTCTACTAATATTCAGTAGGTACGATTGGCTTCCTATTTTGAACAAACTATCGTACTCCACATCATAAAATATTACACAATGAAGCAGGTGGCTAACGACGGTCTACACCGTCATGCAACAAGTGAAGACGAAACATGTTATTTTACTGACCTGAATCAATATTTTCGCAGTATTCTGATTAAAACGAGACTCGGAAACGTTTCGATCTGTTAGCTGATACAATCATACTCTCTTAATAGACAATTAACTAAAGAGGACGCTCACTCTCTTCAGCTGTTCCGCACTCAGGTCGTCACTGAACGTCGTTGATGTACGTAAGACTTTCAGTACTATCTGCAGCCGGCATGCTGATGTAGCTGTATATATTTTTTTCGGTTTAACTGAAGGAAAAAGTTTATTCCCAACTATAAGCGTTAGTACCAGCCACAACTACAGCAAAGAACTTTAGTGGGAAAATAAATGTTGGTAGGATGTAGAGTCGCTAAATCATTTGCATAACAATAGCACAAAAACAGTTAAGCACTTTGTAACTGTCGCATTACACTTTACACCAAACAGCGATGGTATCTAGCTTAACTTTAAAGGTTTCTTCCTATCCGTCACAGAAGATACATCAGTGGTAGCTTTCTGCAAATCAGTGCGGTAGTTGCTAGCATTATGCAGAGACCGCGTCTTACTAAACTAGATGAAATGATGACACCGCTTAGTGCCAGTTCACTCATACTAACATATTTCATCACTCCCCTTTTAGCAGTTTTCTTTATGGAGCCCAACATATATCCATGTCCGGTAAAATCGGAAGTGATAAGCTGCCGTCACTGAACGTGAGTGTTGTGCGTTCCTTTTGAATATTTAGTATCAGGTTTTTACACATTTGTGTAACAAGTAATCATTGAAGTGAAGTTACATCACTAACATTTTTAATTATTTTACTCCATAAAGTTTTCTAGTTTCTGTTTATGTACAGAACGCGTTTTCTATCTGTTCGCCTTTCATAATTTAATGCGTGCTCTAAGACTTTGGCAACGTGCACATATTGTATCGCTGTAATCATTGTTGTTGGAACGATCACATAGATAATGTTGTGGGTAGAGCAAACCAAAGACTGTGATTCATTGGCAGAACACATAGAAAGCGCAGCAGATCAACTACACTTGTCCGCCCTATTCTGGAGTATTTCTGTGCGGTGTGGGATCCGTATCAGGCGGAACTGACGGATGGTATTGAAAATGATGAAAGAAGGGCGGCTCGTTTTGTATTATCGCGAGATAGGGGAGATAGTACTACAGACATAATACGTGAATTGCAGTGGCAATCATTAAAACAAAGGCGTTTTTCGTTGCGACGGGATATTCTCATGAAATTTAAATCAAAAATTTTCTCCTCCAGTGCTGCTGCTGGTGCAGCTGTTGTAAGGGCAGCTGTCCCTCCACACCCATGGAAGATTTGCACCATTGGCCAAAACTCAATCACCTCCTAGCAGTGAGTGCACCTGATATAACAAAATTAAAGTCCCTCTGAATAAATGGCAACAGCGGGCCTCAGTGGGTCTTTAGACAGTTGAATCTTCTTCCAACAGGCTGCCACTTATCTATGGGTGGGGGATTTGCTGTTGAGAACGCGACATTAAATTTGATTTTTTACATTCCATTTTGTACTACCATTTATTATCGTAGCTATGGCAGCAATCCACTTATTCTTTCTACATCAAACAGGGTCTAAGATAAAGACGTGCACAGCAAACAACTACTGTGGACACCTTAAGTAGGTCTGATAATCTAATAACTGTATTGTTTTCCGGAATGAGACATTAATGTTAGTAATGCATCACCATAACATACATACTATGCCTAGGAAGGTTTCTCTTCCTTAAGGCACACTTTGGTCAAACCCTTATAAAAAGCATTAAACTTTTGTATAGCAATCACATATCACATTCATGAATTTCCTTTCTCATCTACACTCTGCATACACTACAAGTTCAAATGTACCCAGACATCCATTAGCAGACATTAACAAGAGGTTCATTTACCAACTGAACAGGCTGTCTCTCTTAAATTTAAAAAAAAGTGCATTTTCTCTCGAGGTTTGGTCGATATATCATGTTTCGATTTTACAATTTGTAACTATAATCAGTACAACCAAATACTGCTCATTGCGTCTTTAATGCGATGCCCATTGGCGATGCACAGCTTTCATTTGTTTCATATTGTGAAAAACAATTGTGAAGCAGAATATTACGTGGTAACTCAATAGAATGATCCCAAATTAGTTTAGTGTGATATTCATTTAATCAATGTGTATTACTTCAGATATTAAATCGTAGAAAATGAATTGTACTCCAGCAGACACGATTGCATGCAGGAAATTTTGTGGTGTATGTTAAAGAATTAGCTTGATTGTCTTTTTGATGCCAGGTGTCACTCCCAAGAAGATAATACATCCCAAATAGGCAACTGCGTTCTGTGGTAAGGGGAAAGTGTTAACGTGTCTCATTCCAAAGTAAAATATTAACAGAGACATCAGAACGTGAAGAGCGGGCTGCACTACAGGAATCTAGATAGCGACTGCGACACAAGCTTGGTTATTAACGCTCCACATGACATATCTACCCCAGTCAACTAAGCACCTAATGAGATCAGATGCATAACGTAGATTTATGTCATTCTGTGAACAGTGTATCCTCATGTCAGTGATGTATCATGTAGGATCTTACGATAGTTACAATTATGCAGTGCTTAGTATCGTATCTGCATGGCCGGACTAGGTGGTCGAGCGGTTCTAGGCGCTTCAGTCTGGAACCGCGCGACCGCTACGGTCCCAGGTTCGAATCCTGCCTCGGGCATGGATGTGTGTGATGTCCTTAGGTTAGTTAGGTTTAAGTAGTTCTACGTCCTAGGGGACTGAAGACCTCAGATTAACATCTAACTAGTCCCATAGTGCTCAGAGCCATTTGAACCATTTGAAGTATCTGCATGATACCAGATTTCACCTAGGGTGGAGTATACCTCATTTCTCACAGACACTGCACAAATGCGGACTTGTCTCCCATTACCTGCATGATAATACGCTTCGTGACCTGCATTATGCGTATGTTAGCTCATAAAAAGTACCTAGAAACCTTTTAGTGAATGTTAGTATTGTCTGTGTCTTCCAGACGAAATGCAGACCATATTTTAAGAAGAAAACCGTAACTGATAATGTTGGCACACGTGCACAGGGTTTGTGACCATTCAGTTGGTACACACAGGTCGATCCAAAAGATGTTTTGACATCCACACTACAATTCCCATGTCTGGTTTCTCATATCTCTATTATAACTGCCATTATACACTTTTCCTAGCATACTTGGCGATTCTGATCCTGCTGCAGTAGTACCATTCCATCATTTAACCCAAATCCTCTGCCTCGTACCGGTGCTGCCACTCCTAACAATCTCAGACGGCAACTCGCATGCTTGTGGTGGCAGGTGTATCCATTGTGCAGTTGCTACACATCAAAAGAATGTGGATCGGAAGGGTTACGTATATAACTTAAGTGTAACTGATGACACAGCCATTTCAGAATTCTTGTAGCATGTAATTTGCCGCAAATAAGAGCTAAACAAACCTATACATCGTAGCAGTCTACACCAGGCCGAAGAGAAATACAAAAACCTATCGAAGAAGGACTTCGTAACCAACTGCAAGGAATACGGATGTGATGGAATACGGTTCGTTAAGGTTACTCCAAATGAATATGAGCCTGACTTACACTTTTCCTATATCCTTTTACTGCGAGTAGTCATCCCACTTTATGCCGCTCCAGATGCTTAGCCCTAGTCGTTGTATTTGGTTGTTACTCCTTCCACAAATAGTGTAATCAAACAGCACAGGACTCCTTCTCCTCTCTATGTCCAGTATGTTTCATTTATTTGCTCGCAGTCCCTGTAGCAACAGTCGACCATCTGCAATTCAATACCGTGTTTTGGCATAGTTATCTTCTTATATAAAACTGCACTATCCACGAACAGCCTACATCTGCGTCTAAACATGTACTTTATAAGCTACTATACAGTGCCTGGCCGGGGGTACATCATAATCTGCTCATCCTCCCACTAAAATCCTTAACCTGAGGGGTGATAACTACATAACAATTCCTGCAGCCCTCTCAAGCACACTTTTTAATGTGAATCATTCTTTTGCATTTGTCCCTTCAGGAATAAATTTATTGGAATTCCATATAGTCACCTGTCCTTCATTAGGAAGAATTTACTCTGAACATTTAGTATGTGAAGGATGTGTGGTTAGGTGCTACATAGTAAAGAGGCAGCAAACATATATTTTATAGTGCAAAACTCAGCAGGCGGCAGTCAGCAGGGTTGACCACCCCATTGGGACTGAGGAATTAGGCCAAGAATGTGCTTCTGTGAAGGGCCAAGCTATTTTGCATGTGCCCTGCTGTGAAAGTTACTTTTAGATCTGACGATATCGATACTGGACGAGGGACGGGCTGAGTTCTACTTGTAAATGCAAGTCCCGAATCATTAAAAAAATGCCCAATAAGCAATAAACTCGTATTATTTCAGCAGTGCATAAGTGTATCAGTTGCCTTATGGAGGTCAAACAATATTGCACCGTGCTTTACAGTGTCATTTATTGCCCTCTGTTTACAAGAATGAACACAGTGTGGCTCAAATCTTCAAATGGCTCTGAGCAGTACGGCATTTAACATCTGAGGTGAATAGTCCCCTAGAACTTAGAACTTCTTAAACCTAACTAACCTAAGGGCATCACACACATCCATGCCCGAGGCAGGATTCGAACCTGCGACCGCAGCGGTGGCACGGTTACAGACTGAGTACACAGTGTGTTGAGTTTAATAGTCTCTGCGTTCGGTAGACATACTGATTGTCAAATATGATATCCTAGTTCCCAAGAAGGTCATAAGACGTGGCCATAAGATGTCTTTCAGATATCGAAAATAGTATTATATCTGACATATAGGCTCATAATAACATACATATGTCAGACGATCCCGCTTGGAAACTCGAATCATCTGCCCAATTTTCCAATAGTTTGGCACCCCTCGTTGTTCCTGTGACCTCTACTGTTCCTGTTCCTTTGTTCTTCCAGATGGAATAGCCTTTTCCCTTGGTGATGGGTTTTAGATGATTTTTTTTTATTCTGCGATAATGTTTATCATTGTCTACCAGTAATCTGGTTTTACTCAGATTGTTACTCATTTGTGCACTAAAATCGGTAACACAGGAATTGTAACTCCGATTTCGAACATACGAATGATATTTAACTATTTTACAAACACAATTAGTAGTGGTAGAAATTCATATATAAAATAACTAGTGAAATGTTGGTCGTCGAGTGCAACGTTAAATAGAACGTATCACATACAAAACTATAAACTTTTCGCTATTAGTGCAATGCATGTTTTATAATGGTCACCTCACTGTGTATTAAATTATTTAAAAATGGTATCTTACTGAACAACAGAGCCCAATTAGCCCAATTTCCTATCATTAGAAACATAAATGAGTAGCAATGATGCTGATCCAGGTCAGTACCATCTTCCTACATTAATCTGCTTTGGTTTCAGATGAAGCCAGTAACGGAAGTAACCGAGCAGCTCCTGTTGGCTGGGAAACCGTTCCACTTCGCATGCAAGTTATTTGGCATGATGCCGTTTACGGTTGACGCCCACACTGCAACCCTGAGGAGGTCGCAGTCCGATATTACCTGGGCTAACGTCGCCATTTCACTGCAGTTCCTTTGTGCCTGCGCTTCGTCGTATTTTGCGTTACACGTGAGTTTGACGTCTTCTACAATGGAAGTTCTTAAAATAATAGGAGTTCTTCAGTACTCATTCCTGTCCTTCGGTGTGATAATTGCTGACAGATTCTGGCACACAAGTAAATATGGGAAATTGCTTTCCTTGTTAGTGGAGTGTGATAAATGTCTGGTTCCGAACACAGGACGAGTAACAACATCACCTAAAAGATTTGTGAAGGTGCAGTTATCTATAGCAGTTTTTGTTTGTTGCTTGATTTTTTGTGAACTGTTGATTGCAAACTCTGGATGAGAAACTGAGTACAGTATTCGGTATGACCAATTTAATAACGGTTGTACTAACACTCGTACGATTCGCAAACCTACAGTTGGTTGTCAAGAACAGACTGTCATCACTTAACGATTGTCTGATGAACTTGATACACAGAGCAGCAGATAAGCAGAAGTACTCAGACATGTGTTCGGTAAGGAACAGGGGCGATCTGCGCACACCATTCTCTGTGCGAACTCTTAGTCGGGTGTACGTGGTGCTGTGTGGGATGTCGTTTGTGGTGACGTCCGTTCACCAGACTTTTTTGGTACTTTACCTCGTAGCACTAGCGTCATTAGTTGTGGAAATAATTTACTACATTGGAACACAACCAGTGTTCCCCGGCATGAAAGATATTAACATCTTACAGCAGACGTGTTTCTTCTTGATTTACAACTCAAGCATAATGGCAGTATTCATAGTACCTGCTCAGTTTGTGTCTTCAGAGGCAGACCGCACAGTGAGGCTGTGCTCGCAGCTGCTGCTGGGAAGGAGGGGTGCGGCGGACGACACACAGAGGGAGCTGCGGCTGCTGGCGCTGCAGGTGTCCGCTGCTCGACCCACGACCAGGCTGCTGGGGGTGCTCACTCTCGATCTGAGAGTCGTCTCAGGCTTCACTTCTGTCGTGACGACTTACACCGCTCTGCTTCTCACATTTTTTCCTTCAGGTATGACGACAGTGTGCGTAATTTGTGTCTTGATTTTTAAATTCCTTTCCACTAAAGTATGAACTCATTATGTTCGCGCGAAATTCGTTGTGTATCTGCGTTTGTCATTCATATGACAGATTTATTTGCTCTGCTCGAGGCTACAACTATAACAACGTCATGACAGCGTGTAAAATTTGCACCAGAGCAATAAAATTTTTACGTCCGCACCTCGTATACGTCATCCTATTTTTACAGTTCTATATAAGTAATCAACCTGTTGAGACGGCATACAGATTAGATTAGATTAGATTAGTACATGTTCCATAGATCATCAATACGACACTTCGTAATGATGTGGAACGTGTCAGGTTAATAAAAGGTGTATATACAAGATACTACATTACACAAAACATTACATAACACTTAATATTTTTAATTTTATTTTTTTTTGTGGGGGATGGGCAAATTACCCACTTACTATATCCAAAAAATCATCTAATGAGTAGAAGCAGTTGCTATGAAAAATTATTTTAATTTCATTTGAAATGCTATATGGCTATCTGTCAGACTTGTGATGCTATTAGGTAAGTACCAAAGACTTTTGTGGCAGCATAATTTACCCCCATCTGTGCCAAAGTTAGATTTAACCTTGGGTAGTGAAGATCATCCTCTCTCCTAGTGTTGCACCCATGTACACTGCTATCACTTTTGAATTCGTTAATAACAAATTTCGTAAGTAGATATATTGTGAAGCTACAGTGAAGATCTCTAGCTCTTTAAATAAGTGTCTGCAGGATGATCTTGGATGAGCTCCAGCAATTATTCTGATTGCACGCTTTTGTGCAAAGAACACTCTTTTACTCAATGATGAGTTCCCCAGAATATGATGCCATATGAAAGCAGAGAATGGAAATAGCCGTGGTAAGCTAATGTACTGAGATGTATATCGCCAAAATTTGCAATGACCCTAATAGCATAAGTAGGTGACCTCACACTTTTCAGCAAATCCTCAGTTTTTTTTTTTCTAGTTCAACCCCTCATCAATGCTTACACCTAGAAATTTTGAATATTGTACCTTAGCTACCGATTTCTGATCGAAGTCTATATTTATTAATGATGTCATTTTATTTACTGTATGGAACTCTATATACTGCGTTTTCTCAAATTTAAATAAGAGCCCATTTGCAGAGAACTACTTAATGATTTTGTGAAAAACCTCATTACAGTATCACCAGTTAATTCTTGTCTGTTGGGTGTGATAGCTATACTTGTATCATCGGCAAAAAGTACCAGCTTCGCATCTTCGTGAATATAGAATGGCAAGTCATTAATATACATTAAGAACAGCAGAGGACCCAAGACCGAACCTTGCAGCACCCCATTCATGATTGTTCCCCAGTTTGAGAAATCACCAGTTTTTTGCATATTATGTGAACTGCTTATTTCAACTTTGTCTCTCTTCCAGTTAGGTATGATTTAACCCATTTGAGCACTGTCCCATTCATACCACAGTACTAGAGCTTATCTAGAAGTATTTCATGAGTTACACAGTCAAAAGCCTTTGGGAGATCACAACAAATCATAACTGGTGACTTCTGGTTACTCAGAGCATTTAATATTTCATTACTGAAAGTATATATAGCATTTTCCGTTGAAAAACGCTTCTGGAAACCAAACTGACATTTTGTTAAAACTTTATTTTTACAAAGGTGTGAAGCCACTCTACAATACATTACTTTTTCAAGAATTTTGGATAAGGCAGTCAGAAGAGAGATTGGGCGGTAGTTGTTGACATGAGACGTATCCCCTTTTCTATGCAGTAGTTCAACAGTAGCATACTTCAGTCTATCTGGGAAAATACCCTGCTTCAGAAATCTATTACATATGTGGTTAAGAATCCCATTTATTTCTTTGGAACAAGCTTTTATTATCCTGCTGGAAATGCCATCAATTCCATGTGAGCTTTTATTTTTCAAAGAGTTTATTATCTTCCTAATTTCAGAAGAAGAGTTGGGTGGAACTACAATTCTATCAAATGGTGTGCGTAAGGCCTCTTCCATTAACTGCCTTGCTTCTTCTAATGAACATTTAGATCCTATTTCCTCTACAACATTTAAAAAATGATCACTCAAAATGTTTTCGGCTTCTGGCTTGTTGTGTGTCAAGGTTCAATTCGCTCTGATGGTAATGTCATCATCATCCTGTACTCTTGGTTGCCCTGTCTCCCTTGTAATAGTATTCCAAATTGTTTTGATTTTGTTATCAGAGGTATTAATCTCAGACATGACGCACATGTTTCTGGATTTTTTAATAACCTTTTTTAATGTAGCACAGTAGTCTTTATAATATTTGGCTGTTTCTGGGTCATTACACTTTCTTGTTGTTAGATTCGGTTCCCTTTTGTGGTTACAAGTTAATTTTATTCGTTTAGTAAGCCAAGGTTTTTTACATGGTTTCTTATAATTAGATTTAACTACTTTTTTGAGGAAACAGTTTTCAAATTCTCTTACAAGTGTATCATGAAATAAGTTATATTTTAAATTAGCATTGGGTTACTTGTACACCTTATCCCAGTCTAACTGCTAAAGATTTTCTCTGAAATTTCTAATTTTTTAGCCATTAATTGAATGCACAACTTTGGAGGGTAGTTTTGAATTACTGAATGGAGCTATGTCATATACTGTAACTAGATGAGCACCATGATCAGAAAGGCCATTCTCAACAAGACAAGAATTTATGTTTTGAAACCTATCTTGGTCAGTAAAAGTGTTATCTATCAATGTGCCGCTGTCCTTTACTACCCGAGTAGGAAAATTAATGACAGATGTCAGATTGATGGAACCGAGCAAGACTTTCAGGTCATTCTTCCTATTACACTCTTCTGTCCCCACAAATAATAATTCACTTTCCCCTAACTTACAGATAGCACAACAAGGCATCCAAGTTTACCAGTAATAAATGAAAGTTCCCTGAAGGGGGCCTATATACTGTTACAATTATAAAAGAGCCGTCATTCAGTTTAAGTTGACAGGCACATGCTTCTATATGTTGCTCTAGACAAAACATTTTTGTATCCAAGCTTTTTACACAGTGATAACATTTGACGTATATGGCAACTCCTACTCTCACCTTGTTCTCTCTACTCATATGTGCAGCTAGTTTATAACAGCTGATTTACCTTTTCCATATCCCACACAATGTGATGCTCAGACAGGCATGTATATCTATTACATTATCAGATTCAATGTCTTCTAAACATACCACAAGCTCATCTACATCCTGGAATATTTTGGTGAAAAATGGTAACTTTACTTTTTACTTTCTTTTGTGAGAATCTACTTTTTTCTTTAATCCACCAATATTTTTTGTTAAATATGGTAACATTATTATTTTCTTTCCTGTTGTGAGAGTTTTGTGAGTTATGGACCTCTTTAGCACCTGCCTGCCTGAACTTCTCATTGGACACTGACATTAGTCTAAAAACGAGTTACATCCATGAGTGTTAGTGTCCCTCCTTACGGATTTCGCTAACAACCCTGCCAGTTTACCCTTCCCTTTCCTATTGAGGAGTAGGCCATGCCTTGTGAAATTCCCTCAATCAATAGCCTCGACAGAAACCAATCCAATGTCCGACAGAGTGGCCTCCCTACGCAACTGATCCAACTCCATATTTACCCTCCTGACAGAGTGGTTCAACTGGGGCTGATCATGCCGCACGAAAGCAGGCACCAGCCCAACGTTGGTATGGGACGTTGCCGAGGTTAATTTCACCAGGTGACACTCAGTACTGTAACCCTGATCCCTATCAATACTATTTCCCCCTCCACCCACTATAATCACATGATCCTGCTTTGTGAATATCTTGCACAAGGAACCTATATCCTCTATCACCTCGCTAAGTCATGCACTTGGCTTGAAAAAGTTTGTGTCTTGGTACCTGTCACCTAATTTTTCCTGCAAAATCTGGCCCATACCTATTCCATGGCTGCTACGTAGCAAACAGAACATTTGTCTTACTTTCTACTTTTTTTTGAAACAGTTGGTTTCGTATTGAGATTCTGTTGCATGTTAACTACATCTACTTCTACCAGAGCCTCTTCCCTACTTAACTGTAGTAGCAAGGCAAATCTATTGGTTGTGCCAATTGGGAAATTGTCAGATACTGTCCTCTTTCTGTGGCCCCTGTTCCCAGCTACCATCTCCCACCGCTGTTTACCCACCTCCCCCCTTAACCTCTTCACTTCCTCCCGCGCTCTGTCCAGATCATCCTGAAGGGTCCTAATTTTCTCCTCCTGTTCACCTATAATCTTATCTCTTGAGCAAATCCTGCAAAAGAATGGAAGAGTCTCGTTTGCTACATCAATTCCCGCGCCGCTACAGTTTCCCCAATGAAACCACCTGTCACAACAGCAGCACAGAACTCCTGAACTAACTTTCTTACTGCAGCTCACACACTTAGTATCCATGGTAGGTTGGAAATTAGTTAAGAGATTTACTAAGTAATAACGATAATATATTAAATACAGATGCAAAAGGACACTAAATATGTTTTCGAAAGTAATATGTAAGTAAACTATTGCCAAATGCACTTAAATTAGTCGTATAACGCTAAATATGTAAGATCAAAAAATAAGCCTAAACAGCCGAATGTAACCAAAACGAACTTATTGCGATTAGTGGAAGAATAAGTAAATAAAAGAAAAACCTTTAGTGGCAAGCTTGAAGAGCACACTAATGAACTTATTTAATTAGTTAATCTATACGAAATGCACTTAAGATTGCGGTATAACGCTAAGTATGCACACTCGGAAAGTAATGTAAAGCCGTGAAATATAAACAAAACGAACTTTTCACGATTACTGGAACTACACGTAAATAAAAGAAAAACCTTCAATGGTGAGCCTGAAAAGCACCCTAATTAACGTATTTAATCTGGTAAACTACAGCAAAGGCGCTTACAATTGCGGTATAACGCTAAATATGCACAATCGAAAAATTACTCCTAAGCCGCAATAAGTAAACAAACGAACTTTTCGCGATTACTAGAACACTACGCTAATAAAAGAAAAACTTTTAATGGTGAGCTTGAGAGTACACTAAAGAACGTATTTAATTTGTTAAACGTGTTCAACTACAATTAATTATAACCTAAGTCACTTATCTACCACGAGAGCTCTGTCTCCATACGTGCGGCCTTGTGCAGGGCTACGAACTGCTTGGTCAGTCGACATGCCACGCCTACTGATACATAGCATCTACAGATGGCGTCGCACGATCTACAACACCGTTTTAGATTTTGAGACAAAGTATAACATAAACGTAGAAGCTGCTAAACTTATTGACGTTTTGCAAGGTCTAACAGTTTTTCGTGGAGGAAGTTTTGACTTTGTTTTGACCGGTGTTCAAGTTGTTCTAGGACAAGCTTTGTTAACTAATGGTCTTGATTGTGTTGATTGAGCACTACAATCTAGTGCTACACGACAGGTCAGCTTCCTTTCTAGTGATTGCATGATCATCTGTACTACAAGCATGAATCAGCAAATGATCACCATTTCAGCACAATCACACAAAGAGGTAGGAAGACTGTCATGTACATTCTGCCTTTAATGGTGTTTGTGTTCAGAAATCGAATTCGAATTTTAGCTGTTTGTGAGAAGGTCGTGTTATGGCTCACGTAATTAGGGGTAACAGTTACCGGCACTGTCAGGAACTCAGGATTATTTTTGTGTGATACTGCTGCTCACATTGTTTGAGCATCCCACGAATGCCATGTGAATATGGAATGTAAGGATTGAGCAGGATCGTACTTAATGGCATGTAGGGTATCAGCATCCTTGTACGACTGGCACCTAAGAGGAGACATTTGCAAAATAAATAATATAATTCCATGTTGTGGTAATGTAAATGGCAGAAACAACTCTATGGTAGCACAAACAATGACATCGTTTGCAGAAAGACTTGATTAGATAAGGAAATTAGGACGCTTTATACCAAGAAATTCATGATTATCAAAATGTAATATCGTGCTTATCTTGAGTTATATGCAATTGTTAAGTATCCAAGGGTGATGATCAACATTATACAGAAAACAGAATACAGCAAGAACAATCCCATGTACATAGAACAAACAGAAACTAAAAATTAAAACCAGAAAGAAAAACACAAAGTATACTACACTTATCATCAGGGATTCCATCCAAAACTAATAAACCCCACAGATAAGAATGAACACAGACAGAAAGACATATATTATAAAAAGACTTCAAATACAACATTGGTACATAGACAGACAACCAATAAACAAAAATTCTCATTGTAGTAACACAAATAATGCTAACAGATAGAGCAAAACAAGAAAATAACACTGCAAATGCTGGACTAACATGAGACCTAGTGAAGAAAGAAACAAACATTGTAATTGCCATATCAAGAATGAGCAAAGTGGGAAATTTCAAACTTAAAACAACAGCACTAAGAAATCAGAAAAACTGCACGCAAATAATATCTTATTCACAATAGCTGACAAAGTGATTGGTACAGTGCTGATCGATAGCAATCTTTATACAAAAAAACCAAAGATTTGATCTCCTCTAGCAATATCATAAAACTGAAATCTGATTCAGCAGCACATTTCGAAAACCACATACTAAACAACCTGCAAGACACAAAACATTATCACAAATAGATAAAAACAACACATCACACTGAATATCCTACAAGCATCAGTAATCAAGAGCCAAGCCAAAGTTCACAAACCACTTATTCCAGTGAGGCCTGTAATTAATCTCAAGAATGCACCATTATACCATCTGGAAAAACAGATGAACAAAGTCATAATGCAACACTGTGAAAGGAAAAACAGTGACAAAAGGAAAACACATATAAATATCAATTCACACATACACAGCACAAGCAAGAGACGAAAGATTAACTCACTGTTGCAGTTGCCACATTACCCACTCTGAACACACACACACGTTCAAAAGACAGTGAAAAATGCATGTAAAGTGATATAATAAATGTGTAATAGGTCCCGTAGAGTGTGGTGAACCAGTAAACCCATCTCCGGAACCACACAAATGCACACTGAAATCGTAAATAACACCAAATAATAAGTTAACCTCACAAAACGTGTGCTGCAAAAGTAGTTTCTTAGCTAAAAGGAAGAGAATAATATAAGAAAAGGTAACATAGTCACATACTTGCAAGTACTACAGTATATATATATATATATATATATATATATATATATATATATATATATATATATATATATAAACTGGTATAGGCATGCGTATGCAAAGACAGAGATACGTGTGTAAATAGGCAAAATACTGCGCAACGGTCGGCAACGCCTATAAAAAAAGCATACCAGATACATTACTTCATGATGAGACATATATTTCGAAAAGAGATACTACCGCTATAGCAGTAATGTACGCATTATTAAGTAACATTTCTTTCCATTGTATATGGCACATACCAAATCTGTGTGAGCGGGTCAATGCATAAAATACAGTGAAGCACCTAACAAACTGGTGTAGGCGAGGATATTCAAATAAAGAGATATGTAAACAGGCACAGTACGGCGCTGCGGTAGGTAACACCTAATAAGAAAACAAGTGTCTGGCGGATTTTTTATATTGGTTACTGCTGCTACAGTGGCAGGTTATCAAGATTTAAGTGAGTTTGAACGTGTTGTTATAATTGGTGCACGAGTGATGGGATACAGCATCTCCGAGGTAGTGATGAAGTGGGGATCTTCCCGTGCGATCATTTGAAAGTGTGCCGTGAACATCAGGCATTAGGGAAAACATCAAATCTCCGACATCGCTTCAGACGGAAGAAGATCCTGCAAGAAAGGGACCAACGACGACTGAAGAGAATATGTTTAACTGCAGGGTATGGTTGAATACACCAAAAACAAAAAAAAACAAAAATAGGAGAGACGGAGACTTCCGCAGTTCTGAGAGTTAAGTGAATATCACTTGCTGGCGTACCGTGAGCGCACGTGTTTACCTTTCGTCGGCGGCTGCAGTGGCGGCTGTCGGCGCGAGCTATGAACCTGAGAATCTATTCTAAATTTCTCTCGACTGTTAATACCCAGGCCTGCGCAGTGGCTCTGACATCTCACTGTGTCAGCTAGATGTCCCGCTCTGTGGGTTTCGGCCTAACATTGAGACTGGTGTTACCATCATAAAATTTTCCTTCCCTCACAACTGCGTCTGATAGCTGAGGGGTGGGAAATTACTTGTGTGGAATTACTAGTACGACTGTTAGTGGTTTATATTCATGAAGTGCTGGCATGTTTATTCACTTTGTCTATGAATAATTTGTACATTTTTATGTAACTATGCCATGTGACATATCAATTTAATCAGAATTGTTACAGGAATTCAATGTAATGTGTATTATTTGTTTGACACCTTACACAGTATACAAATCTTACTAAACCTTTCAGAGTTTGCCCTTCAGCATAACGGTGTGCTATTTTCGAACCTACACAACATATCAAAACTTCAAAGTCTCACACTTACCCAAAGCCACTGACGAGATGGAGGCAGAGCCCATAAATTATAGACAGATACCAGGGAGTGCCATAAGTTTTCCATGTCACTGTCAACTAACACACTACGTTACTGTAAAGTAGAATCCGATTCTAGTGAAGATTAAATATAATGTGACCAGCACAGTTAATTCAATGATATTTATGAACCAACCTGCAGTACCCACATTAAAGTTTACCATAATTTACAACCTGGCATCTCCTAGGCTACAGTTAAGTTCGTCTGTACTAATTCAGAATAAGTACACACTAAAACAAAACTCCATCCGCATCAGCCTCGAATACCTCAACTGGATCGACTGACCGCCATATCGTCATTATTGAACTAGTGTCATGGAGTGGAAATTTGGAGAGGTGTCGGGTCTTCACACCGCAGTACTGTCCATTGTCAGTTTTATTTTTGTGTGTGCATCCTCTATTTCGGATGGAGAGTGGGACAATGGCAAATGTGCAAATTAGAGGTGTCATCTTCAGCCATGTGTTTAAATCTTTTTAATCAAATCCCAAAAGCGGTCACATGGTTAGAAGTGTTACCATTAATTACCAGGTGTCAGTTTGTGACCTGGAGCCATTGCTACTCGCTAATGTATCTCCTCAATTGGCATCACGAGGCTGAGTGCACTCTGGCAGACCAACAGCAAATGGAGGCCTGGATGGTCACCGATCCAAGTGCCTATCTTACCCAACGGTGCTTAATTCTATGATCTGACACATGTATGTCTATGGATCAGTGAACCACGAAGCTCGTAGCGATCGGACAGCTGTACACACGCTCCGACACAGCGCAGGGACCGGCAGCGGACCCAGCCGACTGCACCACGCGGAGATAACTTCCCAGGTGCGCGGAAACCTACCAACCACCCCAGAATGCCGACAACACCTAAAATAGTCGTCAGTGGACATAACGCCAACTATACACACAACCTGACAAACACTGCACGAACATCTGAACGATACTCAACAGTAACTAAGCACGCACGGAGACACATCGGGAGTCGATGCACACACACACACACACACACACACACACACACACACACACACAACCGACTCATGAACGATCGGCGAGCAAAAACGGGTCGTCCGGTAGGACGACCGACCAACGTGTCCCGGCTCAAAGTGATGTGTGGCAGCAATGGTCGGGCGAGCCATGTCGACCCAGACCTCACTGCTGCTCCAACCCGACTGCACCAGTACCGCATTGCAACTCCCCTGCTGGCAGGTCCGGACTGCGCTCCAGACGCCCTTCCACTGACTGGCAGCCCAGACTCGCGACATGAACTGGCTTACGACAGACCACGACCGGGAAGTAACAGCAGTCGAGCAAAGATACTACGAAAGGCGGTATATCGATACGCGCTGCTAACGCCCCTCACGGTCAGACAAAGCAGCAACTAAGTGAAAGTAGTAATTTAAATCAACGTATTGAGGTGGAAGTAAAAAACGGGGGGTGTAAATACATGATGGCGGGAACACGAGCCACGCACGGCTCAACTAATGTGAACAGCCCTGGACTATTGCCCAATGTTTGGACTCCCAAGCAGACATAGCAGCAGACCTTGAAAGACTTCAGAGACACGCGGCAAGGCTCGTAACTAACTGTACAACTCACAGGAAAGTATGAACGGAATGCCTATGGAGCTTAGCAAGTCTAAGGTTTGCGTTGTCCTTGCGAAGTCCTTTTGGGTAAATTTAGAGATCCAGTGTTACTCAAAGTCTGTGCGAAGATTCTGCAGTGAGGAGCAACATAAATGGGTCGTCACTCATGTAGAGATATTGAAGCTCTTCCTCTACGGGACATCATTGTATCCCTGTGAAACTGATCTTAAAACTACTGATGCCACTGAACTACAGAATTGTGCTTGCGTTAATAGAATGACTGCGAGAAAAGGCGAAAGATAAAGGTACTATGGTCATGTTTGCCAAGAATGAAAGGAATTTCAAATTTCTCAGTTCATAGGCCATTTTTGAAGTAGAGTGTGGAACACTCTCTGTTCATTTACCTGCCACGCACGAAGCGATGCCCATAACCCGCCATCTGATACGTCCCTATATTTTAAAGACTTTAATTCACACAACTTGCCACGGGTCTCTCTCATCACATGCTCCTGGGGTATAAAGAAGAGTAGAATAATAATAACTGCTCCTCAGACGGCTAGCGCAGTAACTTCTGCATTTCTATAGGTGAGTTCTCCTCTGTTAATCTCACGAGGTGATTCCCAGCGTCACTGATACCGGTCAGCGAACGTTCTACGACTTGGATACGTTTGGGTCGTTGAACAGTGCCTCAAACGAAGCAGATGAAACAGGTCCTTATCGAGGTTAAGTGTGCGCAGTAAAGCCAAGTGACTGCTCGTACATCAAAGAGGAGACCATGAGTAGCTTGATATCATTACAAACTTGATTCAACTTTCCACTATTTTCAAGCCTTCAGGACAAGTCAAAGACCGCTTCCTGGAGTGAGTAACGTCATTTTTCAATCAGGGGCAGTCATGTGGCACCTTGCTGGTTCTAATGCCGATCTGTTCCTGAGAACCTCAAAGACACAGGGTAGCGAGTACAAAGCGTTGACGAATTAGCGAGGAGATGATTAGCATTAAATTCCTAAACACGATTAACTGTTCCGCAAAGACACGTAAGTATGGAACGCTTCCACGAAACTTTCTGGGGGAAGTGGACAGTGCCCAAGTACTGTTTTAATGCGCAGCCAGGGAAGCATAGCGCAGCCACCGTTAGTAGGAACCATAATTAAGTGTTCTGTGACCCGAGAGACATTCCTGAGAGCAGCAAAGAGGTATTTTGTTTCAGATGAGATGAAACATACAGCTGTTACATATTGATATGGTGTTAGATGAGGTGGGAGGTGGGAGGGGGGCTGTGTGGAGTCTGCGGCTTGTGACAACACCTTATCACAACAAAATGAATAATGGCATCCTACACCTCTTCCCATGCGGAACTAAGTTAATCTAGGTAAACATTTTCAAATACAATGGAGAGATAACATAACTAATGCTAAGTTCACATTGTTGTGTTTCAAAGTACTGTCGAGAAAGTGCATGTTAGTATAATGATGAAAAGTAATATTAGAAATACCTAGTTCCTTAAAGTAGCGCTCGTACTGTTCTAATAATGTAATCTCTAAATTTGCAGATAATGTAGCAGCAGCCACACAAAGGAATATGACTGAGCTCAACAGTCTTTCACAACTGTGACACATCGTGTTATGAAATTTCATCTTAAAGATCATCCTGACGTCACACATCGTGATCCACGAGGCCAGCATCGTTGGACCGACATGAGAACAACTCGTAGTAGCCTGAGTTATTGTTATGCTAGAATTTGTAATAATTTTGGTCATACATTATGACCTGGTCGAGCTTATACTCATATGATACTGCTTTGTGGTAAACAGACGAAGTGTTTTAGTCGAAGAAAGAAAGCGAGAGAGAGAGAGAAATCAGACATCAATTTTGAGTTATGGAACATATAATCAACATGTGGTTGTTGAAATGCTCTTACAATAAAAGATAACAGTGTAAGGCAGCTAGCCTTGACGTTAACTCGAATAACAGAAAAATAATTATGTTTGCATGTTCTGTTTTCCACAGCCTTGCACCGCCTCTTCTCCCTCGTCCCCTCTCCGTTCCACAGACGCCTTTATCCAGAGCCCGAGCGCTTAGAAAGCCGACTTCCTGCAGACAACTCAGACATTTCATTTATTTTATCAAGTTATGAATTCTGTTTGACTTCAGTAGTGGTATGAGAGCACCACAGGCTGCCGGAAACATTAGCGCCTTGTATGGGGGTAATGCCATTGGAGGAAAATGGTTTCTCATTTTAGGGAGGATCTTTTTGACATTAGTGACTCTCCACTTTTAGGAAGACTTCGGCATATTATGAAAATCGTATAATTGCGTTAACCCACTGTCATCCACTTCAGTGTACTTGAGAAGCAGATGTGAAGCAACTGTGGTCATTGCAACATCTTGCAAAATTTACATGCAACGGTGAAAGTTCAAATACCAGATGTATTCAGCACTACGTGCTCTAAGCCAAAATCACAAAAATCAACGGGTGACCAAATGTACTATCATGCGCAAAAGTATCCGAACGACTTGAATTGTGATCCGCATGATTTGCATGCAACCAGTATAACGTAGCTGACTAGCGGGTCCTCTAATCGCTTTTCGGTACAGTCGTTCGACTTTACAAAATGGATACCACGAGGGACCACTAGACAACACTGCTATTTAAGGCAATCAGTGCGATGTAACATCACACCATGATGCTGCAAAAACTAGAAAAACACGTTATTAGAGATGAGTTGGTCCCTGACGCTTGTACAGGTTACAATGATTTTCAAAAGCGTTACCATCTCATTAGAGACTGAAACAACTAACAATGGCACATAAACTATGTAGCAATCTTTAAACAAAGTAAATGTTTGCATGAACAAGATATTCTGAGACAATGTCTGGACTAATAAAGTTCTATGAGATTTCAAAGTATTTTTCCTCTGTATAAGGTTTTCCCTCACCTGCTAAATGACCCAGTGACGATTGGTTTTTGCATAAACTGGTCGTTAAAGGAACTAGTTAAAGAAAACGCGATAAACAACGGTAAACGCTCTATAGAAACCGCAATATTAATGGAGTATAATCAGCAATGTCACTGTAGTAATTATTTAAGAAAAATTCCTTGCCCACACGTTTGAACCGTAAATGGCATGACGAAATCTTTTGTTCTGGATCTGAACAGAAACCGATCAGACGTAGCCACTACTAACTAAAATACTCTTTGGCACCTGCTCTGGACGTGATCAAGGCAACGATCATCAATGCTGACTAGCAGTAAAGAGTCATGAAATATAAAGGTTTTCAACAGTATTAGTTGACATATATGATACTGTCCTCTTCACCCTCAGACCTTTCACTACTCGTTTGTAAAACTTGTCGTTTAACAGACTTTTCCTTTCCCTTTTCCATTTTCTTATGTTGTTTTACCTTTCCCTTTTTCTTTATTTTTTCTCACTTTTTCATTGTTGATGTTCACTTTCCTTTTATATCTTTGCTCTTCTGCTATGGTTTGTTTTACTGGAGTATAGGTTAAAATAGCGGTTTTTCTAAAACGTCACTTAACTAACTACACGATAGGTTATACCAACGACGAATGTAGTCTGTATTATTCTGAAAGTATGAGTGTCCAGAAAAAGTGTAGTGATATATTTAATTTGTTAATATGTATTGCTGCCACGTTCACGCCAATGTTTTTCGACGTTACGAACTCTTCCACGCACAAAGCACTCCTGGCTAGCTTCCACTTTCGTTTCACGTACATTGTTCTCAGCTACTGGCTGTGGACTGACCATCGTGTTGTGCAGTGGATCAATGGCTTCTGTTTCTCAATGCCCACATACCTCCCTGTAGCGGCTTTTGGGACAGAATTGTGGAACAGCGTCTCATTAAACAAGCAACTGGCGACTAGAGAGGTCAATAGGTACTGGAAAACCTTGTTCTGTCCGTTTGCATTAACACAAGAGGATAAATTTCATGTTTATTTTCGTACTAGGATATCCTCTTTTCAGTATCTGTCGATGAATCATAAAAATTACTGTACTGAATTGAAACAAATAAAAACAGTAACTTCTGCTATATCGCTGTAGACAAGAAAGTTCCTTGTGTTAACGATTTCTCAAGATACTTTCTTCTTTGTATGCTATTATTCTCCAAAATCTCGCTTCGCTATCTCGACCGGTTTATGCAACCTGGAGTTTACGTGCTACGTACGATCCACTTTCTCAAGATCAAAGACAGATAAAGACCTCCTTCCAACTACAAAGAAAAATTCAGTATGTTAGCTAAATTTCGTATGCAGCAACACATGCACCAAACGCAAAATGATTGTGACCCCTAATTTCCAATGCAAACTTTTCCAGTTTTACACAGTGTCTTAAGTAACTGTATGTATCGCAATAAGTACGACCATTAGCGAGATGGCGGTCACGTCACCATGGAACTGACACACGAAGTTACAAGTAACGCAAAAATAAATAATTTTACTGAATTGTTCCTGTAAAATAGTTTGAGATAAGTTACAGGGTTTCTGCTTCGATTCTGTCAGCGCTGTGCGTCGCCAACAGGTGCTGACACAGATGGCTTCCCGCCTCAATATCCGCAGGATCTGCTTGCATGTGAAAGTGAGAGGTGCCGGGGCTAGCAGTGTATTCAACACTAAATTCGTGTAGAATCTTCATATGGAAATGATGCTTTAAGCCCCCCTTTTCTAGCTCCGACTTTTGCTGTTGCACATGGATTAAGAAGAAATGCGAACTGACTGTAATCGACCCTGCAAGTGGAGTAGAAATGAGTTTGGCACCTGCAATAATTTATTTGGATAAAGCAAAGTTTCATTAACGTGGTGAGAAATGAAAGGAGTGCTGTACCGATCTACGGAATGAAAGTTCTGTCCAAAATAACAATTTGATTTATTGTGGCTAAACTAAAAATGTTAAACAAAACACATGAAACATTTACAATACGTCAAATTGGATACTCAAATAAATGCTCTGAAGGTGAAATTGACCGTAAACTAGCTTGTGACATTTATGACCAAGTGGAATGTGGAGCCAATTCCTTGCAACTCAAATCTTAAGAGAAACACCCACCCAACCCAACATTAATTGCTGTTACGGTAGTGAACTCAAACAATGAACACCCAAGACAGAACCACGTTAGGAAAGATGGGAAAATGCGCGCTCTGCTGAGCTCTGATTATCACATAGCAAAATTCCCTAATCTGCCGGTGCTGCGGGCATACATTACCAAGTTGTATTCTTAACTGCAAGCACACGATCTGGTGTACTGTAGGCGCACACGATCTGGTGTGCCGGAGGCGATGGCTGGTTGCTTCGACGTCCCGTCGTGATGATGATAATGTTGCGAGTATAGCCCGAAACAAATTATCCTGGTGTGATTGTTCCAGACTAAAGACTTCCTAGCAATACAAATGTGCCTCTGAGGGAGACGTAGAAGGCTCGCCACACAATCACTGATGGTACAGTGATTGATTTTAGCCAGCGAAGTCACACAGTAACTCCGATATAGTAAACTTTAGCCAAAACTGCTCAAGACGGGCAACATAGGCCACTTGTACGCTGAACACTCAAATGCCAACTGTACTCAAAAAGTTAGGTTGAAGTCGAAACTTCAGCATCTTCGTCAAACAGTTATAATTAAAATGAAATTATATTGCACAGCCAACGAAAGGCAGGCTGTCCAGAGCAGCGAGTCAGTGTTGTAACCTACTCCAACCAAAAGGCGAGAGCCGACTCCCTCAAGAGTGCCCATACAAGTCGAACACAGAACATTACCGCCCCCACAACAGAGGCCGTGGTTGAAAGCGCCAATCAGCAACTCGAAAACCGGCGGAAAATTCCACTCTATTGCCGAAACACTGCTATTCCACCAATGGAGATACTTGGCGACAGTTCCTGCGCCGATTTTCCTACGTCACGGAGATATTCCCTGTGCAAGCCAATCACAGTTATGATTTTGCAGAAAACGCGGGAATTTGCCCGCCAAGACTGCCTGGGAACACAAGTCATTCACACGCCTAGCTGGTAGCCCGTCAGAAAGTGTTGTCACTAAGTTTCTGCGAAGTAACGGAATCTCTAACCCCAGTCGCTCCTTCAGGCCTCTGGGGGCATGTTGCCCCCGCTCTTATGACAATGTCGGCGTCTGGACAGCGTCCACTCCATTCTCTGGCACCCGTCGGCATAACCCTTTCAAGACCAGCGGAACCGCCCTGTCACCGGACCACCCAGGTGACGATAGACGCTGCGTGGGAAATCCGCATGTGAATAGCAACTTTTCGCCGCATGCAATTAGAGAGGAAAATATTCATATCTCCTGAGTTCACAATACTAGCCTTGTAATGACCATACTCGGCTATACTTCCCCAAATCGAATTACTCAGAGTAAGATATAAATATGAGAGGGGGCAAGTCACTGTGTGCATCATAAAGACATGCCTCCTCTCAAAGGAACGTGCGCATTGAACTGCAGTCGTGTCATTTCACACATGCTATACGCGTCTCAGTCTACGCTTTGCCTAAGGGTCGTTGGATGAAGTCGAATACACGACTGGCAGAAGATTTAGGAGCGTGGCACTTTGCTTCTGCGTTGCACGCTCCGTGCTGATAGGGCCAACTATAAATACTGTCAAGTGTTGGCACATGCGGGAACGTGCGCGTCGCGCTGCAGAGTCGTGTCGTTTGACACGTGCTATAAGCGTCTCAGTCTAGACTTTACCTAAGGGTCGTTGGCTGAGGTCGAACAAACGACCCGCGGAAGATTTAGGAGCGCGGCGTCTTCGTTCTGCGTTGCGCGCTCTGTGCTGACATGGCCGACTACAGATACCGTCAAGTGTCGCCAACAGCGCCAGAGAAACATAAAGCAGCAGACTGCGATGCGCGGTTCCGGACTGCGACTTCTGCCGCTGGCGGCGCTGCTCGCATCGGCAGCGGCCGCTTTCTCCTACCGGGGGTGAGTCTCGTGTTGTTACTAGACGCTTAAGCCGTGCATCCGAACGTTGAGCGTGCCGAGTTTCTGACGTCATAGCGTGGAATAGCCCGTTCGGGAGTCTTTGCGAACGTGCAGAGCAATATCTGGCATGTCAGATATTCTGAGCATGCGTCTGAGCGCTGACCAACGCACAACGCCACCTACGTCACAGGCGCGCCATCTCCCTTCACTACTGTGTTGTAATGCGTCATATTGGCATTCATTTCAAGCCTATATGTATATATGCAGTTTCTGAGCACCAGCAAATTGAGAATAACTGAAAAACCCGTTGTTAGTTGTGTGATTCGTTCCAATAAAATAATGAGAAACATCGTATTCGTGGCAAAAGAACTGTTGTAACTTGCATATTATGAGAGTAGGCTATTTGAAGGCAGCGACACACTGAAGATCCACACAAAAAGCATTGCTCTTGGTACAATTTGTTATAATTTCAATTAGTAACTTAATTATCTACGATTAACGTTTTTATCAAGCGTTAAAACAATATGATTAATTATAAGAAGCGTGTTGTTGGTTTAGCGTAATAAGTATTTGTTGAGGCGGTGGTTCGCGTCTCAACACATCCAATTTTTTTTCCCTAACATTCGCGTTTTTATTAGGTTCTGATACTTTATTAATAGTTTAATATAAGTATATGCTATAAATATAAGTTCACCTTTCTTGAGGGGTGACTTTGTTTGATTGGCTTAATCTACAGGACAGCTTGCGCTACTTGTATAAAGATATTTTGCTCCTTTTTCTACTACGCTTCGTAATTCGCATATTGGAAAGGTTCTGCTACTGGGTAGGAACGGTGATCAAGTAGGACGGACCTTGGGGTTTTACTAAAATGTGGGAACCGCACGGGATTATCCGAGCGTTCTCAGGTGCTGCAGTCATGGACTGTGCGGCTGGTCCCGGCGGAGGTTCGAGTCCTCCCTCGGGCATGGGTGTGTGTGTTCGTCCTTAGGATAATTTAGGTTAAGTAGTGTGTAAGCTTAGGGACTGATGACCTTAGCAGTTCAGTCCCATAAGATTTCACATACATTTGAACATTTTTTTTAAAATGTGGGAATGATGAAATAATGTTTATCTTATGCGGATAAGTATTCCAAATTTGCACCGCACTGTTTGTAATGGAACTTTTATAAGCGTGTGTCCTTATTGATTAGACATGGTACTTTCCTTTTCGTGGACGATGGAGGAAATGTGCGTTTTAATAGAGCTAACAGACTTTTACGTGCGTCCGTTGAGTAAACAGTGTGATTTACGAACTAGAAACATACCTCAACTGCCGCTGGAGTGCGTTGCGATCGCGTACCCCACGTTGGGGCCCACGTACGGTATGCACAAGTTGCATCGTTCCTGAGCGTTCAGCAGCACGTTCAACTTGGCACGCTCAACGTTAACGTTCGACAATACGGTCCGTGTGCCGACGGCTTTACTGGGAGGTGGCGTCAGTGTCAACGTACGTACACTAGAAAGGGATGTCATTCTGGAGGTTACGCCCTAATTTGTCACAGACTCGTTACATCACTTGGCAGCCAGCGCTCGCGCAGTCGCGCAAGGCTGATGGGATTCCCACACAGTAAAACAATTTCTTCGCGTCTCTTCATTCGATTTTGTGTATCTCATTGGTAGTGTTAAAGGTGGACAAAAAGAATTAGTACTTGAAATATTCGAAAGGATATTTTAAGCGGCAAAATCACTCTCAACAACATTTTTCAATACCCATAGTTAGTTGCGCATGAATGCTTCTAATCCTTCCAGCTTAAGAATTGAATGTTTTACAGTTTTTTAAAAACTACTTTAGTTAAGACACATTTCGATAATATTACTATAGAGATGACAAATATTACCATCTGATGTTGATACAGAAAATTTGACTCGAAGTTGGTGAAGACGACGGAGTCCAGAGAGCATTTCTTTTCGTCGAGAACCTCTTCATTGCATCTCATTTGGCTCTGTTACATAAAAAAATGATGCGGATGAAAGTTCTCGTTTTTATGTACAAGTCAATGACTTTCTATTCGATCGTGGGAAATACTGATTCTACTAGTGCTGCTAATAATTCTATCATGCGTTTGCAAAGCGAAATATTTGTCCCTTGAAAAGATGCAAAAATAATCTCTAGATCTCATTTTGCAGCAAACTATTCGGACGATGGAAGAAGAAGCCTATCTTAAGAAAGGACACTTATCCAATGTTATTAAACTGTTAACTTTGCACCGACAAGGCATTTTGCTACTGTAATTAAATATCGATGCTTTTGTACTTGAATGTAATGTATCCCGCCAAGGACTTTAAAGTGTCGTGAGTAACGTCTTCACTGTAGCTCACTGCATCACTAAGATCCCAACCTGCAAGTAAATCTTCTTCAGCCGAAATATCGTCATGTGACGTGTCAGCTGCATTGTTAACACTAACTAGAAATAAAATTCTCGAACTCACCCAAAGTTCCTTTTGTAGAATTTTAATGTTTATTTTCTGCAGTGGAAACACCAAGGGACAAAGGTATATTCGTCGCATTGCCACCAAGTATTAGTAGGGGTACTTTGCTTTTCTCATCGAAGTGCGTGGGATGATTTTAAAATGCACCAAGCCCACGAATCCTGGAACAGAAACTTTCGAGGGAATCTTAATTCAGTCTGGCGATTCTTCCAGCATTTTTTTCACATCTGTGAAAAGTTCAAAACATGAATATCTTGATGTAACAAATCCTTTTTAAAACAGGAGGAGACTTTCTTTTCTGTACTCTCATATTCGAGTAAATTTCCAAAAACCTCTTCAGTGAATTTTCTTGGCTTCTGAGGATGAAGCCATAACCACTTCTCAGAGGTGCTTTCTATCTTGAGTGTACCTCCAGTTCAACACATGGAAAACATAGTTTATCAGTTCGATGAAGCCTCCTTCATGTCTTTATGGAGTAAACCCCACAGCTTGGGCAGTGTGACATGAAAATAGCTGTGCAACCATCCTGACGTTTTGGCATTCGCGTCGTCCTCTCATATTCGTGTGAGCTTCCAATATGTGATAGATGATCGAAAGATAACTTGTTTGGTGCCGCAGAATATATATTGCAGTCTTTGGAAATGCGGTACCGTTAGGCAAGCCAACGGCTTTGCCACAGTGATAACACCAGGTCCCGCCAGATCACCGAAGTTAAGCGCCATCGGACTGGGCTATCACTTGGATGGGTGACCGTCCGGTCTGCCGTGCCCTGTTGGCAAGCGGGGTGCCCCCAGCCCTTGTGAGGCAAACTGAGGAGCTACTTGACTGAAAAGTAGCGGCTACGGTCTTGTAAACTGACATACGGCGGGAGAGCGGTGTGATGACCACATGCTTCTCCGTATCGGCATCCAGGGACGCCTGTGACAAGAAGATCACACGCGGCCGGTCGGTACCGTTGGACCTTCATGGTCGTTTCCGAGGGAGTTTCGTTTCAGTTAGGCAAGGTGAGTCAGTTGTCAAGAAAATCATTTCTTAATACACTCCTGGAAATGGAAAAAAGAACACATTGACACCGGTGTGTCAGACCCACCATACTTCCTCCGGACACTGCGAGAGGGCTGTACAAGCAATGATCACACGCACGGCACAGCGGACACACCAGGAACCGCGGTGTTGGCCGTCGAATGGCGCTAGCTGCGCAGCATTTGTGCACCGCCGCCGTCAGTGTCAGCCAGTTTGCCGTGGCATACGGAGCTCCATCGCAGTCTTTAACACTGGTAGCATGACGCGACAGCGTGGACGTGAACCGTATGTGCAGTTGACGGACTTTGAGCGAGGGCGTATATTGGGCATGCGGGAGGCCGGGTGGACGTACCGCCGAATTGCTCAACACGTGGGGCGTGAGGTCTCCACAGTACATCGATGTTGTCGCCAGTGGTCGGCGGAAGGTGCACGTGCCCGTCGACCTGGGACCGGACCGCAGCGACGCACGGATGCACGCCAAGACCGTAGGATCCTACGCAGTGCCGTAGGGGACCGCACCGCCACTTCCCAGCAAATTAGGGACACTGTTGCTCCTGGGGTATCGGCGAGGACCATTCGCAACCGTCTCCATGAAGCTGGGCTACGGTCCCGCACACCGTTAGGCCGTCTTCCGCTCACGCCCCAACATCGTGCAGCCCGCCTCCAGTGGTGTCGCGACAGGCGTGAATGGAGGGACTAATGGAGACGTGTCGTCTTCAGCGATGAGAGTCGCTTCTGCCTTGGTGCCAATGATGGTCGTATGCGTGTTTGGCGCCGTGCAGGTGAGCGCCACAATCAGGATTGCATACGACCAAGGCACACAGGGTCAACACCCGGCATCATGGTGTGGGGAGCGATCTCCTACACTGGCCGTACACCACTGGTCATCGTCGAGGGGACACTGAATAGTGCACGGTACATCCAAACCGTCATCGAACCCATCGTTCTACCATTCCTAGACCGGCAAGGGAACTTGCTGTTCCAACAGGACAATGCACGTCCGCATGTATCCCGTGCCACCCAACGTGCTCTAGAAGGTGTAAGTCAACTACCCTGGCCAGCAAGATCTCCGGATCTGTCCCCCATTGAGCATGTTTGGGACTGGATGAAGCGTCGTCTCACGCGGTCTGCACGTCCAGCACGAACGCTGGTCCAACTGAGGCGCCAGGTGGAAATGGAATGGCAAGCCGTTCCACAGGACTACATCCAGCATCTCTACGATCGTCTCCATGGGAGAATAGCAGCCTGCATTGCTGCGAAAGGTGGATATACACTGTACTAGTGCCGACATTGTGCATGCTCTGTTGCCTTTGTCTATGTGCCTGTGGTTCTGTCAGTGTGATCATGTGATGTATCTGACCCCAGGAATGTGTCAATAAAGTTTCCCCTTCCTGGGACAATGAATTCACGGTGTTCTTAAAAAAAATGGCTCTGAGCACTATGGGACTCAACTGCTGAGGTCATTAGTCCCCTAGAACTTAGAACTAGTTAAACCTACCTAACCTAAGGACATCACAAACATCCATGCCCGAGGCAGGATACGAACCTGCGACCGTAGCGGTCTTGCGGTTCCAGACTGCAGCGCCTTTAACCGCACGGCCACTTCGGCCGGCCGGTGTTCTTATTTCAATTTCCAGGAGTGTAATTGTAGTAAACGGGTACGTGGTAATAAAAAACCTTATTTTCCCTGTATTCTCCACAGTGTTCGAAAAATGCTTGTTAGTTGTGGATTCACCAAACTGTTCCCACATCTTTGAATTTTTCGTTCCGATGTCGCAAATAATCGCTAACACACGAACCGTAACACAAGTAAGTTGTTTTAATGACTGTTTGTAACAAACTGCTTGTCATTGTGACATCAAAACCGTGATACATTGGCTGTTTTCACTTGAAAATGAGATTCTTATCATGTGAACTCGAATGCTCTTGTGTAGTCTAAGTGTGACATCGTTAGGTGAATTGTAGCTCACATGTCTATCATCAAAGCTTAGGAGAGCCATGACCTCAAGTGGTGTAAACATTGAGAGCTTAGGCCTGATTAAATCCAGTACTTTCTTTAAAATGCGTTCTTGTCACTTCAGTTGCTTTGTCCACTTTTGGAATGTTGACCGACAGGGCAAAGGATAGTTCTTTCTTCTTGAGTAAGCATATTTTTTTGGAGACAAAACACACAAAGTAGTCATTCCCAATGTCCTCCGAACTACACTTTACACGTTTTTTTTTTCTTTTTTTCTTCATAGGACCGAATTTGCCCATAGGTGTAACACTGGGACAGTACACTCCCAATGTCCTTATTTTCTCTTTCTATATTCTTACTAGCAGGTCGCCAGCCGGTGTGGCCGAGCGGTTCTAGGCGCCTCAGTCTGGAACCGCGCGACCGCTACAGTCGCAGTTTCGAATCCTGCCTCGGGAATGGATGTGTGTGATGTCCTTAGGTTAGTTAGGTTTAAGTAGTTCTAAGTCTAGGGAACTGATGACCTCAGATGTTAAGTCCCATAGTGCTCAGAGGAAATTGATCCATTTTGAACTAGCAGGGCAGATGTTGTGAGATGCACATTCCGTTTCTTAGCTTTCCTCACAGCTTTCTTCTCTGTTTCAGTAAAGCATTTCTGCTCTTTTAATAGCCATTTCTTTCTTCCACTCCTTAATTCCTTGCTCTTTGCTTAAAACGATCGGATCAGAAGGAGTTTTTGTGTCACTTGATGTGTCCAGTTCTGTTTTCTTGGAAGGTAAAACTTCCATTGTTTGGGAGCCCTCTACCACACTTTTCTAATGTTACTACGACATTCTCCTTCTCTTACGTCGTCTTCTGTGTGGTCAGATTCTGCAGCACCAGCTTATTTCCATGCCAGGTACTTTCTGAGAGGGAACTGCATCTACCGTCAGCAACTTTCTTGTAGGCAAACCCAACAAATCATTTCGCTTATCCTGTTTGTAATTCTGTGAACGAAAATGTTCAGAACCTATACTCAGGTTTTTAATATTCGCCTTCTCCTCATGCTTACGAGATAACCATTCAGGTTGGAATTCCAAGTCCTTGGTAATCGTGTGGTACAAGAACGCCCTCAGAAATGGCTCTGAGCACTATGGGACTCAACTGCTGAGGTCATTAGTCCCCTAGAACTCATAACTAGTTAAACCTAACTAACCTAAGGACATCACACACATCCATGCCCGAGGCAGGATTCGAACCTGCGACCGTAGCGGTCTCGCGGTTCCAGACTGCAGCGCCAGAACCGCGCGGCCACTTCGGCCGGCAGAACGCCCTCAGTTTTATGCTCAGAGATGCTGCACTCAGCAACAGCTCAGTAAGCGTGTTTTCGCTCAGTTCACTTGGAAAATACTGTGACGAACTCACGAGATTAGAAAAGATATCATTTCGTACCGGAATACGCCACACGCTACGGACTACAATCAAGGAAACGAAAACACAAAGCTACCAACACTGGCATTGAGTCCTGAGGGCAGCGTGCAGCAGCTGGCCAGCGGCGCCATGCCTCGCCGGGCAGTGCGAGGGAGTCCGGAGTTCAGCCCCCCCATGTCAGTATGACGCGTGCTTGTCCAGCACATTTGATGACTGCTGTGGAGTTCCATGTCTGCATCGAGTTTTACGGAAGTAATGTACGTGAAGGGGGAAATAACGTTGCTTCTACTGATTAACGCACCGTGATCGTGTTGATACGTGTTTGTAACGGAGAAGAAGTGTTACTTAAAGATTAGAATAATAATAAAAATATGGCGTGTGACGAGGGCCTCCCTTCGAGTAGACCGCTCGCCTGGTGCAAGTCTTTCGATTTGACGCCACTTCGGCGACTTGCGCGTCGTTGGGGATGAAACGATGATGATTAGGAGAACACAACACCCAGTCCCTGAGCGGAGAAAATCTCCGACCCACCCGGGAATCGAACCCGGGCCCTTAGGATTGACAGTCTGTCGCTCTGACCACGCAGCTACCGGGGGCGGACAGTTAAAGCTTAGAATCAAATGTCAGTTAATATCTTCGGTAACTGTCTGGAGTAAGTCCTGAGATAAGAGGCAACTGTCACAAGACAGAAAGAAAACCACGTAGTTGATACGTCAGTAATCATAAAGGTTTTGTTGTCATTATCGAATTAATTGTACTGTACATTACAGGCAGTATTTTAAAGAAATGCGTCTTTTCTGTTCTGAATATTATGCTTTTTATTTTACTTATGCGCCAAGACACGGTTTGCTCTATTCCCAAGGCATCTCTGGTGCGTGTCAGATCAGCATCTAATTACCATCTGGGAAACTGGTTGAAAGCTTGCAGTTTTCTTTTGGTCATTCCGTTTTTGAAACACACCACTGTGACTGGCATTTTCTGTGTCTAGAAATAGAAAATGGCAGCTACACTAAACTGCTGAATTATGTTACATGTCGTCAGTAACAAGTCTTTTCAATCACCTGAAAACGTAGCCTACCACAGAAGTGAATGAAGGAGCTAAAAAGTGACTAGAATCAACTATCCATTATAACATGTTTTGTAGCCATTTTTATATGAACATTGAGCAATAAAGTTGATATTATACGTATTGTGTGGATTAGGTGCATAACATGATTATACACGGTTATAATGCATTTTCTGTGTAATATCACGCTCAAGAAAGACGCAATCATTTTATATTATATTTATTGAGATAGAATTACTGTCATTTATTAATTATAAGTTCTTACTTTCGTGTAATGTAAATAAGTGGCTTAAGTATATTTGACTCCGCTTTTCTTGCTGTAAGGGTCGAGCGCCAGGTGATAAAAATCTTTAAGCAGTTACAAAATATTTCTCAATTAAAGTAATTTTGGTGTTACGCATTCCAGGAAATAAACACACAGTAGACAGAATTCGCAGTTAACTATCAAACAGATGGATGTAAAGGTTTTTTCTTCGTCCAGAATAATTTATCAAACGTGAGTTGCCCTCTTTTACAAATAAGCGAATCAAATGTCTCCCACCGCATGGGGTGGCACAGTGGTGAACACACTGGACTCGCATTTGGAAAGTGTACGGTTCAATCCCGCGACCAGCCATCGTGATTTAGGTTTTCTGTGATTTCACTAAATCGCTTAGGGCAAATACTGGGATGGTTCCTTTGAGAAGCACGCGGCCGCTCTCCTTCTCCATCATTATCTCTTCCGAGCTTGTGTTCCGTCTCTAATGACCTCATTGTCGACAGGTCGCCAATTAATAATCGCCTCTGCCTTTCAAATGACTCCCAGAAAAGTTTACATAATATTGCTTGCCCTCCATACCTGAGTAACGAAATACTCTATTAAGTACACCGACTCCAGAAACACCTGAAACTGCTTATGCAAAAAAAGAATTCAGGCAATTTGTTTCAAAGAATACACTGCAATCTGATTAAAAAAACGAATTTCCTCACATAACTCTAGCACTTTATTTGCAAGTGAATGTATGAAACCACTTATATTAACGCTTCATTGTCCACCCCCAGTAGCTGAGTGGACGCCGGCACGGTAACTCAGCGTGTTCGGTCAGATGGTTAACTGCCCTTTGCAATAAAAAAATAGTTAATGGATCAACGACGAACTAAAACGGGTGTTTTGCGACGTCCGCCACGAGCAGATGCAACGAACGAAAACGAGCAAAATGAGATTTAAAAAAAATGGTCAACGCGGCAAAACGTCAATCCTAAGGGCCCGGGTTCGATTCCCGGTTGTGTCAGAGATTTTCTCCGCTCAGGGACTGCTTGTTCTGTTGTCCTAATCATCATCATTTCATCCCCATCGACGCGCAAGTCACCGAAGTGGCGTCACATCGAAAGACTTACGCCCAGCGAAGGGTCTACTCGACGGGAGGCCCTCGTCACACGACATTCACATTTTTTAGCGCACCATTTATAACATTCATTATTATGTTAATTCCGCTATTTTCGAAGTTAATGTGGGTGTTGTTTAGAGGATCCTCCGTACAATCTGTTCGCCCATAGTTCCTGTCATGCTCACAAACTCACTCACTGTATTTATATAACACTGAAATTTTAATCTCCAGTTTTCTACTCCATTTGCGAGAACATTCTGTTGGCACTCACCTACTTAGGGAGAAACGATCATCACGATAAAATAAGATAAATGAGGGCACGCACAAAAAAATTTAAGTGCTCGTTTTTCCCGCACACCGTACGAGAGTACAATGGTACAGACACAGCTAGAAGGTGGTTCAGTGAACCCTCTGACAGGCACTCGTTGTGGATATCGGATTAATCACGTAGACGTAGGTGTAGGTGAGTGACGTGTTTACGACAGTGTATATTCATAGCCCGTAAATAAAAACAACGAAATCCAATACGGTGTCTCCAAAGTTATTCCTTTGTAGACAGCTGTCGATTTACGTGTTCGCGTCGAATGTTATGGAAGACACGTCATTCTGACGTCATTTACCAGTAATCTAGGAGTGATGCATACTTGTCTCGAGTCTTGCTGGCGTACGCAACTGCTCTTCTATTTTTAAGTTATTTTAACACATTTTTTGTCCCATAAAATGACGTAGCCAGTAAAGTCTGTTTATTTATCTACAAAATCGTAGCGTTACTCCTTTATGACGTATTACGTGATGATCACAGCACCTCGGAGGTGAGATGCAAAACTTTGAGTGCGTTAATAGGTATTTTACCAGATGCGTAAGAAGCGTCACGAAACCCACTACGCGCCGAAGTGACACATCGGAAGATGACAAGTCGGGTCGGTCTTTTTGCCATACAAGGTGTAGACAGAAATACGTAAGCCTTACAAACACGACACGTCGCCCTGCCTAATATGGTATAAGAAACCAGTTGGCACAAAGCAGCTTCCCGTCGTCTCGGAATGGATAAATACAATATTTTCAAGGGTATCTTACGCCATTCTTCCTGAAAAATAGTGGCAAATTCAGATAACGATGATTGAGGTGGATAGCGTTCAGGCATCCTTCTCTCCTAATCAGGCCACAAAGGTTCATAAATACTGAGATCTGGCGACTGTGGTGGTTCGTCGTCACCCTGGACGATGCGAACTGTGTGAACCTGGCAGGGGTCCTGTCTTCTTGGACCACGGCGCCGCTATTTCGACGCACCAGATCAGCCAAAATGGTAACTTAATCGTTGGCAGTATTACGAGCATGCAGCGTAACCTTAGGGCGGAAGCGATACCACTCCACGGCTGCCATGGCTCCAGAGTCCAGGTGCTATGGCTTCGGTAGCATGTCTTTCTGTTGGGGCTACTTGCATCACTGATGGGTGGTTTGGGAATTCCAGGCTTCCCTGCTTTTGGAGCTCCCTTCGTGTTGGTTTGGCACTGACAGGACTCACAAGTGCGACATTCAGTTTTGCAGTGACTTTTGCAGCTGTAATTCGCTTATTTTATATTGTGTATAAAACATAACTGGTCTCCATACTGCATCCACTGCATTGTCAACCAATATGTTAATGTTAAAAGTAATAGTGGATATTCAAAAACTAATATAATATGCCTGGGGGTAGTTTAATCATGTTTTCATTCTGGCGACTAGTACACAATACATACTTTTGCTCTTCTAACGCAAGTGAAAGAGGACAAAAATTATTTCCGTAAGTCGCATTGAAATGCTGGAGCAGTAAGGGGTTGGGTGACGAGGGACGGGTGAACAGGGGGAGGGGGAGGGGCAGTTGTAATCCGTAGCAGCTTTTGTTTTTATTATTTGGCCGGAAATTGTATTTAGTGGTAACACCGGTTCCCGTCAGATCGCGGCAGTTAAGCGCTGTCGGGCTGGGCTAGCACTTGGATGGGTGCACATCCGGTCTGCCGAGCGATGTTGGCAAGCGGGGTGCACTCGGCCCTTGTGAGGCACACTGAGGAGCTACTTGATTGAGAAGTAGCGGCTGCGGTCTCGTAAACTGACATGCTGCCAGGAGAGCGGTGTGGTCACCCTCAGCCCCTCCATATCCGCAACGAGTGGCGCCTGTGGGCTGGAGATGACATGGCGGCCGGTCGGTATCGCTGGGCCTCCCAAGGCCTGTTCGGACGGAGAAGAGTTTTCTTAAATTGTAATTAGAGGGAGGACCAAATTGTACACTTTCCTCTCTCTGACATTCCACGTGAACTTTATGGTTCAAATGGTTCAAATGGATCCGAGCAATATGGGACTTAACATCTGAGGTCACCAGTCCCCTAGAACTTATAACTGCTTAAACCTAACTAACCTAAGGACATCATACACATCCATATCCGAGGCAGGATTCGAACCTGCGACCGTAGCGGTCGCGCTGTTTCAGAATGGAGCGCCGGCAACCGCTCGGGTACCGTACTCTCTCCACAGTTTATTTACACAAGCTGTTCGTTGGGGATTATCGGGCTCAGTCTGATGTTCCACGCAGCGCCACACTGAACACCGAAAGTCCTGACTCGTTAGCACTTGGAAAGAAAAAGAAAGCATATTCATGGAGTACAGCATTCGCTGAGGCATTACCAAAGCAGAATACGGCATCGCTGGATACAGGAAACGCCGATAGCAGTGTACATGAAACAACCGGCTGCACCACTTCTCCAAGATAAATTCTTTGTAGCTGAAGTTGCACAAGCGACCTGCAATTGGTTTTCCTTTCATTAACTTTTTTGAACATTACGTTTTATAGGATTTTCATTTGTACACATTTACTAATTATAATTACGTAAAAAATGTAGTACCCGGGATGGTATTGCCTTGGAAGGATTTTTGAGAGTATTTAGGTTCAACGCCTAAAGACGAAAAGTTCGGTTTCTTTATGGTAGGGTGAAATTTGACGGTACCAAGTACGAGTACCTTCGACTTCTGTTTTATTTTTTTAAGACTAAACTTAGCAAGAAAAATACATACTTAAGCGACAAAAAAGGAGTGGCGTCTTTAAAGAAATTTAAAAATACAAATTAAAAAGCCATAAAGCGGCTGCGCCGTATTGCGTCCCTGTTTGACGACATAAATTTTCAGTATGCCTTAAATGTAATTTCCCCCCTCAATGCCGTGAACGACACGTGGTTTGCTTTCCACGTTAAAGTATGGGACACCTTTGTCCAGTTCGATGACAGTGACAGAGCAGGGCCACGCAAATCGCCGAAGTGGCGTCCTGCCGAACGACTTGCACCCAGCGATCGTGCCACACGCGTTTCCATTTATTTATTTATTTTCTTTTGCTGTTCCGTCTTGCTTCTTGAACTATTCCATATGAAGTGAGGCTATAAAATAACGGGACTATTGCTGTAAAACATTTTGTTTCAGAACCATACATACAGTTATTGTCTCCTTCAATACAGTGCACTCCTCTATCCCTGCAACGTTCCATGCGAGTTTCCCATTGATTGGAAACAGTGCTGGAAGTCTTACCCTGTGAGCTCCCTGATGACGCATACTGTTTTTCCTTTCATGTCCGTGACACTCTCTCCCCTATTTCTCGATAATTACAAAACGTGCTGCCCTTCTTTGAGTATTCTCGGTGTACTCCGTTAATCTTACCTGGTACGGACCCCGTACAGTGTAGCAGTACTCCAAAAGAGGACGGACAACCGTTGTGTACGCAGTCTCTTTAGTAGATCTGTTGCATCGTCTAAGTGTTCACGCAATAAATCGCAGTCTTTGGTTCGCCTTCCCCACAACATTTTCTATGGGTCCTTTCGTTTTTAAGTTGTCCGTACTTGCCGGCCGAAGTGGCCGTGCGGTTAAAGGCGCTGCAGTCTGGAACCGCAAGACCGCTACGGTCGCAGGTTCGAATCCTGCCTCGGGCATGGATGTTTGTGATGTCCTTAGGTTAGTTAGGTTTAACTAGTTCTAAGTTCTAGGGGACTAATGACCTCAGCAGTTGAGTCCCATAGTGCTCAGAGCCATTTTTTTGTCCGTACTTGTAATTACTGGGTATTTAGTTGAAGTTACGGGGTTTAGATTTCCTTGATTTATCCTGTAACCGAAGTTTAATAGATTCCTTTTAGCACTCATGCGGATGACCTCACACTTTTCATTATTTAAAGTCAACTGACAATTTTCGCACCATACATATAACTTATCTAAATTATTTTGCTATTGACTTTACTAGACGATAAAGGACAGCATCATCTGCAAACTAAACTAAGACGGCTGTTCACATTGTTTCCTAGATCGTTTATATACACTCCTGGAAATGGAAAAAAGAACACATTGACACCGGTGTGTCAGACCCACCATACTTCCTCCGGACACTACGAGAGGGCTGTACAAGCAATGATCACACGCACGGCACAGCGGACACACCAGGAACCGCGGTGTTGGCCGTCGAATGGCGCTAGCTGCGCAGCATTTGTGCACCGCCGCCGTCAGTGGCAGCCAGTTTGCCGTGGCATACGGAGCTCCATCGCAGTCTTTAACACTGGTAGCATGCCGCGACAGCGTGGACGTGAACCGTATGTGCAGTTGACGGACTTTGAGCGAGGGCGTATAGTGGGCATGCGGGAGGCCGGGTGGACGTACCGCCGAATTGCTCAACACGTGGGGCGTGAGGTCTCCACAGTACATCGATGTTGTCGCCAGTGGTCGGCGGAAGGTGCACGTGCCCGTCGACCTGGGACCGGACCGCAGCGACGCACGGATGCACGCCAAGACCGTAGGATCCTACGCATTGCCGTAGGGGACCGCACCGCCACTTCCCAGCAAATTAGGGACACTGTTGCTCCTGGGGTATCGGCGAGGACCATTCGCAACCGTCTCCATGAAGCTGGGCTACGGTCCCGCACACCGTTAGGCCGTCTTCCGCTCACGCCCCAACATCGTGCAGCCCGCCTCCAGTGGTGTCGCGACAGGCGTGAATGGAGGGACGAATGGAGACGTGTCGTCTTCAGCGATGAGAGTCGCTTCTGCCTTGGTGCCAATGATGGTCGTATGCGTGTTTGGCGCCGTGCAGGTGAGCGCCACAATCAGGACTGCATACGACCGAGGCACACAGGGCCAACACCCGGCATCATGGTGTGGGGAGCGATCTCCTACACTGGCCGTACACCACTGGTGATCGTCGAGGGGACACTGAATAGTGCACGGTACATCCAAACCGTCATCGAACCCATCGTTCTACCATTCCTAGACCGGCAAGGGAACAATGCACGTCCGCATGTATCCCGTGCCCCCCAACGTGCTCTAGAAGGTGTAAGTCAACTACCCTGGCCAGCAAGATCTCCGGATCTGTCCCCCATTGAAGCGTCGTCTCACGCGGTCTGCACGTCCAACACGAACGCTGGTCCAACTGAGGCGCCAGGTGGAAATGGCATGGCAAGCCGTTCCACAGGACTACATCCAGCATCTCTACGATCGTCTCCATGGGAGAATAGCAGCCTGCATTGCTGCGAAAGGTGGATATACACTGAACTAGTGCCGACATTGTGCATGCTCTGTTGCCTGTGTCTATGTGCCTGTGGTTCTGTCAGTGTGATCATGTGATGTATCTGACCCCAGGAATGTGTCAATAAAGTTTCCCCTTCCTGGGACAACGAATTCACGGTGTTCTTATTTCAATTTCCAGGAGTGTAGATAAGGAACAACAGAGCGCCTGTAACACTATCCTCGGGAACGCCAGAAACCTGTTTTACTCGACGACTTTCTGTCAAATGTGATGATCTAAGGCCTCTCAGACAGCAAACCACGAGTCCAGTCACATAACTGAGACGATATCCCATGAGCACGCAATTAGAATACAAACCGCTTGTGAAGTACGTTGTCAAATGCCTCTTGGAAGTCTAGAAAAAGGGAATCAATTTGAAATCCCCTGTCCATAGCACTCAGCGCTTCGCGTGAGTAAAGAGCTAGTTGTGTCTCACAAGAATGAAGTAATTTATTGGATTAGTCCTACTGCCTTTCTTCATTATTGGTGTGACCTGTGCAAGTTTGCAGTCTTTCGATATTGATCTTTCGTAGAGGGAGCGGTTGTATGTGATTTTTAAGTATGGAGCTACCGCGTCAGCATACTGTGAAAGGAATCTAATTGGTATATCATCTGGACTGGAAGACTTGCTTTTATTAAGTGATTTAAGTTGCTTTTCTGCTCCGAAATATCCACTGGTAAGTTCCTCAAGTTGGCAGCTGTTCTTGATTCGAATTCTGGAATAGTTACTTCGTCTTTTCTGAAGGAGTTTCGAAAGGCTGTGTTTAGCAGCTCTACTTTATCAGCACTGGCATCGTTAGTATTTCTATTGCTATCGCATAGTAAGGCATAACTGTGTCTTGCAGCTAGTACACTTTCCGTACTACCAGAATTTCTTAGGATTTTCTGCCAGATTTCGAGACAAAGGATCTTTGTGGAAACTATTGTAAGCATCTCGCGTTAAAGTCCGCGCTAAATTCGAGCTTCTGTAAGAGATCGCCAAACTTGGGCGGTTTTGATTTAGTATAAATTGGGCATGTTTTTCCGTTGTTTCTGCAGTAGCGTAACGACCTGTTTTGTGTACCATAGGGGATCAGCTCCATCCTTTCCTCGTTCGAGCATTTCTCGCTCTCGGTGCAGAACAAGAATTGGGCTTAGGTTTTAGGTCATAACAGAAAAACTACACTATTGGGCATTAAAATTGCTACACCTCGAAGATTACGTGCTACAGACGCGAAATTTAACCGACAGGAAGAAGATTCTGTGATATGCAAATGATTAGCTTTTCAGAGCATTCACACAAGGTTGGTGCCGGTGGCGACACCTACAACGTGCTGATACGAGGAAAGTTTCCAACCGATTTCTCATTCAGAAACAGCAGTTAACCGGCGTTGCCTGGTGAAACGTTGTTGTGATGCCTCGTGTAAGGAGGAGAAATGCGTACCATCACGTTTCAGACTTTGATAAAGGTCGGATTGTAGCCTATCGCGATTCCGTTTTATCGTATCGCGACATTACTGCTCGTGTTGGTCGAGATCCAATGACTGTTACTAGAATATTAAATCGGTGGATTCAGGAGAGTAATACGGAACGCCGTGCTGAATCCCAACGGCCTCGTATCACTAGCAGTCGAGATGACAGACATCTTATCCGCGTGGCTGTAACGGATCGTGCAGCTACGTCTCGATCCCTGAGTCAACAGATGGGGACGTTTGCAAGACAAGAACAATTTGCACGAACAGTTCGACGTAGGTTGCAGCAGCATGGACTATCAGCTCGGAGACCATGGCTGCGGTTACCCTTGACGCTGCATCACGGACAGGAGCGGCTGAGATGGTGTACTCAACGACGAACCTGGGTGCACGAACGGCAAAACGTCATTTTTTCGGATGAATCCAGGTTCTTTTTACAGCATCATGATGGTCGCATCCGTGTTTGGCGACATCGCGGTGAACGCACATTGGAAGCGTGTATTCGTCATCGCCATACAGGCGTATCACCCGACGTGATGGTACGGGATGCCATTGGTTACACGTCTATGTCACGTCTTGTTCTCATTGACGGCACTTTGAACAGTGCACGTTACACTTCAGACGTGTTACGACCAGTGGCTCTACCCTTCATTCGATCCCTGCGAAACCCTACATTTCAGCAGGATAATGCACGACCGCATGTTGCAGGTCCTGTACAGGCCTTTCTGAATACAGACAATGTTCGACTGCCGCCCTGGCCAGCACATTCTCCAGATCTCTCACCAATTGAAAACGTCTGGTCAATGGTGGCCGAGCAACTGGCTCGTCACAATACGTCAGTCACTTGTCTTGATGAACTGCGATATCGTGTTGAATCTACATGGGCAGCTGTACCTGTACACGCCATCCAAGCTCTGTTTGACTCAATGCCCAGGTATATCGAGGTCGGTATTGAGGCCAGAGGTGGTTGTTCTGGGTACTGATTTATCAGGATCTATGCACCCAAATTGCGTGAAAATGTAATGACATGTCAGTTCGAGTAAAATACATTTGTCGAATGAATACTTGTTTATCATCAGCATTTCTTCTTGGTGTAGCATTTTTAATGGCCAGTAGTGTAAGATTTGTCACCTGTTGTCACTCTTTCCATGAAATGATGATCATTTTCAGTAGTATTCAATTTGTACGTAAAAATATTTTCTTGTGCTTCTTTAATTTTCGATGGTGCGAATATTCAGCGTTATTTTCGCACACATTTTTCTCGTTTTACATTTGTTATAGAAAATTTACTTTATGCTTCTTTGTCAATTCCTACAGTTCGAGCAGTAGATGCAATACCCAACCGACGGTCAAGTCGAATCAGATTACCTACTTTTTCGATATTTTCGTCCGCTTTTGATGAAAAGCGAAATTGGTTATGTAAAATTTGCCTTGCGCTTTCTTTGTCAATTCCTACAGTTCCAGCAGTCGATGCAGTACCCAATAGACGGTCATGTCGAATCAGATTGCCTACTTCTTCGATATTTTCATCCGCTTTTGATTATAAGCGACCCGGCAGTAAGTCATCTTCAACGTCTGCTCGTCCGTTTTGGGAACGCTAGGCCTCTCAGAAATTGGGATACGTGATAGTCTTCGCTATACACTCTTTTTAGTAATAGATAAGTTTCAGTATCAGTTTTTCCTAGTTTCATTTAAAAATTCACGACGTTCGTTGTTAGTACACTTATCATTTCTCCGGCAAATTAAAATAACAGCACTTATACAAACGAAGTCTACCCCCACAGGGACTTATCTACAGACACTAGAGATGCCGCTTCTACTGAGGTTTCAGGCTTCACAGCTATTGGTCGTTCACCTTTGGCGCATTAGTGCTGAGAGCCATTTGAACCATTTGAAGTACGGTCCCTCAATTGAGGGTATTGCGAGCATTTTACAGATACCATCACTAATGACGCTCCACTTTCTTACCTTCGTCAAAGACATAGTCGGTGGCGATTCCGTTCAGCCATGTAACTGTATGGTATTTCGCTGGGGCAGGTAAAGGTCGTCCGGACAGAAGAAGGTCAGAGTTTCAGTCACGTCCTTTGTGATGCGGAGGTAACAAGCTAAGACCTTCTGTGTCAATCGCCAAACGTCGGACGACGACACGCAGGTGAAGCCGTGTTCGTCGATGTCCAGGAGGCGATCGTCCGGGGGCAAGCGGGGAAGTCCATTAATCCGATAGCATAGAGCTGGTGTCTCATCGCGTATTTTTTGTTGGTAATTTGACACTATGTCACGCATACGGTAGTGGGCTGAAAATGGTGGTTTGCCGTTTTCCACACTCATGACTAAAGGACAGTGGGATATTTGGTTTCTACCCCATTATGCAGAACTCCCCACGGAAGGGTGGTGTTAAAATCCTTTGCCTCTGGCAAGCATGTTGTGAGGAGATCCAAGATCACACGCCCGTATTCGAGAATGAACATCGATTCATGGGAGAGCTGTGTCACGATGTTGCCACAGACACCAATAGACCTCCCTTGAGGCAAGTTTGTTGGCTGCTACGTCATTTCGACATGTTACTCATACAGAGGACAGCTGCTCGTGCCCAGATATTAACCAGTTCCAGTCCTCCATCGGGCTGGGGGAGTACCAGAACATAATTGAAAAAAAAAAAAAAGTGTTCTGTGGATAAGGAACAACTGAAGGCCGCCTGAAGGTCGATCTATCACAGCTGGTAGGTGGCGGACCTGCGTCACATGATTGAGTTTTGAGTCCATGCAGAGGTTAAGGTATTCCACATGTTGCAGCTTGTTCAAGTGTCAGAGCAGGTTCTGCTACACCATCACGTATGCGGTCCGTATTTCAACAACCATACTTTTCTGTTACCGTTCTGTACATATCCTTCATCAACGTGGCCCCAGATATCTGAGTTCAGTAACTGGCAGGAGGGGCGACCGTGCCTGGTCCGAGACTGCACCCGATATCTGGTGCCTACGACTACTTAATGTTCATGAGACTGCACGCAGCCTGTCTGTATTGCTCGATCCAGTGTGGTATGCTGTGTATTTCATCAGTGGAACAAACCAGTAGTAACAGCTTGTCAACGAATGTTCTATAGCGGGACTAATGACAGATAGCCTTCAGTTGAGATCCCGAGGAGTGGCTCGAGGGCGATTTCAGAAAGGTATGTGGGGACTGCCTTGTCGTAGAGCCTATTAGACCCATAGTCCACCCGTTTCCTGGACGTGAGCGATGGCTTCTGCCAAAAGGCAATTTGAATCTGGGGGGAAATCCAGTATGTGCATCACCTGTAGGAGGAAGTTACGATGCACTCCATCAAAGGCACGATCGAAAAGATGGATGTATGGAGACCATTGCAGCTTTCAGGTTTTATGCCGAAGTGATTGCTATTAACTCCCTGCAGTCGCCAGCGGCCATTTTTATATTGGCATCTCGCCACTGTGACATCTAATCTGCAGCAATGAGCTTCGGCAATGTCATCTTAATGTGGCTTGACAAAAGCCTTGTGAAGGTCTAGCAGTTGGCGGTCAACATTGTAGGTGTCCAATAGTTGTTGACTGATTCCCCTTCTGCTGGCTTCAGTGCTGGTATGAGAATTCTTTCGGAGAAAGCAGTTGATACAGTACAGTCCGGGAACATGAGTTCTCGGGAAATTGTAACCCTGCAGGTCATCATGAAGTCACAGAAGGTCCGATAAAACTCGATTGTTAAGCCATCAGGTACTATAGACTTATTGACCACATCCTTGTCCAAGGCATCCCTCACCTATTTAGGCGAGACTTCCCTTGTTAATTCCCACACGGTTATGATGTTGATAGTGCGCATCACCTACTGTAACACTTCCTTAGTGGCTTTGTTGTCTACGGTTATGTCCCGGTACAGATAACGAAAATGATTCTGCATGGCATTCACTATGTTTGCCTATGTTGTGCAGGAGCGACTGCCTCGCATTATAAGGTGTGTCATTAACTGTCGGCGATGTTGGCACATGATCATCGCACTGAGGTGCATGGTTAGTACCTCTGTGGCCGTTAGGTCGTGTCGTCATGTGCGATGTATGCTAAATCGCGCTACACCAATAATAGTACATGCGCCTTGATTCAGTGTTTTGCTTGTTGTCTTTTTGGCAGTGCGGGTAAAGCATCGAGGTCCTTGAGTGGTGCATTGTAAAAATCCAGGGTCTGTTGGTGCATGCAGCTGTGTTCTTGCCAAAGTGCATAAGTATCTTGTGGATTGCTGGATTAGTACAGAGCCAACATGCCAAAGTCGATGGGTGTTGTTTGCAGTTGGCTAACGTTGCGGCCAATGTCAGTCTCGAACTCGAGTCTCGGTCTAGCACACAGTTTTAATCTTCCAGGAAGTTTCATGTACATTGCTTGTGTGTTGATGGTGGAGACAAGCGGACGTCGCTAGTGAAGGCACATCCCAATGCCCACGGCCTTCGCAGTGTCCAGTAACACCTCAGAAGGCCCTTGATCAGGGTCCTGCCTGGTCTCGACGTCCTCGAATCACGATGTGTGCGAGTAAGTCTTTTCATACACGACAAGGTCATAGTGACTGATGGGAACGGACCGAGCAGCTTTGCAACCTGCACTGGGAACTTTCTGGTGATCACTGGTCACTACAGAGGACTGGCAGATGAACCCTGGCCATCCGGCTGTCCATTCTGCAAGGGTAGAGTCTGTATCAGTGGTGTCAGCCGTGTGATTGGTAACCTGTCGTATCACTTCTTCTTCCTCTTGGGACTGGAAGATGCTGTGTTCTGACATAGTCCTGTTGCATTGCTTTCGGCGTTTTGGTGAATGGTGTTTTCATGTGTGGCCTCTGATGTCAGTCGATGGTACTGACTCAAGCTTCATTGACACAAGGCCTTCATTTGGTATGATAAGCGAATCGCTTGCCATTCTGCTGCTGCTGGTGCCTGCAGTTTTCAGTGGCATCAATGGCTTTATATGGAGTTCTGCCATTGGTCAGGCTGACTGACCAGGCATGAGCTCACGGCAGCCTGTTCCACAATAGCAATGTCAGTCTGTTGTGTATGGACAAGCAGAGATGTCACGATTACTGCCGCATAAATCATTGATATGATCATCGGCGTCAGTAGAGCTATCACATTCTGCAGTGAAAGTTGTGTGATCCAATGAAATGAAACGAATTGAAATGTCATTTGGCTAGGGCCTACCGTCATGTAACTTGGTCGCCTGGTGCTAGTCTTTTTAGTTGACGCAATTTCGACGACTTGCGTATCGATGGGGATGGTATGATGGTGATGAAGACAACACAACACCCAGTCCCTGAGCAGAGTAAATCTCCAACCCAGCTGGGAATCGAACCGGGCCTCTTTGCGTGGCGTTCCATCACGCTGACCACTTAGCTATCAAGGCGGACTGTGATCCAATACCGGAGTTACTCAGAACATATGTGATCTTTCTTGCTGGAACACACTTTTGGGCTGATCATCATAAGTAATTATGGCTCAGCAGCTTCCTGTCTGGAGGTACGATGGTATGTATTGTCAGAGCTCAATGTGGACTTGGTAATCTCTGTTGAGGACTGTATATGTCTTCAACTGTGTCCACTTTTCTGCCACGTGTTCTTGTACTGTGGGGTAGGGCTGAGGCGACGCTATGACGTCTGCCATCGGGAATTCGAAGGGTACGTTGAATATATGTATAGTCCACAGTCCTAGTCCAGCATAGTCAACATCGACGCTGTATAAAGGCACATTTGCATGCCGAGCGTGAGTTTCCGCGGAAACGCGAAATATTAATTGAATAAATAATCAGTGACTAATAAATAAAGCCTATGGCACACAACTGCAGCGCTGTGTCGCTGATAAAGACAAAAGAATAATTACGTTACTCTTATGTTTGATTAAGAGAGGGAGAGCTCAGGTAGAAGTGGTGCGAGAAGCACGTATTTTATTTTATTGTCTGGCACACCGCCATATTTTCATGTTATAGAAGAATACTGCGAGTTGCAACCACACTAGGCACTCGATTCTGTAATGAATTTATATTTATAAAAGTAAGTAGGATTATGAACTGTAGGCTATTTCATTGAATATATCTGATTTAACTAACTGTGTAACTTTCTTATGTTTAGTAGACAATCACCTCTGTACAACGTATTGGCATGGCTGCCAAATCATTGTAATATTGAGATCAGATCATGAGTCCGTACCTACCGCAGCAGTCTTTGGAAACGATTTAATTACGAAGTCCGATTATTTCAGTTTTATTTCACGGTCAACTACGAGTTACATTGCCTTTTCCAAATAGCCATTGTCAAGCGTCTGATACCGAATAATTAAACGTCCACGTTCCAGATAAGCAAAATATCAATTACAACCAATCACCATCATACAGATAGAATAATTAATATTTTATTCCCATTTTATATTATTATATTTATTTTATATTGGCGACTGCGTGTCGGACTTGTTATTTTGTCATTTGTTACATTGTTCTTTTTGTTTCATGTCAAAAATCAACTTTCTGGACCTGGACGTGAATGTATGAGAGATAATGAAAATCTGAAGATATTATCCAATTCTAAAGTTTTGCCGGAAGACGCAATGCAGCTTCCAGCAAAATAAGGTAAGACGCAGCATCTTTGCATTAGCAGGCTTGACCAGACGTATAATTCAGTGTATTAGCTTTTCAGTAAATTCTGTAGTGTCTCTTTCGCGCATAACAGTTTTCAGTAACAAATTTCATTCTTAGTACTTTTCCCTAAACAATAACGTATCCAACAATACCAATACACGAGTGTACAATATGGCCGACTTCTGTACGATATGATGTAACATGGCCAGCAGCCATTACCAATAATCTCAAATTCAGTTTATATTTTTAAATTAACGGACAGCCATTGTTGCTACGAGCGATTCATGCTCAACTGCATTTCATTTTAAAATCAGTGTCAAATATTTTCTTGAAACATAAATCACGTGTGGCATGGTAATGACTAGAAATCAATACGCAAAAATGGAACAGCAAAGACGTACTATTCAGACACAATCCGACTCGGACGAGAGACAAATGTTAGAAAATGACTTTACGACAGCAACCGGTAGTGACGATTTATCAAACATTGACGCAAGTGTTGACGGAAATTTTGACAATAGGCCGTCCACCACAAAAATTTCAAAGTCTCAGTCAGAGCCCATGTTAATGCATGACGTCACGTCTAATGACGCGGCGGGGGCACAGACGTTGCAAACGGTAAACATTGCCGACATGTTACAAATGATAATAAAACAGAACGCCGAAAACATGGCAACCTTACAGACACAAAATGACGAAATTAAATCTGACCTCATAGCACTCAAGACGAGTAATGACACTTTATGTAAACGTGTGGAACTTATAGACGCCACACTGACCAAACAGATGATTGAACTCAGTACTAAATTTTCCCAGCTTAATACGACACAAGAAAAGACTACAACTGACGTAGCACTTTTACAGACACAAGTAAAAAATCTTAATGTCACGTGTGAAGTTCTTACTGAACAAATTCAAACATATCCTTCAGTACACGACAACCTTGAAAAACGAATTACTGACGTACAGAATAAATTTGACAATGTTGAACAACACCTGACTGACATCTTACAATTTGATGCCACAGCTCATTTACAAAACATTAATAAAGAATTTCATGATTGGGTAGAGAACAAAGACAAACATTTTGATAGATGCCTACGTGAAAATTTACCAACAATAGTACACGACTCCGTAGCGCAATACATTACTAATAACAAACAGCTGATCAGTGATGCAGTACAATCCGTCACTGCACCCATCAGACAATTCACCGATCGACCACAGTCTGAATGTAACGAAAATATCAGTCAAAATGTACAGTTTAGGAACCAATATACATTCGAGTATGACACACACATACCGCACACGACAAACACACAAGAACAAAACACACCACAACTACAACACATACCACGATGTACAAACACAAACACAAGCTATTATCATGGTAAACCACAGCAACATTATCGTAATTACTCGCCAGCTGAACATAGCAGTAATTACAGTGGAATAAATCCATATCACAATGCGAAGGAAGAAGAAAGCTTAATGAAACACAGGCAATTTCAGATTTTTATCCCAGAAAAACGAACCATTCATCCGGTGATTTTTCTTAAATCTTTTAGTAACGAATTTCCACGCACTTGGAGTGACCGGAAAAAGATTTCATATATTGTCGGTTACATCCAAGGCGATGCAGCTGTCTGGGCATACAGTCAAGCTGACGTATGTACCACGTACAGTGAGTTTGAGCGTGCTTTTCTGAACAAATTCTGGACGCAATCCGTCCAGGAGCGACTCAGAAGACAAATTCTAGAACCTGAAACTTTTAACAGTAAAAATGGCAACTTACGCAGATATTTTGAAAAATACTTGAACATGGGACACTTTTTAGACGAACCAGTCGCAACACGCGATATACTCCGTGCGTTGAAGGCCAAATTGCCTTTCAACATTAAAGAAAAACTCCTACATATCCCGGATGACGATTCAGATTATTTTTTAACAGCTTTAGATTCGGTTGACATGTTACTTGAAGATCAGCGCTTCGCGCGGCAAAACAGCAGCCACAATGTTTACACTAGTGGAATGCAAAACATGCAGGCTTGACAACTCAATTCTGGCGCACCCACAGTTGGATACGCGGTACAACAAAAACAGCAAACTCACATGCCGTCTCAATACGGAAATCAGAATCAACACGCGTATTCCAATACAAACAATAGTTACAACAGTAATAACACTTCATGCGGCAATCCATACAAAAGGCATCGCGGTAATAACTACAACGGTAACAACGGATACATAGGCAACAACAAAAACACAAATAGAAATAGAAATAATAATAACTACGAGCCAAGACAGCGTCAAGGCTGGACTCGTAACGATCAGTACTTTCATTCAAACACTGCTTTACCACAGCAGCCACCAGGACAAAATTGGAGCATACCTTATGACCGACAGGTAAGTTATAATGCGCAACAGCAACAACAACCGCAAAAGTTTGGAGATCACAATAGGCAATATCCGAATGTGAATATAATAGAAATGACACCTGACCCACAACCTCAATCTGTGTCAGTAACTAGTACAAATGCTAATCCAACAAACTAGAAACAGTCACTTCTATGCCCCAGGTCGTGGCTGAGGAATTCTTGGGGGCGACTTCAATGTTAATCAGTTATTTGACACCACAGTTGAACATCAGAATAATGATATGCCGAATAATTCTAAACAAAAATTACCTGTTTTATTTATAAGATACAACCACAATAACAATATATCAGATGAACTTTTACAAGACAGTACACAATGTCGTTCAAACACAAATGAAATTGTTTTAGCATCTACCACTGGTGTAGTAGGTGGGATTCCAACTACTATTATTCTAGATACAGGTGCAGCTGTGAGCGTTTTGTCTTTTAATTTCTATAAAAAGATGTGTGAATTGGAACCTGTGCCTGAGTTTCCTGCCCAAAACTGTAAAATAACTACTGCACTAGGTAATAAGTCATGTAGGGTTACGAAGCAAGTTTTTGTAAACATTAAAATAGGTAATGGAACCGTACAATGGCCATTCCTGGTTGTACAAAACTTTGTGACAAATTGCATATTAGGAATAGATATTATGAGCGAGAAGGACTGCATTATAGACTTCTCCAAAGGTAAATGTATTTTAAATGATAAAGGCAGTGTAATTATTATTGATTTGGACAGGAGAACTCTAAAGCATGACAACACTGTACAGGGTACAAGGTTCAGTTAGTACTTGACAATGACATTCAAGACACGCAAACACATTCATTTGACACAGAGCTAATGGACTTGAAAACATTGCTTGATCATAAGATAAATGAAGCTACAGCTCTCAGTGCACATGAACGTATAAAACTACAGGAAGTGTTATCCAAATATTTACAAGTTTTTGCCAAACGAATAGGTGTTATCAACACGTATGCGTACAAGATTGAAGTTAAGCCTCACAAGATCTTCTACCACAAGACATATAACGTACCGTTATCTCAACGACCTGCTGTGTGGCAAGAATTAAAACAAATGTTAGACTGGAAGGTCATTGAACCATCCACCTCACCTTACTGTAGTCCTCTACTTGTTGTCAAAAAATCAAATGAAAGCATCAGGTTAGTGTTAGACGCACGAGCAATTAATGAAATAATTTTACCAGTTCACACAAAACCCGAAAATTTAGAAGAGCAATTACAGAAATTTCTAGATGCAAAGTATTTTTCCACAATAGATCTCGCTAATTCATTTTGGCAGGTGGGTATCACTCCTGATTCTCGGAAATATACTGCATTTATGTTCGGGGGGCGAACCTATCAGTTTTGTGTTCTACCTTTCGGACTGAATGTCAGTTCTGGGGTATTCATTACAGCCCTGGATACCGTGCTTGGCGATGGTTTAGTTGAGACAGTCACACACTATGTTGATGATATACTGATAGCTACACAATCTTGGAATGAACACCTTGACACACTTCAAAGAATTTTAGAAAAATTTGCACAAGCTGGAGTCACAGCCAATCTTAGAAAATCAAAGTTTGGTTGCAGTGAGATAAAATATTTAGGACATATCATTAATTCACAGGGCATACGTCCTGATCCCAGTAAATTAGATGCTATCAGAAACTTTCCTAGTCCTCGAACTAAAAAGCAGTTAAAATCATTCCTTGGGCTATGTTCATTTTTCAGACGTTTTTTGCCACAACCACTTTTGAACAGTAAACATCTGCTAAATCTACTCAGAAAGAATCAAGTTTGGATCTGGTCGGAACAGTGCCAGAATGACTTTAATACAATTAAACATGCTTTAGTGAATGCAAACTTATTGAGCCATCCAGATTTCAATTCAGATTTTTGTATGACTTGTGACGTTTCACGTACTGGTTTGGGCTGTTGCTTATTTCAAGTTGTAAAGAATAAAGATAAGGAACAGATAAGAATTATTGGGTTTGCGAGTCGTACTCTATCTGAATGTGAGCGTACATACTCCACTACTGAGTTAGAAACACTTTCCATAGTATGGGCATTCAAGAAATTCAATTATTACTTATTTGGAAAACATACAGTAATTTATACCGACCACCAGGCACTGACATTTTTGTTAACTTGTAAACTTGTACATCCTAGACTATCACGATGGGCAGTTACACTTCAGAACTACTCTTTTGAAATTAAGTACATAAAAGGTAAGGACAACACCATTGCCGACGCTTTGTCTAGACTTCCACAAGGTATGAATGAAACCAACAGTGACTTAGAAAATATAAATGACTACAGGATTCTCTTAATGTAAGACAAGCAGTATCACCAATATTATATTGATATGTGCAGAAACATGGCTAAATTACAAAAATCTGAACCTCACTGGTATAAGATAATAACATTCCTGGTAGAAAAACACAATCATCCTTTGACTAAGTATTACAAGTTACACAATGAGGTGTTATTTTATCGCCGACATCCAAGTGCTACTAACTGGTGTGTATGCATTCCCAAAGAGTCTGAACGTAATCTAATTTGGCACACACACTTAGTTTGGGGTCATTATGGGACGAAGAAGTGTTTAGCAAAGCTCAGCACATACTGTTATTTTAGCAATATGAGAAGAAAAAATTTCAGGGAACTGAAAATATGTGTCATATGTCAAAAATCAAAACCACAGAATTTATCCACAAAGACAGATTTACATTCTATTTTACCCAGTAAACCCCTGGAAATTCTGTGTACTGACATCAGTGGACCGCATCCAGCAAGCTCTGGAGGCGTCAAATATATCTTGGCTTTTTACGATATATTTTCTAAACATGTAACACTTTATGCTTTAAAATCCGCCACTGCAAGTGCTATAATACGAAGATTCTCAAGTGATTACCTGACGCACGTGGGAAAACCAAAAGCAATTCTGTCAGATAATGCAGCATACTACTCTGGGTACAAATGGAGAAATTTCTTGAAGGACAATAACATTAAAAGTATATTTATTTCAAAGTTTAGTCCACAATGTAACGCGACTGAGAGACTTTTCCGAGAATTAAACCGATTCATGAGGACCTATATTTCATCAAAACATACTAATTGGGTGTCCTACCTAAGTCTTTTCGAAGACGTACACAATAACTTAAATATTTACGATACAAATTACACACCTAACGAGATCATGTTCAATTGCAAACAGAACGATCAGTGGATAGAACCATTACCTAAGTTGTCAGACAAGGAAATCACACCTGAACAGAAAATAAAAGAAGTTTTGACTACGCTGACACATCACGCACAGATACGAAACAAACATCACAGAAACATAATAAAAAGAAAACAAAAATTCGAGGTAGGAATGCTTGTACTACTTCGTACTCATCATAAATCTGTAGCACTCAAACGACGCAACGCTAAGTGGCGTCTGCTATATGAAGGACCTTATATAATTGTTAACATACCGCATCCTGGTGCGTATTTGTTACAACATCGTAGAACTAACAAAATAATTGGGCTATACGCACACCAAGATCTTAGAGCATTTCATGCGGAATAATGTCAAAGTCATATCCATCAAAACATTGCTAAGCAACTCCAAAAACTCTGTTGCTACAACATAGATAGTAAGTAGTATAGAAATTTTCATTTCAGCGGTTCCAGTGACGCAGTTGAAGGCAGAAGAACTTTTCTTTCAGCGCGCGCCACCACCTGGAAGACGGAATATTGAAATAAAATTTATGTTTACGTAGCAGTGAATGATATATTAATTTTTTCACGGAACATTTATGACTGTAGGTATCACTGACTTGGTATGACACCTGACGAACCGACAGACGTCATCTGTGAAGCGATCTTTTACTTTGAGAAATAGATTAGACGCACATCTCTCAACACGAAAAGCATCTATCAGTAGTCCAGGCCACACAGACACTATACACACACGCACAAAACGCGAGGAATCAAACATTTTCTCTCTTACTATTTTGAATATTTATTGAGTAGTGAAAATGCCTGGTCTTGCCTACTGATGTAATGAATGTTGTGTCTAACCAATCTTAATTTCAGATGACATCACAAAAAACATCGATAAAATCCCAGCAAAACCGTTAAAGAGGACGTAAATATCTGCAATTCATGTAATCAAATGTGACACAATGTGATAATTTATAGCTATGTAATAATGATGTAAACATGTTTATGTGCAACTGTATTATGTTTATGCTAAGAGAATATGTGACGTGTGTATGTATGATTACTTATATTATTTTTTCTTCTCTTTCAATGATGTATAATGTAACTGTTACTATGTAAAAGAAATTTGAACAAAACAAGTGCCAAAAAGACATTGCATAGTGAACCATTGTTCACGGACATTAATGAACATTACTAACTCTGCAACTACGCAGAAACCTATGTGAAAGAAACTGTTAATGACATTCATTATGCATCGTACCTATGTAAACGCGATGAACCATTTCTTTGATTAATAACTACGAACATTTAGGTGAGCTATATTCAGCAAAAAAAAAACTGAAAATGTGAAGTGCATAATTCGTGCATCGTCTAGTGACAATACTACAGTACCTAACTTCAAGATGTTAACTGGATTAAACGGACACAAAGTGCCTGTCCAGAAAACAACACGACGGGTGGAAGAATTTTGGTTGGAACTTCAGGGAATGAAATGTTCTCGAAATGTGACGGACACTCTTACCTGAACTGTCCAAGGATCGACGCCAGCTATGTGCCGTCCGAGGTTCTGCAACCAAGCTTCCACGGAATGTAAAAAACGAACTGCACGTGGACCAATTACTAACGGGTCACGTCAGATCTGTAATAAACAATGTTTTTTTCTGTCACAACGAACTGCATCACAACGACTATAATGGAAATGGAAATGGACACGCTTATGTTTTAATCACGTTGTTATACAATGATGATACTAACCTGTGAAAAAAAATTATTGTGCAGCAGATGAATATGAACTGTAATAACGACACGATGTGTATAGGTCGACGCACCTGAAACATACGGACATTTTTCTTTGAAGTATTTCAAAACAATACTATGCAACTAAGAAGATTCAACAATCTGAGTTGTATTGTGATATAACAAATATTGTAAATTTAAAACTAAGTTACCTGTCATAGAATGTAGTCTTCATATGTAATCTTGGTAGAATATTTTCTTTGTGCAACGACTAAGATACGCGCGCACACGAACAATATGAACTGCAATACTGTGCCGCGTGATCTAACTGTATGATATAACGGCACTGCCGGAGTCACACAGACGCTTCTGCGCATGCGCGCACTCTATCTGCCAACATAAGAACTTTTACGGCACACCCGTGTCATTCAAATTTTGTATATAATATGTATAATGTGTGTAATGTAAGTCATGTGAATAGTTGTAGATAACTTACATTTTCTTGTGCCTTTAGGTGAATTTCTCGCCTGCAGGTGTGTCCTTTCGCCTCGCAATTCAGGGGGCAATATAAAGGCACATTTGCATGCCGAGCGTGAGTTTCCGCGGAAACGCGAAATATTAATTGAATAAATAATCAGTGACTAATAAATAAAGCCTATGGCACACAACTGCAGCGCTGTGTCGCTGATAAAGACAAAAGAATAATTACGTTACTCTTATGTTTGATTAAGAGAAGGGAGAGCTCAGGTAGAAGTGGTGCGAGAAGCACGTATTTTATTTTATTGTCTGGCACACCGCCATATTTTCATGTTATAGAAGAATACTGCGAGTTGCAACCACACTAGGCACTCGATTCTGTAATGAATTTATATTTATAAAAGTAAGTAGGATTATGAACTGTCGGCTATTTCATTGAATATATCTGATTTAACTAACTGTGTAACTTTTTTATGTTTAGTAGACAATCACCTCTGTACGACGTATTGGCATGGCTGGCAAATCATTGTAATATTGAGATCAGATCATGAGTCCGTACCTACCGCAGCAGTCTTTGGAAACGATTTAATTACGAAGTCCGATTTTTTCAGTTTTATTTCACGGTCAACTAGGAGTAACATTGCCTTTTCCAAATAGCCATTGTCAAGCGTCTGATACCGAATAATTAAACGTCCACGTTCCAGATAAGCAAAATATCAATTACAACCAATCACCATCATACAGATAGAATAATTAATATTTTATTCTCATTTTATATTTTTATATTTATTTTATAGCTGCCAACATTTCCGTCCATTTGGCACAAGTGCAGTCTTGCTTCAACACTCAAAGAACTTTGAAACATGTAGCGTCGTTACTAAGTTTGATATAGACTGTAGTATTTACGATCGAAAAGTGGATGCCAATAATATCGGCAACAAGGATCTCGGTCTTCTTTAAAAAGAGCTCTACTTCGAGTACTTTTCGTCTAGAATAGTCGTTTCGATACGCAAATTTCAGTGCTGATTTCGTGTACTGATTCGCCATGATCTTGTCGCGTTATGGAGTCACGTTGGTGTCGGGCTGAGGATGCTATACTTGCCGACTCTTGGCGGCGCCAGATGCTGCGGTGGCAGTAGCAAGTGTAGCAGCGTCCAATATCGGCGGCCATGCAGAAGTTCCGTTGGTGATGGTCCGTCTCGTGGATGAAAGCGATAGGAGGCAAGAAAGAGATGCAGTGCCTGTTCCTGTGAGGGTTGTACGAAACTCGGCCATCTGTTGTCTAAAGGTTCTGCAAAGTCAATATGCACTCGATGCCATGGCGATTGCATCTTAGACCAAGCTGAGAATGTAGTGCAATTGCGCTAACTGTTTAGTGCGAACAATTCCCAAATGTCCTTGGTGGAGCAATCGCAACGCATCTTTTTCAGCACTTTGGAAAATAAATATACGCAATTGTCCACTGTCATTTTGAACTAGAATCACATTCTGTTGAACTAAGAGGTTATGCCGACGTGCAAAATATCGGCGCACAACTGAGTTCTGGATACTGTCCAATGAACGAGGCCAAGATGTACGAACATAATGCAACAAAATCTTGAGATCTTGGTCCGCTTCCATGGCCTGTGCAATTTTTCTGTAGTGCAAGGGAAAAGATTCCAGCAACGCTGAGTTCTGCGCATCGATTTGGCAACAGGATGTGGCAGATGCATCAAAATCAGAGTTTGGGCGAATGTGAAGGTAAGAAAGGGCGTCTGCATTGCCATCATTTGCCGTGAATATGTACACAACTTCATACTGATACTGCGAAGGCAACAAATCCCAACGATGCAATTTTTGAGCAGCGCTTGTAGGAACCGGCTTTGACAGATGGAACTAGGACTGCAAAGGCTTGTCATCAGTCACTAAATAGAACTTGCGAACATACAAATAGCGATGCAACTTGGTCACACCATACACAATAGAGAGAGCCTCTTTTTCAATTTGGGAATAATTGCACTGAGTTTGAGTTAACAAGTTTGAGGCAAAAGCAATGGGTCTGTCTTGTGCACCAATTCTAAGCAAGCACAGCGCCAATTCCGTTGGAAGAAGTGTCGACCTGCAAAACTACTAGCTTGGCAGGGTCAAAATACACTGAACATGTGTCACTGAGCAAAGCATTTTTGAGTTTCTGAAATGCGTCTTCACAGTCTTTAGTCCACACAAAAGGTATGTTTTTGTGACTCAAGCGATTCAATGGAGCGGCATTCGGTATTAACCGTCTTGCCTAGTACTGGCTGCACTTCAGACACATTGCGGGCAACAGGCAGGTCACGGTTTGCAAGCAAATGAGATTCTACGGGGTGCACTACCTGACTCTATCGCATGACCTAAGTGCTTTAGTAAAGTTTGAAAAAAGTCACATTTTTCGAGACGACACTTGAGTCCTGCTTCTGACAACACTCGAAAAAGAGCACGCAAATTGGCAATGTTTTCCTCCGGGTTCGATCTGAGACGACAATATCGTCAAGGTCATTTGAACAAAAAGAACTTTAGCAGTCAGATGTTACAAGTAACGTTGAAAAATTGCGCGTGAAGAAGTACTTCCGGATGAACTATTGTCAGTGGGTTGACTGTATACTTCTACATTTACACCTGCATTTACATGGATACTCTGCAAATCACATTGAAGTGCCTGGCAGAGGGTTCATCCACCCACCTTCACAATTCTCTATTATTCCTGTGGTGTCACCGCTAGACATCACACTTGCTAGGTGGTAGCTTTAAATCGGCCGCGGTCCATTAGTACATGTCGGACCCGCGTGTCGCCACTGTCAGGATCGCAGACCGAGCGCCACCACAAGGCAGGTCTCGAGAGACGTACTAGCACTCGCCCCAGTTGTACGACGACGTTGCTAGCGACTACACGGACGAAGCCTTTCTCTCATTTGCCGAGAGACAGAATAGCCTTCAGCTAAGTCCATGGCTACGACCTAGCAAGGCGCCATTTGTAACATTGCATGTATCTAAAGAGTCTCACTTGTATCGCCACAATCTCCAGATGGCTCATCAAGAACGATGTATACAATGAGGGATTAAAAGTTAAGTATTCAAGGAGCTACGTACTTTTCTTTATAGCATTCATTACGAATCCTGTTTCAGACCTCACTCCATCCTTCGTGAGTTAGCGCGTGCATCTTGGCCACCTCTTTCAATTAGTGTACGTAGTGTTGGCAAGTCTGCCGACACTACAATTCCAATCTCGTATAGCGCGCGAAAAGAATGAACACCTATATCTTTCCATACGAGCTCGGATTTCCCTTATTTTATCGTGGTGATCGTTCCTCCCTATGTAGGTCGGTGTCAACAAATATTTTCGCATTCGGAGGAGAAAGTTGGTGATTGGAATATCGTGAGAAGATTCCGTCGCAACTAAACACGCCTATCTTTCAATGATTTGCGGCCCAAATCCAGTATCATTTTCCTGACACTTTCTCCCATTTTTCGCGATAATACAAAACGTGCTGCCTCTCTTTGAACTTTTTCGTTGTACTCCGTCAGTCCTATCTGGTAAGGATCCCACACCGCGCAGTAGTATTCTAAAAGAGAACGGACAAGCGTAGTGTAGGTAGTCTCCTTAGTAGGTGTGTTACATTTTCTAAGTGTCCTGCCAATAAAACACAGTCTTTGGTTAGCCTTCCCCACAACATATTCTACATGTTCCTTCCAATTAAAGTCGTTCGTAATTGTAATACCTAGGTATTTAGTTGAATTTACGGCTTTTACATTAGACTGATTTATCGTATAATCGAAGTTTAACGAGTTCCTTTTACCACTCATGTGGATGACCTCACACTTTTCGATATTTAGGGTCGACTGCTACTTTCCGCACCATTCAGATATTTTTGTAAACTGTTTTGTAGTTTGTTTTGATCTTCTGATGACTTTATTAGTCGATAAACGACAGCGTCACCTGCAAACAACCGAAGACGGGTAGTCATATTGTCACCCAAATCGTTTATATAGATAAGGAACATCAAGGGACCTGTAACACTACCTTTGGGAACGCCAGAAATCACTTCGGTTTTACTCGATGACTTTCCATCAATTACTGCGAACTTTGACCTCTCTGACAGGCAATCGCAAATCCAGTCACATAACTGAGACGATATTTCATAAGCACGCAATTTCACTACGAGCCGTTTGGGTGGTACAGCGTCAAAAGCATTCCGGAAATCCAGAACTACGGAATCGATCTGATATCCCCTGTCAATAGCACTCAACACTTCGTGTGAATAAAGAGCTAGTTGTTTTTCACAGGAACGATGTTTTCTAAACCCATGTTGACTGTGTGTCAATAGACCGTTTCTTCGAGGTAATTCATAATGTTAGAACACAATATACGTTCTACAACCTTGCTGCATATCGACGTTAACGATATGGGTCTGTAATTTAGTGGATTACTCCTACTACCTTTCTTGAATATTGGTGTGACCTGTGCAACTTTCTAGTCTTTGGGTACGGATCTTCTGTCGAGCGAACGGTTGTATATGATTGTTAAGTATGTAGCTAATGCATTAACATAATCCGAAAGGAGCCTAATTGGTATACAGTCCGGACCAGAAGACTTGCTTTTATTAAGTGATTTAAGTTGCTTCACTACTCCGGGGATATTTACTTCTAGGTTACTCACGTTGGCAGCTGTTCTCGATTCGAATTCAGGAATATTTACTTCGTCTTCTGTTGTGAAGGCATTTCGGATGGCTTTGTTTAGTAACTCTGCTTTGGCAGCACTGCCTTCGGTAGTATCTCTATTGCTATCGCTGAGACAAGGCATTGATTGTTTATTGCCGCTAACATACTTCACATACGACCAGGATCTCTTTAGATTTTCTGCCAGGTTTTGTTGTGGAAACTGTTATAGGCATCTCGCATTGAAGTCGGCGCTAAATTTCGAGCTTCTGTAAAAGATCGCTAATCTTGGGGATTTTGCGTCTGTTTAAATTGGCATGTTTGTTTCGTTGTTTCTGCAACAGTGTTCTAAGCCGTTTTGTTTACCAAGGAGCGTCAGCTCCGTCGTTTGTTAATTATTTCGTATAAATGAATTGCTGCCGATACTATTTCTTTGAATTTAAGGCACGTCTGGTCTACAGTTATATTATTAATTTGGAATGAATGGAGATTGTCTCTCAGGAAGGCGACAAGTGAATTTTTATCTGCTTTTTTGAATAGGTATATTTTTCGTTAATTTGTCGAGGATTTGGGGATTACAATATTCAGTCTCGCTACGACAGCCCTGTGTTCACTAGCACCTGAATCGGTTTTGATGCTCATTATTAACTCAGGATTATTTGTTGATAAGAGGTCAAAGTCAACACAAATGCGGATGCGATCAGAAGCCTTAGGCAACAAAACCAGAAGACTCGCCCATTGACTACTTTGAGTTCGAGCAATTACACAATTATATTGCAATTCCTTCAGTTCGTTGGCTACTTTGTCTCTTAAAGCAACTGCAAAATAGAGGGCCCGAAAAAGCTTTGTCTTCCAATGTAACATGCGTTACGAAATTATTTCCTTATCCCATTTCTTTTGAAAATAGTTCAGGAAACACTTTAAGCAAGCTAGCTACACTGTCTTTTGGATCACAAGCCTATATGAAAAGTATGTTGTCGTGGACGGTAAGGCCAAACAAAGCAAAGGCATCTAAACCGAACATATTGTCACTGTCTCATGATTTAAACACAAAAAAATTCACTGTCCTCGTGTGAGATTTGTAACTGGCAGGCAAACTATACTGTCCAAGCCCTAGTATTTCCTGTCCGTTCTGAGCAGTGAGGCGCTTGATATATTTAGAGAGGCGTGGTGAGCGTAACTGTTCGTACGTGGCACTATTTAACAAAGTTACCTGTGTCCAACTGAGAGTTCACACGACGACCAACAGTTCGTCGTGAGATAAACAGTTTGTTAGAATGTGGTCGAACAGCACTAGGAAGTGAATGAGGCACAACCTTGATCTTAATTTTGTCAAAACCTGTTGTAGGTTTGGAAAACACAACATTCATTGCATGTGACGAGCCTGTTTTTTCTGGGAGTGAGCAAAATCAACGCATTTGTGCAATTTCAAACAAGCTGCTAGGACATCGCCTTGTTTTCCACACGTGTAGACGTTGCGTTACGTGTGGGCAATCCTGTCTTTCATGGCGAGCAAAACATCTGGGACAAGACTTCACTAAATTTACAGGCTTGTTTACCTGTCTACATGGCTATCCACGCTGCTGTGAGCGCGCTCCTTGTTGACGCTGCTTGGGGCGGTCGCGAGTTTAAGAGACGACCCGACCCAACTAATCGGTGCCTGGTCATACTTATCGGCTGCTATGGCACCCGAATCATATTGGTCTAAGGTTTGCAATGTTTGGGGAAGTCATGGGTCACAGTACTTTAAGAACTGCTCTCGTATGCTACGATTTGGAACGTGGAACGTTAGGACATCCCTAATCATTAAGTCACTGTAAATGTTGCCACAACTACACATTAATTTAGACTTCCTAGTCATGCACGTTAATTCTGTGTACCACTGACGGTACGTCTGTTCCTGCTTTCTCTGCAAGCAAAAAAAGCTTCTGTTACATTCATTACATTGGCCGTCTGCAGCTAAAACTCGGGGGCAGGGGGTGGAGAGGGCGGGTAGCCATTGTTTACACAAATACGTTATAGCAAAGAGCAAGCAAAGCCTCTGAAAAGAGGAATTTGAAAAGTTCTGCGACACACCTCCTGTAATAAATGCAAGAACGCAACAAAAAATTAGCAAACATTTGAATACGATCACCCCTGCAATCTGAATCACAAGAGAAACAAGCAAATTGACTTACTCTCTTCGACAGGTTTTTGTGTCGTTTCGTTGTCACTGTAGGCTTGCCACGGGAAACAAGGAGAGGATGATGTTTAGCGGCCGGTATCCTCTACTACACACATCAAAAAAGTTTTGCATCATATCAGTTCCCAGAACTCCCGAAGATAGACGTTGACTGTAGATATTGTATCACAGACACAGTCCCTTTGACTGTTCAGAGACATCACTAAACCCGCACAAAGATGTAAACAACCATTCATGAGCAGCGCTATTAGACGGAGGGGGGTGCGACAGCCGATCGGTTCCAGTCATTCTCCCAGGAAAGAGGCACACGGCTCGTGTTGCCTGTAGTTCAGCCATACCGCGGTTCGATCGCCTCCGCATTGTTATTTTCTGCCAGGAAGGGCTCTCAACAAGGGAAGTGACGAAGCGGCTCCGAGTGAACCAAAGCGATATCGTTCGGACATGGAGGATATACAGAGATACAGGAACTTTTGATTACATGCCTCGATCAGGCTGCCCAAGGGCTGCTACTGCAGTAGAAGACCGCTACCTGCAGATTACGGCTCGGAGAAACCCTGACAGCAACGCCTCCATGTTGAATAATGCTTTTCGTGCAGCTACAGGACGTCGTGTTACGACTCAAACTGTACACAATAGTCTGCATGATGCGCAACTTCACTCCCGACGTCCATGGCGAGGTTCACCTTTGCAACCACGACACCATACAGCGTGGTTTAGATGGGCCCAACAACATGCCGAATGGACCGCTCATGTTTGACATCACGTTCTCTTCACAGATGTGTGTCGGATATGCCTTCAACCAGACTATCGTTGGAGACATGTTTGGAGGCAAGCCGGTTAGGCTCAACGCCTTAGATATACTTATCACTGATTATCTCTCTAGACACGTATTTTGGAGCGCTCTGCTATACACAACTTTTGTTGGAAACATCAGAAATTAACTGTGATGTCACGCAATCTAGTAATGTTATGGTGGTTTGACTGGAGGTTTGTTTATAGCTATATGGTATTTATTTTACAAACATATCTTTGGCTAGAATTCTCTATGATGACGTTGACATCGCATCACTATTTCTATCAGTGTTTCTAACACTACGACGTCACTCATGCTAATAACTGAGTGGTGCATTAGAATGATAAGTAAATCGAGACCATGCTGCATTGTCACCAGTTGAGATCACGTGTAATCGGCGCGATGTGGTGAGTCACTACGCTGTGGCACAACGTCGAGAGCATTGATTCAGAACATGTGTAATTGGGTAAAATGTGTAAAATTGTGGAAGACACGAAAGTGGTTGACACATTTGGGAAGAATGAGAGCACCTGTATATATGCCTTGCTGTGACCTCTGATAGTGCCTCGAATGATTTAATTATCATTTGTTGTTAACAAATAAGCAAAATGAATTGACTTAACGTATTTTGTTATTAATAAATGGAGGCAGACTACAACCTCTCCCTATGGTGCCGAGCTTCAGAGTCTCCCAGTTCTAAAAGGTGAAGATAGCGACATGTGCTTCAATAGCAATGGTAACTCATTCAGGCAGGCACTGCATTGTGATTGGCTGACAACATCACGACCTCGATGTGACACGACTGGACACGATGCTCGTCTAATTGGGTACAGTGTGTGAAATTGAGGGAAATGGGTGAAAAATAAATAAAATTTGGGAAGGGTGAGAGTACTTACATATCTGCCTGTGTGGAGGCCTCTGTTAGTGCCTCTAACAACGTACGTACTATTTCTCCCATTGCCGCCCAGTACCTAGTTCCAGAGTGTCCCAGTTATAAAAGACGGAGTTGAGATGGTGTGCTTCAATAGCAATGACAACTAATTCGACCACATACTGCATTCTGGTTGCCTGAGAACATCACAACTTTGACGTGACGTCAGGAGACTTGGGGCGGACCGCGCGCCATTGGATAACATACGAAAAATTGTGGAAAATCTGGAAATAAATTGAAAATAAGTGAAAAATACATTAAAATTGAGGAAAACACGAATAATATGAAAAATAATGTAGAATTGTGTCGGCCTGCGTGTGGTCTCTGCTAGTGTTTCGAATGACGTCTTATTAAACTGGTATTAGCAAATAGTCCTCAGCTGACGTTGCTTAACGCTATTTGTTATAGACACAAATGGACACAGTGTGGCCCACTTCCTATGGTGCTCAGCTGAAGAGTGATCCCACCCACTCAAGTGTCCCAGTTATAAAAGATGAAGGTGTGGTGGTGGTGCTTGATCCTTACTGGTCTAACAAAGAGGGGAGTGGAAGGGCAGAGGGGTAGGAGGGGAGGGGTTGGTTATTCTGCTGGGTTTCTCTGTGGTTTACCAAGGGTCAATGAGTTGGGGGATCAAGTAATTCAAGTATGTAACTTGACACCAGATGTGTTACACGACGCAGGATGTTATAGGGTTGGTATCTATTGGTATCTGGAAGATAATGCCGACACTTATCCCATGCACCAGGACCACAAAAATGATTATATTCAACAACGTTCCTGGGTGCATTGCGTGTTCCAACCTATCGCCATAAGAAAGTACATTGTTAAAGATGGATGTTTTGTGGTCCAGGTGTTATGGTGTGGGGAACATGGTGCTTCAAGGGCGTATTGCACTCCAGATCCTTTAACCCAGTACACTCACTGGTCATAGTTACTTTGACACTATACTTCATCCCCATAACCGCCATTTGAAAGGAGGACTCGGCATTGACTTCATTCTTGTGGCTGCCAGTGTGCCTGCCATTTCCCCCAAACTGAATCTCTATGAGCACGTGTGGGATGCATGGAAGAGAGGTATTGCAGCATGTGAACATACACCAACGATCATCCAGCAGTGGCAAAGACGCTCATGGTGGAATGAATCGCCTTACCAGATCTCTTTACCAAGCTTGCGGAAAGCATGGGAGGAAGTAGCAGAGCATGCATTGCCATCCACGGTGATCACATGTATCGCGTTTTGTAATATCCTAGCGACTATAATAAATCGCAGTGACTTGCGTATTATTGTTGATGTTGTGTCCCTTAGTTCAAAGATTGGTTCAATGCCACTCTCCATGCTACTCTATCCTGTGCAAGACTGCTCATCTCCAAGTAACTACTGCAACCCACATCCCTCTCAATCTGCTGAGTGTACTCACCTCTTGGTATCCCGCTGAGATTTTTGCTCTCCATGCTTCCGCCCAATCCTAGATTGGTGATCCCTTGATGCCTCAGAATATGTCCTATCAACCGATCCCTTCCTCCAGTCAAGTTGTGCCACAAATTCCTCTTCTCCCCAGTTCTGTTCAGTACCTCCTCATTAGGTACATGATCTACCTATCTAATCTTCACCACTCTTCTGTAGTATCACTTTTCAAAAGCTTCTGTTCTCTTCCTGTCCAAACAGTTTATCATCCATGTTTTACTTCCATACATGGCTACACTCCATGCAAATTCTTTCAGAAAAGACTTCCTGAGACATAAACATACACTTGATGTTAGCAAATTTCTCTTCTTCAGAAACACCTTCCTTGCCATTGTCAGTCTACATTCTATGTTCTCTATGCTTCGCTCTTTGAATAAACCTGTCATTTCTGATCATCTAATCACTTTTTTTAGTTACTTTCTGTTCTATACTGTAGCTGTTTCATCTGACTATGTTACTTGGCAGTGTCACATCAAGCGAAAGCTACTATCGTCCTCACATTTTGCATACCAGTGTGCACAGAGGTGACAAAAGTCATAGAATAGCAAAATGTACGTGTACAGATGACTGTAGTATCGCGTACACAAGGTGTAAAGGAGCAATGCATTGACGAAGGTGTTATTTGTACTCAGATGATTTATGTGAAAAGGTTTTCGACCTTGAATGCGTAATTGCAGCTGGAGCTAGACGCATGGGACAGTCCATTTCCGAAATCGTCAAAGAATCCATTATTACGGAATCCACAGTGTCATGAGTTTGTGGAGTACTCTCGTCATGGTAAACGCAGTGGCCGATTGCCTTCACTTACTGACCAAGAGCAGCGGCGTTTGAGTAGAGATGTCAGTGGTAACAGACAAGCAACACTGCCTGCTATAACCGCAGAAATCAATGTGGCACGTAAGACGAACGTATCCATTAGGACTACAGCGCGGAATTTGAATTTAATGGGCTGTGGTCATATCAGCCGGCCAGTGTGGCCGAGCGGTTCTAGGTGCTTCAGTCTTGAACCGCGAGACCACTACGGTCGCAGGTTCGAATCCTGCCTCGGGGATGGATGTGTGTGATGTCCTTAGGTTAGATAGGTTTAAGTAGTTCTAAGTTCTAGGGGACTGATGACCTCAGATGTTAAGTCCCATAGTGCTCAGAGCCATTTGAACCATTTTGAGCTAACAGCACAACAGGGCCTGCAGCTCCTCAACTAGTTTCGTACCTATAACACCCGTCCTCTATACGACTGGAAAACCGTGGCCTAGTCAGATGAGTCCAATTCCAATTCGTAAGAGCTGATGGTAGGGTTCAAGTGTGGCACGAGAGCCGTTGAAGCCATGGACCCAAGTTGTCAACAAGGCACTGTGCAAGTTGGTGGTGTCTCCATAGTAGTGTGGGCTGTGTTTACATGGAATGGACCGGGTCTTCTCGTCAATCTGAACCGATCATTGACTGGAAATCGTTATGTTCGGCTACTTGGAGACCGTTTCCAGCCATTCGTGCACTTCATCTTCCAAACAAAGATGACAATTTTATAGATGACAATGCTCCATGTCACCATGCCACAACTGTTCGTTATTTGCTTGCCTGAAGAACATTCTAGACTATTCGAGCAAGTGGTTTGGCCACCCAGATAGCCTCACATGGATCCCATCGAACATATATGGGAGATAACGCACAAACTTCTGTACTAACACTTTCACAGCTATGGACGGCTACAGAGGCAGCACGACTCAGTATTTCTGCAGAGGACATCCAGTGACTTGTTGAGTCCATGCCAGATCGAGCTGATGGTCTGTACCAGGCATAAGGAGGTTCAATGTTAGGATGACTTTCGTCACCTCGGTGTTGTACGAATCCTATTTCTGCCATTTACATACATGCTGCCATGTCAATAGCTGCCGGCTTCGTGAAAAACATTTTGGAACGTCCAAATGAACTGGTGCGACATGTGTTTGTCTGCAGATATGAGGTGTATAGGCTGTTGGCCACAGAGGAGCAGCTGCCTGCAGTGGCGCGCCTCAGGCACAACGCCAGGCTGGACTTCTGGTCACGGGCGCTGGTGGCTGGCCAGCCAGTGGATGTGATGGTGCCACCCAGCCTGATTCACGGCTTTCACCGGTACCTCGATCAACACGGCGTTCTGTATCACTTACTTGTCACAGATGCTGAGAAGTGAGTATGCTGCCAGCAAATCCTGTGATGCCTTTTCCCGGCGGGATCAGGGATTTTCACCTGGCCTCAGATGACTGGGTGTTGTTGTGTCGTCTTCATCATCATCATTCATCCCCATTATGGTCGGAGGTAGGAAATGGCAAGCCACCTCAATTAGGACCTTCCCTAGTACGGCGGTGAGCGTCTCCGGCATCTTTCCCCTACATTCTGTTAGGAAGCCTATATATAAAGGGTGGTCCATTGATAGTGACCGGGCCAAATATCTCACGAAATAAGCAACAAACGAAAAAACTGCAAAGAACGAAACTCGTCTAGCTTCAAGGGGAAACAAGATGGGGCTGTGGGTCGCCCGCTAGATGGCGCTGCCATAGGTCAAACGGGTATCAACCGAGTTTTTTTAAATAGGAACTCCCATTTTTATTACATATTCGTGAAGTACGTAAAGCAATATGAATGTTTTAGTTGGACCACTTTTTTGGCTTTGTGATAGATGGCGCTGTAATAGTGACAAACGTATAAGTACATGGTATCACGTAATATTCCGCCAGTGCGGACGGTATTTCCTTCGTGATATATTACCCGTGTTAAAATGAAACTTTTACCTCTTGCGGAAAAGGTCGATATCGTGTTGATGTATGGCTATTGTGATCAAAATGCCCAACGGGAGTGTGCTATGTATGGTGCTCGCTATCCTGGACGACATCATCCAAGTGTCCGGACCGTTCGCCGGATAGTTACGTTATTTAAGGAAACAGGAAGTGTTCAGCCACATGTGAAACATCAACCACGACCTCCAACAAATGATGATGCCCAAGTAAGTGTTTTAGCTGCTGTCGAGGCTAATCCGCACATCAGTAGGAGACTAACTGGACGAGAATCGGGACTCTCAAAAACGTCGGTGTTGAGAATGCTACATCAACATCGACTGTACCCGTACCATATTTCTGTGCACCAGGAATTGCGTGGCAACGACTCTGAACGTCGTGAACAGTTCTGCCCCTGGACACAAGAGAAATTAGGGGAAGATGACAGATTTTATTCACGCGTTCCATTTAGCGACGAAGCGTCATTCTCCAACAGCGGTAACGTAAACCGGCATAATATGGACCATTGTTCAACGGCAAATCCACGATGGCAGCGACAAGTGGAACATCAGCGACCTTGGCGTGTAAATGTATGGTGCGGCATTATGGGAGGAAAATTAATTGGCTCCCATTTTATCGATGGTAATGTAAATGGAGCAATGTATGCTGATTTCCTACGTAATGTTCTACCGATGTTACTACAAGACGTTTCACTGCATGACAGAATGGCGATGTACTTCCAACATGATGGATGTCCGGCACATTGGTCGCAAGCGGTTGACGCGGTATTGAATAGCATATTTCATGACAGGTGGATTGGTCGTCGAAGCACCATACCATGGCCCGCACGTTCACCGGATCTGACGTTCCCGAATTTCTTTCTGTGGGGAAAGTTGAAGGATATTTGCCATCGTGATCCACCGACAACGCCTGACAACATGCGTCAGGGCATTGTCAATGCATGTGCGAACATTACCGAAGGCGAACTACTCGCTGTTGAGAGGAATGTCGTTATTGGTATTGCCAAAGGCATTGAGGTTGACGGACATCATTTTGAGAATTTATTGCATTAATGCGGTATTTACAGGCAATCACGGTGTAACAGCATGCGTTCTCAGAAAAGATAAGTTCACAATGGTACATGTATCAGATTGGAACAAATGAAATTAAATTTTCAAACGTACCTACTTTCTGTATTTTAATTTAAAAAACCTACCTGCTACCAACTGTTCGTCTAAAATTGTGAGCCATATGTTTGTGACTATTACAGCGCCATCTATCACAAAGACAAAAAACTGGTTCATCTAAAAGATTCATATTTCGTTACGTACTGCTCGAATATGTATAAAAAATTGGGTCCCTATTTAAAAAACGCAATTGGTATCCGATTGACCTATGGCAGCGCGATCTAGCGGGCCAACCATATCCCCATGTGGTTTCCTCCTTCAAGCTGCTGGCAGAAAAGTTTCGTTCTTTATAGTTTTTTCGTTTGACGCTTATTTCGTAAAGATATTTGTCTTAGTCACGATCAATGGACCACACTGTATATATAGAGTGAATCACCTAAAGCTTCCATAGCAAATACAGGGTGTTTATAAATGAATATTGGGGTTTTAACGGTTTATAATATTTTTGGTATTGAACTTACAGTTATAAATGATTTGTCAAATGAAAGAGCAACTGAAACAGTTTTACCAAGAACCTTATAAAAGTTCGATGTGAGCACCATTTGTCACACGCCACACATCAAGTCTACAGCCGAGTTCTTCCCAAACGTTGATAAGTGTGTCTTCAGTGATTGTAGCAACAGCTTCTTCAATATGGTTTCTTAATTCAGGGAGGTCTGCTGGTAGTGGAGGCACGCACACACGATCTTTGATGAATCCTGAAAGGAAAAAATCGCATGGCGTTAGGTCGGGTGAACGTGGAGGCCACGCAAAGCAAGCCCTTTCATTGGGCCCCTTGCGGGCTATCCCGCACCTGGGTACCGTGAAGTTCAACCAATCGCGTACTTCCCTATGCCAGTGTGGTGGCGCACCACCTTGCTGGAAAATGAAGTTCTCTGTCTCATCTTCTTGCAACTGAGGGATGAGCTATTGCTCTAGTGTATCAAGGTAAGAAGTGCCAGTTACAGTAGGTTCACCAACCAAGAAAGGCCCATAAACTTTCCACTGAGATATGGCACAAAATACAGTCACTTTATGGGAATCTCGTTGCACTTGTACCACCTCGTGAGGGTTTTATGAGCCCCAGATGCGCACATTGTGAGTGTTAACACGTCCACTAAGGTGAAACGTCGATTCATCACTGAAGACAATATGATCCAGAAAATCGTCATCGTCATGAAACAACATTTCGTTTGCAAAGTTGGCGCGTATTCCATGGTCTGCCAGCTTTAGAGCCTGCAATAAATGTAAACGGTATGGACGTAGTTGTACACGTTTTCTGAGATCTTTTCAAACAGTCGACACGGGAACGTGTAATTCACGACTAGCCTTCCAGACTGATTTCTTTGGGCTACAAGTGAACGACTCTCTCGCTTGCTGAACAGTCTCTTCACTAACTCTTAGTCGTCCTGTGCTCTCCCCCTTACAAAGGCAGACGGTATCTTCAAATTAATGATGCCATCTACGAATGTTATTATCACTTGCAGGATCACAGCCCAACTTCAGCCAGAACGCATGTTGCAAAGTAACTACAGGTTCGGTCTTTGCAAACTCCAAAACACAAAATGCTTTCTGTTCAATAGTCGCCATCTTCTCTGCTACCACTGTCTAGCGGATTGCGGCGGAAACATTGCGCGCTGCGCATGCGCACTAGTGCCAAACACAACTGTTTGAGTTGCTCTTTCATTTGACATATCGTTTATAACTGTAAATTTAATGTAATAAATATTACGAAGCGGTAAAACCCCGATATTCATTTATAAACACACTGTATTACAGGACTGGAAAGTGCTATTGATGTTTTCATAGATTGGAGTGGTAGTTAATAACTTATATTGTTAGCCAACGCGCGACCGCTACGGTCGCAGGTTCGAATCCTGACTCGGGCACGGATGTGTGTGATGTTCTTAGGTTAGTTAGGTTTAAGTGGTTGTAAGTTCTAGGGGACTGATGACCTTAGCTGTTAAGTCCCATAGTGCTCAGAGCCATTTGAACCATTTTTTTTTTTGTTAGCCAACAGATATACTGTAATATCACTTACAAAGTGTATTTTCTGTGCAAACAGAGACTTTTGTAAATGGAACAATGGCCATTGACATTAAGAACCTAAATTAGAGTACATTATAATGTCAGTGGTGTTTGTTGCAGGTTTCTATTGCGAATCGTTTACGAAAAATATTTTGCCAAGTTAACAAACTGACACTTGTTTGTATGATTCAACCTGCGTTGTTACCAGGTACGATTCTGTTACGATCGTTTACGATGTGTTTGTGCTTTCCTTGAGTGGTTCACAACTTGCTAGATGGTTAGTGTGTGACAATCCAAGCAGTAGATAGTGAGTGGGCGATGGGATTTATCAATGCAGAAAATTGCAACACGTTCACGAGGAAGTGGCATGAGTCAGGCAAGTGTCCAATACATTTTCCATTGATATAGGTTCTATTTGTATCACATCGGCCTCCATCAAGAACTGCAAGGGAATGATTATGAGAACCGTGTTAACTTCTGCACGTGGCCATTAAGACGGGATTCTCCACATGTATCATGTCTCCTGTTTAGTGATGAAGCCACAGTTACCAATCATGATGAGGTACACCACAGAAGGATGCACAGTTCCCGTTGGCTTCATACATAGAGTGTAAACGTGTGGTGTGGGATAGTGAATCATCAGCTCATACGTCCTTTTCCATGGCAGAAGACTGTACATGCACAAGTAACACAGCCTCCTAACAGCCTCCTAACAGACGATCATTCATGGATGCTAGGAGATGTTCCTCTGCAGACTAAAAGGAACCTGTGCTATCTACACTATGGATCTCCAGCCCACAGTGCATGAAGTACTACAGCATGTCTTCACGAACTGTTTCCAAATCGATGCAGAGGACCTGTACCTTGGCCAGTCTCTTCCACGGACATTTTTCTGTGTGAAAAGCCGGAAGACGCTGTATACAAGGATAGATCAACTACACCCAATGATACGCAACGACAAATTACTGCAGCCGACCTCGAGGAAGATCAGTTTGGATTCCGTAGAAGTGTTGGAAAACGTGAGGCTATACTGACCCTACGACTTATCTTAGAAGAAAGATTGAGGAAAGGCAAACCTGCATTTCTAGCATTTGTAGACTTGGAGAAAGCTTTTGACAATATTGATTGGAATACTCTCTTTCAAATTCTGAAGCTGGCAAGGTAAAATACAGGGAGCGAAAGGCTATTTACAATTTGTACAGAAATCAGATGGCAGTTATAAGAGTAGAGGGGTATGAAAGGGAAACAGTGATTGGGAAGGGAGTAAGACAGGGTTGTAGCCTATCCCCGAGGTTATTCAATCTGTATATTGAGCAAGCAATAAAGGAAACAAAAGAAAAGTTCGGAGTAGGTATTAAAATCCATGGAGAGGAAATAAATCTTTGATGTTCGCCGATGACATTGTAATTCTGTCAGAGGCAGCAAAGGACTTGAAAGAGCAGTTGAACGGAATGGACAGTGTCTTGACAGGAGGATATAAGATGAACATCAACAAAAACAAAATGAGGATAATGGAATGTAGTCGAATTAAGTCGGGTGATGTTGAGGGAATTAGATTAGGAAATGAGACACTTAACGTAGTAAAGGAGTTTTGCTATTTGGGGATCAAAATAACTGATTATGGTCGAAGTAGAGAGGATATAAAATGTAGACTGGCAATGGCAAGGAAAGCGTTTCTGAAGAAGAGAAATTTGTTAACATCGAGTATAGATTTAAATGTCAGGAAGTCGTTTCTGAAAGTATTTGTATTTAGTGTAGCCGTGTATGGAAGCGAAACGTGGACGATAAATAGTTTAGACAAGAAGAGAATAGAAGCTTTCGAAATGTGGTGCTACAGAAGAATGCTGAAGATTAAATGGGTAATCACATAACTAATGAGGAGTTATTGAATAGAATTGGGGAGAAGAGGAGCTTGTGGCACAACTTGACTAGTAGAAGGGATCGGTTGGTAGGACATATTCTGAGACATCGAGTGATCACCAATTTAGCATTGGAGGGCAGCATGGAGGGTAAAAATCGTAGCGGGAGACCAAGAGATGAACACACTAAGCAGATTCAGAAGGATGTAGACTGCAGCAGGTACTGGGAGATGAAGAACTTAGCACAGGATAGAGCAGCATGGGGAGCTGCATCAAACCAGTCTCAGGACTGAAGACCACAACAACATCACTTGTAAATTTGTGCTCAAATGCTAATATGAGTGCAGCAGTCATTCCATACAAGACTGGATATGTACAATGCTCCTCCTGGTGCTCATTTTAAACTCAACGTGTCACACTCAACTGTCTGATTGCCGGTCACAATCACCATAAGTAGTATACGCACTTTCATTGTTCTGTAGTGTGTGCTACCACAGGTATTGTACAACTCTGCAAAAGATGATACCTCATGAACTACTCGCACTAGAATCCTTCAACAAAGACCATTGACATTCTGATTAACCCTACTGCAAGTTTGTTAGTGTCAAGAGCCATTGACTCACTTAAAGAAGTATATCTCTGCCCAAGAAATACACTTTCTAATTATTGTTACAATCTGTTGATTGGTTAACAATAGAAGCCCCTGACTACCAACCCATTCTGCGAAAACCGCACACGAATAGCATTTTCCATTTCCGCAATATTTGCGGTGCAAGTTTTAGGTAATTCAAAATATACAGGGTGAGTCACCCAACGTTACTGCTGGATATATTTCGTAAACCACATCAAATACTGACGAACCGATTCCACAGACCGAACGTGAGGAGAGGGGCTAGTGTAATTGTTTAATACAAACCATACAAAAATGCACGGAAGTATGTTTTTTAACACAAACCTACGTTTCTTTAAATGGAACCACGTTAGTGTTGTTAGCAAATCTGAACATATAAACAAATACGTAATCAGTGCCGTTTGTTGCATTGTAATATGTTAATTACATCCGGAGATATTGTAACCTAAAGTTGACGCTTGAAACCTCCGACGTTCAGTTGCGTGTTGTAGCAAACACGGGCATAAATTGGCCAGCCCGTTCTCCTGATCTTACACCTCTGGACTTCTTTCTGTGGGGTACGTTAAAGGAGAATGTGTACGGTGATGTGCCTACAACCCCAGAGGATATGAAACAACGTATTGTGGCAGCCTGCGGCGACATTACACCAGATGTACTGCGGCGTGTACGACATTCATTACGCCAGAGATTGCAATTGTGTGCAGCAAATGATGGCCACCACATTGAACATCTATTGGCCTGACATGTCGGGACACACTCTATTCCACTCCGTAATTGAAAACGGAAACCACGTGTGTACGTGTACCTCACCCCTCATGGTAATGTACATGTGCGTCAGTGAAAAAGACCAATAGAAAGGTGTTAGCTTGTGGACGTAACGTGCTGTTCCAGTCTCTTCTGTACCTATGGTCCATCACCGTTCCCTTTGGATCCCTACGTAATTCGGTGCTCTCCGATACACACGATCGAACAACAGAGGAGTGGTACTCAGGTGTCAACTGTAGGTTACAATATCTCCGGATGTAATTAACATTTTACAATGCAACAAAGGCAATGATTACGTATTTGTTTATATGTTCAGATGTGCTAACAACACTAACGGGGTTCCATTTAAAAAAACGTAGGTTTGTGTTAAAAAACATACTTCCGTGCATTTTTTTATGGTTTGTATTAACCAATTACACTAGCCCCTCTCCTCACGTTCGGTCTGTGCAATCGATTCGTCAGTATTTGATGTGGTTTACGAAATATATCCAGCGGTAATGTTAGGTGTCTCACCCTGTATATACGAGGCCTGTTTAAAAACGTATCCGATCTTAGATTTCCCCGCGAAAAATAGAGACTATAGCGCGGCGTCACTGTACATAGTAAAGGAGCAGACATTTATGCGCATGCATGAATTTTGTCCCCGCTTTCCAGCGCCTCAGTCGCTGCCTGCCGGTCGCTGAGTGATGTGCCACGCAACGTGTTCGTCGGATTACGGATTCTCTCAAGATGACTGAACGTGTTGAGCAAAGATACTGCATCAATTTCTTTTTTCAGAAACTTGGTGATTCCCAAAGCGAAACAATTTGCAAGATTAAGCAGGTGTTTGGAGAAGATGCGATGGGTGTAACACAAATTAAGGAGTGGTTCAACAGATTCAAAAATGGCCGCACATCAGAAGAGAGTGACCAGCGCTCTGGCAGGCCTGAAACTGCTCGGGGTGCACGTGTTGTTGAGAGGGTGCAAAATTTGGTGCTGGCAGATCGTCGTTTGACCGCGCAGGAGATTGCCCAAGAGGCTGGAGTGAGTGAAGATTCCGCACATGCAATTTTGCATTATGATCTGAACATGCACCGAGTGGCTGCGAAATTCGTGTCCAAGTTGTTGTCGCTGGAACAAAAAGACCTCCGTTCTGACGTTGCACCACAAGCGCTGATCCTGGGTTTCTGAACACCGTGATAACTGGAGATGTCCCCTGAGTGTACGGGTACGACCCGGAAACAAAACGACATTCGTCACAGTGGAAGCATCCAGAGGCTCCAAGGCCGAAGAAAGTGCGGCAGGTGCGAAGCAAAATCCAAGTGATGATGACGACTGTCTTCTTTGATGTCCGTGGAATTGTGCATCACGAATACACACCGGAAGGATAAACATTGACAAACGAGTACTATCAACATTTTCTCTGGCGACTCTGTGACGCAGTTCGACGCAAAAGACCAGACATATGGATGAGGAAAAACTGGCAACTGCCTTACAACAACGCCCCCGCACATTCATCCCATTTTATCCAAAATTTCTTGGCCAGACAATGAAGTACAGCCGTTCGCCAACCTCCCTACTCTCCAGACTCTCCTTGCGACTTCTCGTTGTTTCCAAAACTGAAGAAGCCGCTGAAAGGATCCCGTTTTGAGAGTCGAGAAGAGATAATGCGGAATACGACGACGGAGCTGAACACCATTTGAAAAGAAAACTTCCAGAGGTGTATACAGCAGTGGAAGGATCGGTGGGCTGTGTGTGTGTGGAAGCACAAGGGCCTACTTTGAAGGGGATTAAGGTGAGTACTGTATGCAAAATATGTCACGAATACAGTTAGTCATAAGGAAGTAAAAAATTAATACGTCATACTTCATGTGGCAGTTTTACTACATAACAGAAAAATTGTAGTAAGCAGTAAACTATTTTCTTTTCATCATTTCTAGGAATTATCAACGAGAAAAATATTCGAAAAAGCTTCAAATTATGTGTAACGTTTGTTGCAAGTGTCTAATTGCTCTTATTCTTGAAGGCTCATCTTAATTCCATCCAACAATTTCAGTCAAATTTCATACACATATTAGTTACAATCTGTGGGGTAAGAGCAACCGGCCTGCTATTGGCGTGAGCTTGATAACGTGGAGAGATAAGGGGCCAGGAGATGATGGACAGATAGCAAGGAGAAAGGAGGAAATAGGCACAGATAGGGGGAAGGAGAACATGGATAGGGAGAGGGTGAGGGGGAAATGGACAGAAAAAGAAGACGAGGAGGTGGATAGAGAGAGGGACAGGAGGAGGTAGGCAGAGAGTGGGGCGTTTGTAGAAAGTGGACAGAGAGATGGGGTGAAGCAGATAGACAGAGATGGAGTGATGGAGGAGATGGACAGGCAGAGGATGGAGGAGGAGCTGGAGTATTAGAAGACTGTAATAAACACATACCCAGGCAACTCTCAGTTAGTCATCTACATTAAAAAAACTGCTATGGTTGAAAAGGCACATGTGTACTGAAAGCGACCAGAAAAAAAGAAAATAACCCATTTTCATCACATTGATCACTATTTTTATCAGTAAATTGTGCAGAATCTTGATTCGAAGTTTTAACAGAACTGATGAAACAAATTAGTTAACGTTTTCAGTAACTACATTGCTTGAAAGTGATCTTCAAAATAAATGTGTAAGTGTAGCATACCGTTCTGAAGTGGTATATAGCTCTGTTAACAGTGTGTCTGCTTAGAAGGTAAAATGTAGCTGCATTTTCACATAATTTCCGCTTATGTCGCATCAGTTTCAAAATTAAAACTTCTTGTAAGCCCATAAGTGACGTCTATTAGCACAGGATGATGTGTGACGATGTATGTATAGTAAAACGTGCACTAGCAAACATGTGACACGTGATATCTGTGATACCGATATCAGTGTATGGAAAACCAGCCATGGTCTGTGTATTCATACCGGCGGTGTAAGCCTTTTCTTTTATGTAACCAGTCGTGCAATATATGACTGGTATATATTATTAAAGTATATTATTAATGTGCAGTGATCTTTGACTCGGATGACAGAATATATTGTGCCACGTTCTCGGTAGGGATCGATCGTTCTAGCCAGCTTCCACCACTGCAGCACTGCTCGATCACTTTTCCGTAGACCATAACCTGGGACAGCGGCAGAAGACTGCACGCAACATCTTGATACACGATAGGCCAGCTACAAGTGGCAGCATTGGGCGATACGCTGGGGTGTCCTGCTATGAACAACGAACTCCAGTTGCAAGATGGCTACGGGAACCGTCCAACTGCTTCTGTAAAACTGCTTCCATAAACCGTAGATTATTTTAGCTTGAGAGTAAGAGAAGTCCGAACAAGACGCAGCCAGGACAAAAGCACCACAAGCCCAAAGATGCGAGCTGGCGCCAGTGCCGTTGAGACTCGCCACTTGCGCTAGTTCCACTAGCGCCACGGGCGGCGCTGAATTTGACGATATCGACTTCACCTCGGCCAGTTACCGTCCGAGCACAATCCGCCGGTGACCGGACGACAACGGCCAGCAGCCTACTAGGAAGATAGAAAAGCAGCTCTCACCCACTTGATTATACACCATCGTCCAACGCTTCGACTAGGAACGTCGTTTAGTGAACGCTTAGAAGTGAACAGACAGTTATTATAAATTGCATTTGCGATGTAGTGTGAGGTTTACCTACGATTCTTTGCACTTAGCAGTTGAGGACCTTTATTGCAGTATCTTAGACGAAGTGTTGCAGACTACATTATTCGACAAGTCATAAAGATAAGTAAATCTTTTAACTCATTTATGTGACTTTGTTACCAAATTGTTGGAGAGTTGTAGAACCTTTGTCTCCTATCCTGTTACTTCACCCTTGGGCATAGCTCTGTAATAGTGGCAGGGAGAAAATGCCTTAGCGGTGTACTGCACCGGAAGCCTTTTCACGAAGTCTCAAACTCGCCCTACCGTAACAGCACTAGCGACGAGGCCTTTATCAAACTGCCGACGATGCCTTACAGAACTGTGCATGATATTTGCAATGGGAGGAATCTTTACGGGGAACTATGAAGATCGACAGACAAATTCTTGTAATATACTCGGATGACCAGAGCTACATGAGCTACGTTGTACAATATTACCAATGTATTAAATCCAGGGGTTTCTTATGTGACCCAAAACTTTCAGCAGGCAATAAGTGCTGTAGAATCACTTACGAATGTCTGTATGGAAAAATGAGTGAATTACTTCGATACGTGTCTGTTGTGTAATGGTAACTTCTTTCGCTGATGGCCTGAACTACTGTGGATGCCGATTATGGCCCCAGGTACTCATTACTTATTAAATGACTCAACTACAGCCCTATCACCTCTTCTGTGTCCTAAATTTTATATGTAGTCTTTGTACCGCATCTCAAAGTATATCTTTAAAATGTTGCCACAGTACTTGATCTTTAAGTATTTACACGTCTGTCTCAGTATACTACACATATTAAATTGCTGATAAAAGACGTTGAACAATTATGAAATTTTATTGGTATTTGAATGTTGGGAACGTAATGGATCAGAAACCAGTGTAAATGCCAAGACTTTCGGTTAATGTAAATGCTCTGCATAAATAAAGCACACGAAATTGTTGAAAAAAAAACGTTAAACGCTTTGTCAAACAATTTGTCTGAAAATAATATAGAGTAGAGAAAACTTTGAGGCACCTCATTTGCTTTACATGATTTCCAGCATCATTAAAAGGCACATCAAATGTTTCTATGATCTACTTTATTTCTTTTAGACATATCATTTTACAAAAAAACTGACCAATTCCTTTCTCTTTTTTTTCTTTTAAAGTTTTATTCAGAGAGGACGATCTTACTGACACCTCATTTGCCCATCTAGCGTCCTATGTTCTCTAAATGCCCTATGTTTACTACTTGAATCAAAAGGAGCCAGTTTGACAGTTAAATACTCCACCAAAGTATCTTTTTAAGCGGAAAATAGCAAGGCCTTGAAGAGATCAACTTTTTGACACTTTATTAACATAGCTGTTCGGCTAATATTTCAATTTTCCTTGATCTCACTAAGTTTTTCTTAATTATCCAAATTATTCTCAAGTGATTAAATACATATTTGCTTAACTAGACCTCAAGCTGTCTTTCCACTTCTCACTCTTCGTTTGGCTATGAAATTTTCGGACAGAAACCAGTTATGCAATTTATATGGAGTACTATTTTCGCTTCGTTCAAACATTTGGCCAAAACGTTTTGAGTATTAATCGTATGAAAAAATATGTGCCCTTTGTGTGCTGTCATTTTTAAAAAACCTTCGTTTCCATATCTTCAACCGTTAATGATATGACGATTTTTACGAACACATGATCGCGATGTGCGAGGAAGGAAGTGGAGGGCCGCATGCGATCCGTCCACCAGATATAAAACCAAAATCTCGAGAATGAAAAGAGAAATATCTCTCTGCTCCCAGCTTCAAATACGATTTTGATATGTTGGTTGCCATTCATATGCAAAAATGTATAGCCTTCAATGAATTATACACAAAATATATTTGCAATACATTTTTACTCCTGAAAATACAATTCGATGGAGTCATTTTCTTTGTTTCGTGCAGTATGGTTGGCATGACGAATAATGAAAAGGAATTCAGTCCTTTATCTAGCGACGATATCAAGCTGTAAGAAGTGAAGAACCAAATTTTTCACAGAATGGTAGTCTTCAAATCGAATGGCAATTATTCCACAGCAGCAGGCGCGCCCACTCCAGGGCTAATCTGAGAAGACTCGTAGCTGGTGCGGCGATATTTCAACACATCAGAACTCAAACGTCTTCTGATGCACAAAGCAGGCTACCAGCAGTGGCGTGGATGTTGGCAACACAGGACATTTCCGTAGTCATAGATGGAGATAGTGAAGGGAGACGAAAATTTAATAGTCATAGGGGACTGGAATTCTATAGTAAGAAAAGAAAGACAAGGAAAAGTAGTAGGTGAATATGAAATGGGGGGTAAAGAATGAAAGAGGGAGCCGCCTGGTAGAATTTTGCGCAGAGCATAACTTAATCATAGCTAACACTTGGTTTAAGAATCATGAAAGAAGGTTGCATGCGTAGAAGAGGCCTGGAGACAATGGAATACTTCAGGTAGATTATACAATGGTAATACAGATATTTAGGAACCAAGTTTTAAATTATAAGACATTTCCAGGGGAAGATGTGGATTCTGACCACAATTTATTGCTGAAGAAACTGCAGAAAGGTGGGAATTTAAGGATATGGAATCTGGATACACTGAACGAACCAGAGGTTGTAAGGAGTATCAGAGAGGGAGGATTAGGGAACAATTGACAAGAACGGGGGAAAAGAAATACAGTAGAACAAGAATGGGTAGCTTTGAGAGATGAAATAGTGAAGGCAGGAGAGGAACAAGATGGTAAAAAGACGATGACTGGTATAAATCCTTGGGTAACATAAGATATATTGAATCTAATTTATGAAAAGAGCAAATATAAAAACGCAGTAAATGAAGCAGGCAAAAGGAATACAAACGTCTCAAAAACGAGATCTGTGGTGTCACCGCCAGACACCACACTTGCTAGGTGGTAGCCTTTAAATCGGCCGCGGTCCGTTAGTATACGTCGGACCCGCGTGTCGCCACTATCAGTGATTGCAGATTGAGCGCCGCCACACGGCAGGTCTAGAGAGACTTCCTAGCACTCGCCCCAGTTGTACAGCCGACTTTGCTAGCGATGGTTCACTGACAAAATACGCTCTCATTTACTGTGACGATAGTTAGCATAGCCTTCAGCTACGTCATTTGCTACGACCTAGCAAGGCGCCATGTTCAGTTACTATTGATATTGTAAATATTGTACAGACAAGAGCTACGTTCAACATTAATGGATTAAAGTTAAGTATTCCACCATCTGCGTCCGTTTTTCTAAGTTCTAATTTCCATTGTCCTGTTCCAGACCTCACGCCAGCCTGCGTGAGCTTAAACGCGTGCCTTTCGGCTTCCTCTAACCTTAGTGGGTTGGTCTCCTGCCAATCCACAACAAGATCGACAGGAAGTGCTAAAGGGCTAAATGCGGATTGCTAGATGACAAGTGTAAGGATGTAGGCATATATCAATAGGGTTAAGATAGATACTGCCTACAGAAAAATGAAAGAGATCTTTGGAGAAAAGAGAATCATTTGTATGCAGATCAAAAGGTCAGATGGAAAGCAGAAAGGTGGAAGCAGAATATAGAGCAGAGGTTCCCAAACTGGTGGGTGCGCCCCGGTGGGGGGTGGGGGGGGGAGGGGGGGGGCGGGGGGGGGGCGTGATGATGTTGCAAGTGGGGCGCGGGTGGAGTTAGCGGTATAAACCTGATTTTTTTTTTAATATCGATATTTTAATAAAAATGAATGTGCAGGTATGAATGATAGATTATGGTGCTAAATGCAATCGTTTGGCGTCCCACTTCCCGCAATCCTATCTCAATAACCTATCCTAGAACATACAGCTTTTGAAGATCACGTTTAGAATGTCACACACAGACACTCTCAAAATTACTAAGGCGATATGCGTTAATTCTAATATGACAGATTTGTAAACAACTTACTTCTGACAATTGGAAAACAGAATGTCAGGTATTAACTATTCCGTACATTTGTACACATGAACTGAACGTAATCACGACTTCTAGCCGTAGTAGGCTATGTTCATCAGAGTAATAATCACTTATACTGCATAACTGCAAAAATGCAGTTTTATTACCCTGTCAACCCGCGGATCCCCATGTGATGCGATTACAGCGACTTTAACAGACTGTATACGCTTCAAATGAACTGGCGGGTTCGTAATTTGTACGTCAGGGTTATGCCCTTTGTCACCAGAAAAATGTGCACGACGTGAATGCGAAACTAGTATAAGTGTTCCTTCTGAGCAGAGTACTACATGCCGTTCTGGAAACATTGCCGTGAGTGCTAACAATGAAACATAACCCAGCTAGGTACACAATCAAGTCCATTAGTGAGGCTATTTTGTTTTTTCGAACGGTCAGTACTACAGCTCTTTCATTCGGATTACTTATCTGACCAAACAGTTTTTTTTCTGCCTTTTTGAAATACGGCATAATTTCGTTTGAAATTAGTGTACGTTCTTTGCTGCGACAATGACTTCTTTTGGTTCGAGTACAGAGATAACTGCTTGGCACTGTGCACAGTTTCCAGCGATGTGTGAGGTGTATCCATGACCTTACTTAATTACTGTGAAATTTGACAACCAATTCATTGATGTTATCTCAAAACTTATAACGTTTCGTTTATAAGTAACGAAAGATAGGGGCACCAAAACGATTTTCGCCTAAAACCCCGGGCTGCACTGCTCAGAACAGCATCACAGAACATGTAGCAAATTCTTAGGGTGCCTCTGCGCTGTTTCCGCCCTAATCCGGGAAAAGCCCGTTTATCCCAGCAAGGGCCCTGCTCGGCCACTAGGCCGCAGACAGACAGTGCACTGACTACCTGCTGGGGTTCCCCGTTCTTCGCCCCATTCCTCACAGGCAGTCATCTGAGGTGCCGACAGATGACAATAGCTTTCCTTTATTTCAGTTGGTTGAATGCAGTTGTTGACACATCTGATGTATTGGATTTTGCTGAAATCGCGTTGGATTTTTCACAGTTGTGCCTCAGTAAAATCAGTGTCAGTGCGAAATTATACTGTTAACTTCTTGTTTTCTCTTTACTTCACCATGAGTGTCGTGAAAAAACGTAAATTTGATTATATCAAATACGGTTTTGCTTCTATGCAAAAAAATGGTGTTGACCAGCTGCAATGTGTTATTTGCTATGAGCTATTGAGTAATGATTCCATGAGACCTTCTCGTCTGGAACGCCATTTGTGGGCAAAGCGTGATGCATTGAAAGAGAAGCCGAAGGAATATTTTGCTGCAAAATGTGATAATTCGAAACGAATTAATATGGACACTGCGGGATCCTTCGCTCAGACATCAGAAAAAGTACCGGAAGCCTCGTATGAGTTATCGCTACTTATTTCAAGGACCAAGAAAAGTCATATTATCGGAGAGACACTAGTCAAACCCTGTTTGTTGTAAGCTGCTGATATTGTTCTTGGGTCAGAAAGTAAACAAAAACTTTCACAAATACCGCTTTCTGACAATAATGTGTAATGTCGGATTGATGATATGGCCGAAGACATACAAAATCAATTACTTACGGCCGTCAAACAATAGCAGTTTTTCGCAATACATTTAGACGAGATTACCGACGTTGTGAATTGTTGCCAACTGCTAGCTTTCGTTCGCTATATAGAAAATGAAGCAGTTAAAGAAGAGTTGCTGTTTTCTACAGAGTTAAAGACAACTTCAAAAGCAATTCAAGTAATGGCAGCCATCTCTGAATTCTTTTGTAAAAATGAGTTATCATGGCAGAAACTGATAGGCGTATGCACAGACGGCGCCCCATCAATGCTTGGATGTCGCTCAGGATTCGTGCAGATGGTCAGAGAAAAAAACTTTAGTGTTACTGCTATCCACTGTATAATACACAGTCAAGCATTGGCAGCTAAGACACTTCCAAAGGAACTCAATGATGTCTTGAAATTGTGCATCAAAATCGTGAATCATATTAAAAAGAGTGCGTTAAATTCCAGGGTATTTACGGCTCTTTGTGAAGACTTGGGAGCAGAGTATAAAACACTTTTATTTCATACAGAAGTACGCTGGCTCTCAAAAGGAAATATGCTAGGAAGATTATTTGAACTTCGAGACGAAGTGATGCAGTTATTGGAAAATAACAAACTGAATTGTATGTGGAATTTAGGAAGCCCGGTGTTCATGTTGCATTGGCTTATCTGTCAGATATTTTTGAATCTTTAAACACACTGAATTTGAAATTACAAGGTGGAGAGTCAAACATAATTTTTCATCGAGATGCCATCAAAGCGTTTACTGATAAGTTGCAACTACGGAAACGTAAAATCTTAGCCTGCAATTATTCCTGATTTCCCAGATTGTTTGGAATCCTGGAAGAAGCCCGATTTCACAACGATTTTAAGGATACTGATACTAAGAGTAAAATATCTAACCATTTGCAGCACCTCACTGATGAATTCTAACGATACTTCCCTAATAGTTGTGACGATAAAATTTATTATAGGTTAGCGACGGATCCATTTCACGTTGACGTGGATGTGTTGCCAGACAGACTACAAGAGGAAGTCTTAGAAATTAAAAATGATTCTGCAGCGAAGTATGATTTGAGAAGATAGATAACCCTTTATTTTGGGTCAAATATCTCACGGTGTATCCCAGCACAACAGAACAAGCACTGAAACTGTATTTACCATTTTCAAGCACTCATTTGTGAGAAAGAGCATTTTCAGCGGTAGTGGCTATAAAAAATAAACTTAGAAGCAAACTCAATATTGCCAATGATTTACGTTGCGCAGTTTCTACTATTCTGCCCAGAATTCAAAATATTGTAAAAGATGTGCAAGCTCGTCCTTCACATTGATTTATTTGTTTGTTTCTTGCCATATGTGTGTGGAAATAATATTTTTATAATGAATACGTCACATTGTAAGAGAACTTGTTATTTTTCTCTTAACTGTCCTTACATGTAGGTAATACCGTAAAATTATAAAAAACTATTTCGAAGGAACAATATAAAATAAACATAGTGAATCTGATTTAAATATAAATACTGCGTGTGATCCTTATGGATTCTGATGTTACGTGTTGTATGTTATTTCAACTAATAATAGTATTTCTTCTGGATGAAGACACAGCGAAAGTTTATCCTAGATATGGCAAACGAAGAGTAGTCCTAAAATCGTATACTGGTGAAGAAATGGTGTGCTGCAAGGGAATGTAATCAAGGTAGGGAAGTTGTTTTATTCATATTTTTTAAAATTCTGTGTAGTTTGCAAATTTATTTGGTAAAACTTTTTTTTATTTTTTGTCTGATTCTGAGAACTGGGCGTTTGTCGCCGTTCGGTAACTGTCGTCGTTGACATAAATGCCAAACTCTGCGCAATGACAATGGGGAGCGCTATAGGCGTACAAATCAGTGATGTTCGTTAACACCGTGACTGAGTGACTATTTTTTATAATGAGTGAAAGTAATAAGCTACACTCAAAATAATGGCCCGCATCCACTAATCTGCAAAGGTCGCAAATATTTTTCCTTGTTTACCAAGGACTTTATTTACTTTAGGAGTGGCTTATAATCACTAGACTAGACTCGTGACGTAATAACTGCGACTCGATACATTAACAGACCCCATGTTACATGACGTCACCATCACAAATTTTTCAATAGTTTCTTGGTAATTAATAAAAATCGCTAAATTTTTAGGGGGAGGGGGGAGGGGCACGGCAGTTTTCTTTTCGGCAGAAGGGGGACGTGACAAACAAAAGTTTTGGAACCTCTGATATAGAGGGACCATACAAGGACGATGTACTTGAGGGCAATATTGTGGGAACTGAAGAGGACGTAGATGAAGCTGAAATTGAAGATACGATAATGCGTGAAGAATTTCACAGAGCACAGAAAGACCTATGTCTAAACAAGGCCCCGGGAGTAGACAACATTTCATTAGAACTACTGATAGCCTCAGGAGAGCCAGCCATGGCAAAACTCTACCATCTAGTGAACAAGGTGCATGGGACAGGCGAAATACCCTCTGACTTCAGCAAGAATATGATAATCCCATCCCAAAGAAAGCAGGTGTTAACAGGTGTGAAAATTACCGAACTGTCAGTAAGTCACGACTGCAGAATACTAACACGATTTCTGTACGGACGAATGAAAAACTGGTGGAAACCGACCTTGGGGAAGATCAGTTTGGATTCCGTAGAAATGTAGGAACACGCGAGGCAATACTGACCCTGTGACTTATCTTAGAAGATAGACTTAGGAAAAGCAAACCTACGTTTCTTGCATTTGCAGACTTAGTGAAAGCTTTCGATAGTGTTGACTGGAATAGTGTTGACAGTCTCTTCGGGTTTGCTGCCGGATCCTAAAATCAACTTGACTCGATATTTTGGCGACCCAACTGGTCGCCATCTTCAGAAAAATGCTGCTTCTGCTGATGAGTCCCGCTGAGAACTGACGCCAGGTTGCAAATCGACGTCCTATATTGGCACCGTTCAGTACACGGCGCATGCGCCGCCCATCACGGCAAATGGCTCTGAGCACTATGGGACTTAATATCTGAGGTCATCAGTCCCCTAGAACTTAGAACTACTTAAACCTAACTAACCTAAGGACATCACACACCCCCATGCCCGAGGCAGGATTCGAACCTGCGACCGTAGCAGTCGCGCGGTTCCGGACTGAAGCGCCTAGAACCGCTCGGCTACCGTGGCCAGCGCCCATCACGGTTTCTGCCTTCCAAGACAGGGAGGTGGCGCCGCCCTTAGTGAAACACTGCTGGCAACGATATATCGCAATCAAGGCCGCACCGAAGAACGTTCAGTTTTGATGCGAGATAATACAGGATTCCACGTCTTGCTAAGAGGAAACCCATTGTCTCTGTTGATTAAATTATCAGCCAACCTAATTCCAATCGCCTCTTTATAGACACTGTTCCAAAAACCGGAAATGTTGGCAACTACCACAGTTTGATCAATTTTCATACTGTGTCCCTCATTTAGGCAGTGTTCTGCTACTGCCGATTTGTCCGGCTGTTGTAGCCTCGTACGACGGCGATGTTCCACACACCTGTCATGCACTGTGCGAATAGAACGGCCAATGTAAGCTTTCCCACATTGACACGGAATTTTGTACACACCAAGTTCCCTAACCCCAAATCATCTTTCACAGAGCCGAGCAGAGCTCTAATCTTAGAAGGTGGAAGCAATACACTCTTCATGTTAAAATTCCTTAAAATTCGTCCAATCTTAAACGATAAGCCTCCAGCATAAAGAAGAAAGGCCACAGATCTATGTTCCTCTTCATTCACCTCGGGAGATGGTCCAAACTCCATAGCCCGACGAATCTGCTTCTCGGTGTATCCATTTTCCTTAAAAACAGTCATCAAATGCTCAAGTTCTTGGGTTAAACTGTCTGCGTCGGAAATGGCATATGCTCTCCGTACCAAAGTCCTAAGGACGCCACTGCGTTGGTGTGGTGGATGACAACTCTTAGGATGCGGATACCAATCTCTGTGTGTCGGCTTTCGGTGAACACTGTGACTGGATGAATCTCTTTCAAATTCTGAAGGTGGCAGGGTCAAATACAGGGAGCGAAAAGCTATTTAAAATTTGTTCAGAAACCGGATGACAGTTATAAGAGTCAAGGGAAGCACTGGTTGAGAAGAGAGTGAAACAGGGCTGTAGCCCATCCCTGATGTTATTCATTCTGTATACTGAGCAAGCAGTAAAGGAAACAAAAGAAAAATTTGTAGCAGGAATTAAAATCCATGGAGAAAAAATCTTTGGGGTTTCCTGACGACATTGTAATTATATTAGAGACAGCAAAGGACCTGGAGGAGCAGTTGAACGAAATGGAAGTGTCTTGAAAGGAGCTTGTAAGGTGAACATCAACAAAAGCAGAACGAGGATAATGGAATTTAGTCAAATTAAATGAGGTGAAACTGAGGGAATTAGATTAGGAAATAACAAACTTAAAGTACTAAATGAGTTTTGCTATTCGGACAGCAAAATATCTGATGGTGGTCGAAGTAGAGAGGATATAAAAAGTTGACTTGAAATGGCTATGAGATCGATTCTGAAACAGAGACATTTGTTAATATCGAATAAAGATTTGTCAGGATGGTTTTTCTGACAGTATTTGTGTATATGAAAGTGAAACATGGACGATAAATAGTTTAGAACAGAAGGGAATAGATGCTTTCGATATGTGGCGTTACAGAAGAATACTGAAGATTAGATGGGTAGATCACGTAGATAATGAGGAGGTAATGAGGGGAATTGGGGAGAAGAGGAAAAAGTTGACTAGAAGAAGGGATCGGTTGGTAGAACATGTTGTGAGGCATCAAGGGCTCACCAATTTAGTATTGGAGGGCAGCGTGAAAGGTAAAAATTGTAGAGGGAGACCATGAAATGAATACACTAAGCACATTCAGATGGATGTAGGTTTCAGTAGTTACTTGGAGATGAAGCATCTTGCACAAGATGGAGTAGCATGGAGAACTGCATCAAATCAGTCTCTGGACTGAAGACCACAACAACAACAACAGTCGCGATCATGTTCTGTCAGCTAAAGCTGTCACGTAGTGTTGATCACTTAGGCTGTAACTTCCAGAAACAACAGCGGTGGCCTTCGGCGCACAAACTGTTCGTCTCATGCGGCGCATTGGAAGTCCGCCGGTTATGGCATGAATCGGTTCCGGTAAGATTATCAAACGGCTTTCTTATCTGAGGGTGGTGGTCAAATGAACTGCTGAAATATTGTGTCAAGGTGAGTGTGTGATTCAGCTGCACACCCAACAAGAGTATTAACAGCTAATGCGCTGGGAAGTTTACCAAGTTGCAACCAGGTTTCAACTACTACGTCTTTTTCTAAATTTATTTCCATTCCTGTACATCCACTTCTGTGAAAATGGATGTTTGGACGATGGTCAGCAGTGCTTAGCAGAATCATGATGCTCTTAACCTCAGTTAATTTCTGTAGTATTTGTCGTCTTGCGTGACGACATGTGGTCTCAATCCAACACAGTTCTCTCGATATTTTTGTTGTTTCCAATTGTTTTTCCTTTAAGATATGTTCAGTGTAACTTCTTACATCCCCTCGAGAGCATTTTCGAATACTGCAGCATAATCTATCAATGTAGTAATACTATGAAAAGGTGGCATCAAAGAATGGAAATCACTGGTGTATAACTTCTCTATTCTGACATCCTCCACGTTTTGCGAAGCGAGATGTACAAGCAATGAAAACAGCAGCGGTGAACATATCCAGCGCACTTTACCTGCAAAACCACGGTGCAGTCACAAATATGTTCCGAGCAGGCGTGTCACGACAGTTGTCAAGATAAAGTTAGGCACAGGTGTTAACTTACAGACTTCTGTAGGGTCGACGTGGCAGCACTTTGTACACGGTAAATATCCAGGAAGCGACGAACAAATGAATCACCCGATAGTGATAATGCACCAAATACGTTGCACGTCAACATCAGCTGTGGGAATACAAAGTTAGAATGAAGGTACCACAGTCAACAAATGTTTAAACCGTAAAGAGTCGGAACAACAGTGAATTTGACTGCATAATAGCACGTTAACTGAAAGTAGCGCACTTGAATCTCTGGCACATCCATGTGAGCGAGAAACTCTAAAGCCAAGGTCTCTCTTTCTGGCAGATCAACGGGAAGCAACTCGTGAACGTGGGTAATTTTTAACGGAGAGCAAAGAAGGATGTTACGTAGCATTTTACGCACCGTGCTCACGGGTATGCCCAATGTTCGGGGAATATTCCGTGCACTACACGTTTGTACACCACTACTCGTCTCCTCCTGCATTGCAGCGGCCACTGCTTCCACTGACGTTGAATCAATTCGTTTCCTCCCTCTACCAGGTTGCACATTAAAAGAACCCGTCTTTACGAATATGCAAATCATTTTCCGCAGATCCATGGCAGTCACTAGACCGACGCCTTTTTTCAAACCCTTCAGTATCAGGAACTTCTGCAGAGCAACCTGTACACAGTCATCATTTTTGTAATAAAGCTTTACAAGCAGACCGCGATCCTGCATTGAGAGAGTGATGGCGAACGTCATAGAGGCGAAAGGAGGAACAGCCGTGAACCCGGCGTGTTTATAGCAACTTCAATGGCTCGTGCGCATGGCTGGCGTTTTCATTTACGTATTCTGACACATACATCGCCGTCTGTTGAACATTCACACTACTTTTTTCTTCTACCATGCGTTTTTCCCCTTTCCGATAATATTCCGTTGCAATTTGACGTAATTCTGACCAGTGGTGTTATTTCTGTAGTGTTTTGAAAGTTTAACTTTAATTATAATCACCCTGTACATGTACAAAATAATGTTATACTTTAGATTCAACTGTCTTAACGTACCCTAAAATACAGTTCTTAAGATTATAGCTGCCACACCTGTGAACATTTGTGAGACTAATATGTCAATGCTCAGTCAGCTCAATCATCTCCGCCAGCACCGCCTCCTTCCCGTTACCCAGTGTGGCTCTCGGCCGTCCTTATCTTCCGATGACCTTCTCCTTCACCTCACTCATCTCCTTTCCGAACAGCTTAATTCCCGTCGCTCCGCTTCCTCTCCCGGGACCTCGAACGTGCCTATGACCGTGTATGGCATTCCGGTCTCCTCTTCAAGCTCCAAACCTTCATCCTTCCCATTAACTACGTCCGTCTGATCGGCTCCTTTCTCTCCCAACGTCCTTCCTACATCACCATCCATAGCACGGATTCCTAGACCTTTTTTCCTCCACCGGTGTGCTCAAAGGCTCCGACCTCTCCCCCCATCTGTACCTTTTGTATACGGTGGACGTGCAGCCGCCGTCATCCTCCGTCCACCTTCTCAAGTTTGCCGATGACACCGCCTTCCTTGCCCTTACCCCCACCCTGCAGCATTCCCAACACCTTCTCCAATCCCATCTTGACCGGTTCACCGCTTGGTGCAACCAGTGGTTGCTTAAGGTCAATCCCTCCAGAACCCAGGCGATCATTGTAGGCAAAGCCACCCCTTCCTTCCGCCTCCTTGATTTCTATCTAACCATCTATGGCCGTCCTATCGCCCTCACCCCCACCCTTAAGTACCTTGGCGTCACCTTCGACCGTCGCCTCTCCTGGACCCCCCATCCCCAGACAATCCAAGCCAAAGCACACTCCTTTCTGGCCATACGTGGGGTGTGGACCCCTCCACCATGCTCCACACCTACAAATCCCTCATCCGCCCTACCCTCTGTTATGCCCATCCTGCCTGGATCTCCGCCCCCCCTACCTTTTACAAATCCCTTCAGATCCTTGAACGCCATGCTCTCCGTCTCGCCTATCGTATCCGTCTCCCCTCCCCCACGTGGATCCTGTACAACCTAAATCCGTTCCCCCACCTCCTCCTTTTCCTCGAACGGATACGGATCCTCTACACTTCCCGTAAACTCGATCCTCCTCACCCGCTTGTCTCACCCATCCTCTCCCACCCCCGCCCACTGCCACACCTGTATCTCCATGTCCCACCTGCTCTCCATCTCTCCACCCTCCTTACCCTCTCCCAAGGTGGCTTCCGCCAGCTCCCCCTCCCTGATGATGCCCTCCTGTCCTCCATCTACCCCTCGTACCAACTTTGATCCTCCCCTCCCCCTTCCTGTGTTTTTTTCCTTTGGGCACCCTCCCTTCCTTCTCTCTCCTTTTCCCTCCATCCTCCCCTTCCTCCACCCCTCTTCCCCCAGGCTTTCCCTACCCCCCTCCTCCCTTCCTTCCTCCCCCCTATCTCCCTCGCCCTTGGCATCTCTGCTCTGCCCTCTCCCTCTCCCACCCCCCTCCACCCCTCTTGGCGGGTCCTCGGACTCGTACACGCTCAGTGAACATTCGCGCGCCGGAGATCATCGCCTCGTGTTTCTGTGTGTGACGTCGTTCGTGCTCAAGTGTTCCAATGCTATTCGTTTTGTGCTCCTCCGTTCACGTGTGACAATTTTCATCTCTGCATGTGTCCACATGTCTGAATAAATTTTATCTTGGACTCTGCGCCCGTGAACAGCTCCATGTATTTTAAAAGTATATGTCTCCGTTTGTATATCCACCATATTTATTCTATAATTGTCTACATTTGTCTCTTTTGTATTCTCTGCGGCCAAAGAGCGGCGAACTATGCCGCTGATGGCCTACCTGTAACAGGTTTAAAAATAATAATAAAGAAAAAAATCAGCTCAATCTCTAGTTTTAAGAATATTGCATTAAAGTTGTTAATGTTAAAAAATGATAGGTAGAAATAAGTTGAATGTTTTCGCTTTTCTCGACGAAATTCCATGTAATGTTGGAATGATAAAGTTTCTTTTCAATTGAAAAAATAATCTTGTTGATATTATTGTTTGCATGAAATTATCGTCTGTTCTTTGATAATCGACTCATACTATTTGACATTTTCTTTCCTTTTTCGTGGTTCCACCTAATATACAGGGTGATTTCGCTAAATGGGGAAATGTGCAGGGAACGTTCTCTGGAGGGATAATGAGGGATAATGTCACATGGACATAGACTGGAAATGCGTTTGGGGTGGTACACCTTACTTGAATGTGGAGACAAAAGATCTTTGACGGTGGCTCAGGTATCAGCAACACTCAGGTGCCCCGCCCCACCCTGCCAGCGTGGCGTAAGCGAGAAGACCGTGTGGAACATTCTCCATGACAGCTGCCACTGTCCGTATCACTTACCACACGTGAAGTCCTCAGTACCTCTTGGGTTGCCTCCGACGTGACAGTCGTGCTGATAGTTCGACGCATGGGCCACAATGGTGCTGGGATTTCTGTCGTCCACCCTATTCGCAGATGAGGCTGCCCTCATCAGGATCGGTATCGCCAATCTTCACAACAACCACCAACTAGCTATGGAGAGTACCCATGGTATGGTGACAGCGAAGCATCAGCACCCATTCACCCACAGCATGTTAGCAGGTATTATTGGCGGTCGCCCTGTGGGACCAATCATACTTCCGCAGACCATCACGATGTAGGATTACCTGTTCTTCCGGTGGGTGACGCCCATTCTGGGAGACCTACCTTTGGTGGTACTAAGCTTCATGTGGCAACTACGTTATGGTGCTCCATCTCACTGCCCTCTTGAGTGTCGAGCTAAAACGCTAGTACAGACAGAACATATCCACTAGCCTGGTATGTCTTCATGTGTGATTTCAATCACTAAAACTTATGCTGTCAAAGATCTTTTGTCTCCACCTTCATGTGGGTATACAGGGTGGTCCATTGATAGTGACCGGCCCAAATATCTCACGAAATTAGCATCAAACGACGAAACTACAAAGAACGAAACTCGTCTGGCTTGAAGGGGGAAACCAGATGGCACTACGGCTGGCTCGCTAGATGGGGCTGCCATAAGTCAAACGGATATCAACTGCGTTTTTTTTAAATAGGAACCCCCATTTATATTATATATTCGTGTAGTACGTAAAGAAATATGAATGTTATGTTGGACCACGTTTTTCACTTCGTGATAGATGGCGCTGTAACAGTCACAAACGTGTAATTACGTGGTATCACTTTACATTCCGACAGTGCGGACGGTATTTGCTTGGTGATACATTACCCGTGTTAAAATTGACTGTTTACCATTTGCGGAAAAGGTCGATATCGTGTTGACGTATGGCTATTGTGATCAAAATGCCCAACGGGCGTGTGCTATGTATGATGCTCGGTATCCTGGATGACATCATTCAAGTGTTCGGACCGTTGATCGGATAATTATGTTATTTAAGGAAACAGGAAGTGTTCAGCCACATATGAAACGTCAACCACGAACTGTAACAAATGATGATGCTGCTGTCACGGCTAATCCGCAGATCAGTAGCAAACAAATTGCGTGAGGATCGGGAATCACAAAAACGTCGATGTTGAGAATGTTACATCAACATCGATTGCACCCGTACCACATTTCTATGCACCAGGAATTGCATGGCGACGACTTTGAGCGTCGTATACAGTTCTGCCCCTGGGCATAAGAGAAATTACGGGACGATGATAGATTTCTTGCACGCGTTCTATTTAGCGATGAAGCGTAATTCACCAACAGCGGCAACGTAAACCGGCATAATATGAAGTATTGGGCAACGGAAAATCCACGATGGCTGCGACAAGTGGAACATCAGCGACATTGGCGGGTTAATGTATGGTGCGGCATTATGGGAGGAAGGATAATTGGCTCCCATTTTATCGATGGTAATGTAAATGGTGCAATGTATGCTGATTTCCTACGTAATGTTCTACCGATGTTACTACAAGATGTTTCACTGCATGACAGAATGGCGATGTACTTCCAACATGATGGATGTCCGACACATAGCTCGCGTGCGGTTGAAGCGGTATTTAATAGCATATTTCATTACAGGTGGATTGGTCGTCGAAGCAACATACCATGGCCCGCACGTTCAGCGGATCTGACGACCCCGGATTTATTTCTGTGGGAAAAGTTGATTGATATTTGCTATCGTGATCCACCGACAACGCCTGACAACATGCGTCAGCGCATTGTTAATGCATATGCGAACATTATGGAAGGCGAACTACTAGCTGTTGAGAGGAATGTCGTTACTCGTATTGCCAAATGAATTAAGGTTGACGGACATCATTTTGAGCATTTACTTCGTTAATGTGGTATGTACAGGTAACACGCTGCCACAGCATTCGTTCTCAGAAATGATAAGTTGACAAAGGTACACGTATCACATTGGAACAACCGAAATGAATTGTTCAAACGTACCTACATTCTGTATTTTAATTTAAAAAACCTACCTGTTACCAACTGTTCGTCTAAAATTGTGAGCCATATGTTTGTGACAGCGCCATCTATCACAAAGCAATAAATGTGGTCCAACTAAACCATTCATACTTCTTTACGTACTGCATGAATATGTAATAAAAATGGGGGTTCTTATTCAGAAAAACGCAGTTGATATCTGTTTGAGCTATGGCAGTGCCATATAGCGGGCGAACCATAGCACCATCTGGTTTTCCCCTTCAAGCTAGACAAGTTTCGTTCTTTGTAGTTTTTTCATTTGACGCTTATTTCGTGAGATATTTTGCCGGTTCACGATCAATGGACCACACTATATATCCCTTGGAGAACATTTCTGGTCGTATATCCATACTCTTAGGGCGTAAAATAAACGCCGGCACACCAGTCGGGAACAAGAGAGAAGAGAAGGCTGTGAGGTCAGCCGTTAGCTGGCTTACTGACCTCTCTCCAGGGCGAGAACGCGACAGCAGCGGCCGCTAGTTGAAGACGACAAAAGCTCAGCGTCCGACTGGTGCAAGCGCTTTGAGAGCAGTGTCAGCGTTAGCCACTTCCTTAGCCGATGCATCGTAGCCTCTTCATTAGCAATTCCCACGTAATACAGTTCGAGATTAGCAGTCACTGCGGTACAGTTGACAGTGTTGTTAGTAGCGGCCGCTAGGACCAAAAGTGTTGCTTGTCTTTGTCTATTCTGAAGGAGACTGATTATTTGTATCGCTCTTTGCTTGCCACCAAAAATATGGTTCAAATGGCTCTGAGCACTATGGGACTTAACTTCTGAGGTCATCAGTCCCCTAGAACCTAGAACTACGTAAACCTAACTAACCTAACGACATGACAAACACCTATGCCCAAGGAAGGATTCGAACCTGCGGCCGTAGCGGTCGTGTGGTTCCATACTGTAGCGTCCTGAACCCCTCGGCCACCCCGGCCGGCGCTTGCCACACATCGGTGGAATTGCACTTGTGAATGATCGAGTATAAAGGACTACAAGAATTCTCAGATCAAAGTTAAGTATTTGTACTTGTCTTGTTGTAATAAAACTATTAATACTAGTTATTTGATTGTCTGTCTAGCGAACCAAGTGTGCAGGATTCCTAGAAACAACACATATTACTTTTGCTCTGTGCCCTGTCAGTAACGAACTCCCGCAATTTGACTCCTTCCAAAAAATCACTGTGTGTGTTACGTAGTGAAATTTGCCTTACCCTGGCCAGTAACATGGATCAGAATGAAAAGTGGTAAGACATCATCCATTGCCCTTTTCATTTACTATGAGAATATCACTCTACTTACAGAATAATGAGGCTGGTGGAATATGATAATAATATTTATAAAAGCGAATCGGCCTGCAGTAATATATGTACACTACTGGCCCTTAAAATTGCTACACCACGATGATGACGTGCTACAGACGCGAAATTTAACCGACAGGAAGAAGATGCTGTGATATGCAAATGATCAGCTTTAGAGAGCATTCACACAAAGTTGGCGCCGGTGGCGACACCTACAACGTGCAGACATGAGGAAAGTTTCCAACCGATTTCACATACACATACAGAAGTTGACCGGCGTTGCCTGGTGAAACGTTGTTGCGATGCCTCGTGTAAGGAGAAGGTTCTGCTCCTACTCCTCTCAATGGAGCAAAGGACACAGGGCGGAGTGACCAACATGCAAACGGCAACCAGTGAATGCCGGGATTTAATAGCCATCGCCACATCCTGTCGCCTTCGAGCTGCTCTGATCTCCATTGATTTCGACTATGCATTCGACAGAGTTCACCACAAGTTCCTTCTGTCCGTTATGGCCCGCATGGGCTTCCCGCCTGACTTTCTCGACATCTTTCAGCGCCTTTTCCGTGGAGCTGCATCCCGTGTACTGGTGAATGGACGGATTGCGGATCCCTTTCCGATCCGACGGTCAGTTCGCCAAGGATGCCCACTCTCCATGATCCTTTACGCGATCGCACTCGAACCACTTGTCGGAGGGTTGAAAAACAGGCTCTCGGGCATGTCATTGAGGGATCACACCTTTCACTGCAGGATATATGCTGATGACCTTCTATTACTTGTCCGATCTGGTGACGAGGTACGCTCGGTGATACAATGGATCAATCGCTATGGATTGGCAGCGGGCAGCCTCATGAATGTGGCCAAGTCGGCAGCGATGCCCATTGGGAGAGGTCTACAGGAGGACGCTTTAGCCCCACTCCAACTGGTTAACAAGATCCGGTTTTTGGGCATAACATTTACACAGGATGTGCGCCGCACGGCTGCCATGAACTATGCACGATTACTACAGGCAATACGCACAGAAGTTCGCCGGAACTTACTTCGACGGATGGACCTCCTACAGCGTGTGGAATACCTCAACCTTCACGTGGCAACTAAGATGATCCACATGGCCCAGGTCCTACCGATATCGGCAGCGATGGCACACAGACTGCAAGCAGCGTTTGGATATTACCTTACAGCCGGACACCTATTCAAAGGCCGCTACGAAACACTCACCCTCCCTCTGCTTGATGGCGGACTGGGACTTATAAATGTACGAGCGAGGGCTACAGCATTATACTTGTGCACAATGATGAAATTGTGGACCCACAAAGATGCTTCCCTTACGGGACGTCTGTTAGAGGAATTGCTGCCGGCGTCTCTTCTGCCACCTGTCACGGTTGCGCACATTACACCCTCACTCTCGCACCTCTCGGCATTTATTCTTGAGTATAGTTATGTGCACCCAGACCTTCCCAACACTCGCACTCCGAAGGCGAGAGACGTTTACAGGCTGCTGCTAAGGTCCATCCCTCGCAATGTGATTGAGAGGAAGAGCCCTACGACCCTATGGCCTGCAGTGTGGAGAGCGGTCCAGAAGCCGTTCCTCCCCACGGGTACGAGCCGTGTGGTACCACGTGGTGAACGGGAAGGTTGTAACACGACAAAGGCTGCACGCTATTGGGATGACGGATTCCCCCCTTTGCCCACGTTGCCTCCTCGTTGATACTGACGAACACCGTTTAACATGTGGATCGGCGTTAGAGGTATGGCTGCTAGTGCATAAGATCCTCGCCTGCTACCTACGTATCGCACCTCGCACAATTGAGCCATGGCTCCTCCTTTGTCCAGAGGATACTTATTTCCCACCTGCGAAGACTCACGCTCTCACATGGTTTAAAGGCATGTACATATACTACCTCTTTCGAGATTATGAGAAGATGGTGTTTGATTACTGGCAATTTCTCCAGGACAGTCACAGCACACTTGAGTGTACACCCCGATACCGACAACTATTTGCGAACTATTTGCGCAGTGTCTTCGATAACCCCCCTCCCACAGCTGGTGAGTACCGGGCAGAGGATGACCGCCTTCATGGGGCTTCACACGCTGCGAAATGTTGTACCAATTTGGAACATGGAATCTTTACGTAGATGGGCCATGCACATGGAATGGCGTGCGGGATTTGGTTAAATTTTTTTTCGTTATTATCTATCATCACACTATGGGTTTCAAATTCTATTTAATAGTTTAGAAGGAACTCGTGTTCTGTTGTTGCTACGGATGTACATTCTAATTTTGTTTGTCGTAACTGAAAGACGCCTTTTTCCATCTATATAAAAAAAGGTTGGCAGAGGAAATAATTTACAATAAAAAATTAAAAAAAATAAAAACACAAAAATATAAAGAAGATAGCCAAAAAAAGTTGGAAAAAAATTAAAAAAGATGTTTAGGCCTCGGAGTCTTATGCCAGAGGTAAAAAAAAAAAAAGATGTTAGAGCACTTGCCCGCGAAAGGCAAAGGTCCCGAGTTCGAGTCTCGGTCGGGCACACAGTTTTCAAAAGAAAAAAAAAAGTGGTCAGCGAGCCGGAAACTCATACCTAACGCCCCGGGTTCGATTCCTGGTTGGGTCGGAGATTTTCTCCGCTCAGGAACTCGGTGTTGTTTTGTCCTTATCATCTTCATTTCATCCCCATCGACACGCAATTCGGCGAAATGGCGTCAACTCGAATTACTTGCACTCGTGAACCGTCTACCCGACGGGAGGCCCTAGCCACACGGCTTTTTACCGAGGATGCATGACAGCAGACATAGAATGAATTTCGAAATGTCCTGCTGGGACCGTAACAGCTCAGTATACAAGGTGGTCCATTGATCGTGAACAGGCCAAATATCTCACGAAATAAGCGTCAGACGAAAAAACTACAAAGAACAAAACTTGTCTAGCTTGAAGGGGGAAACCAGATGGCGCTATGGTTGGCCCGCTAGATGGCGCTACCGTAGGTCAAACGGATATCAAATGCGTTTTTTTTTAAATAGGAACCCCCATTTTTTATTGCATATTCGTGTAATACGTAAATAAATACGAATGTTTTAGTTGGACCACTTCTTTCGCTTTGTGATAGATGGCACTGTAGTAGTCACAAACATATGGCTCATATTTTTAGACGAACAGATGGTAACAGATAGTTTTTTTTAAACTAAAAGGTTTACCGACCACATGCTGAATGTCGTTCAATGTTCAACGTGGAGTGGTTTCGCATCAACTTTATGTAATACTAAGGAGTTAAAAGAAAACGTGATTAATGGCGGTAACCACTCTACGGAAATCCCAACATTAACAGCGAATCACAAGTAATATCATTGTTCATATTACTCATCAACAGTTGCTTGTACACGAAGTTGTACTTTAAATGACATGACCAACTTCTTCGTTCCGGATCTGGATGCAAACCCAGAACGTAAAGCCATTGTTAACTAAGCAAAGCTTTGTGCCTTATCGAGACTCGATCACTAGGCAGAAAGAGACGTCAAATATTGACGTTTGCTGCAGTATCAGTTATCAGTTCTCAACTTGAACGTAAATGATGATAATGTTTGTACGAAAGCAGGAACCCTAACATGACAATTACCCTCTTGGTAATTAACCTCGAAAGACGTTGTATAGTGTTGCATTGTCAAGGAATAAAGGATGCACATGTTTAAAATTTAAATGCCATCATGTAATGCTGGGGACAAGGATGCGAACCCAGCACCTAATCGGATTGTTGAATAAGTACGTAAAATCAGAATGTAGATATCACAGTTTGTCACCAGTTGTGGGGTTGGAACCTTAAATGACGACTGAAGTTGTATTGCCTGACGGGGATTCGAACCCGGCGCTTGTCCAATGTTGGTCCACCATCAGCGAGATGTCACACGCGTAACTAGAAATAAGGTGACGTAAACGTCTATGCTGACTGAGAGTCGAACGCCGCACACATGGTTATGAAGACACGTTAATAAACAACTTCATATTCAGTAGTAGCTAGGAGTAGCATGTTTAGTTGCAAACCTTAAGGCCTTACTCATCCCTAGTAACGTGTTGCCTAATATCTGCGATATCATGATGTTAATTTCCAAGTGGATTGACTGCCGTAAGGAGCAATGTTCTCTAGTAGTCGTGTATCATTGAGATGTAAATGAAGTGCTTCAGCAGAAAGTAATTTCCGTCGTGCAGCACGTATTGTTTCAGAGATAGTACATGCTATAAGTGCACAAAACGTGTATTATATACTAAGTATATACTATTATTTGGAGAAGCTGCCGCCAAACCTGTTAGTTGTCGTGGTTGAATACAGGTTTTCTTAACGCTACATCTAATGCATAGCGCTTACAAGAAAGTATAGTTTCCTGCGTCATGCTATTGCTAGCTAGGTGAAATATTTTGTGGTAGCTATGTTTAAAATGAATGTATTTTTGAAAGTATTGTTCGTCGAATATTTGAATAAATCGTCAACTGTAGGTGTGCCTGCACATGTTATAGCATAATAGCTGTAGCTGCGTTGGTTTGTACTACAGACTTGGGTAGGTTAGGTGTAACTTTTGATCCTTCAAGGGGTGATCGTGGCCATGCGGCCCGGGTCTGTACCAGCCGCGGCTCGCGAGCTACGGGCCAGCCAGGCTGGCCGAGGCGAGACGCAAGCGAGCGAGCTGGCGGTGGCGTTGGTGGGCCAACAGCCCGGGACGAGCCAGCACGGCTGCGCCGCATGCCTCTGCCTCTGCCGCTCCTTTAACGTAAATATGTTTACCTCCTCTCCTGGAATCAGTATAAGAGCGGCAAGCAGAAATACACGTCAGGCTGTCTGCCGTAATGGCTCACTGGAAGAGGTCTATTCGAGGTAGAGTCAAAAAATGGTTCAAATGGCTCTGAGCACTATGGGACTTAACATCTGAGGTCATCAGTCCCCTAGAACATAGTACTACTTAAACCTAACTAGCCTAAGGACATGACACACATCCATGCCCGAGACGGGATTCGAACCTGCGACTGTAGCGGTCGCGCGGCTCCAGACTGAAGCTCCTAGAACCTCCGGCCTGCCGAGGTAGTCGTCGCTCTCATTGAGGAAGGAGGATGTTCCATCAGAGAAGCTGGCAGACGATATGGCGTACCACATACCACTGCAACGAGATGTGGGAAGATCTGCCTTGAAAGAGGCACCACCAGCAGGGCTCCTGGTTCAGGCAGGAAGAGAGTGAACTCACAGCAGGAAGACAGGGACCTAGTGTCTAGGAGCAGAGAAAATCCCTTTCTGAACGCGAAGCAGTTGCGGTGGGAGACCAACTTCCCCGGCTACAGTGACACGATTCGCCGAAGGCTGAGGGACGCTGGACTGCATGCGCGACAATCCGCCGTGAAACAAGAGCTCAGCGAAGACAACGTTTTATACCAGCTAGCATTTGCGGAACTCCATCTGAGGGCGTCGTTGGACAACGTCATTTTCACTGATGAGAAGGTGTTTTCCACCAATAACGACGGTCCACGAATCGTTTACAGGCCGCAAGGGACTCGCCATCGAAGCGCATATGCAACCACGACGAGAAGAAGTGGCCGGCTATCTGTTACCTGCTGGAGTTGAAATTCTGCGAGAGGGGCGGGAATTCTTCACAGGACAGCAGGAACTCTGGACAGCGCGCAGTATGCCCACATATTGGAAAATGTGATGCTTCCGTCAGTGCGAATGCTGTACGCAGAAGGGGACGTCACATTGGAAGAGGACAATTCTCACATTCACAAGTCTGCATCTGTTCAGCAGCGGCTCTCCATGATTGGCGTCAACGTCATGGACTGGTCGCCACGGACGGCTGATATGAACTCCATGGGCTGAGGTCACCAGAACATTAACAGAGAACTGGCCACGAAACCAACCAACTACTGCGGTCGCTCTTTGGGACTGCGTCCTGGAAGCCTGGGAGGAAGTTGCTTCTTCAGGCTGTTACGTCCGACGGCTTATACATTCTATGCCAAGACACGTGATAGAAGTACAAAATAATGAAGGATTCTGGATAAAATATTAGAGTTCTTAAAATGTTTTGTTATGTCTTCTTTTTCGTCATTTTTCATCATTGAGAGCTAATGGAAGATCGCGTGGCAACAGAAAAGATACAAAATGGGTTAGCTTTCCTTTGAGTTGCCCTTTTAATTCAAGTGGGTTTCTTTTGAATATACAGTTTATTAAGTATTCTATTTTGATTTCATTTATACCCTGTCTACATACTTACAAACTAATCAGCGTAGATGGACTCTGTCACAGCAGTTTTTGTTATTTCAAATACGTCCCTCTCTTCCCCTCCATCCATGACTACACCCTCCGTCCTCCACACAATACGCCAACGATTTCATATTATGTGTACTCGTCGCGCGGGATTAGCCGAGCGGTCTAGGCGCTGCAGTCATGGACTGTGAGTCTGGTCCCTGCGGAGGTTCGAGACCTCCCTCGGGCATGGGTGTGTATGTTTGTTGTTGTTGGGTTGTTTTTGGGGAAGGAGACCAGACAGCAAGGTCATCGGTCTCATCGGATTAGGGAAGGATGGGGAAGGAAGTCGGCCGTGCCCTTTCAGAGGAACCATCCCGGCATTTGCCTGGAGTGATTTAGGAAAATCACGGAAAACCTAAATCAGGATGGCCGGACGCGGGATTGAACCGTCGTCCTCCCGAATGCGAGTCCAGTGTCTAACCACTGCGCCACCTCGCTCGGTGTGTATGTTTGTCCTTAGGATAATTTAGGTTAAGTAGTGTGTAAGATTAGGGACTGATGACCTTAGCAGTTAAGTCCCATAAGATTTCACACACATTTGAACATTAATGTTTACTCGTTGTTAATATCTCTTCTGTGCTCTCTCACACTCTCTCTCTCTCTGACACTATCGCCGCAAGTGCCTTTTTATTACACTCCCCCAAAACTTTGTAAACAAATCTAACGGTGTCCAATGACGCTACATTTTCTCTTTTAATTGCTGCTGTCTTTACTCTCTATCATTCCTCTCACTACCTATGAAACCGTATTCTTTGATCTCGCCTTCCCTATAACCCATTCTTCGTTCTGAGAACTGTCCTTCCTTGTCTCTCGGTCCTAAGATAAAACTGTCACCAGCAAGCCGTCGTAAACTAGAAACCGTATTTCATTTAATGAACCAATGGCCATGTAAGTTCACAAGGCTCTTACTTTATTTGAAACTGAGACGTTGAAAATTGTGGTGCTGACTGGGGTTAGAATTCGATTTCACTGTGTTTCCGAAGATTGAAAACTCTTCTAAGCGTCCTCGAAAGGAACCAATCTGGTTTCGAATCCTGATCAGCACGAAGTATTCATTATTTCAAGCCCTAGCATGTGCACTCCGAACTACTGGTGAAAATAGTTGCATTTTCAACGTCTCTTCGTGCGTTGTCAGCTGTAACGTGTTCCTTTCAACTCACAGCCACATTATGAGCTTTTTATCACAACATTACAAGATCAAAAGTTTCCTTACATATTTTCAAGTTCAAACATTCCTCTCCATCCTACTGGTGAAAACGGATTTGGGTTTGACCTTCGTTGTGATCACCAACGACGACATGTGGATTCAACTTAGAGCCAGCAGAGTATTTTCCATCACATCATTGAAAGCACAAACATGCCATTCCTAGCTATTATTGGAAAAGAATTTGATAGTTAAAGTTTCTTCATGACCAAGTGTGCGGGGTTTGAATTCCATTCAGCACAGAACTTTTCGTCGCCTGATGTCTACCTAACATGCGCACATCTCGCCACTGGTGAACCAAGAATAGCTATTTATTGTCTGTTCCTGGCTGGAAAATGACAGTGCTAGATGCTGGGTTCGAATTCCAGTCAGGCAAAAACAATTCTATCGTCAATTATGGTTCCAGCATTACGCTATTGGTGAAAATATTTGATATTTAACTTCTGATTTTATGTACAGTCTTGCTCAAAAGTATCCGAACGACCTGAATTCCATTTCACCTGATTCCCATGCTTCTCACATAAAGCAGTTGTCTAGCAGTTCCTCTAATCGCTCCTTGGTACAGTCGTTTGACTATTGAAAATGGTTCCAACAAGTCACCACTAGAAAACACTGCTCTGTATCGCAATAACTCGAGATGTAAAGTAATACTACGATACTACAAATATCAGGGAACACCTTATCAAAGGTAAGACTGTCCTTAACGCTTGTAAGTTCACATTTATTACAATAAATGACATACCTGAAATGTTACCACTCTCATTATTACGTCAGATAGGTAATGCACGTAGTAAGTTCGTCGTATTCATGATTTCCTCATCGAAGTAACATACCATACCTGTACTTTAACACAAAATGTCAATAAAATTTTACAATATTCACGAGCAGATAGTTGAGAATGTGGTAGAACTTCAAATGACATGACGAACCGCCTCGTTCTGCATATGAATTCAAACCCAAGTCATGCAGGCTAGGCCGCAGTGCCCGTGGGGTTCTAGGCACTTCAGTCCGGAACCGCGTGACTGCTACGGTCGCAGGTTCGAATCCTGCCTCGGGCATGGATGTGTGTGACGTCCTTAGGTTAGTTAGGTTTAAGAAGTTCGAGGTTCTAGGGGAATGATGACCACAGATGTTGAGTCCCATAGTGCTCAGAGCCATTTGAACCAATCATGCAGGCTAAGATTTCGTGGCTGACGGAAATGAACAATCATTCCTGACTAGGTATAATGAGAGCGATATACCTCATTTTTGGACAGTATTAGTTAGCAAATATCAATATTAAATTACATAACGTGAACATTTTTAACGTACGCGAATCCCTACCCAGCATCTATTGTCCCTGTTCACGAACTACGAGAGATGTTAAATATTGCTACTTCACAAGTAACTTACTTGAAATGTAGGAGGTAAGGCTTTGTGTTGGACCGGGAATCGATCCCAGAACCGAATCTGAGTGTTATCGAAGCACAATCAACTTTGTCATATTGGATTTTCTTGGCAGTAGCTAGATGTATTAAATGAAATGACGAGACGAAACATTAATTTCTCCTTTCCAGGACTCCAACCCGGCACGTATCGCTGTTATATTCTAGGGAAAACGAACGTTAAGTATGGGTTTGTTACACCAGCAGCGACATGTGAGCATGTTTGAACTAGAAATAATATGACGAAGTGTTCAGTGCTGACTGAGAATCGAACCCCAAACATATCCTTGTTGACTACACACAAAGAGACGTCAGCTACCGAATTTTTCTCCACCAGCAGCTCGGAATAACATCCTTGAACTTACAGTGATGTCGCAAATAGTTCTGTGTCTCACTGGGAGTCATAAACGTCAGATATTTTTAGTGTTGACAACGAATGAAAATGCATTAAAAATAAAAATTATTATCCACCAGCAAATAAGTTGTTCTCATGCTTGAGCTTGATAATACATAGTGACAAGTTTAGTGCTGGGCCAGGATTCCAACCCATTCACGCGCAATATGTGGAGATGTTGAGGAATCTGCAGTTTTTAACAAACAACAAGTTGTAGTCGAGCTGTATTGTCACGAAGGGATCAAATTCCGCGTTGAGGGCGGTCTGAGTTGCATTCCCAGTTCTGAACCAATTTTATCGACATACAGAAGCTCAAATAAAAGACGGAATAAGTGTCCTGTGCCCATACACAGGGTTTGTTTCGTCACTAGAAATAAATAACTAGTATAAGAAAGGTTACTGGTGATAGAGTTTCTACATGTCGCCACTCCTTACTTTATTGTGGTTCCACCTAACGTCTACTTGGTAGAGAAGGAATATCATGTTTAATGTGATTTTCAGACCACAATACCATTATACCTTCTTCACTTGACGTAGCCAAAATAGAATAGAATCTGCCTCTCCCTATCAAAAAACATCGGCAGAAGTTGGATTCGAACCTAGACCATCGTCATATGAATCATCAGTCCAACAGACCACCAAAACCTCTTCTATACGACTCTTTTCTCTATCATAACACCGTTGTGACACACAAGATGAGAATTCTGAAACACATGCTGCCTGTAGTGGTTAGCAGGATGTTCAGTACATTCATTTACATGGTTGACCGAATTGCCATGAACTAGCTGCCTTGGCTACCCAGTGCATACATTCGACTCTATTTTGTAATCACCGAAATAAAATAACGTAACTACCACCTACACAGAACTGCCAACAGTGTTGCATGCAGAATTTTGAATAGGAAGTGTTCCTTTCTACTTGAGCTATTCTATTGCGCTATCTGTTTGTTGAAACCATCGTGCAGCGCAAAAGAAATGCTGTAACTGTCTGTTTCTCAGATGTCTACATCCAGCCATATGCATTATCTCACAGCACTGTGGAATGCCGAAGTTCTGGACGAACTGTCATTCACTTCCAGAAGCGCTGTAGCTACGTCACAGCTAGTAGCGTAACGGTAAGCGTCGCGCACTGTTGATAAGACGTCGCGTGTTATATTATATTCGCTACTACATTTTTTTTTAAACGCAATTCTGCTGTCTGCTGAAGGTAACATTTTAATGTAACTTTGACATAATTATCTTCACTACTCAACCCAAAATAGTCGCAGGTGGAAAAAAGACTAACTACTGCGTCATTTTATTCTTTTCAGGTTTAATAGACGGCCGGGCAGCAGATGCGCTCGAAGCTTTTGTATTATATATGGGGAGAGCGCATCGTGCCAAAATAGTCAGAAAAGTATTTTCTACATTAGCTGTCGTATGGTAGTGGCATTTTATTCTTCTTCAAACCTTGTTTGACAGCTTTAACTTCGAACAAGTTTTCTACATGCATGTAATCAATAATCTGCATGTGCATTGTCACAATGTTATAGATAACATCAGAGAATTCGCATGTATTTTTGATGATTAATTTCTCTCTCATGTTTAGTATTGTTTGAACAACACTAAAAGAAACCTTACGAAAACTGTGCACTGTATTGTAACAAATGAAATAAAACTACCCACGATAATCTTACGACGAAAGGAAGTCTGTTTTAACAAAACTAAGTATCTGTACACAAGCGTGCCTCTATCTGCACGAATTAGTAAAATACTACTCACTTAGATTCCGATTGGGTCTTTGTTTAAATGGTATGCTGTTTCATACTCAACAGGTATGCCAACGTGGTATTTCATAAATAAGGTTACGTATTCCTAGAAACTCAAAATTTGTTTGTTAGCAGCGGAAAGAGGCGTTACCAGATGTGCAGCATTGTAAGTTTTTCACCATTGCACTTTGAGCTGAAAGTATTTTCTTGCGATTTGCTAATCAATTTATTTCCTTCATACTTATCACCCTGGCATGGGAGCCTTAAGGGAAGAACATTATTGAATTTCGTATCGTTGACGGTCGATTCGAATTTCTTCAGAGACGCTTGTATTGTATAGCAGCTGGGCAGTCAGAAAGCCTAGATCTACGACCATTAACACAACGCACTGAGTCGAGCTGCCAAGAGGATTTGATGTGTAAAGGTTTTCTTCTGATTTAGTTACAGAATTTTTTCTGGGAATTCGCGACTCCATGAAATAATACACAAAAAAAGCTCGCACGCGCTGCCCTCTACCACGGTTAGAACTGACGATTTTCTTACCCGTTGGAACACGAGACACGGGCGGTACCACGGGGCTACGAACACACTGCTGCCGGCACGCCACTCTCGTTATGGTATTGGTCGCTCAGCCTCACAAGGCATCGTGAAATATATTAAAAGTTGTCACTTATGTGGAGAATAGCATTTCTTTAGCCAAAAAATTTAAATTTCTGTCTCAGTGTCTTAGTTTACGTGGGGATTATATACCACGAGTCATTCAAATGGAAAGGGAATATCAAGTGAATTTAGCGAGTCAGTTCTGTACCATACGCGGAAGTGATTGCACCGTCACAGTGTTGCCAAATGTTTGTGACGATGTTGCCAATTCTCAGCTGTCCTAGGAACAGCTCTGTTGCGTTATAGGAGGAGAATCCTGTGCTCGTGTGATAGGAGGATACGGAGAGGAGGCAAGGGGTTTGGTTAATATGCAGCGTTTTCTCCTACCAGCTGTATCAAACATTCAGGTGTGTAATCTTCCATCACGATTACAGTTTCCCACAAAATATATACGAATAAAACACTTACCTTGTTATTTTGTTACAAAAGATTATTTCAGTACAATAAAATGTCTTTGGAAATCAACTTTCCCAACCTGTCACGAAAAGTAAGATAACAAACACTTTGCACCGCGAAATCGATTGCATCTATGTGCAGACTTGCGATCATACAAGTAGAATTTTATGAATTGCACGAGAATGTAGAAAAATGTTGGTGCGAATGGAAGCTGTAAGAAACACAGTTACCTAATTATTCAGTACCACGCAATAATCAATTCATTTGATAATTCAGAAGAGAAGGAACTAAAAATTATGCCCATTAAGACAGAAACTAAAGTGCAGATGCGGGCACTGTGCACACCTGCGCTTTTTCATCTTCAGATCTATACAAATAATGTATACTAACCAGCGTATTTTTTGCTTTCGTAATGTTTCCCTCTTGTTTAGTCTTCTTATGATGAACTGGATCCACAGCCATGAGTCAGATTTTTTCTTTGTATCCTTCCATCTACTATCTTTGTGTGCTGTTGTTCGGTGTTCAAAAAGGAAAATATTATGCCTGCCCCCACGAGGTATTAAAATGAGGTCGCAAAAAGGCTAACGCATTATAATGAAAATACAGTGAGACGCCAATTTGTCTGTCGTCATGGTGTTAAGTGGACAGAAATAGTTGGGTGTTATTGTCGTCTTTTCTTATTGAGATTTTCATATTACCCTGACACAAGACGCCGAGATAAATGTGTATATTCTCCGTGACGAAACATCCCACATTCCATTCATCCCGATCCATTCGTTACGTGCATCGGCGGCAATGAGTGATAGGAAAGCTGTTGTGGGGTGACGAATAACAATAACAATGGTAGTAGTTACAAATCAATAATCAAGGATGTTTACTGCATTACAGACGATTAACAAAATAACCAAGAATGGCTGAGTGTTTAATTGGCGCACTGAGTAGGTGTTCTTACCACTTTGTTACTGAATTCTGTTCTAGTTGTTTGCAGAGAGAAAACAAAGAACCCTGTAGCCATACATATCGCTAGTACAACGAGATATTACCTATCAACTACCCTTGCTTTACATCACGAGACGAACATGGCGTCACTGAGCTGATATTTGATATACATTTCTGTTTTCTCTCTCTGTCTCTCTCTCTCTTTTTCTTTTTCTTTTTATTTTTTGAGGAAAGCATCGAGAAGCGCGATAATAAGCAAGTAGGCATATAACCAGTTTACAGTTATTTTCATCGGGATACATAATGCAAAAATACAACTTTTATCAGTGTTATTGCGTAATTCCAGGTTTTGACAGTCTATTCGCGAGCTTGCTCGCATTCAGTGGGGTTGAACATATCACAGAAGCAAGCAAAACGCAAATATTTCTTGCACCATGCGCAACACATAAACGAAATCTCGCTGCACTGACGTGTTGTCCGATATATTGCACGGGAAACATATCTGATTCATGTTGCTAAATACAGCTCTATCAGATATCAATTTGGAAGCGTACCAAGTGTATAAAAGTATATCTTGAGCAGAAAGGCCCATAGAGGTATTCGACTGAAACATAGCCATGACCAAAATTGTAACTGGGGTCGACAGCATCGTCGTCTACCATCTTGACAACTCGAATGGTGACAGTGCTCGGCCGGTTACTTACGTTTACTGGTATCAAAACTACAGCATGAAAACACAAAAATGTTAATAACCCGAAGATCATTAGTTTTGGAACCCACAGAAAGTAAAGCAGTCATCAGTCGCAAGAGTGGTTTGAACACCACAGTGCTTTAATAGGCACGGACTTGTTGGAGGTGGTATGCTGTTGCTTTCATCCGACCTTTGAGTTGACTTACCTAGCCAGTCAGTAGGGGAACCTACAGTTTTACGTGGCTTTCGGACCACAGTGCAACTTGGCATTTTTCACATCAACAAACACTGCCCCAGGGGAAATATGTGTAAAACGGCATATAAAAGTAGTGTGACTGGTGAGGAATGGAACCTGAGACCTTCGTATCCATAGTCTTGCTCTTTATCACCTTGCCACCATGCAGCCAACACTGTGGTTTCTGCTTCCCATTAAAATTAAGGATCTCTCGTTTGTACCTGCGTTGGCACTTGCGTGTCTCTTAGGAGCCCTTGCCTTTGGGATTACCCTCGTATCCGTGTGTGTAAACGCCTTCCAATGCCCACTCAAGGAAGACAAGGATACCTAGTCTAGCTTCAATACTACAAATACGCCTCTGTTTGTGGATGAACGCAGACTTAGGCTGATAATCCTTTTGAATATTTATGAGTACTGTACCCATTGGTGTGAAACTCGTTTTCTACCAATGGTTCCCACAGCTACAGGAACACTACTTTTTCTTAAACAAAATACTTACGCAGTGCTATAAGACGAAAAGATCGACCTGACACAAGCTGTGGGGAGTTTGTTTTACAACCTACGTACCTGAATAAAGAGCTTATCCTATATAAAATATCTGTGAACGTTGCTGCATAAGACGATTTAAGAAGAAATTAAATTCTTGCAGCTACGACAATGTTTAAAGAAATCATCTTAATGGCACTAAATCGTGGTTGTGAATCGTTTACTGGCTGTACTCTGCCGCATTTCGCTGGTTGGAAGGAAAAAAGCTTAGTGACAAATTTCACACAAGGAAAAGAGGGACGAAATGTCTCCGACTGGAAGGTCATGTTGTTTTATGTAAATGATTACAAAATCAGCTAAAACGAACAGTGAGGCTGTCAGTATAAGCACATTACTGTTGTCAGTATGATGTTGTACTGCCCAGGGCCTGTAATGATAAAGGGCCCGTTTAGATCAGGCATATTGTATACAGAAGTGGAAGAGAGAGCACCACTAAATTACACAATCCGCATGCATTGCACACACTCAGAAATTACAGTTACTTTGTACTACTGGAGCCCAATGAGTGAATTGCATATTTTCCTGTAGAAAAGAGCATGGGCAAACAGTCTTCGCTACATTAGGTTACTTAAACTTAGAATTTATGGTCAGCGACTAAGTGTAAGGTCAATGAGTCGGACGCGGGTTTTGCAACTGTGAAATACTTTCCTACATTATGGAAGTGAATATTAAATGTGAACTAATAATGCGAAAATTTTGAACTTGGATAGCTTACAATGAAAATCTTTCTGTTTATTGCAAAGGAAAACAATTGATTTTCTAAAACATTCTCTGCCATACACAACTTGAAACAGGTCACGTCGACCAAATAATGTGGAAGACCTGACAGCAACGTATAACGGAAGATCCCTTGGCTTTTGGTTAGGCAGTATTCGACAGCCATTTCTAGGCACAAGTAAATGAAGAAAGGCAGCGCGTTTTTGTTATCAAGTAACGTCTTCATCAATTACTTTAGTTTTAATGTAATCTGCGAGTAATTGTTGATGTTTGATATTAACATGTAAAGGACACTGTAGACAGGGAAAGAACCTCTTCTTGGGCAACTACTTCTATAATGACTAAAATGCATTAAATGATCTTCAAGCACATGTGTTCCAGCAACGGTATGAAGAAAATGGTAGTAACAATGATGGTAATAATCGAATTTTCTGGTAACTTCACACTTCACAGTGGATTTTCTCGAACTAAGAAATTTGCTGAATTAGTGAATATTTCAAAATGGCTTCACATTCTCGCGTCCGTCGGCCGTCGTAATTTAATATATTATTATTATTATTATTATTATTATTTATTGTTGCCGACTTACGTGGTGGGCCTTAATAAAAATGATATTTCATTCAGTTTTGATTTACGGTTAAATGCTTTTGTGAAGTTCTCCTTTTTAACAATATTGATCTTAAATTATTTGTTACGTTAATGAATGTTAGACTCGTTGAATCTTAAAACATGGGCATACAAGTTGAACATTGGAATAAACTTTTCATATTAATTTCCTCGGCTAGTCAGTTCACTTTAAAGCAAAAAATCTTTAGTTATTAATTACAGTTGCTGCCCACACACGCGTGAGAGTATTTTTCTTACCTCCGTTAACCATTGTATTGTAGTTGGAGTCCTGGTTCTGGCTCTCGGCTATGCAACGTCGGGTGGCTGTGGAGAAAAATTAATATTATATTAATAGCGGGCGAGTTTTCCGCTACCGCTAATTTTTCGTAAGTTAATATCGCCACGTAATGGCGTCGTTGGCTGCATCGGCCGCTGCGATTGTTCAACTGTAAATTACTTGAATGCAGGTTAATTCAAGGAAGGCGGACATGAAATCGGGATCACCTCTTACAAATAAAAAGTGAACAATGATATTAAATCAATATATTATCTGCTTAATTCGTACAAATACGCTTACATTTGCCAGCACTCGCAAGATGTCCGTCTACACACAACCAAGACAAGAGAAGAAGTGAAGACGACTAAAAAATTAACAAAAGAGCGTTTCTTGTCGTCTCTTCAGATCATTTTGTTATATTTCTTTGCACTCGAAACTTACATAGAGAAATTATTATTTTACGGGTACATTATATAAAAAATCGGTATCATTCAAGTTTTAAATGTCTCTTCTTTATAAATACTGTTTTTTAAGTGTTGTTTTATTACCTCACTGGGGACGCTATAACATCGATGCTATGATGCCTAAAAGAGTCTTTACATCCTGGAGACATAAGAATAGCGTAATCTCCACGTCAGAAGATTGCTTCTACTTAACCATTTAATAGACTCGCATTATTTCCACCGTGATTAATTTTGTAAGCTAAGCACATCATCTGTTACAGCACACTCCTGGGGCTTGGAAATGTGGCCACAATGGTCTGGTGGAACGAACTATCACAGGTCCAACACGTGGGTTCAGGCATTTAATTTTAAGAGTCACAAACAGATTTACTTTACCTCTGGTAACCGCAACAGAAAGACGTTATAGTCCAGAATCCGCATTAAACATCACGTTCCTTCATTACCAATCGGGCAGAGCCGGTTTACATTGTTAAATGACCTTGGCGGAAGTCATGGTAAACAGAAGTACTGTGTCCGGTAAACTTAGTTAAATTAGAAAATTTAATTTTATTTGATGAAACGATAAACATTTAAAGGGACAGGGCTCTTATTTTTCTTGTACTTGATTGAACTAGAGACGTTGAAAAATTTGGTTCTGGACTGTGATTCGATTTCGTATCTCATCTTTCGAGGATCTGAATCTCTCGGAACAATATAGTTCAATCATTTCGTTCCTTTTCCCAAGAATGCAGTCTTCTCTAGTTCAGTGGGTCCGAATCCTGATCCAGTAACCAATATTCATAATTTCATTTCAAGCCCTATTACGTGCATACTAGTCTGCTAGTGAAAATTAACATGCATTTTTAATGTCTGTTCATGTGTTGCCAACAATCGCAATAGGTGTCGTAATTTCTGGTCAAATACGCACACATCATACTGTTGGTGAGCAAGCAAGTGTTACTTAAGTTATGTTCGTGGATGATAAAGAAGGACGGTAGGTGCGCTGTTCGATTGTCGCTCAGGCACAAAAATTTGTATCCTTATTTTGGATTCAAACACCTAGCAGCTGGTAAGAAAAACCGATACGTAATAATTGATTTTACTTCGTTAAAAATTCGATTGCGTGTTGGGTTCGTATCTCCATCACAGAACTTCACATCATGCGCTTCATCTTTAAACGCATGAGCACTTTGCTCCTTCTTAATGTAGGTATATCACACATCTTTCGTGGTTAGTTAACAGAGACGAAAGGGTCTTTACTGGAGTCCCAGTTTATTTCAAAAACTGTCGTCTTTTATTTTCAAGTTTACATTTGATTACTGATATTGGCGAAAATATCTGTAATTCGTGCCTCTTCATGACTAGTCAGCAATATGATTAGATTAGATTAGATTAGACTAATACTTGTTCTATAGATCATGAATACGACATTTCGTAATGATGTAGAACATGTCATTTTAATGAAAGATTTCTTTACATACCATGATTCAGTTTCTTTCCAATAATTTTTTACTCTCTCTCACATTCTTTTTTATTTTTATCTCTCTCCCTCATTCTCTCTCTCTCTCTGTCACACACACTCACACACACACACACACACACACAGAGTCTCTTTTTATTTTTATTTGTTTGTTGTGCTCGACTATCGGCGCGGCACGAAAACGTTCGTCCATGATTTTCTTAGTTTTGAGTACACTTACGAAAGATATATAAATACAACTATGAGAGTTACTGAATTATGAAGCTAAGTTTGCAGTCAGTTCTGAGTATTATTAGTAGCTACGCTCCAGTCTCTAGACCAAGTTACAGAAATGTGAATCAGACGGATTACGTATTCCAGGCCGTAGCAGCCGCGTCTTTGAGACGTCAGCTATGGTCACTTCCCAGCCCACTGTAGGATCACATTGGTTCCTCTTCTTCGTGATGGTAATGAAACTGAGACGTGGCAACAAGGCAAGGTATATATGTCAACTTTGTGATCGACGAGTTACTTCCTGGTGTGCACGGAATTAAGCCTCAAAGTTCACTTGATTTTTCCTGTCGTTTCCATTGAATAATTTGAGTTATTATTAACGCTTCAGCTGTAACAAAAGATTGTAAATTTACGGTTTTCAGCACAGGAAAGTCGTTAAGCGTGAAAATCGCATCTAATCTCGTCCTTTAAATAGCTGTTTACGAGTTCTAGCCACTACTCGTCTCGAAAGACGAAATATAGACCGATGCATCTTCCACAGCTCTGTGGAAGCGTGCTAACCTGGGAGAAAGCGTCTGTTATGGTTTGCGGTTCCAGTCTTGCTGACTGTAACGTTTTTATCCCTTCTGTGAAAGACCTACAAGCAGTCAGATCACACATCGATAAGGAAATTGCTAGAAATTACTTTCGGCTCATAGTGCAATGGTGAAAATCTTACAATGCTGCACAACAGGTAACGCCTCTTTCCGCTGCTGACAAGCAAATTTTGGGTTTTTAGGAATACATAACTTTATTTGTGAAATGCCACATTTGCATTCCACTTGAGTATGACACAGCATACCAATCAAACATATACCCAATCAAATTTTAAGTGATTAGCATTTTACTAATTTGTGCCGCTAGAGGCAGGCTTGTGTCAGTTTTATTGAAACAGACTTTCGTCGTAAGGTTATCGTGGGTAGTTTTATTTCATTTCTTATAATACAGTGCACAATTTTCGTACGGTTTCTTTTAGTGTTGTTAAAACATTAGAGAGAAATTAATCATCAACGATATACGCGAATTCTCTGATGTTATCTATAAGAGTCTGACAATTCACATGCAGTTTATTGATTACATGCATGTAGAAAACTTGTTCAGAGTTAAAGCTGTCAAACAACGTTTGATGAAGAATAAAATGCCACTGTCACACGACAGCGAATGTAGAAAATACTTTTCTAACGTATTTTGGCATGATGCGCTCTCCCCATACTTAATACAAAATTTTCGAGATGCATCTGCAGCCTGGCCATCTACTAAACCTGAAAAGAACAAAATGTCGCTGAAGTTAGCCCTTTTTCCACATGCGACTATTTTGGGTTGAGAAGTGAAGGGACTTATGTTCAAAGCTCCATTCGATCGATTACTTCAGCAGACAGCAGTATGGCGTTTTAAAAAATGTAGCAGTGAATGTACCCAAGCTCATGCATATGGCCGGATCTAGACTTCTGAGAGACAGACAGTTATAGCCTTTCTTTTGCACTGCACCACGTTTTTAACAAACGATAGCGCAATAGAGTAGCTCGAGTCGAAAGGAACACTTCCTATTTAAATTTCTGCATCCTACACTGTTGGCACTTATGTGTAGGTGTCAGTTACGTGATTTTATTTCGGTAATTACAAAACAGAGTTGAAAGTATGCACTGGGTAGCCGAGGCAGCTACTTCATGGCGTTTCGTTCAACCAAGTAAATGAATATACTGAACATGCTGCAAACCACTACAGGGAGCCTGTGGGTCAGAATTCACATCCAGCGTGGCGCAACATTGTTATGATAGAAAAATGAGCGATAGAGAAGAGAATTCGGTGGTTTCTTGAATTGATGCTAGGTTCATGTACTTATGGTCTGGGTTCGATTCCAACTTCTGATGATGATTTTTGATAAGGAGAGACAGATTCTGTTCTATTCTGGCTACGCCAGGTGAAGAAGGTATAATGGCATTGTGGTCTGACATTCATGTTAAACATGATGTTCCTTCTCCACCAAGTAGACGATAGATTGAACTACAATAAAGTCGGGAGTCGCGACACGTAGAAACTCTATCAACAGTAACCTTTCTTATACTAGTTATTTATTTCTAGTGACGAAAAAAACGCTATGTAGGATCAAAGGACACTTAATCCAGCTTTTATTTGAGCTGCTGTATGTCGATAAGCTTGGTTCTGAACTGGAAATGCAACTCAGACCACTCTTAACGCGGAATTCGATCCCTTCGTGACAATACAGCTCGGCTACAATTTGTTGTTTGAACAGAACAGCAGATTCCTCAACATCTCCACATCTTGTTGTTGTTGTGGTCTTCAGTCCTGAGACTGGTTTGATGCAGCTCTCCATGCTACTCTATCCTGTGCAAGCTCCTTCATCTCCCAGTACCTACTGCGACCTACATCCTTCTGAAGCTGCTTAGTGCATTCATCTCTTGGTCTCCCTCTACGATTTTTACCCTCCACGCTGCCCTCCAATGCTAAATTTGCGATCCCTTGATGCCTCAGGACATGTCCTACCAACCGATCCCTTCTTCTAGTGAAGTTGTGCCACAAGCGTCTCTTCTCCCCAATCCTATTCAATACCTCCTCATTAGTTACGTGATCTACCCACCTAATCTTCAACATTCTTCTGTAGCACCACATTTCAAAAGCTTCTATTCTCTTCTTGTGTAAACTATTTATTGTCTATGTTTCACTTCCATACATGGCTACACTCCATACAAATACTTTCAGAAACGACTTCCTGACACTTACATCTATACTCGATGTTAACAAATTTCTCTTCTTCAGAAACGCTCTCCTTGCCATTGCCAGTCTACATTTTATATCCTCTCTAATTCGACCATCATCAGTTATTTTGCTACCCAAATAGCAAAACTCCTTTACTACTTTAAGTGTCTCATTTGCTAATCTAATTCCCTCAGCATCAACCGACTTAATTCGACTACATTCCATTATCCTCGTTTTGCTTTTGTTGATGTTCATCTTATACCCTCTTTTCAAGACACTGTCCATTCCGTTCAACTGCTCTTCCAAGTCCTGTGCTGTCTCTGACAGAATTACAATGTCATCGGCGAACCTCAAAGTTTTTATTTCTTCTCCGTGGATTTAAATACCTACTCCGAACTTTTCATTTGTTTCCTTTACTGCTTGCTCAGTATACAGATTGAATAACATTGGGGAGAGGCTACAACCCTGTCTCACTCCCTTCCCAACCACTGCTTCCCTTTCGTGCCCCTCGACTCTTATAACTGCCATCTGGTTTCTGTACAAATTGTAAATAGCCTGTCGCTCCCTGTATTTTACCCCAGCCACCTTTAGAATTTGAAAGAGAGTATTCTAGTCAACATTGTCAAAAGCTTTCTCTCAGTCTACAAATGCTAGAAACGTAGGTTTGCCTTTCCTTAATCTTTCTTCTAAGATAAGTCGTAAGGTCAGTATTGCCTCACGTGTTCCAACATTTCTACGGAATCCAAACTGATCTTCCCCGAGTTCGGATTCTACCAGTTTCTCCATTCGTCTGTAATTAATTCGCGTTAGTATTTTGCAACTGTGACTTATTAAACTGATAGTTCGGTAATTTTCACATCTGTCAACACCTGCTTTCTTTGGGATTGGAATTATTATATTCTTCTTGAAGTCTGAGGGTATTTCGCCTGTCTCGTACATCTTGCTCACCACATGGTAGAGTTTTGTCAGGACTGGCTCTCCCAAGGCCGTCAGTAGTTCTAATGGAATGTTGTCTACTTCCGGGGCCTTGTTTCGACTCAGGTCTTTCAGTACTCTGTCAAACTCTTCACGCAGTATCGTATCTCCCATTTCATCTCCATCAACATCCTCTTCCATTTACATAACATTGTCCTCAAATACATTGCCCTTGTATAGACCCTCTATATACTCCTTCCACCTTTCTGCTTTCCCGTCTTTGCTTAGAACTTGGTTTACATCTGAGCTCTCCACATATTGCACATTAAAGTGTTCGAATTCTGGCCCTTCACTAAAGCTTTCATTATGTATTATCAAGCTCTAGCATGAGAACACCTGTCTGCTGGTGGGTAATAATTTTGATTTTTAATGTATTTTCATTCGTTGTCAACACTAATGATATCTGACGTTTTTGAGTCCCACTGAGACACAGAACTGTTGGCGAAATCATTGTAAATTCAGGGATGTTATTCCGAGCTGCTGGTGGAGAAAGATTCCGTAACTGACGTCTCTTTGTGTGCAGTCCACAACGATATGTGTGGGGTTCGATTCCCAGTCAGCACTGAACCCTTCGTCATAATTTTTTTCAAGTTCAAACATGCTCACATGTCGCTGCTGATGTAACAAACCCATTTTTAACGTTCGTTTTCTCTAGAATATAACAACGATAGGTGCCAGGTTGGAGTCCTGGGAAAGAAAAAATTAATGTTTCATCTCGCCTTTTCAGTTAAAACATCTAGCTACTGCCGAGAAAATCCGATATGTCACAGTTGATTGTGCTTCGATGACATTCCAATTAGGTTCTGGGTTCGAATCCCTGTCCAACACAAAGTTTTACCACACGGCATTTCAAAGAAGTTACATGTGAAGAAGGAATATTTAACATCTCTCGTAGTTCGTTAACAGGGGCAAGAGATGCTGGGGAGGAATTCGCGTCCGTTAAAACTGTTTACGTTATGTAATTTAAAGTTGATATTTGCTAACTGATACTGTCTAAAATCGAGGTATATCACTCTCTGTATGACTAATCAGGAATGACTGTTAGTTTCCGTCAGTCACGAAGTCTTCGATTCGTCTGCGTGACCCGGGTTTGAATCCATATGCAGAACGAGACGGTTCGTCGTTTCATTTGAAGTTCATACATATTCTCAACTATCTGCTCGTGAATTGCTTAAATCTTAATGTCATTTTGTGTGAAATAATAAGTACTGTATGTTATTTTGAAGAGGAAATCATGAATACGACGAACTTACTAAGTGAATTACCTATCTGACGTAATAGTGAGAGTGGTAACATTTCATGTATGTCATTTATTGTAAGAAATGTGAGCTTACAAGCCTTAAGAACCGTCTTATTTGTGATAAGATGTCCCCTGATATTTGTAGTACCTTGGTATTATTTTACGTCTTGAGTTATTGCGATACAGAGCAGTGTTTTCTAGTGGTGACTTGTTGGAACCATTTTCAATAGTCAAACGACTGTACCGAGGGGCGATTAGAGGACCTGCTAGACAGCTGCGCTATGTGGGTTGCATTCGAATAAGGCGAAATGCAGTTCAGGTCGTTCGGATACTTTTGAGCACGACTGTACATAAGACATGTGCAAAATAAATATTTAATCAAGACAAGTATAAAGCACGTACAGTTAAAACATGTGGAACAAAAGTGAACCTTACACAGCAATAATGTTTATAAAAGAGTTATTTGTCAGAAATGCCGACATGGAAAACACTGAAGACAGAATTAAGGCAAGTCACATAAAAGTTGACCTGAAGTAGTATTGTTCATCAAAGAGCGCTATAAAATCAATACAGGAGGGATATCAAGCCTGACATCTGGTCACACAAAACAATAAATTTTCCGATGACAAACTTTATTGTACTGATATGGGTATGCTAGATATGATGGGACGAGTATCACTTTTACGTTTTCGTCAACAGTGTACATGTTTCCTTACCTTATAAGACACACAAAAGTGAGATTTGTACCTTTCCTTCTTCCACATAACCCACAATTAAATTACCAGAAGAAGAAAATCGTTGTCTGTAGTACAAACAGTGGTTCACAATGCAACGAAGAGTTGTGATTACACACCCAGTAACGTAAAATCCCTAACAGACAGCAAAACGTTTCCTCTGATAACTCCTTAAATTATGCACAAGACTATCTATTACTGTAGTGTGTAAAAGGTAATGGGCAGGAATTGCTGACTAACATCTGTCTGTCTTTCATTAAGAAACATAAATATATAAATCTTACACCATGGACGTAAATTTCCAATAGAAGCTAATTTGATATAAAACGACTCATTCCACATTATTACGATACATCGTGCGAATGATTTATGGAACATGAAACTAACTATTGGTACGTCACAAAACATGCTATTAGCCTATATGCTTTCAAAATCTCAAAATGAAATCCAAGAGTAAAATTAAGCAGGTTATCAAAGTAGACATACATTCCAATTGTGATATGTTCTTGAAAAACCGACAGAGTTACTGGCAAGAAATGTTCCGGAAAAAGAAGCAAATAGGCTCGTGTTGGAAAGGTAAGCCAATATGGTATGTTACACAGGTTACTGGTTACGCTATCATTACTAAAACAACAATAAGAACTTAAAATGCTTACACAGATGTTAAAGAAAAATATAAATTTTATGGGGTCTAAGGCTTTGAGACTATTCTCTGTCGCATTTATAGTATTGTACAGTGCTCGAGGATTGTACCCGTGGTCTAGGGGTAGCGTCTTTGATTCATAATCAAAACGGCTTCGGTACCGGGTTCGATCCCCACCACTGACTAAATTTTGATAAATAATCAGCATTGGCGGTCGAAAACTTCCGGCATAAGAAATAAGCCTCATTCTGCCAACGGCCTTGTCAAAGAGGGCGGAGGAGCGGATAGAGTTTCAGGGCACTCTCTTGTCCTAGGGGTGGGAAATTGCCCCTAAAGGCGGATGAATCAGCAATGATCAACGACATGAGGATACAGAAGGCAATGGAAACCACTGCATTAAAGACACGTAACGTGTATCCACAGGACATGTGGCCTGTAATTGAAGAAGTGTAATGATGATCTCTCCATTGGCAAAAGATTCCGGAATAGTCCCCCATTCGGATCTCCGGGACGGGACTGCCAAGGGGGAGGTTACCATCAGAAAAAGATTGATTAATCAAAGAAAGGATATCGTCTTACGAGTCGGGGCATGGAATGTCAGAAGCTTCAACGTGGTAGGGAAACTAGAAAATCTGAAAAGGGAAATGCAAAGGCTCAATCTAGATATAGTAGGGGTCAGTGAAGTGAAGTGGAAGGAAGACAAGGACTTCTGGTCAGATGAGCATCGGGTAATATCAACAGCAGCAGAAAATGGTATAACAGGTGTAGGATTCGTTATGAATAGGAAGGTAGGGCAGAGGGAGTGTTACTGTGAACAGTTCAGTGACCGGGTTGTTCTAATCAGAATCGACAGCAGACCAACACCGGCAACGGTAGTTCAGGTATACATGCCGACGTCGCAAGCTGAAGATGAACAGATAGAGAAAGTGTATGAGGATATTGAAAGGGTAATGCAGTATGTAAAGGGGGACGAAAATCTAATAGTCATGGGCGACTGGAATGCAGTTTTAGGGGAAGGAGTAGAAGAAAAGGTTACAGGAGAATATGGGCTTGGGACGAGGAATGAAAGAGGAGAAAGACTAATTGAGTTCTGTAACAAGTTTCAGCTAGTAATAGCGAATACCCTGTTCAAGAATCACAATAGGAGGAGGTATACTTGGAAAAGGCCGGGAGATACGGGAAGATTTCAATTAGACTACATCATGGTCAGACAGAGATTCCGATATCAGATACTGGATTGTAATGCGTACCCAGGAGCAGATACAGACTCAGATCACAATATAGTAGTGATGAAGAGTAGGCTGAAGTTCAAGACATTAGTCAGGAAGAATCAATACGCAAAGAAGTTGGATACGGAAGTACTAAGGAATGACGAGATACGTTTGAAGTTCTCTAACGCTATAGATACAGCAATTAGGAATAGCGCAGTAGGCAGTACAGTTGAAGAGGAATGGACATCTCTAAAAAGGGCCATCACAGAAGTTGGGAAGGAAAACATAGGTACAAAGAAGGTAGCTGCGAAGAAACCACGGGTAACAGAAGAAATATTTCAGTTGATTGATGAAAGGAGGAAGTACAAACATGTTCCGGGAAAATCAGGAATACAGAGATACAAGTCGCTGAGGAATGAAATAAATAGGAAGTGCAGGGAAGCTAAGACAACATGGCTGTAGGAAAAATGTAAAGACATCGATAAAGATATGATTGTCGGAAGGACAGACTCAGCATACAGGAAAGTCAAAACAACCTTTGGTGACATTAAAGGCAACGGTGGTAACATTAAGACTGCAACGTGAATTCCACTGTTAAATGCAGAGGAGAGAGCAGATAGGTGGAAAGAATACATTGAAAGCCTCTATGAGGGTGAAGATTTGTCTGATGTGATAGAAGAAGAAACAGGAGTCGATTTAGAGGAGATAGGGGATCCAGTATTAGAATCGGAATTTAAAAGAGCTTCGGAGGACTTACGGTCAAATAAGGCAGAAGGGATAGAAAACATTCCATTAGAATTTCTAAAATCATTGGGGGAAGTGGCAACAAAACGACTATTCACGTTGGTGTGGAGAATATATGAGTCTGGCGACATACTATCTGACTTTCAGAAAATCATCATCCACACAATTCCGAAGACGGCAAGAGCTGACAAGTGTGAGAATTATCGCACAATCCGCTTAACAGCTCATGCATCGAAGCTGCTTACAAGAATAATATACAGAAGAATGGAAAAGAAAATTGACGATCAGTTTGGCTTTAGGAAAAGTGAAGGGTCGAGAGAGGCAATTCTGACGTTACGGCAAATAATGGAAGCAAGGCTAAAGAAAAATCAATACACTTTCATAGGATTTGTCGAGCTGGAAAAAGCGTTCGACAATATAAAATGGTGCAAGCTGTTCGAGATTCTGAAAAAAGTAGGGGTAAGCTATAGGGAGAGACGGGTCATATACAATATGTACAACAACCGAGAGGGAATAATAAGAGTGGACGATCAAGAACGAAATGCTCGTATTAAGAAGGGTGTAAGACAAGGTTGTAGCCTTTCGCCCCTACTCTTCAATCTGTACATCGAGGAAGCAATGATGGAAATAAAAGAAAGGTTCAGGAGTGGAATTAAAATACAAGGTGAAAGGATATCAATGATACGATTCGCTGATGACATTGCTATCCTGAGTGAAAGTGAAGAAGAATTAAATGATCTGCTGAACGGAATGAACAGTATAATGAGTACACAGTACGGTTTCAGAGTAAATCGGAGAAAGACGGAGGTAATGAGAAGTAGTAGAAATGAGAACAACGAGAAACTTAACATCAAGATTGATGGTCACGAAATCAATGAAGTTAAGGAATTCTGCTACCTAGGCAGTAAAATAACCAATGACGGACGGAGCAAGGAGGACATCAAAAGCAAACTCGTTATGGCGAAAAAGGCATTTCTGGCCAAGAGAAGTCTACTAATATCAAATACCGGCCTTAATTTGAGGAAGAAATTTCTGAGGATGTACGTCTGGAGTACAGCATTGTATGGTAGTGAAACATGGACTGTGGGAAAACCGGAACAGAAGAGAATCGAAGCATTTGAGATGTGGTGCTATAGACGAATGTTGAAAATTAGGTGGACTGATAAGGTAAGGAATGAGGAGGTTCTACGCAGAATCGGAGAGGAAAGGAATATGTGGAAAAACACAAGGAGAAGGGACAGGATGATAGAACATCTGCTAAGACATGAGGGAATGACTTCCATGGTACTAGAGGGAGCTGTAGAGGGCAAAAGCTGTAGAGGAAGACAGAGATTGGAACACGTCAAGCAAATAATTGAGGACGTAGGTTGCAAGTGCTACTCTGAGATGAAGAGGTTAGCACAGGAAAGGAATTCGTGGCGGGCCGCATCAAACCAGTCAGTAGACTGATGACAAAAAAAAAAAAAAAACAGTACTCGAACGTGTTTATTATTGGTCATACATTGTGTGAAGCTTCATAGGCAACATTTCAAAGTGCGAGGATGTATAAATAGTAGAGAGACTAATGCACTGACAATCTAATAAAACAATAAAACATGCACTTTTTTTACACACACAAAATATGATAGCATGCCTTGCTCCTTTCCTCTTTGTAAGCGTTTATGGGCTAACAAAGAGCACGTAGGTACTTTTTTTCTTTTTCACAGACGTGAACATTAAAAAATGTGCATACGACTCGAAAGCTGAAAATGTAACGAACTAGAAGCAATACCAGTAAGCAAACAAGAATGGTTTCGAAGTTCAAGCTTCGCTTTCTTTCTATACAAATAGAGTAAAAGTGGAAGTAAATGGATGACCAAAGCATTCTTTTCAGATCACATCCTTTTCTTCTTCGTTATGCGAAGTTAACGAAGAAGTTAACAAAGAACAAGTTACATAAACGAGGCGAAATGCGTTGTATTACTAAAGCAAATACACAGTCAAGAACAAAAAATCGTTAAAAATTGTCTTCCTGAAACTATGTTATTCATGTGCGTTCTGAATATTAAGTATTTAAAAAAACAGCTGTTGCGTGAACGCGACAGAAATAGTGATCAAGAAGCTTTCGTTAACAGTAGTCTGTTAATGTTTTGGGCTACTTAGGATGGTGGCAGGCACTACTCTCTCTGGGTTCAAACCAGTGTACAACAAAAGTATGTAAGGTTATCACCTTTCTTTTTTTATCTACATGGTTAGTACTACGGAAAAAATTATCGTTGCTACTAACTGAAATACTATAGTCACTGTGGAAACAGGGGTACTTTGAGTGGAGAAACCGAAAGGAAACCCTCAAGGAAGTTTACAATTCGTTGACACGGTAGAAACATATACTGAACATAAAGAAAATTATTACCATGTATTTCAGTCTGAAAAGGGAAAATCATTCTAGGAATGAAGTTTCTTTGTGTAGACATTCAAAGATACACGCAAACGGAATGTCATCGGCTAATTACGTCCTTTAGAGTCCCATCATCACTTAAGAACAGCCAGTGCCGTTTACTTACGAACTAGTCACGTGTACACTCAATTATTGACTACAGAATTATTTTCTGGGGAAGAAACGCACTACATATCAGCACTCTTTTGAAATTAAAGGAAAAATAGTAATCAGGCTCAAAGTAAATCTCTGTTCAAAACAGTGTGATTTTAACTACTCCATCTGACTGCATGTACCATTTTGCTATGCACATCAGAATTAATGGTGATCACCACTGCACAGATATCTCTGTAAACGCAACATGGATGTAAAAAATGAGAAGGAAGTTCTCATTATGTCACAAACTTGAGGTCCGCCATCTTACACAGCCTAAAACATTAGGTATACCGCATTTGTACCTCCATGGGCCACCGCGCTCGTACTTCCCTGTAATGTAAATCTGACTTGCCTGTGCCCAGTTTTGAACGTTGGCGATATCTGTCGTCTTTCATGGTCGTATCCCAAGTTGCATCTGGTGACTGGATTGTGTGGAGATGTGGCTGTTTAATAAAAAAATGCCAGCTTGCGTCGTTTAAGGGTGGAGTAATCGATCTGACAATAATCAAAATTCTAAAGTATAATGGAATTTCATTCCATTCGTAAGTGGAGCCTTTCAAGAAACATTTTCTTCTTTACACATGAGTTATAGTGCCGCTGTTTGCTTTTACTGTTCTGGTTTAATTCCTATCATTTGACTGTAGATTTCATGTCAGTCCAGCTCGAGAAGCTCTCTGGGTAAAAGCTGTTGAAAAGAAAGGATTGGTACCAACCATATTTAGCAAAATATGTTCACAACATTTTGGGAAAGAACACATAGACCGAACATCACTTTTGTCACTGCGTATTAGGGAAAATGCTGTGTCGTTGATTTCTTCCGGCTAATCCCCCTCACTTAGAAAAAGCTAGTAGAATATCAATTTTGAATTCAGTTCCTATAAAATTACAACATAAAAGCTTCCTGCCGAGGTATCAGACATTATTTTTTATGTTATGTACAGTCGTGCTCAAAAGTACCCGAACGACCTGAACTGCATTTCACCTGATTCGCATGCAACCAGCATATCGCGGCTGTCTAGCAGGTCCTCTAATCGCTCCTTGGTACAGTCTTTTGACTATTGAAAATGGTTCCAACAAGTCACCACTAGAAAACACTGCTCTGTATCGCAGTAACTCAAGATGTAAAGTAGCTTAGAATGAAAATCTTTCTGTTTATTTCAAAGGAAAACGATTTTATAAAACAATGTCTGTCATACACAACTTGAAACAGGTCGTGTCGACCAAATCACATGGAAAAACTGACAGCGACGGATGTTGAAGGCAGTAAGATAGCTTGCCTTTTGGTTTGGCAGTACTCAAGAGCAATTTCTAGGCGGTAGTAAATGAAGAAAGGCAGCGTGTTTTTGTTTTCAAGTAACGTCTTCATCAATTACTTAAGTTTTAATGTAATCTACTAGTAACTGCTGATGTTTGATATTAACATGAAAAGGATTCTGCAGACAGGGAATGAACCTGTTCTTGAGAAACTACTTGTATAGTCATCAAAAGGGATTAAATGATCTTCAAGCACATGTGTTCCAGCAGCGGTATGAATAAAATGATAGTAATAATGACGGTAATAATCGAATTATCCGGTAACTTCACGCTTCACAGTGGGTTTTCTTGAACTAAGAAATTTGCTCAATTTGTGAATATTGAAAATGGCTTTACTTCGAGCCTATGATGCCTAGAAGAGTCTTTACATCCTGCTGACATGAGAATAGCATAATCTCCGCGTCTGAAGCTTGCTTCTACTTAACCATTTAATAGACTCGCATTTTTTCCACCGTGACTAATTTTGTAAGCTAAGCACATCATCCGTTACAGCACACTCCTGGCCCTGGGAAATGTGGCCACAATGGTCTGGTGGAGCGAGTTATCGCAGGTGCACTGCGTGGGTTCAGGAATTTACTTTTAAGAGGCAGAGCAGATTTATTTTACCTCTGGTAACCTGAAGATAAAGGCGTTATAACCCATAATCCGCATTAAACATCACGTTCCTTCGTTACCAACTGGGCAGAGTCGGTTTACGTTGGGAAATGACATAGCGGAAGTCATGGCAAACAGAAATACAGTCGCCAGTAAACTTACTTACATTAGAAAATTTTATTTTATTTGATGAACCGATGGACATTTAAAGGAACAGGTCTCTTATTTTACTTGTACTTGATTGAACTAGAGACGCAGAAAAATTTGGTGCTGGACAGTAATTCGAATTCGTATCTCCTCTTTTGAGGATCTGAATCTCTCAGAACAGTATAGCTCAATCATTTCGTTCCTTTTCCCAAGACGGCAATATTCTCTAGGTCTCCTCCAAAGGATCCAGTACAAAAAATATTAATAATTTCATTTCAAGCCATATCAAGTGCACACCCACCTGCTAGTGAAAATTAAAGTGCATTTTTAATGTCTGTTCATGTGTTGCCAACAATCGCTAACTGATACTTAAGCTATATTCGTGGATGAACGGTAGGTGTGCAGTTCGATTGTCGTTTAGGCACAAAAGTTTTTATCCTTATTTTAGATTCAAACACCTAGAGCTCGTAAGAAAAACCGATACGTAACATTTGATTTTCCTTCGTTAACATTCGATAACGTGTAGGGTTCGTATATCTGTCACAGGACTTAACATCATGCACTTCATCTTTAAATGCATGCACACTGTGTTACTTCAGAATAGAGGTATATCACACACCTTTAGTGGTTAGCTAACAGGGACAATCAATCCGATTAGGTTCTGGGTTCGAATCCCTGTCCAACACAAAGCATTACCTCACGGCATCTCAAGTAAGTTACTTGCGAAGAAGAAATATTTAACATCTCTCGTAGTTCGTTAACAGGGGCAAGAGATGCTGGGGAGGAATTCGCGTCCGTTAAAAATGTTTGCGTTACGTAATTTAAAGTTGATATTTGCTAACTGATACTGCCTAAAATCGAGGTATATCACTCTCTGCATGCCTAATCAGGAATGACTGTTAGTTTCCGTCAGTCACGAAGTCTTTGATTCGTCTGCGTGACCTGGGTTTGAGTCCATATGCAGAACGAGACGGTTCGTCGTTTCATTTGACGTTCATACATATTCTCAACTGTCTGCTCGTGAACTGCTTAAATCTTAATGCCATTTTGTTTTAAATAATAATTACGGTATGTTATTTTGAAGAGGAAATCATGAATACGACGAACTTAGTAAGTGAATTACCTATATGACGTAATAATGAGAGTGGTAACATTTCATGTATGTCATTTATTGTAATAAATGTGAGCTTACAAGTCCTAAGGACAGTCTTATCTGTGATAAGTTGTTCCCTGATATTTGTAGCATCGTGGTATTACTTTACATCTTGAGTTACTGCGATACAGAGCAGTGTTTTCTAGTGGTGACTTGTTGGAACCATTTTCAATAGTCCAACGACTGTACCAAGGAGCGATTAGAGGACCTGCTAGACAGCTGCGGTATGCCGGTTGCATGCGAATCAGGCGAAATGAAATTCAGGTCGTTCGGATACTTTTGAGTATGACTGTACGTTAATGCAGAATTGGTATGTAATTACACACTATTTATTTTTACGCATGTTTTTCTGAATGTTTTATAACATGTGGAACCTTTAATTACATTTGTTTTCAGCGTCCAGCTGTAGTGTCTTTGTTTAGCAATCAAACCGTCCACGGTTCCGATGTCGAATCGCGCTACCACTTGAGCATTGAATAAAAATCATCAGCATTACCGTCTGAAAACTTCTGGCAATAGGAATCACTTTAATTCTGTCACCAGCGTTGTCAAACAGGGTGGAGGAGCGGGTAGAGGTTTAGGGCACTCTCTTGCCATTGGGGTGAGATACTGCCCCTAAAGGTGGAAGAACAGCAATGATGAACGGCATGAGAATTCAGAAGACAGTGGAAACTACTGTATTAAAGACACATGACGTGTATCCACAGGAGATGTGGCCTATAAAAGAAAAGTGTCACTATGATTTATCAACTGGAAAAAGATTCCGGATCTCTGGAAGCGGACTGCCGAGGCGGAGGAGACGAGGCGGAGGAGACGATAAGAAAAATATTGAATAAACAACTCGAGGGAAACGTCTATGCGTCGGGGAGTGGAATATCGGAAGTTAGAACGTGATAGGGAACCTAGAAAACGTGAAAGGGGGGATATACAGACGCTCAACCTTTTTAATCCGAGCACTTCGTTCTTCGTCTTCCACCCTTACTATTCTCTCTTGGCATTTGTACACATTGTATGATACCCGTTTTTCCCTACAGCTTAGAACTATTTTCCCCAGAATTTCAAACATCTTGCACCATTAGACTTTATTGAATGCGTTTTCTAAGTCGACAAATTCTATAAACACGTCTTCATTTTTCTTTAGTCCGCCTTCCATAATCAACCGCAACATCAGAACCGCCTCTCTGGTCTCTTTACCTTTCGTGATGCAAAACTGATCATCGCATAACACATTCTCAGTTTAATTCCCATCCCAGCAGCTAGACACAAACCTAGTCCTTTTCCAGCCGATTTCCAGATGGCGGACGGGAGGGGAGCAATGCATACGATCTACGGATGTAATCTTTCGCCCCTACTGTTCAGTCTATAGATCGAAGAAGTAATGATGTAAATCAAAGAAAGATTCAAGTGTGGAATTAAATGTCAAGGTGAAAGGATATCAGTGTTAGGACTAGCTGATGTCACAGCTATCCTAAGTGAAAGTGAAGAAGAATTATAGGATCTGCTGAATAGAGTGAACAGTCTACTGGGTACAGACTATGGATTTAGAGAAAAACGAGTAAAGACGAAAGTAATGAAAAGTATCGCACATGAGAACAGCGTGAAACTTAGCATCAGGATTGAAGATGCGAAGTACAGTAAGCTAAGGAATTCTTCTAGCTATGCATCAAAATAACCCATGACGCACAGAGCAAGGAGGCCGTCAAAAGCATACTAGTACGCTCAAAAAATGCATTCCTTGCCCAGCCAAGTCCACTAGTGTCAAACACAAGTCTTAATTTGAGGAAGAAATTTCTGAGAATGTACGTTTGGAGCACAGCAATGTGTGGTAGTGAAACACAGACTGTGAGAAAACCGTAACAGAAGAAAATCGAATCATTTGAGTTACAGTGTTACAGACGAACGTTGAAAATTAGAAGTGTAGGAATGAGGAGATTCGGCGCAGAGTCGGAGAGGAAAGGACAAGAAAAAGGGGAATTATGATAGACGTCTCTGAAGACATCAGGGAATAACTTCCATTGTATTAGAGGGAGGTTTAGAGGGTGAAAACTGTAGAAGCAGGCAGAGAAGCTGCGAAAATTCTCGAGAGGGATAATAGTGCTCTGTCAGAAGGAAATGAAAAATCGCAAGGAAAGGCTTAAAGCTTTTCAACAATCAAAGCAACGACTAAAGAACGAAGTTTCCTCGCTAAACACAGTAACTGATGAACTGAGAAGAAAAGATTTCATTTACGTAAATGGCCTGTGTTTTGGAATGGACACGGAGTTCTTGCTACGACAAACTGCAAAGGCGACCTGTCAGAGTGTTCCGAAAACATACCAACCAACACCCCGTTCAGTAGTCCTAGAACATTAGCAAGAAGGTGCCGGTGTATGGGTGGTGCACCTTATTTTACCTCCGAGGCTTTTACCATACGTTAAATGTATTGGCTATTGCGAGTACGGACAACCATAAGCTGCAGAATGGAATGACGACAATGAAAATTTGTGCCGGACCGGGACGCGAACTTGGATTTCGCGCTTATAGCGAGCGGTCCCCTTACCATTTGGCTATCCGTACACGACCAGACACAAACTTCCATATGTCTACGACATGCACAAGTACGTCCATTATGTATGTTCCCGCACAGGTCAGACGTTGTAGTCGTCACAGTGTCTGGTCCTTTGACCATGCATGCATCGTGTGTTTCTTTGTTGTAAGTCATTACGTGCCATTTGTTACTCATTTGTTTTATGTTGTATTGTGTTCGTTTGTGTGTACGTTTCATCATTGCGTGCCGGTTGTTTTTGTACTTCGTCGTTTATTTATAAAATAAACCACAAAATCCAAGAACAGGCAACACATATTCATGAAACATACACACGACAAACACAACATACAATGAATCAGCACATAGTCAGCAACATATGGCACATAATGAGTTACAACAGCAGAGTCACACGCAGAGTGAGCAATATACTAAAGAAACAAGGGCTCAACGTAGCATACAAAAACAACAACACAAAACAAAACAGACTTGGAATAAATACCACCAACACTGACAAATACAGCCTGTCTTACATACTGTGACGGTACGTCACATAAATACTGACATTTTTATCGGTTGTAAACCGTTATTAAATATTTTATGAATGTAATTAGTATAAAAGATATAGTTAATGTTCTTGAAACAACTGATATGCAACGATAATTAAAGAGTAGCATGTTTATTTAATGTCCATGAAAATAAAAAAGGATCAAAAGAGACGTGATTGTACTGCAGAGGAGGAAGGACGTATTTTGTGGTACACACATTGTTTTGTTTCGCTATACGGAAGGCAGCCATTGAGCGGCTACACATATTTTATGTAAGTCATTCGTATTTATTGCTAAAATAAATTTGTTATTATTATTACAAAATGAATTTCTTTGCAATAGTTGTCACTTCAAATGCTCGCAATGGCTATATATTTTAATAAGCCTTTTTTCAGTAATTTGCGCTGCGAGAAGCTCATCTTCCGATGCAGCCTCTGGTTGGTCATTACGTGCTGAAGTATTAATTTATTTTTCGAAGTGTTAAAAGTAACTGTAAATGCGAGAGATTTCGTTATAAGAACTTTTTTAAATTGCAACAGATAATTAATTTACGTTATAGTTCATGTTTTTAAACTATACAGATACCATGAGTTCAGTAAGTTTTATCTTGGCCGCTCCACGGCAACAATCGTAATTCTCTCAAGCCTTGCTTTGCAATCAGTAAATATAATTAACAAAATTACATTCAATTCAGTTAACGGCAACTATATTTTAGTCATCACGTTCAAAATCTGAAGTTGGTACATTAATAACTGTGGCCCTTCAAGAATCCGTTTCATATTTACTTATGCACGTAAGTAAAAGTGATAAGAAAAGACAATATCCCTGAGAGAAAGAATCATGTTGATAAATTAAAAATATATAAAATATATGTGTAGTTTTTTTGTATATGACGTAACGAATGACACCGGACGTCACAATATACCGACTAACCGCACCAACGTGCGGAATACCTTATCCAACGATTTTAGCAAGCACGGACATAAAAGAACTGCAACACTACGAGATGTTTACAATTTGTGGTCTAGTTCTTAGAGAAGGATGATTGATTGCTATTTAGCTTCATAATCGTTGCCTGAACTTGGGACTGTTATGCACGAAGTACGGTATAATATTCCAAGACGACAGGAAGCTGTTTTGAATGCCTGTTGATACCTACACCACATTAGGCATGGTAATGTATTTTGTCCAGCCCTTCTAAATGCATGGGTATGTAAGTATAAAATTGTCAAGGGATCTCTTCTCACAGATGTCTTAACTGTATGGACCAGTGGAAGCCTGTAGTGCTCGTCAGCTGTTGATTTGTCAACAATATGATGATCAATAAGAAGTACTCTGCAAGATTTTCGGTTATCAAGTTTTCATAATATTCTTATGACACTTCTGCCCTTGTCTGAGATATGTAAATTAAACACAGACAAAACTGAGCTGTTACGTTAATGTATCAACATGCTGGTGCCACTTCAGATTTTTACCCATCTCGATGACCACACATGGCACCTCATCCAGAGCGACAGACATTTCTGCATCCAGCATGAGTTGTTCTTGTTGTTGTTGTGGTCTTCAGTCCTGAGACTGGTTTGATGCAGCTCTCCATGGTACTCTATCCTGTGCAAGCTTCTTCATCTCCCACTACTTTCGGCAACCTACATCTTTCTGAATCTGTTTAGTGTATTCATCTCTTGGTCTCCCTCTACGATTTTTACCCTCCACGCTGCCCTCCAATGCTAAATTTGTGATCCCCTGATGCCTCAGAACATGTCCTACCAACCTGTCCCTTCTTCTTGTCAAGTTGTGCCACTAACTCCTCTTCTCCCCAATCCTATTCAATACCTCCTCATTAGTTATGTGATCTCCCCATCTAATATTCAGCATTCTTCTGTAGCACCACATTTCGAAAGCTCCTATTCTCTTCTTATCGAAACTATTGAAACACGTATGTATTCAGTAGCAGCGATGGCGAGGCATGACAGAATCTCTGACCAGAGAGTTATTTATCGTGGCTAGTCTGCGCTAGACCGCGCGAGAGTTCAGTTCAGTTGCGAGGCAGTTGTTGTACGTAGCGAGTCGCGAGAGCATGTAGTTCGTTCGTGCTAGTAGCGTGTGCGAGACAGTCGGAGTTGTGTGTGAGGAGTCGGCGGGCGTCGACATGGGTCTCTGGTCAAGGTTCGGAACGAGGTATATTTTTTAAGTAAGGTAATGAAGCAGCATTGCGCACATCTGATAATGTATGTTAACTGTAATTAATTTGTTCAAGAATTGCCCCAATAATAATTTTGTTTTCAAAGCTATCATTTTTTTAGAAAAGAATCATTACAATTGAAACAATATTTCCTTTGCTTTTCCTCCCATAATCAATTTAGCAGGTTGATCTTAACGTTAATTTTGTAGGGACTTAACATTATTGCACACGGCTTAAGGTTAGCGCAGCTACCCTTATAAAATTTAGCAGGTTGATCTTAACGTTAATTTTGTAGCGACTTAACATTTTTGCACATTTTTTTATCATTGAGTTTTATTACTGTGGGAAGCTAACATTTGGCACTATTTGCAATTGTTATTCAATTCTTTTCATTTTCATATTTTTGTGGGAAGGTTACACATGGCTCTATTCCAATTAACATTTGATTATTGTGTTTTCAAAATTTTCCGGGGAGGTTACACTTGGCGACATCCGGCCCAGGATCGTATTTCTTTGAAAATCTTCTGAAATGTAGTCAGATATTTGCTCTTATTTACTTAATATAATTAGCAATTGGCGCAACGCTTTTACTAATTTTATGACTTTCTTTCCTCAGATCATCGGCAATTCGTTGCTCTATTGTATTTGTGTTTATTGCTTTTTGCATTGTGCTTATTTCATGTGTGAATAATTGTGACTATAGTAAAAATGCCGCGAAAGACTGTGAATAGTGTATCGCGAGGTATTATGAATGAAATTACCGACCTAAACAACATCACCAATAGTACTTGTGACACGCAGTGTAATGATGACAATCCTGCGTTCACTGACAATCAGTGCGTTCCAACCACTAATGATGATTTTTATCTTAATGATGAACAAACGAACTCAATTGTGTCCTCTGTTAATATGACGACAATTGACGACGCGGGGCGCTCTATTGTAATGAGCGCTGCCCAGCTTAACACACCCGGTTTGGAAAATCCCAGTAACGTACAGAGAAATTTTTCTAATGAAAATGGACAGTGTACTGAAAGTACGACGGATCTATTTAATTCCGAAATAGTGACCGACAGTGTAAATTCGACTGGCAAACCTTTGTGTAAATCTCAGAATAACCAAATGGTTACAGAAAGCGACACAATTCCAGATCCACCATTAAACAGCACAGAGAATAGAAATGCTAATTTTGTGTCGGATCCAATTATGGCATTGTTGCTACAAATGAGTAAACAACTTAATGAAAATAGGGAAGATTTCAAACAACTAGATAAAAAGCAAGACAGCCTTAAAGAAGATCTTAAACAACAACTTAGTGAACAGAACGAACAGTTAAATGAAAAATTAGACAACAATTCGAGACAGTTAAATGAAAAATTAGACAACAATTCCAGACAGCTTAGTGAACAAATTAGAGATGTTGCTGCGCAATGTCATGATATTAAGGAACAGTTGCGCGAGGAAATTGAGGCTTGTTCAAGAAAAAGTAGCGAAGAAATTAGGTCTGTTGCTCAGGAATTAAGGGAAATGCAAACAGCTGCAACAGAAACACTTAGAGACGAAATTAGCGGAGTGGCTAAACAATTCTCTGAAAAAGCTACACAATTACGCGACGAGTTTAAAGCAATGACAGCAGAACTTTCGCGGACAATGGATGCAAAGATAGACGCGAAATTCGAACAACAGAACACTCAAATTGACAAGCGCTTTAATCACCACATACAAAACAGTGATACGCGTTTCCGTAAATTTATTCAGGATCAAAATAAAGTAAAACGTCAAGTAATGGAAACAATCATAGCACAGAGACAAGAAGATAAACGTAAAATGTTTGCGAAGGCAAAAACATACGTAGACAACAATATTGCTACAGTGTCCGACAAAATTAATACCATCGAACAGTTGAACGCGGAATTACGTGATGAGATTTCTGACCTTAAATCAAAAACAGATACACACTCAGTAGATTTTCAAACAGTGACTGACAGACTCGAACAATTAGAACTAATACAGGACTCCGATGTCGTCAAAGCTGACGTTAAAAAATTGAACGAAACCACACGTAAATTACAAAAACAGATTAATGCTTCTGACACTAAGAACGATGATCAGGTAAAAATACTGACTGAAAAATATGATGAATTGGCCAGTCGTATTGACGTTATTAAAAGTAATAATAACAGCTAATCAGACGATACTTCACCGGTTTCATTTAATCAAACACCTGAATTTCAAAATCTACATCGGACAATCAATGAGATCGATTCATCTCTTAACACATTACGTAGAAAATTGTCAAGTTTACAGCAAGTGGTAACAGAGATAAAAAATATTTCAGTTAGTAACACATCACAGCAGACGCCACTTTGCGAACATTTATCAGTCTCACGCAGCGCGTATAATTTGGGTAATCTACAGAGAGTACGCGACTTAGATTCCGAAATGACACAGACAAACAGATTCTCACAGAAACCTGAACGTGTTCTTAAATTCAGTGGCGAGAACGTAGATTACGAACAACTTTTATCTGTAAGAAAATCTAAGGAATTTAATAATGACAGAGCACAGATACACGTTTTGCACTGTTTAAGACAATTTATTTTTGTACTTTCACTGCTATTACCTGTAATGCAGAAACTAGCTTGGAACCTGATACGACAATTTGCTATTGTATTTTCATCAGCATTGCCTATAGTGCAGAAATTGGAGTTAGCATGGATACAGCAATTTATTTCTGAATTTTTACCGCCATTGCCTATAACACAAAAGCTGAAATGTATTTGCAGCGCGTAATTGACCTCAGGGGATTCATTACGCTTTAATGAATATGTGCCGTAGAGTGCATAGGGCCCCGAGCTGTAGTAGTGCTCTTTCATCTTTACTTTTCTGCACTGCTGCCTTCTCTTCTACTATCCTTTATATCTATCAAAATAGCTCTTTAACTATTGCTCTATCTAGGATTAAGAATATGTACTAAAAACCCGATGTGACAAAGTTATACCGAATGTGACAATTTTTCATTACACGCTCCAGAAATGACAACTACGAGAACTATAATATAAAAAAAATTTTAATCATCAGTATGTACAAAATTTTCAGCAGTCGCAATCACATTTTGGTAACAATAGATGTTTTTCACCGCAATAGCATGAAAGTCAGCCTCTTAGCATACGTAACCAACAATGCAGTCTACAAGGTCAACCATACTTTAATGTTTCGCCGCGTGCACGTATAGTCCAGTGTACAACAAATAGTAACGGACGGCAGCAGACAAACAACTATGTACAGAAAACACAGTATTTCAATTCCAATCGCAATGCACCTTATTGGAATGACTATCACGACAGACGTAAAAATAATTAGGACAATTTTCAGCGTACATCTAGCAACAGTCGGTGTTACCAACAGCAAAATTATCCACAAGAACATATTCTCATGAATGAACCCGACAGTAGATATCATCCAGAGCGTAATACGTCTGGAAGAAGTAATAGAACAGTTCAAATAGTATTAATGCCACAACATCCTCCAGAAAATAATAACACGTCAGATAGAATCTGAGCAGATAGTGTAAAGGTAGCATCTTCCAGTAACAAGCACTACTTTAGACACGCAGAATCTTGTTCACGAAAATGTTATTAATTTTGACGTCATCCGACACACGTTTGCATGAAAGATATTATTACGACGTACGTGAATGACATTCTTATTACAGAAGCTAACTGGACTGAACACAATCTGATTATAGAACAACTGTTACAAACTTTTCGTGCACAAGGACTCACAGTTAATCTCAGTAAATCGCACTTTGGCAAAACTTCTATAAAATTTCTTGGACACGTAATTTCAGCAGAAGGCATTGCGCCTGATCCGGAAAAACTTCAAGCTCTACGTGATATTACTGTTCCTACGACGAGGAAGCAACTACGCAGTTTTTTGGGCTTAATTAACTTTTTTCGTAAATTTATTCATCACTCTGCTTTAGACACACCTACATTATGCCAATTAACAGGTAAAAACAGTATTTGGTCCTGGGATAAGCAAGCACATTCTGAATTCATGAACCTGAAACATGCTTTGTTGAATGCACCACTTTTATCGCACCCAGATCTTACCAGAAATTTTTCCATTGCCACCGACAGTTCCAACACCGCTTTAGGCGTACACATTTTTCAGGAAATTGAAGAAGATGGCGGAACCGCGGGACTGCTACGGTCGCAGGTTCGAATCCTGCCTCGGGCATGGGTGTGTGTGATGTCCTTAGGTTAGTTAGGTTTAAGTAGTTCTAAGTTCTAGGGGACTTATGACCTAAGATGTTGAGTCCCATAGTGCTCAGAGCCATTTGAACCATTTGAAGAAGATGGCTCTACAGTAATCAAAAACATCGCATTTGCAAGTCGCATTCTATCACCTGCAGAACGAAATTATTCCGTTACAGAACTGGAAACATTATGTGTTGTATGGGCTTTTACGAGATTTCGGCACTTTCTTTATGGCAGACATACCACCGTTTACACAGACCACAGAGCGATACAATTCTTACTTTCAGCTAAATTTACTCACGACAGATTGAGCAGATGGAAACTTTATTTACAGGAATTTAATTTTACAATAGTTCACATTCCAGGCACACAAAATATTATAGCGGACGCACTATCCCGTTCTCTCAGCAACAATCAGCAAGACATCGCAACCAACTTCTGCAAAGCTAATTTCAGCGTCATGTACATTCAGCAAGTTGCATTTGAAAATTTTATTTCGTCGTCATTACAGGACATAGCACAAGAGCAAAGTAAGGACAATGTATGGAAAGAAATTAAACACCTTTGGCAAGATAAGAATAATGTTATGATTAGGAACCATTACACTGTACGCAATGACATTCTGTTTCGCCGCTCTCACCCTGACAGTCATAATTGGTTATTATGCATTCCTGACGAACTGGTTAACAAATTAATATGGTATACTCATTTAAGTTACGCACATTACGCAGCTAGAAAATGTTTTCTTATACTGAGACAGAACTGTTATTTTACCAAAATGGAGAAACGTATTCGACGAGTTTTAACGTCATGTAAAATCTGCCAGAAAGCTAAGTCAGACACCACTTCACATATTCCTCCATTATATCCCATTGTACCTGTTAAATTAAGACACATGGCCGCTGTAGACATTTTTGGTCCAATTCCGAGAACTAACAGAGGATTTTGCTACATCTTTTTCGCTGTTGAACTCACTTCAAAATTTGTTACATTCACTCCGTTACGCAAAGCTACTGCTAAAACTGTTTCGAAAGCATTTGTAAAACATTTTCTATTTCATGTAGGGCATGTGATGAAAGTAATTTCTGACAATGGATCACAATTTCGTTCTGCTATATGGACACGCATGTTACGAGCTAGAAACATTTCTCCGATCTATATATCCAGGTACCATGCTTCTTCGAACCCTTGTGAACGATTAATGAAAGAAATTGGTAAATTGTGTAGAATATACTACCACAAAAGACATATTGATTGGGACACACACATATTCTCATTCCAAGATGTAATTAATTCCATTCCAAATGAATCCACTATGCTATCTCCGTCTGTTATACTGAAAAACGTTGAACCACCAAACAAAATTACAGAATTAGTAAATTTTCCTACATCTCGTCGATTACGACACCACGAAATAATTGACATTGCGCTGAACAACATCAAACGTGCCGCAGAGCGCCGGAGAAGACAGCAAAAACAAGTTTGTATACGCCGTAACTTTCACATTGGACAGAAGATATTAGTACATACACACTAATTATCCAGCAAAATAAAAGGTAGGTGCAGTAAATTTGAACTTCTATACGCAGGTCCATATCGGATTCGTAGCATTCCTCACCCCAATGTTGTACACGTCGAAACTCTGAGAACCAGAAAAAGTAAAGGCAACCACCATGTCTATAACATTAAACCCTTTATTGAATGAAGACACTTAATGATTTAACATGCTATGATGCGATTTACTAATTTTATGATCATTTCTGCAATTATATTCACATGAACAATTACTGATGATTATCATATTTTTTCTTCGCAAGTGCCTGGCAAGGTAAGGGTAGCAGGTCGCTCTTCTTGTCGTTACACATCAGACCGTACGATTGTTTTCATGTTTTGTTTGTATGCACTATGAAATGGTTAAGATATAGCAAACACCAGTTGACTTTGACATTTTTTGCCCTATGATATCTCAACATCGTGACTGTTTTATATTTTTTTTTTTTTTGCTGCTGCATTGTGATATTCTGTGTACATTTTTACATCTGAACACTGTCAATGTCTTTGACATATTACGTTTTCTGTCATGTTATGCTGTATGCTTAATTATGTTACCATAAACAAGTCATTATTTAGTGAGTATATGATGTAAATGCACGACATTAATCTTTGTTCATCATTTTCAGAAAGAAATAACGTGTAAAGGAAATAAATTAAACAGAAATGGGAATTTCACCTAAGGAATAAACGAAAGAAGATGCAAACCTCGTGATGAAGAGTAAATGGATCAGAATTAACAAGCATTAACAAGAATATACTATACACATCGTAAAATAGCAGTCTTAACTATTTTTTTCTTTCAGAATTCAAGGCGATTGATGCAGGCTGTCGGGCAGAACTACACATCTTAGTTTTAGTGAGGAAATATGCTAGAGATAAGGAATAGTTGTGTAATGAGTAATGAAATATTTTTTTGCAGATGATAATGAATGCTGATGAATAATGATGAAGAATATGCAACTATGGATAATGAAGTTTTTCTTTACAGGTGATGATAATAATGGAGTTATGATAATATAAGTAATGAAGTGATGGATAATGAAGTTTTTTCTTTACAGATGAGGATATTGTTGAAGTTATGTATTTATGCTATATAGTTATTTAAGTATTTGTTGCAGCTCGTTTTGACAGCAGGTGTTATTGCATAGTATAATGACGGAAGGTTTTGGAAAGGACAGCTATGGAACACATTTTTATACACATTTCACTACCTGTTAATTCGAAGTTCACTACTTTTCAGCATAAAATGCATTTCTTCTTTCAGCTTAATAATCCATTTTTTGTATATTTTCGCAGGAGAAATTATTTATGAAATCAATGTGCTATAAGCAGTTGTTCATTAAATCTATGTCATCTATGAATGTGATTACATATACTCTACTTGTTTCATAATCTTGCCACAGCTGACTTATGACGAATGACGTTACACATTTTCATTTACACCAACAACCCAGAAGGAAATTTTTCTCTCTTGCTTTCCCCTATAATTACCCAACGCAATGCATTGCTAACAAAAAAAAAAAGTATTACCAGTCCCAAATAATGATACCAGTTTAAGAGAGTTCTGAGTAATGCTGATCAGCTATGAATAATATGTCACCTGAAAAAAGAATACTACTAATTACTGTATAGAGATGACCAATGCTTTGTAACTAGGAAAGAATGCTACTAATTATGCTTTGTAACTAGAAAATGAATGCTATTCATTATGCTTTGTAACTGGGAAAAGAATGCGATTATTTAATAATGCTTTGTAACTAAGAAAAGAAGGCTACTGATTATTACTATATTGAAATGACAAATGATTAATTAATTATGCTTTGTAACTGGAAAATGAATACTATTAATTCATTATGCTTGGTAACTGGGAAAAGAATGCGATTATTTAATAATGCTTTGTAACTAAGAAAAGAAGGCTACTGATTATTACTATATTGAAATGACAAATGATTAATTAATAATGTTTTGTAACTGGAATGCTACTAATTAATAATGCTTCGTAACTGTGAAAAGAATGCGATTATTTAATAATGCTTTGTAACTAAGAAAAGAAGGCTACTGATTATTACTATATTGAAATGACAAATGATTAATTAATTATGCTTTGTAACTGGAAAATGAATACTATTAATTCATTATGCTTTGTAACTGGGAAAAGAATGCGATTATTTAATAATGCTTTGTAACTAAGAAAAGAAGGCTAATGATTATTACTATATTGAAATGACAAATGATTAATTAATAATGTTTTGTAACTGGAATGCTACTAATTAATAATGCTTTGTAACTGAGAAATGATGACTGTAATGGGATGACCAATGATTGAGTATCAACATTATTATTGACTACCTCCTGTTTTAAGTAATGACTTCTGATGATTTGTAATTAGAGAATGGGTGTAAATATTCTATGTAAAACAATTAATGAACATTTTTCTGTAATACTACACACATGGTACGGAAATATTCAATAACTGGGCTATGAATGCCGCAAACTACTACTGTAATTCCTAATGAAGACTAGTATGTGACTTAATGTCCTTCACCTTCTGACCTCGCTACCCTGAATTACTGCAATATCCATTTGTCCTGTACATTCTCCTGATCATGGAGCACTATATTTGGTTTTTGCACTAATTATACGTTGGTGTGCCTTGTAAGAGCGTGGTGTTGACACGACATGCTGTCCACCACCGTGAGCGATGGAGACGTTATTATGGTCCCACTGTTTGGTGTACCTAATGTACTGCGAAAGTGAAAACATGGAATATTACTACAACATTTCAGTGTCTTGGCTACGCTGATAAATACTTCTGGGAAAAGAACTTCAAATTGTCTCACTTGGTGTTGTACTTCTGTGGAAAGATATGGACTTTCAGTACAGCTGCGTGCAACCTAAAGTGCTACAACCATGATGCAATCCTTCCCTTTCCTATCCTAATTCTTGTAACATAGTGACAACCATTTTTTGCTAACATCATTTACGTTCATGGCCTATATATTTTTTCGTTTTGCTAAACTGCAGTACATGTACACTTATATCACTTATCAACATGATTTTTTGCCATTATGTTTATTTTGTTGTGAAAATGCTAAAGAGTTTTTCAGTGCGTGTGAACTTATGTCATTTCTTTTGTACTCACATTTTGTCATTGTCTAATATGTTTTGTACTTGTTGCATGTGCACCACATTTACTTCATGTTTTATATCTGTATATATGCTGTAATTGTAAAGTTAATTAATTAAGAAAAAAATTGTTGCTCATGGCAAGTCCACAAGTCCAAATGACTCACCATCGCTGCCAAATTTTTGCCCCCCTCCCCCCCCCCCCCAGTGGAGGGTTATGAAACACGTATGTATTCAGTAGCAGCGATGGCGAGGCATGACAGAATCTCTGACCAGAGAGTTATTTATCGTGGCTAGTCTGCGCTTGACCGCGCGAGAGTTCAGTTCAGTTGCGAGGCAGTTGTTGTACGTAGCGAGTCGCGAGAGCATGTAGTTCGTACGTGCTAATAGCGTGTGCGAGACAGTCGGAGTTGTGTGTGAGGAGTCGGCGGGCGTCGACATGGGTCTCTGGTCAAGGTTCGGAACGAGGTATATTTTTTAAATAAGGTAATGAAGCAGCATTGCGCACATCTGATAATGTATGTTAACTGTAATTAATTTGTTCAAGAATTGCCCCAATAATAATTTTGTTTTCAAAGCTATCATTTTTTTAGAAAAGAATCATTACAATTGAAACAATATTTCCTTTGCTTTTCCTCCCATAATCAATTTAGCAGGTTGATCTTAACGTTAATTTTGTAGGGACTTAACATTATTGCACACGGCTTAAGGTTAGCGCAGCTATCCTTATAAAATTTAGCAGGTTGATCTTAACGTTAATTTTGTAGCGACTTAACATTTTTGCACATTTTTATTATCATTTAGTTTTATTACTGTGGGAAGCTAACATTTGGCACTTTTTGCAATTGTTATTCAATTCTTTTCATTTTCATATTTTTGTGGGAAGGTTACACTTGGCTCTATTCCCATTAACATTTGATTATTGTGTTTTCAAAATTTTCCGGGGAGGTTACACTATTTATCGTCCATGTTTCACTTCCATACATGGCTACACTCCATACAAATACTTTCAGAAACGACTTCCTGACACTTAAATCTATACTCGATGCTAATAAATTTCTCTTCTTCAGAAACGCTTTCCTTGCCATTGCCAATCTACATTTTATATCCTCTGTACTTCGACCATCATCAGTTATTTTGCTCCCCAAATAGCAAAACTCCTTTACTACTTTGTCTCATTTCCTAATTTAATTCCCTCAGCATCACCCGACTTAATTCGACTACATTCCATTATCCTCGTTTTGCTTTTGTTGATGTTCATCTTATATCCTCCTTTCAAGACACTCTCCATTCCGTTCAACTGCTCTTCCAAGTCCTTTGCTGTCTCTGACAGAATTACAATGTCATCGGCGAACCTCAAAGTTTTTATTTCTTCTCCATGGATTTTAATACCTACTCCGAATTTTCCTTTTGTTTCCTTTACTGCTGGCTCAATATACAGATTGAATAAAATCGGGGAGAGGCTACAACCCTGTCTCACTCCCTTCCCAACCTTTGCTTCCCTTTCATGCCCCTCGACTCTTATAACTGCCATCTGGTTTCTGTACAAATTGTAAATAGTCTTTCGCTCCATGTGTTTTACCCCTGTCACCTTTAGAATTTGAAAGAGAGTATTCCAGTCAACATTGTCAAAAGCTTTCTCTAAGTCTACAAATGCTAGAAACGTAGGTTTGCCTTTCCTTAATCTTTCTTCCAAGATTTGTCGTAAGGTCAGTATTGCAACACGTGTTCCAACATTTCTACGGAATCCAAACTGATCTTCCCCGAGATCGGCTTCCACCAGCTTTTACATTCGTCTGTAAGGAATCCGCGTTACTATTTTGCAGGTGTGACTTATTAAACTGATAGTTCGGTAATTTTCACATCTGTCAACACCTGCTTTCTTTGGGATTGGAATTATTATATTCTCCTTGAAGTCTGAGGGTATTTCGCCTATCTCATACATCTTGCTCACGAGATGGTAGAGTTTTGTCGGGACTAGCTCTCCCAAGGACGTCAGTAGTTCTAATGGAATGTTGTCTACTCCCGGGGCCTTGTTTCGACTCAGGTCTTTCAGTGCTCTGTCAAACTCTTCACACAGTATCATATCTCCCATTTCATCTTCATCTGCGTCCTCTTCCATTTCCATAATATTGTCCTCAAGTACATCACCCTTCCACCTTTCTGCTTTCCCTTCTTTCCTTAGAACTGGGTTTCCATCTGAGTTCTTGATATTCATACAAGTGGCTCTCTTTTCTCCAAAGGAATCTCTGATTTGCCTGTTATACGTCTTTATCCATAACTGCTTTGGTTTCCGCGGTCAGAGACAGCTACAATAAAAAAAATTCTGAGTACGTTGCTGTGTCGTATTACGAAGTAACTAGCAATGAATGATATTACGGCCACAGTTTCTACACTGTCGGGTGAAAAGTCGCTGCACTAACAAGGAGTTGTGTGACCTAAACGGAAGTTGGTAGGCGTGTTTCTACATCTGAAAGACGATGTCTATTCAGATTTCGCGCCAGTCGCATAAGAGTGGCGCTAGTAACGCCACTATGAGGATGCGAATCAGGTTTGTTTCAAATATACGCTGTAGCGGTCGACGAGCATTATTTACCTTTGAGATTGGGCGTAGTGAGTTGAAGTTGGTCAAGAATGCTTTTAAGGCAAAAAAGACGCCATTATAAACCTCAGTGCCGGAGGTCGTGTAATAGGGCTAGGAGAAGCAGGATGTTCCTTCTACTAAATTGGAGAAAGACTTGGCAGGAATGTAGCCACAGTACAAGATTTATGGCCGCGGTAGACACGAGAATGTACGGTCACTACCGAGATCGTTGGCCATTGTGTTCAGCGTGGTTCCCTGGCGCATCGCACTGCATTTGCACCAACGGTTTGAGTGCAGTTGTTGGCACGACGCTGACACAACGAACTGTTACGAATCGGTTACTTCAAGGACGGCTCCGAGATAGACGCCCTGTAGCGTGTATTCCAATGACCCCAAACCACAGCCAATTGCGAGTTCAGCAGTGTTAAGCGAAAGCTCATTGGTGAGCAGGTTGGAAGTCTGTTGTGTTTTCTGATGAAAGCCCGCCGCGCGGGATTAGCCGAGCGGTCTCAGGCGCTGCAGTCATGGACTGTGCGGCTGGTCCCGGCGGAGGTTCGAGTCCTCCCTCGGGCATGTGTGTGTGTGTTTGTCCTTAGGATAATATAGGTTAAGTAGTGTGTAAGTTTAGGGACTGATGACCTTAGCAGTTAAGTCCCATAAGATTTCACACGCATCTTTTTTTTTTTATGAAAGATGGTTCTGCCTCGGTGCCAAAAACGTCCGTGTGTTGGTTACAAAAAGGCCAATTGATGGTCTGCAGCCGACCTGTCTGTGACTAGACACACCAGATGTATACAAGGAGCTATGATATGGGGGTGAGAATTCATATGACCGTAGGAGTGGTTATCCTATTCACCCTGACTGCAAGTTTGTACGGCAATCTGGTGATTCGATCTATTGTGCTGCCATTCATGAACAGCATCTCAAGGGGTGTTTTCCAACAAGATAACACTCACCACAAACCGGACTTGTAACCCGACATTTTCTGCAGAGTGACGACATGTTGACTTAACCTGCTCTATCACCAGACCTGTCTCCAGTCGAGCACATCATCAGACGTCAACTCCAGCGATATTTACAATCAGCATTAACCGTCCCCGTATCGATTGACCAAGTGCGAGAGTTATGGAACACCTTCTCACAAACTAACATACATCACCTGTATAACACAATACATGCAAGTTTAGATGCTTGCATTCAACATTCAGTCGGCTACACCGGTTATTTATGTACCAGTATTTCGCATTTGCAATGGCTTACTTCGCGCTTACCTGTGATGTTAATCACTTAAATATGTTACCCCCAGAAATATATTCGAGAAATATTATTTCTCTACATTAATTATTTTTGGTGCTGTCATCTTTTTCCGTCTATGTACATACTGCGAAAGTAGGCAGCAAGCATTTTTCGAGTGAAGTAACGCCACCGGCTTGGCGTCCTTCTTTAAGTGCAACTGATTTGCTCTTCTTGGAATGAATTGTCAAGTGTTTCATCCACATTAAAAATATATTGAGCAGCATGAAGTTGCTTACCTTCCGCTATTTTAGCGTATGAAAACTCGTTTATGTTTACTTGTTTAAAAGCTTGTCTTGCCTTTCATATATGTTTCCTGAGACTAATATTAGGACGCCGTCTTTGCCTGCCGTCGCCGAATTACTTACAATGATGTATTTTTTCGCTCCCTGTAGATCGTTCCATGTAAATCCATAAAATCGGTTTTTCGTTTCAAAAACAAATCAAGGATTTATTATTTTTGCTCTTTTTTTGGACACTCTCCGTAAGCTTACCATAATTTTTCTGCCACCTACTGCACCTCTGTTTTTTCCAGGTTTTTTCTTTCAGCGTAGTAAGTGGAATATTAAATTGCTTTAGCGCTGCAGAAGAAGGCATCCTATCATCCTTTACCGGCGCAATGTTATTTTCCATCGTCATACCGTCCCATGCTTCTTGCTGTGATTTCTGGAGATATTCCGTAGGCATCTTGGTGGCCTGGTATCTGAGAGAATACCAAGAGGCAGCAGCAGACCGTAAAATACACCAGAACAGAGATGATTCTAATTAACGTTGTTTAATTAATTAAATATGGCTTGAGAGGGATAGAATGACGGATGGTAGCATTCTATGTGAAGGGATTTAGAGACCAGTCTGTAGCATTATGTGTGGTATACAGAAGTGACTAACTCTTACTGAGGTAAGCAGCTTAAAAATGAAATGTTGATAAGAGTGGCCGCCTTGACCACTTCTCCCAATCGGCGACCATGTCGGCATTAATAGTTCACAGATGAAACTATCAAAGAGAGGGAAACAACAAGGAATTATAGTTTTGAAGCAAAGATATGTTTAAATACTGACATTGTGGATAGTCTTACTCTGCGTTTGAGTGGGATAACGAGAGTAATGTCATTTACTTTTATCAGACGACCCAAAATCGCAACAAGCTTCCTCTGTCAAACTTGCTGACAACAGTTAAGATGTATATTTGTTGTGTACATAGTTCCGCGTAGTCAACGCGTACACAACTTTCCCACTAGAGCGCGCCCCGCTAAGCACAACAGCGCAGGCGCAGCGCTCGTCCGTCTCCGCACTACGAGATGGCGCTGTCGTAGAGACGGACCAAATTCTGCTTCCGCCGATCCTCGTATTAATATGTAACGCACCCAATGAGATTGCTGCTAACGTAGAACCTTTTCTCCTCGCGGATCACACTCGCGCAGTGATACCTGAACGCGCGAGGTATTATAACGAATGTACAGACCTCTGATCAGTCAGTCTGCATTAATCTGTACGAGTCTGAATTAGTCTGTACGAGTCTGCATTAGTCTGCACCAGTCTGTACGAGTCTGCAATCTGCATCAGTCTGCATTAGTCTGTAGTCAAGTTTCAGTCTGCACCTAATAAGATTACTGTATTCCTGTACATAGCCATGAAGATGAATGACTAGACACTTTGTCAAGTATCAGAGATATGTGAGAATAAGATGAACGTACCAAGACCAAAGGAACTTCAGATTGTCAACTATAAACAGCATCCAGAATCAAGTTACGTAATGTCTATGATTTTTATTATTTTAATAAATGTATGTGAAAATTAACCAAGTTCTGTTTAAAGTTGGTCACCGTCAATCTGCTACTCTAAGCGTGCAAGTGGCATTTCTATCGTCTGACCTAACGGCAGAAGATAAACACGCCACGATAAGACCACGAGACATATTGCTGACACTCGCCTACTTAGTTAGAGCGACAAGTCAAATAATCTTATTGTGTGTGTACCGAAGGTCTTACAGTACGCACACCACAATATTAGAGTAAATCTGACCACTTCCTGGAAGGCAACAGCACAGTTCAGGGCAAAAAATATGAAACGGCTTTATTTTTGAAATGGACGCTTTGCCCAACCTCCCCCACTTAACATTAGAGGCCTGTGTTAATATTTCCCCATTCTGAATTTTGTTTTATTTCCGTGTAGCGATGTAAACTGCCGTTTTACAGTCAACACTTCACGTAACTGTGCAATATTGTCTTTTCTGTACAATGACTTCGGTAAACATCAAGACTTTTTGAAATGTACGACAATTTACCTTAGACGAAAATGGTGCCTGTTTATAGTGCAGTGTTCTGCTGTAACTGTAACTAAGTGTAATGAAAAGACAAACATATAAATGGGAACTAGCAATTTTTTGAAATTAACACAGTCGTCGGAGAAATCATATTTTCGGTTCTTGCTACGTACAGAAGCTACCTCTGAGACGTACACATTGGACAACACTTACGACGCAACTTAAGACCTTGACCAATCATATTTCTCACTTTAATATTCTACTTCATGATATACAGTTGAACTTCTCCATATGAAAAATGAATTCTAGTGTCAGAAAAAAGGGTATACTATCATAATTGGAAACTACAATAGCATCATAAATTCAGTGATCTATCGTAAGAATATTCTCTTCAACCATTAACTCTTTAGTTACATTCTGTATTAGAAATCTTATAAGTAACAAACAACAGAAGATTCCCATCAGTCATACAGTGATTCATACAGTCGGATGGATGATAAAAGTAAACTAATTCTTTCCTTTTTCGAACATTATACTACACAATACTGACACAATTATTTACTGTAATTCAAACAATAAGTGACACAATTTACGGACGACGTAGTAATGCTATTATTCAGTGTGTATGTTTGTGGTTTCATCGGATATCATATTCCACATCACAACAAATCAAACTGCACAAGGAAGAAACTAATAATAATGTATAGTTGCACCCTAACATCTTGACGAAAGCGACTAATTACATTAAACGAATCGTTATTGTCCTCGTTTTCCCGATAAAAGCAATCTCAAGATTTCATCGGCCTCCTAACTGATACCATCACACTCTGTTATAGCAATTAACTAATGTGAACGAACACCTGGCCAGCTGTTCGATACTCAGATCGTCTTGAAGCGGTTGTTTATCCATAACGTAAGTGGTTCCTAAATATATATTTCTTTTTCTTTATAACGTAGTGGTAAAGAATTTGTCATCTAGTCTTAATAAAAGAAGAAATTTCACATAATTTCAGACATTTCCTCTACTTTTAGTTCTTTTATTAGAATCAAATGAATGATTTATCTTTTGAAGGTACTGGGGCCTTTCAGTAGGTCCTTGAAACCACAACATGGCAACGTAAACATAACGTACAAAAAGCAATTGGTTAAAGTGTCCACCCTTTTTTCTGCTTAATGTAAGAGAAACAAATTGCCATTAGCCAGTAACAATGTTGTTACACTAATGTTAATGCGTAATATTATGGGCACACAGTCGATATCTAAATTTCTCTTTTGTATCTTGTGCAGTTTTGTCACCACGCAACTGCGTTACACTCAAGAAAATTCGTTTAAAAAACTATAAATTTTTTAGTATGTACAAAGGTTTTGTTGAACTGTAAACACGAAATTCTCTCTCCATTATGCAGGAACGATTCCTTTTTCTTTTCGCTCATCAGGCTTCTGACTGGACTGATGGTGCCCGCCACGAATTTCTCTCCTCCAGTAACTTCTTCATCTTGAAGTAATACTTCCACCTGTGTCCTCAAAAATTAGTTCGATGAATTCAAATTTTGTCTTTCCCTACAGTTTCTACCCTTCTCAAGTCCTTCTAGCACAATAGAGCTCATTCACTGACGTCATCTCTCGACCTAATTTTCAGCATTGTTCTGAAGCACCGTATCACAAATACTCCGATTCTTTTGTTCCTGTTTACCCACTGTCCATAACCCATTACCCCACAACGCTGTGCTCCAAATGTTCAATCACAAAATTTTCTTATTCAAATTAAGGCAATTTTTGATAGCAGTTGACTTATCTTGGCCAGGAATGCCCTTTTCACCTGTGTTAGTCGCCTTTTTGTGTCCTCCTTGCTAGGTCCGTCATGGATTGTTTTTGCTTCAAAGATAGCAGAATTCCTTAACTTCGTCTGCTTCGTAACCACCAGTTTTGATGTTACGCATCTCGGTTTAGCCAGCAGCTGTGACCGAGCGGTTTTAGGGGCTTCAGTCCGGAACCGCGTTGCTGCTACGGTCTCTGGTTCGAATCCTGCCTCGGGCATGGATGTGTGTGATTTCCTTAGGTTAGTTAGGTTTAAGTAGTTCTAAGTCTAGGGGACTGATGTCCACAGTCCCATAGTGCTTAAAGCCATTTGAACCATTTTGAACCATCTCGGTTTTCCGTCTCTGTTATTTTCATTTACGTTACTTTTTTTTCCCCTTTACCGCTGTATCCACAACCTGTACTCATTAGACTGTCCATTGCTTTTAACAGATCTTGTAAGTCTTCTTACTTTCCTATGCCCACCTTTTACCATATTTCTCTTCAAGAAAACGCTCTGCAATATTTGAATGAATGCGTGATTGAGTATTTGCTTGTAAGTAGAGAATCGACGTAATTTTTCTTCTCTCTTATTCGTAGAGTATCTGTAATTATCAGTTGACTAATTTTTTACATCTGGCACATGGCCTTAACTGACCGTTGGCAATAAGCTTCCGTCTGCTTTTAAGAAGTACATCCTTTCACTGACAACCTTACAGCACTCACGGGAAGCTCTGATACGTTACATTTAGCTTTCTGTACGAATATAGTCAGAATCGTTTCGGTGGGAACAAGTCACAAAGTTAATGGAGGTTTCCCAGCACCTGCCGGATTTGGTGAAAGGCTGGCGCCGACAGTGCGTTTTCTCGTTGGACGCACCAGTCATAGCAGGGCAGAGGTGGCTTTCCAAAACCTTTGGCGAACACATCGAAGCTGTGCCCATGAACTGTGAGCACTCCTAGCAGAATGAGTACCATGATCGATTTATAATTCTGTGTGTGATAACATTCATGAGTATCTCTGCGTTTTCAAAGACTGACTTTTTGGTGTCTGGTTAGCGATCATGTTGCCATGGCACAGTTTTCTTTTCAGTCTTGGAACATCACGACTGTAGGTAAGCCATGAAGACTTCAGTAGTTTGAGAATCAGCGGTGATTATTAGAACCTCCGTCACTACGGGGTCTCAGTCTCTGGACCTATATTCATTGACATGCTTTTATCCATTAGTTGTCTTCATTTTCATGTAGCTTTGCTTGATTAACTGACGTAAATGTGAGGATTTCGGAAATATTTGGGACTTATTACGTTCCCAAGTGTATCTACTTTAGCATCGTGCTCATATATGTTGAATGTTCATCCTCCCTAGCCCCTGCCTCTTAATGAACCATAACGATAATTTTATCTTCTGTTGATACTTGCTGATTCAACTGAGAAAATTTATGTTGTTAGGCAGTCAATAAAGGAAGTATGGAAGACCCTGGGACACGAAGGTATCGCAATCTTACTACCCTCTTCAACAGAATCATAGATGAAGATATGCTCCCAGTAGTCTGGACAATTAGTGTCATTCTGAAAATCCGAAGGTGATGTAACAGAATGCTCGCAGTATCCATCAGATCAACTCCATTGTCACACCATGAAGATCTCTGAGCGTGTTGTTGACTCCAGTATCAGCGCAGTTGTTTCTATCACCCCAAATCAATGCGTGTGTGAGCCGTGACGCCATTGAGTCAATAGACCTGTCTGGCGCCACTGACTCAGGTGTAGTATCGACTATCCCTCTTGCGGCCCCCACTATCAATATCTATGAGGAAGAGTTGGTCTCTGTGGGTTGTGTCCTTAGAAGGTCTTTCCTTGCCGTTATATATACCGGGTTCGCTGGTCCGAGAAGGAGGCACGAAGTTTTTGGATTGGCGGTTGCGTCGCGACAAGAGGTGGTCACGAGATCCGAGCGGACGAAGCCACAAGCCGCGTAAGGAGGGTCTGCGTAGAGCGAAGCGTCGACTACAAGCAGCAGGCCGACCTCCCGTCCTTTGGTTGGCAACATTCGTGTCGGACGACGGCTCGTGGCCTGGTGCCCTCTTCTACTTGGCTTTCATCGGCTCCACTCAGTAACCGCTGCGACGCATCGTGGGTCCATGGAACTGCTTGCTGATGAAGGGAAGTAACATCCTGTAATCCTCGTGGTGATTTGCTTCATTGTCTATCTGCCCTCATTATTTTCTGGTTGGTACCCAACCATCAGAGTTTTACTCGGTCGGCTCCTTGGTCGTCAACAGAGGCAGTAGTATTGTACTAAGACATTAGTTATCGTTTGAAAATTTCTCCCGCTATTATATTACCTTCCCTTTCTGGTTTCTACCCGATCATTAATGGTCTAATTAATCAGCTCTTGATCGTAAATACAGCCTGAACAATTGTACTAAGGCACAGGTTACCGTTAATGAAAAGAAGGACCTTGTAGTTACATTTAGCTGTTAATCGGTTCGATTATTTGATTGTAATTCCATTTCTCAGTCATTAGTTACAATCTGAACAACCTGTTGCATCAAGCTGTTCGCTTCTGTGTTTGAAAGCCGAGTCATTATCGGTGTATTTTAGGTGCAACTTGTGGTTCTACCGAGTGAGTTACCTTGTAATAAGTTTTCACAAGTAATGTTTTAAGACGTTCCTTCAGAGCGGTCTTAGTAACTGGCATTCATTATAACTTTGTAAATATTAACAGCCAACTGCCACCAGGGCTTAAATCAAAATAAAATTGTCAGAAGGGACCGGTTGGGATCCAGTAGCACCTTGGTTGGCAACTGAAATCAGCAGGTAGGTTGCTTTGAAAAAATTGGCTTTAAGCACTATGGGACTTAACTTCTGAGGTCATCAGTCCCCTTGACTTAGAACTACTTAAACCTAACTAACCTAAGGACATCACACACATCCATGCCCGATGCGGGATTCGAACCTGCGACAGTAGCAGCAGCGCGGTTCCGGACTGAAGCCCCCAAAACCGCTGGGCCACAGAGGCGGGAGCGGCCTGTTACACTTAAAGTGCAGTTACTCACGGAGGTACGGTGTGGGCTGTAGTTATCGTATGGCAGCGAAACTTGGCAGATGTGTTACTGCTTTCACGTGAAACAGATTTATGCTAGAAAATATCAGTTCAGATTTTGGCCAACCGGTGTAAATTTGCCACTGTAGTGCGTCTCGTCGATACATCTGACGTTCATATCGAAGAAATTGTTAAGCAGCAGTTAATAATAAATCAATGTTGTGCCCTTCTCAGCTGTTTAAATTTTTCTGCCCAGACGACATTCCTAATCTATTACATATGGAATAATTTCTATACGTCATTCTTGTATTCATTTGAACCTGGTGGCCAAAATTGGGACAAATTTTTTCTAGCGCAAATTGATTTCGCATTAACTTGTTAGAATACCTAATACGTTTCACTACCATACGATAATTAAAGCCTTCAACGGACCTCTGTGAGTAGTTGCACTTTTGTTATAACCACTTGGTAGTTACGGCAAAGACTGTTTTTACAAACTTGTCGTGTGCAGATTAAGTAACGGAAGATTTATCCCTCATTTCGGTCATCAGTCTTTAGATTTATTCGATGCAATCAGCCTGGAATTCCTTACTGAACAACATACTGGAAACTGACGATCGAAAATATTATGACCACTGCCCAAGGCGAGACTGAATGCTGCCTGGTGAACCTGCATGCACGTGGTGCCACAAGAAAGTATGTAACTGGAGCAGAGAAGAACGAGTAATCGTTATAGCGACGATACTTGCAACAAATGGGTAAATAAACTGACATCAGCGACTTTGACCAAGGGCATGTTGTTATAGTTCGCCACCAGTGAGTAGCGAGGCTGGTCGGCTGTGACTTGCTACAGTCGTAGGTATCTGCGGTAGGTGATTGAATGTCACTGAAAACACTAGTATGAGACAAAGTGTGTTATCACAGAACGTAGAAACTCGCGTAGAGCCATCCTGATTTATGTTTCCTGTGATTTCTCTAAATCTCTCGAGACAACTACTGGGATGTTTCCTTTGAAAGGGTACAGCCGTTTTCCTTCCCCACCCTCCACATAATCCAAGCGTGTGCTCACTCCCTAATGACCTCGATTTCGACAGGATGTTAAACGCAAGCTTCCTTCCCTCCAAAGAACATGGAGGCTGGAGGTCGATGGTTCCCTTCCCAGTAAAGCACGATAGAGATGTGGAAGATCTAATGGCAGAGTATAATCCTCATGCAAGCACACACTCTGGCGTGCATTGTTAAACATGCGGCTCTGCAGCAGTCACTCTCCACGCATTTTGATGCAGATCCCACAACATAGTCGATCACATCTGCTGTGTGGCACCGAGATGTAATCGTATATCAATGGAAACGTGTCAGCTGACTGGATTAATCATGTTTCTTGGTACGCTAGATCGACAGCTGTGTCAGCGTATTCCGTCATCCAGGCAAATGGCTGTTGGAGTCACACATTGTGCCATGGACGCATACCACGCATCATTTTACTATGGGGCAAATTCTCCTGGGCTTCCATGGAACATGGCACCATGGCAACTCAGTACTACGTGATTATTATGGACCACTTCCATTGCTTCATGCGATAGCAATTACCAGCTACATAAATGTCCATGTCACAAACAGCGTTCGTGTTACAGTGGTCTGAGGAACATGATGCAGGACTCGTGTCAGTATCTGGGACAGCAAATTTACTTAATCTCAGTCGAATAGCACACATCTGCCGGCCGGTGTGGCCGAGCGGTTCTAGGCGCTTCAGTCCGGAACCGCGCAACTGCTACGGTCGCAAGTTCGAATCCTGCCTCGGGCATGGATGAGTGTTATATCCTTAGGTTAGTTAGGTTGAAGTAGTTCTAAGTTGTAGGGGACTGATGACCTCAGATGTTAAATCCCATTGTGCTCAGAGCCATTTGAAGCACACATCTGGCATGCTATTAGGGGCATTGTCCATGGCCTACACCCTCTGTATCCTATTTTCCTGAAACTGCTTGACATTTGTGTAGACATTTGGTGATACATACTTCTGGAACCGGTAAAGCACTTGTAGAATAGGCCATACAGAACTACTGCTGTATTGAGTGCCGAAAATGGATCAACATGCTCCTAAGCAGGTGGTAATACTGCTTTGGCACATTTTCAGAAGGGGAATAAAGGTGAAGTGTTACCAGTCCGCACTGTGGCCAAATTTACTCGAGATGGCAGTTCTCGTGGGGGGTCCACCCACATCCTCTCCCTGGGTGCAGATGTGGCAATATGACGTGGTATCACCACCCCCACTCCTTCCGCCTCTTCAATTTCCCCTCCCCACCCACACTCCACCCCCTCCCATACCCCATTTCCCATCCCCTTCTCCTCCCATATCCCACTTTTGAATTGGTGGGAAAAAGCGTCAGTTAATGCTGAGCTACTTGGGAGGAAAGACTGTAGTCTTTATTTACTGTAGTGGTGAGTGTGTTTCTGGTAGTGCTACCCTACTTCTGAACCATTTCACAACCGCCCCCACACTTGATCCCATCTCTGCTCCCACTTTTTCGAACACTCGTGTATGCATGTTCACATCAATGTCTGAAGACCCACTCTTCTAGTCCATGGCAGACTGTGCTAGACATTATCCAGGGCCTCCCCCTGCCCGTTCATGTGAGCTGGTGGGAGTGGAAGGTACTGTCACTGTAGTTCGAGGGAAATGTGTTCAGTCGGTGAGATGTTGGTGTTGGTCAGAGAGGAGTTTAATCACTGAATTATCTGTAAGCAAACAGCTGAGCACTGCATCCACAACCTCCTACAAAAAGAATGGAAGCAGGTGATGATGGACGAGTGTAATGAGAATACTTTTCGGAAAATAATGCTGATGCACTGGGATGGAATGAAGATGCATTTCACAACCCATAGAAACTATTGTCTGCACCAGAGGAGTTTGTGTTTTTTGAAATTGCTGGTCAATCCACAGTGCAGGCGGCAGGTTCCCAACCCTGCCACAGCCCCCAGGCGTCGATCTTTACTGGCCGCATGTGTCTGACTGTTTACTGTTGGAATTCACTACAGATGCTTCCCACTGCATTGCTATAGGCCTTATACGACAACCACTCGGTAACCGTTGTGCTCTCTTTATTTTTCATCAGTTTCGTCCTATTCCACTACCCCTGAGAGGTTACCTTGGTGTAGTTTCTGAGGATTTGTACACGGATACATGGTAAGAATAATAGGACGGTAAATTGTCACTCAAGTGTAGGAAGAGTTGCCTCCTACCGAACTACAAGTGAAATAGCTGCTCAGCAACTTTTACACTGTTATATGGTAAGACGGGACGATGGCAAACTATCAGTGAGGTGTAGGAAGAATTACATCCTACCTATCGACAAGTGTATTGCAGCTGGGGAAAGTGTTCACACACACACATGACAAGAAGGGATAGGACAGCAAACTATCACTGACATGTAGGAAGGCCACTACTCGCTAACACAACTGATGGCAAATACTTAACTGCTCTGATAACACGTCGAAACTGTCATGAAATATTCACCACTCGTAAGCAACAGACCATAATGCAACACTTGCACTGACAATTGAGGCAAATCGTTGCAATAACACAACCACTCCAAAAACTAACCACAAACGATCCTGCCAGGAGAGGGTGATAGTAGCTGCACATAAGTGGTTACAGATGAAGCAGCTTAGAGCCAACCGAGTCTCCTATGTCTCTCCTCCCCCACCCCTGTAGGTAGGGATACTGGTTTCCTAGACCTGTTCTAGCCTGTAGTTGATGGTACACAAAGAGGTCCCTCTGCTGTCAGTGACATACTGTTTCTAATCTACCTAAATCAGTTACAGGCAAAAGACTCAAGAACAGAACTCTTGGTGCATGCTGTTAAAGGTATTTATCGGAAAGACTGGCCCTCCTGCAGCTACAGCGAAATACCCAGCTATCATCACGGATGAAGAACTGAATGGTCGACAGTAAAAACGTCTGGATGCTTCAGTACAGTCTCAAAATGGTTCCCAGCTAAGTAAAAGGCTCATGAAGAAAAAACTTTGAAATAATATGTTCCATGTAAATGAAATACAAATCACACACACACATACACACACACACACACACACACACACACACGTGCACGCAAGCGACCATGTTATGACTGGAACTGCAGAAGATGCTAGGTATGTAAGAGAAGAAAAATATGTTTATCTTTTTTAATCTATTTTTATGATTTCTCAAATTTTTATAACATCATCCTCTTCACCATAGGATGTTATACTCGACATCGGTGTCGGTGGTGGTAAGGGCGATCAGGGGAGTCTGATATCGGGAGTGGTGGTGTCGGTGAGTGGAGGCTATAATCGAGTGGCAGTGGGTACCACCACGGTGGTGGTGGTGGTGATTTTGTTGAATCGGGTATCGGTCTCAGTGCCTGTGGACTATCTGATATTCCATTTGCAAATAATAACTGTTTACAAGAATTACCTGCAGATATTTTGTTTATGATAATTACATCAAGACATAGTACTTCACATTCAATTCCCACAGGATAAAAGCAAATGAAACTATCTTGTTGGCTTGTCATCTCATATGAAGTCTGTGCCGCGAATCCTCGGCCTTATTATGCTGCCGACCGAGCCAACTCTGTATTATCTTGACACGCTGACTCGGAAAGGGATCCTCGGCTACAGTGCATTTCTCTGGTTACGTCTTTATGAGCCATATCTCACTCTGTTCACTTTACCTCATGAAAACATGGACCAATTCAGTTTATCGCATCATATAGTCATTATCTGCTTGAATATATAAACTACTTTAACCGTAGTATGAATGAATTTCATAATATGTGCAGCGCAATGGAGCACCTCTATAGGTTTGTATGAGTGATCAAAGTTCACACAGGATTTACACAACCAGCACCTCACTGAATCACTAATCTGAGAGTCGAACTTACACTCATCCACCCCGTTACCATCATTCTTACCGCTTCCATAGAACATCGCACCGCAACGGGTTATTGACACGTGGCATTCAGATGCACTATGTGGGGTCTTGCCCGCACGTCGCTAATAGGGTGTCTACGGGATGCAGCGTTCTCGGAATGCTATACAACAGCTTCAAACAAATAAGATTAGTAGTTTTATTTCCATAAAGCAAACTGACAATACTTAACTGTCTTTACAGCAAATATCGCTAGCAAGAGGCGACGTGAAATCAGTACAGTACTTGGTATACACAGAGTCCAAGAAACTCTTGATACTGACAGCGTGGCACTAATCACGTTGCACACTCGGGCCGATCTTGTGCGGCCCAGGCTAGCAGGTGCTGCGTTTAATGCAGCTTTTGCAGGGGGCGGGCCTGGCATGACGCGGTCCTGTTCTGCGCACCATTGGCCGCCGTTTCTTCACTGCCTTCTCTGGTCTTTCGTTTCGATTCTTCGTTACGGCGTTTGTGGTTACGCCAGAACGCAGTAGGGAAAAAATATTGTCTACTACGCATGAAATACGTAAACAGAATGCCAGTTGCTCTTTCACAATGCATCCGACACTACCTTATACATTGAAATATTTATGTAATTCACAGTCATGAAACGATGTCGACACAGAAATTTGTTTCTATACGTAGCAATTCATAAAGATTTAATTTGTGTGGGTGGCGCTATTTACTATATTAGAAGACGCTTCGAGGGTACCTAACTTCGACGTCTCGGTTACAACGTTCATAAAATTGTTCGCTTAATTGAGTTCGAGTTTCTTGCAAACCTCTGACAATTTCTTAGCTAGAAATATCTTATCTTACTTGACTTATTTTACCGCTGACTGAATCTTCTGCACAACCGTAGTTGTCAGCTGGTTATCTTTGTCCTCTGATGGGAAACCTCCATACACTGCTCTGCTTGTTGTGTGAGTTACTTGTTGATAACACCACACAGCCCACGAGTAACATCTCCTACTGCTTGTGACAGCTCTGGAATTACAGCTGAGTTTACAGTTTTTTCTTGCAATAACGTGCTTGATTGTAACTTTGAAACAGCACATCAGAAAAAATCTAATGCGGACTGTGTAGCATCAACGTCGCACATATGGTTGACACAAACAAATCGTTCACACTGACTACGTCTAATCTACAATAAAAGTGCGGGTCTGCTACTAATAACTCGCTTCTACACCCTTTAAAAGAGTCGGCAGTGACCGAAATGAAAATATTCACCTGCTTTTCGTGCACTAGGCAACGGCTTTGCCGCAGTGGATACACTGGTTCCCGTTGGATCACCGAAGTTAAGCGCTGTCAGGTGTGGCCGTTACCATCCGGGTCCCCATGCGCTGTTGCCATTTTTCGGGGCGCACTCAGCCTCGTGATGCCAATTGAGGAGCTACTCGACCGAACCGTAGCGGCTCCGGTCACAGAAAACCATCATAATGACCGGGATATCAGTGTGCTGACGCGGGCCCCTCCTATCCGCATCCTCAGCTGAGGATGACATGGCGGTCGAATGGTCCCGATGGGCCACTTGTGGACTGAAGGTGGATTGTGCGCTTTTTTTTTTTTTTTTTTTTGGTACACTGCCGTGTAGTCATCCAATGTTACAATTATTCGATCTTAAGTTTTGCTCCTGTACACGTATCTTCTCTGCAATACTCCATCAATCGTACGTGCAAAAGAAAAACAATATCAGCAACGTACAAAATTTGTAATAAATACAGTGTGTTGTAATGTATGATGCAAACTCAAGATCAGTCTTGTCATGGTAGACAGATCGTATCGTCATTTTTATTGTGTTTTCTGGTTTTATTAACAAGATAAGTATGTATCCTCGTTTTTCAAATGGTGTACAGAAATGTCTATTGAAACTAAACTCGCCTTCTCTGTGTTTCGTCATGTAGTAATATATTGATATAGAGCTGAAGCAGATTTCTCTTGAGTCCGTTGAAAGTCTCCGTGTTTGTTTGCAGGTTCATACGTCAACCTCCACAGCCTCTCTCCAACTCCATGTCGACATAATATAACTGAAACTCTCTACAGTGATTAGAGCTACTAGAATGAGTAAGATGTTCGTTCGAGTCTCATCTCATATCATGGATGAGCACTCATTTATTCCTTCTTATTTCTTCCTTGGATACAACTGTTGCTGTTATTAACAAGTTGTAATACGTAATATTCAGTTATATATTATATTATCAGAGCAAAATGAGAATCGGAGTCATTCCCCAAAACATTTTCTGTGTGTTCCTTCCAATTTAAGCTGTTCGTAATTGTAATTTCTAGGTATTTAGTTGAATTTATGGCCTTTAGATTTGAGAGATTTATCGTGTAACCGAAGTTTAACGGATTCCTTTTAGCACTGGTGTGGATGACCTCACACATTTAGTTATTTAGGGTCGACTGCCAATTTTCGGACCATATAGATATCTTTTATAAATCGTTTTGCTAATTGTTTTGATCTTCTGATGCCTCTATTAGTCAATAAAAGATAGCGTCATCTGCAAACAACATAAGACGGCTGCTCAGATTGTCTCCCAAATCGTTTATATAGATAAGGAACAGCAAATGGCCTATAACACTACCTTTGGGAGTCAAGAAAACTGTGGAATCAGTCGTTTAGTCGTTTAGATCATTTAGTTTTACCTAGAATCTGGACCGAAAGTCAGGAGACAAGTTATGTTAATGGCCATATATTAGGTGACGGAGCCCTTAGGACAGTTGAAGCAGCAGAAACTTGAATACATATGCCGAATTCGGGAATGCATTTATTGCAAGGTATTGGCCGGCTACAATACAAGAGAGAATCCGTAAGCAGATTTACAATACGGTACCGCGCAATTCACGGTTAGGTACGTTAAGCAGATACTTTGAGCATTATCATAATAAGACGAAATATTTATCGGAACCAGTATCTGCCAAAGACCTTATTAGAATATTAAAGGCGAAGCTATTTTATGACATTCAAAATAAATTATTGCATGCCAGTGACATAAATTCTGACGAACGTTTTGTACGTGAACCCCTGCTGATTACGCTCCTGTAACGGTTATTCAAGACTTGAAGTCTTGAATGAACTGTGACATGATGAAGTATTGCATTGATAATGGCGAGTTATCAGCCGAAATCTGAATTTGCTTTAATAAATCCACAAAGGAAACGAGTGATGGCTACTCCCCAGAGTTTTGAAGGTCATATCACAGTCATTGAGTGCATTCCACATTCCATGTGGAAGGTAATTTGATATTGTCATGTTCCTAATCTAGGAAAAAGTGTTCAGCAAATAACAAGAAATATCAAATACGTCAAAAGGCTAAACCTTCAAACCACAGTGCCTGTGGAGTTTTACATCCGATCATCACAGGAGAACCACTACAGACTGTATGTGTTGATGTAATGGGACACCTACCTACTAAGAGAGGAAATGTTAAATACTTACAGGATTTTACGACCTGTTTACCAAATATATGAAACTGTATCCTATCCGCATGTATACCGCGCAGTCCATCATCAATAGTCTCGCAAATGATTACATTCCTCATGTTGCTAAGCCAGATGTGTTATTGTGAGACAATGCTGTCAAATTTATGGCACACTGGTAGAAAAGGTACTTAAGATACAACGAGATAAAGCTAATTTTGATCTCCAGATTGTCTGAAATCCTAACCAATGGCGAGGTTGTTTCGTGAATTAAACAGATCTATCAGCGCATATTGCCACCGTAAAGAAACATAGTGGATAGAATATTCATAGCCATTCGAATAAGTATACAATAATTTGACTCTCTCGTCAACTGAAGCTACGCCAACGGAACTTCTGTTTAATAAAAAGGAAAACAATGAGTGGATCAATTGTTTACCGAAGATAAATGCTGTAATAGAACCTAGGGAGACCATGATTCGTTAAGCATTAGATAGGATGAAGGGAAAAGCACAACAGATGATGAAGTACTATGAGCATCTGTTGAAGAGGACGCAACTACAACCCCGTGGGAATAAAGCTGTTACTGAAGAGCCATCCAAAGGCGTCATTGCTTGAGAAGGAAAACGAAAAATGATCTCTTGTGTACTCAGTGCACCTTCGGATTATATCAGTACTGAATGCTGGTGCGAATGTCTTATGTTACATTACTGGTACCAATGTGAAGGTGATGCATCTGCATCAGGATGTAAAACCATATTATTCTGAAGACTGATGTAATCAGTGAGATAAATTTTCTCTTATATTGTTTAGTGATTAGATTTGGGTTAATGGTTGTTCTCAGATACATTCGTATGTCACTGACAAACAAAATTGAGATATATCATTCGTTCAGACACAATATTATGTTGTTTGTGTTACATATATATTAATATAAGTGTATATGACATTGTGGCCGCAGTTTTATTATGCAGTTTTGTATTTTTTGTGTTATTACGTTAGTAATGATTTGTTTCAACTTTCACTGAAGAGAATGCAAGTGATTAGTTCCACCATTGCAACACACAGAGAACAGACTCAGCTACTTCTCCACAAATCTTAATTTTAGCTGTATCTATCTATCTATTAGTTATACAGATATCAGGACGACGTCTGTTCGACTCCTTTTTTTTACTTTTAGCGATTTTTTTGTCGTTAGAACACCCATCACCGTGTGATGCGTCAGTAGACACGGATATGAAAATGTACAGCCGCAATCCATGCAAGTGTCCATTGTAATTTTGCATACTTTAGCTTACCTGTAGTAAAGAGTATAAGGCATGCGTGTACAGGAATGGCTGTGTGATTATCTGTATTCTAAAGACATTGGGACGCAGCGTTTTCATACAACAATTTAGTGATGTGATCTATTCTGCAATGACTTTCAAAGTCACATAAACATGTGTACAACCTTTGTGTAGTGATTAACATGAACTTTGTATTGTAGGTGGGGTTTAACAAGACAATTCACGTTGTAATTTTGTGATCAGTTGCGCTACCACGTGACGAAATGCGATCATTCTGAACGCTAAATTAGTGTCACGGATGACAAATAACACAATTTGCAATGAACTGTCATGTCGTAATGGATCATTACATTTCTACAATCATCAAATGAAGCGCTCACTAAAGACATTTTGTGATCTCCTGATAATCGAAAGAACATTCTGCTCTCGAGTTTTCACTAATTCATGCTGCCCAAAGGCTTCATATTAGTTGTGGTAACAATTCCTAAGATTCTTGAGGGCAAACCCAAATCCGAATCTCAAAAGACTACAGATTCGTCATGTGAGAATGCATTACACATAAGACCTCATCCACGCCTTACAGATGCAGTTGACAGAAATTACCTGTCAAAATTCTAATAAGCTATGACGATGATTTTTTCTTATCCCATCATCGAGTTGTTCCCCGCACCAACCCGAAGTAAGGTTATGCTCTGTATACAACGCCCATACTGAACACGTTTTCCTTAGATCTAGATGTTGGCCAACTGTTCTGTCACATTCATCATTTGTCGCCGCGCGGGATTGGCCGAACGGTCTAAGCGCTGCAGTTGTGGACTGTGCGGCTGGTCCCGGCGGAGGTTCGAGTCCTCCCTCGGGCATGGGTGTGTGTGTTTGTCTTTAGGATAATTTAGGTTAAGTAGTGTGTAAGCTTAGGGACTGATGACTTTAGCAGTTAAGTCCCATAAGATTTCACACACACAACATTATTTGTCACCGACATGACGACAAAAGGCTACAAGTTATGCAACAAACCTAATTAGTCCTGTCAATATAGATTGATTCACACATTGGAGTTCTCAGTGCTGAAGGACTCAATGCGGTTTTTCCCGGTTTTCCCTTTCATTCCTGCTCTAATGAGAAGAAAAGTTATATTCCAAGATTTTTTCAGTGTTGAGACCTTAATGTAACACTGTGAACATCATGCAACAGTTAAACATACATCACTACAAGCAAATGCAGTTCTAGATTCATACATAGTTGTTGTCATGACACTCATGATCAGTCTTTAACTGAAGAATGGAATGTAAACGTACGAACGTATTAGTAGTGATGTAGTGTGAAAACATACAAAGAATATTGTAGTCAGTAATTTAAATGTAAACTTTGAACTAAATGATGCAGGAGTGCAGCATCGGTCCGTAACTCACTCTCCAGTACACTTGGGGAGACCACAGTATTATCACATTTTGCTACTGAAGTAACTATGTAAGATACTATGCTATGTGTAGGAACCAAAGTTGTTACTCCTTGTATAAGAAAAGCGAACATTACCATTGCCTTATCTCTGGTTTTTATTATCTCTGTTGTCGAATGTAATGTAAATCAGTCTGACATTATACGTGCTCCGATAAAGAGGAAAGGAACTTACAGTTGTGAATGTCGCGTATTACAACTCGAGTAAGAGTAAAAGTTGTACACAAGGAAGAAATAAATGAGTACTCATCTGTGATAAATTATTAGGTGAGATTCAAACGCAGATGTTACGTTCATTAGTCACTCTAATTACTATAGAAAGTTTCAGCTACATTACGTAGAAATGGAGTTGGAGAGACGATGGGAAAACTGGTGCTCGAACCTGCAATCAAACATGGCGTCTTTCAACAGATTTAGGTGCGCGCAACAAGAAAACCACCACAACTCTTTACCAATATATTGCCACACTGCAAAACACACGCACAAGGCGAGTTTTGTTTCAATAGATATTTAAATACATCACTTGAAAGACAGGAATACATGCTAATCCTGTCTATAAAACCATAAAATACAATAAAAATAACAGTGTAGCAGATATTGTATCTCCTCCACACATGGAAATATCCCTCTCCACACATGCCTCCTCCTCATCTCAGAGTGCTGTGGGGAAAAAAAAAACAAGAGATTCACAGTCAGTATTTCAAACTAGATTTGTATGTGCATTAATAAACACACACCATTGCTGTTAAGTGAATAATTACTGAGAAATACAGACTTACACTGTGCCTTCGGAGCCATAGTTTGAACAGCTCGACAACAACATAAATAGCTGCTTGAGATGAGGACAGGGGAGGGGGTTTCTGAATGCTGTGTACTGAATAGTTTGAGCATGCATAAAATGCATACACAGCAGAGTTTATTCACCAAACCCAGAGTGCTAATACTAAATCTATACTAGATGGTATATTGCCTTTGAGAACCATCGATGTTCTGGTCCCTGCTAGCTCAGAGGATTTAAAAAGCAGGATTTTCAGAATGGATTCTTATTTAGACGACGCAGACGTTGAATTCGACAAAAAGAAAAGCACTTTATATCGTTGCTAACATGCAGAACGAGAATCTGCGGTTAAGGGCTGCTACAATTTCTCTTACTAAACTCAGTGTGAGAGCTGCTTGTGATTGTGGAGCACTACATAACGATTTAGTTCACTGGTTCAGAATGCTGATAATTTACAGAAGCAGTGGGAATAGTGTTAATAAACAGAAGATATTGTATAACTGACCGACGGTGTAGTGTGCTTGCTTCTGTACATTTGCATGTGGGAATCTCAACGCTGGGTTTCTACGGTGAATTCCTTTCATTAGGTGATTTCGCTTTAGCTGAAAATACGAAGGCTATTCGGAAAGTAAATGGAAGCTGCTGTGAAAATAAAAATCTTTTACTTGCAGTAGTTAGATACACCTTTCAGCTACTTCTTTACACTGCTGCCGCTTTGAGTTAGACGTTTATCGTAGCGTTGCACCAACTTTCTAGTACACTCGTCTTCGAAGGCAGCCGCCATTGGTTTCCTCTAATTCTCTACGCCCGTCTGCAGCTCCCTATCTGTGCCAAAATGTTGTCTTCATAGCCAGCGGTTCATGTGAGGAGAAATGAAACTCAGGACGAGATAATTACGAATTGTGTAGTGTGGGTGATCAAAAACTTACGTCGAAAACGCTGCAGGAGCATCTTCATTGCTCCACAGAGTGTGGCCGAGAACTGTAATGAAGAACAAAATGTGTGACAGTTACGTTACGTGGGCTGCACAACATCAGGCCAAGTCCCTCACCAGGCCCCCTTACTTGGCAGGAGACACTATTTTCTACTATCTTTACGTCCTCGCTGTGATCTCTGAATTGAAAAGAGCGGCGTGCCGCGATCAAAGGGCATATTATAGACAATACCCAACATAGCTGTGCAAAAATTCAATTTCGCTACTAGTCGGAACTTACTTTCCGAACAGCCTTCGTATATAAGCATTTGCTTTTTTCCCGTTTTTCTGTAGGACCAAGGCTTGCGTTCACTAGCAGAATAACACAGAAGTTGCTTTCCTGTTTCTTTTTGACTTTTTTGAATAGTTCTTCGATTATAAGAGGATTACGTCTGTTTTCTCCTTAGACGCTTTTATCCTGACGCTTTTATCCGGTACCGCTCACAAGAAAACTACGTCTATTCATCACGGAATGTTCGCTCAATATTGATTAACATTATTAGCGAAGTCTTCTACCCATCATACTGTGTGAAATTCGATAGGTGAATATAAGTTTAAGAACTGTTGGACGGTGTTAAGTGCTTATTTTCTAGTATATTCAACGAAAGATTCAGCGTTCTCAGTCCAGTATTCATTATAGTAAGCGTAAGTTCACACTACCAGAGTGACTTTATATCTGTTTAAGTGGAAATGTTATTGATTTTAGTACTATATTCACTGTTTGCGCTGTCACAGTATTCGTTTTAAAAGCATAAGAAATCACCCTTTACATAATGTGAGGTGACGTCTGTTGGCAGAATATTCCGTTGTAGCTGGCATAAGAATAACGTGTGTCTCGGGAGTATACGAGAGTAAGTACTTCATGCAGCAAAGGAGTGTTCGTGTATATTCAGTCACTTTTTTAAATAAATGAGATGTTATTACAGCAATTGAGCTGTAAAACAGCAACACTATCTGCCTATAGTCCATGAGGAGTATGTGAGCTGTGTAAAATTCCTCCACCATCTGTTCACCCACCGTCTGTATAGCAGAAATGCCTCTCTCTCAGCCGCGCGGGGTAGCCGTGCGGTCTTAGACGCCTTGCCACGGTTCGCGCGGCTATCCCCGTCGGAGATTAAAGTCCTCCCTTGGCCATGTGTGTGTGTGTGTGTGTGTGTGTGTGTGTGTGTGTGTGTGTGTGTGTGTGTGTGTGTGTGTTGTCCTTAGCGTATGTTAGTTCACGTTAAATTAAGTAGTGTGTAAGCCTAGGGACCGATGACCTTAGCAGTTTGGTCCCATAGGGACTTGCCAACAAGTGCTGACAGCAAGATTTTTACTCAAATAGATGTTCCATAAGACGACAGTCTGTGAGGCGAGCTGAATATCTCATCCTTCCATAGTATACGAGAACACACAGACAGAAAGAAAGCTTTTATCCGGTGCAGTGGAGCGTCTGAAACCTCTTCCAGGCAGCCTTCAGTCAGTTCATATGAAGAGGCAGAACAGACGTGAGTGGTGAGAGATTACGGCCGCATGCAGTGGCGGACCCTGCTCTCCACTTGTCAGAGGGGCGGAGTTGGCTGATCGGCGCACAGTGAGACGACTAGTATAAAAGCCTGTGTGTATCTCGTTTCCGCAGGACGTGTTACTTCAGTGTTTTTACTATATCAGTCTGGTTTTACTTAGCAGAGGACCACTTTCAGACTGTGCTGAAACATCCACAACGGTTGAAAGGACACCGGCGTTAGCCATTCAGGTCTTCATCCGTCAGGGACAGCCAAGTATTTCGCTATTCTTGCTGGAGGGCCAGTCCTTACGAGAAATACGTTTAACGACTTGCAGGAAGCGTCCTGTCCTTGAGTCTTTTGTCTGTGAGTGATTTCTGCTGCACGAAAACTGTGTGCGACTGCCGGCAGCTGGATCTGCCTGTTTACCATCAGTGACAGGATAGGACAAGCTCAGAAAACTGGTTATCACTACCTAAGGGAGGAGGAGAGGGGGGGAGGAGGGAACGTAGGAGGGAAGATAGGGCTCATTCTCAGCTGGTTAGTCTGTACCTGAACACCAAGGCTAACACGCATACAGCTGCTGCCACTCTCTTCTGTCGAGGTTTTATGGGGTCGGTTTTTCCCTATTTCCAGTATTTTTAATGACACCCTCTGGTGTCTCTGTTGTCAGTCTTCAAACTTCGAGGCGACCATACACATCAGCGCGATCGGAAAAATGTTGTGGCAGGGGCAATGAGTTAAGTGTGGGGGTGGGGGATGGCCGAGTGTGGAGGCAGCCGTAGGGCAATACAGCAGCAACGTAACACCACCAAGAACACATTTCTCGCCAAAGTAAATAAATATAGACTGTACCATACATCCTCCCTTTCTAGTAACTCAGTACCGACTGACACATTTTCCCATCAATCCGCAAGTGGTAGAGGAGAGGGTAAGTGGAAGATGTTATATATCGTTGTCACATCTACATTCCAGGGAGAGGAGGTGGGGGAACCTCCAAGAAGAGCCGCCATATTCAATAAATTTGTCAATAATGCATACTGGCATCATTTTGGCTTCCCTCCCCTACTATTGGTATGAGACATATCATTCAACAATATAGTCCCATTTTCAGTATTGTCTATCCAGAGTACCAGTAAAAGAGGAAATCACATTCATGTATGTAGCATCTTTCTAACAAAATGTATTCTTGTTTCAGATGAAGCCAGTAACCGAAAGGACGGAGCAGCTCCTGTTGGCAGGAAAACCGTTTTTCCTAGCGTGTAAATTATTTGGTCTGATGTCGTTTACGGTCGACGCCGCTACTGCAACTCTGAAGAGGTCGCAGACGGATATTATCTACGCAAGCCTCGCCAGTCCACTGCAGTTACTATGTGCATGTGTTGCGCCATACTTCGTGCTGCAGACAAAACAGACGTCTTCTGTGGTACAATTTCTGATGGTAACAGTAGCTCTTCAGTATTCATCCCTGTCCTTCATTGCGATTGTTACCGACATCGTCTGTAACACATGTAAATACCAAAAGATGCTTCGCTTGTTAGCATCATGTGATAGATGCCTGGCTATCGACGTAAGACTGATAAGGGAATCATCATCAAAGTTTGTTAAGATGCAATTATCAGTAGTGCTTTTATTGTATTGCTTGATGCTCAGTATCCCCTTCAATGCAGATATAAAGCAAAACGACATAATAACATCAGTATCTATGATACATTGTTATGGATCGTCCATGATGACACTCTTACGTTTCGCAAACCTGCAGTTGATTGTCAAGAACAGGCTGTCATTACTGAACATGTACCTCACGAAGATGAAAGTCAGATCAGCTGATAAGCAGAAGAATTCAGGCAGACGTTCGGAACGGAACAGTACTTCAGGTTTCTCTGATAGAGACTTTCACTGCACACCATCTGCTGTGCGAGCACTTAGTCGATGTTATGTGGCACTGTGTGAGTTGTCAGCGCTGGTGGCGTCTGCTCACCAAATTTTTCTGATTCTTTACCTCGCAGCATTATCGTCAGTTGTTGTGCAAATGACTTACTTCATTGTTACGAAACCAATGTTATTTGGCACAAAAGAGTCTAGCAGCTTATGGTATTCATGGTGCGCCTTAATCTACAACGCGGGTACTATGGCTATATTCGTTTTACCAGCTCACTGGGTGTCTTCCGAGGCAGACCTCACAGTGAGGCTGTGCTCGCAGCTTCTGCTGGGAAGGAGGGGTGGGGTGGACGACACACAGCGAGAACTGCGGCTGCTGGCGCTGCAGGTGTCCTCTGGCCGTCCCACGACCAGTCTGATGGGAGTGCTCACTCTCGATCTGGCAGTCGTCTCCAGCTTTATCTCCGTAGTAACGACCTACACAGCGCTCCTTCTCACCTTCTTTCCTGCAGGTATGACGATCATATCCTATTTATTTATTTACTTACTTAACCTGATATGAATAGGACCCTCATGTCCTCTCTTTAATCGTCAGGTTTCATACCGTATGTCGAGTACTTTTTACAAAATATTTACCCAAGAAATAACAGTAAAAATAGTGTTAAAAGGTAGGAGACAAGGTACTAGCAGAAGTAAAGCTGTGAGGACGGGGAGTGAGTCATGCTTGGGTAGCTCAGATGGCAGAGCACTTGCCCGCGAAAGGTGAAGGTCCCGAGTTCGATTCTCGGTCCGGTACACAGTTTTAATCTGCCAGGAAGTTTCATTTCAGTGTTAAAATAATTTGAGTGTTTGACGTGGCAGGGTGACTATGAAGTAATAAAGTTAATACTGGCAGTACTTGTACTACTGCAGCTGTTGACACTAATAATGATAACAGTAGTAACAATAATGACAACAGTAACAACAGTTATAGTGACAGATATAAAAAGAATTTATAGGTGTATGAAATAGGTTTTTCTGATATAGTGGTTTCTGGGGAAAGGAAATACAAGGAGATTGCGCCAGCTAAGAACACTAAAAGGAGGATATAAGATGAACATCAACAAAAGCAAAACGAGGATAATGGAATGCATCGGGTGATGCTGAGGGAATTAGATTAGGAAATGAGACACTTAAAGCAGTAAAGGAGTTTTGCTATTTAGGGAGTAAAATAACTGATGATGTTCGTAGTAGAGAGGATATAAAATGTAGACTGGCAATGGCAAGGAAATCGTTTCTGAAGAAGAGAAATTTGTTAACATCGAGTATAGATTTAAGGGTCAGGAAGTCGTTTCTGAAAGTATTTGTATGGAGTGTAGCCATGTATGGAAGTGAGACGTAGACGACAAATAGTTTGGACAAGAAGAGAATAGAAGCTTTCGAAATGTGGTGCTACAGAAGAATGCTGAAGATTAGATGGGTAGATCACATAACTAATGAGGAGGTATTGAATAGAATTGGGGAGAAGAGGAGTTTGTGGCACAACTTGACAGAAAGAAGGGACCGGTTGGTAGGACATGTTTTGAGGCATCAAGGGATCACAAATTTAGCACTGGAGGGCAGCGTGGAGGGTAAAAATCGTAGAGGGAGATCAAGCGATGAATACACTAAGCAGATTCAGAAGGATGTAGGTTGCAGTAAGTACTTGGAGATGAAGAAGCTTGCACAGGATAGAGTAGCATGGAGAACTGCATCAAACCAGTCACAGGACTGAAGACCACAACAACAACAACAACAAAGAACACTGGTAAATAGGGAAGATCTGCGTGGAAGGAAGGATGTACAAAGGTAACGAATGCATACGAGGACAATGGTAATATATCATCAACTGCCTTCTCAAGCTTAAGATGTTATTCTGGTTTCTAATATAATGTAGAAGTTATTGCAGGGTGGGGTTCCAGCTACTGCAGAAGACTTAGAGATAGTGACGGAATGATGTATTGAGTCGAAAAGGTGTTTAGTCTGGTGGGGTGATTCTGCCATGTTTTCCAGACGAGAGAGTTAACCGCGAAAGGAGCTATGAGGGACAATGTTGGTTCATATGACAATATAAAAACAGAGGGTGTATATTGACAGTCTGATTTTAGAATAAATTGATAGTCTTATTTTAGAAATTTTAATCCATATACACTCCTGGAAATTGAAATAAGAACACCGTGAATTCATTGTCCCAGGAAGGGGAAACTTTATTGACACATTCCTGGGGTCAGATACATCACATGATCACACTGACAGAACCACAGGCACATAGACACAGGCAACAGAGCATGCACAATGTCGGCACTAGTACAGTGTATATCCACCTTTCGCAGCAATGCAGGCTGCTATTCTCCCATGGAGACGATCGTAGAGATGCTGGATGTAGTCCTGTGGAACGGCTTGCCATGCCATTTCCACCTGGCGCCTCAGTTGGACCAGCGTTCGTGCTGGACGTGCAGACCGCGTGAGACGACGCTTCATACAGTCCCAAACATGCTCAATGGGGGACAGATCCGGAGATCTTGCTGGCCTTCTAGAGCACGTTGGGTGGCACGGGATACATGCGGACGTGCATTGTCCTGTTGGAACAGCAAGTTCCCTTGCCGGTCTAGGAACGGTAGAACGATGGGTTCGATGACGGTTTGGATGTACCGTGCACTATTCAGTGTCCCCTCGACGATCACCAGTGGTGTACGGCCAGTGTAGGACATCGCTCCCCGCACCATGATGCCGGGTGTTGGCCCTGTGTGCCTCGGTCGTATGCAGTCCTGATTGTGGCGCTCACCTGCACGGCGCCAAACACGCATACGACCATCATTGGCACCAAGGCAGAAGCGACTCTCATCGCTGAAGACGACACGTATCCATTCGTCCCTCCATTCACGCCTGTCGCGACACCACTGGAGGCGGGCTGCACGATGTTGGGGCGTGAGCGGAAGACGGCCTAACGGTGTGCGGGACCGTAGCCCAGCTTCATGGAGACGGTTGCGAATGGTCCTCGCCGATACCCCAGGAGCAACAGTGTCCCTAATTTGCTGGGAAGTGGCGGTGCGGTCCCCTACGGCACTGCGTAGGATCCTACGGTCTTGGCGTGCATCCGTGCGTCGCTGCGGTCCGGTCCCAGGTCGACGGGCACGTGCACCTTCCGCCGACCACTGGCGACAACATCGATGTACTGTGGAGACCTCACGCCCCACGTGTTGAGCAATTCGGCGGTACGTCCACCCGGCCTCCCGCATGCCCACTATACGCCCTCGCTCAAAGTCGGTCAACTGCACATACGGTTCACGTCCACGCTGTCGCGGCATGCTACCAGTGTCAAAGACTGCGATGGAGCTCCGTATGCCACGGCAAACTGGCTGACACTGACGGCGGCGGTGCACAAATGCTGCGCAGCTAGCGCCATTCGACGGCCAACACCGCGGTTCCTGGTGTGTCCGCTGTGCCGTGCGTGTGATCATTGCTTGTACAGCCCTCTCGCAGTGTCCGGAGCAAGTATGGTGGGTCTGACACACCGGTGTCAATGTGTTCTGTTTTCCATTTCCAGGAGTGTATTTTCCTTCGAATTCTGAAACTGGCCGCCATAAAACACAGGAAGTGTAAGGTTAGTTATAGCTTTTACAGAAAGAAGACTCCAATTACCAAAAGACATAAAATGGAATCAATTACTGATGTCATTTAAGATGTACACTGAGTAAGCTCTAAAGAAATCAGTTGTAAAGGGATATATAATTCAGGGAGAAGGAATAAAAATTTTGAGGTTTGCTGATGACATTTAATTCCATCAGAAACGGAAAGCGACTTTGAAGAGATTAGTTGCGATTTCCACGTGCATCGACTTTCCTGGATTGAAAACCGTAAATTTTCAATCTTTTGTTACACCTCAAGCGATGATAGATTATTCCATGGAAATGACAGGAAAAATCAAGTGAACTTCGTGGCTTAATTCCGTGCACCCCAGGAAGTAACTCGTCGATCACAGGGTTGCCAAACATACCTTGCCTTGTTGCCAAATCTAAATTCAGTACAGGCAGGAAGAAGACGACCGATGTGATCCTACAGCGGGCTGGGAAGTGACCATAGCTGGCGTCTCAAAGACGTGGCTGCTACGGCCTGGAATACGTAATGCGTCTGATTCGCGTTTCTGTAATTAGGTTTAGGGACTGGAGTGTATTTACTAATAATACTCAGAACTGACTGTAAACTAAGCAACATAAATCAGTAACTCTCATAGTAGTTTTTATATTTCTTTCGTAGCTGTAGTCAAAACTAAAAAACTCATTCATGGACGTTTTCGTGCCTCGACGATAGTCGAAAACACCAAACAAATAAAAATAAAAAGGGAATGTGTGCGTGTGTGTGTGTGTGTGTGTGTGTGTGTGTGTGTGTGTGTGTGACAGAGAGAGAGAGAGAGAGAGGAAAGGGAGAGAGAGTTGAAAAAAAAAAAAAAGAATGAGAGAGAGGGTAAAGGATTGTTGTAAAGAAATTGTATACTGGTATGTAAGGAAATCTTTCATTAAAATGACACGTTCCACATCATTACAAAATGTTGTATTCATGATCTATGGAACAAGTATTAATCTAATCTAATCGTATCATATTGCTTACTAGCCGTGAAGAGTCATGAATTACCGAAATTTTCGCCAATATCAGTAAAAAAAAAACTTGAAAATAAAAGACGACAGTTTTTGTAATAAACCGGGACTCCTATCAAGACCCTTTCATCCCTGTTAACTAACCACGAAAGATGTCTGATATACCTCCATTCAGAAGCAACAAAGTGTGTATGCATTTAAAGATGAAGTGCATGATCTGGAGTTCTGTGACACAGATACGAGCCCAACACGTACTCGTATTGTTAATTAATTAAAATCAAATGTTAACTATCGGTTTTTCTTACCAGCTGCTAGGTGTTTGAATCTAAAATAAGGATACAAATTTTTGTGCCTGAGCGACAATCGGACCACACTCCTATCGTTCTTCTTTATCGTCCACGAATATTGCTTAAGTATTAATTGCTTACTCACCAACAGTAAGATGTGTGCGTGTTTGATCTGAAATTGTTGGCAACACATGAACAGACATTAAAAATGCACGATAATTTTCACTAGCAGGCCGGTGTGCACGTGATAGGGCTTGAAATAAAATTATGAATATTTTTGTACTGGATCAGGATTCGGACCCACATACTTACTTTTGGAGGACACCTAGAGAAGATTGAAGACTTGGAAAAATGAACGAAATGATTGAACTATACTGTTCCGAGAGATTCATATCCTCGAAAGAGGAGATACGAGTTCGAATCACAGTCCAGCATCAAATTTTTCAACGTCTCTAGTTCAATCAAGTTCAAGTAAAATAAGAGCCCTGTTCCTTTAAATGGGTATCGGTTCATGAAATAAAATAAAATTTTCTAATGTAAGTAAGTTTACTGGCGACAGTATTACTGTTTACCATGACCTCCACCTATGTCATTTCCCAACGTAAACCGGCTCTGCCCAGTTGGGAATGAAGGGACGTGATGTTTAATGCGGATTCTGGATTATAACATCATTATCTTGAGGTTACCAGAGGTAACGTAAATCTGTTTGTGCCTCTTAAAAATAAATGCCTGAACCCGCACATTGCACTTGTGATAGTTCGTTCCACCAGACTATTGTGGCCACATTTCCCAGCCCCAGGAGTGTGCTGTAACGAATGATGTGCTTAGATTACAAAATTAGTCATTGTGGAAAAATTGCGAGTCTGTTAAATGGTTAAGAAGAAGCAAGCTTCTGACATGGAGATTATGCTATTCTCATGTCAGCTGGGTGTAAAGACTTTTCTAGACATCATAGCATCGATGAAGCAATTTTGAAATTTTCACTAATTAAGGAAATATCTTAGTTCGAGAAAATCCACCGTGATGTGTGAGCAGGTTCTTTCCCTGTCTACGGAATCCTTTTCATGGTAATATCAAACATCAGTAATTTCTCGTAGATTACATTAAAACTAAAGTAATATATGTAGACGTTACCTGATAACAAAAACGCACTGCCTTTCTTCATTTACTTGCGCCTAGAAATGGCTGTTGAATATTACCAAACCTAAAGCCAAGGGATCTTACTGCCTTCCGATATCCGTTGCTGTCAGTTCTTCCATATGATTTGGTCGACGTGACCTGTATCAAGTTGCGTATGACAGAGAATGTTTTAGAAAATCAATTGTTTTCCTTTGCGATAAACTGAAAGATTTTCATTCTAAGCTACCTAAGTTGAAAATTTTCGTAATATTAGTTCAAATTTAATATTCGCTTCTATAAATGTAGGAAAATATTTGACAGTGCTCTTTCTCACCGGAAAATATGCAATTCACTCATTGGGTTCCATAAGTACACTATAACAGTAATTTCTGTGTGTATGCAATGCATACGGATTGTAGAATTTAGCGGTGCACTCTCTTCCACTTCTGTGTACAATATATCTAACCTTTATCATTACAGACCCTGGGCGGTGCAACATCATACTGACAACAGTTATGTGCTTATACTGACAACCTCACTGTTCGTTTTACCTGATTTTATAGTCATTTAAATAAAACAACACGACCTTTCAATGGGAGACTTTTCGTCCCCCGTTTCCTTCTGTGAAATGTGTCAGTAAGCTTTTTGCCTTCCAACCAGCGAAATGCGGCAGAGTACGGCCGGTAAACGATTCACAAACCACTATTTAGTGCCGTTAAGACGATTTGTTTAAACACTGGCGTTATTGTGATGTTGTGGTCTTCAGTCCTGAGACTGGTTTGATACAGCTCTCATACAGTAAAGCTGCATGCCCTCGGGAAAAATTACGGCTGTAGTTTCCCCTTGCTTTTTCATCTTCAGATCTATACAAATAATGTATACTAACCAGCGTATTCATTGCTTTCGTAATGTTTCCCTCTTGTTTAGTCTTCTAGTGATGACTGGCGTAGCTGAAGGAATTTAGTTTCTTCTTACATCGTTTAATGCAGCAACGTTCACAGATATCTCAAATAGGAAAAGCTCTTTATCCAGGTACGAAGGTTGTAAAACAGACTTCCCACAGTTTGTGTCTGGTTGATCTTTCAGTCTGATAGCTCTGCGTAAGTATTTTGTGTAAGAGGTATCATAAGTAGTGTTCCTGTAGCTGTGGGAGTAATTGGTTGAAAAGAAGTTTAGCACCAGTGGGTACAGCACTGCTAAATATTCAAAATGATTATCAACCTAAGTCTGAGTTCTTCCACAAACTTAGGCGTATTTATAATATTGAAGCTAGACTGTGTATCCTTGTCTTCCTTGAGTGGGAATCGGAAATCGTTTACACACACGTATACGAGTGTAATCCAAAAGTAAGTCACCTAAGGCACACGCAAGTGCCAACGCAGACACAAACGAGAGATCCTCAATTTTAATGCCAAGCAGAAACCAGCGTAGTAGGTGAATGGTGGCAAACTGATAAAGAGCAAGACTACTGATTTGAAGGTCTCAGGTTCTGTCCCTCGTCAGGCCTACCATTTTTATGTGCCATTTTACACTTATTTCACCCCAGGCTGTGTTTATTGATGTGTAAAATGGCGAGTTCCACTGTGGTTCGAAAGCCACGTTAAACAATACGTTCATCTATTAACTGGCTAGTAAAGTCGACTCAAAGGTCGGAAGAAAGGAATGGCATACCCCTCCAACAAGACCGTGCCTATTAAAGCACTGTGGTGGCTGATGACTGCTTCAGTTTCTATGGGTTTCCAAAGTTAATGATCTTCGGGTTATTAACATTTTTGTGCTTTCATGCTGTAGCTTTGATACCAGTAAACGTAAGTAAACGGCCGACCACTGTCACCGTTCGAGTTGTCACGGTGGTAGACGACGATGCTGTCGACCCCCGTTACAGTCTTGGTCATAGCCACATTTCAGTCGAATACCTCTATGCGACTTTCTGCGTATTTCAAGATATACTTTTATACACTTGGTACACATCCAAATTGATATCTGAAAGAGCTGTATTTATCAACATGAATCACATATGTTTTCCGTGCAATATATCGGACAACACGTCAGTGCAGCGAGATTTCGTTTGTGTGTTGCGCATGGTGCAAGAAATACTCTCAATAACTGGAATTACGCACGCAATAATACACTTAAAGTTGTATTTTTGCATTATGTATCCCAATGAAAAAACTTAAACAGGTTAAATGCCTACTTGCTTATTAATCGCTCTTCTCGAATCTTTTCTCAAAATAAAAAAAAAAAAAGAGAGAGAGAGAGAGAGAGACAGAGAGAGAAAACAGAAATGTTTTCAAATATCAGCTCGATGACGCCATGTTCGTCTCATGAGGTAAAGCAAATATAGTTTATAGGTAATACCTCGTTGTACTAGCGAGATGTATGGCTAGAGGGTTCTTTCTTTTCTCTCTGCAAACAACCAGGACAGAATTCAGTAACAAAGTGGTAAGAACACCTATGCAGTGGGTCAATTAAACAGCCTTTCTTGGTTATTTTCTTAATCGTCACAAATGCAGTAAACATCCTTGTTTACTGATTTGTTATTACTACCATTTTTATTGTTATTCGGCACCTCACAACAGCTTTCCTATCACTCATTGCTGCCGATGCACGTAACGAATGGATCAGGATGAATGGAATGTGGGATGTTTCGTCGCGGAGGATATACTCATTTATCTCGGCGTCTTGTGTTCAGGGTAATATGAAAATCTCAACAAGTGAAGACGACCACTAGATGCCGGTGATGCAGGCAGTAACACCCAACTATTTCTGTCGACTTAACACCATGACGACAGACAAATTGGCGTCTCACTGTATTTTTATTATAATTCGTTAGCCTTCTTGCTACGTCGTTTTAATACCTCGTGGGAGCAGGCATAATATGTTGCTTTTTGAACACCGAACAATAACACATAAAAATAGTTGATGGAAGGATACAAAGAAACAGACTCATGGGGGTGGATCCAATTCATCACTAGAAGACTAAACAAGAGGGAAACATTATGAAAGCAATGAATACGCTGGTTAGTATACATTATTTGTATAGATCTGAAGATGAAAAAGCGCAGATCTGCACAGTGCCCGCATCTGCACTTTAGTTTCTGTCTAAATGGGAATAATTTTTAGTTTCCAATGAATTTTCAAATGAATTGGTTATTACGTGGTACAGAATAATTAGTTAGTAGTGTTTCTTACGGCTTCCATTCGCACCAACATTTTTCTACATTTTCGTACAATTCATGAAATTCTACTTGAATGGTCACAAGACTGCACATAGATGCAATCGATTTCGAGGTGCAAAGTGTTTGTTACCTTACTTTTCGTGACAGGTGGGCAAAGTTGATTTCCAAAGACTTTTCATTGTACTGAAATAATCTTTTGTCACAAGGTAACAGGGAAAGTGTTTTATTCGTATATATTTTGTCGGAAACAGTAATCGTGATGGAAGATTACACTCCTGAATGTTTGACACAACTGGTAGGAGAAAAGACTGCGTATTAACCAAACCCCGCTCCTCCTTTCCGTATCCTCCTGCGACATGAGGACGGGATTCTCCTTCCATAACGCTACAGAGCTGTTCCTAGCACAGGTGAGAATTGGCAACATCGTCACAAACATTTGGCAACACTGTGACAGTGCAATCACTTCCACGTATGGTACTGAATTGACTCGCTAAATTTGCTTGATATTCCCTTTCCATTTGAATGACTCGTGCTATATAATCCTCATGTAATCTAAGACACTAAGACAGAAAATTCAATTTTATGGCTAAAGAAATGTTATTCTTCACATTAGTGACAACTTTTATTATCTTTCACTATGCATTATGAGGCTGAGCGGCCAACACCATGATGAGGGTGGCGTGCTGGCGGCAGTGTGTAAACAGCCATGTGGTACCGCCCATGTCTCGTGTCGCAACGGATCAAGGAGTCGTCAGTTCTAACCGTGGTAGGGGCCAGCATGTGCGAGCTTCTTATTCTGATTTATTGTATGGGGCTGCGAATTTCCAGAAAAAATTCTGTAACGAAATCAGTAGAAAACCTTTACACATCAAATCCTTTTGATAGCTCGACGCAGTAAGTTGTGTTAGTGGTCATAGATTCCTGGCTTTCTGACTGCCAAGCTGCTTCACAATACAAGCCGCTCTGAAGAAATTCGAATCGACCATCAACGATACGAAATTCAATATTGTTCTTCACTTAAGACTCACATTCCAGGGTGATAAGTAAGAAGGAATGGAACCTCTTGGTTACTACAGGGCCTCTATGCTAAATTTCCACAGTAGCAGTTACGAACTCTCTGCAGACATTTGCTGTCTGCACCTCGTGGTCGTGCGGTAGCGTTCTCGCTTCCCACGCCTGGGTTCCCGGGTTCGATTCCCGGCGGGGTCAGCGATTTTCTCTACCTCGTAATGACTGGGTGTTGTGTGATGTCCTTACGTTAGTTAGGTTTAACAAGTTCTAGGGGACTGATGACCATAGATGTTAAGTCCCATAGTGCTGATGCCTCTTCCCTAGCTCTGTGGAAAGGTGCTAACCTGAGAAAAAGCGTCTGTTATGGTTTGCGGTTCTAGTCTTGCTGAGTGTACCGTTTTTATCCCTTCTGTGAAAGAGCTGCAAGCTGTCTGATCACACATCGATAAGGAAATCGCAAGAAAATACTTTAGGCTCATAGTGCAATGGTGAAAAACTTACAATGCTGCACAACAGGTAACGCCTCATTCCGCTGCTGACAAACAAATTTTTAACATCACACTCCAGCACCCCACAGGACGGTCTGCGGACATCGGCGACGTCTGACCTCACAACTACGAGACGGAAACCTGGGCGAAAAAGAAAGGATCACTTAACGAACGAGGCCAAGCTTTAATGCTTGGGGTATATAAAGTGAAGGCTTATTAATTTCGAGAAGACGAGTTTAGAAGATCGCGTGTCAGCTGAGTCAGTGCCACCATGTTGGAGGACGAGCAGGGGAATGTTTTCAAGGAAAATACTATTCTTTTCTTTACAGAAGAAGTCTTTTTATTTCATCACGAAGAAGAACATTACGCAGGGGAATGATTTAAAGGAAAACAAGTTGCTTTTCTTTACAGAAGAAGTATTTTATTTCATCGTGAAGAAGAACAATTTCTTTTAATGGCGATGAAGCGAGGCCGAGAAGGCAACTTCTGGCGAGCGTAAGGATGGGTTGGAGGGGAGGAAGGAGACCCAAAAAATAAAAAAAATAAAAAATAAAAAATAAAAAGTTAAATAAGAAAAAAATAGTGCTCAGAGCCATTTTAGACATTTGCTAACAGCAGCTCTAGCAACTTACTTTTTCTCTGGGTAGCTTCAAATATGGGCAATTTTGTCGCCTAAATCCAATTGAATATTTTAAATATCACTTTTCAACACCGTTCAATTCTTCATTATTTCATGTATGGACCTCAAGCAATTTGCCTTAGTAGCTATAGAGCAGGTTCTGAAAGGTATTGATACAATGTTTCGCATCCATTTACCATAGGGAATCAGAAAAGGAAACCAAACACATTACATTGCATTTACTGTCTGTACCTTGACAAACACATATGAATCCATGACAAAAATAAATTATTTCAAGAATCTCCTGTGAAAGGTAAAAGAACAGGATGTGACGCTTTATTTATAGTGCACTGGATCAGTGAAATGAATTCCATGACACATTGATGTATTGCATACTACTGTAATAAAATACTCATCTAATAAAAACTGTTTTGTGCCTCCATTGCTATCGAGTGTGGAACACACATCATAGACAGATTTCATGGGTCACCACTCAACAACATTAAAGCTTTTACACCGTCAAGAGTGAAGAGTGAAGCAGATGTTCTCGGAAGAAGGTGAGGCAGTGCAGTGCCTCAGCCCCCGCTGGTAGGCAGCAAACGGGTCCCAAAGAAGTGAGACGCATGCAGTGTTCAGAGGCAGATGGTCGACCAAGAAATCTCTCGCTAAAATATTGTTGAACCAAATTGTTGTTACCAATGTGACAGAAAACAAAATATATTGTAGATTCGCTTGAATTATACTCATAGCTTCAGCACCGAGAGGAAAGGGGCGATAAAAAATTTGTCGACGTTTGCTTTTGGTTACCAGACATAGTATTAGATAGTCCATCGTTTTACCTCAAGACTACGGTCGTAGACAAGAGTCATGTACTCAGGCTGCAGTCAAGAGTTCTTACGGGAAGTGTAGCAAACTACAATGTTACCAGAACGAGCATATTGCGGAACATAGAATTCAGAGGGGAGAACAACTGTATTGTCCACCTTGCGTGAACGACTCGGTCGTCAGTTTTTTTCTCTAAGACTGTATCTACAACACATATTGCACGCTTAAAAACTAGAAGAATAAAAAAAAATAGTTTATGACAGCAACGTTAACTATAGCGTTCGAAGTATTCATTTTATTGTATACGTGTGTGTCTTCCAATGCCCACTTAAGCAAGACAAGGATACACAGTCTAGCTTTAATATTATAAATAAGCCTCAGTTTGTGGATGAACCCAGACTTAGGTTGATAATCATTTTGAATATTTAGCAGTGCTGTACCCACTGGTGCTAAACTTCTTTTCAACCAATTACTCCCACAGCTACAGGAACACTACTTGTGATAACTCTTAGACAAAATACTTACGCAGAGCTATCAGACTAAAAGATCAACCAGACACAAACTGTGGGAAGTCGTACAACCGTCATACCCGGATAAAGAGCTTTTCCTATTTGAGATATCTGTGAACGTTGCTGCATAAAACGATGTAAGAAGAAACTAAATTCCTTCAGCTACGCCAATGTTTAAACAAATCGTCTTAACGGCACTAAATAGTGGTTTGTGAATCGTTTACCGGCCGTAGTCTGCCGCATTTCGCTGGTTGGGAGGCAAAAAGCTTACTGACAAATTTCACAGAAGGAAACGGGGGACGAAATGTCTCCCACTGAAAGGTCGTGTTGTTTTATTTAAATGATTACAAAATCAGGTAAAACGAACAGTGAGGTTGTCAGTATAAGCACATAACTGTTGTCAGTATGATGTTGCACCGCCCAGGACCTGTAATGATAAAGGACCCGTTTAGGTTAGATATATTGTACACAGAAGTGGAAGAGAGTGCACCGCTAAATTCTACAATCCGTATGCATTGCATACACGCAGAAATTACTGTTATAGTGTACTTATGGAGCCCAATGAGTGAATTGCATATTTTCCGGTGATAAAGAGCACTGGCAAACAGCTTTCGCTACATTTGGTTACTTAAACTGGTGTCACCCTGAACTAGAATTCATGGTCAGCGATTAAGTGTAAGGACAATGAATCGGATGCGGATTTTGCAACAGTGAAATACTTTTTTACATTATAGAAGCGAATATTAAATTTGAACTAATATTGCGAAAGTTTTTAACTTAGGTAGCTTAGAATGAAAATCTTTCAGTTTATTGCAAAGGAAAACAATTGATTTTCTAAAACATTCTCTGTCATACGCAACTTGATACATGTCAAGTCGACCAAATCATATGGAAGAACTGACAGCAACGTATATCGGAAGGCAGTAAGATCCCTTAGCTTTTGGTTTGGTAGTATTCGACAGCCATTTCTAGGCGCAAGTAAATGATGAGAGGCAATGCGTTTTTGTTAACAAGTAACGTCTTCATATACTCGTATTACTTAAGTTTTAATGTAATCTACGAGTAATTGCTGATGTTTGATATTAACATGAAAGGGATTCCGTAGACAGGGAAAGAACCTGCTCTTGGGCAACTACTTCTGTAATGACCAAAAGGCCTCAAATGATCTTCACGTACGTGTGTTCCAGCAACGGTATGAAGAAAATGATAGTTCAAAATGGCTCTGAGCACTATGGGACTTAACTTCTGAGGTCATCAGTCCCCTAGAACTTAGAACTACTTAAACCTAACTAACCTAAGGGCATCACACACATCCATGCCCGAGGCAGGATTCGAACCTCCTACGGCAGCGGTCACGCTGTTCCAAACTGTAGCGCCTAGAACTGCACGGCCTCCACGGCCGGCGACAGATGATAGTAATAATGACGGTAATAATCGAATTATCTGGTAACTTCACACTTCACAGTGGATTTTCTCGTACTAAGGTATTTCCTTAATTAGTGAAAATTTCAAAATTGCTTCATCGATGCTATGATGTCTAGAAAAGTCTTTACACCTTGACATGAGAACAGCATAATATCCATGTCAGAAGCTTGCTTCTACTTAACCATTTAAAAGACTCGCAATTTTTCCATCGTGACTAATTTTGTAATCTAAGCTCATCATCCGTTACAGCACACTCCTGGGGCTGGGAAATGTGGCCACAATAGTCTGGTGGAACGAGCTATCACAAGTGCAATGCGTGGGTTCAGGCATTTACATTTAAGAGGCACAAACAGATTTACGTTACCTCTGGTAACCTCAAGATAAAGATGTTATAATCCAGAATCCGCATTAAACATCACGTCCCTTCATTCCCAACTGGGCAGAGCCTGTTTACGTTGGGAAATGACATAGGTGGAGGTCATGGTAAACAGTAATACTGTCGCCAGTAAACTTACTTACATTAGAAAATTTTATTCTGTTTGGTGAACCGATACCTATTTAAAGGAATAGGGCTCTTCTTTTACTTGAACTTGATTGAACTAGAGACGTTGAAAAATTTGATGCTGGACTGTGATTCGAATTCGTATCTCCTCTTTCGAGGATCTGAATCTCCTTAAGGCTTGTAAGCTCACATATATTGCAATAAATGACATACGTGAAATGTTACCACTCTCATTATTACGTCAGATAGTTAATGCACGTTACTACGTTCGTCGTATTCTTGACTTTCTCTTCAAAGTAGCATATCGTACTTGTTATTTAACACAAAATGACATAAAAAATTTGCGTTATTCACTAGCAGCTAGGCGAGAATATGTATGAACTTCAAATGACATGACGAACCGCCTCGTTCTGCATATGGATTCAAACCCAGGTCATGCAGACTAAGATTTCGTCACTAACGGAAACTGTCATTCCTGACTAGGCATAAAGAGAGTGATATACCTCGATTTTAGACAGTATCAGTTAGCAAATATCAACTTTAAATTACATAACGTAAACATTTTTAACGGACGCGAATTCCTACCCAGCATCTATTGTCCCTCTTAACGAACTACGAGAGATGTTAAATACTGCTTGCTCTAACAGTCATAGACACGTTAATGGGGCTCGAACCAGGTCAGAGAAGTGCGATGGACGTCAAATGACATCAGTCAATCCGACTTTTGCACCCCTCTACCAGGTTGAATACCTACCGAGTAAACATGTTTTAAACGGCTTTAAAACGGAGATTGTACGTTTCCCGAGATGGGTTCCAACCAAACGTATTGTTTACTCAGTCCCCTTTACATACCTTGGAGTCTGTGAGGGGAATTTTAGAGCACGCTGTATACTCAGACTTACTGGTAGCCTAAATTAATATCGCAACCCACTGTTTCCATCATTTCTACTGAAAGTACTCAAATCTTCATATTTCTATACAGCTACGAGACTGAAACCCAAAAATTCATCTCTGTATAGTAAAAAAGCCATCTTAAGTTTTAATTAGGAAAAGGGGTAATGGTTCTAGCCAGTGACGTCAGATTTCTCGATAATTTTTTGCAACAAATTGAATTAAAAACGAAGCGGCTTGCAGATGTCTGTAATACGGAGAATCAATGACACTGCTTATTTTTGTAGTAAGGAAGTATGAATATGATAAGCACCAAAGGTAGCACTTTAGCTTCACAAAAAAGTGTATCGATAGAGGCGCCGCTCGGTTTGCTTCTACCAGCCAGTCACAGCACAAGACACGTCACGTTAAGCAAGCGTGTTTCTGACCGTAAAACAGAACTCAGAGAATGTTTATTTCGATATATATTCGGTATTAGTTTTATGATTTTATGAATGAATGTCGTGCCAACCTCATAAGATTGCAGCAGAAAAAAATCATCTTCTTTCAATAACCGATATTATACATAAATCGATGGCCTGGAAATGGGCAGTTGCCTTGCTGGGTTTATTGCTTCGTCAACCATGTGAAACGCATTTCGCTAAAAAGTGGGGAATTCGACACAAACTCTCTTAAGTCAATATGTCGACGACATATTTATTATTTTTAATGGTTCGGTAGCTGAGGTTCAGTTATAGGTAGACGATATTAGTAAGTTGCACATAAAACTGAAATTCATTCAGGAAATTATGGATGAAAATAAAGTACTCAACTTCTTGGATTTAGAATTACAGCCCAGTAGGAGTTTTATTCAGTTTTACGTATACTGGAAACTAATCAGAAGTGACTCAGTGGTACACGCCTCTTGCTAACACCCATTCCGCTAAAAGCATGCTTTTATCAACACTAAGGTCCGCCATCTTAATGAAATCCCGTTGAGACCAACATCCATAGAGAAAGCGTTGTCTAATCTCACGTGCATTGCTGTTCGTAACGGCTATGACCCATGACAGCTGATAGACTATACAGAAAAAGGACTTCACAAAATGACTACAAAATGCGACGGTATCTACCGGTTACTACTAGTGTAGTTGCTCTTTCTAACAGCATCGCATGTGAGCAAACCAGTTGCGTCTTTACCTGTGATTACTCGTACTTTAGGTACACGGCTCTGTTTAGAAAGAACAGATAAAAGTAGCTAAAAGTCAGAGATCAAATCAACACTCGCCATTAATTTTATATTTCGGCAATTCTATAAGAGTTCTTCCATGTTTCCTGGTTGATCTAGTTCTCTTACCAAAACCTAATTCAATCTGTGAGGGTCTAAAACTATTCTGATTGAGTTATCCTTCTGTCTAACCATCACAATTGGACTTCAGTAATCATTACCACATTGTTGCACAACATCCCATTCTAACACGTGCTTTAATCTGGCCCTCACTGGCTCCCAATCAGCAACAGCAATCACGTATAGTTTTGATATGAGAGGCTCGTAGGCCTCACCTTAACTGAATATTCAAAGTCCGCCCCCTAACCAAGCTTGTCTGAGAAAATATCTTCATATCGACTCAACAAATTACACAGTTCCGACTTCGAAATATCTTCAACCGCTTCAGTAGTTTCTTTTATTTCGTCATACATAGAATTACAATAGGTCCAAATGTCAATAATTACTGTCTGAGCAATTCGTTGGTCTCCAGTTAACAGAGTTTTAAATTTTACTTTGTTTATCTTGCACTCTAGTTCAAATTTAAGCTTTTTCTAAACACAAATCCAATAAATTTTTTATTTAAATAGGAAATCCGTACCGAGTACGGCACCTTAATTAAACCATTCACCATCAAACATCTCATACCAAAACCGTAAGCATTACACTTAAACCTTAACGGCATTTCGTGTTTTGTGGGTTTACTTAGCGTACCAACATCAGTTTTAAAATTCACATCGTTCACCGAAAAAATTACAAATTTCATTTTCTTATTTCTGTCTAGATATGGCTGTGATACAACCGATACTGCCGGAATCTAAAAGTGAACTTACTTTTTCGTAGGTCACTTCGATTTCTGCTAGGTTGATGATTTCTCCCTTCTGTAAACGATATTCCATATAAAAGTAGACTCAGCTGTACAATTGCTGATTTTACCGCATATTGCAAATGGATCACCCATTTTTTATAATTACATACTGTTAGTTAAACTAATGATCTATCTACAGCAGCTCCTGTTCTTCACCAATAGCTTGCAAATGGGAATGTCATAGTACTCCAGAGTGTGGTGGTTATCTTCTCTAGCAGCATCATGCACAAATATGGTTCTTGTAAGCAATGTAAGCCCACTAGTACCAAAAGTATGTAATTATGGTGACTAATGACAGTAAAGTCCTTTACACATAAATTTGAATCTGAACAGAGCTAAATCTCTCGATCACACGTGCGTATAGGAGACATAGTTGTGCCAGCAACATACTATTACTGGCTGCACACTTTTAATGTCTGTCTTGCTGTTGAGACTTGCTGACAACTGTGCATTGCATTCAAGGAATCGTTTCCACAGTCTCTGAGCATATAACATGTACTTGCGATTTCCTCATGAAATGTTCAAATAACAATAGAATCACCTAACAGCCATCAAGAAATCACACCATTCTTCAGTTGTGATAGTGTATTTTTATGTACTGAAAATACCGAAGATAAATTCATACAAGATTGAAATTTTAATCTATACAGTATATCCCGCAGTCATGGAAAAAACTTGATATCAATTCAGTTAACTGAAGTTGTGGACGCTGCAGACGAAAAAATCGTATTAAATGCAGACAAAGCTGTTATTTTCATCTTTGATAAAATAAAATACTTACGATGGTCTTCAGCAGAATAGCAACTCAGGATGAGAAGCTATAATAGCAATTAGCTTTCTCTCACAGATAAAGAGTAGGACTGTTCCTAAGCTAGTCACGTTATAAAATACACTCCTGGAAATTGAAATAAGAACACCGTGAATTCATTGTCCCAGGAAGGGGAAACTATATTGACACATTCCTGGGGTCAGATACATCACATGATCACACTGACAGAACCACAGGCACATAGACACAGGCAACAGAGCACGCACAATGTCGGCACTAGTACAGTGTATATCCACCTTTCGCAGCAATGCAGGCTGCTATTCTCCCATGGAGACGATCGTAGAGATGCTGGATGTAGTCCTGTGGAACGGCTTGCCATGCCATTTCCACCTGGCGCCTCAGTTGGACCAGCGTTCGTGCTGGACGTGCAGACCGCGTGAGACGACGCTTCATACAGTCCCAAACATGCTCAATGGGGGACAGATCCGGAGATCTTGCTGGCCAGGGTAGTTGACTTACACCTTCTAGAGCACGTTGGGTGGCACGGGATACATGCGGACGTGCATTGTCCTGTTGGAACAGCAAGTTCCCTTGCCGGTCTAGGAATGGTAGAACGATGGGTTCGATGACGGTTTGGATGTACCGTGCACTATTCAGTGTCCCCTCGACGATCACCAGTGGTGTACGGCCAGTGTAGGAGATCGCTCCCCACACCATGATGCCGGGTGTTGGCCCTGTGTGCCTCGGTCGTATGCAGTCCTGATTGTGGCGCTCACCTGCACGGCGCCAAACACGCATACGACCACCATTGGCACCAAGGCAGAAGCGACTCTCATCGCTGAAGACGACACGTATCCATTCGTCCCTCCATTCACGCCTGTCGCGACACCACTGGAGGCGGGCTGCACGATGTTGGGGCGTGAGCGGAAGACGGCCTAACGGTGTGCGGGACCGTAGCCCAGCTTCATGGAGACGGTTGCGAATGGTCCTCGCCGATACCCCAGGAGCAACAGTGTCCCTAATTTGCTGGGAAGTGGCGGTGCGGTCCCCTACGGCAATGCGTAGGATCCTACGGTCTTGGCGTGCATCCGTGCGTCGCTGCGGTCCGGTCCCAGGTCGACGGGCACGTGCACCTTCCGCCGACCACTGGCGACAACATCGATGTACTGTGGAGACCTCACGCCCCACGTGTTGAGCAATTCGGCGGTACGTCCACCCGGCCTCCCGCATGCCCACTATACGCCCTCGCTCAGTCCGTCAACTGCACATACGGTTCACGTCCACGCTGTCGCGGCATGCTACCAGTGTTAAAGACTGCGATGGAGCTCCGTATGCCACGGCAAACTGGCTGACACTGACGGCGGCGGTGCACAAATGCTGCGCAGCTAGCGCCATTCGACGGCCAACACCGCGGTTCCTGGTGTGTCCGCTGTGCCGTGCGTGTGATCATTGCTTGTACAGCCCTCTCGCAGTGTCCGGAGCAAGTATGGTGGGTCTGACACACCGGTGTCAATGTGTTCTTTTTTCCATTTCCAGGAGTGTAAATCAGGCTTGTATTGAACCAGCGGTGGATGCAGAACTTTTTTCTGAGAGAAGGGGTACAAGGATTAGAGGCGTGATGAACTTGTCCAATATGTCCTTACAGGCATTGTAAGTCCAGTTTTAAAATAAAGAGACAGACAGACAGACAGATACCCACACACACACACACACACACACACACACACACACACACACACACTAAATACATATTTAATCACAATCGTTTTTACATATGATGCCGTTGTTTTTCCTACAGAAAATATCCAGCAGTTCCTCAGCGTTCAGAGTCGATGGAATACCTCGATGGGAATGCATCAGTGCCAGTCCATTTAAACGATCTTTTGTCATCCTGCAGAAAGATGTGTCTTTAGACGGCGTAAGGTTGAGAAAGACCTAACTGCAGTGTTTGTTGTTACAGGAAATGTGTACAACTGACCTAAAACTCTAATATTTGGCTGCGCCATTGCTCTTTTATAGCCCTCTATTGGTGACGTTTCCATATTTTCCACTATTTGTTGCCAAACGTGTAGCTCTTCCTTCAAAACGAGGGAGGTCGTCTTTGTACGGCTCCATACTTTGGAGAACATACTCAATAACTTTATCACTGTTTTGCGACAGCAGCTTATGTCAATGTCCGATTATTTGTAGCTAAGTTGTAGGGAGTCCTAATGACATATCATTCAACAATTGATCGAGAAAAGTGTGAACACTGACAGACAGTAATATTCTTCTATAAACTGTATTTAAAAATTGAATTTGTTGGTCTACTCAAAGCATAGCTATACACCGCTACATAAACAATATGCTACCTGTATGCATTTCCGAAAATTCTCAATAGTGCCTCTTATTTAAATATTTTACTAGTTTTTACCTGCGGCTTCCTTCACGTATCACTATTACTGTTATGGTGAGTAAGTATCGGTAAAACAGAGCTCGTTATGTGCGGCAAAGCCCCCGCCCTCTCCGCCACCACCATCATCCCATAGCATGAGGTCAGATGTTATAAGTCTTTGTATGTGTGTGGAATCACAACACAGACCCGGATGCGTCGAATTCAATGCAGCTTTTTTTTTTTTTTTATTTATTTGAAAGCTACTAAAATCAGAATTGTAGTGACGAATGTTTGATGAAAGTTTGTACAGCCGTTTAAAGATAACTGCAATATAAATTAAAGAGTTTTCCGGCAGCAACACGCTGCCTAATCAATGTGTGGTACATAACTTGATGTCAAGCTACAATATAAAACGCATAGGTCTCTGCAAAAAATTACAGGAGAACGTATGGTAACTTTTGAGGTTCACCTATATTTTAAAGATGAAAAAACGCCAAACAGGCACAAGGTACTATTGGCCAATAAGATGATTTTGCCGAAATGTCAAGGCGCGTATATCAACAAATCTATTGATTGCAAGATGCCTGCCGATGATGGAAAACTGAAACATGGCAGTACTGTCTCTTACTAACTAAGAAAATAATCCAGAGGGATCAAGAATCTATCGGAAACATCTGAATGTATGAGCTTCAGCCCAGCCCTAGAAATTTACAAATATTTTGCAAAGAAAATGAATTAACTTTACCTGCATAGCGAGTGAAACCTACACAATAGTTTATTTATCTATTACGCAATTACGAAATGATAAGTGACGCTATGATTTGTTATACTTTTATCGTAAATTCTGACAGAAAGGAAACTGGGAGGCATAATAGATCCACAAGTACGTTACGTTAATTCCAAGCTTTCTGTGTCTTTTAAACTCATAATTGCATGCTACCCGTAGGTAAGAATTTTATGACGAGATTCACTCTGTCTCTCTCTCTCCAACTCTCGTCTCTCTCGGACTGTCTGGGGAGGGGGAGCGGGCACAAGCCCCAGTTCCCCTCCACTGAATCCGCCAATGTCTGGGACATATGTCATTGAAACTTGACACTTTTTCTGTTGCAGGTGCTGCAGACAGTCCAAAGGTGTAGTGGTGTTAAGAGTCAACACCTTACTGGATTTCACACTGAAAATTTATGACAGTTTCAAGAGAATAAAATTTAGAAGCATTCTATTTATTATCACTGCTTTAATCCTTTCAAGTTTTTTAAGGGATCAGGATTCTTCCTTTATGACCCTTAACTAGTAGGCATATATATATATATATATATATATATATATATATATATATATATATATATATATATATATATATATATACTAATGGAAGATCAATGCCTACTAGTGTCGTGTCCTGACATAGGTGGGAGAGGGAAAAAAGGGGCTACTGGTCAGTCTGCGCTCCCGAGCGGTACAGAGCAGAAGGCAGAAGGACAATTCACAGTGAAGGCATTTGATTGTTTTCTACTACCTGAGCCAACACTGGTACAGGCATTTACTAGAAATGCAGGTGGTGATACTCGGTAGGGGACTCGTTGTGGAGACTCTTGGACAAACAGGGTTTTGAAATAGTTGTTTATTCCAGACAGGACTAACTAATACACTGGAGGCTAATTCTAGGGTTAGAAAAAGCATGAATAACACTGCTACAACAGAAGCCAGTACAGAAGTTCCAGGAGTGGATGCTAACCACAGTATCAAACACTAGCAGCATCTTAAGGCAATAACTTAGTTGCAAAACAAAACATACTGACAACGACACTGTTCACTGAGGCACTCCAAGAGAGAGAGAGAGAGAGAGAGAGAGAGAGCAGACCTACACGGAGCTGGACAGAGGCGCGGATTCGGCACCCAGATCGTCTGACTGAGAACTCTGCCAAAATGTGGAATCTAGGGGTTTTAAAGAGTCGCGTGGAGCCACTGTTTTTCCCACTTAAAAACCAATCCCGTAGGTCTCTTGCAGGTACCTGCCAATCACGGTTTAGTTAGGTCCCCTCTACTGCTGCTAAGGCGGGGATGTTAATGCAGTTGCACTAACTAAGTCCGTATTTGGTATCAACATTGTTCAGCTGAAAGCTAAAGGTAACTGCTTTGCCAAATAAGGCTTGCAACATTATTGCTATTCGTCATTCAGCCCCGCCCCTCTGACTCCCCGGAGTAGGGACTGCTAGGTCAACAGTTTTTGGCGTTTTCGCTCTCTCTCTAACCCTTGTGAGCCTACTGATGTTGCTGTTCTAAGGGCTGGTATCAAGCTGGTTTGATACGCTACTACGTGCCTGCTGGTTACAAAGTTCTACGGTGGCAACCTACCACAGCGTCTAGACAACACATGAAGTTACATGTTAATTCCTTGAAGAGTAACTAACGCCCTGGGACCGCGTCTGGGTACGTCTGCATTTTCGCAAGGCTCTCCCCTTTCGGTTTACTTCAAGCAACAATATCTCCTCTAGTTTCGTCTGCCCTCAGCATCGTCTCTACTTCCGCGCCTTGGAACGCCTCTTCCCTCACAGCTTCATGATAATACTACAGTAGCAAGGGATAAACAATATATTACACTAGTTAAGGTTCATGAAGGAAGAATCCTGGTCCCTCAAGTGAAGAATGTTGAAGAATGTTTTCACGGAGACTAGAATTAAATATTGAGAGATTCAGATGTGACAGAACATTATTATGCGCGTCAGATCTGGAAGTTATCTGGAGAGATTGAGTAAGAGTCCCTAATAGTTCTTTCCAGCAACCTGTCGTCTTCTAAAGCTGTGTCCCCAGCGCAGAAGACAGCTCGTCGGTCGTGGAAACTTCTTCGGCAGAGGCTGCTATGCTGTCAACTTGAACCCGTGATTGTGCTTTTTATCGGATGCCACTTGCCCAGGTTAGTCTCCGTATCTACAGAGGACAAGATCTGTCGTACTCAGAATGATGACAGGAGACACTTTCATTACCGTATCCTGTTTTGTTATATTTTAAATAATCACACATTCGCTCGTACCTAACACCACTTTTGTACCATGTGCTACTTCGCGTGTATCAAGCTGCATCAAGGCGAGCTTCTAGTAAAATAAAATACTGGCGGCCACAGTCTAGGAATATCACAACATGACAAATGACTTTACATTGCTGGATTAGACAAAGTTAAAAGTGGTGGTGAATCAAATGCTCATAAATTAATTTTAAGACCTTTGAATATGTTACACTGCAAAGATAAGACAGACTAAAAATTGTTTGCTGTTCCTTGTCTACTACAAATTTTCTAGTACGCTACTGACATCAAGTAGAGATAATAACTTATAAAACTCGGTACTGTAATAATGCTCTGGCAGTTCGTTGAAACTATTTGTGAAACTTGTATGTAACATTTCAGTTAAATGACATGACTGTACTTGGTGTAACTTGTTAAACGATTGTGTACATCTCAGACCAGCTGTTTTAATCATTCGATGTAGCAGTTAAGATGGTATTGGGTAAACACGTTGATGTGCACGCGTGTTTGTGCAGGTACAGAAGTTATTTTAGATCTGAAATTTATGGTGGAGTAAAATTTAAGTATATATCACCTACTTTTGGCTTTATCCGTGTGATCGTATTGTACTGCTAGGAAGTTAAGGTAAAGAAGAAGTTTCACCTTCGTCGAAAAGGTGCAAACATACTAATACAAAAGACAAAAGAGGGAACATTAAGGTTGAACCTCTGGCTGACGATGAGGTGCTTGAAATGGGAAGGAAACTGAACTGCCCTTTTCAGAGGGACCACCTCGGCAACTGACTTGATCTACATAAGAAAATAGTAAAAAGCCTAAATGTGGGTATACCGACGGTGATCTGAACCATCACCTTTTCGAAGTCGTATATCTAGTTTGCGGTCTTTGTAGCCGCCTTTCCTTCTGTGGTAAGACGTTGACAGGTAGTTGGATTACATTAAATAGTGTAAAAAATATTAAGGCATGCATCACTTCAAACATAGATAACGAAATGCCTAAATACACAAAAAGAAGCATTTCATACTAGACTGCACTTGATGTATTCAAAATCTACAAGAACAAATTGAAGCAATCCTGATATCTGGTGTACATGTACACTCACTGGTTATTCCAGTATGACTAACCGACTAGCAAATTTTCGACGATGGTAATTCCACAGAATTTTACGTGTACTGTTAGGCTAAATATGGGAACACAGTAACAAAAGTTTGCTCAGAGTTGCTGAAGATATGAACACCAAAAACAGTTTTGAACCCACAAGAGACACTACGCTAATACTATGTGTGTAACATCGACACTAGCATTGATTATGGTGTCAGTTTGTCAAGGAGCATAATTTTCAAAGGTATTCTGTTTCCACCGGTAGCTGCTCATCACTGATTAGATGCCACAGAGGCACCAGTTAGTAGTGATGTAGACTGCGACGTTTGACCCTGCGTCCCGAATAATCCTAGACGTATTCCATGAAACCAGAATCATATCCATGCAGTCCTATGACCGCGGCCGTCATCTTGGAAGGCATAAAGGTGCGCAGCATACTTACAATAAAGATAAAATGCAACACATAATCACTGAAAACGTTGAAATGAATGTAAGGGTGAATTTTCACAGTTACTTGGCGAGTGCACCCATATCATGGTACTAAAAGCACCATCATAATAACACTGACACACCTCCATCGTTAGCTACAGTCTCCCCACATTGCGGTTTGATCTCCTCATCAGGTCGTCGGTGCACCCAAAACCTTGCAGCATTTGTAAAGAGGAAATACCGCGACCTGTTGGACTAACCTACACGCTTCGACTTAGGTACCACATGTTTTTTCGTCACTTGTCCCGTTTAAGGCATTTAGATTTTGTGCATTTTCTTTCTTAATGTTTTCTCGTAAACTGGTTGTCGTTCATTAACTGTCTACAGCAGTTCCTGTCGGATTAGAAACGTACTGACATGTCACCCTTCTCCCGACTCTGTTGGTTTGGAGTTAGTAGGCAGTGAACGGCATAAAGACCAAGAATGCTCGAAATGGACTCAGGGTGTAACACAGTGTTGTCGTCTTTCTTATCTACATATCTGTTGTGATCAGTCTTGTAGTAATAAGGGCGTTGGCCGAAAAAAGCGAAGACGGCCATTAGCAGCGTTATCGCACTTGGATACCGTGTCCACTCTGAATTCGTACATCCTTTACAAATCGACCTCTGTTAATAAAGTTACAAGACGTGAGTTTCTGAAGAAAGTAGCTAAGGACGCAGGTGGGGGCCATACCATCAAAACCGCTTGCTATTGGCTGGAGCGCCTGGCGTCACGGCGAGGCATCGTAGCGCAGTGCAAGACGAGGAGGAGACCAGTGTTTAACATCCCGTCGACAACGAGGTCATTAGAGGCGGACCACAAGCTTGAATTAAAGAAGAATGGGGAAGAAAATCGGCCGCACACTTTCAAAGGAACCATCCTGGCTTTTGCCTGAAGCGATTTAGAGAAATCGTAGAAACCTAAATCTGGTTGGCATGACACGTGTTTGAAACGTCGTCCTCCCCAATTGGAGTCCAGCGTGCGCACCACTGCGGCACCCAGCTCGGTGTAGCGCAGCGCAGCAGTGCCATCATGAAGGCAAACGCGCCACGCAGTACAAGCTGTGGCGTTGTGCTCATTCACTGCACTTTCGGTTTGGTTCAAATACAGATCAAGTCAAGTGGTGTGACAGATGTACTACACATTAGGACTAATTAAATGGCAATTAACATGAAAAATAACACACTCGTTTGGTTAAAAATCAGATGTTAATGTAACCGGTTCCGTTCTTCTGTTGCTATTACTAGATAAAAGTGCAATCCATAGCTGGTTCTTCCTTACATCAAATTATGTTTCATACATCCCCTTATCGTTTGGACAGTGGAAGAATACCCTAGATGCCGGTAAAAACAGCCCCATAAGCAGAGGTATTTTGTTGCTACTATGACGGAGGAGATCGTTAAGCTACAAGCAGCACTTGAACAGAACACATGGGAAGTAGCATATTACAAGAACCAGGTGAAGGTAGCCTACTACTTGACGAGTGGTGCTCAACAAGCTACATTAGAGAAGTAATTTGGGCGTGACATAGTACTTTCTAGTCAAGAGACTAGTTGCTTCCAACAGATTTCTGGATTAGCCATTCTCATACGATGCATGGCGGTGCTTCATCGATGAAAAACTCTCTAGTGTTCTAAGATTGTGACGTACCAATTTCACATGTCGGAATGTAACTGAGTGTGTTGTAACCTGTAGTGACAGCGACCGGAACGGTCGCGGGGTGGCCGAGAAAGCGCGGCGGGGCCAAACGGAGAGCGGCCCGTGTAAAAACAAACGAACGGAAAAGATGGACACGAAGCAACGACGGTCGATGAAGAAAGACCTTACGACGACAACACGCAAGATGCAACGGAGTGACAGGGACAACCAAACGAATCCAAGACGTCCCCGATTAACGAGATCAAAGTACGATGAACACGCTGTCTTGTCGAGGCGATGTGTCGAGACTCACGCAACGATTAGACTCGCTGGCAGAGCTCTTTTTTTCCTTTATTGTATTTCAATTCCCCATCGGGGCGGGCTGGCAGCACCATATGCGCTGCTCTTCAGCCGAAAGACATAGAACAAACAATAGAAGACATTTAAAAACATATAAAGGAGAAAATATGGTGAACATAGATATAAAAAAGGGGGAACAATATGGAAGGCAATAGACAAAAAAAGGGGCGACTGTAAAATGGAGATAAAAACCGGAATAAGTAGCGCACACAAAAAACCATGCACTAGGACAGTTAAAAGAACACAAGGCACAGTATGACCGGAGCATAGAAGTATTGACGGATGGTGTAGCACATAACAAACACTGACAGTGAACCTCAAGGCAGCACACAATTAAAATCACACCTTTTGACGCACAGGAGAAACAGCACTAAACACAACACTGACATGGCACACTGAAGTCGATCAAAACGGAGGATCTGCCTGGTGCAAGGAGATGAGGGATACCGGAAGAAGGGAGGGAGGGAGGGAGGGAGGGGAAGAGAGGGGGGGGAGATGGGCGGGGGGCGCGATGAAGAGGGCCAGGTAGGGAGGGATGTGGGAAGGAAAGATGCAAGGATGAGGTGCAGGGTCTCAGTGGGGCGGGGGGGGTGGGGGTGGAGCTGGCAGAGCTTTTTTTTTTCCTTTATTGTAATTTTCATACCTATACAGATGCATAGGTAGGCTGGCAGCAGCATCATATGCTGCTCTTCAGCCTTCGATTTTCCAATGAGAAAAAACATTAAGAAGATACATAATAGATAGAGTGACGGGTAAAAACAGTAGACACACAAAAATACAAAACACGGAGCCGGTCACTCTCGACGAAAATTAGACTGAAACACGTTGGCATGGTGCACAAACACTGATAATTCGACAGCACAGGTGAACATAGTAGTGTGACGGTGAACACTAACACAAACACGACGGCACACACACGAGAAACTGATGGCAATGATCTCTGGCACGCAAATGTCCATGTAATGTGTGCGAGTCCGGGGACCTGCCAAGAGGGGAAGAGGGGTGAGCGGGAGGGAGAGGAGAGAGCAAAGATGCCAATGGCAGAGGAGATGGGAGGAGGAGTAGAGGGGCGGGGGTAGGGGAAGCCCGGGTGAGGAGTGGTGAGAAAGGTAGGAGGGAGGGAAGGGGAAGAGAAGGGAGAGAGGGTGCCCAAAGGAACAAACACAGGAAGAGGGAGGGAGGATCAAAGTTGGTAGTAGGGGTAGATGGAGGGGAGGAGGGCATCATCAGGGAGGGGGAGCTGGCGGAAGCCACCTTGAGAGAGGGTGTGGAGAGATGGAGAGCAGGTGGGACGTGGAAGTACAGGCGCGGCAGTGGACGAGGGCGGGAGAGGATGGGAGGGACCAGCGAGTAAGGAGGATCGAGTTTACGGGAGTTTTCTGGCAGAGCGAGACGCAGGCGCTTAAATACTCCATCGGGGGCGCCGCTATTGTCTGCTGGAACCACGTGTTCCACTGTGGCGCATTCAAACTATATGCAGGCCAGGAGGCGGGCGCCGCCACAGCTTACGGCGCGATGATGCAGAGACCTCTAGGAGTCTTCGACATCCATGACGTCTGGCGGGGATTCAAACTCCGTGGCGCCCGGTACCAGAGAGTGTGTTGTTATAGGATACTAAAGGCCGTTTTACGCGCTGATCAACGTCGTAAATATTGATGAGACAAATGTTGTTGCATTTTAAGACTTTGTATGAGGTACAAAATATTAGTGCGTTCTCAGGATAACTGCAAGTCAATTCATTATGTTCAAATGGTTCAAATGGGTCTGAACATTATGGGGCAACATCTGAGGTCATCAGTCCCCTACAACTTAGAACTACTTAAACCTAACTAAACTAAGGACATCACACAAATCCATGCCTGAGGCAGGATTCGAACCTGCAACTGTAGCGGTCTCGCGGTTCCAGACTGAAGCGCCTAGAACCGCTCGGCCACACCGGCCGGCAATTCATTATGTAACCGATGAGAAGCCGTAATGGTGTAGCAGACATTCTTGATTTTCTCTGTGTGTGCATTTACAGTTTAACAACTGAGTTCGGACAACAAATGTGTTATAATTGTTAGTTTCTGTGCACTTCGTGATAAAATGAAACGTGAGTGCGAAAGGGAAGGCCGAGGTGCATTGAAATTTAAGTAAGAATGTGATTATTTTCTGGTTTGAAACATTGTAACATGTTTCCTTTTTGAATGTTTTAGAAATAGTCTGGGCCATTATTACAGATAATTTTACTGTGTATTAGCCAGATACCATTAAAGACACAAACCTTCCGACATTTTTATTAACAATTCAGGAAACTCAGGAAAGGTCTAGGAACATATGAATGGGCATTGTAAATGTACAAACAACACTATATGAACTTATAGGTTATTTATCCTAAGGGTGTTGTACGTCTCATCTCCTATCCCACATTTCGTCACTTTCCTCCGATTTACTCTTCGTTTTACTATGCTATGAACACTAACGGCGCGTGTGTGTAGTGTCTTTACTAATGAACAACACAACGTGTCTTTCATTACACAGCTGATATTAGCACGAAATAATAAGGCCTATAATTGTTCCATTGTCGAGTTTCTCTTCTCAGTCTATATAACAGGTTGGAAGTTCATAATGAAAGAGATATACCGAAATAAGGGCATTGAAATAACTGAATGCTGTCAAGTGAAAATTTGTACATGATTGGGACTCGAACCCAGATTTCCTATTTGAAACGAGCTGTCACATAACCACTTCAACTATATGAGCACGTTTCACAGCCAGCCCAAATTCTCAACTTCTCGCACACAACTTTGTACTGCCCCCTATCCACCCTGCTCAACGCTTGCAATATGAGTCCCACAAGAGGTCACACCTACTTTTCATATGAAATGCCATAAAGACATGTAGATATTAAAATACTAACACATATGTGGTGTCTGGGGACAAGTGAAAATTTGTCCCACACCAAGTCTCGAAACACGGATCCTCCACATTATGCATGTGTTAGCCCTAGGCACTTTGTCTATCTGAGAACTCTTCATGGCTAGCCCATAATCTTAACCTGTCACACACTACTTCGGTAGCACCGCCTTGTCCACCATCCTCATTGCTCACATCATTCAGCTTCATTCCCACAAGAGATCAGAACTGGCGTGCATCTGCATAAGATATCATGAATTGCTGTAAAGGTGTGTAGGTATTACATGTGGTCTTTGTTCTTTCGGATATGTGTTTAAGAACAGTCGCTACTCATAACAGTGTTATCTCCTACTGCTGACAACATCTTTCTCTTTCATCATCTATATAAATAGCCGTGGAATCATGAATGTGTGGTGTCTGTTCTTCCAGACAAGTCCAAAAGAATAGAAAACACTCATAAAATAGGTCTGAAGTAGTGTGCACCTTTCTGACGTGAACTTATGTTTGTTTACAAGTTTCGTTATCTGCTAACTGACAAGTAATCTGTATAGGTAATATGGAGGTCGAAATATGTATTCAAAATGGTGTAATATAGCAAAAAAATATATATACTACTGGCCATTAAAATTGCTACACAACGAAGATGACGTGCGAAATTTAACCGACAGGATGAAGATGCTGTGATATGCAAATGATTAGCTTTTCAGAGCATTCGCCGCGCGGGATTAGCCGTGCGGTCTAGGGCGTTGCAGTCACAGACTGTGTGGGTGGTCCCAGCGGCGGTTCGAGTTCTCTCTCGGGCATGTGTGTGCGTGTTTGTCCTTAGGATAATTTAGGTTAAGTAGTGTGTAAGCTTAGGGACTGATGACCTTAGCAGTTAAGTCCCATAGGATTTCACACACATTTTTTTTTTTTTCCACACAGGGTTGGCGCTGGTGACGACACCTACAACGTGCTGACATGAGGAAAGTTTCCAACCGATTTGTCATACAAAAACAGCAGATGACTGGCGTTACATGGTGAGACGTTGTTGTGATGCCTCGTGTAAGGAGGAGAAATGCTTACCATCACGTTTCCGACTTTGGTAAAGATCGGATTGTAGCCTGTCGCGATTGCGGTTTATCGTATCGCGACATTGCCGCTCGCGATGGTTGAGATCCAATGACTGTTAGCAGAATATGGAATCGGTCGGTTCAGGAGGGTAATACGGAACGCCGTGCTGGATCCCAACAGCCTCGTATCACTAGCAGTCGAGATGATAGGCATCCGCATTGCTGTAATGGATCGTGCAGCCACGTCTCGATCCCTGAGTCAACAGTTGGGGACGTCTAGAAGACAATAGTCATCTGCACGAACAGTTCGACGACGTTTGCAGCACCATGGACTATCAGCTCGGTGACGATGGCTGCAGTTACTCTTGACGCTGCATCACGGGCAGGAGCGCCTGCGATGGTGTACTCAACGACGATCCTGGGAGCACGAATGACAAAACGTCATTTTTTTCGGATGAATCCAGGTTCTGTTTACAGCATCATGACAGTCGCATCCCTGTTTGGCGACATCGCGGTGGACGCTCGTTGGAAGCGTGTATTCGTCATCGCAATACTGGCGTATCGCCCGCCGTGATGGTATCGGGTTTCATTGGTTACACGTCTCGGTCACCTCTTGTTCGCATTGACGGCACTTTGAACAGTGGACGTTACATTTCAGATGTGCTACGACCCGTGGGTCTACCCTTCATTCGATCCCTGCGGAACCCTACATTTCAGCAGGATAATGCACGACCGCATGTTGCAGGTTCTGTACGGGCCTTTCTGGATATAGAAAATGTTCGACTGCTGCCCTGGCCAGCACATTCTCCAGATCTCTCACCAATTGAAAACGTCTGTTCAATGGTGGCCGAGCAACTGGCTCGTCGCAATACGCCAGTCACTACTCTTGATGAACTGTGATATCGTGTTGAAGCTGCATGGGCAGCTGTACCTGTGCACGCCATCTAAGCTCTGTTTGACTGAATGCCCATGCTCATCAAGGCCGTTTTTACGTCCAGAGGTGGTTGTTCTGGGTACTGATTTCTCAGGATCTATGCACCCAAATTGCGTGAAAATGTAATCACATGTCAGTTGCAGTATAATATGTTTGTCCAGTGAATACCTGTTTATCATCTGCATTTCTTCTTGGTGTAGCAATTTCAGTGGCTAGTAGTGTATTATGATGCGTTATATTTTACAGGAATGACGCGAACAAACACAGAAATAGTTGCAATTACTGTACATGAAGGCCAGAAAGTGAGGGACAAGGTGGTGGAAGTGGTCACTATGGAGATGAAAGCAGTGACGAGGCTCAGCCAAGTGGTGAGCACGTACAGCAGGTGGACCATGGGGAGTCCAGAGGACAGCTGCCATGACAGCGGCAGCAGCTCGCTGTGGGCGGCGCCGCCCACACGACGCCCTTCCCGCAGCAGCTGCGAGCACAGTCTCTGTGTTCAATGTGCTTCCGTCTCTTCCTAGTGAGCAGAAAATCTCACTACAGCTGGTGCGATTTCATTTTAAGTTGTCCTCACAAAGGGCTGCCTGTGATGATGTAATATCCACGCCTATATTTTATTCAAAACAATATTCACGACAGCATTGTATGTGGAATGTGACTGAACTTTAATCGTATTCTCATGATGCTGATAAAAGGAACTTCATCGTTGATAAAATAATAGTTATTGTCAACGACATACTTTAATATTTTGTAAAAAATTATATTTCACACAATACCCACATAAAAAGATAATGAAAATCTCAGTCTTTTGTTATCTATGATTATTCTATAAAAATCCTTGTTCGAATTTTTCTACTGATAGGATGTGATTGATGTCTCGTAACACAGAGGTCTGTAGAAAACTGTACTAATGTTATGTTACTAGCTGATATTTGAAAATAGAGTTCATGTGTTATTGAAATGAACCTTCTTTGTTTGGAGTTTTATTTCATTGTAATTGTCGTCTTATATAGATGTTAAGTTTTCTGCTCAGCTACCAAAGAGCGCAGTCATTAGCGCTATTGATCTACAGCGCACTTTATTGGTAAATAGTGAATATTAATGTGGCATGAAAGATTGAGAAATATTTTCGAATGTTAATACATATAGTGAAGGTCAGAGAAGATTTAATATATATTATTTATTAAGAGTAAAAGTACAGCCTGAAACAGAATCGATAAGTGATTCTCTTATGTTAGCCGCCATCTTAGTGAAATATTGCAGCGGCAGATTTAAATTGATTTTCTATGCAGACTTAAATGTTGTTGGTTATAATTGCTGTAATAATTGTGTACTAGTGACTGAGGACATACTCTGAGCTAATAAATTCCAGTTAGACTGTGAATATATCGAACTTCCATGAATACAAACAGCATCTTAAGTGGTAAAAATTCTTACCTGCTGATAAAGTATATGCAACTAGCAAAGAGTCTTTTAAACAACAGCACTGAAACAACTAAAAGTCATTACTCTTGATTATTTCAGATAACTTAACATTTATTTAGCTTGTTTGTTGGTTACAAATGATTACTTTTGTGAATGAACTTAGTGACATTTAGACTGCATGACAGAAAACATTGCTACACGTTCCCAGGTGGAGATTTCTTTAACAAAATAACTTTCATTTGCCGGGAAAAGCAGTGATTAAATAAAATCTCATGTTTAATTAATAATAAGTAACTTGTTTTATTGTAATCTTGTTAAAATTGTGCAGCACAACACACGCAATTACACCACATGTCACAATGATTACTGCTAGAATCATTTAATTTTATATAATGAACGGAATCTGTATTACAGTAGCCAAGCTCATTTCTCTGAACAAAAAGATGACAAATTTTTTTTTGTAGAGAGGTCGCCACTAATTACAGTTCACAGAGAGTTGCTTTGTTCACGTAAGTGTTTGCGCATGGGTTGGTTTCAAAGATCACTTCTGTTGTTCTTGAGAAATTTCTTAGCCAGCAGATGTGTTTCACTGATGGCGCATGATTTTCTATTCACTCTTCCTCTCAAATACACAGTCAGAAGAGAGATGCTGCAAGTAAACACAGCAGGTCTGCATGTCTCAAATGCGTTAGTATGGTTGCCGCTACAGTATCATAGCGAATATTCCTTCTAAATATATATAAGAGTGTTATTGAACATGACACAGTAAAGAAAGTAGTTTCAGCATAACCAATGTTTCTGCCAGTGTACCCAGCAGCCCATCACGGTTTGTAAAAATCCTGTCACATGAAGCAATTAGATGAAGTATTTTTTATATTGTTCTCCACCACACAATATACCAGAAACCACAGCAATCATGGCCATGTGTGAGCAAGTCTATTCACCTGCAAGAAACGTAACTTTTATCGTCGGGAAAGTATGTATCAAACGAGAGCAGAAGTACAGCAAAGTTCAGGAATCAGCTGTGACGTGCTGGCGAAGACCAGTACCACAGAGTCTCATATCGATCTTTTCAGCCACGCGGTCCTCACATCAACCATGAATCGTATCAGAGCAAGTAACTTGCATGTTACTTGGAATGGTTTGCCGACCAAAATTAATTGCTGCTCATTGCTGGATGTAGAAAGTCCAACTCAATTGCTGTCACCATCTGCAAAAGGAAAGAAACAGCGCAATCCATATCACACATTTAAATGATTGTCCCTGATCGCATCCATAGCTAGCAGACATAAGCTGCTCATCCCTCAACATATGGAGTTTAGTACAATTCTCGTTACAGCACCATGAATCGCATTAATGAAGTGTTAATAGTGAATGACTACTTACTACATATTTAGGGCACAGTTAGTGAAGTAGGCATGAGTTAATGTATGTGCCACCTCTAATTGACGAAACGCATTTATTGTGCTTGTTTTGCTAATTATCTCCAGTAGGCGCTGCTGACTGTAACTACTAAATGGTCCGGTAGTATGAAATGTGAACTTCGGTTTCATGCATTAAGTTATGTATACATTTCTCTTTGAGTTGTAAAAAATATAATATGACGGTAAATACTGTATATTTATTTTTTATGAGGAAATATTTGTAATTACATACGTCATGAGGGGGAGAGGAATTTTGAAAAGTAACGTTCTACATAAAGATCATCCACAGCACAGCGTTGGAAAGCTACTTCAACATAAAACAGCGTTAAGACTTCGGATGAAATTTGCCGAATAGGAAACCAACAGAGACGTGTTGAAATGCTGAGGGATAGAATGATGTTTGGGTAGTATGCACAGAGAATATAATGGTTCAAGTGGTTTAATGAGGTCAGTTTAGAACAAACACCAAGAATACAATGAAAATAGCTCAGATAATGAAACCAATAAGCGCCAATCGAAGCAGATGTTAATCTGACAAGTCTATAACATTACCCTAAATTAGAGAAACTGTGATATAAACTGGAAGTTTTGGTCCGCAATTCCATCTAGGTCTGCTCTCTGATAAAATTCGTTGAAAATTTATAAGAAATTCACTTTGTGTAAAGGAAACCTTATTTATTCCTCCATTGGCACTAACGTGGAATTTTACAGTGTACCAAAGAAAAATTAACTCTCTTTTATTTGACACCATGCCAGAAATTGTTTAGTGTTCCTCTGCAAATTAGTAACTTTCGTTGTCATAATGTAAAATGGAGGACGACGAACGAGAGAAAGCTGGAAAAGACAGGTACACTTTTCGTTTTTCAGCTGCGTTTGTTTAGATCAAATCCAAATAAAATGTAAATGTGTATGCATTTAATGTCCTCAGAACTGGTTTTGCAGGGAAATTTTATAACCTGATTAATGATAACGAGTTTGATTTCCAACGAAAATAGGAAGAAAAGGAAAACGGTTATCCCATGTATTTTTGTTCATTGCTTATGCTACAGCTTCTTAACACCTGTTACACAAAGTTTTCTCATTTCATACTTCATTGCTATAACAAGTTTTGTGCATTCAGTGCTAGAACATGTGAACTAGGTAAAAATATGAGTTTCTGTTGTATCCCTATTTCTTAGTTTCGCGTGGTACATGATTATTATTTTAGTTGTTCTGGAAGTGATAGAGTAACATCTAATTATTTGACTATCCACTGCAGAAGGAATAAAGTCTGGACTTCGTGGCAACAGCACAATCCACATTTCGCTTGGTTTGCCAAATACTACTGACCTGCTGATTCGGTCCTGACTTTTATGTGCAGTTGTACAAGTTTAGTGAATAATAATAATAAGTCTGTAGAATCATGGACATTAGGGGAAGAAAAATTGAAACTGCAGGTGAGAAGTTTAAAGGCAGGAAGTGGAGGTAGTCAAGCATCAGACATAGGAGGTAAATGAGCAAGATGTTACCCATAAAACCATTGTTGAAATAAAAGGGGACTGTAACAATATGATAACCCAGATGATCCGTGTATTTAATATATTTTATTGTTAGCTGGAGGCTGAACAAAATCAAATATGGCGGTAAATAATATGAAGGTAGGATGGAATTGTTTAGACAAAAGCATGTAAGCATTTAACGTTTAAGACTAAAACCTCCTTCCGAACAGGCCATGAAGGCTCGACGGTACAGACCGGCCGCCGTGTCATCCGCAGTCCATAGACACCACTGGATACAGGTACAGAGGGGCATGTGGTCAGCACACTGCTCTCCCGGCTGTATGTCAGGTTCTGAGACCGACAAATCATTACCATATTTTAGAAAGTGTTCACAGGGTGCATTCATGTTTCAAATGATGAAGATAATGTGATTTTTATTCATAGATATACTGATAGGTATGTAAGACAGGGAAACGAATGTCAGTTAGCAGAATTAAGTGCTTTAAGGAAGAGAAATGGATAAATTTATGAAGCCATGGTCCAAAAGATAGTCTGGGCATCAAAGTCTATTGAAAGAGGTTTGCCAGAAGAGAAAAACTTGGATACTGAACAAATAGGACAACTTCTGATAAATGAGTAGTGTCATATCAGCTATTGCAGAAGTGGAATTGAACGAGGTAAGGAAAATATTCAGCTGAGATGCCTGTTTCAGGAATGAGGACTCTGGGGCAATTGGCAAATTACGTAAATTGGTAAAAATAAAATAAAGTCATCTGGCATGAATGATACCAAGGGCAATTTTAGATGCACAATTTGAAAGGTTTTCCCTATCCTCCATATCTGTATGCACCTTTGTTTGAGGAGGTATGAGAACTGTTCAATGTAGATGACAGTAATGGTGTGTGTTTAGTGTAGTGTAGTGTTATGTTTATCTTGGAGAGAAGACTGAGGGTGAGACCCACTGTTGGTACAAAGTCTATTCATATCGAAGAGAATCAGGGGGACTGCCAGATTTAAAATCACCATCCAATTGATCGATCAGCTTCAATAATGTCCAATTCTCTAAATCCATGCGACATTTGCAAAAAGGTATGGTATTTAGTCTAGGACACTGGCATGAAGACTGGTGATCAGGGAGTTTAGGACATGACCGCTCCTGTCTGCTCTGCTGTAAAGTGAAAGGAAGAACTGTCAACAGAATGTGACACATTCAGAAGTAAATCTGCTAGAAAACAAATTTTGCTGTAGTTTGAAGTTGCTGATTTAAGTTTTCAACATGACTTTTTAATTATTCCTAACATGAAGCTGCGTATGTTTTTAGGACTGGATGATTTAAGTTTAAAACTGAAATTAAGGGTGAACTGCAATAAATAAAGGTCATAGTAATAATTGAAGACTGTAGATATAAAATGAAACTTGCTTAAAATTAAAGTGAAACAAAATGCATATTATTTATGATTTTATAATATGTGACATTTTCATTGAACTGAAGGTCTAATTTGGTTCCACTCTACTTATGAGTGTGACAGTGGTATATTGCCATAGAATTTTGAAGCAAATTTTAAAATATAAAAACAAACACATGGTGTTTCACACCTTTAGAACACTATGTTATGTGGAACTTGTCCATTGCAATTGCTAATTCCATATTTTATCAGGTGCATAGCGCTCTATACACCTACTTAAGATGAATAATTCATTTAAAAAAGTTTATGCATTATTCATCATGCATATCTTCATTTAAGATAGCAAATAGTCTAAAAGTGAAGTTTCCACAGTTAACTAACAAATAATTAATTAGGTTTGTGTTAATTGTAAGTAATTTATTGTGTAACTTGTTTTTATGAACATTTTTCAGGTGTTTTTGTCAGTAATTTCTATGGTGGTTCATGGTGTGGGTTCCTGTAGTCATGTCCTAGTTCATGAACCACGGGCAACGTATGAGTGGCCAAGTAAGTGGTCCCGACAGTCGGGATACCAGTTACTTTGGAATAAGGCTGGGCATCTCGGACATATTCTGAGTCTTGGTGACCTTTGTGCTCATATGGCAAAGACTACCAAATCCACCGGTTAGTCCCTCAGCCGTTAGGGGTAAAACCCAATGGGACTCGGGGCAAGTAAGGCTAGCAACCTGCTTCCCTGGTACTTTAAATATGATGCTGGCAACAATCAGAGCAAAATGCCTCGGACCTTTGGAGGTGACGGAGTCCCACCTCTAACTGACAAACCAGGGACTCCTAAGATACGACTTGGCAAACAAATGGTAATGAGATGGGGAGCTATTAATATCAATGGGGGCTACTCTGGGAAGAAAGTAGAGCTGGCAGAGGCTGCAAGTAAGATGGGGCTGGACGTTTTAGCTGTTAGTGACATTCGGGTAAGGGGTGAGAAAGAAGAGGAAGTGGGAGAATACAAGGTCTACCTGTCAGGAGTCAAAGCAGGAATAGCACAATGGGGTGTAGGGCTTTACATCAGGAAAGAAATGGAACCCAGTGTAGTTGCAATAAGGTATGTAAACGAACGACTGATGTGGATAGATTTGACAGTGTCTAGCAAGAAAATTAGGATTGTGTCAGTATATTCTCATTGTGAAGGGACAGATCAAGATAAGATGGATAGTTTTTATGAGGCACTCGGTAATGTAGTTGTTAGAGTAAAGGATAAGGACAGTGTTCTGCTCATGGGTGATTTTAAGGCCAGGACTGGAAATCGAACAGAAGGGTATGAAAAGGTTATGGGTAGATTTGGAGAGGATATGGAGGCCAACAGGAACGGGAAACAACTCTTGGATTTCTGTGCCAGTATGGGCTTAGTAATCACAAACTCCTTTTTTAAACATAAGAACATTCACCGGTATACTTGGGAAGGCAGGGGAACCAGATCTGTCATTGACTATATAATAACAGATCAGGAATTCAGGAAGGCTGTGAGGGACACACGTGTATTCAGGGGATTCTTTGATGACACTGATCATTATTTAATCTGCAGTGAAATTGGGATTGTGAGGCCGAAAGTGCAGGAGGTCAGATCCATATGTAGGAGGATAAGAGTGGAGAAACTTCAGGATAAGGAAATCAGGCACAAGTACATAACAGCGATCTCAGAAAGGTACCAGTTAGTTGAATGTAGTCAATTACAGTCATTGGAGAAGGAATGGACAAGGTACAGGGACACAGTACTAGAAGTGGCTAAAGAATGTCTTGGAACAGTAGTGTGTAAAAGTAGGATGAAGCAAAAAGCTTGGTGGAATGACACAGTCAAGGCAGCCTGTAAAAGGAAAAAGAAGGCGTATCAAAAATGGCTACATACCAGAACCCAGGTAGACAGAGAAAGTTATGTTGAAGAAAGAAACAAAGCCAAACAGATAATTGCAGCATCCAAGAAGAAATCGTGGGAAGACTTTGGAAACAGGTTGGAGACTATGGGTCAAGCTGCTGGAAAACCATTCTGGAGTGTAATTAGCAGTCTTCGAAAGGGAGGTAAGAAGGAAATGACAAGTATTTTGGACAGGTCAGGAAAACTGCTGGTGAATCCTGTGGATGCCTTGGGCAGATGGAGGGAATATTTTGAAGAGTTGCTCAATGTAGGTGAAAATGCGATCAGTAATGTTTCAGATTTCGAGGTAGAATGGGATAGGAATGATGATGGAAATAGGATCACATTTGAGGAAGTGGAAAAAATGGTCAATAGATTGCAGTGCAATAAAGCGGCTGGGGTGGATGAAATTAAGTCGGAACTCATCAAATACAGTGGAATGTCAGGTCTTAAATGGCTACACAGGATAATTGAAATGGCCTGGGAGTCGGGACAGGTTCCATCAGACTGGACAAAAGCAGTAATCACACCAATCTTTAAACATGGAAACAGAAAAGATTGTAACAACTACAGAGGTATCTCTTTAATCAGCGTTGTGGGTAAAATCTTCTCAGGTATTGTTGAAAGGAAAGTGCGAGTATTAGTTGAGGACCAATTGGATGAAAATCAGTGTGGGTTTAGGCCTCTTAGAGGTTGTCAGGACCAGATCTTCAGCTTACGGCAAATAATGGAGAAGTGTTATGAGTGGAACAGGGAATTGTATCTATGCTTTATAGATCTAGAAAAGGCATATGACCGGGTTCCTAGGAGGAAGTTATTGTCTGTTCTACAAGATTATGGAATAGGAGGCAAACTTTTGCAAGCAATTAAAGGTCTTTACATGGATAGTCAGGCAGCAGTTAGAGTTGACGGTAAATTGAGTTCATGGTTCAGAGTAGTTTCAGGGGTAAGACAAGGCTGCAACCTGTCTCCACTGTTGTTCATATTATTTATGGATCATATGTTGAAAACAATAGACTGGCTGGGTGAGATTAAGATACGTGAACACAAAATAAGCAGTCTCGCATATGCGGATGACTTAGTTGTGATGGCAGATTCGATTGAAAGTTTGCAAAGTAATATTTCAGAGCTAGATCAGAAATGTAAGGACTATGGTATGAAGATTAGCATCTCCAAAACGAAAGTAATGTCAGTGGGAAAGAAATATATACGGATTGAGTGCCAAATAGGAGGAACAAAGTTAGAACAGGTGGACGGTATCAAGTACTTAGGATGCATATTCTCACAGGATGGCAACATAGTGAAAGAACTGGAAGCGAGGTGTAGCAAAGCTAATGCAGTGAGCGCTCAGCTACGATCTACTCTCTTCTGCAAGAAGGAAGTCAGTACCAAGACTAAGTTATCTGTGCACCGTTCAATCTTTCGACCAACTTTGTTGTATGGGAGCGAAAGCTGGGTGGATTCAGGTTACCTTATCAACAAGGTTGAGGTTACGGATATGAAAGTAGCTAGGATGATTGCAGGTACTAATAGATGGGAACAATGGCTGGAGGGTGTCCACAATGAGGAAATCAAAGAAAAACTGGGAATGAACTCTATAGATGTAGCAGTCAGGGCGAACAGACTTAGATGGTGGGATCATGTTACACGCATGGGAGAAGCAAGGTTACCCAAGAGACTCATGGATTCAGCAGTAGAGGGTAGGAGGAGTCGGGGCAGACCGAGGAGAAGGTACCTGGATTCGGTTAAGAATGATTTTGAAGTAATAGGTTTAACATCAGAACAGGCACCAATGTTAGCACTGAATAGGGGATCATGGAGGAACTGTATAAGGGGGGCTATGCTCCAGACTGAACGCTGAAAGGCATAATCAGTCTTAAATGATGATGAGGATGGTGATGATGATGATGATGATTTGTCAGTAATGTTAATGTTGAAACAGATATTTTTCATAAAAGCCGATGGGTAATGTAAATGATGCTAAGAGATGTAAGTGATCATTTTATATGCGTGTGACGTTAAGTATTTTTATCGCTGCCATGTAAGGTTAAATTCTTAATAAATTGGGGCCGTTTGAAGCATACAGTGAACTGTATTGAGAGTGGGTTGTCACTCACTAGATGCCGATGGTGTAGGATATCAGCGTAAGCGGGTGCTTGTGCGATCTTTGGTTAACATGTACAACTGTTACTTTTCACTCGCACTGATGGTGGTTGTAATCACGAACATAGTAGTGGTATGAGACGTTAAGATGGATTTCATGCATATTATGTTATTGGAACTTGGTATATTTGAACTGTGAAACATGTAAAGTCGTGATAAATAGGTAATTCTCAATATTTAGAAGAAAAAAGAAATTCAATTAAATATCTCATGAGAGATAGAATTTACTAAAAGTTTGTTCTACATAAATTCACAGATCGTTTATTTCAAACTGTTAGCAGGCTATTTGAACAGTACAGAGCATGAAGTTTCTGAGTGAAGACATGTTGGGATAATGGTGGACACGCTGATGTTTACAATGTGTGCCCCGAGATGAAGTGGAAGGGGAAGAGAGTTACTGAAGGAAGCTTTGACCACACATTAAAATCATAATTTCCAACACTCAGATAAATAATTTCAAAGTCGCCAACATCTGTATAAGGTCAGTTTAGTCTTAGATTTGCTAGTTGGGCAATAGAAAGAAACATGATTTGTGTAACAGAGCCAACCGGTTGCAACAAAATTTAATTTAATCTGGTTTAAAAGTGAACTATGGGTGTCTTCATCAGACAAAACTAAAGCAATTACATGTAGTTACAGCTGAAGCCAGATTTACGAACCAAATAGCCTCGTCACATAAAATAACTTCTTAAAATTAGATTTAAGACCATAAAATGACAAGTAGTGGAACTGAGGTAACAATGATACTCGTTAATAAAAAATTATTGCTGAATGGCGTAGCACAGTGAACGCTACTAAGGAGTGTATGACGAAATAGGTACTGTTTGTGACATCACACTGTCGGCCTTAGATTTCGCATAGGCAAGATGTTATCTTATCGCGCTGTCAGAGGTAGATTCAGGGTCCAGACATTAACAATTTCAATTTTATATATGTTGCTCATGTTGTGGGGATCTGAATATTAGGCCCCTGTTGTAGTTAGTTTGACCTCAGTCGTACTTGAGTACCTCATAGATTGCTCCAGTTGTAAAAGTGGGAAAAATTGCAGACAAATTATATTAAATTTTTCCATTCCAAAAAAAGCAGAACCGCCACAATGGCGATTTTCTTGCCACGATATTACTGTTAGTCAACTAATTTTAGCATAAATTTACAGTTGTAGTGGCTGAGCTGTGGTGTTGGTGGTGGAGCATCATCTTCAATCTGTACGAGAGATGCCGTAGGTAATGGTTAATTCATCTCTGCTTCTGTTGCGGCGCTTAGCGAGTTTGCGTGGACTGAAAGGTGCCAGCTGTCCAGGAAGAGATCTGAGGTAAGATGGCACCTTCGTCAAGGTGGTATGGGCAGTGCGACTGTCGTGTTTTCAGGGTGGACCGTGAATACTTAAGCTCGTTCGCTTCGTGGCCGCAGCATGTTCAATTTTGTCACGCGGGTGCAGAACGTACCAGGAGGAAATTTGGAAATTTGTGGTAAGATCTTATGGGACCAAACTGCTCAGGTCTTCAGACCCTAACCTTAGACACTACTTAATGTATCTTAAACTAATTTACGCTAAGGGCAACACACACACACACACACACACACACACACACACACACACACACACACACACACACACACACACACACATACACCCATGCCCCAGGGAGGACTCGAACCTCCGACGGGGAGAATACCAGGAGGGAGCACAGTACTGTCCCTATACCTCATCGAGTGTTTTGCTGACATACATCATAGTATTCGGTGAGCTTCAGCTTTGCTCTGAGCCATGTGCACGAGTGGTCATCCGGCAACTTGCACATGGTTGCTCTTTAACAACAGGAGTGCCATAGCACCCACTGTGTTGGGTGGGTGTCCATCAGCAGCTCACACGAACCAGTTGACAACTGATATATAAAATGACAGCATTAGAAAGTTATGCTGATACAGTTAAGATAAGTGTTTAAGGCATCATTTCAATAACAACAGTAGGAGACATGGAGTGGTGGTGGGGGGGGGGGGGGGGGAGGAAGATTACAAGAAGCATCTGGCCGACTTGCTTGTCGAAACTGACTGTTTTACAATGTAATCAGAAACTTTTGGTAGTGATAGTGATTAGGTTGTGAGAACAAGCCATCTGTGGAACCAAAAGATAAGAAAGAAACGAATAGAACTGTTAGTGAGTCTGGAGACGAAAAAGTACCAAGTTTACATAGTATTGTGTAGAGCATGTACAAAGAAATCAGACATAATCATAGCGATATTAAAGCCAATCATATTAATTTAGAATCTGATAACAAAGCATTATGGTCAGAGGTGATTGACAAATTGGACCATAATAGTATTGGATTTGACTCCTTAGTCGATAATTATTAAGGAACTTGAACCTGATTTTGACAAGGTAAATGCTAAGTGGGCAGCTTCACATCGACTGAACGAATCTTCAGTCTCAGCATGTAAACAAAGGAAGGCTGGTATATGGTTACCACTTGGAACAGCCGTTGTTCATTTAAAAAGAACTGAACATACTGAGCATGTTTCAGAACAATTCAAGTTGCAGTGTGATTCCACCGTGGAGCTGACTTAAACATACAGTTCAGTCTTCTGCTGGAACTTCACTCCATAAAGGTCTACAGACTTGAAAAGAGCTGATGATTCATTGCTGGGTGTTAAATACTTTCTGCCCGTAAATTTTTTGTCACTCTTGTGGGTCGGAATTAAATTGTACTGGCCTGGTTTAACCTGGGAAAACAGATTGGACAAGTACAGCTAGTCTAATTTTGCTCTGTGAGGGCGGCTAGTTTTAATAACATGAGTACTGTAACTCGCCCTAGTCGATGATGTACCTTTTGGTTTATTCTGTTCAGTTACATTTCGAACATCAGAAATGTTTTCAGTAAGTTTCAGCATAGCTCTATTGTTCTTGCACCAAGTTTTCCAAGAATTGTTGTTATTGGTTTGTTATTTAAGAGTTAACAGCTCTTTGCGTTAGATATAAGCACAACTTTTTTAACTTATTCTTATTTGTGGTTTTGAAACTGTTTATTAGTAGTGTGAAAGTTTCTTTTAAATATATTTATGGGCATAGGTAATGCAGTGCATAATCCTGTGTACCCATGAAGGCCAACCACTCCAGTGAACTGGTCATTGTGCGCTCATGTAATGTATTCCGTTTGTATGTTTAGAACTCCCAGTGGCTGCGTTATTTGGCCAGTGTCTTCTAAAGTGGAACGTCCATCACTGTCAGCTGGTTCTGGGCTTGAGTAATGCTGCTGGAAATTCTAATTGCACACACGTGCACTTTCACTCGATCACTTTGGTCTTGTTGCTTCGTGTGTCCAAAGCTGGTTTATTTTAGTAAAAATCTTGTTGTGTGAATGATATTAATTTGATTGTCTAGAGCCGGTCGGTGTGGCCGAGCGGTTGTAGGTGCTTGAGTCTGGAACCGCGCGACCGCTACGGTCGCAGGTTCGAATCCTGACTCGGGCATGCATGTGTGTGACGTCCTTAGGTTAGTTAGGTTAAATAGTTCTGAGATCTAGCTGACTGATGACCTCAGATGTTGTCCCACAGTGCTCACAGCCATTTGAACCATTTTTTTGATGGTCTAGACATACAACAAACCAAACACTCTGTTCACTGGCAATTTCAATGGCAGCAGAGCAAGGGCCTCTGGAAGTTGGACCAAATAACAGTTTCAAGTAAGCATCTTCCTGCCAATTTTATCTGGATACTCAACAATTTTTTATTTGTTGTAGGCAGAATCTGTTTGTTGTTTTGTACGTTTTAGGAGTACTCTTGTGCTCTGTGGAACAAGAGGTGTCTTGAAGATAATATATTTGAAGAAGGAGTAGGTGAAGTACGAGCTTCGGATATGTAGCCAGTTGGGAAAGGGAATCGTAGCTGAACTGAGCAAGAGGCTGCGTGGTGCAGTGGCGTGTTTGCTGGAAGTCACTGCGGGCGCTGTTCATCAGGTGAGTGCCACCAAGTTTGTTTGTTCCACGCATGTGTGTGTGTGCTTGAGAGCGCTTCTTCTCTCTCACCCCCCCCCCCTCTCCCCCCCCCCCCACACACACACACTCGATCGTAGGGGAATACATTGAGTTCTTGGAACATAGCAATCTATCCAGTGCACAGATATACGGAGAACAACTACATTCACTGTTTGAGACTAGTTAATGCTAATCAGGAATAGGCTGCCACGATTAATGAATTGTAAAAGGGAGTCATCGAATTACAAATGAAGTAGAATGTGTAGTGTTCTGTGCCACTTTATTTGGAGATAAGGAGCAGGTCGCTGCGAGTGAGGGAGACAGAGAGACGAGAGGCAGTGTTAGTGAGCGTATGGGGCACCATTTGAAATTGCACTGTAAACATTCTTGGTTCTCAGTGAGCACAGTGGTGGTTCATTTCAATAAAACTGTTATTGTGGGAATGACGCTTAGCGGACGGCTTAACCCTACCAGGCCCACTGACAATTTAATTAATAAAAAATCGTGTCAGTTATTTGTAAAATGCGTCAGTATAAAAGGAGTACAGGTTGTTGAAGTAGTAAAAGCATATTTAAAGCATGGTAAGGTCTTTATAATAAAAAGAAAACAGGAAGTATCGGAATGGTACATATGGCCGACAACTGATGGCGCTGCACTTCTGGTGGCGGAAGGTTTACACAACTGATTATAGGTTCAGAAGGGAGCTGTGACCTGGACGACAATGGCAGCTTTCCACTGCTGTCCACTGGCATTGCTATTCCAGCTCCGAGGTGATCATGCTGTCACGGCAGATCTTCAGAAGCGAAGATGCAGACTTAAAAAAGTCATACCGCAGTTCGAATCTTTATAAAAAACAAAGCTACAACGAAGGCAATCATGCTGATTGATGTCCCCCTGAACGCTAAAGAACATTTGCTTGAAACATTTTGTAATTTGCATGTGGACGAACAGTTATTTCAGGTGGTCAAGATAAATGGGACAACCTGTATATTGGCGGTACGTTCTGATTGTTATCAAGAGAAACCGAGATTACCTAATCACGTTGCTCATCATTTTGTGTATCATTTCTGTATCTTTCCTGCCTGTCTCCTCTACCCGAAGTATAAAATTACGAAGTTCGTCCAGAAATTCTCGTAGATATCTGTGTTACTAAATTCCATCTACTCATTATATCATTTAATTTTATTTAGAGTTTCCTGCTAGGTTTCCTTTCAGCGGGAGAAACGTAGTTTTTTGAGGTGGTACTGGTATTTTGACACTTGGGCACCATCCTTCAAGTAGATGGAGAGCTACATTACATTTGTCTTCTATAATCATTCTGCAGTCATCACTTACGAACAAACGTAATATGAAAATGCTAGCAGTGCGCTTATATTACCGTTGTCACATAACGTCTGTGGTATGGTCTCCAATGCCACCCTCTAAGGCTCTGAAACACACACCGATCCCCGTGGACAGTCTTTTCGTATGCTCTCTGTCATTTTCTTTTTTGGGCATATTAAAGATGTCTCCCACGACAGTAGTCTCTCGGACAATCGTATAGCACCTTTGGACACTGCAGCTTCCTAAGGCGACCAAAGAGAGATGACCACCACGTGTTATCTAAAGCTCCATTAATGTCTATCATCATCGCTCGAGTGTAAGTAGAATTAGTGTCTTATTACGAGCGTCGTTCAATAAGTAATGCCCCACATTTCTTTTGAAGCCATAAATATACATAGACGTCTTTGTTGGTGCTTGACATCTGATGTTTATTCTGCGCGCCGGTGAAGTTTCGAACAGCTCTGGCAGATAGCAGAACCGTAGTATAGCGTCAAAATGGTTTCTACATGCGTCTCACGTTACAAGCAGCGTATTGTTATTGAATCCTTGTGTGCAGAAAAAAAAGCCATGATGAACATCCATAAACCCTTCTGTGCAGTGTATGACGATGCTGCAGTTGATAGGAGTACAGTTGGGCGATGGTTAAAGAAAGTTACGGTCTCAGGAAATGCAGAAACAGAGCTCAATGATCAGCCACGCACGGGACGTCGTGTCACAGTCACTGCTCCAGACATGCTGAATCGTGTGGATGCCATTATTCGTGCCGACCGGTGCATCACATCTCGACATTTGGCTCTATATTTGTCGGTCAGCATTGAAAGTGCGTCTGCAATGATCGAGATTGTCGGATATTCTAAGAGGTGCTCACTATGGGTTCCACGAATGCTCACAGCGGACCACAAGATTCTAAGAAAGGCCATTTCATCTGAATTATTGGAGCGGATTGAGATCGACGGAGAGGCCTTTCTGTCACGGATCTCTACGGGAAACACACTTTAAAGATAAAGAGAGTGTCGTCATGCAGTGAAAACATGGGTAAGCCTACAGGACAAGAGCTTTTACCAGCAGAGAATACGTGCTTTTCCACAACGTTGGCGCACGACCAGAGAATGTGATGGAGACTACGTAAGAAAATCAGACATGGACAAGACATTTTGATGTTTATTGTCAGCAAATTCTGACTCTTAACAATAAATATGTTCTGAGAAAAAAATGTGGGCATTACTTATTGAACGACCATCGTAATTTCTTCAGTTGACTTGCCCCTTGTAAACCCATCCTGGTGAGGCCTCACCTGGTCCAGCATTCTATGTTCCTGTAATCTCTTCCATAACAATTTTTCAAATATCTCACCGAGGAAGTTAATAACAAATATCGTTCTGTAGCATTTGAATATAATGTAACCCCTGTCTTGACCATTACTAATAATCACCACCTCAGCATACTTTTACGGTGCACGGACCCTTTCGTGTAATATACACTCGTTGTACAGTTCACACAAAACACGCAAATACATATCTAATTGGTCACATAAAGCATGTATTGCTTCGGTAATTATTATATCATGTTCTGGAGAATTTTTCTTTGTCAGCCTTAAAATTATTTGCCTGATTTATTTTTGTGCAAAGAAATAATAAATGTAATTTTAATTTTAATTTTGTGTGAAATCTTATGGGACTCAACTGCTAAGGTCATTAGTCCCTAAGCTTACACACTACTTAACCTAAATTATCCTAAGGACTAACACACACACCCATGCCCGAGGGAGGAGTCGAACCTCCGCCGGGACTAGCCGCACAGTCCATGACTGCAGCGCCTCAGACCGCTCGGCTAATCCCGCGCGGTTGCAAAGGAATACGCCAGCTTAGTGTTTCTGAAATCTACTCTTAACGTTGTTCGTAGACTATGCTGATCATCTTCTTGTTTTCTTCATCGTCAGGAAGTTCCGTTGCAGTCCCATTAATTTTTTGATCGCAGACTATTGTGAACGGCATTCCCTCGTGATGGTTTCGAAGTTAGTCTCCACAAACTGTTTCCATCATCTCATTTCTGTTTTCCATAACTCTTACTCAGAATGTTTCTTAAGATGCTTGTATCTGTGCAGTTTTCGGATTGTCGCTTCTTGGGTCATGCTGCTCTGGTAGAGCTTCCTGGCTCTTCTAGTTTCACATCTTAATTTTTGCACTGCTTGAGTCGAGATGCAAGGTACTCCTCTAGAAGGACCCCTCCTGACGGATATTGTGACGTCACTTTTCTAATCAAGCATCAACTGTGAAATCTCACTGTCTTAGACCGTTCAGTTGCACGACCTCGCGCACCTCTGCGTGAGGTGAGACCAGCGATGGTGCACATCCGTCACCCTGTCGCTCTCTCTCACTGGGCGACGCTTGTACACAAATGACACTGCGTCCGGGATTCTTCGCCTCGACACTGTGTTGCACATTCTTGTAAGGACGACATTGCCTGTCTCGTTCTCACCTTTTGCTTTCTTTGCTCATTCGTCGACTGTTGTGCCGATTCCGCCGGTCACTACGTTGCACGAACAGTCGTGGCGCCCTGTTTTCTGTCCTCACTGCCGTAGCCTGTGCCGTCCTCTTCCTCCTCCCTAGTGTCGTTCAACAACCTTGTTGAGCAACCTTTCTCTCAACGGCGACTTAGCGAGTCTATGCAGTACATCATCAGAAAAGTGTGAACGTTATTGCATTTCTTATCCCTCATTTTGTTCTTCAAGTATTCAGCCAGTGCGAAAAATTGAGCAGCGTACGTTGCCCTATTAATGTGCCTGTATAGCGTTCATTCCCTGATACATGTTCATCTTCTCACTTGTCTGTGCGACCAGGTTCCAATACTTGGCCAGAAACTTGATGTGAAAATCGTTCCAAGTACTGCTGTTGTCAATCTTCATATCAAACCGGGGAGATTCCTACCGGGCGAGCGTCTGCCTTGCAACAAGTAAAGCACTGCATTCCGCCACTCCCTGCCCGCACAGATACGTGTCTAAATTCTTGACGTACGCCGTCGGGATGATGCTGTGCATTCGACAAAACTTAGGCAGTAGTATGTCTACAGTGTGCATTGGAAATAGAGCCTGCAAATGCGGTGGCGTGATCTGCGTCGCAAGAACACTCCCTTGTCACATTCCAGATTATTCCCTTCTACAGTCTTGTGTGTATCTGCATGGACAGATCATTTTCATCATGTATCCACACGGCGCTGTCTGTCATATTTGCATTTGCTCGCGTTCCTTCGTCGGTAACCTCCTATTCCCACGCGTTTCTCACGTCGCCCAGACTTTCGGTGACCTCCATCCATCTATTCGCCATCTCGATCCCGATTTAGAGACTAACTTCTGCAGTCTGACCGTCAAAGCTACGACTGCAAAGTTTTAACTTGGGTTCCATCCTCACAAACTGGGTTTGGTTCCCAACCCTCATCTGATCTAATTGCTCCGAATTTGGCTGTTAAATGAGCTGTATTGTTCGTTGACATAGTGAGTTTGGGATCCAGTGGCCTCTGACTTTTTGTGTCCCTCGCAGAGGTGCTTTGTGTTTCCTCACTCACCTCCAAAACTTTCCTCAGTTGACCTGTCAATTTCCATTCCATTCTCAGCAGACCCATGCAAAATTTTTCTATTATTTCAATTATTTTTTGATAAGGATGTAGTATACGGATGTCATAAATGAGTTTCGTAACGGTTGTTTCATGTTACTGCTCATCAGGGTAGAGCTTTTCCGGTGTCCAACCGGCTAGACACTGGAACTCAAAACGGTTATAAGTGGCCATGAAAGTAATCAGAAAAATTTATGATTTTTTAAAAATAATTAACATTCAGATACATTACTTACGAAGTGCTACAAAAGTATGACACAACTAAATAAATTTCAATCATCAATAATTCTGAAATTTTGCTAGTAAATTGCAATCACTTTTCAGTTATGGAAATCAGAGAAACATTTTTTCTCGTTAGTGATTCGCAGATACACTTGGCATTCGGAGCACATGAACATTGTTTTAACTTACCAGCCCTTGTTTCGACAACATCCATTTATTTTTGTCTGTAATTCAACAAAGAAGATAACGTTTACTCTCACTTTTATTAACGTCTGTGTCTGGAACTTGAATTATATATTCGGGCGTTTCCAAGAGCTACTTAATGAGATTCAGATTTAGAATCTGAAGAATAAATATCCCGTCCTGCTGCAGTTTCAGCTGAACTCAGGGATTCGCCAATTTAAAGCTTAAAATACTATAGATCTATGATTGATTTCTTGCCGCCATCTAGTGCCTGCTGAGCCTTTCTGAACGCAGTCCAAGAGTTCACAGTCGCCAAATCGACTAAATGTAAGAAGAGTCTGTTGGCCACTTCATCGAGCAGCCACGACGTAGTCAGCGGAACATCTCAGTGTAACCAACACCGGAAACCAAATATCACTGAGAAAAAGTACCTGTGACAACTAACATATCCAGCGTACGGGACACATGGTTGCAGTGTAGAAGAAACAGTAGTTGCACTTAAAGAAAAATACAGAAGTAACGCACAGCTGGCTGGACGCGGGGACGCAGTAGGCTATCGTCTTTCCAGTCCTCAGCTGTATGGCCAATACGACTAAAAACCAAAAATACTCCGCAGAACGAACTCACACAAATAAAACAACGCTGATGTCAACGCTCGTAGCAACAGGCAAAACTACGGAAATATGACACAGAACATTCACAGCATCGAAGTGCACATCTTGAAACTACATTACAAGATACAGTGATTGCTATGAAAACTAGAACTAAATATACTAGCAACAACTTACTTCATATATTTATTCGCAGCACACTCGGTACGCACAAATGCACCGTCTGTGCACTTGACATCGCAAACAAAGGGGTTTGCACGTCCCATAGTCCTACGGGAGTTTATTTCTTCATGAGTAACGTCCCGTACTTTCGAGGTCCTCAACAGGAAATAATGTGAGGATGAAATGAAATCGAAGCCCCACGCTGGGCGACAACAATGCAGCAAATCGAAAATTGATATTGGGAACATGAATGTGATCACCACACATAGAGAGAAGATTTGAGTTAAGGGAATTGATTCGTAAATCAAACCGAATAATTAAAGCGTTAAAACATGGAATGTTTACATTCATTGCAATTACAGGTACAAAAAACCTCTGGGCCAGTTTGACGGCATAGACACGACTGAGTTTTTAAGGGGTAGGAATGGAGAATGGCGTGTCTCAGCATTCTTCATAGTCAACCGTGGCGTGGTGCCATGTGGGGCAAACGCGAGGTCAGTACGACACGGAAATTGTTTTGGTAGCTGCGTGGCGCGTTGGCAGTTTGCAGCTTCTGGCTTCTTCTGTTTTCCGCGGCTTTTCTTCGAGGCCATGTACGATTTAGGAGTTGACTAGCTGCAGTACGAGACTTTTGATAGACGCACGTCATATAAGGAAACTGCAATGTGTAGCCGAATGCTTAAGACCCAAGCACTGTACCGCAAGGATTCGTCCGTTCTACATAGAGCAGGAAAAAATAAGACACGAAGTGAAGATGAACTTTCGAATGGAGTAAGTTCAAAACGTCCGCCTCCATAGCTGAGTGCTTGCGTTTTTCTTACGTCTTCTAGCCGGCAATGTACCTCAGCGAGCCTGCCGAAGTGGCCGTGCGGTTCTAGGCGCTGCAGTCTGGAACCGCGAGACCGCTACGGTCGCAGGTTCGAATCCTGCCTCGGGCTTGGATGTGTGTGATGTCCTTAGGTTAGTTAGGTTTAACTAGTTCTAAGTTCTAGGGGACTAATGACCTCAGAAGTTGGGTCCCATAGTGCTCAGAGCCACTCACTACCTCAGCGTGTTCGGTCAGAGGGTTAGGTGCCCTCTGTAATAAGGAAACTCAGTTAACGGATCAATGACGAACTGAAACGGGTGCCTTGCGACATCGGCAAAAAAAAAAAAAAAAAAAAAAAAAAAAAAAAAGTGCTCGGTGCGGCAGAATGCCATGCGAGGGGTCCGAGTTCGATTTCCGACTGGGTCAGAGATTTTCTCCACTCGGGGGCTGGCATTGTCTTCATCATCATTTCATCCTCATCGACACGCAAGTCGCCGAAGTGGCGTCAACTGAAGAAACCTTCACCAGGCGACCGGCCTACCCGACGGGAGGACCTAGCCACATGAAATTTCACTTCAGATCAAAATTAGAGTCATCAGAGTGAGTAGGCAATGGGCTGACTGACTCTATGCTCCCTTGCTCTCAGACTGTCTCACCTACCGTCTCTTTGCCTCTCCTGACTCTTCCGTAACTCACAGACTTCCCGAATTTTTCGTCTTCTCAGCGTGGTGTGCATGACACGAAAATATGCGTTTTTCTTACGTTTTCTAAGTCTTGGCAACTGCCAGTGTCAGCCAAAATCAATCCAACACACTGTTCCGAAGTTTCCTCACATTCCAGATTTGTCATGAAAGCAGTCATGCTACGACAGTATCACTTTCTTGTTACGGCCGTCTCTGCGTGAGGTTTGAGCTTGTGTTTCGTCCAAGAATTCCGTTGTTAGTGATAGATAAGCGTCTTTCTGTCAGCAAAAGTTTTTTACACAGTGAGGCACCTCTCCCCCAAGCGTGACGTTCCACACGGTGTCCCTGAGTGATTTCAATGCACTCTCGTTGTCTATGTGTTGTCTCAGTGTCCACAGATGTCTATGGCTCTCAGGCATATTTCCTAACGTCTGCCAAGCTTTCCTTATGCAGTGCCATTCTTCTCCAGCAAAATGGTTCAAATGGCTCTATGCACTATGGGACTTAATATTCGAGTTCATCGGTCCCCTAGACTTAGAACTACTTAAACATAACCAACTTAAGGACATCACACACATCCATACCCGAGTCAAGATTCGAACCTGCGACCGTAGCAGCAGCGCGGTTCCGGACTGAAGCGCCTGGAACCACTCGGCCACAACGGCCGGCTTTTCCTCAGCAAGCCAGACGTTTTGTATGTCGTCACTGGGTGAGTTTAGGGGGCTCTTGTGTCTGTTCGTCGTCCTGTTGCCTGCGTGGATTTACCCACAGCGGCGTTCTTCTCCTTGACTGCCAGGCTCTAGGCAAGGTGGTCATTTTCAAAACCCGCCGCTGTATGAACTGCTATATGTTCTCATGTGGGCGTCTCCGCCGGTTGCTGCCGGCAATCTGAATCTCTCCACTACTCTTCAGATCCCGACACTGTTCAACGCCAGACTGCCCCGAAGCGACAGTATTGCAGTATGAACGCCTCGGCTGCTCTTTGTATGACCACCGCGCGCGCGGTTTGTGTGTGTGTGTGTGTGTGTGTGTGTGTGTGTCTGTGTGTGTTCAGAGCTTATGGACCCTCAACACCGAGGTTATCGGCGGCCTTACACATATATTAACATACACGAATGTCGATAAAACTGTTATCACACAAATGGGATGGAACCTATAAAAATATTCTCATACCCTCTGTCCCACCCCACTCGTCTTGACATGTATTATACAATTACTCTATCTTATAGGCCTCAATACGATGGAGGCGAGTGAAAGGTAGTGTTTGTGGAATTAAAATAGAAGTAAAACCACAAAAGAGCTAAAAGAAAAGTACAAGAAAATGTTATTGGCAGTCCACTTACAAAAAGCCTTGTAACACAATAAGAACATCTCCCTAAAATTTTTGGGAGCACATTGGACATATTACAATATCTTTTATTTCTAACCACATTTGTTTCGCTGTAACTTAAAATATAGGGCAGGTCTGCCAGCAAATCTGTTCTGAACTCTGGTCCGAATATAAAACACAGTCTAGTAAAATGGGGAGCACAGTTATCTGTAGTCCACAAGCTCGACACATTGCAAGATCCTCTAGCCGGAGCAAGCAGCCATGCGTCAGAGCACAGTTGCCTATCCATAGACGAGTAAGCAGGACCTCATCTTGTCTTCGTGGCCGAAAGAAGTTACGCCACGACCACATAGTGGGCATTAATAGAGGCAGCTTATTAGCAGTCACTTCCAACAACTCGTCTTCCTATTGACGTATGACGAATGACCTCAACAGCGAGGTGATGGCATGCAAGGGGACAGCACACTGAAATAATTGAGGATCGCTACATGTCTCCTAACCTGCTGTATCCCCCCTTTCTTTCACTACAATAGCCACGTGTCTTTATACCCAGGAGAGAGATACCTCCTTCCCCAGCCGTTGTTGATGAAATAGGTGGTTCTGGATTTTCTGAACTACTTTCATTGCTGGACACAAGCGTTGTACAGAGCGAAGGGCATAAGAGAGTCGGAATCAACGAGGAATTTAGCGCTCGAAGCACGCACCTGTTACAGTACCTTTAACATCGTATAAAATTACGCGTCGAAGGCAGTGTCTCGAGCCAGTCAGACGTTGAGAACAACAGAGCAACCAACGGAGTCCCCCTGTTCCGACCCGACCATAAATACAGCTGTTGAATATTGGTGCTCAGTTAAAATGGCAGAAAATAAAATATTAAAAACATATACAGGATTGCATTCTCTCCTCTACTGCACTAAATCTAAATTTGTCCTGGGCCTTCGGGGTAACCACAGTGGATGACGGTTAAAACCCTTGATTTCCGGTGTATGCCTTCGTATGATCTCGAGTTTCGTGCTACTGAAGGTAAGAACAAAACAAGCAGATTTTACAACATTCTCATCCACCCGTTTCAATATATTTTGCACATTAATGATACCTTCTTGAGCCCATTCATCTTTCAGTTCCTCCTTGGGAATGTCGATCACATATCTGCGTCACACAAGACCTTTGCTGTAATTCCAGTAGCAGAGTTCCATTTGTGTGGCATATTCTCAAGGCATTTAGCTTTCCAGAGATTTGTCGGTTGTTGGAAACCAGCAGTTTCAACCAACAGTGCTCCATTACCTAAGCGCTTGACTGCTACCAATGACCTTACGAAGCCCTATAAAGCTTTTTGAACATAAAAGGGACTTTTCAGAGCTGTCCTCCTTACGTTTCACAATCAAAAACACATTCTGAGCAGCAGCCTGCATTCTGTTACCACTGATAGAAGAACTCTGTGTAAGTTCCGAGTCTAGAGGGTTGGCTGCACCAGCCCTCTTGTTGGATTGGGTTTCGGCGCCACCCAGCTGCCCGCAAGAGTCCTACGTGCCTAGGTAAGCCTTACAAAACTGATGTGCAGCAGGCTCGCCAGACGTTCCCTCCAACAACAGCCATTCATATATATATATATATATATATATATATATATATATATATATATATATATATATATATATATATATATATAGGGCAGATAAGCCAGCAAATCTGTTCTGAACTGTGGTTCGAGACTAAAACACAGTCCAGTAAAATGGGGAGCGCAGGATATACACTCCTGGAAATGGAAAAAAGAACACATTGACACCGGTGTGTCAGACCCACCATACTTGCTCCGGACACTGCGAGAGGGCTGTACAAGCAATGATCACACGCACGGCACAGCGGACACACCAGGAACCGCGGTGTTGGCCGTCGAATGGCGCTAGCTGCGCCGCATTTGTGCACCGCCGCCGTCAGTGTCAGCCAGTTTGCCGTGGCATACGGAGCTCCATCGCAGTCTTTAACACTGGTAGCATGCCGCGACAGCGTGGACGTGAACCGTATGTGCAGTTGACGGACTTTGAGCGAGGGCGTATAGTGGGCATGCGGGAGGCCGGGTGGACGTACCGCCGAATTGCTCAACACGTGGGGCGTGAGGTCTCCACAGAACATCGATGTTGTCGCCAGGGGTCGCCGGAAGGTGCACGTGCCCGTCGACCTGGGACCGGACCGCAGCGACGCACGGATGCACGCCAAGACCGTAGGATCCTACGCAGTGCCGTAGGGGACCGCACCGCCACTTCCCAGCAAATTAGGGACACTGTTGCTCCTGGGGTATCGGCGAGGACCATTCGCAACCGTCTCCATGAAGCTGGGCTACGGTCCCGCACAACGTTAGGCCGTCTTCCGCTCACGCCCCAACATCGTGCAGCCCGCCTCCAGTGGTGTCGCGACAGGCGTGAATGGAGGGACGAATGGAGACGTGTCGTCTTCAGCGATGAGAGTCGCTTCTGCCTTGGTGCCAATGATGGTCGTATGCGTGTTTGGCGCCGTGCAGGTGAGCGCCACAATCAGGACTGCATACGACCGAGGCACACAGGGCCAACACCCGCCATCATGGTGTGGGGAGCGATCTCCTACACTGGCCGTACACCACTGGTGATCGTCGAGGGACACTGAATAGTGCACGGTACATCCAAACCGTCATCGAACCCATCGTTCTACCATTCCTAGACCGGCAAGGGAACTTGCTGTTCCAACAGGACAATGCACGTCCGCATGTATCCCGTGCCACCCAACGTGCTCTAGAAGGTGTAACTACCCTGGCCAGCAAGATCTCCGGATCTGTCCCCCATTGAGCATGTTTGGGACTGGATGAAGCGTCGTCTCACGCGGTCTGCACGTCCAGCACGAACGCTGGTCCAACTGAGGCGCCAGGTGGAAATGGCATGGCAAGCCGTTCCACAGGACTACATCCAGCATCTCTACGATCGTCTCCATGGGAGAATAGCAGCCTGCATTGCTGCGAAAGGTGGATATACACTGTACTAGTGCCGACATTTTGCATGCTCTTTTGCCTGTGTATATGTGCCTGTGGTTCTGTCAGTGTGATCATGTGATGTATCTGACCCCAGGAATGTGTCAATAAAGTTTCCCCTTCCTGGGACAATGAATTCACGGTGTTCGTACTTCAATTTCCAGGAGTATATATATATATATATATATACACTCCTGGAAATTGTAATAAGAACACCGTGAATTCATTGTCCCAGGAAGGGGAAACTTTATTGACACATTCCTGGGGTCAGATACATCACATGATCACACTGACAGAACCACAGGCACATAGACACAGGCAACAGAGCATGCACAATGTCGACACTAGCACAGTGTATATCCACCTTTCGCAGCAATGCAGGCTGCTATTCTCCCATGGAGACGATCGTAGAGATGCTGGATGTAGTCCTGTGGAACGGCTTGCCATGCCATTTCCACCTGGCGCCTCAGTTGGACCAGCATTCGTGCTGGACGTGCAGACCGCGTGAGACGACGCTTCATCCAGTCCCAAACATGCTCAATGGGGGACAGATCCGGAGATCTTGCTGGCCAGGGTAGTTGACTTACACCTTCTAGAGCACGTTGGGTGGCACGGGATACATGCGGACGTGCATTGTCCTGTTGGAACAGCAAGTTCCCTTGCCCGTCTAGGAATGGTAGAACGATGGGTTCGATGACGGTTTGGATGTACCGTGCACTATTCAGTGTCCCCTCGACGATCACCAGTGGTGTACGGCCAGTGTAGGAGATCGCTCCCCACACCATGATGCCAGGTGTTGGCCCTGTGTGCCTCGGTCGTATGCAGTCCTGATTGTGGCGCTCACCTGCACGGCGCCAAACACGCATACGACCATCATTGGCACCAAGGCAGAAGCGGCTCTCATCGCTGAAGACGACACGTCTCCATTCGTCCCTCCATTCACGCCTGTCGCGACACCACTGGAGGCGGGCTGCACGATGTTGGGGCGTGAGCGGAAGACGGCCTAACGGTGTGCGGGACCGTAGCCCAGCTTCATGGAGACGGTTGCGAATGGTCCTCGCCGATACCCCAGGAGCAACAGTGTCCCTAATTTGCTGGGAAGTGGCGGTGCGGTCCCCTACGGCACTGCGTAGGATCCTACGGTCTTGGCGTGCATCCGTGCGTCGCTGCGGTCCGGTCCCAGGTCGACGGGCACGTGCACCTTCCGCCGACCACTGGCGACAACATCGATGTACTGTGGAGACCTCACGCCCCACGTGTTGAGCAATTCGGCGGTACGTCCACCCGGCCTCCCGCATGCCCACTATACGCCCTCGCTCAGTCAACTGCACATACGGTTCACGTCCACGCTGTCGCGGCATGCTACCAGTGTTAAAGACTGCGATGGAGCTCCGTATGCCACGGCAAACTGGCTGACACTGACGGCGGCGGTGCACAAATGCTGCGCAGCTAGCGCCATTCGACGGCCAACACCGCGGTTCCTGGTGTGTCCGCTGTGCCGTGCGTGTGATCATTGCTTGTACAGCCCTCTCGCAGTGTCCGGAGCAAGTATGGTGGGTCTGACACACCGGTGTCAATGTGTTCTTTTTTCCATTTCCAGGAGTATATATATATATATATATATATATATATATATATATATATATATATATATATATATGCTTTACCGCTGGATATATTTCGTAAACCACATCAAATACTGACGAATCGATTCCACAGACCGAACGTGAGGAGAGCGGCTAGTGTAATTGTTTAATACAAACCATACAAAAATTCCTTGAAACCTCCGACGTTCAGTTGCGTGTTGTAACAAACAACCCCAGAGGATATGAAACAACGTATAGTGTCAGCCTGTGGCGACATTACACCAGATGTACTGCGGCGTGTACGACATTCATTACGCCAGAGATTGCAATTGTGTGCAGCAAATGATGGCCACAACATTGAACATCTATTGGCCTGACATGTAGGGACACACTCTATTCCACTCCGTAATTGAAAACGGAAACCACGTGTGTACGTGTACCTCACCCCTCATGGTAATGTACATGTGCGTCAGTGAAAAAGACCAATAAAAAGGTGTTAGCATGTGGACGTAATGTGCTGTTCCAGTCTCTTCTGTACCTAAGGTCCATCACCGTTCCCTTAAGATCCCTACGTAATTCGGTGCTCTCCGATACACACGATCGAACAGCGGAGGAGTGGTACACAAGCGTCAACTTTAGGTTACAGTATCTCCGGATGTAATTAACATTTTACAATGCAACAAACGGCAGTGATTACGTATTTGTTTGTATGTTCAGATGTGCTAACAAAACTAACGGGGTTCCATTTAAAAAAAACGTAGGTTTGTGTTAAAAAACATACTTCCGTGCTTTTTTTTGTGGTTTGTATTAACCAATTACACTAGCCCCTCTCCTCGCGTTCGGTCTGTGGAATCGATCCGTCAGTATTTGATGTGGTTTACGAAATATATCCAGCGGTAATGTTAGGTGACTCACCCTGTATATATATATATATAGGGTGAGTCACCTAACATTATATATATATATATATATATATATATATATATATATATATATATAGAGAGAGAGAGAGAGAGAGAGAGAGAGAGATCCTCGCGATCTGAGCAATCAAGGTCCCCATTGCCCGTGATACACAATGTTCCACCATCAAGCCTGATGGTGGTCGCAGATGCATGCTAGGACTGTCGGCGTCAGGGGACTGGCGGCGCTTGCCAGTCCCCAGCTCAGGTGCCCAGGGGTCACCAAGCCCACACCCAGAAAACGAATGCTGAGCACCTGAGGGACACTCGATCTCATCACTGAACTGAAAATACGAGAAAACAAGATGCACCCCGCCTTCACAGTTAATATTGCCAGACAGATTATGTGTTCTGAACGATACTGTGTTATTGTAATCACTATAATCACCTTGTTAATTACTGTTACTCTTGCAATAACACAATGCTTTTGGGTGATCATCTGAACATGTACTGGCTTACAGGAGTCCTTTCCTGAATTCGTATACGGTTGATGGAGACATAATACATCCAGCTTTGATTCTTCTGCCATTTTTACAGGCTCATGTAATACGGTGGCATTTGTCAGGTATTAAGCACTCATATTTTTACCTCCATTAGCGCTGATGGGTATATACAAAGGGCATTCAAAAAGTTTAGCACAGCCGTCTCTAAGTTTTTCATTTTTTGCCGAAGGAGAATGAAATGTTTTGTGAACATACTTGGAACATTTAGCTATAAGTTGGCATATAAAAGTATTTTCTTTTATTTACAGGTGTGCCATAATGGACCGTGAAGTAGATGTCAGGTTGCGACAAGGTTCGTCGATGGAGCTGCTCTTCATAACCGGCGATGACTCTGCCACATCGATTCATAGGAAGTTGTTCTCTGTTTATGGGGAGGATACAGCGGATCGCAGCAGTATCCAGCGGTGGTTGCAGAGGTTTAAGGAAGGTGATTTCTCTCTGCTGGACGATCCACGATGCGGTAGACCATCTACGGCAGTGAGTGATGTGAATAAGGAGACCATTGACCAAATCATCCAAAATGACACATGTATGACGACACGACAGCTCCCTGAAATGACTCGTTTGTCATTGGGTAATGTGGTGTCAAGATCCACAGATCACAACTTCAGGGTCAGCTCATCAGACTACACCATGATAATGCCAAACCCCATACAGCCCTTATGATGCAGGAGAAAGTCTGGAAAATGGATTGGAAAATTGTTCCTCATCCTCCCTGAATTACGGACTTGGATTCCTCTGATTTTTAACTCTTTGGTCGTCTGAAGGCCCACCTGCGACGTAAAACAGTTGATAATGAGAATGTACTTATTTCCTGTGTCAAGCGATGGTGTAAAATTGAATCCCCTGAATTTTACCAAAGTGCATTTACATCATGGAAAGAACGTTGGGCCAGATGCGTCACAACTGATGGAGGCTACATTTAGTAGGCTTAATGTATAGCTTAATGTTCCAAGCACGTTCAAAAAAATTTCATTCTCCTCCTGCAAAAAATAAGAAAAAAGTTAGAGACGACTGTGCAAATCTTTTTGAACGCCCTTTGTATTACTCAGTATCGGCATTCTCGTCTGTAATTCTATACTATATGACCATGCATAATCATGAAGTTCTTGTAAAATGTATCTTAGGGATACAATTAATCTCGTCTGACAGAATCCCGTTTCAATAAATTCTTCAGTTTTTCCACTTCTGTTGGCAGATTCCTCAATTTGAAATGGATTCTGTCTACAAAATCAGGTACAGAAAAAGTAATATGCCGTTCTCCCCTTTTGGTTCAAATGGTTCAAATGGCTCTGAGCACTATGGGACTCAACTGCTGTGGTCATTAGTCCCCTAGAACTTAGAACTACTTAAACCTAACTAACCTAAGGACATCACACACATCCATGCCCGAGGCAGGACTCGAACCTGCGACCGTAGCAGTCGCACGGTTCCGGACTGCGCGCATAGAACCGCGAGACCACCGCGGCCGGCTCTCCCCTTTTGGATGCAGATGTCTTAGTGCTGTAGGATCAACGGCTCTTCCAACTTAGTAAGTCGCATCGCGTTCTCTATGCTTTTAGAAGTTTGGCGCGGATCTGTTCCACTCCGTGTGCTGTTTCCTACATCCCTGTAGTACGAAGTTGAAGCAGTCACTGGGCCCTGCCGACGATGGTACGTCTCTGCAACCGTGAGCTGAAGTGCACCATCCAGACCGCGGCTTAACTTACGAGCATCTACCCAGTTACCATTAACACCTCACAGCCGGAATAACAGTGCCAGAGGTCTACAGCGGAATACTTGCCGTCTGGGCTGCATGGTCTCTTCCGATGCTAAGAGCAGTGGTGTAAACACCGCATAACCTGAAATTCAGCGCCGTCGGCTGTCGGAAGAATGTATCGTACCGGTCATTCCCGTTTCCCCTTTGTTAGAAAGACTTATCTCTGTTGTGAGTATGGTTTTGCTACTTTAACGTCCTGTACTCTTTCTTATATTTTATGAATGATAGAACTTTTATTGTAATTGTGACTTTTATAAGGATTTCCACCTTAAGATATGGACGCGCGGGATAGCCGCGCGGTCTGAGGAGACTTATCACGGTCCTTGCGGCTCCCCCCGTCGGAGGTTGGAGTCCTCCCTCGGGCATGGGTGTGTGTGTTCTCCGTAGCGTCAGTTAGTTTAAGTTAAATTAAGTAGTGATTAGGTTTAGGGACCGATGACCTCAGAAGTTTGGTGCCATAAGACCTTACCACAAATTTCCAACTGAAGATGTGTCTTAAAGCGGATATGTACACCTAGCACAAAGAGTAGGGACGGAAGAGTATACACAGTTTTAACTATGTAATTCCTGATTGTAATAACATCCTCAGCCTAACAATGCATTACGTTTGTTCACTAATGCAGCCCCTGACAAATAGTATGACCCACTTACACTCTCAATCTACATTACCCAGCTCGCAAGTAGACCCATTATAAAAATTATTTTTAACTTGTTCTTAATATAGATATTTTACTTTTCCGTATTGTAGTGTGGTATCACTTATCACTACTACCCCACAGGCATCAAAGTTGGCAGCGAAATTGCGGGTTCCCGTCAGACGCCGATAGCATTCGTGTAAGATTCGGCGAAGCTAATGGAGCACGACCACTGAGAAGTGATGGCTCTGGACGACAAGCGTCTTCTGCCGCCGACGGCAGCCACACAGCGCACTGGCTCTTGGAGCCTCTTTGCACGTGGGCTATGCACGTGCTGCCTAGTCGCAGCTCAGACACCGTCGTCTGTGATTAGTTCAGAGAGCCTCTTCCTTGTTGCCACTGCGAGCTGGACGCTATTTCTTGCTGCATTGTAATGAGTCTTCGTACCCTTGGAGAAACACAAGTTCAATAAATCTTCTGTTCTCTCTGTTAACTTGTTCGTTTATCATCTCTGCTCCCGTCCTACTTTCCTACTTGCTGCATCACTCGGTAGCCCACCTCTACTTTCCATCGTGTATGAAGTCTTGCACAACAGTAGTGTTCGAAGACAGACGTTGTGGGCTGCCACTGGTTACGACTGTATCATATGAAGTGATTGTGTCAACAATAAACAGATGTTCACGTGCATCTATGTTTCGTCTGCGATTTCATGTAGTTGGGTTTTTGACTATGTTTCATTATTTGTCTGTATTTTATCAAGTTATTGATTTTTTATTGCCCAGAAGGTAAAGATTTTGGGCCACTATTACTTTTGTGTTTGCAGAAGCCAACACCGTGTTACAAGTGGAGGCCGAAATGCACGCGTTTTAGCTCACGCAGGCTGGCGTGAGGAGGGAAGAATTATACTGAGGTGAAGTCTGGAACATGACAATGATTGGGAATTCAGAAAGCGGACGTAATTAGTTTGATACTTAACTTTAATCCATTAATGATGAACATCGCACTTGACGGTACATGACTCACAATATTATCAGTTCAGAATACATAGTAACTGAATATGGCGCCTTGCTAGGTCGTAGCAAATGACGTAGCTGAAGGCTATGCTAAAGTGTCGTCTCTGCAAATGAGAGCGTATGTAGACAGTGAATCAACGCTAGCAAAGTCGGCTGTACAACTGGGGCGAGTGCTACGGAGTCTCTCTAGACTAGACCCGCCGTGTGGCGGCGCTAGGTCTGCAATCACTGATAGTGGCGACACACGGGTTCGACGTAAACTAAGCGACCGCGGACGATTTAAAGGCTACCACCTAGCAAGTTGGTGGTGACACCACAATTACGATATCATGTTGCTGATATGAAGTGTTAATGAAATTGATTGTAAGTAGACGAGGGCCAGAAGCCTACAAGAGAAATATGTAAAATAATATGCGATTTACTGTAAATAGTATGTCTGTTCTTGCACCAAAGGTTCACTTCACTTAGTGGCCAGTAGGGTTTTGTTACTTGTGGCAGCGCCATAGTTCTAATAATACTGGAGTGCACGCTATTGCTGCCTCCCCATCCTACTTCTCACGCGTAAGAGCCACGGTGTTGCCACTCTCGCCATGTCTCCAGTTAATAAATGTTTACCATTAACTACTTTCCCGCCCGCCCGGTTGGCCGTGCGGTCTAACGCACGACTTTTCGGGCGGGAAGGAGCGCCTGGTCCCCGGCACGAATGCGCCCGGCGGATTTGTGTCGAGGTCCGCTGAACCGACCAGTCTGTGGATGGTTTTTAGGCGGCTTTCCATCTGCCTCGGGCTGGTTCCCCTTATTCCGCCTCAGTTACACTATGTCGGTGATTGCTGCGCAAACACGTTCTCCACGTACGCGTACACCACCATTACTCAACCACGCAAACATAGGGGCTACACTCATCTGGTGTGAGACATTCCCTGGGGGGTCCACCGGGGACCCAACCGCACAATAACCCTGGGTTCGGTGTGGAGCGGCGGAGGGGTGAAGTGGACTGCGGTAGTCGTCGTGGGGTTTGGACCACTGCGGCTGCGGTGGGGACGGAGCCTCTCCGTCGTTTCTAGGCCCCCAGTTAACATACAATACAATACAACTACTTTCCCGCAACAGAATGTCACAATGACTATACCTGAGGGCCAGAAGATTAGTAACAGGGTGCTGTCGGTGGTCACTATGGAGATGAAATCAGTGACGAGGCTCAGTCGCACGGTGATCACGCCCAGCAGGTTGGCCACGGGGCGCCCAGAGCACACCTGCCGCGCCAGCAGCCGCAGCTCTCGGTGGGCGGCGCCGCCCACACGCCGCCCTCCCAGCAGCAGCTGTGAACACAGTCTCCGCGAGCGCCTCGCTTCGGTCTCCATGCAGTGAGGGGGCAGGACGAGTAGTGACAACTGGCCTACACTGAGAAACACAGTCAGCCTTCCTTGCCAGGTACTAATATTACTCCAAGCTAGAAATGGTAATTTCGTTGCAAGGTAGTAAACCTCATTTATGGTAAGCAGTGAAATTGCTATGAAGTAGAACACTAGAAAACCCTCATGAGTAGAGGCGACCAACTCAGACAATTCACACAGATTTGCATGAACTCGTGTCAGAGACAGCACTTGTTCTGATATGGAAAAACGAAACCTGCCACGTGAGTGTAGATTCCTTCTGCACTCAGAACGCGTATTTCCTGAAACGTGATCGTAACAGGAAGAAAGCTTATCATTTCTTATGTTGTAAATGCAAACATTAAGAAGTGAAATTCTGTGCTTTATCACTAACTGTAAATTCAAAAATCTCAGAAGGGATAAAGAGGTTCCAACAAAGCCTCCCAAAGAAAATGATAGACTCAGCATATAATCCTGTCTTTCAACAACAGTGAACAAGGCCGTGTAAACCGAACAAACATAACAAAACAGTAGCACTAGTTCTAGTTTTACTATATTTCCCTCACATGTATTCACAGAACCAATATGGGTCGTTAGAACTTTGTCACATGACACTATCAGCTTTAGAATTTTCTCATATTTTTCTGTATTGTAGAAGAAATCTGATGATATCGAAACGAAGGTCAATGCTGACATACACGCTATGCTGAAAAGTGAAATAACATTTAATACTGAGGATAACGGTTTGTAATAGGCATGCACCAGAATGTACGCAGAAACCAGCTGTGATATACTAGCAAGGCTCACAGCAACCAGATCCGATCTTGATCTCTTCACTGATCCAGTTTTCGCATCAATCGTGAATGGCATCATACCAAACACCTTGCATGTGAAGTGGAACGGCTTTGAGGCCAGCGACAGAGTCTCAGTGATTTCTGGTAACAAGCGGGTAGACACGTTGGCAGACATCACCTGCGAAACGGAAGAAGAATTTACACTTTCAGTCATGGCTGGTAACAAATGTACATGCTGAACAATTCAGTGTCTAGTTTATGACTCACAATGACAAAAAAATTGCAAGGTTTTTCAAAAAAATTGCTTCTATGAATAAGGATAATCTTATGTTTAAAAGGAATTTATGAATCACAACAGTATCCATCGAACCAAAAACATGTTAACATTATTTAGCAACAATTCAACCTCATATTTTAAGGGGAAGAAAAAAATACACTTTCAAGGTATCAACGGCAGCAGTCGATACAGCGCGAATATTTTCACCGTACTTTTATTACTTTCCTGCGTTTGGCGAGTATGTTCGCCTCCCCTTCCTCTTCCCTTGCCAACAACATCCCGCGAATAAGCGGGTTCTGGTTGTCACTCCCTAGTACAGCACTTCGAGCTCGGGCAATTAGGATGCTGCAGCGGGCCGGAGCCAGGGACAAATAAATAATGCTCGTCAAGTTTTAAGGCTGTACATTGAGAAGATCGTAACTGCTTTTTATCAGAATAAGGTTCAAAAGATGGCTCCGAGCACTATGGGACTTAACTTCTGAGGTAATCAGTCCCCTAGAACTCAGAACTACTTAAACTTAACTAACCTAAGGACATTACACACACGCACGCCCGAGGCAGGATTCGAACCTGCGACCGTAGCGGTCGCGCGGCTCCAGACTGTAATGCTTAGAACCGCTCGGCCACCCCGGCCGGCTCAGAATAAGAGCCCAAATTTTCGAGTGGGATCGACTACTGGGGATGATACGTTGCAAATGTAATTTTTCTCGTTGGAATATGAAGTCGAGTTGGTGATGTTTTCTTGGAAGAGTACGGACAAGTTTCCTCAGAGGTGTATTTGTTTTATTCGACTGTATGTGGACACACGTTTTATCAGGTAGAAGGAGAGCTTGATCCCGAGGCGTCCCAGAGCTTCTCTTAATTTTCATAGCACATGTCAGCCGATAGAAAACAATGTTCCAATCCATAAAGGTTGCCACAGAAGAGTTGGCTGAAATTTAAGAGAAGCTTCGGTTACAATCATCACGAAAGGAAGTAAGACACAGAAGTGTTAAGGTATGATGATGAGTTTTGCATGTTGTTTGAATTTATAGGTATTTTGATATTGAATGCTATAGTATGTAGATTTGTTGAGGAGGAACTGACATGACAAAAAAAAAATGCGAACTTATAAACTGGAGAGACAGAAAAAGGTGAAAGAAACGTAAAGGCAATGAAAATGTCGGAAAGATGAGAAACGCTTCCGAAGATAGACGAAAAAAAGGAATACAATAGTGTTGAGAAAATGAATGCAATATTACACGCTTAGAAACGTAATCAATAGAGAGAATGTAGAGTATTTAAAACCTAACAGCTGCTAAAAAAAGTCATCGAGAAGGAAACGATCGTCTGAATGACAGAATCAGCACAGGGAAGAGTCAAAATGACATTCGATGAATTTAAAAGCAAAGGCGTTAATATTAACAGTGGAAAAAGAACCTTAATGTTAATCACAAAAGAAAGAGCGGATTTGTGGAAAGAGTACGCTAAGGACCTGTACAAGTGGAAGAGGCTGTATACTACGAGGATAGAAGAGAAAAAAGGTAGCTATCGATTTGTAGGGCGTGGATGATCCAGCGTGAAAGCCAGTTTCTGAACTGTGAGATTTGTGACCATGCGAATCAAATTAGTTTGTAATTTCTGAAACATTAGAGGAATTGGCAGCTGAATGATTATCCAAGTTATTGTGAAGAATCTGCAGAGAAACCTTGGCATATCGGAACAATATGATCCACACATGTTTTAAGTTAGCAAGTGCAAGTTACGCGAGAAGTGACGTACAATACAACTGACAGCTCATATATCAATGTCAGTGACAACAAGAATGAACAAGAAAACTTTGGATATGTTACGCAATGGAAACAAGACTACGGCACTGTAAAAGGGAGCAATGGTTTAAGAAATTCGGAACAGAACAGATATAATGGGTAACATGGAATAAGAATAGAAGAACGTGAGACAAGTGTTCGGTCTAGGAAGTGTGTAAGGCAGGGATGTAAATCTGCACAACTGCTCAGCTTGTAGAACGTAAAATCAACGAAAGAAATACAAGGAAGGTACAGGAGTTGAATTAAAATTCCCGGTGAAAGGACATCAGTGATAAAACATTCTGATCGCATTGTTGTCGTCTACAACTGCGAGGATGAATTGTAGCAGTAAGGGCATAGGGCTGATATGGAGCCACTTTTAATTTATTCATGATGGCAGACTCTTATCCCTCCCGTGACCCAGTTGTAGACGTGGAGAAGTCGCACTTTTGATATCCAATTCATTTCAAATTAATTGACTAATCAATTATTTTGATCGTTTAATTACAACGTCTAGCCCTGAGCCGTATGCGGCTCGCGTTCATGCCGTTTGTTCTTTGGCATTTTGTCTCTTCGAGTGGCGTCTTGTGTCTTCCCTACTTACTAGTGTAACAAAGTTGCTGGCTTGCCTCCTTGAGTGGCAGCAGCAGCGCTTATCGATATTAGATCTGTCGTACTATCTTTGGTGTGACCGCTAGTATTTTGTTGGTGGTGCTGGTGTGTGTGGTGGTCAGTCGGTTAGGACGGAGCGGCGTGAGACCACAGGCCTGGACCGCGTGCGGCGTGCACGCTCTGTCGGATCGTGAGGCGCTACCTGCGAGAGCGACCAAGTCCGTTGCCCACCGATCCTGGACGCTGAAGTTAACCTGTTAACCTGTTATGAAAACTCTACTATTCTTCGTTCATTTGCGTGTTGTTCCTCGCTGGGCTGTTCGGGCTAGTATTAACGTATGATGTGTTTGAGTTGACGAAATCTTGCAGCCGTCTTCCTATATTGTGATTAATTGTTAAATTGACTGTTACTTGCCAGTGAAGTGCAGCAGCGGTATGTTCTGCCCTGTGGCTGTTAACGCCCCGTTACCTGCCCTGGTCCTTAGTGTGGTTTTACGGCCGTGTGTCTTTCCTCGTCGTGTTGATGCTGTCCGGCACGGCATGTAGTTAGACAGCCTTTTAAGTTGTTTGGTTCGTATTTTGCTTAGAGTGGCTATTGTTCCCTTGACTGTTTTTAGGCGCCAATTTCTGGACACGTAGTGCGGTTCGTAACCGCGTCCTCGGTCGATATTTTCCATCACTGTGCCGTTGGTCTGACGTAAGGGAACTGGTTAAACTGTTGGTCGGTCTGTGGGCCGTCCCTAATTTGGATTGGCATCCAATGATTTAACTTCAACTCTTGGCTGCCTGTCTCACGCTACGTTACATTCGAGCTACCTTCTCAGGCCTACCCTTGGAACACTTCTGAGCACCACTTGTTCTGTTTGTTTTAGAGTGTGATTTTCATTTTAGTTTGAAGTATTGCGCGATTCCTTCGGCCGTGTATTAATTCAGTTCTTTTTAAATTTTACATAAAGGCCTTCAACCGTGTTAAAACTTTTGAAGATTGTTTTCATTTGAAAAGAAAATATTTTCCTTAAAATTTGTTCTCTCTGAAATTGTTTGTAATCCAGACCGCAAGCCGTTAGTTGCTCGATGGGTTATGTGTGGCCTTCAGCCGAGGATTTACGTGAACCCTTTTAATAAGGCCTTCAGCCGTGTGTACTCTTTAAAGGAAAACTTTTTATAAGAAGCAAGGAGTTTATTTTAAATTGTTTGGCTGACTTGTTGTTCAGGCCCTCAGCCGTTGTTTCAAATTTGTTTGTGGCACTCAGCCGTGCAATAAGTTAATATTCCTTTAATTAGGCTTTCGGCCATTATGCTGTAAGTTTAAAAGAAATTTCTTGATTAGAAAAAAATGTTTATTAATGTTTTTTAGTTACAGTTGTCTTTCAGACGTGTAGTGTAGGCCTTCAGCGCTAATTGCTTTCAATTGCAGTTATTTAATTCTTACCTTCTATTTTTAATTGCATTTGATTTGTAAGACGAGCCTTCTGCCGTTGTTGTTTTTGGTGTGGTTTTGGGCCTTCAGCCCAGAAAGCATCTCAAGTTTTCTTTAACTAGGCCTTCAGCCGTATTTTCTAACTGTGATATTTTGAAGCAACGTATAAATAAGTGGTTCTTAGACAAATAAAGTTCCCTGTTTGGTTGTGCAACTCACAGTAACTGTCTACGGCCCCATTCACAACTGCAACCTTATTCTGTGCACTCTCTGAGTACCTACCAACCAGGTCTAAAATGGTAGCAGAGCGTCGTTACGATTGTGATATTGACATTACAGTTACTATTGGTTTGAATTGTTTCTGTTAGTGTTGCACCATATTGTGTTGGTTGTTCATTGTTTCAGGTGACTTATTTTAATGGCGGTCAGGCAGTGCCCGGGGATCAGCCTGTTGAGGAAGGACCACCTTGCATATTATAACGTAATCGGACGATGTCGAATTCGTTAAAGAATGAATAATAAATTTTATCTTTTACTTTTAAGTTAAGTTTCTTTCGTGCGAACTTTGTTGTAGAACCACTCTCTTATTTTCGTGTGGTAATAAAAAATTTTACTTTCTTAAGAATTATGTACATTTAAAGAAAAATATTACGTGCACTCATATTAACTGGATAATAATATTTAGTTGAGAATTGAGTCCTTTAAATCATTCGGCCTTGGCATACACTTTCCTGATGCAGTGGGTTTTTTGTTAAATATTTTTACTGAATTTTATCCCGGCACTAGCCATAGAACACAAGATTATCTCTATCAGCAGAAAATGTTGTAATTATTGCCAAGCCGACATTTATCACTGATCAAACCTACTTCACTACGCATTTGAGTTATTTTAAAGAACCAAACTGTTTAAATTTCAATGTTAACTAACATTAACTATCCGCCTACGAATGCACAAACGTATAATTAATTCAATTCTTATCAGCCACTGGATCACTGAAAAGGAAGAACAATTTCTTAATTCACTATTGATTTTTATGCATCTGTTCCCGATTTACGGGTTTGATAATTTTTTAAATGTGCCGCCTCTTCAGATCTGCGATTGTTGGTCGCGGCACAGCCCAGCAACACCGCTAAAAAATGCTGAAAAATTCTTAAAGAAATTTTATAGATGACGTGGGCAAGCTAATTTACATAAATAATTCACACTTTTGATAAATACTGATATATTTAGCTCAAACAACAATTCAACTCACATTAATTCGTAACGCATCGTCTAATGGCGGCTAAGTCCAGACAGAGACAAAAGAAGTCTACACATTCGTTAAAAGCTTCTTCATAGCGTCCTACCTCGATAACGTCTGAGTAGAGACGACCAAAGAATACATAATGTTTAGTCCTTATATAGCATTTCCCGACTATTAACATTTCTTTGTAAATTATTCTTTTCTGGCAAATTTTTATATCTCTGATACCGCAAATACTGACACATTTTACATTCACATATTAAATACAGAAAAATTCCTATCCTAAATACAGAGAAATATTACAATAAAACATAATGAGAATAACAAACGTATTTTATACCACATTCAGTAATATTTTTGTTGAATAATTACGATGTATATACAACTTGCCCAGAGCGGCGTATATGGTACAAATAAACTGTGAAAATGCCAGGGAACGTTACATTGCCCCCTGGCAGCATTTGGCAAAGAGTTTTTACACTTTGACACAATGGTGCCAGTAACGTTCTTTACACTTCTGTATGTTTTACGGAATGGCTCTTTTATTTAGTCCCAGGGTTATATAAGTTCATGGCTCCCCCATTTGGGCGTAGGCAAACAGGAAACCTGGGCAAAACTGTGCCGGAGCCCAGCCATCCCAGTTGGTTTATAGTCAATATTGTCTTTGTAACAGTTATTCATTTGAATTAAATTAGCAGTGTGTCACAAACGGGGTTACACAATTACACAATATCACAGTCACATACAGTTCAATGGAAGGTTTTTTTTGTGTGTGATACTATTATTCTTGTGATACACTACAAGGTCACTTGTCCTAGGATATATCACTCACGGACATACATAGTAAATGTTCAATGTTTACCGAAATGAAGTCATTAACATGTTATTCAGTTTATGTGAACATTTCAAAAAGTCAATAATGTTGTATTTGGTGAGCGGTGCGGAGTGATTGTTGGGCGGCGCTCGGCGCGGCGCGCTGACTCCGTGTAGGTCACCGCCCCCGGCGTTGACAGCTACGGCGCGGAGGGGCGTGGCTGTCTGTCTGCTACGGGCTGCTGCGACCGCTGCATAGCTGATGTAGCCGGATGCGCGTTGGATATCAGCTCGCCCGTGCGACGTCTTCTTGCGGTGCTCCAGGAAACATGCAACAAGTTCACAAACAGTGTACTATCCTTATAGGCATTTATCCTGCTGTGGGAAAGAATGCACACAGTTAGTGGTAGTTATTAAACAGTAGGCCTTCACTAGTCTGGTTTGCACAATGTATCATTGTCTCAGTAACACGTTTTATGGGCACACAATATTCTTCACCATGTCATGACTTGTCATTAGTCACACGCAAGTTTTCACTTAGGACAAAATGTATTTTCGTAGTCAATGCGCTTTCCTAGCGTCCCTTGACACACAAAGAGTTAAAGTTTGACACTAGCTTAATCACCGTCCGTTATCGGTTCACTGTTCGTGTCGTGCTAGTTCCTTGTCCACTTGCACACACGGCGATGATACAGTTTTTTGTTACTTATACACAACTACTCCGTGACGTATTGCTGCAGGTTTAACAGTCACTGTCTGTCTCTGCCGCACAATACTGCACTTTTGTTTAAGCTCTTTTATTTTTATTTACAATGTCCGCTGCTCAATTTTGTTTGTAACAGCACATTTGTAACTCTTTACCAAGGTGTGAGATTTGCGTACATGGTAACAATTACTCAAAATTCGTATTAGTTTGCCCATAGTCATCTATATTCGTGTTCGATTAGATTTTATTTGTGCATTCCAGCCGGATTCAGGCATATTGTTCAATAACTCCTTTGTATTCATGTAACACTTTACTATCAACGTCCTACGTAACTACAGTGTAGTCTCTGTAGGCAAAAATTTACTTGGACTGTATCTGGCTAGCTCCTTTTAACTGATTGAATATGCACATGCTTCAATTGAAGCTTCTTTGTGCGTAACTTTGCACTACATAAATTTGCAACAAGTTTGCCTCCCGTGGTGCCCTCGGGTCACTACTGGGTGCATTATTTTCTCTGATAACATTGGTGAGATAATAAAGTTCTCAGGGCATCATATTACTGATATTATTCTGGGTTCGAGTCTGTCAATCTGACAGCTACACATATATACATACATACACATAATAGAAAAGATTGTGCCACGAAATATTTCAAATTTGACACACATATTAGAAATTATGTAGTACACTAACTAATCCTTACTAAAATGTTCTTCTTGACTGAACTTTGTCACAGCTTAACACTACAAATAATTGCACTAATCAGATTATCTGTGCAAACATTTAGAGCATGGTTTAGATAACACAAATTAAAAGAGTACATAACATAAATATCCATACACATAAGAAAGTCAATCATATTCTTATAACTAAACACTTCTACACTAGTACATACACTATTAATGTTCATTATCTACAAAAGAACGGTGCCCACATAGGACTATTAGTCTTTTATTGTAGGAATGCTTTTACATCCTTACGCGAATACAGTCCCCGTACTCTCCCTGAGTGGGGGTCTGCTAAGAGATAGCTACACTCATGTGGCACACTTACTACTCTAAAAGGTCCATTGTACACCAATTGCCACTTGCTATTCTGTTTCAAGGATGCCGAGGACTTAGGATGATTGCGTAAGAGTACCAAGTCCCCAACACTGAATTTTTTGGTTATTCGTCACATGTCGGTTATATTTTTCTTTCCTTTTCTGAGCGCACCTGGTAAGGTTGCACCCTGCTTTTCTTATCCTCCATCTCGTGTGTTTATATGCAATGTATAACCTGAAAAATTTATTTAACTCTCCAAATGTTCTCTCTACTATTTCCTATTCGGACCAAGGAATGGAGTATGAGGCTCGACAGTAAGTTTTGTGAGGCTTTACCTCGATATTGTACTGATATCCCTTAACAATTCTGTATAATTAAATAATAACTGTACTAAATCCTGCTGTTGCATAGAATTCAAATTTTCGGACTGTGATACTTTGTTCAATAATGCGTCCACATTTGCTTTTAATTGATCACCTTGTACGTCAGGATAATAGAGATTCTGTCCTAGACAATGATTGTCTAAATGTAGTATCGACTGATTCCTACATTTTATATTAATAGCATTACATTTAGGTACAGGTACCTCTCCAGATCTGAGCATGGACAATTCTATTCTCCTACCAGCATTCATCAAACTTAATTTTCCCCGAGAAAGGTCGATTATTGCGTCCCTTTCTCTTAAAAAATCTACCCCCAAAATGCAGGCTACCTTTAAACCCTTTACTACCAGGAATGAGCACGCTATGGCTTCTTCCCCTATATACATCTCTACCCGCACTTGGAGTTTAATTATTTGTCGCTGTGCACTTATGGCTCCAGTGACTTTACAATTATTCACGGGAAAAGTCAGCATACGCCTTTCCTTCCCCAGTACTTTGAATAAGTCCATACTCATAACACTGACAGTAGCACCTGTATCTACAACCGCTTGCACATCAATATTATTAATTTTGATCTCTATTATCGCTTGTACTTTGTCTTTGTGCTCCTTTATGCACGTGGATGGTTCAGTTATTAGTTCGTCTCCCATCTGTACCCCGTCATTGTACCTAAGGATACAGATTTTGTTCGGCGTTTTGTTCTGTGTCGGGCTGCTCTCACTCCAAACCTCAGCCGACGATGGAGAGCGTATCTCGGCTGCATCTAGTTTGTTGAATTATTGCTAGTGGATGGGCGTGGCTGCTCTGTGTCACTGACCTCCACTATGTGCACGTTGTGTTGCGTCGGCCGCCACGGTTGCGCAATTGGCGCATTTTGTGGTGGCGGTCGGTTATTGTCATATCTATCACTGTTTTGCCGGTCCGGACTGGGCCTCTGGTTCTGTGGCCAAGTTCGGTTTGCATCATTATAAGTATTAGTGTTGTACGGCCCCCTGGCATTTTTCCATCTATGATTGCTTGGTGGGCCTGTTTCATACCGGTCATCGAACCTCCTCTTCCGGTCATTATTCACCGGCGGACTATTGCCATTCCGGTCTCTACCTCTATTTCCGTTTTGTGCATACTCTTGTCTCCTATTATTACCTCCGCCGTTTCCATTACTTGGTGGAGGCGTGTTATTTCTACCATTTCTATAACCGTTTCCGTTACTTCTAGCCTGTTCAGAGGCTGCCTTAACGTCCTCCTGAATCAGGTCGATTGAGTCCAGAACAGACAAGAAATGTTCCATATCATTTTCAGGCACATGTATAAGCTTTTCCTTTACATGTATCGGCAAGTGTGATTTCAAAAGTCTGATCAAATCCCGGGATGAAATCTGTTCGTCCCAGTAACGGGTCTTGTTAATGTACTTCTCAAAATATTTTCGCAAATTTCCTAGTCGTGGAGAATACGGCTCTGGATTATATACCTCCTTCCGTAATCTCTCTTGAATACATGTTGACCAATATTTGCCCAAGAATGCCTTTTCGAATTGCTCATATGTATCACAACTGTCAGCTGCTTCGGTTGCCCATAATGCAGCATCTCCTTGTATGTAAGACATAACAAACTGTATTTTCTGGGTATGACTCCAAACGCTAGGCAAAATTCTAAATCCCTTGATAAACACTACAGGGTGAACAGATTTCTTCTCCGTTGTAAAGATCTGAAACTGTCGGTTCCTAATCAGACTTTCTTCAATCACTACTTTGGAATGACATTTATTTGTTCCGCTTACATTGGTTGCCTGTTCTGTCTCGCAGTCGCTATTTTTTACTGCAGTATTTATATGCCTATCATTGTTGGACCTGGCTGGCGTGACATACACCTGCGCATCGTCATGCCGCAAGCTTAGCTCCATTTCGGCAAGACGGCGGTCCACACTCCGCTGCCACAGCGGAATGTCCTTTTGCACTATCTTTTTAAGATTTTGCACATCCGCAGTTGAGTCCACCTCTCTGGCCTCAATTGCGGCGTGCACTTTCTCATCTATTTTCTTTGTGAATTTACGTTCTACTTTGTGCACTTGTTCGATCACTTTGTCCTCAATTACTTGAGTTGTGTCGAGTTCTAGTTGTTCGACCCTATTAGTCAGGACACTGATTTCCTCTACGATATTGGCGTTAGCCACTTGAATACTGTCTACTCTTTCGCTTAATTCTTGCACTGTTTTGGGTATGGTTTCATATTTTTGTTTCAAACTAACAATCTCACTTTGCATAACTTCTAGAGTTTGCATCAACTGTAAGTCCCTCTCATGCAGGCGTCGGTCACGCTCTGCTTGTTTAGCATCACGTTCTTTATCGCGCTCTGCTTGTTTAGCATCACGTTCTTTATCGCGCTCTGCTTGTTTAGCATCAAATTCAGCTACCAATCTCTGGTCACGCTCTGCTTGCATATGTACAAATTCAGCTTGGAAATTGAGCATGCGCTCGAACATAACTCTTAATGATTGCACTTCTGACATCTCACCACTCTCTGGTCCGTGTCCAGTGCTTGCGGATGGCACAGTATTTCCGCTATCAACTGAATCACTGGGTGGCAGTGGCAACATTTCTTGCCCTTCTGCCCCCAGATCCTCACATTGTACTTCCTGAACTACGTCACTAACATTACTTTGTGTCCCACTTTCCAACTCGGTATCACTACTTACTGACTGTTGCTCATTATCCATGTTGATATCTTTCTGACTACGCAATCTAACCATAGTAAGCAAAGGAAATAAAATCTGAACTAAATATCCTAACACTCAGGTTTCACTGACATAATCACACAAGAAATGGACATTAACTAATACACACTTACTATATACTACAATGACTAACTACCTAAATGTCCTGTTATTTTAAAACAAAGCACTAACAACAAGCACACCACTAATGATCCGAGAACACTGCACTAAGGCTACTTTACTACCCACAGGACAACTACACTGTAGCTTTACCTTTTGGTGATCTATCTTGGGTGCAGCTGCCCCCTGATATTGTGGTAGGTAATTAATTTTTCAAAATAATGAGCTCTCTTCTTCAGCTTGCCTCTGGATACATAGTGTTCTCATGCAAAAAATCATACACATGTATTACCACACAATATTGGTTATGAAATACATACATTACATAGAAAAATTATTAAATGTTCTGCAACAAAGTTCGACTATATTAATTCCCTAGTTATCTCACGGGTATTTAGTGGCCACTGCATATACATCGAGCCCCACGTTGGGCGCCAATTTAACGAAATCGTCGATGTCGAATTCGTTAAAGAATGAATAATAAATTTTATCTTTTACTTTTAAGTTAAGTTTCTTTCGTGCGAACTTTGTTGTAGAACCACTCTCTTATTTTCGTGTGGTAATAAAAAATTTTACTTTCTTAACAATTATGTACATTTAAAGAAAAATATTACGTGCACTCATATTAACTGGATAATAATATTTAGTTGAGAATTGAGTCCTTTAAATCATTCGGCCTTGGCATACACTTTCCTGATGCAGTGGGTTTTTTGTTAAATATTTTTACTGAATTTTATCCCGGCACTAGCCATAGAACACAAGATTATCTCTATCAGCAGAAAATGTTGTAATTATTGCCAAGCAGACATTTATCACTGATCAAACCTACTTCACTACGCATTTGAGTTATTTTAAAGAACCAAACTGTTTAAATTTCAATGTTAACTAACATTAACTATCCGCCTACGAATGCACAAACGTATAATTAATTCAATTCTTATCAGCCACTGGATCACTGAAAAGGAAGAACAATTTCTTAATTCACTATTGATTTTTATGCATCTGTTCCCGATTTACGGGTTTGATAATTTTTTAAATGTGCCGCCTCTTCAGATCTGCGATTGTTGGTCGCGGCACAGCCCAGCAACACCGCTAAAAAATGCTGAAAAATTCTTAAAGAAATTTTATAGATGACGTGGGCAAGCTAATTTACATAAATAATTCACACTTTTGATATATACTGATATATTTAGCTCAAACAACAATTCAACTCACATTAATTCGTAACGCATCGTCTAATGGCGGCTAAGTCCAGACAGAGACAAAAGAAGTCTACACATTCGTTAAAAGCTTCTTCATAGCGTCCTACCTCGATAACGTCTGAGTAGAGACGACCAAAGAATACATAATGTTTAGTCCTTATATAGCATTTCCCGACTATTAACATTTCTTTGTAAATTATTCTTTTCTGGCAAATTTTTATATCTCTGATACCGCAAATACTGACACATTTTACATTCACATATTAAATACAGAAAAATTCCTATCCTAAATACAGAGAAATATTACAATAAAACATAATGAGAATAACAAACGTATTTTATACCACATTCAGTAATATTTTTGTTGAATAATTACGATGTATATACAACTTGCCCAGAGCGGCGTATATGGTACAAATAAACTGTGAAAATGCCAGGGAACGTTACAATATGAGTTGGCGATAAGACGCCAGTCGATTGAGAGCAATGTTCCGGATTTAGCGGCCCGTTTGCGTGCTACCATTCTTCACCCAATTGCGTCACACCAGTTGTGCTGGGTGACACGGATGCAACCACTGAACTTTTGTTTTAGGCTATTAGGGGCCTTGAGGACACCACTGGTGTTTTGGAAGGCACTCAACCTCGTGACAGTCAGTTACACAGGGTGCAGGCACAGTCAGTGCATCTAACCAATCGGATAGCGGATTTAGGCATGTTAGACTTGGAAGATCATCATAAAAAATTAACCGCCCAATTGGGATCTTTGGTTAATGCATTGCAGTTTAAGCTTACATGTTTAAAACTGGATCGGAAGAGGACTGAAGAGCGGGACTTGCTACATAAAGGAGGAATTGGGAGCCAGCCCGGGAGTGGTGATCCTCTGAGAAGTTAGACGTAGCGTTTGCCTAATCCTCTGGCGTATATCTTTCAGGATATAACTGTATTAGTTGTAGATCGATTTGAGCAGGTTGAAAACTTATAATGGTTGTTGGTTCGTCTTGAACATGCTGCTGCCTTTCGCGTTCCCCAACAAGTAGTTTTGTCACCATTGTACTCATTAGCTAGATGTGAGTTGAGGAACCTCGTATCCCGAGCCATGTCAGAAGGCTAAAAAAATGGCTCTGAGCACTATGCGACTTAACTTCTGAGGTCATCAGTCGCCGAGAACTTAGAACTAATTAAACCTAACTAACCTAAGGACATCACACACATCCATGCCCGAGGCAGGATTCGAACCTGCGACCGTAGTGCATGTCAGAAGGGTTTTCCTTGCAGAAATTGAGGGAGCTTGTCATTGGCCAGAGATTGACCACCAGAGTTCGGAAACACCTTGAGTGTCATTACATTTTCTAGATGCAGCACACCAATATGTGGACAGAGTTCAGGCGGACTGCTTGGCCTTGTTGATCGATTTGCCAGAACGGGAGTTGGTGTCTATTGTTCTCAGGCGGAAGCGAGCAGCGGATAAGTCGCACTTTGTTTTTCGTGATCATCCTTCAACCTGGGAAGAGCTTCATGCCGCTGTTGTAGCGATATCTGCGTTGCTGCTTGCGGACGATGTATGTCGTGAAGTTAAGGGTCAGCCCATGGGCGTTGTCAAGGTAAATTTCGAATTGTCTTCATCGGCTGAGGCCATTAAAAGGGAACCCCGGCGTTGCTTCGGGTGCGGCAGCTCGGCTCATTTGGTGCGCTCTTGCGTTCAACCTTCCGCACCCAGAGCCAATAAACAACGCAAGGCTGGGCAACGACCTCGGGATCGTGCCTTTAGACCTTGGCATACTTGTGTTGTCGCGCCCTCATCACCACTCCTGACTTATATTTGTTCTCGAGTAGAGGGCGAACCTACTTGTATTCTTTTGTATCCTGGTAGCTCCTTTTCGCTGTTGAGGTTAGAATGGTTTTTTGAATTTTGTCTTCTCATGAGACTTCAATCGGTCACTTCTCTGGTGCAGAGATGTCGGGTGGCCAATGGCCAGGTGGTGCCTCTGCACGGTTGTGTCCGAGGGAGTATATCGGTTGGGCATTTATCCTGGCCCTTGTCATTAGCCTTGGTCAAGGAGCTGTCGGTCGATTTAATTTTGGGGTGTGATTTCGTCAATAAAAGTGATTCAGTCTTGGATTATTCCGGGCACACCTTCTTTTCTAAGTTCGCTCCTGCGGAGCAGTTTGGTTTCTGCGAGTGTGCTAAACGTACTTCGCATCGAAATGCCGGCACCCTGGCTATTTAGGCTGTGCCTAATGAGTTCGATCTTACCCATCTCTCGCAACATCAGACTTCTCAATTACCGGATTTGTTACAGAGGTCCCCTGAGATTCTTTGTGATAGGTTGGGCGTCACTAATGTTCTTAACTACCATATCCGTCTGTCTGACGATATTCCTGTCAGGCAGTCTCCATACTAAGATCTAAAATATCCAGAATGCTTGAGCAAGGGGTTATTAGACCTTCTACATCTGCCTATGCTTCCCCCATATTCCTTGTCCCTAGGGATCAGGGGCGGGAGTTTAGGCCTGTTGTTGACTATCGGCGCCTGAACACCAAGGTTGTCCTTGAATCTGTTCCTCTAACTGATCGTCATAACTCCTTTACTTGGGTTGCCGGTGCTAATTGGTTTACTGTTCTTGATTTGAATCGAGCCTGTTATCAGATTCCATTAGCTGAAGAATGTTACAGCATTTTGTACTGATTGGAATCTGTTTAACAGGGTCCCTTTGGTTTGACTACTGGTGTAGCCGTTCTTACTCGTTTGGCGAGTTGAAATTAGTCTGTGTTTATAATTATTTGGACGACTTGGTAATTTATAGCCGTTCGTTTCAGGAGCATTTATATAATATCTCGCAAGTTTTTGCGAGATTGCAGGGGGCCGGGTTAAGTGTTAAACCCACTAAACTGACGTTAGCCAGGCAGCAGGTGTCTTTTTTAGGTCACCTAGTATCAGGTCAGAGTATTCGCATCGACAAGGAACGAACTAAGGTATTAAGAGCTCTGCCTCCACCTACTGACAAGCGTGGAGTTGCCAGGTTCATAGGCATGGCGAATTGTTTTAGGTGTTTCGTCCCTAATTTTGCTCAGTTGGCTGCTCCCTTAAATGAGTTGCACCGTAAAGGAGTGCGTTTTGATTGAGGACTTGCCCAAAAGGCCACGTTTGAGCACGTTATGGCAGCTATAGCCAAACTTCCCTCCTCGATGTGCCGGATTTTAATAAAAAGTTCATTGTCCAAATTGATGCTTCTAATGTGGGTATTTCGGCTGTCATCCACCAGGAGTTTGAAGGCCAGAGGCAGCCATTAGCATACCCATCTCGTCGGTTAACCAGTGCCGAACTTAAATAATCTGTCTACGAGTGTGAGGCAATGGCAGTTTTGTTCGCGCTGGAGAAGTACCGCTTTTACCTTGAGCATCGGGTATTTCAGCTAGAAACCGACAATCAAGTATTAATCTGGGCGTTAGCCAGGCCACGTAAAACTGGCCCTATCGCCAGGTGTGCAGTACGCATTTCTGCATTTTAATTTGAGGTTAAACACGTAAAAGGGACTGAAAATGTCCTTGCGGACTTTCTCAGCCGTATGTTCACTGAACATACATCTAGTGAGGGCACCCGGGAAACAGAGGGAGGCAGTCTTAGTCGTATCGTGTTTGGCGAGATTCCTCATTTATTTGATGATGTTGCTCAGCATCAGGATCAGGACCCTACTTGGGCATCCATGAAGCAAAGCCTGTTGACTAGGGAACTATTGGATGGGTACATTATCAAGAAAGGCATTGTGTGTAAAAGGGTGGGCCTTGCTAAGTAATTCAAGATCTGTTTACCAGTAGCTCTGGTGCGCCCGGTTTTTCATTACTTTCATGAATCGTTGGTTGGGGGTGGGGGTGGGGGGGGGCACTTAGGAACTTTGCAAGAAAGTGAGGAGCATTTGACTAGGCCTTCCATGGACCGAGACCTGAGAGAGATGGTTTCTTGATTGTGTAATGTGGCCAAACCTAAGTACACTCTGCACCAGAGACTGTTGAGTTCTGAGCGTGAATATGTCCTATGCAGAAACACTCTATCGATTGTGTGGGGCCCTTACCTCGTACTAAGAGAGGTCATCGGTACGTATTGGTTATTATTGATACATTTTCGAGATTCATCTGGCTTCTTCCGAGTCGTAACGTAACTGCTACCATCACTGTTTCGCATTTAACTAATTTTTTCAGTGTTTTTGGACCCCTCAAACAAATAGCTAGTGATAACGGGTCGGCCTTCCTTTCGGCTCCCTTCAAGGCGTTCTGTTTTCAAAACGGTGTCAATCATGTGACTACTACACCATATTATCCGCAGGGCTCTTTTGCGGAGAAGGTCAATCGAAATCTTAAATTCGCTTTGATTAATTTCCATCAGAAGACGCCTAGTTAGTAGGATTCGAGTCTTCCTTGGCTTTGCTTGGATTTAAACACCGCCAATCATGAGGCTTTGAAAGCTACGCCGGCCTCCTTGATCCTTTCCTATCCTGTTATTTCCCCCCTTTCGAACTTATGGGGAATTCAAGATCTAATTCGGGTGGATATACCCCTCAGGTCGTCAAGGAAAAATGGAACCGAGCCAGACGTAATATTCTCAGGGCCCATTACAAGCAAGCGGAGCGTTACAAATGTTAATTTTACCAGGAGATAGGTGCGTGTCGGAAGTCTTAGTAAATTTACTCCCCGTGTTTTGGGCCCTTGTACCATTGAGCGTATCTTAGGCCTGGTTAACCTCCTGGTGAATGATAACCGCACAGGTAAGCAGTACTGGGTCCACCTTAGCCAAGTTAAATTTGGTTAGCCCAAGTTTTTAGTAACCCCAGGTTGGTGTTTGAGGGAGGGAGATTGAGCCATGTGCGGTTCCCGTTCATGTCTTTTGTTCTTTGGCATTTTGTTACATCGAGTGGCGTCTTGTGTCTCCCTTACTTACTGGCGTAACGAAGTTGCTGGGGGAGGTCTGGAGGATTTCGCAGGAGGAGACAGGTGGCTCAGAACTGAACAGGTGCTTCTTTCCCAGAGGGGTGGTGGGGGTGGAGGAAGGGGAGGATTGGTAGGTTTCTCAGACGTACTGATTATCCCCGGGGGGCTATAATCAATCCTCAAATCTCATAAACTCTTTAGCAGAACAATAGGTTAAGGATAGGGGAGGAGTGGTTTAATTGAGCGGTTCCATTAATTAGTATATCAATTTGATGTCAAAATTGTCCCAGAACAATCTTTGTCCTACAGCTTATGTCATTCTCAGATTCATTTGCGTTAATTTTTAATCTAATCTAATTTTACATCTACATCTACCCATTAAGAAGTGATAGTGTAAGAGGCGAGTAAGTGAAATTCATGTCGGTATGTCATCTGAAGACTGTGGCACTACAATTCAGAATGAGGCGAAAGAGGCTCTAAGATCACTGCTGGTGCTGGAACAAACATCGACATCGATTTGGTCTGGCTTGTAGTTGTAGGTTAATTATTTCTCGGTGTATGACAGTTCGATAAGTGTGTAGAGGCTGCGTTGCTTCTAAATAAATGCCTACTCTATGCACATGCGTACCACCACAGGGATATGCTTTGTTCTAGAGCAAGTGAGGAAAATTAAACAATGATTTGATTAAACGGTGAATCTTTCCCAGCTCTTGCAGTAACTTTGAAATGTACGTGGATGTGCATCAATGTAAACGATTCAGTGTACAGTGTGCGTGTTGGAAGCTCTGTAATATTTTTAAAATTGTATTACGGAGAAACATAGGAGATTAGGGTAGGTACGTACTGAAGTATGCAGACATTCAATTTTACTCATTACGAATGTGACTGGAAAAGGAGCGAAGAAATCGACATAATCCACACCGTGCAATGGTTTGCGGAATACGTATTTTGATGTAGGCTCCTGTCTATAACACGACTGCGACACTGGAAAGCTAGAGCGATTTGCGGAGGATTGACGATTGGCGTTCGTTGAAGATGAATGTACAGTAACCCAAGAGACCTGCTACTATTCTATTTCGTCAGTGTCTACAAATCACTAGAAGAAGTACCGGCCGTAAAAAAATATCTAGAAGCGAGCGTTTGCATGATGCTTAATTTCTCCTTGGACGTTATTGTGCTAGTTTTTCTCATTGTGATAGCTCACTACATAGCGCCAGGCAGAGGGATAGACAGACAGCGACACTCTGTCAAAATTGAGGCTGAGAAGTGATCTGTTTACCGTTTCGTCTAATCGTTCTGAGCAAACATGTTACTTCAACCCACACACTTGTCATGAAGTGACCGTAATGAGAAAATTAGCAGCTAATACGAAGGTTTTTACTGAGAGACAATCAGCAGCACCATATCCGTCTATTTTCCTCGATAAATAGGAGACAACATTCTTCCGTGTGTTTTGTGTGCCATATAATGGGTGGACTGACATCTTACTAGGCAGACTTTAGTATTTACATCTACATCTGTATACATACTTCAAACCCAACGTACTGAGCGTGGCGGATGGTACGCTGTACCACTGCTAGTCATTTCCCTTCCTATTCCGCTGGCAAACAGAGCAGTGGAGAGAAAGACTGTGTAGATGCTCCTGTATCAACGCAAATTTATGCCACCTTACCTTCGAGATCCTTACGCGAACTGTATGTTGTCGGCAGTGGAATCCTTCTACAATCAGCTTCAAATGTCCGTTTTCTCAATCATCTAAATAGTGTTCCTCCCTCCACGGATTCCCATTTGACTTAGATGTCGAGAGTAATCTGCCTGCACGAAAAAAATTACTCACCATGCAAAGTTACTCTCGTGATCAGTCTAATTAATCAGTCAATCAATTTGATATCACTGACCTGCCGTCGGGAAGGTAGAAGCAAGTGCGAGAGTGCCATGAATATGATTCGCGAGCTCTAGCTGTAATTAGGCGCATTTTCGTTGTGTCTCCCATCCACAAACGAATAGATGGCCATCATAATAAAACAGCTATACCACCGAATTAATAAAGTTATACGTAGTACTAACCCAACACTTACATTTTCTGTGTGCTCCTATGTGGCTATCTTAACAGCCTTGGTAAGTGGCAAGTATACTGGCTGCTTTAAGGGAGATCGAAAGTGTGGAGGCATCCTGCGACAGTGGTAGAGCATGCTCTTAGCATCCCATCATGACCCAAAAATGAGTTTAACCCTTAACCTGAGTGGGAATTTTGACGAACATAAGTGGAATAGCGGGTCCAAATGGATCCTTCAGTAAAAATTCAACATAATCCTCATAAAAGATGTAATTCACATGTAAACGCGCGTTGATTGCATCAAAATAACTTTTATTTCAAATATAAATCAATTTTTGTCTAGCAAAAATTTTCATTGTGTAATTTATTTAACTTTAAGTCCTATGTCTCATATTTTACAAGAATTTTTAGTACCTTACTTTGGAATGCCACGTGATTTCAAAAAAGGCTTAGATTAAAATACCTAGATATATTGTGGAGTTTCTCATAACTTTCCCTCAACTTAAATAGGGACTCCTTATGCATCAATCAGAAACAAAAATAATGAAAATGAAACATGGAAGTGTCTAAGTGCTGTCTCTACCAGTACCTGAACTAAGAAATGCGCTTGGTAAACAACACTTTTTCTTCAGCACATCTGTCGCATTTTTGTGACTGTTTGGTCCACATAAATAGCATCCTACTCTTTTTCGTGAGCCACTTTGAATATAAGGTGACTTTTCTAGTCGTAGGTCATGTTGTGGTTCATCAGATGCCCCTAGAAAATTATCTATCCTGCTCTTCAAATCTACAGAAAATGAAGAATACTCCATCTTTCTTTCTGTGATAAGTGGCCTTATCAAATTTAGTCCAATTTATTTCATGTAATGAGTACGTTCATAAGTTTTTTACCATTCGAAGCCTTCTATAATACGAATCCATTTGCACTCTCAACATTCAATATTGCTGAAAAAATTACATATGGCCATCGTTGAGTTCTTCTAGAGACTGAAGAATTGGCGCATTTCTGATCTAATGTATCAACACCACCTTTTATTCTGTTCTATAATTTAATTATCTCAGCTTCTCCACGGTTTTCAATGACAGAATTGTCGTGTTGCATTGATGAGGTCACCACTACGCTTCGATTCTTTTTTTAGACATTAGATGCCAATGTTTCATCCTTCACAAAACCAAATAACGTAGTTCCAACCATCCGTTGTTTATTGGCTAAATATTCTGGCTGTATTTCTCTTTTATTTTTGCGCATCGTTCCAACGTAAGTCAAACCATTATAAATCAGTTTGTCAGCCATCTCCACAGAAGAGAACCAGTTATCAGCAGTTATATTTCTGTTTGTTCCAAATAAAGATTCTGCAAGCTGCAGTACATTCTATGTTGGAACTGAAAGGTAACTTGTTTTATTAGTGATTGCCTTGCCGTATAGACAAAAGCATTGTATAAATAGCGTGTTTTAGCATCGCAAAGGCACATAATCTTGATGCAATATGTTGCAGGCTTCGATTTCATATAAAACCCTGAAAAACATTTCCCTCCAAAAGGGCCAAGCATTTCATCAACTGTCAAATATTTTGAGCAGCTATAGTTTTTTTGAAACTTCTCAATGATATTTCAAAATATTTCTGAGATGAGAGCAGCGCGATCATTAGTTCTTCTTTCCTCCCTAGAATTCACATCACAAAATCTCAAAGCAGATAATAGGAACATCAATCGCTTTATGAAATCATTATTCTGAATATATCTCGGCCTGTTGCATGCGTTGCCCATAAACTTCCTATATCTTTGTGGTCAGATTTGAATACACTTGATAATAGCAACAACCCAAAGAATCTTCCATTTGCATAATACTCACATGGTTTGTGTAAGCAGCATTAGTTTTATACTTTTCTGAATATTCTGTTATTATCTGATTAGTGTGAGTGCAAATATATGCGATCATGTCATCTGATAACAGCAACTGCCATGATTCAATTGGTGACACTTTCCGTTTTGCACGAGCTGTACCGATGAGACCAGGCAGGTGAGTGATGATGTTGTGGCTTCTCATTCTGGACCTAGGTAGTGGATGAGTAGACCACTTGAAATGATTTTTACCTCGAAAATATGCACTACTTGGGAGCCGGCTATCTCTCTCTACTGAAACATCAGACGATGAATTACTTGAATCGGAAGAAATTTCTTGCTGTGTATTTTCATCGTTGTTATGGCGTAACAAGACAGCCACGCCACTCGGAAGTAGCCGAAAGGCACGTGTTAACTCACGCATGCTAGTAGATAGGTCTGAAACAGGATACGTAATGAATCCTATAAAGAAAAGTACGTAGCTCCTGGAATACTTAACCTTAATCCATCCTTGTGGTACATCACTTTTTACGATACAAGTGACACTCTTTAGATACAAGCTATGTAATGCTAATGGCTCCTTGTTAGGTCGTAGCCATTGACTTAGCTGAAGGCTATATTTAACTATCTGCTCTGCAAATGAGCGAGGCTTCGTCAGTGCGCATCGCTAGCTACGACGTCCGTACAACTGGGGCGAGTGCTAGTCCGTCTCTCGAGACCTGCCGTGTGGTGGCGCTCGGTCTGCGATCACTGACAGTGGCGACACGCGGGTTCGACATGTACTAATGGACCGCGGCCGATTTAAAGCTACCACCTAGCAAGTGTGGTGTCTGGCGGTGACACCACAATCGTCACTTATGTTCTCTTCATCACAAGGTTGAAAATCACTTAAAGATTCGGTGTCTGAATAGTTTTCGTCTAATAATAGTTCACAGATTTCATTTCCAGTGAGACCCCGCTGCATTGTGGCAATGAAGGGTCTAAAACACCACAGAATAAGTCAGTTTACACTGGCTAAACAAATCTCGTATTTGGAATCGCGGATAAAATTGGACCCAGGGATGGCACTTACCTCCACTTACAGTAAATTTCAAGCAGCGAGGTCTCGGGCCCTGGTTCACCTCACAATGTGCTGAGATAACACTGGCGCACGAAATTGAAACTCAACGCGTTTCTATTGTTAGACGGTTTTATTGTTGCTGGCGGGTCCAAAATGACCCACAATTCCGGTTAAAGGTTCATTCTAGTCCTGTGATGCAGAACATAACAGATATTAAGATGGTAAGAAAATATTTTTTTCCGGATGAGAGAGTATTTAGAGGGAATGCAGTTGTAGGGGAAGGAGTAGAAGAAAAGTTTACAGGAGAATAAGGGCTTGGGACAACGAATGAAAGAGGAGAAAGACTAATTGAGTTCTGTAACGAGTTTCAGCTAGTAATAGCGAATACCCTGTTCAAGAATCACAAGAGGAGGAGGTATACTTGGAAAAGGCCGGGAGATACGGGAAGATTTCAATTAGATTACATCATGGTCAGACAGAGATTCCCTAATCAGACACTGGATTGTAAGGCGTACCCAGGAGCAGAGATAGACTCAGATCACAATGTAGTAGTGATGAAGAGTAGGCTGAAGTTCAAGACATTAGTCAGGAAGAATCAATACGCAAAGAAGTGGGATACGGAAGTACTAAGGAATGACGAGATACGTTTGAAGTTCTCTAACGCTATAGATACAGCAGTAAGGAATAGCGCAGTAGACAGTACAGTTGAAGAGTAATGGACATTTCTAAAAAGGGCCATCACAGAAGTTGGGAAGGAAAACATACGTACAAAGAAGGTAGCTGCGAAGAAACCATGGGTAACAGAAGAAATACTTCAGTTGATTGATGAAAGGAGGAAGTACAAACATGTTCCGGGAAAATCAGGAATACAGAAATTCAAGTCGCTGAGGAATGAAATAAATAGGAAGTGCAGGGAAGCTAAGACGAAATGGCGGCAGGAAAAATGTGAAGACATCGAAAAAGATATGATTGTCGGAAGGACAGACTCAGCATACAGGGAAGTCAAAACAACCTTTGGTGACATTCAAAGCAACGGTGGTAACATAAAGAGTGCAACGAGAATTCCACTGTTAAATGCAGAGGAGAGAGCAGATAGGTGGAAAGGAGACACTGAAAGCCTCTATGAGGGTGAAGATTTGTCTGATGTGATAGAAGAAGAAACAGGAGTCGATTTAGAAGAGATAGGGGATCAAGTATTAGAATCGGAATTTGAAAGAGCTTTGGAGGACTTACGGTCAAATAAGGCAGAAGGGATGGATAACATTCCATCAGAATTTATAAAATCATTGGGGGAACTGGCAACAAACGACTATTCACGTTGGTGTGTAGAGTGTATGAGTCTGGCGACATACTGTCTGTCTTTCGGAAAAGCATCATCCACACAATTACGAAGACGGCAAGAGCTGACAAGTGCGAGAATTATCGCACAATCCGCTTAACAGCTCATGCATCGAAGCTGCTTGCAAGAATAATATACAGAAGAATGGAAAAGATAATTGAGAATGCTCTAGGTGACGATCTGTTTGGCTTTAGGAAAAGTAAACGGACGAGAGAGACAATTCTGACGTTACGGCTAATAATGGAAGCAAGGCTAAAGAAAAATCAAGACACTTTCATAGGATTTGTCGACCTTGAAAAAGCGTTCGACAATATAAAATGGTGCAAGCTGTTCCAGATTCTGAAAAAAGTAGGAGTAAGCTATAGGGAGAGACGGGTCATATACAATATGTACAACAACCAAGAGGGAATAATAAGAGTGGACGATCAAGAACGAAGTGCTCGTATTAAGAAGGGTGTAAGACAAGGCTGTAGCCTTTCACCCCTACTCTTCAATCTGTACATCGAGGAAGCAATGATGGAAATAAAAGAAAGGTTCAGGAGTGGAATTAAAATACAAGGTGAAAGGATATCAATGATACGATTCGCTAATGACATTGCTATCCTGAGTGGAAGTGAAGAAGAATTAAATGATCTGCTGAACGGAATGAACAGTCTAATGAGTACACAGTATGGTTTGAGAGTAATTCGGAGAAAGACGAAGGTAATGAGAAGTAGTAGAAATGAGAACAGCGAGAAACTTAACATCAGGATTGATGATCACGAAGTCATTGAAGTTAAGGAATTCTGCTACCTAGGCAGTAAAATAACGAATGACGGACGGAGCAAGGAGGACATGAAAAGCAGACTCGCTATGGCAAAAAAGGCATTTCTGGGCAAGAGAAGTCTACTAATATCAAATACCGGCCTTAATTTGAGGAAGAAATTTCTGAGGATGTACGTCTTGATTACAGCATTTTATGGTAGTGAAACATGGACTGTAGGAAAACCGGAACAGAAGAGAATCGAAGCATTTGAGATGTGGTGCTATAGACGAATGTTGAAAATTAGGTGGACTGATAAGGTAAGGAATGAGGAGGTTCTACGCAGAAACGGAGAGGAAAGGAATATGTGGAAAACATTGATAAGGAGGAGGGACAGGATGATAGTACATCTGCTAAGACATGAGGGAATGACTTCCATGGTACTAGAGGGAGCTGTAGAGGGCAAAAACTGTAGATGAAGACAGAGATTGGAATACGTCAAGCAAATAATTGAGGACGTAGGTTGCAAGTGCTACTCTGAGATGAAGAGGTTAGCACAGGAGCGGAATTCCTGGCGGGCCGCATCAAACCAGTCAGTGGACGGCACTCTTGGTGCTTCGACATCTTCTGCGAAGGGTAAAAAGAACGAAACAAGAGGAGTAGGTAAAACTACTCAATTTGTTCTTATTAATGGACCTACTTTATTTTGTGGTGCGAGGTTAAATTTTTCCTTAATGAAAGTTTCTTCTTCCTCCACTTTGGGTAACGGATGGTTAACTGTAGCTTTCGTTGCTTGCAACAATGCAGGAAGAGGCGGTTTGGAATCCTTTGAAACTCGGGAAATCTTAGCTTACCGTACTATACCTGTTTCTGAAATTATTATTGCTAGTGAGGGTTCCTACCTTTTACCTCACGGGAATTTGTGTTTGTCTTGTCGTAGACGTTTTAAGATAAATTCTGATTCTTGCGTTCACTTATGGGTGAAGGCTAGTGGTCCTTCTTCTTTGGAAGATTGTCGCATTGTGGGTGATTGTACTTTATATAATCATTGAAAGCAATTGTCAACAAACGGCCCTTTTAAGGGCCACAAATACTACACATTGATCTTGCCAAAAGCCGAGAAGCGATTCTTCTTGGTGTTTTAGCTCTCTGGGGCACTCTGGGGTGCTCTCTGGGCCTCTCTGTGATGCTCTCTGGGCTGCTCAATAGATGTCGAGCACAGTCTCTGATTGGTTGTTTTGTTTTTGGCGCGCGATTCAAATCTTGGCAACACGCTCCCTGGTGACCAAAAAAAAAAAAAAAAAAAGAAAGGAAAAGGGTATGGTCATACTATCGTACAGGATTTTCACACTGAGAGTCAACAAGTAACGATACTTTGGTGATGTGAAAAACCTGAGATTGCTCCGACAACGTGCATAAAAGGGAGGAATCCACATTTATTATAGAAATTCGAGTTGTATGAACAGCAAGGTCCCCATCTCGGATTGGCTATAGGGGAATTTATGTACTGGGGAGTCTATGGCCGAGGTGAAATTGCAGTTAGAAATCTGTGTCCCAACGTGCGTCCTTGTATTGAAGTGTGCTAGGAGCTAGCATCGCCAGACCAACTAATTTCATTAGCTAATGAACTAATTTGAGATCAAAAGTTTGATGTTGCAACATCTCCACCCGAGGGCAGGTGGTGAGTGTGGTTTCGCCATATTGAATAAATTAAAAGTGGCACTGCATCAGCCTTATTAACCGACTTACAAGATGTATTGAACCAGACGAACCGTTTATTTGCCAGGCAACTTGAACTGATATTAACGCAGAGGAAGAAGAAATTATTAAGAGCAGCAGAAACGAAATAAGCGATAAACCTAACATCAAAATTGTGACACTAAAAAAGGAACGAAGTGAAGGATTTCTACCACTGTGGAAGCAATATTATACACAAAGGATAAAGTTAGGAGGGCATAAGGAGCAGACAGGAGAGAATATTTCCCATGTTACTAGAAGAGAAAAACGACAGAACTGAGGATGTTGGCTGCATATGCCATTGATTCACTGAAAATTTTCCTAAAATTCTGTCGTTTACTTGTCGATTTTCTAAATCAGGGCAGTAGTTGCCACAAGAATTAATTACAGCTGACAAGGCGTGATACTCTGCATTATATTCCAAGACAAAAGTCTAGACTGTCTTTCATAAACCAAATTGAGTTTTCAAACCGAAGCTTCCCAAGTTACTGAAACTGGAAATTCACAGTAAATGTGTAATACCAGTTCTGACTTACGACGGTAAGAAAAGCATTCAAGACTGAGGGTTGCTGTATGATTTGAAGTATTACGACAGACAGGAAGTCAAGCAAATATATCAGGGAATATAGTGATGCCGGGGCATTAATCACCGCGATAATAAAGATAAAATGCACCGAGACGGGACTTGTGGCCAGACGAGTGGATAACTGCTGCACGGAAGTTCTTTGTTGCCTTCGAAGCGGCAAGCAGACGTTGGGAGGATGACCTAATGGGAAATGAACAGTTAAAGTTAGAAAATACGCTAGAATAGCGTGTGTCTCAGTGAAGATTATAATTTTCCATGAAACGCCAAGTGCAGGCATCCATCCTACAGAGGATTTTAAATGACTGATGACTGAGGAGATGATAATATTGATGACCTGATAAACACTAGAGTCTAGCTTTAACAGCTGGTTTCAGTGTAACAAAAGCGGTTTATTTCAGTACTCTTTACACAACACACAGCACACTGATAGCTATGGGAACAAGTCTGTGCCTTGACGTAAAAAGCGTGACAAATAGTCAGCCCAAAAATTTACCAAGGAAGCCGGTAGCCACTTCGAAGAGTCCGAAACTGCAGCCATGTAGAACGTAGCCACTGCTAGCTAGCTACAGTCATGAGGGAAGTACAGTGCTGGCCGAAGTGAAGGTTTGACGCATTACGGCTGATTATGCCAGCTATATTAGCTATGTGACGTCAGCAGGTGCATCCATGTGGAAGCCCTCCTACACCGTCTCGCTGAAATCGATGAATATTATTTTCGCAGGAAATCAATCTCGGGATCTGAAGGTGGAATTTATTAGAGGAATTGTATTTTAAATTAATTTAGCAACACGACTTCTTGATAATTAAATCGTTTTTCTTTTTCTCTCAGAAAATTTAATTTTACTCCTCATTGACTAATTACGCCCAAAGAGGAACACTACTTTAGTCCATCTGCCACGTGTCACCTCTATTTCTTATTGAACCGTGAATTTACTTTCCAAATCTTTTCTTAAAGAATTTACTTTATTTACTACCGAGTCATCAAGAACATTAACACATTTAATCACTAGGTGAGCGTGGAAGTAGTTGGCAGAGAGTAACTGATGAAAATGATATTACCTTCAACAAATGGAAATTTTATTCATAAAAGCCTTTTCAAAAACAGATTTAAAATTTAGAAACAGAAAAGCACCCTCGAAATATCAACTTACAATTTTATTTAGAGGCAGGAAGAACAATATTGAAGTATGAGCCTTCGGGCTGAGAAGCTTGCCGCTCCCTTTCAACACGGCCGTAGTAACGACCGCTCACACCAACGTCTGAAAAACTACACTGGTGCAAATCTGCAAGACACCAGATTACTTTAAACTAAAAATTTTAACAACTCACACAAACACCTTAACTATGCACTCCATAAGAGGGATGGAAATGGTACAAACACTCACACCAAGACATTATTTGCCACCGAAAGTGCAATTTGTTTTTAAAGGACTCTTACGGTGGAAGGGTGGCAACTTTATAAAAATGACGATTTAAATAAAACCCATGAAATTCAGACTTACTTAAAATGTACAACATGCTCTACATTACACATATACCGCCTCGCAAGATGATAGACAGGATAAAACATATTTCAGGAATTCGGCCTTTACACTTTAATTCTATAAATTAGTTAAAATCGTATCCGAAAAACATGACAGAGGCAGCTATTAACGTACGACAGACCAACAGACAGACACTAACTGCCTAACAAATGCAGACTAAAGACAGGCGAGCAAGCTGGGGACGAGAGACTGACCAAGAAAACAAGTAGAATTTAACAAGTAAATGAAACAATATATCACCAATCACTTAACTTCTAATAAACGGCGATGTCTGTCGAAGACCTGGCGCAGCACCCCCCATATCACTCTCCCAAACAGTCCACTGCCAGCCGCTTCAACCGACGCAGGAAGGCGCGTCGATCTCCCGTCTCACGGCGTCGCAGCTCGCCCCGGCCAGACTGATGTCGTGGGTTGGCTCCTGTTGCTCTAACGTCGACCGCGAAGCCACTACCCTTCGCTATACGGCGCGGGCCACTGCTGCACTTAGGTGGCGACCTCACATGCGCTGACGCTCAAGACGGACAAGTCATCTTGTGTCCCAGTGTGCGACCGACCAACCGATCGATCCAACCGCCAATGCCCATTGCCTGAACAAACTCGAGCCGACTGGCGGCCTAACACATACTAGCAATCCGGACGACAGACAGACGCTGACTGCCCCACACTGACCCGGCTGACCAACTGACCAGACTCGCCGCCTAGTGGTTTTTTTTTCTTTTCTTTATTGTAATTTTAATCACCTCATACAAGGCGGGTTGTCAGCAGCATATTACGCTGCTCTTCAGGCTTGAGTGGTACAATAATATGACATATAGGTGGCACAGATAATACAATAAAAACAGCAGGCAAAAAATGTAGATACGTAAAACAATATACATGAAAACGTTCACGCTGGACGAGAAAAAACACTAACACTTGTTGACACGGCGCCCATAACACGGATGACTGCGACGGCACACGTGAACAGTGGTGGCCTCACGGCGAAAGAACACTAACTACTAAACGAAGGAACGCACACGAGACACTGATGGCGAAGATCTCCGGCGCGCGAAAGTCCACTGAGCGTGTACGAGTCCGGGGATCTGCCAAGAGAGGAGGAGGGGGGGGGTAGAGGGAGAGGGGAGAGCAGAGATGCCATGGGCAGGGGAGATAGGGGGAAGGGAAGAAGGGGGAGGGGAAGCTCGGGGGAAAAGGGGTGGAGGAAGGGGGATGGGGGGAAAAGGAAAGAGAAGGGAGGGAGGGTGCCTAAAGGAAAGGACACAGTAAGTAGGGAGGGGAGGATCAAGGTTGATAGGAGGGGTAGATGGAGGGGAGGAGGACATCATCAGGGAGGGGGAGCTGGCGGAAGCCACCTTGGGAGAGGGTAAGGAGGGTGGAGAGATGGAGACCGTGTGGGACATAGGAATACAGGCGCGACAGCAGGTGGGGTTGGGAGAGGATGGGCGAGACAAGTGGGTGAGGAGGATAGAGTTTGCGGGAGGTGTACAGGATCCGTATCCTTTCAAGGAAATGGAGGAGGTGGGGGAATGGAATGAGATCGTACAGGATCCGCGTGGGGGAGGGGAGACGGATGCAATAGGCAAGGCGGAGAGCATGGCGTTCAAGGATTTAAAGGGATTTATAAAAGGTAGGGGGCGGGGGGCGGAGATCCAGGCCGGATGGGCGTAAAAAAGGATAGGGCGGATGAGGGATTTATAGCTGTGGAGGATGGTGGAGTGGTCCAGACCCCACGTACGGCCAGAAAGGAGCTTGAGGGACAGAGTCCGGAGCGTGCCTTGGCTTAGATTGTCCGGAGATGGGGGATCCAGGAGAGGCGACGGTCGAGGGTGACGCAAAGATACTTAAGGGTGGGGGTAAGGGCGATAGGATGGCCATAGATGATGAGATAGAAATCAAGGAGGCGGAAGGAAGGGGTGGTTTTGCCTACAATGATCGCCTGGGGTTTGGAGGGATTGACCTTGAGCAACCACTGGTTGCACCATGCGGTGAACCGGTCAAGATGGGATTGGAGAAGGTGTTGGGAGCACTGAAGGGTGGGGACAAGGGCAAGGAAGGCGGTGTCATCGGCAAACTGGAGAAGGTGGACGGTGGGTGACGGCGGCGGCATGTCCGCCGTATACAAAAGGCACAGAAGGGGGGAGAGGACGGAGCCTTGGGCACACCAGCGTAGGGAAAAAAGTTGTAAGAGTCCGTGTTATGGATGGTGATGTAGGAAGGACGGTGGGAGAGAAAGGAGCCGATCAGACGGACGTAGTTAATGGGAAGGGCGAAGGTTTGGAGCTTGAAGAGGAGACCGGAATGCCATTGCGGTCATAAGCACGTTCGAGGTCCAGGGAGAGGAAGATTGCGGAGCGACAGGAATTAAGCTGTTTGGAAAGGAGATGAGTGAGGTGAAGGAGAAGGTCGTCGGAAGAGAAGGACGGCCGAAAGCCACGCTGGGTAACGGGAAGGAGGCAGTGCTGGCGGAGATGCTGGTGGATGCGTCGGGTGAGGATAGATTCCAGGACCTTGCTGAAGACCGAGGTAAGGCTGATGGGACGGTAGGAGGAGACGGCGGACGGCGGTTTGCCAGGTTTAAGGAACATCAGGATACGGGAGGTTTTCCACAGGTCGGGGTAGTAGCCGGTGGACAGGACTACATTGTAGAGCCTGGCCAGGGTGGAGGGGAAAGAGACAGGAGCTTCACGAAGGTGACGGTAGGTGACACGATCGTGACCAGGAGCGGTGTTGCGTTTTGTGTGGAGTGTAGCATTGAGATCCTGTGTAGTGATAGGGGCATTGAGTTTTGTGTGTGCAATGTTGTCCAAGTACTGGAAACCAGGTGCGAAGGGAGGGACAGAGGTGTCACTTCGATCGCGAACATCCGGGAAGGGGGAGTAATCGAACTGGGGATCATTGGGGATGGAAAAGACATTGGAGAGGTAGGAGAAAAGTGTCAGGGAAGGGGTGATCATCATGGAGAAGAGGATAGTAGGGGGAGGGTTTAGTTCCGGTGAGGCGACGGACGGCTGACCAGAACTTGGACGAATTTATAGGTAGGGTAGCATTGAAACAGGTGCATGTCTGTCGCAAGTCCTGGCGTTTCTTAGCCGCGAGCAAATTATGCATGTGTCGCTGGAGTTGCCAGTGGCATCGTAGTGTGTCCGGGTCACGCATGTGGAGAAAGGCACGGTAGAGACAACGGGATCACGGAGGAGGAGGACAGCCTGTGGGGGTAAGGTAGGACGGTGGGGATGGATGGCGACAGTAGGGACGTGGACCTCGACGGCCTCAGACAAGGTCTGCTGGAGAAAGGAGGCGGCATGGGTTACATCATCAGGGTGGTGGTAGGTGAAGGAGTGGCTATCGACCTGGGTAGAGAGGGTATCCCGGTAGGCATTCCAGTTGGCACGGGAATAGTCATGGACGTACTTTGAGGGAGGATCATTACGAGGGTCGGGGCGGGGGCGACGACCGTCTGAAATGGTGAGGACAGGGAGATGGTCGCTACCAATAGGCTACAGGACATCCACCGTTATGCGGCCAAGGAGGTTAGGGGAGGAAAGGATAACATTGGGAGTGGAGTTGGATTCGGGACGGGTGTGCGGGGGGATGGGGATGAGGTCGCCTTGAAAGGAGGAGAGGAACCGATGCCACCGCCGTAACTGGGCGGCGGAACGACTATGGATGTTGAGGTCGGCGGGGATCACATAGGAGGAGAAGGTACGGTCAATGTGGGAGAGGAAGTCGAAGGGAATAGGGGCGTTAGGGCGGACATAGATGGTGGCGCAGGTAATGGTAAGGCCGGGGAAGAAGTGACTAAGGATCAGGTGTTCGGTGGGGTCGGGAAGGAGAGTTACGAGCCGAACTGGGATCTGGCGGTGGTGACCAATGGCAACTCCACCACGCGCAATCGGGAGGGGATTGTCGGAGCGGTGAAGGAGGTAGGGCGAAGTGCGGACGGTGTGGTGGTGTTGGAGGAAGGTTTCATTGAGGAGGATGTTATCCACGTAGTGAGTGGCAAGGGTGTGCAGGAAGAGGTTCTTTTTGGGGGGAGGGGAGCAGACGTTGTTGAAAAGGATACGGTGCTGTCGCGCCATGACAGGGATTTAGACGATGGTGTCAAGACGGGAGATGGTGAAATGGGCCTAGTTGTTGGAGTAGGTGGCGTACATTTATAGGTGGGACGAGCGGCGAGGGATATCTGTTGAGGGTGTGGGGGCGCTGAAAAGGGTGAACATTCTGAAGGACGATGGTGAGGAATCGGATGATGTCCTCAGCGGTAGGGGGTGGGCGAAAGGAATTGCTGGGAGGGGTGGGGGCGTCCAGAGGGCGGACAGAATACGGTGCTGTCGCGCCATGACAGGGATTTAGACGAGGGTGTCAAGACGGGAGAAGGTGAAATGGGCCTGGTTGTTGGAGTAGGTGGCGTACATTTATAGGTGGAACGAGCGGCGAGGGATATCTGTTGGAGGGTGTGGGGGCGCTGAAAAGGGTGAACATTCTGAAGGACGATGGTGAGGAATCGGATGATGTCCTCAGCGGTAGAGGGTGGGTGAAGGGAATTGCTGGGAGGGGTGGGGCGTCCAGAGGGCGGACAGGAACGGTGAGTTCAGGAGTGGTAGGAGGGAGTCGGGCCTTACATTTCTGGGAGTAAGTAGGATGAGGGAGGCTACAGGTATTACAGGAGGGGGGGGGCTGGAGATTGGGGCACTGCCGAAAAGAAGTGGGCTTGCCTACAGTGCGGGCAGGTGGGGGCCTCGTGGCACTCACATGTCAAGTGTGCATTATACTGCAAGCACTTCTGGCAGTGGAGGGATTGAGGAGGGGAACGGGAAGGGTCAGCTTGGTAGCGTTGGTGAAAAAGAAGGGCACCCTCCTTCAGGAGACGGTCTATGGAGGGGGCGTGTTCGGAAAAGACCCGCATAAGGCGGGTGGGGCCGGCTGAGTTGTGGATGCGGCGAACCGCACACACCTCCAGATGGGGCTGCGCCTTGAGCTCCGCCAACACCTCCCTCCGTGATCCGCCTAGCGAGCTCATAGCGCCCCTTAAATGCACGTGAACAGGCAACCTTCCCAGTTTCCCACCAGAGGGAGACACCAAAGCTGCGATTGCCACAGCGGCGCCACCGCCAGAAACGGAGGGCGACTGCTTCACACTATGTGCTGCGGCGCGTTCTTCAAAACAGCAATTTTTACCACGGCTCACTTATCTACCAAACTATTGTTTGCTTGCAGTCTTGCGGATATGGTACTGAATGACGAATTTTTATTTGTCTTTGTCCCACCTGTCTTTTAGCCTAGATACGATCGTGCATTAGCACGAAATGTTTCGTGTATAAAATAATTAAGTTCGCAGCAGAATATGAACTAAGTAAAACTATAGAATTTTAGTTGGAAGAATTCTGAATGTCTGTTACAAGAAAACTAGGGGTTAAGTTTGAACAAGAATTGTCTATTATTCTTCGTACATCCATATTTAAACTGGATGAAGGTGGAACACAGCTGGTATAATTTTTATTAAAAGTGAAATTCCTCCAGCTTTACTTAAGATTTCATATTTACTTGGCTACTAGTTTCGAAGTTGCGTCAACGCCATCTTCAGGCCCTTACACTTTGATGAAATCAGTTGCGTGTGGCTCAGTCTGGAAGTAGTGTCTATTATTCGACCACATTCTTCCCAGTAAATAAATAACTGGTTTCTGCAGTCTGCACTTGTAATCAGCAAGCAACGGCACAGACAATAAATTATTACACATCGTAGGTAACGTTTATTTCTGAGCTGGTTCACAGTCGATAACCGAATTAACTAAATTTTACAAAATTTATAGCTCGACTGCACTCTCAGAATTTCTGTGTATCGCAAACTGTGGACGCACGTGATCGTATGCCGTTCAGACAGTGAAGTACAACATGTCATTACTGTACTGATACATGACTGTGAAACATCCCTCATTGTGACCCAGAAAAGGGACCTGAACCACAAGCCTCAGCGTACAGCGTACTCTCTTATCATTGGTTACAGCTTCCACAGCTCACCTCCTAGCTCACCTCCTAGCCGCTACAGTCACCAGTGACAATTTTCAATTAAGTAGCATGATTTAAAGTCTTAAAAAATTGTTAGGTAAAAGCCATTTCACTGAACGTTTTAGTATAAAACATGTCACTGTTAGATAACTTATTAAACGTGAAATGATGAAGTTATGGTTATTTTCATATGAGATCAATGATCTTAACTTTCACAAGAATGATCATACAAGCACGTATAGTACATCATTTTACAGTAAACTGTCCTTCACAGCATCTTGTTTGGTACCAGTAAAACTTTGTCATTAATCATCACTTGCTTCTAAATCAGTATAAGAGTAAGCACAAAAGTACGTGCAAATATCCACAAGAACTTGGAGAGAAAAGGATGGAAGGAGAGGAAAGCTCCGTACAGTGGTGTGTTATTAGTAATATTACAATGTCGGCTGTTGTGTTTATTCCCAATGATAGAATGATAATTGTGCTTATGGAAATTATCGTTCTATCACCTAATACTGAGCTGCTGTTGTCACCTTAATATGCCTTGCTGATTATCATATCTGCTTTATTTCAGCAACAGTAAATATACTTATAATAGTTCACTGCTCAAACAAGAATACTAATACTAAATCTGAAAATAAATAACATACCGTGGTACTTCGTGGCCCACCGCTGAAGACAAAAGGATTGCAGTTAGGTTCGACCTGGACACAGTGAGACTTACTTGGAAGCCACAGAAGAGGGAAGTTTACGGACCGAGTAACAGATAAGAGAGGACACCGAACTCTGAACGCCTAAGACACTTTCATCAGGGCTTAAGGGTATTCCCACTACTATGTACTGGGACTGCTGGTAAACTGCAGCCTGTTTGGCTGACCAGAAGTATTTACCTAAGAACGAACTTTCATAAGGCATAAAATAAGATGCATAGACAAACATTTCAAAACATTTTTTATCTTTAATGGCATGTGATATACTCTAGTTTTGGTTTACGTACATACTTACTGTTACCTTGTGCCTACTTGGATACAACATTTCTGGGAAGATGGATAAGGCATGGTGCTCCCACCAACTGGCCTCTGCGATCACTGAATGTAATACCACAGGTTTTCCAAACACCACTGAACGACGCTGCAGCTTTATGACGCAGAATTATTAATCTCATAATAGCTATCCCTCACGAAATGCTAACATATGGGATGGATTGGAATATCGCCTGGATATGCTTTGGCGAAGGAAAGGAGCACATATCGCAATTTATTAAATGTGCGTGTGTACACAAAAACTTGAATAGCTTACCTGCCCTTTTATAACTGAACAGAAATTTATTATGAGAAAAAGTAAACTCTTTACGATGAGAAAATGCACACTTAAATAGGATCTTTGAAACCCATGAGAGTTGGATCATAGTTGAAACAAAACAACGAAGATCACCCTACGTTGCAGGGCCAAAATAAAATTTTCAAAGCAGGTACTAAGCAGCTCTAATTAAATTATTGATTTTTTTTAGACAACATAGTTGTATGGAGATCAACAGCGATTAATTTACTTACAACCAATTATTCAATTGTGACTGTCATTTTGAATAACTGAAATTATTAATTGCTATACAATGTTGCTTTATAGCGGCAATTCAACATCAGTTCGTCAAGCGTATGTACATACTTAACAAGTTGGTAAACAGGTTAAGGCCCAATGATATCTGCCAGCCGCTGTGGCCGAGCGGCTCTAGGCGCTTCAGTCCGGAACCGCGCGACTGCTACGGTCGCAGGTTCGAATCCTGCCTCAGGCATGGATGTTTGTGATGTCCTGTGGTTAGTCAGGTTTAAGTAGTTCTACGCTCTAGGTGACTGATGACCTCAGATGTCAAGTTCCATAGTGCTCAGAGCAACTTGAACCATTTGAACCCAACAGCGAATGTAAGATGATTTGATGTATTAAGCAGTTGCAGTAAAGGTTATTAACGAAGAGTTCAAATGGCTCTGAGCACTATGGGACTCAACTTCTGAGGTCATTAGTCCCCTAGAACTTAGAACTAGTTAAACCTAACTAACCTAAGGACATCACAAACATCCATGCCCGAGGCAGGATTCGAACCTGCGACCGTAGCGGTCTTGCGGTTCCAGACTGCAGCGCCTTTAACCGCACGGCCACTTCGGCCGGCTTATTAACGAAGAATTATAGGTCTAGAAAGTTAGTTGACCAAGCAAATAACTATACTTATCAACTACACAAGTTGCGTAAGGTCCATGATAAATATCTGCCATCATGAACCTATTTCAAGTAATACAACTGTACACAAAATTTTCGTTACAGAATACGATTCCTCGCTATAAAGATCAGTTTGCGGCAACACTGCCCAATCTTAAGTGAACACAATGTCACTACAAGGAATTTTAATATCATTTACGACAGATAAAGGGTACATGAATAAACGCCCGGTGGCATAGCAACAAATTTTACAATTGTTGAAAATGCTTCAGGGCGTTCATGAAGTTAGTACCTGGTTTGAAGGATCTTAATATCACATTTGAAGGCCCCTCTACTGGCGGGCTTAGGAACTCCTAGAGCTTAACGGCATAATGGCCGACCCAAAACACAGGTTAAGCCTATGGCTAAATTCTGCCTCAAGACGATTTTGCTTGAATTTACTTAAACCTATAAATAAAAGACTATCCTAATAAAATGCAAATTTAAACGGAATGTCTACATTTAACAGAATACTTGAAAATTATGCACAGTAAAAATGGGGGAATTAATAGTACGTAGGAAATATGTTAGCTTTTGAAAGAAAACCAAATTTAAGATATTTCCAAATGTAGAAATCGCATTGAGAATATTTTTAAGCATGATGGTAACACAGTGCAGTGCAGAACACCCCTACTCCAAATTGAAAAGAATAAAAAAAAGGATTAACAGGTACAACGCTTCAAGAGAATTGATCAGTTAATCGCTGATGCCCACTGAAAGTGATACGCTCAAAAGTACAGATTTTGAAGATGTGATTAACGGTTTTGCCCATCTCAAATCTATATTTTTAAGCTCTAACCTGTGAATGCTAAAAAAGTTGCTTTTGTAGATTATGTTATACAATTTATTCATTTAACGCAACTGTAAAGAAATAAAAATATATTTAGATCCTCGCTTATCCACTTTGTATATTCTAACAAAATAGTGCTCTGACGAGGTCATAGGCAGCCCAGGGACTCCAATAGGTTAAAGATGGCCCTGCTGCTCACACACCTGTTCAACCGTTCAATATTGGTGTTGTGAAGATGAAGTTTGTTACAGTGATTACCGAAATCGTGTGTAATCCCCATGCTGTGGTACAAATACTAATGACGCCTGTGATACAGATCTACCCACAGACTACACATCTACCACGTACATTGACAGGCGTATTGCATGGGAGTTGTCGAACCTGTTGGAGTAACATTTTGAAGGAGATGCTATCATGTTGGAACGACGGATGCTGTGGTGTGATATTCATGATAGCGTAAGTGATAGGACGACAGGGACCTCATTCGACAGTGCTAGCCCACAGCTGCCACTGCAAAACAGCATGGTAAACAGTTCCAGATCATATGACCTATCACGACTCCCTTCTCCCCCCCCCCTTCCTTATTCCCCACCGATTAAAGAAGGCTGGCGAGCACTGAATAAATAATATACGAGACCTGTAATTTACAGAGTGATTTTTCAGAAAGTATGCTTGGGTACAAAAAAAAAAAAAATAAAAAAAGTACCAGTAACGCTACTCAGTTACATGGCGAGTAGATAACAAAAAATGGTAATTCACGTTCTTCACAAATCGCAAATACATGTACAGAAAATCTGCTAAACAAAAGCTATAGCTGAATGCACATGAACGCTTTTGGCCCATTACAGCGAAACAGACGAATGACCATAAACACCACGTAGACCCGAAAGGAGTCAGAACACAATCTGGAACGCAGGACCGACGTCTGGTAAGAACAAACTACATGATACAAAAGGCCTCAGCATGCAGTCCACAGTATGGGCACGCCACTGTTGCCTGAGCAGGCTCGTTTCCTTCTGCAGTCGAGTAGGCTGGCAGTTAAACTCCAACCAGCCTGATGGCCCCAATAACACTCCACTAGCCAAACCGCTGCCTTCAAGCTACGGTCGGTCAAACAGAGTGCTCACACATCCACGGTAAACCCAGACCCCTAACTGCCCACTCCACTCCCAGCAAGTAGTTCGCAACAAGTGATGAACCTTTGGAAAGCTAAATGCCTCATGGAATATGCTGTCAACACGGATCTCCACGACAATTTCCGCTACACCTAAGGTGTTGAGTCATGTAGAGATGTTGTCGATATTTGTAAAGAAGGACTGAAAAATTAGTGGGCTCAAGAAGGTATAGTACAGTGCATCAGGTACAACCAGACTCTTTCATCCTCACCTTCACTAGCACAAAACTTCAGAAGTATATCAAGGCAGGTTTCTTACGCTTAAGAGTCTGGCCTTAAATCTTTGTGCACGCTACTGTCAGTTGTAAAGGAGAATCCACTTGCGGCAAATGTGATAAAGCCACTCACAAAGGAGGTGGTTGTTCATCTCCTCATTTGTTCTTGGGATGACCATGTATGGAGTAGCGGCTGCAGAGTATAAGATACTGGGACTGGAAACAATGAGGCGTATTCCATATGGAGAGGCTAAGAAAACGTGTAAATCCATACAGCCTTCCACATTTACTACATCTCCCTTTTCAGATATTAAAAAGCGTTTTCTGACAGCCGACGCTTGTACACAAACGAAGGTTGCTAGTGTGAGCACTAATACCTGAGTTTGTAAGTGCACTAGTACAACTGCAGTTATTTCAAAGCCCAGAGCCGCCTGAAAACGTCGGAAAAAGCCGACACTGCCGAGCTCCAAGCACGTCCAGAGGCAGGGTCTGGTAAACAGTCCGGCACTGCCTCAACTGCCTTCCCTGGCCAAGAAAGCATATGGTAAGCTTCCACTGCAGGTGTAAATATATGGTAAATTGTTAGGGTTCAGGATGCATTTTAAGGAACTGAAACTTCTAGTAAGAGAACGTCCCCGGTGCTTCTGCTTACAAAAACGCGTGTTAAAGCACCTGACACTCCTGGGTTCTGAGACTATTCCCTCTTACACAAATATGACCTGACTGGGGAAAGGGCCAAGGGCAGGGCGACTGTGTTTGTCAATAATGCACACCACTCCTCAGCTCTCGACTTGGTTAATGACCTACAAGCAGTAACCACTGAAGTTCATGTGGATCAGAAGGTTACCATCTGCTCCCTGTACTTACCACTCAGGAAGCGAGACATTATGAGAGCCTCTTCTTTCAACACCTATACCCCACCCATTTCTCCTACTGGAAGATTTCAATGCCCATAGTGTATTATGGGGCTCCCACTTCTCTTGCCCCAGAGCTTGAGGATTATAGAGCATCATGAAGTATCAGGAGTTCGGCATCTTAAATACTCGTGACGCTACTCATTTTAACGCTGCTAGTGGATCATGCCTAGCCATCAACCACCTTTTCCTCTACTCAGACCTCGAGGATTCGGCTCAGAGGGAAGTTCTTGATTACTTCCATTCCAGAGACCACCTCCCACTAACGATTCATCCACGCAAGGGCGCTGCCAGGATGGAAGACCATCAGAGATCTCTAAATGGTGTTCAGTCTGTTGGCTGTGTTTTAGCTTAAAGCGGCGTCCAGGAATGGGTGCAACATTTCACAGAAGTCACTCACATTGCCACTCAGCAATCCGAGTTAGGCACACTGTTCTGCAAATATTTAAGTGGGGCAACGGCGGAAAATCTCGTAGCTGACTCTGCTACAGCGCAGTGCAGTTTCACTACACAGCTGGAAAGGATCGAAAATTGGGGACATGTCAATATCTGGGGCATAAGGTCTCTGTGAACTTCTTTCCATGTATTCAGTTGGACAGTAACTATGCCTTGCATACAATCTCGTGAGCAGTATATGCTGATTTTAGAATTTGCGAGAGAACTTGTATTTGGGCTCGAAGAAGCTGGTTGGAGTAACTGGTGAATCGCTTGACAATCGAATAAGAGCGATGCCACTATTAAGCGATGTTGGCAGCAATGGGTGAACCATGGCCGAACACAGCATTAAGAAGGAGGAAGGTGTAGCCCTAGCAAGATGACAGAATATCAGGACCGAGCAATCGTGAGAAAGATACATTCATTATTAACATGGATCGACTGGAGTAGAATTGTCGTCAGTGATGAGACCTGTTTCGAACTGAGCCCCAATGACCAGCGAAGACCTGTCTGGAGATGCCCTCAGCAACAGTGGCAGAGCAACGTGACTGTCGCCCGCCATATGGCCTGACACGTGGGTGAGATGATTGAGGTGCCATTCCTTTTCAAAGCACGTCCACAGCACCTGCAGAACACAGCAGCATATCGACGATATTCTATACTTGTTGCCCCTCGTGGTAAGCCATCCTGGGCTTACATTTCAGCACCATTATGTCCCCCTGCACAAGGCATGCTTGCCAAACCCTACCTACTCAGTAAGGTCGCTGGATGTATCCCCAACGACGTTTGGAACATTATGGGCAGGGCCTTCAACCTGCTCGAGATTTTTACGATCTAACGCACCAGTTGGACAGGATTAAGCATGATGTCCCTCTGGAGTACATCCAATAACTCTGTCAAACAGTACGTAGCCCAATAACTGGTTGCTCAATTTGTGAAGCTCTCTCTCTGGAATAAATCACCATTACAATCTGTACATACAGGTCGTGTCTTCCGATATCCGTACATGTTGGATAATACCTTAGAGGTATGTCGTTTTTTTGGCCTCAGAGTGCAGTTTTGAGCAAGAGAATGCTGTCCCCTACGGAAGTGTTATAAATGATACCGTCTCTGCCTTACCCATCAACAGCATTAGATCTGCAGTAACGAATTCTGTACAATGTTTTTTATGCGTGAACAATTTTGCAAGTATCTGTTCCTGCTTCAACAATGTATGAGCAACTCCTCAGTTGCAACTTACAGTTAAGAGATTGGAGGACTGGGTTGCAAAAACAGGTTTTATATTTCCTGTGATTAAATGTATCTGTGTTCAGTTTAATCGTGGTTTTCCTAATTTATCTGACTTACATATGGAGGATTCCACTCTGTCCTTTACGGAGCGTGTGAAGTTTCTGGACATCATTTTT